>NW_026535874.1:0-1200000 GCF_028551555.1 Melozone crissalis | reverse complement strand
AGCACATGTTCCTGATGCCCAGAAGGGCCTTGGAAAGGGTTTCTGTAAGGGAACAGGCTTCTGGCTAGGGTTACTCGCAGGCCTGCTTCTCTTGGAGCTGATATTCATCTTATGCTGTGTCCGAATTTGGACTTGCTGGAAGAGAAAAGGGTGAGTGTTTAGTTCACCTTTCCCTCAAACAGCTTCTTTTGAAATTGTATTTCAGACAGTAAACATTGCCAGTGAGGCTGCAGTGTAGGTGTGGCCAGTCCATGATTGTCCAAAGAATTCTGCTGAGGGTTCTGCTGCTGCCCAGAGCTTTCATTGGCCTCCTAATTGCTGGGCCTTGTCCTGGGGGGCCCGCTGGGGCTGCAGCCAGTGCTGGCTCCCACTGAGGCTGCCTGGCCAAGAGCAGCCCCAGGGGCAGAGGGCAGAGGCAAAGCACGGTGGGGAGGAGCAAGAACAGGGACAAGATTGGCCTTGAAAGGCAGAGGCGCTCTGGGGCCCGCTCCTGGCCAGGGAGCCTACCCAGAGTCGTGCCCTGCTGGCCGGGGCCTTGAGGGACAGCTGTGCAGCTGGGCCAAGCTGTGCCAGCAGCTCCAGCCGTGCTGGGGAACCTTGCCAGCTCTGGGCCCTGCTGTGCAGGAGGCTCCCTGTGTGCCACTGGCAGCTGGGGCCTCAGCCACCTCCTCTTTCCACAGTTCCACCTCTGGACAGGAGTTGTAAGATGGTGGCTGCACCTCACACCCAAAGAGCAAGAGCAGCTCCTCCAGCAGTTAGAAGAGCCTGGGTAGCCCGTTCAAGAGTTCTGAGAAGAAGACTCCAGAACAGCCATTGTCAAGGAAATCTCCTATTCTCCTGGAGATCCCACTGCCACCTCCTCGTCCCATGTATATCTCCAAGCTACTTCCATCTCTTTTTTGATCCTCCTCTGTCCCATCCTGACTTCTTCTTTAGACCCCAGGAGCAGCCCAGCACCCTCCAGCCCCTCCTGAGACCAACATGTCCCTTCCTGTGCTCCTGAACCCCCTGGTCCTGCCCTCTAAACAACACTGAAATTATCCCCGCTCTCTGCCAGTCTGGGTGATGGCCCTTTCTTTAGTTGCACTACAGGGAAGCTGCCGTCACCCCAGTGTCTGGGTGGCAGCAGCAGCAAAGCCCAGTGGGCAGCAGCACTGGCTGAGCTCCATGGCCAGGAGCAGCCGTGGATGCCCACGGTGTGGGCAGGCAGGAGCCAGGCAGGGGCTTCTGTGACCAGCGGCGGGGTCCCCAGGGCTGGGGGAGTGCAGGGGGCAGGCAGCAGCATGGGGCTCCCGAGAAAAAGCAACCCCATTTGCTTAGTTTTTCAGGTTTAGAAATTAGAAATTTGTAGAAATATTTCAAAATATTTTTTCTGTAGACAGACACCCCCAAATATTTCTTCCCAATTCTTATAGTAGTTAAAGATTTTTCTAAGTAGTTTTAGAATCCAAAAAAATGACCTCATTTTGTCTTCACTTTTCATTTTTAAAAATATTTAGAAATATCTCTTGTATAGAGAAATCCCCATATGTTTCATTCCTTTTTCCACAAGACATCTGTATTTTTGAAACTGGTTTTAGAGGTCTGGAAAATATTTTCCCCTTATACAATAAAAAAATAAAATTGCATTTCAGTGGTAATCTTTATTTTAGGAAGAAGTAAGACCCCTTCAGCCTGCCAGCCTGCTGCAGAGGCTCTTTTCCCACAGGATCTTTTTATCTGGTCACAACCAACATACATAAAACCATTTCCCAGATATTTCCTGGGATTTTGGACAAGCTAACATCTTAGTCTTCTCAGACAAACTTTGAGCACAGTGGGAATGTCTTCAAGTTACCATCTTTGTTTGCTTCTGGTGGAACTCCCTCAGTTCTAGAGCAGGGCCTTCTCTCAGCTTCCTGCTGCACCCGGGCTCTCCTCCCAGCCTGCTGGGCTTGGTTGGGTGGCACAGCCATTGCCAAGGGGCACCAAGGTGCCTGCAGGCCCCAGCTCTGGGGGAAACCGAGAATGTCCTGCCCGCATCCACCGTGCTGCCAGCTCAGCAGTGCAGCACAGCACGGGCTGACCCTCCCCATTGCTCCCACAGGTGCAGCTGGAACCACAGCACATGTTCCTGATGCCCAGAAGGGCCTTGGAAAGGGTTTCTGTCAGGGAACAGGCTGCTGGCTGGGGTTCCTGGCAGGCCTGCTTGTTTTGGAGCTTATCTTCATCTTATGCTCTATCCGAATTTGGACTTAAGAGAAGACAGTGAGTGTTTAGTTCACCTTTCCCTCAAACAGCTTCTTTTGAAAGTCTACTGTACATAGGAAACATTGCCAGTGAGGCTGCAGTGTAGGTGTGGCCAGTCCATGACGGTCCAAAGAACTCTGCTGAGGGTTCTGCTGCTGCCCAGAGCTTTCATTGGCCTCCTAATTGCTGGGCCTTGTCCTGGGGGGCCTGCTGGGGCTGCAGCAAGTGCTGGCTCCCACTGAGGCTGCCTGGCCAAGAGCAGCCCCAGGGGCACAGGGCAGAGGCAAAGCACGGTGGGGAGGGTAAAGAACAGGGACGAGATTGCCCTTGAAAGGCAGGGGACAGGAGAATGTCGCTTATCGGAGGAAGCCCCAAAGAGCGGCTGGAAGGGGTGCCAGCTGATCAAGGACCCCCAAGGAGTGGAGGGAGGGTGTATAGGCTGATGGAGTGTCCCGAGGAGCGGTTGGGGGGCGTAGGGGTGTCCGTTGGTGGGGAGGAGCAGCCGGAGCGCTTGCACGGTCCGGTGATGGGGAGGCCAGCGGGGCCTGTCAGAGTAGGCTCAGCCTGGCCGGTGGGTACGGCCAACGCCGCCCGCCCACAGGACCATGGCGCAGTTCCTGTTCGAGGCGGACCTGCGCGGGCTGCTGAAGCTGGACACGCTGATCCCGAATGCGCCGCCTACGCGATGGCAGCGCAAGGCCAAGGAGAGTGGCCCCGGGCCCAGTCCCATCGGCGTGTCGCCCATGAAGCCGGCCAATTGCTTCCGCAGCTCCAGCAAGACACCGTCCAAGACACCCGGTGAGCGCCGGCCCCCAGCGACAGAGGTTGAGTGCGGGAGCCTCGCCCAGGATGCTTGTCTGTAGCCATGGGGCTCTGGGCTCCCTGCCACGCTGCCCTACTGGCTGCTGCTGAGGCAGGAGGAGGTGGTCTGTGCTCCTGACAGCCACCCACCTCCTTGTCAGCATTAGGGGCAGAGCTCTTAGCACTGGGGCTGGCGAGCTGCTGTTTGCCCAGCTGAGCCTTGCTGGCACAGCTGTATGCTAGGACGAGTGTGGGCAGGACTGTTAGCTGACAGCTTTACATCTTGTGAGCGTTTTAGTATCTTCCCCTTATCTCTGGACTCTGGAATTGTTGCACTAGACCCAAGGAGTTGCACCACACTGTCCCTAACCAACTTGGTGGCAGGGAGGAAAATATAAGTTAGTTGTGACTGGGTGGCATGAGACCTCAGAGTCCTACTTGTCTGGTGGGTGTGATGTGGAGGAGTGTTGGGTTTGCTCCCATGAAAGCTCTAATACAGGCTGTTAAATAGCTGTAAGACGATATTTTCATATGTGAATGCAGGTAAATCTGGATCCAAAATTCAAAGCACCCCCACAAAGGCTGGGGGGGATCGCTACATTCCCAAACGCAGCACTATGCAGATGGAGATGGCAAATTTCCTTCTAACCAAAGAGAATGACCCTGATGAGGATTCCCCTACCAAGAAGGTGAGAATGTTGCTAAGTTACAATTACTTCACAACCGCTACTCCTTCCTGCCCCTTTATCAAGTGGGCACATGGGACTGACAAGTCCCAGCCATCACTACTTGCAGCTCTGGGCTTCAGGAGCCTAGGATGAGATTGAAGCTGTAGAGACTGCCATGCACTCTAAGCCTATGCTGCTTCTAGCAGCAAAATCTACCTTTGACTAATGAGGCTTTAAAATGTAGCAGGCAACAAAAACACAAAGCTGTGAGCCTATGCAAAGTGAAACTGCTGGTGGTAGCTATTCTAGGACAATGTCTCCACAGGGAATACTTCTGGAATGTTTTACACTGTGTTCTGAAATCTGTTTATGAAGCATTTGGTCGCTTTGTGGCTGTGGCTTTTCCCACTGGCAATGACACTGAGTTTGCCATTGTGTGAAAATGTGAGCAGGACGATGTATGTAAGTCTGAGGGAAAACTGCTTTGACCTGCCTCTGTGTGACTGACCCTTGCAGCACAGTCAAACATCTTCAGATTCTAAGAGAAGGGGACTTAGGTGTCTGTTTAAATTGCAGTGTGGGAATTGTTTTAAATGCATTGCACTGAGGGTGATTTGTCTCTGTAGGAGCAACAGAAAGCCTGGGCAGTGAATCTGAATGGTTTTGATGTAGAAGAGGCAAAGATCCTCCACCTCAGTGGAAAACCACAGAATGCTCCAGAAGGTATGATACAGAGTCGTGTGAGCTGAATCAGCAGGAGAGATCAGGTCAGGGGAACAGCAACACAGAGGCTCTGTGTGTGGTCACAGGAGAAATCAACTGGTTTCTGAGAGCTGTACAGGCTGGAGTCTCCTTTCTTACGGTTCCTGAGGTCGAGGGAGGGCATAACAGTTACAGTGAATTTATTTAGGAGAGTTGCTATGACTGCCAGTTGGTCACCTGTTACAGGGCTTGCAAGGGTCTTCAGGGTGGAGAGAGAAATGAGAATCTGACCTCATGTTCAGAAGGCTTGATTTATTATTTTATGATATATATTACATTATTACTGTACTAAAAGAAATAGAAGGAAAGTTCTCAGAAGCTAGCTAAGCTAAGAATAGAAAAAGAATAAATAAACAAATTTCTGTGTCTCAACAGAGAGTGAGACCCAGCTCTGCTCTGAGTGGTCAGTAAATCCAAACATTCACCCAAGACCAATCACGCATCCACCTGCTGCATTCCACAGCAGCAGATAACCATTGTTTACATTTTGTTGCTGAGGCCACAGCTTCTCAGAAGGGAGAAAAATCCTAAAGAAAGGATTTTTATGAAAAGATGTCGGTGACAGTCACCTGTACTGCAGGTTCCAAGCCTTCATGAAGTCTGTAAGAGCATCAAAGTCTCTGCTGTGCATTTTCTAGCTTAAACTGCAACTAAATATAATGGGATTCAAAAACCCAAGTGTTTGTTAAATTTGTTTCCATGAATGAGCAAATTGTAGCTCACCCCTGTTCAGCAGTTCATTCTGCCAGTGATTTTCGTGCACGGCAGGCTTGTGAGTGTTTCTCTTAGGACTTTATTTTCACTCCAAGGGATTCCTAGTTGGGTGAGCAGCACTCAGCTGGGAGGAAACTAACTCAGGTTAACAAACCTGTTCCCCTGCACACAGGCTATCAGAATAACCTGAAAGTGCTCTACAGTCAGAAAATGGCACCTGGATCCAGCAGGAAGAAGAGCAGATATATTCCCTCAAAGCCAGACTGGGTCTTGGATGCACCAGAGATGTTCAATGACTACTGTAAGTAGGCTACAGGGTTGAGTGCTGGGCATCCAGAACATTCTGCATTGGATTGCTGTTCCTAGGACAGTGTGACTGGGCTGTCTGTATTATTTTGTGTACCCAGGCTAGCACAGACCACTTCTGGAGTGTCCCTGTGTGGCCTTACAGGGACAGTGGTCTAGGGCACTGTGTAGGTGCCTTGGAGCAGGGTACCTGGCCCCAGCAGCTGGGCATAGTGACACTCAGAAGGCTGCCCCTCACCTGTACGTGTGTGTGTGCACATGTGCACCCGCGCCTGCTGCATCAGCACGGGTGAAGGGCAGGGCTCTCTAGCCAAGCATGGTGTGACCTGCACTGCTCTTTCAAATTGTAGATCTGAATCTCGTAGACTGGAGCTCCCAGAACTTCCTGGCAGTGGCTCTGGACAACGCTGTTTATCTGTGGAATTACGGTACTAGGGAGATTATCCCCCTACTGCAGACGGAGCATCCATATCCTTACATTTCCTCTGTGTCATGGATTAAAGATGGAGACTATCTTGCTGTTGGCACAAGTAGTGCTGAGGTTCAGGTGAATGCAGGACTAAAACTAGAGGTGTTTTCTAGGGATTGACAGAACTGTGGGGCCTTGGCTGGCAGAGGAAGGATGCCATGCACCTGACTTGTCTTCCCTGGTGTGGGGTGGAACTGCCCAGTGTGCAAGGCAGGGTTTGGTCTGGGGGTTTTCTGATAAGTAGCGTAACCTTCTGTGCTATAGTCATGAGATACACATTTTCTCTGTTCCCTTACTGAGTAAGCTGAGAGAGCCTGTGCAGTGAGGTTCCTAGGGCATAGAAACAGGATTGGGTTTCTTCTGAAGAACTTTTTGCTTTGCCTCTCCAGCTATGGGACGTTGAGCAACAGAAATGTCTCCGAACCATGACCAGCCATTGTGGCCTTGTGAGAACCCTCAGCTGGAAAGCTGCATCCTCTCCAGGTAAAGCAGTGGGTCAAGGGCAGTTTCCAGTTGTTGCAAACTCCTATCCCTCAATCTACGTGTGGCATGGGTTAGGGATGGCAGAGAGAAGTTTGTCCTGGCTTGGGATTCTTATTTAGCCTTATCTGTTGGGGCTGTGAGGAGAAGGCCTCTTTCCTGTATTGCAATTTGTGCTGAAGTTGTAAAGAGCTTGTGTGGGTGTTTCACTCACACCAACAGACCTGTGTTGCTGGTAACACTGGTTGAAACCCAGTGGCAGGTATAGCAGTCTTGCAATAACAAAAATGGATTTGGGTGAAAATGAGCAGCCTGACCCTGCAAGCCTTCTCTTCTCTCTGCAGTGGTGCACAGACTGGGCACATCCATCACCACGATGTCCGAGTGGCTGAGCATCACGTGGCCACCCTTGCTGGCCACACAGACGAGGTGTGTGGACTCAGATGGTCTCTGGATGGCCACTACCTGGCCAGTGGTGGCAGTGACAGTCTGGCGAACGTCTGGCCATGCACCCAAGGTGGGGGTGGAGACTTTGCTCCTCTACAGACCTTCACTCAGCACCAGGGTGCTGTCAAGGTGAGCACAGAGCTGCCACGGGCGGATATGTGTGTGCAAGGCAGGCATGCAGCACTGGCTGGGTGCAGGTTGCCTCTTGTATGTTTTAAAATGAACTCTCCTCGCTCAGGCCTGGCGTGGTGCCCATGCCAGATGAATGTTCTAGCCACTGGAGGTGGCACTAGAGACAGACATATCTGCATCTGGAACGTGTGTTCTGGCGCCTGCCTCAGTGCTGTTGATACCCATTCCCAGGTGAGATATGAACATCAGCTTGGAGACAAACACCTTCTGGCAGCACACCTACACAGAGCCGCTGGCTCCTCAGGCCCAAAGGCACAGGGAAGGAGGGGGACCATGCTCACCTCCGAGTGGTGAGCATCAGCGCAAGGACCCTGTATCACCTGTGTTACTGCCTCTGTGCAGGTCTCTTCTATCCTATGGTCAACAAACTACAAGGAGCTCATTTCAGCCTATGGCTTTGCGCAGAATGAGCTGATTATATGGAACTATCCAACTATGACCAAGGTTGCAGAGCTGCAAGGTAGGTGGACAGGGCCTGGGTGTGGGGGGGCTGTTTGAGGCTGAAGACAGCTGCACTCCTTGGTTTGAGCCTGCAGCATCACTGATACAGGACAGTATCCGGGGCCATGCTGCTAGGAGTAAAGCATGCCCACGGGGCTGTGGAAGAGATACCACTGATCCAAGTGTGTGCTTGGGGTCTGAAATCACGCTGCCACAGCCACTGGGGGGACAGCTATGCAAGCTGGCAGGGCTCATGGGAGCATACAGGAGTAAATGTGCATGTGCTGATCAGCTCAGCCTGGATTGCACATTCCTTCTCCTCCTCAGGTCATACTGATAGAATCCTGAACCTGACCATGAGTCCTGATGGTACAACAGTGGCCTCAGCAGCTGCTAATGAAACAGTGCAGGTCTGGAGCTGTTTTGAGATGGATCCCATAAAGAAGAAGGAGAAAAGAGAAGGCAAACAGTGCCAAAAGTGGGATTCTTCACCAGAGCATCCGCTGAGAGCACGGGATTGTTGTGGGGAGGGGGATATTTGGTTTTACACACTGTACAGTATTTTAAATGTCAATGAACTGCTTAACTTGACTTTTTCTTAATGGAGTCTTATGGAAGAAAAAGCCGTGGCTCCTAAACCCAAGTCCTCCCTGAGGCTGGGGATCTGGGCAAGGAGTGGAGACCTAGGTCTTAAGGACCAGTTTAGAGGCCCCTGAGCTTAGCACAGCCTAGCAGAAGGATGCTGTGCAAGGGCTGTACTTCTGTTTCTGTCCCAGCTAAGACAGATATGTCACCTGCCCCATCTGGATGCTGACTACAAGCATAGCAGCTCCACCACAGGCTCAACTGAAAGCACAGCATGGCTATGGCCTCAGTTTGTGTTGTCCTGGCCTGTCTCACAAGCCCAGAGACACCTTACCATGGCTCTGCAGGCAGATCTCAGTTTGTCTTGTTAGCTACAGGCAGCCATCACTGCCTGCCTATGGTGCTGGAGTAGAATAGCTGTTGGAAAAAAAAGAAGGGAGAGAAATATAGAGCAACAGCTGTAATCACCCCAAAGGCTGGAAAGGGGCTGGCTCTGGCATGAAGCCTGATGCAAAACAAAAGGTTAGCTTACACTGCCACAGCCAGCCTGGATGTCATGCAAGACATGCAAGAGCCATGCAAAGCACCACCAACCCTGTGCTCAGCCTTCAGTCACGTATTCTTCCAACAACTCTGATCTCCCTTCCCCTCCTGCTGACAGGAGGCCCTGGTGCCTCACTGAGGCTTCATGCAGGGGAGCCAGCACCAGGGCTCAGCTGACATTTATTGGGGCTTGACTCCCCTACACTTGGAAAAATGCCTTTTTTCCAGGCTGAACTGTGCTGGAGCAAGTTGCAGAAAATATATTTGAGCCCTTACCTGACCAACAACCAGCTCAGCCATGCTGCTTTGCACGGTGGAGCCGCAGTGTCTGAGGTTGTGGGGCTGCACCAGACCCATCAAGCCTGTCCTTCAGCTGCACCAGCATTGCCAGGGGCTGCTGGGGACACCGCACAGCTGATAAGCACCTTGGCTTGTACAAAGCAGCTCCACCAAGCCTGTGCCTCCCATCAGCCCTCAGTGATTAGCTGAGGGTGGATTATTAACTGTTTTCACCTTTCCCTCAGCACAGTGCCACACTGTGCCTAGCACCAGCTCTGCCTCCTGAGCCTTACAGCAGCTGGAACCTTCCAAGGTTCCAACTTGTGCTCTGCCAAAGCCAGTGAGTGTGTAACCACACCCACCACAGCACCCCCACACACACACATAAAGCTGATATGGGGGGCACAGTCTCAAAAACAGCCACTGAGCCAGCACCTTCCCAGCAGTGCTGCTGGTGCATCCCCATTTGGCCACTTGGGAAAGATCAGGAGGTCCAAGGATGTGTCTCCCTCAGACACAAATCCTAGGGCCACAGCTGTCTCTAAAGGGGAAGCAGGCAGGAACCCAGATGCAAGGCTGGGCTCTTCCACAGAGCTGTGCTGTTGTTGTAGGAGCCCTGCCCCACACCCCTGCACTTGGTGCTGGGAGTTAGCACAGACTTGCTTTGTGGGGCCACAGCTGATTAGGCCTTCCCTGGTCCGTGACCTGGAAGGAAAGCTTTATATGCCAAAAAGTTCCTGTCATTTTTGCAGTCCCATGTAAGAGCAGCTCAGCTTTCTCACAGACTCTTTCTTTCTCCTTAGCACATGCCCCACACCCAGATGCTGTGCATTACATAGCCCTTAGAAGACCTCTGAGCATTACTAGAGAATAATGATACTGCAGGGTCTTTGACCCCATGCTGGTCTCTTACAGTCCTGGAGTGAGGAGGAGCAGAGGAAGGAAGTGGGCACTGATCCAGCAGGCCCAGTAAACACAGCCCTGTAAGGTGTGAATTCAGTTCACAGCATGACAGCATATTAATTACAAAGTACCATGGCCAGCCCATAGAAGAGCACAGCTAACAGTGTTATGAATCAGAAGCCTGACTAGGCCAATATTCAAGCAGCAATCAATTTATTATTTATTATGGCAAAGTATGAGCAATACAGCGCTGGGTACAGTGGGGGAAGTTTTCCCTCCAACTGCACACTGATAATTGAGGATTACAGGTATTTATAGGGGTACTCATCAGTTTTTTTCAGCAGTTTCTATTTCCAATCTTTTACTCATCAGCAATTTTTGTTCCAAATTATTACATCACAATTCTATACACTACTGTGATTTTAATTTCTCAGGATGTATCTCAAAGGAGTATCCCCAGATGGTGACGGTCCAGTTTCCAAAAGAAGAAAGATGAATCTCATCTGGTGGGGTCCAGCTCCCCAAATGTGTGTCCACCTTTTAATTGCAGAGAATCCAAATCTCATAACAGTGATGTCCAGCTTCCCTTTGGTCGAAACCATAAATCCTTGAGGTGATGTTCATCTTTTTTTCTCAAACTGTTTTTCTCTGCTTCAATAAGGTGTGAGATAGGCATATTTTCTTTATATATATTCCAAAGCTACAGTTTCAAGGATACAAGTAATATTCTAAAATTATACTTCAAAAGGTTATTATTGCAGAACTCTTTATGGATTAAATGCAAGCAAAAAGCAACATCTATAACACTTTAATTCAAATGCTCCTAAATCAACTAGGATTAATTTGCAAACAAAAGATAGGTTCAAAAGTCTTTTTCCATGCTTTATTTTCCTCAGTTATTATTAGAATTCACAGCTCTCCCATTGTTGGGGTCCACACATTTTGCATTCACATATACACATATCGCCTGTTTGTGCCTGACACGAAACACAGCTTTGCATCTCACAGCCAAGAAAATGCACTCCTTGCTCTTCTGACACAGCTCTCTCTGTTCATGATGTGGGACAGCGAGTGCTGATGATGTGCAGGAGCTGATGCAAGGGACAGGGATGAGGATGCAGCAGGCACAGTGCCAAGCTGACAGAGGGATGATCTCTGGCAGTGGCACTGAAGGAGAAGAGTTTGCAGGCAGGACAGAAAATGGCTCTTTGTTTCACCTCTTCTTTCAGTGCTGCTAAGAATGTAGCCTGGAGCAAGCTGGGAACACCAGAGCCTGGAGCCCTTTCCAGGCAGGGCTGCATCAGACACAAACCAGCAGGGGACTGAGTGTTGGAAAAGAAATGAAATTTAGCAAAATGTGTAATTATAGTTTAGTTATGAGTTGTGTGTGAATTGGTTTGTTAAAAGCAGTTTTGCAGTTTTGCAGCCGTTGATAGTGTGTGTGTTTGGTTTGTGTGTAACTTAGCAGGTAGTCTTAGGAATTTAGTAAATAATTAAACTAGTGCAGGAGAGTAAGAATGCTAACCTATCTGAAGGCAGCATACAATGCTCTTAGAATAAGATAAGCAGAAGATTTATGATCTTGCCTGTGAACTAAGGAATGTATCACAAGGGAACTGTTTCTTGGAGACTTTGTTGTGAATCGCATGTATAAGAGGGAAGCACCCATATGTGAAATCGGGGGCTTGGGTTTTTGGGACGTGAGTCCCCCAGCACCCCGGGCCCGTAATAAAGCACCCACAAAACTTATCCGAGTTTTGTGTCATTTATCACTCGGGCAACATGAGGAGCCCCTGGGGTGGCAGTGAGCAACCTCGGCTCTGCTCACTGCTGCTGGCATTTTCTATTGAACCATCTCCAAGGACTTCTGTTGTGCTCTGTATTTCTAAGGGTTTCCCCCCTTGGTTTTTTTGTTGTCTCCTGCACCTTTTTTTCTCCAAATTTTCCTACCCTGTCAGCAGCAGCCCCTGTCCAGAACTGGCTCTAAAATATCAGCAAAGCAGCTAGGAACAACAATGGGTGGAATCCTGCGGCTCAGGAATTCGTATGTCAGAGCCCTGCCTGTGCCTCATGCTTTGTCAGGACCTCCTTCTCTGTGCAAAACAAGGGACTAGTGGAGTCTTTTTGCCAAAGAACTCCTGAGAAGCAAATGTTGTGCTAGGCTTCTCAGGAGTGTATCCGTTAAGTTCATTGCTGGCAAACAGAAAGTAAGGCCAGGGTAGCAGAGCAGCTGGGAGCTGGTCACTCCCTGCAAAAGGCTGGTGCAGGATGTGGGAACACCACGTTCCAGGAGGGGTGAGCAGGGTCAATGTGCTCAAGGTGCTGCCAATGAGGTTTGGGTTCACTTAGAGAGTAGTCAGAACTGGAGAGCACTGGAAGATCCAGCTGCAGTCCCCATCCATGTCCCTTTCAGTGATGGCTTTAGGGTATCTGCAGCCTGGATCCAGAGCGCCCTGGGGGCTCCTGAGGCTGCCTTTGCACTCAGGGTGAGGATGCCCAGGAGCCCCTGAGGCCGGCAGTGGGCACCAGGGCTGGGGCTTGTGGCCTGGCAGGTGTGGCTCTGGGGGCTGTGACATGCCAGTCCATGGGTCACTGTCACTGCCCTCCGCAGCCCTGGCTAGCTCTGTGATGCTCCAGGGACAATGGCAAGAGTGGGGAACTGGCTAGGTTGGGGTTTTGCCTGAGCCAGAACCTCTAGGCCAAATGCCGAGCAGTAGAAACCCCTGGAGGACCGAGTGAAGAAAGCAAAGGAGGCTCTTTGGCGGTGTAAAGGGCAGCAATTTCATCAGGAGAAATAAGGGGAAGGTTCACAGCTGAGAATTCCCAATGGAACAGATGTTGCAAAAACCCCCAACCTCCCTGCGCACGGGTTTTTAAAATCTTTCAAAACAGGGGGTGGACACCATATAGTAACCAATAAGCGACTCTTGGGGTGTGGTTTTGAGGGCTACAACAAATCAGAACAAGGGGAGGAGAGAGCGTTGGCATAGGGATTGGATCTAAGGGTGAGGGACAGGGAATTTTCTGGAACAAAGGGTAGGGTTTGGGCTGATGGATGGGGCAAAGGGGCCGAGTTGTCTTGACAGACAGGGAAAAATCTGGTGAGGAGGGAGGGGATTCCTCGAGGGACACTTGGGTAGGAGAGCATAACATAGGGGAGGAGCTAACTGTAATAACTCGGGGAGCACTTGAGCATACCACTATATAACAGAACATTTGACTCAATAAACTAACACAGTGCAACACAGAAATTCAGGCTTTCAGCAGCTGAGAGGTGGCACTGTTAGAACCCGCAGCAGCTGGTGAAGGCCGTCTCTGTCCTTCAGGTTCTTGCTGTGTGGGAAGGTGCTGCGAGTAGTGGTGGCTGCACTCCCCCTTTGCTGGAGGATGATCTGTACCAGGGGAGAGCAGAAAGCTGCCATGGTGAGCAGAACATGCTCAGAGCATTACAGTTCCGAGAATGGCGCTGCACCTGAAGGGCAAACAGCTTGAAAGCATAGAATTCTGTGCAGAACTGTTGCACAGATTTTCTCTTCTAGAACATGCCCATTTTTGTATACTGTAGATGAATACTCTGGGTTTTATAGAATACATGGGGTTTTTTCTTAAGTTTTTTGGGAGAACTCTCAAGTTTATTTCTGTTTGTATTTTACATCCAGCATGCATACAGGTTTTTTTAATTATTATTATTTTTCTTCAGTAAATACTTAGGGAAAAATACCTAAGCATTTTTTAATCCTTTGGGATATTGTGATTAATATTCTTAGAAAGAAAACCTTGTTGAACAAGTGTGAAAACACAGAGAGAGGGAAAACAGTATAAAAGTCTTTTAGAACAGGGCATGTAATAGGGACTGCAGAACTGAGTAATTCCTCCAAGTGCAGAATTAGCAAGATATATCCCCAAGAGTAAGTGCCAAGATACTTCCTTAAACCAAGGGAAATGTGACCTGCAGCCATACGAAGCACAGCCAAAGCAAATGAAAACCTTTGGAAAAGAGGGAATTTAGCCAGTGACATCAGTCTGTCTGGATAACTGAGGGATGCCCATCAATATTGCACTACATTCCTCAATATTTGAAATGTCTTTTCTCCCAGTTTCTGCAAAATTAATAAGCTGCAGTTGTTTACCATTAACTTAAGCTCTTAGGGGAATTACCAAGCACCATGTATGTTTTTCTGTAGCTGAGCAGGACTTGAGTTTCCCAAATCTTCTACAAAGCAGAAGGGAATCACACAGTTACTTGTGCTAATGTTAATGAAGGATTTAATGAAAGCAGGTGAATGAGAGCATTGCATTGTAAAACTTCCACATGCAAGAAAACTGGAGTCCACTTAGAATAAAACATAGAAGGCTAGCATAACATCAGAACAGGATAAAATGAAATTGCTAGACAGGAACTGATGCGTCAGAAATTAGGTGTATCATTTCTGATACATCTGCATGCATTTGCAAGCTAAAACAGAAAAGGAAGGGCAGAGATAATAAGGAACGAAGATTTTAAAATTGCACTGTGCAGAAGAGACACACAAACCACCAGTGTGAACACAGCTGGGAGATTCAGCTTGGAGATGGATTAGAGTGGAATCCATTCACTGAAGGTCTCTGGTGCACATGAGTGCAAAGACTGAGGAAAAAAGGAGAAAAGTTTAATTTCTGAAAGCTATTTAGATTCCTGGAAGCATTGTCTAGAGATCTAAAAATCTAAAGCCTCAGAGAATCTGAACCTAAACCATCCCCAAATGGATTGATCAGGTATGATGTGCACATCTCTGCTGTTTTCAGAGTCAATGAAATTGACAATGAGTGTCTGGACATTAGAAATGCCCACCCAGATTTTATCTCCATTACTTTAAGAACACCTTAATAAGGCACTTCAGGAACTGAACACTGACATTCTCACCCTGCTCTATTTACTTTACATTTAAATACAGGCTGGTAGAAGGAGAAATCGGGCTTTAATTTCTCCCCAAATTACCTGTTGCACTTTCAGGTTAGGAGTAGATGTAAAATTCAGCTAATCACTCTCTCTATGCATGAATATTCCACTAGTGAACTGACATACAGAACATCCTTTTTCTCTTTTGTACCTTCCTAAATGGTGCCCAATGAACAGGACTCTTGCATAAATCTCACAGAAAATCACCAAAATTGCTGAAATTAACACTCAATTCCCTGATAAAAGCTTCTGAGAAAAGGCTTGAGAGAATCACTGAACAAACTGAAACTTGGAAGAGAAACACACATTTCAGCACTGATCAAGGGGAAAGAAAAAGAAATGCTGTAAAAATTCCAGGTGGAAGTTAAGGAGAAACACAGGAAGCACAGAAAGAACAAGGCCCTGTCAGATGACCTGTGCAAAGTAACTTTGTGCCCCAGCACTGTTAGAGGTCATTCCCTGTCATTGGTGCAAGCAGCTGGAGACATAAATGCTGATTGATTTGGGGGCCACAGTCTTGATAAGTGCAGAGGTGGTTCAATAACGTGACATGAGGGAGTTCCCTCAGAGCAACTGGGATGCCAGAAAGAAGTGAACAGCTCACCACAGCCTGGCCCGCTTGGCTGCTTTTCCTTCTGACCCTCCTGGGGAGGCTCTGACATTTCCTCTTCCCTGATGGAAGCGCAGCCGCTGCCAAGGGAAACGTCCCCACACTCACTCAGTGTTCCCTTTGCTTGCCAGATGTCCCATCTGCTGTCCCTGCCCAGGAGAGCTGCTCTGCTCGGGAGGAGGAGCCCGAGCGAGAGCCTGGGAACATCGGCGGCTGCAATCCCTCCTGATCTAGCGCTGTTTATGGATGTGTAGTTAGATTCGGATAGTTACAAGTATAGGGAAATTTACATACACGGGCTGATATTTGTATAGGGATAGTATGTGTGTATATTGTTATATTGATGCGTGTATATTCATCTGTTTACATACTTGTACAGCTCTGTAGCTGTGCATTTCTATTGCTGGGGTTGTATGGATTTTTTTATTGGTCCATTGATATTTGTGTATTTATAGACAGGTTTGTTATATTTGTATTATATTGTTGTGTTATATGTCATGAAATATGTAATGCATGTTTACATCTCTGTATTGTTATGCCTATATATGTATTTACTTCTATTTATTATGTATGGAGTTGTATAGTTCTAAAATTCTATTTATTTAGTTCTGGATCTGAGATTCTTTGGAAAGGGATATTGATGTTTCTGTATTTGTATATGGGCTGTATTGTTGTAGTAATATGTAATAAATTTAATTGTTAAACTTCAATTCAGTAACTTCAATATTTGTGTACAGTGAGTTGTTGCAGAGGGTTGCAATAAAGTAATTTTTTTTTCACTGAAGTTGATATTTGTATATATTTACATAGCACAATTATCAGAATAAATTAGATTTTAATCATAAATTGATATTTCTGTGTTTCTATATTGGTAACAAAGGTGTTGTAATTTATAATAAATTTCATTTTTAAACATAAGTTAATGTTTGTGTATTTGTACATTAGTAGTGCGGGTGTAACTATCTGCAATAAATGCAGTGTTTCAACTGAAGTAAGCGTAGATTTGTGCTACCCAAAGCCATGGGCAGATGTAAATGCTGAAGGATTTTGGCCATGCAAATCTCCGGCCATGCCCAGCACATGCCCCACCTGCACTCAGGCTGGGCAGGGGAAGTGCAGATTTGGGCTGGCAGCAGAGCCCCACGTTGGCTCAGAACTCGCTGCAGAGGCTGCTGAGAAAACTCCGGGGCTCCATGAGCACAGAATCCAAGCAGGAGCCACCCGGGGAGGACAAATCCCTCATCCCACGGGCAGCTCTTTAGGAAAGTGCTCCAAGTGTGCCCCTGAAGCTCATCCCGGAGACCAGAAGCCAGCAGGGATCCTGAGCCAGCTCTGCTGCCTTTGGCACCACTTTGGCAAATGAGCTGCAGCAAGGGGGAGGCAGCAGCGACTGTGACTGCTGCAGGCCATGGACACAAGTGCTGAGATGCCCCAAAATCCAGAGGGAGGCTGGAGAGCCGGGAATCAACTTGGCATTTCAGTGCCAAGCTCTCACCGACACTGAAATGATGGAATCCCTTTGTGTGAAGTGACCTGGAAGAACTGACAGGGAGTTGCTGCTAGGATCAGCAGTAGCAGAAAGCAAAAATGTACAAACACTAGAAGATCATCTAATATCCCCCACAAGCAATGGCTTCAAAAATGATCTCATGTATATATTATATTATGTTATATTATATCATGTTATGTTATTATTATATTAATCAAAATATATAATATATAATATGCATGAAATTTAATGAACATGTATTTTTGGACAATTTTATTTTTTGATATATATTTTCATTTAAGATGTATATTTGAAATAGTCTTTCAGCTTGGGATAGTGAAGATTTACAACAGTGCAAAACCATCTGCACACACAGCGGTCAGCCCCCGGGTGTGTGCATGCACACCCACCCACTGTGCTTGCTCTTCTCAGCACCTCAGGGCTGCTGTTTGCACAGAATTGGGATGAATTTAACTCAACAGAGCCACGAGTGGGGTTTCCAGCTTGTCATGAACACTCATGTGGCAATGAACAACAGAGAGCTCTCAAATCCCATTATCACATGTCGCTTCATTCCTGCTGGGCACTGCGGAACTCTTAAAAGACACAGAAAAGGGGTGGAAAACATTGGCATCATGCTACTGCTGGTGTCCTCCTGGAGGAAAATCTGTTGGGTTTCTTAAGGTGGTAGCTTTCCAAAACCTAGGAATACTGCTCAGTAGTGGTAGCCCAATTCTGAATGGTTTTCTTGACTTGGCAAAGCTGGGGTGTTAACAATGGACTCTGTCCTTGGTCCAAATCACCTGCCCTCACCTGCAGACAAAAGCACCACCAGCAGCAGCAGCTACATCTGTCAGTTTTCTCAAAAAGCTGTGTTAAATTTGGGAGAGGAAAGGAAAACACATCAGACACTGTGGATTAATGACAAGACTCTGAGGAGCAGTTCCAAAGCAAAGGGCAGCAGCTTCTCTCTGGGCCACTCCTTGTGCCCCAAGGCAGCCGGGCTGCCCTGGCTGCCCAGGACCCTGCACCCCGCGGGCTCTGCAGAGCTGCACAGCGGGGAGGCAGCTTCGGGCACCTCAGCCCCTGGGCAGGAGGGGCTGCTTGCTCTGCAGGGCTGCCTGTGGGCAAAAGCAGGGTGCTGGCCTTCTGCTCCTGGCCTCAGCCTGGCCTTGCAGGGCTAATCCTGTTCCCTGTCTCAAATGTGCTAAAGACAGACTTGTTTGTTTGCAGCTCTGCACAGGTGTGATTTGCACCACAAAATACTGAAGGACTAAGGACTGAACAACAGACCCTGACTGAAGCCTCAACAACATGACCTGAGCCAAAGCTGCCCTCTAGGTGACCTTTCCAACCCAATATTCTATGTATCTGCTCCTTAACCAAGTGTTATTATCAAAAGGATTGTTGCATCCATCCACTGGTGAAACACGTCTTCACCTTTCTGCATGAGGAAAATGGACAAGGCCACACCTGGCCTTGGTTCCTCCTTGAGCCCTGGCACGCCCTGGGGAGAAAACCAAGAGGAGAATGACACCAGCTGTGCCCCCAGCAGAAGCTCTGGCACATTGCTCGCCCAGCACTGTCAGAGCCGGGCTACTCTCACAGCGCACTCGGGAGCCTCGTGGCTGCCAAAGGTGGAGGCACCGCAGGATTTCCCGGTTCCCGGCCGTGGCTCTGCAGGGCTGGGCTGGGACAGCTTCCCCCAGCTGATGTGCAGCTCTGGATGAAGGGGAAACCATTGGGCTATCTGGTGATGGATCTTCCTTAATCACCAGAGGCACCCTTTTGTAATAATGCTGAGGTGCATTGCTTAGCTTATCCTTTCCTGACTCTTTTTTGCATTTGTGCATTACAGTAAATTACACTGTTCCTTCAGCTGGTGTCTGTGTCTGCATCTCTGACCCTCTCCACCATCAAAACAAACACACAGCCCGTTTAGCATGTGTGGTGGTTTGACCAGGAAGAAGCGGGAATTCTGGGATACTGTGGTCAAACCAATGGGTGCTCGGATTTTGATATTGGCACCTGATGTGGCCAGTGGGATCTGGACACACCTCCGAGAAAACACAGGGGTTAAAAGCAGAGCTTCCCTGGGAGGCTCTCTTGGGACTTCGAGGGACGGAGGTCGGATCTCCCTTCCCCCGTCCAGCCGCTGCTGCTGGGCAGGGGAGGGGCAGCCATGTGGTACGCCTGGGCCTGGACAGAGATGGGGGGTGAGGAGGCCCTGGAGGATGGAAGGGTGGAGGAGCCCCAAGAGACGTCAGGCAGCCATTCCCCCCCGGAGAGAGAGAGGGAGAGCTGGCGACGACGAATGTGATAGCAGCCGGCCCAGGAGGGGAAAAGGGGGGGAATGCAGCGAGGGAGGAGGTGCCCGGCCGGAGCAGCAGCAAGTGTGGGAGTGCCGGAGTTCTGGGACAGACAGAGACTGAAATTTTTAACCCTTTTCTTTCATGATTGGGGCCTTGCAAAAAAATACTGATCCTCCTCGGAGCTGAATAAGACGGGAGATAAGAGATGAGATGAGACAAGGATCTGGCCCGAAGGACATGGAGAAGGCTTGCTGAGTGGAGAGAGAGATGATTGGAGTGGCCTTTTGGCTGGACTCTTCTTGTGTAGCCATAGACTGAACCAGTTTTATTCCTGTGGCACAGAGACTGCATTTAGGGGGAGGCAGTGCCTCAGAACCAGGAGGGTTCATTGTGGGGACCCCTCGGCCCCAGGGGGTTGGATAAAAATGGGGGGGACAGATGTCCCAAAGCAGAGACTGTGCCTTTTTGGAGTGAGACAAGCCATCCTTAAAAGACAACCCTAAAAGCAGCTCTGGTCCATGCACAGTGGTGAGAGCACTGGGCATGGAAGGAAGATGTCACAAATGGCAAAAGGACTTTCTGGGCAGTGCTGAGTGACATGGAAGCACACGAGGTTTCAGCGTGTTTCCAGGGGAAGCCTGTGGTGTAAGAAGGACTCCTCTCCTCTTCATGGACTGAAGTTTGAATATCCTAAAGGGTGGTGCCAGACTGGGCAGTTGGTGATTTGGGGGAATGTATCGGATTGGGAAATATTGGTGGTGGGGAGGAGGAAAGTGCTTTTTGTAAGGTTTTCAATTTTTTCCCTTATAGTTTTCTTCCTTCTTCTCTTGTAGTTTAGGTAATAAAGTTTTCTTTTTTTCTAAGCTGGAGCTTGCTTTGCTTATTCCTGGTCACATCTCACAGCAGACACCAGGGAGAGGGTATTCTCATGAGGGCACTGGCTCTGTGCCAGGCCCAAACCATGACACTAACCCAAAGGGAAGAGGGAGAGGACTCTTTGTCAGGAAGTGTAGTGACAGGACAAGGGGGAATGGGATCAAACTGCAAGAGGTGGAAGAGATTTGATGATGGGAAGAAGTTCTTTACTCACAGGGTGCTTGTCCCGGACACAGGGACCAGTGCAGAGAGGCTGTGGATGCCCCATCCCCAGGAACATCCAAGGCCAGGTTGGACAGGGGCCACAGCAACCTGGTGTGCTGGGAGGCTGCTCAGCTTGGAACCAGATGAGCTTTAGGGTCCCTTCCAAGCCAAACCATTCAAGGATTTGATCATTCTGCCATCCCCATCTCCCACTACGCAGTGGGCATGGAATTTCAGTGACATCACAGCTCCCAGAGGGTTCCAGGTGGAATGTCCAGGACCTGGAAACGAGCAGAGCAGACACTTCACTGGCTGCCAAGGGTCAATTGCCACTCGCTGTGTGCTCTGCCCCTCACTGCTGAGGTGTTGCTGCTGACTGGGCTTTTCCTGCCGCCTACTCTGGAGTGCCAATCGCAGCAGGATGTGCACTGCTGTGCCAGTGGAGGTACAGTGCCATGCCAGGCAGGGGGCACCTGGCTTGGGCAGGCTGCAGCCATGTGGGAATGGATGGTGTGGGACAGGAAGCCCAATGGGGGATTGTGCTGCCCCATGCAGAGTGCCAGAGACACCGTGGAGGAAATGGAAGTGGATATGGAGCTGGAGAGGGAGGAGATGATGGAGGTGGACGAGAAAGATCCTGTTGAGGACATGGAAGTAGAGGAGGGGGACAACATAGAAGAGATGGAGGTTGATGAGGAGGATGACATCGAGGTAATGGAAGTGGACGAGAAGGATGAGGAGGAGCCCATGGTCCTTGGATGAAGATGGAGCCCCACAGGTAAGACAGGCAGATGCTTCCCACGCCCTGCCCACACACACACTGGGTCCCCTGATGCCAGGCTGGGGCTGGGCTGGATGGCCCCGCTCAGGGACATGGTGCCTAAAGGGGGTCTGGATTGTGGTGGCAGAAGCACCAGTCCCGGCCTGCCCTGCGCTTCCCTGGGGCCACGCCAGCCCTGCCAGCCCCGGCCCAGCCCCTGGGGCCCAGCTCCCAGCCCTGCTGGGCCCAGTGCTGCCAGCTGAGTCCAGCTCTGCTGCTTCCTTTCTTCCAGGACTCATGCAGACGATGGCACAGTTGGGATGCCTTTGTGAATACGTTTCAAAGTTTGGAAGTTGCTTGTAAATACGTTCAGTATATTAGAAGTTTTCTGTAAATACGTTTGAAGATTGTTAGTCCATCAGATCCCATGTAAATACGTTCTGTACATTGTTGTTGTTGTTGTTATAAGGATTGTTATAATGAAACTTGTTCTGTAAATCCGAGCTTTTGCCGATCTTCAGCAAATAAATACTGTTTCTTTTTAAAACATCTCTACTTTTTGCCATTCTTTTGGGCGCAGGCAGCGTTTGCACACTTGTGGGTTCCTCTTCATCCAAGTTCACAGGGCTGGAGGTCCCTGGGGGTGCTGGCACAGGCACCCTGGGGCTGGGGGTCCCTGTTCACAGGGGCTCCCACTGACACCACTCCTGGCACTGGGCACTGCTGCTCTTCCTGGCCTGGGGCACAGCGCTGTCCCCAAGAGCTCAGCTCTCACCAGCTCTCACACAGGGGGCTCTCACAGCACTGGCCCCTGCAGTCATTCCACCAAAGCAGGCAGCAAACCTTCAGCCACCCTTCCTGCTGCAGCCACAGGGACTCCTGGGCCCAGAGCCGCCAGCAGGCCACAGCCATGCAAAATCCACCTGCACACTCTCAAGGCCACCACAGACTTGGCAACTGGGGCACCTGCATCTGGGCTGCTGCAGGGGCTGATCTTTAAGCCTTGCAGCCTCCAAAGGCCCTGGGCTCTGCTTCCCAGCCTGCTCTGCACTGCCCTGAGCCCGCCTTGCTCAAGAGACAAAAGCCAAGCCAGGGCATCCTCGCCATGCCCGCATTCCTGCTGCTGGCAGTGGTCACTGGCCCCTGGGCCCCACTCGGGTGACAGCTGCCGGGACAGGCCTCTGCTTTCAGCACAACTGAGCTCCTCACCCAGCAATGAAGTCTCAGGAAGTAGTAGTTTTGTGGAGGTCCAGGGGCCTACCACTGGAACCGCAGTACCTAAGGGCAAAGATAATGAATTAAAGTGAGACACTCCTCTAAATGCAATGATCTTGCCCAAAGGCTTTTGCAGGCCTTTGGGGATTCAACAGGGTTTCTTGGTATGATGAACTTTTTTTTTTCTTTATATGTACTCCCCCAAGTTGTTCTCACCTGTCTTTTCCCCTGTTGGTCCTGGGTTGCTGCATATAAGACCCTTTTATCCCCCATATAAACCCTGTGTTCCCAGCGCCATTTTGTCTCTGGCCCTGGACCCTCTTCAGCACAATCCACAGTGTTTGGAATTCCACACAAAGACCCCTCTCTTGCCTCGTTCATCAGCAGTTTAAGCGAGCCTGCTCCCAGCTCTGGCAGTGCAGGTGTCTCACAGAGGCTGGCTGTGGACATGCCACAAAAAGTGCTGCCCAAACAGGGACCATCTTTGAAAATTCCTGAGAGCGACTCCAGTGATGATCCGGCTGTTCCACTGTCACTGGATAGAAAAACGCCTCGGGTCAGCCTCCGCCCTGGAGTGGGACCTGAGTTTTATCAGGGCTTGCTGAAGGCAGCGTTGGCACCCTCAAGGGGCAGGAGGGCCAGCTCAGCTGGTGAAGCCCATGGAACATTTTGAAACACCCGCATCCAGAGCGCCAGAGCAGTGAGTTGCGGGACAGTGCAGTGCAGGATCCTTGGGTGATATTTTAGTCCTGTGGGTGGGCGACCCTTTACATAAGGGGCAGCTATGGGTAACCAATTATCCAAAGCTGAGAGGGACATATATGTTCCAGTTAGGGAGGTTCTCCTTTCAGAGGGGAACACTTTTACTAAGGGAAGTTGGAAGCCTTTTGTTCATTGGCTCTTTAAGGAGTTCCCAGACATTTCTGTTGATTCAGTTCTTCATGGAGCATTTTGGGACTCAGTTAGGGGGAAGACTCTTTCTTTTGCAAACTCAGGGAGTGGTAAGAGTCACAAAATTTTACCCAATTTTTCACATGACTTATAGAGTTTTCTCAAGGGTTCAAAGTTCTAATATTCAACCCAGATTTTGTGCTCTGCCCCCAGCATTCCTGAACCCACTGATACCAAGATTAAGATGAGAGACAGAAACTGCTCTAAAGCACAGACGAGCCACCTGCTGTCTGCCATCTCCTCTCCTTCTCTACCCCCTGTCCAGGTCTGTACTGATCACACCGGCCTGGATTCTACCCTAACCCATTCTTCAGTACCTCTTCTCCCTAGATCCCCTTCAGATAGCTCACAAAATGTCAAAATCCCTCCCACCCCCAGGGATGTCTCATTGGGTCATCCCCCGTGTGAAAAATGCATATATTTTATGATTGGCTTTTCGGAAATATTAAAATGAATATTATACGTGTTGTGTTAGAAAGCAATGCTGTATTAATTTTCTTAAGTACTGTGTTAAATATAGTTTTAGGTTATAAAAATTGTTAAAATAGAAACTATGCTATGTAAGATGCATTGTTTAAAAGAAAGGACTTGCAGCAAGATAGCAGCCACAGGACACCTAGATCTTTAAGAGAAAAAGAATTTATTGCCTTCTTATCAGAAGAAACTAACTTCTTCCAGCCTCAGAGGCGCTATTAGGATTAGAGGGAAGAAGTTGACACTGACCAGACAGAATCCTGTGTTTGAATGGAATTTATGCATCATGTATGAAGTGCATTAATATGCAACAGGCTGTTGTTTTTGAGGGTTAATGCTTTATTAACGGGTGTCCTTTTTTGGGCTCGTGATGCTCAGAAAAAGGTACCCAGACATCCGTAAGTCTTTGTTTTTATTGCCTCATATTGTCCTAATTCAATTTGTCCAAATCGTTATTACTCTAATTGTGTTACTATTTTTATAACCATTTTACTACTATTAAGCTTTTAAAATTGTAAAAACAAATGATTGGCATTTTTCACAGGGAAAAACACGTTCAGTCTCCTGTTAAAATGTACAAAGTTTAATAATGGATAATGGGAGACCAGGACCATGGAGCAAAGGTTATTACGGTCAGGTGCATCTTGGCACTCAGCCAGGAGCACCCTGTTACCTTTGGGGATCCCCCTGAAATACCTTTCCTTTACATCAGCCTGTTGCATATTCATAGAACCTCACGCATATCCATAAACTACTTTACATATTCCAGGAACAATTTTACATGGCCCCTCTTGGGTCTGCCTTTTCAGAGCATGTGTGTTTCTTGGCTGTGGTTTTGGCTCCTGCTCTTTATCACCGCCAGTTTTTGGGCCTTGGTCCACTCTGCCTTCAGACGGGGAGTGCTGATAGTTGGCAGATCTATACAGGTGTCCACATCCTGTGTGCATTGGATGTGATCCCATCCAAGCAGGCAGTTTAACACAAGCAGCTATTCCACTGAGCTTAATTAACAACAGAAATAAAAACTGTATCTTTACAACAAAGTTACTTTAACACCACGCATATAAAATCCATTTTAATATTTGCGAAAAGCCAATATTATAATATGTATCTATAACATTGCCCATATCTGTCCTTACCCTTTGGTTCCCCTGAGTGCAGCAAGGAGTGGGAACTGCCAGCACGGCACAGAGTTGCTGCCGTCTCTCCATCACCCCGTGTCCCTCTCCCGTAAGAACCTGAATGAGAGATGTGGGACTGCAGGCAGCTCTTCAAAATACAGTTTATTGTATCCAAGATGTTACAGCAGTCCAGGATCGTGGGTGGCAGTGCCTGTGCCTACAGCTGTCAGCTCCAGCTGCACACAAGCCTGGAGACCGTTTAGCTTTGGTTACAGTGCATTATAGACTCTTCTTTGCTGAGCATCTTCACACAGAAGAACCAATCTATACCTTTACTTTTACCTATAGCCTATCATAACTCCTGTAATTACCATATTGATGTTACTATTCTTCAATCACTAAAAGTTAGTATGTGTGTCTCCCTGCCTGTGCTGAGAAGCCCTGATTCCCTGGAGAGCACTGCTTTTGACCTTTGTCCATGGAGAAAGCTTCCAAGGCTTTGGGATGAACTGGAATCTACGAGTGTGTGAAATAGATAGTAGCGTAGTTTATCACAGGATGAAAAACTGAGAGCTTTGGGATTTTAGTATGAGGGTGAACAGAAGACAGGATGGAGGATTTTGGGCATTGTCTGATCTCCTTGTCCTTCATCTACTCCATTTTCTCCTGTGTTGGGAGCACAGGGTGATTGGTTGGAAAGAGCGGCAATGCAGATGCTGAGTGGCAGACAAAGAATTAGTCACTGGCTGAAAGGTAGAAATAAAATGCATTCTAAGATTTAATTGGACAAAATCGTTTTAAAACACCTTGAACCTTGTGTCCTGTGACTTTTGGTGCCTTCTCTTTTTACGCTAAGTCTGGTGTGCAGCCAGCGTGCTGAACTGTTGACGATAGAAAAATAAACAACAACCTAAAGACAAAAAACCCCAAAAGTCCCGTTCGTTTCTCAGTCCTGGCCCAAAACTTTTTAGGGGTGTCCCCATCAGGGGATCCTCGGGGGGGTTTCACACCTCCTTCCCTCCCCCCCTTCCTGCCCCACTGCTCAGCCCCCTCCAAGCCCTGCACCCGGGGCCCTCACGCGTCACAAAAGGACCCAAAATTATCCCAAATCCACCCAAAATTACCTCAGAGCCCATCCTGAGGAGCTCTGGGGGAATTTTAGGGGAGTTTTGAGGGAATCTGGGGAGATTTTGGCTGGGTTTGTGTGGGGGCCTGAACATATGTATGTATTGTTATGGAGAGAGTCCCTGTTAAGATCTATGTGTGGGTCCTAGTTACTCCAAATGAGCTACAGCTGCAAAGTCCTTAGTTGGGCAGCAGCTGTGGCTCCTGAGGGTAACTAGAATAAATAGGGGTGGGTCGAGAGCCCAGGAGGAGCCCCTGAGAAGACACATGAAGAACTGCACAGCAGAAAAGAGCAGCTTGGTGCAGTGTGTGGGACCTGAGAAATATGACTACAACAAGAATGCAACAGGTTTGCATCCTACGTCAAATTTGTTGTCCAGGAGGTACCAAAACCACCCAAAATCTACCCAGAATTGACCCAAAATTACCGGAAATTAACCCAAAATTACATCCAAATCTATCCTGAGGAGGTTTGGGGAAGACTTGTAGGGATTTTAGGGGAATTTTAAGGGGAATTTTGGGTGGGTTTGAATCCTATGCCCACTTCGGCATCCACAAGGTGCCAAAATCACCCAAAATTACCTGAAATTAACCCAAAAATTCATCCTGAGGGGGTTGGGGGGAGGTTTGGGGGCGGAGGAGTTGAGGAGATTTGGGGGTTTGGGGGGCAATTTTAGGGGTGTTTTTGGCAGTCATCATCATCCAAAACACAACACCCCATGCCAAAGCCAAGACCAAACCCTAAGGACTGTGCCCCTCGTGAAGGAGAGATCAAAGAACTGCACCCCTTCTGGGGAGGAGATCAAAAGCCAGAGGAGACTGAGCTATTAACTAAGCAAAAATGTATTCATTTCATCAAGTATCATCATTTCTGTTACTTTATCCTTTGTGATTAGGTCTGGAATGCTTTTCTAGTCCTTGTTAATTTAGCTGAATAATATTCATTTTGGTTTCGTAAACGATTAAGTTATATTCCTGATGTTATATATGAGGTCCCATATGTCTAATTTAATAAACCACAAACTTAAAATTTAGCAGCAGTTTTACTGAGATAAAATAATACAATCAAATAGAACCCAGTAGTTACAAAAAGAAATATGGCAGTGGTTTGGATAAAGCATAAGCAAAACCGATCGATCGGGGTTTGGGGAGGGCTTCCCACCCTGCCTCACATGCAAAAGGCAAAAGAATCCAAACACAGCTTATATACTGTGTGCTAATACATATTCATCAATATTTTCCTGTAAATCTCCTCCTATTTCCAATTCCTGAAATCTACATCACCACACATACAGCACATGCTCCCGCTGTGGCTAAGGGGGCTTCTGGCTCTTTGGTGCTCTCCTTGGATGAAGGCTGACAGTCTTCCTCGCTGTCCTCTGAATAACTTGACAGGTTGTGCCTGTGCCCCAAGTCCTGTGTTATGTAAGTAAGCACTATGCTCCAATTAAGCCTCATTATTTTATAGATAAGAGCACTATTTTAGACTCCCTGTCTGGAATTGTCCCAGCGTTATTCATGTCACGGCTGATCCTGTCCTGGGAGTTGTCTTAACTTTGTCTTGATGCCAATTCTGACTTGGGAGGCTTCCTAAATTTTGTTCATCAAGGCCATTCCAATCTCCTGTATCCTGTTTCCCACAGGTATCATCTACAAAGAAACCCATTTTCTTCATAACATTAATCACATATACCTTTCCAATTATTTTCCAAAAATATTGAAATAATTACAATTTTGTTAGAACTAATCACATCCATCTATCACAGGAGGCCAAAAGCTTGGAAAAGGATGAAAGAAATTCTCCAATGATGACGATGACAAAAAAATCCCAATTTATTTTTGACAGCAAATGAACACCGGCCACCCTCCAGCCCTCTCAGCCTGGCAGGCCGAGCGGGGCTGTTCCCATGGCATGAGGTGGTGGCAGCCTGCGGAGAGAAACCAGAGAGCCACGGTCAGTCACAGCAGGCTCCTGTCCCCCTGTTCCACCATGGCTGTGCCCAGGCCAGGCTGCTGGCTGTGCTCAGAGCCCAAACCTCCCGAACCATTCTCTGTTTTTAGAGAAGGGCAGTGGGGCAGGCAACGTTCCACCTCCTCTGCTTAATCAGGGCACAGCAACCTCCTCAGCAGCTGCAGGAGCGGCATGCCCGTGTGCCCGCTGCTGCTTGCCCGGAGCCCTTCTGCCAGCCCAGCTGTGGAGCCGGGTGCCCACCTCTGGAGAGCTGCTGCCAGGAGAGGAGCCAATCATGCACCAGGTCCTCATCCTTCTGGAAGGGGCTGTCTCTGCAGACCCTGGCCCCTGGGGTAGCGCTGGCACTGGACGCGCTCCCCGGATGCTGCAGGTGCTTCCCTGTCCGGTCCGGGCACCAGGTGTAATCCTCCTGGGGAAAACAAAGAACAATTGCATTAAAGTCAATTCAAAACAAGACCTGCAAACAAGAAAAAGCACAAAGCCTGTCACTGTTTCACGGGCCTGAGGAGGGTCTGACCACTCCATGGGAGAATTAAATCTTTCCACCTTTCCCACCCATAAAGGCACTCCCCACCTTTCCCACCCATAAAGGCACTCCTTCCTCAAGGGCCTGCAGAGCAGGCCAGCTGGGGCACTGCTTCGGAACTTGCCCCCTCTGCTGCCCCTATCCGCATGGATGGATGCTTTTGTCAGGCTGGGTGCCCCCACCTCAGCCCGTGCCAGGCTGGCTGGCAGAAGCTGTCAGCAAGGCCAAGATCTGGCTTCCCTTCCACAACATCAGTCCCGTGTCCCGCCAAAAAGCAGCTCAGCGGCCGGCGGAACAATTAATATTCCCCAGTGCTGCCGAGTGGGGAACCTCCGGTGCATGGCCAGGCCGAGCCCTGCCGTGCCTGGGAGCACCAGCATCCCCCCGCCCCGGTGCCGGCTGGGGACTCATCTTGATTCCATCGGGGCGCAGAGCGTGTCCTCCAGGCAGGGGCCACAGCCAAAGACAATGGGCTCCAGGATGGTGTTCCCAGCTCCACGTCGTGCTCCAGAAGAACATGCCAGCTGTACCTCAGCTTGTGGGGACGTCACGATGCCATTGAGCTGCAGGGGGATGTTTCCCTTGTCCCAGTCTGTGGCACCTTCACCGCACTGCCACCACTTCTCCAATGGGATGGGCAGCATCGATCCGCTCCCTCCACAGCTCACGGGGACCAGCGGAAGCATCTCCTCGGCTGCACTCTCTCCTCAGCGCTGTGGCCACAGGGAAATGCTCTGGGGTTTTCTTCCAGCGCCACAAGACGCGTGCCGCTGCTACATGCTGGCTCCTGGATCCTACTGTGCACAGGGATGAATCTCTGCTGTCTCCTGGGCCAGGCAGGGCTCCTGCAGCCAAGAATGCTCAAAAAGGTCCTCCAGTGATGGCCCGTCTGTGGGGTCCATGCATAAACACCACCTGATGAGGTGCTGGCACTCTGCGGAGAGAAACCAGAAACGGCCGCTCAGCAGGAAGGGGCTCCTGTCCATGCTCTCCCACATTCCACAATGCCCAGGCCACCAGGAGTGCTCAGAGCTACAGCCAAAAGCTTCCTATTGATCCTCTCTTGCAGAGGACACCAGCACAGAGGCACAGGTGCCACCTCCTCCAGCTGAGCCCAGGAGATCCACTCCTCACCAGCTGCAAGAGTAGGACGCTTATGCGCCAGCTGCCCCTCCCAATCCCGTTCTTCCCCTCATGCCTTGAAGGTGCATCCCCACCTTGAGACACCCGTGGCGGGAAGAAGAGCTGGTCCCAGACGATGTCCTCATTGGTGTGGAATGGAAGGTGCCTGCAGACCAGCTCATAGAGCAGGATGCCCAGGGACCAGATGGTGGCTGGCTGGCCATGGTAGCAGCCAAAGAGGATCCACTCTAGTGGGCTGTACTCTGATGTTCCTATGGGACATAGGCGCAGCTCATCAGGCCCATGCTACTCCCTCCCTCCCAGCCAGCTCCCGTTCCACAACAGCCAGCCCCTGCCCTGCCAAAAAGCAACTTGGCTACAGCTGGCTGAAGAAGGATTCCCCCTCCTTCCCTCCCTCCTTCCTTCCCTCCCTCTTCCCCCTCTGCCAGCCAAGGGGGGAACTTTGCTGCCCTGCTGGGCCCCCGGCTTTGGGCTCACCTGACATCTGGGTGTAGAACGTGTCCTGGAGGATCGTGCTGCAGCCAAAGTCGATAAGCTTCGCCTCACCTGTGGCCAGGTAGATGAGGACGTTCTCGGCCTTGATGTGGCGGTGCAGGACACCCCGGCTGCTGCTGCACCACACGGCCTCCAGCACCTGGCGGAGCAGCCCCTGCACCATGGCCTCCGTCAGGAACCGCCGCTCGTGCAGGAAGTACCAGAGGTGCTGACAGCGCTGCAGATGCTCCATGAGCAGCGCGAAGCTCTCGGGCACCTCGAACTAGTCCAGGAGCTGCATGACACCGCGGAAGCCAGGCCACGACACCTTCCACAGCAGCGCCGGCTCCAGGGGCACAAGGGCGCCCTTGCACTGTGGGGGGACCGCAATGCCGTCAGCGGGGCCGATGCTGCACCGCACCTCGGGCAGCCCCTGCCCGGCCCCGCCACGGCTCGCCATGGCCTGGCCCGGGGCGCTGCGCGGCCTCCACTCACTCCACGCTTGCGCTTGCTGCCCTCGCTGCCGCCCTGCCGGGCCTCGCCCGGCACGCCCCGCCGGCTCCTCCTGCTGGCCCCGCTCACTCACCAGCCGCGCCCACTCCGAGATGCGCTCCTGGGACACTCGCTTGATGGCCACCTGCGAGCCAAGGCAAGCGGCGGACTTAAGATCACACTTGGTTAAGAGCGTATAAGCCAGAGAACACGCAAAATAAAAAACCTTTTTTCTTCTCGTACCCTGATCACATGTGTATTTCACGTCTGGCCTAATGGCGACAGTTGCCCCATCTCTGGGTCAAGAAACAAGTATTATCTGACAGGTAACTTGTCAACAAACTGAGAAAGAAATTAGTACCTGGGCATGCAGATTTCTGAAGGGAGGAAAGAAAAGTGTTGACAAGAATAAGCCTGAATTTTAAATGCCTGAAACACTCAAAAATGACATGTTTTGGGATATTGTACCAGATGTTACACAGAGTTCAAGCAAACCACAACTCATTAGTATCTGGACTTCATTGCCCACTATGCTTTGAAATGTTGCTTGAAGGCACTTTGTGTCAAAGATCCAGTTCCTGTAGGCCACTGTAGATGTAGATCAAAATCCTACCAAAAAATCCATGTCCAAACCAGCAAGAGTGAGACTTTTGTCCTTGGCAGTAGCTTCCAGGTGCTCCTGGAAATCCCCAGGCCTAGACACAAAGATGTGTATTCAACGGAGGGAGAGAAGCATCATGCTTAGCTCTAACTGTGACCTTTGCTAGCAGATCTTACTAGCAGGTAACAAATTCCATTTGTTCTGCTCTTAGCCAGAGCCAAGGTGGGAATCACAGTTTAGATCACAGGAGAAGATCACAGGAGCCTCAGCTTTTCCAGAAGAGGAGAAATACAAAGGATAGTAAATTTGGGTTGGGTTTTCAGGGTGTTTTTACAAATCCATAGACAAGTGATGAAGCTTAAGAGATGACAGCAAAGGAAAATCAACAGATATGCTGAAAGTGAGTGAAGAGGAAGGAGACTTTAAATTCACTGAAAAGCTGCACAGAAAGCTTCTCTACTTTTTGCAGTTGCTTCAAATTTGAAATGACAAATTCTTGTAGCACTTCCAACTTCTTTTTATTAATTCTAGATTAAAGACAATCAAAACTGTGTACTCCTGCTTACAGTATGCAGTAAAGCACAGGAAGCCATTAGAGTAAGAAAAATTGTGTTTAGAAGGCTGAGGCAGCCTTAGGGGTAGGAGGAATGGGGAGGTGTGGAAATCAGGCCTGTGGGCACCATTCAAGGAGCATCCAGGCCCTGAGCAGTCCCTCACAGTGGGTATCCCAGCAGATGGAGTCCATATGGAGCCACAGCTGGGTGGGAAAAGTGCCGGGCTGGTGAGCCGTGGTTAGCAGGGGCTCCTGCATCAAATTGCTCCCTGATAGGTGTGGTATGCTGTGTGTGTGTGTGCCCAACAGCTGGCAACAGCAGGCTGGCCCAGATGTGGGAAAAGGCCAAGGAAGCAGCAGAGTGGGAATGGGGCTCTGAGGAGGCCCTGGTGGTTGCACACACCCGTGGGGGATGAGGCTGGCCCAGATGGGCCCTGGGACTCTGGGTTGAAAAGGGAGGAAAAGAGAATCAGGGAGGAAGGGCCAGAAGCCGCTATGACAATGCCATTCCATCCCATAGGTGACATAGTGAGAGGAGGGTGGGAACCAAATGGTGATTGCTGCTGATCACCCTGACATCTCCAAGACAAGAGGCCCAGCAAGGACTGCACATCTGCCTCCTAGTGTTGTCCTGAATGTGAGCTCATCTCCTGGCGTTCATTACCCACAAGTCTCTCAGCTTCCCACGGGCATTCCACACTTCAGGCAAGCAAAGCTGCTTACCTCACTATGTTCTTTGGGCCTCTGAAAGGGACTGTCCCCTTAGCTACAGCCTGGCAAGGAAGGGAGTCTTACAACACTCTGGATATTTTAGACTTTTATTGGCACTCGGGTTGAAACAAAGTATCCCCTCGCCACTTCTCCATCTTCATCCTTCTGTCCTGCAGGTGGCCTGTTCAGGCTGACAGATTGGAGCACCTGCAGGCTCCAGTTGGGCTGCAGCCCAGCTTTTCCTCTCACAGCTTAATTCTTATTATGACAATTCTTTCGTTTCTACTTAAAAGATACCTCAGAGCTTCCCTAAATTAACAACACTCTACTCTAAGCTAAACAATCCTCTATTATCTAAGCTATCTATGTTCCAAATGTTGGGATTCATAAAATTTGAGGGTTTTGAGAAAGTGGTAAAAAAGACAGGCCTCAGACAGCAGATTTGTGAACATTGCTAATACAGCAAAAAGTTTTCTAAGCAGTAGAGCAGACATGAGAAATACAACAATAAGCCCCTGTGATTTACCCTTATAGGTTGCAACAAGTTTATTTAATGTATATCTTTAGAAGGTTAGTATGAATGAGCCTCTGTGCTTTGTCTCTCATAAACGAGCCATTGTGTTAGAAAATAAGTCCTTATTTTGTTAACTACTGTTACGTGTGTTTCATATGATTGGATAGAATTATTGTCAATATGTTTTGCTCTATGTGTGATTGGCTGAAACTTAGGCTGAGAGGGTTTTATGCTACCCTGTAATGTGACGTTTCCTTGGCATTCCATTTGAATCAGCGAGCTGTAAACATATCCTGTCTCCATTGTCCTAACAATGTACTGAGACTGATGTTTGAAATAAACAGCTCATGACACTGATTCAGAGTGTCCCATTCCGTTTGTGGCTGTATATAGTGTGCCAACAGCACCATAGTCCTTAGAAGTTGATCCCTATATTTCCTAATTTTTTAAACGTTCATCTTTTTGAGAAAGAAAAAACAACAGAGTTTTAAATGGAACCTAACACACCCAACCTAACCTAACCTAACCTAACCTAACCTAACACACACGTAATCTAACCTAACCTAACCTAACCTAACCTAACCTAACCTAAGACCTAAACTGAGCAAATATGAAAAATGTCACATTTCCTATCTAGGGCACAGCTCCTCTTAATACTTGGGGGATGGCTGAAGCTCTGCCTCAAGATGACACATCCCCTTTTCCCTCCTCTCAGCTGGCGGGGCATAAGGGTCTCCTCAGGTGCAGGTGTCTCCTCTCCAGTCTTCCTGCACTTGCTTGGCTGAAATGATCAGAGCAGCCAGGATGGAGGCAGGATGGCCTGAGGTCACAAAGGGATGCTGCCCAGAAGAAAAAGAACAAAGAAAGGAACTCTTACTTTCCAGGACCCATCCTCACGGGCTCAAGCAGGATTCCCTGGCTACCAGGAAGACACACCAAGAGCACCGAGGGCAGCATGTCCCCCTGCACCTTCCTGTCCTGGGAGCTGTCTGCGCCACGTGGCCCACACTCCTCCTCATCCCTTCATGCAGGTGTCCTCAGCTGATAGGGCTTTTTGCCCCTTTGCTTTTTCTTACCTGCAGGAGTTCCTGGGCAGAGCAGCGCCTGTCCTCGTCTGCCTGCAGGCAGCAGTGGAGGAAGTTGTGCAGGAGAGCCGAGTGGTGCCTGGGCTTCTGCAGTTTTGGGGGCCCATTCCTTTCTATCAGTTCAAAAACCTACAGCACAAAGATGCAAGAGGACACTGCACCTGCTCCTTTGCTAGCCACATCAGCTCTCTCCATGATAGTGGAGCTCTGGGAAAAGTTAAAGATAGAATCTAAAATGTTAGGCTTTGTGCTTTCCCAGATCAACTGCACCTGCGTAAGCAGTATGATAAAGTACATAATTGTTAGATGTGATGATTGTTTAGTAATTAAATATAATTACTATATAACCAGAAGAAGAATAATGAGAAAATATGTTGGAAATTCAGAGAGGGGCTAAATTTATGTATACAATAGAACAATATAAGTTTAATAATTAACATGAAAGTTATATAAAGATAGAGTATAAAAACATGATCATTTTGGATGTATGGTTGGAATCAAATTTGGGTAATACCCTGATTCCCAGAGCTCTTGAATAAAAAGCACCACATATAATCCCTACGTGAGTATGTGTTTTTGAACACTAACATTTTGGCGACCCAGATGGAACCATTGTGAGTGCTGCTGAGTGAGTTCGCGACTTGATCACGCTCCAGCCGGCACCGAGGGATTCTTGGGGAGCCCATTGGCCGCGACCGCTCCTGCCGCTCACAACGTCCCCAGGAGAAAGGTAAGGTGCTTTTTTTACTTTGGTTTGGTTTTGGATGCCTGCCAAATAAGACACAGCAAAAGCTACGCTTGGTTGGGCTAAAGGAATTCCTGGTGGTACAAGCCTAGGCGCCGTTCCATAAGACAATCACAAAAGCATTGCGGGTTCAGCATTTGTGGTGTAATTGAAATGGAGAAATTTAAAGGGATTTTGGGCAGTAACACCCCTATCCCGCAAAATTCTCCTTTGGGGTGCTTATTAGCACATTGGAAACAGGGTAACTTTGGGGAAGAATTACGTAAAACTAAGTTGATTGATTACTGTAATTCATGGTGGCCAGAATATGCCTTGGAGAATGGCGAAAAATGGCTAAAATACGGTACTCTGCAATATAACACTATTTCGCGATTAATGTCGTTTTGTAAACAAGAAGGAAAATGGGATGAAGTCCCATATGTTGATCTGGTTTTCTATTTACAGGGAAAGCCAGAATGGCAGGATGAATGTGGATTATTAGTGGTTAAAACATCTGCAAAGTGTGGGGTTTGTGAGGAACGTTGTTTAGAACACTTGGCATTGAAAGAAAGCTTGAGTAGGGAAAATTATACAGATGTTGAATTACAAGTAGCTCCAATAGGAGCTAAGAAAGCTACAAGAGAACCTAACCCTATCCCACCTGTTTCACCTGTTTCACCTGTCCCTATCCCACTACCTGCTCCTCACCCACCTAGTCCTGAGCCCGTCTCGTCTAGTACACCTTTCCCTCTTTATCCTCCTCTCCCATCATCACCCGGTCCCTCTTCCTCGGAAGATGAGCAAAACCTAACTGTGATAGAAAGGAGAAAGAGGTATGCGAATGAAAAAGATAGCAATGGTAATGAATCAGTGACCCCAATTGCCCACAGAACCCGGAGTCGGTCAAAGCTCGCCCCAGTTGTGCATAGAAAAGGCATAAGCAAACAAAAACGGACTGTGATTGCCCCCTTACAACAAGGTGTCGGAATGGAAGGGCCAGTATTTGTAAAAGTTCCTTTTTCCGCTGCAGGCTTAGTTATTTGGAAACAGTCAGCCGGAACTTATAGAGAAAATCCTGATAAAATGGCACGCGTAGTAAAAATGGTTATGAAAACTCAAAATGCTGACTGGGATGACATACAAGTAATATTAGATACTCTGATGGATTCTACTGAAAAAGAAATGGTACTTAAGGCAGCCAAAGAGAGGGCAAGAGAAGATATTAGATATGGGCTAGTAACAGGGAATTTAGATGTGAATTTCCCAATTGAGTATCCAAATTGTGACCCTAATTTATTGTGCGATATGAGGAAATTATGTAAATATCAAGAGTGGATCCAAATAGGAGTTCAGAACGCTGTGCCCAAAACTATAAATTGGTCCAAACTATATGAGGTTCGACAGGAAAAGAAGGAATCTCCCACTGCGTTTTTGGAAAGGCTTAAGGAGGTAGCAAGGAAATATACAGACCTCCAAATGGATACAGAGCAAGCAAAGGTTCAGCTCACTCTTATATTCTTGGGCCAATCACAGGATGACATTCGTAGAAAATTGGAAAAATCAGAGGGGGAAGAATTAAGGAATTTGGATAAGTTACTTGAGGTTGCTTGGATGGCATATAGCAAACGGGAAAAAGAAGCTAGTAACAGACAGCAGCAGAATCTATTGGCAGTAATACAAGGAGAAGGTGACCCAAATTTCAGGGGATGTAACAGGAATATCCGCGGTAAGAGACCAGTCACACAAAGGTTAAGCCTGAATCAATGTGTGTATTGTAAGCAGGAGGGGCATTGGAAGTGAAATTGTCCAAGCTTGAATAACCAGTTTGACCAGGGCAATCAGTTCAAGCAGGGAAACGCTGCCAAAGCCATGGTGTTAGGAGAATATAACTAGCTGAACCTGTGGAACAGGTTCAAGAACTCACCACAAATATAGAATAGAATTTAATCCACCAATATTTCCAGTAAAGAAAACAAATATCTGAATATAGGTTAGCGCAGGATTTGAGAGCAATAAATAAAAAGGACATTTATCCAGTGGTAACAAATTCTCACAAATTGCTAACATCCGTAAAGGGGATTTATAAGTGGTTTACTGTAATTGATTTAAAAGATGCCTTTCTCTGCATACCCTTTGAGAAAGAAAGTAGGAAACTGTTTGTTTTTGAGTGGGAAAACCCAGGCAACAGAAGAAAGACCCAGCTCACCTGGACACGACAAGAACTCGCCGACCCTATTTGGAAACTAACTGGCAAAGGAACTGGAGATTTGGACCGAAAATGGGCTAGTACCAAGAGACCAATACTTATTGTTGCAGTATGTTGATGATATACTAATAGCTACAGAAGAAAAAGTAACCTGTATAAAGGTAACCATTGAGATTTAAATTTCACAAGGGCAACAAAAACTAGGTACTAACCATATCCAAGCTATTTGTGCTATTCCAGAGCCCCAGAATTTACATGAGCTGCGAGTCTTCCTCGGGATGGCAGGATGGTGTCGCTTGTGGATCATGGACTGTGGACTGATTGCGAAACCCCTGTATGAAGCTCAGAAGATGCAGCCATTCACCTGGGGCAACCACAGAAAGAAGCCTTCCTAAAATTAAAGGAAGCACTGACAACTGCTCCAGCATTAGGGTTACCTGATCTGTCTAAAGATTTTCAGTTGTTTGTACATGAAAGGCTGCGCCTAGCACTGGGAGTCCTGACCCAACATCTGGGAAGCTGGAAAAGGCTGGTGGGCTACTTTTCCAAACAACTCGACAACATAAGTGCCGGGTGGCCCCCATGTCCGCCGGCAGTCGCAGCTACTGTGATCCTGATACAAGAAGCCAGGAAACTTACTATGGGAAGGCACATAGATGTGTATGTACCACACATGGTAACCACTGTCTTAGAACAAAAGGGGGGCCATTGGCTATCTCCCAGCAGGATGATGAAATTCCATGTAGTCCTGACTGAGCAGGATGTCACATTAAAAACAACTAACCTTTTGAATCCAGCTTTGTTCCTAGGGACCACAACTGAACAAGGCCCATTAGAACACGACTGTGTAGAAGTAATAGAGTACACCCATTCAGCAAGAGAAGACCTGAAAGATGTCCCACTAGAGCAGCCTGAGTGGGAGCTGTTTACAGATGGGAGCAGCTTCGTGGAAAATGGAACCAGATACGCTGGATATGCAGTAACAACAGTCAATACAGCAGTGGAGGCAAAGGCATTACCACCAAATATATCTGCCGTGAAGGCAGAACTGGTTGCTTTAACCAGGGCACTAGAATTAAGTGAAGGGAAAAAGGTAAGTATGTGGACTGACTCAAAATATGCTTTTGGAGTGGTGCATGTACACGGAGCACTATGGAAAGAAGGAGGACTGTTATCTTCTCGGGGTATGCACATTAAACATCAGGATGCAGTCCTGCAATTGATAAAGGCAGTGCAAAAACCTGAACAAGTGGCAATCATACACTGCAAAGCACACCAATCAGGAAACTCCAAAATCTGTGAGGGAAATCGAAAGGCAGACTGGGCAGCCCGACAGGTTGCTCGAGAGGTACAAACAACAATGGCATTGATACCTTTGAAGCTTAATATATCCCAATTCAATTTGCCTCCAAAACCAAAATATTCAGTAGAAGATGAGAGACTGGCACATTTGCTAAATGCACAAAAGAATTCACAGGGATGGTATGTGACTGCACAAGGACAAATAGTGGTACCCCCCTTGATAATGAGAGAAGTTCTATAAATTAAACATAATGAATGTCACTGGGGAGCAGAGGCATTGGTAAAATTGCTAAAGCAGAGTTTAATTTCAGTACGGATGTTAACAATGGCAAAATCAGTAATGACAAAATGTGATATCTGCTTGAAAAATAACCCAGTGGCCAGGCGACAAGCACAGCTAGGAAGAATTCGGAGAGACCCCAGTCAATTGGACAGGTAGAGAGGATGAATCAGACACTAAAAAGGCAAACCAGTAAAATATGCCAAGAAGCCAAATTGCAGTGGCCCCAGGCTTTGCCAATAGCACTGTTGAGGATTCGGATAAAGCCTAGGAGTGGGATGTCAGTCAGTCCTTATGAGATATTGTATGGGAAACCATATGAATCTCCTGAACCCTAATGTACACATCACAGGAAAGAAGGAAGTGTATAATTATGTTCTGTCTCTTGGGAAAACTTTAGCTCGGCTCTGGAGTATCCTCGTGTGGAATAGACCACTGACTCTCGAGAACCCAGTCCATAACATACATCCAGGAGACGAGGTGTACATCAAGAACTGGAACGAGGAACCGCTGAAAGAAAAGTGGAGTGGACTCCATCAGGTACTACTGACCACCTTTACAGCAGTCAAAGTAGCCGGTGTGGACCCCTGGATTCACTATACCTGAGTGAAGAAAGTCCATCCTGGATCACAGACTGTATAAACTCTGGAATGAACAAAGGCTGCAGATAAGATGTGTTTAATTGCTTTCAGAATGCTATCAGTAATTGTGCTAATGTTATGGTTATTAATATCTTTGGGATGTGGAGTGCAAAATGATCGACTAACCATTCTTCATTCTAGAATGAAGAGAGAGGTACAAACAGAAACACAGGTGATAAAGGTTTCTAATGCAGTTCGGGCTTAGAATGTAATGATTGGATTAGTCAAAGATTTTGCCAAAATGCAAAACACCAGTCGAATAACTGCCTGTCTGCCAATGCCAAAGACAGCAGGAGACCCAGTAAATTGGAGAATCATAACATCAAAACTACCTGAAATGCAAAAGAACAAAACAATTACATGTAAACAGGTACCCGAATCGAGGCAAGTTACAGAAACCACTCTTGTATGGAAATGTGAGGCCAAGGATAGGAAAGATCAGATAGAACCTTGGGACAGTGTGTGGTGTGTGAGTATTCTTCAAAGATTCCAATATATGGCAAAAACCCCTTGGTGTATTAAGTGGGAAGGCCCTGAGAATGAAACAGATCCAGCAATAACGAACACTGACACTAGTAGCAGAACGAGGGCAGACAAAGTAAGTTGGTGGACATGTAATAAAACTTTAAACTGCACTTCAGATGATGTAGAGATAAAGCAGATGCCACCCCTGACAATAGCCCTACAAATTGGTTGTGCTTGCAGAGGGATCAAACATAAACAAGGCAGAGTGAATTATAGAGTAATTATAGGGTGTACCAGGGTTACAGTCTGAGGTCCAGGACAATTTGTATGGGCAGCAAGTGATGGTACCTGGACAACATATCTGCCTGTAGACGGGAAAGTAAAGGAGAATACTTTAGGCCTCCCAACCTTATGTCCAATTTGGAAAAAGTCCCCATTTAATGGAAAACATGAACTTCTGCAGATAAGAGCAAGACGAGAAGTTCTAGACGATGAAAATCCAGATGACATTTGGCAAGAACCCTCTAGTGGAGTGAAATTTGGATGGGCCCTAGAGTCATTGCTTGGTCCTATAGCAAACTATAAGAGCAGAGAGATGCTGTACAAACTTACAGGTCAGGTAGGTAGACTGGCAAGAGTCACCTGGGAAGGATTTAAAGAATTAAATATACAATTACAAGCCACCACAAAAATTACTTTACAAAATCGATTGGCCCTAGATATGTTACTCCTGAAAGAGCATGGAGTATGTGGATTCTTAAAGGGACAAGTTGATCATTGCTGCGTTCATATCCCAAATGTAACTGCAGATGTTGAATGTGACATCAATCAGTTGAAACAAATAGAGCATGAAGCACAAGAAGAGCAAAAGGATTTGGCTACAAGTTGGTTAGGAAAAATCTTTAATAGATTAGGGTGGAATGTGAGTTCATGGATTAAAATCTATCATTGAGAGCGTGATAATCTTACTAATTGTATTCTTAGCAATTTGGTTCGTTTACAGCATCTTAAAGGGAGAGATACAGAAGAAAACGTCCTGGAACCAGAGGATAATAAAGGCACTAACACGAGATCCACGCCCACCATCTTCTGGTTCAGTTCGTAACAGCATCCACGACAATGTTTACATCAACCCTGGATTTGAAGAACCAAGTACGAACTGAGGAATAAAGGACTGTATCAAGTGAACATTTACACCTATAGTGAAGTGAAAGTGCTTTCAAAGGGGGGAGAATGATAGTGGAGCCCTGGAAAAAGTTAAAGATAGAATCTAAAATGTTAGGCTTTGTGCTTTCCCAGATCAACTGCACCTGCGTAAGCAGCATGATATATTATATAATTGTTAGATGTGATGATTGTTTAGTAATTAAATGTAATTCTTATATAACCAAAAGAAGAATATTGAGAAACTATGCTGAAAATTCAGAGAGGGGCTAAATATATGTATACAATAGAACAATATAAGTTTAATAATTAACATGGATTTATATAAAGATAAAGTATAAAACATGATCCTTTCGGATGTATGGTCGGAATCAGATTTGGGTTGAATATACCCCGATTCCCAGAGCTCTTGAATAAAAAGCACCGCATATAATCCCTATGTGATTATGTGTTTTGAATGCTAACATTGCCAGCAGTTGCTCCAGGTGCTCCTGCCATCAGCCCCTGCAGGAAGGAGCACAGCCCCTAATGCATGTGGGCTTTGGCTCCCTGTGGCACAGAAGCCCCTGGGGGCACAGGTCTCTGGGGCAGCAGACGGGCACCAGCACTGCCAGGGCTCGGGGGGTGGCAGCTCTGCTTGGCCAGGGACTCTGCTCCAACTGCTGATGGCAGCGCTGCCCGGGCCCCAGGGCTCAGAGCAGCATTGGTGCCCGGGCCTACACGTTCCTTGTGCGTGTCACACCTGTGGGTTTAGGATGGCCACAGGCCGGGACGTGTCCCAAGGAGGCCCTGCCAGCTTCCCTGGAAGGCCCTGTGCCCTTCCCAGCGTGGCTGCGTCGGCAGCCATGGGGGCTCCTTCTGCTGCCCTGATCCCGCAGAGCAGGGCAGTGTTCGCTGATGCTCTGAGCCCTTCCTAAAGATCCTGTCAGGCTGCCTTAGACACCTGGGGCCAGGCATTCCTTCCAGCCTGGGCCACTTTGGCTGGGCTGGGGGCAGCCCCAGGGCAGGCGGCAGTGTGTGCAAGGGCCCTTGGTGACACACTGCAGCACGGTCACTGTGACATGGAATGGAACCCGGTGTCCAAGGTCCCTTTGTGACACGTGAGAAATAGAAGCGTGCCCGGGTGCTGGGAGAACGCAATGGGACAGGACAGGACAGAGCGGTGCCGTGAGGAGCCCCCGCACAGCGCACTCGTTCGTCTCCCACCTGGAAGTTTTCTGAGGCGTTGTTCTTTTAGCTGAGCTCGAGGCCAGACCACAGGACTTGCTGACCCGTGGTCTCCCTGAGGCTTCTCTTTCGCAGCTGCCCTTGAGGGCAGTGTGTGGGACTTGGTGCCCTTGGAGCATTTCCAAGGTTTCTCTTCTGCAAGAAGCTAGTGTCACTGACATGAAGCACAGAACCCCAGGAGTGCCCAATCTGGCCTGGGGGGAAGAGGAGGAAGAAGGCCCTGGAGCTGCTTCACCACTGGTGACTAAACAGTTGGAGCCATTCCAGCCACCACAGGAGGGTGAGTGGCAGAGCTAGGCCACAGGACTAGTGCCTGCAGCCAACCTGACCCCATGCCATGCCATGCCGTGCCATGCCATGCCATGCCATCCCCTGGGGACATGCCCAAGGACAGGACGGAAGAGGGGCCGGGCAGACACCCCGCAGTGGTCGTGCCCCATCCCCTGGGCCATCCCGGGGCTCTCCCTGCCTGGGGATCGCAGGGCTGGGCTGTGTTCTCTGACCTCTCCCGCAGCCCCTCATCTCTGGCTGCGCTTGCTCTTTGCCAGATGCAGCCCTGGAGCGCACACAGGAGCAGGAGTCCAGCCGTGGCCGCTTCCGCAGAACAGCGCAGGTACCTGCAGCCACCCCCACCTGGGCTGGGCCTGCTGTCCCTGCTCAGCCCAGCACCGTGTGTGCAGCACTCCATGCAACATCCCCGGCTTCTTGCCCTTCTCCTACAGTTCGTTTGCAACTTCCTCAAGAGAATTGAGGAGCAAGAGACCATCGCCACGGGCGTAGGCCTCAGACCGTACTCGCCCATCTTCCAAAGCAAGACCAGTGCTGCCTTGCTCTCTATGCTTGTAGAGGAACATTTATACACTCCAAAACAAGTAAGCAGCCTGTGGCCAGGCTTTGATCCTCCCAGCAATTGCTTGGCCTCCCCAGCCACGCGTGCTGGTTGCTGTGAGCCTTTCAGGCCACATGGCAATAAAGTGGGAAGGGAAGCACTTCTCTGGGGAAGCTGGGAACATTGCTCCCTCTGGCAGCTTTCCAAGTCTCCCCGTGCCTTCTCCAGGTGCCTGCCATGGTGAGCTACATCCACCAGTGGCTCATGGCAAATGATTCTGCTGAGCACAGGCTGGACAAGACCCTGCTGCATCTCACCGAAGCACAGCCAAATGACGCGGTCATGACGCTCCTGCGTGTGGCCCCATCCTGTGACAGGTATGGGGCCCACCTGCCCACAGAGCTCAGGCCTCCCCAGCCCATCACCCTGTAAAGCCTGCCCAGGTGTCTGAGCAACAGAGACTTCCAGGGCCCTCTGGCTGCTCCCTTTCCCAGCGCTGCTACGACAGCCCCTGAGCCTGCTGCCATGCTCCCTTGCCACCTCTCAGGGCTCTGTCCCCACAGGCCTGGGCTGTCGGGCTGCTGCTGGCAGGGGGGCAGTGGGCCCAGGCAGAAATGGCAGCCAGCTCAGCTGCCCATGGTGCTGTGTCTGACACCCCCCTGAGACACAGCTCTAACCCTGCAGAGCTGCCATGGCCATGTGGAAGACCATCATGGGCTCAGCCAGGACTGTGGAGCTGGCGCAGCTGATCCTCCTGGATGTGCTGGGCAGCTGGCCAGAGTACAGCACCTGCACCTCCGATGGGGACGAAACGGCTGTCTTTGCCCTGGCTGTGAGTTTCTGCAACTGGCCTTTGCTGGCCCCAAGGCTGCCTCTCCAGCAGCTCTCCATCCTCCTTCCCCCACTGCATCTCCCTGCCTCAGGCGCTGGCCTGAAACCTGGCCCAGGGGCAGCTTCAGGCCCACCAGGCCCCGTGCTCCCCCTGCCAAGGTCTCTCCGGGCCTCTCCCTGCTACGCTCGGGCCCTGCCACACGCACACCTCGGCACTGAGCGCTGTCTCGGTGGGCTTTGTCCTTTGCAGGCAACCGTGGTGACGTGGAAGATCCTCCAGGTGCCCTGTCTGCCACGGATATTGAAGGTGTATTTCCCCCGCCTATTGGCGCATCTGCTATTCCAAGTGTTCTTCAGCACTCTGGATATGCCAGAGGTGGTGGACACCTTCTGGAAGGCATGCCAGGAAGAGCACGGCCTTGCCACCAGCCCCAACAGGTGCTCCATGCCACTCCTCCTGTCCCTGCCACGTGGCCTGCCAAGGAGCCAGTGCTGCCAGTGTGACCTGGGCTTTGCTCTGCACACAGGTTTGCAGTGCGCACCCTGAAGTCCCTGCTCTGCCTTCTCCGCTGCGAGGATGTGGTGGTGGCAATGGAGCGCAGGTGTGCCTGGGACACGCTGCTCTCTCTTGACACTCACCACTTTGCCATGGCTCTGCTTGCCAGGTGAGACCCCCTTCTCCCCACTGCCTCTGACATTGCTGCTCTGTGCCCAGATGGCCCACAAAGTGTTTGTGGTGGCCATGGGCCAGAGGGCCTTGTCACTAAAGGAACGGCCAAGCAGACTGGAAAAGGCTGGCAGAGGAGGGTGCCCATGAGCAACCAACTGCCAAATGGCCCACGCCCCTTTGCTGGAAGGGTGCTGGGGAAAGATGAGAACTGGATGAGTCACGCCTGGGAGAGGTTTGCCTCACTAGCTCAGGCTCTTGTTTCCTTTTTCCCCTCTTCAGAGAAATTTGCCGCTTAGCCATCCACTTTTGTTCCGCGGTTGCATTCTACCTGCTCGCCATGCTCAGAGAAGAGATGCCATACTGGGATTTCCCTGCCCTGGCATTCCTTGTGGAGGTGAGCCTCAAGGCCAGCGCTGCCTGGCTGAGCTGCCTCCCAGCCCTCTGCCCACTCACAGCCACAGCTGCCAGGACAGTGTAAGCCCGTGCCCTGTGCTGCTGCCTGGGCCCGGCCCTGTGCAGCTCCGGGCTCCTGCCGGACGGCTCCCCTGTCACTGCCCTGTGCCTTTCAGGTCCTCGAGTGCCTGGACTTGAGCCAATGCAGTGACAGCATTCTGGAGATCCTGGCACAGAACCTGCAGAGCGAGCACGTGGCCAGGCGTTACTTAGCACTCCGAGGCCTCGTAGTGCTGGGCAAGAATCCCTTGATGGTGAGAAGGGGGCAGTGGCTGAAGCCGTGCAGGCAGCGGGGGGCTGGGCAACATTGTCGCTTGGCCTTGCATGGGCTTCGGCCGCTAGGTCAGCTGCTCCCAGCTCTCCTGCCTCCCGCTTCAGCTGCCCCAGTGCTTTGGGACAGGCCTGTGGCCTCTGGGCCCTGCGGCAGCAGGGCGGCCTTTCACAAAGTGGTGTTCCGCACAGGCCGAAAAACTGCGGAGCCTGACTGGAAGTCTTGTGGAGCTCCTGGAGGAAAATGACAGTGACATCATCAGGATGAGCATTCTTTTACTGAGATATTTGCTCCTGGATAATGGTGGCCCCATAGCCACCCCCATCGCCCTGCAGCTGGTGGAGGCGCTCCTGCCACTCTTTGACAGCGTAAGGCTCTGTGCCCACAGCCACAGCCACTGGCTGCTGTCCGGACCCTTGGTGCCCTGTGCAGATGCAGGCCTGTGCCCTGGGGGGCCTGAAGCAGCTGATGCCTACGTCTTTTGCCCTTTCCTTTCATCCAGGATGATATCCAGCTGCAGCTGAGCTCCATGGCTGTCTTTCAAGAGATGCTGGACTTATTAACAGAAGAGGGAAGAAAGGCCCTCAAGTCTCACGTGCGCCAGAGCCTGCTCCCTCTCTACTTCCACTGCCATGATGAGAATCAGATTGTTGCTGAGGTGAGCACTTGTGGCCACCTGCTGTCCCCCTGGCAGGGGCTTGGGCTGCCTCCTGCCCTGGCACCTTGCGGGCTGCAGCCTCCTCCAGCCTGTGCCACTGGGATGCTCCTGTGCCCTGGACTGTGGGGCCATCTCTGCGTCTCTGCTGCTCTCCAGGCCTCCTGGGAAACGCTGCATTCCTCAGCCAGATTCCTGAAGAGGAGGGACATCGAACAAATGCTACACCTGGATCAGAGCTTTGGCGAGTGCCTGGTAAGAGCAGCCGAGAACCCCCAGCCTCAGCATGGCCAAGGTCCCTGGGGGCGGTGCTCAGTGTGCGGGGCTGGCAGCTGTGCCCGCTGCTGCAGCCCGAGGCCACGCGGGCTCTGCTCCAGGCTCCCGTGGGCCCGAGCCGCGTGGCCTTGGAGCCCCGGCCCGGCAGGGCTGCGGGCCGGCACCGCGGCTCCCCGGGCAGCAGCCGGCCCTCCGCCCCCTCCCCTCGGGAGCCCTTGGCCAGCGGCTGCTGGCCGCGCCTCAGGCCTGTGCGAGCAGGGGAGGCCGGCGCTGGGCGCAGGCAGCACCCAGCCCAGGAGCTGAGCCCACGCCAACCCTTCCCTCCTGCCGCTCTCTCCAGTTGGCAGAGGACAGGAGCCGAGCGGCCGAGCACCTGCGCCGGGCTCTGCGCTACCTGCAGAGCCCACAGGAGCCCCTGCGAGAGGCGGCCGTCAGGTTCCTGGGTGAGTCCCGAGCCCGGGCTCCTCCCCGGCCTGGCGCAGGTCGGCCCTGGCCCCGCCTGCTGCCCCCGCAGCGCCAGCCCGACTCGGCGCCGTGGAGCCCCGCCTGGCCTGGGCATTGCTGCTGCCGCCCTCTGGCAGCCGTGCCCTGGGGCGGCAGCGTGCGGCAAGGGCCCGGGCTGAGCCCTGCCCGGCCAGCAGCCCGTGTGGCCACAGTGCCGGCAGCGCCGCTGGCAGGGAGCTGTGCCGCTGGGACCGTGACAGGCTCTGTGTTCACAGGCATGGCCGGGCGGCACCTGAGGGGGCAGCAGCAAGAGCTCCAGCTGATCTGCACTGGTGAGTGAGTGAGGGCAGCGGGCTGACCGCTCCAGGGGGCTGGAGGGGGCAGCTGCAAGCCCTGCTCCGGCTGCGGAGGGATCTGCACCCGTGGGCAGAGCACACAGAGATTTCAGGGCCACGTGTGCCATTCATGTCCAGCACCTTCGGGCTGATCCCCTTGCTCCCTTCTCCCTCCTGGCCATGGCAAGAGCCGACCGGGATGGCCCTGGCAGGGGGATCTCCTCGGCTCCCTGCACATGCGGGATCTGACCTTGCCTCTGTTCCTCTCTCTTGCAGCCCTTGAAGAAATGGCCTATGACAGCAGTCCTGCAATCAGAGATGCTGCAGTTGAATCTTGTTTAGTTCTCCGGGCCGTACAGAGAGCTCCCTACTCCCCATGGCGTAAGCTGCGAGATCAATTCCGCAGTGCATGGAGGAAACGGCCTCGTCTGTGCGGCACTGCTTTGCTGTTCTGCTGGAGCTCCGCAGAGAGATGACCTGCAAGACTGTCTGCTGGAGCCATTTGAGCCAGCAGGGATTTTCTTTTTGTTCTTCGAGATTTTTCTGTTTGTATTTTCCTTTTTGTTGAGTATAGAATATCTTAGAGTAGAATAGAATAGAATATCTTACAATACACAGAGTCCCAGGATCTTTCTTTTCCTGCACAGGGTCAGTAGGGCATAGGAGAAGAGGGGGAAAAGGGTGCTTGTGCTCAGCCAGCTGCCCAGGTGTGCGGTGTTGCAGGGAAAATAGCCAGAAGCCCCTTGGCCTTTGGTGGTTCTGCTGAAGCCTTTGTGCCCGCCACAGAGCGACTGGGCAGGGGCCGGAGCTGCGGGGATCTCTGCCAGAGCGGTGCCTGGAGATGGCATCAAGCCCTGTGCCGGGCAGGAAGGGCCATCCGTGTCCTCCTGGCCGTGTGCTGCTGGCTGCATTGCTGAGGGCTCCCAGGCGCCTCTGGATGGGGCTGCTCCGGCGCTGCTGTGGGACTGCGGCGCTGCTGCCGGGAAGCTTGGCCAGGCTGGGGGAGACCCTGAGGGGCTGAGGCACTGCTAAGCCCTGAGCAATTGGCTGTCAGAGGCCATAAGCAGCCCCCTGGCAGCCGCCTTGATCCTGACAGCCGGCTGCTCTGGTGCTTCTAGGTCAGTGGCTAGTGGGAGGGACCCCCTGGAATCAGGCGTGGAACCCTGGTCCTGGCCTTTCCGGGCTGTGAGGCCAGCTGTTGTGGGGCTGGGCGTGTGCCCTCCCTGTGCTCCAGACTGGAGGCCCCTGCCCCTGAGCCTTAGGCATTGAGCTCCACTGCCTGATATCCAAGTCTTGTTCCTGTTGCTGTGGGGGAGGCCGAGCTCTGTGGCTTTAGGCCCCATTGAGCCAGAGAGCAGCAGCTTTGAGCCCAAAGGGGCCACAGAAAGGCCCTCTTGGACCACGGACATTCCTGTCCTTCCCAGGCCAGGGACACATGAGAGTGCAGCAGGCACCTTCAGGGTGCCATGCTGGCTTTGCACTGGGCCACCTCCCTGTGCTGCGCACGGCTGGCTCTTTGCTTTGCTGCTCTCGGCCTTGTGTCGTCGTACTCCTTTGGCTGCCTGCAGCCCTATCAGGAGGCTGAAAGGCCCCATCTCCAACATCTCAAGGGGGAAATGGAGCTCTCCCAGCCCTCAGCCCACGCTGTAAGCAGAGCAGAGCCTTTTCCCCAGCCCCGATGGCTTTCTGCCTGCTTCTGGCCCCTGGCCACCATGACCCTCTGCACTCGCTCTGAGTCACCTACAGCATGGCTGGTGCCTCTTGATTTGCTGACCCTGGCATGTGAGGCTCACTGAGGGAAAGGTGGCTGTCCCAATGCTGAGGGCACACGCGGCTCACTGAGCAGACTTGAGGCTTCCCCAGCAGCTTGCAGGTGCCTTAGGTGTCGTGTTACAGTGCTTGTGCTCCTGCCTCTTCCTGTCCCTCTTCTCACCCTCACCCAACCTGCACCCTCTGACCTACCTTCAAAAAACCCTGTTGCATCAGACACTGTGTCAAGAGCCCTCCTTCGGCTGCCGGTCGAGCGCACATTACAACCTCCGGGCCTGAGAGCAGGGTGGGCTGGGGGAGCTGGTCTCTCAGACCATGAGGGAACGGCTCTCGACAGCACCTGCCCATGGACCTTCCCCGCACCAAATAAAATCATCTCCAAGCTTAGCTAGTAAGCTAGTAAGGTATAAACCATTAATTGCCTGGAAATCTGGCACTAGTCTCTAAGTTCCATTAGGTTTCTTTATTGCTGATGTAGCAGTATTAAATTTTGGCTGCCATTCTTCCAATAGTCCTGATGTCAGGGATTTCATTGATTGTTGGCTCTATTCCTTTCCTAGCTTCTAATCTTCAAGGGTATTGCTTTCTGACTACTGCCTTAACTCTTGTCTGTAGCTCAATTTTCATAGGGTCTGCTCGTTTTGATTTTCCTGGGCTATCAGTATCCCATACTCTTGGGTATAACTGATTCAATACTTCCTCTAACTAGTTCTTCTTGTTTGTTGGTCTGGTGTCAGTTGTCAGTCCTACTGCTAAAACCACTCATTTGTGTTCAGGTACCTTCCATTGAAGTTTTCTTTTTCTAAACGGAACTGTTGCTTCCAAATTTTCAAGCAAATCCCTGCATAGGACAGACTTGGGTGAGTTTGGTAAATAAAGAAACTGATGTATTCCCATTTTCTACTTGATTTTATATTGAAGTGGTTTCAGGAAGAATGCATTTTCTGGCTGGCCAGTGGCTCCTAGTGCTTGAAGATAGTTTTCACTTTTGGGTATCAGTGCCTGATTCAAGAGTGAAAATGTGTCTCCACAATTAGTTAAAAATTCAACTTCTTTATTATTCGTTAGCTGTATTTAAACCGGTAACCTGCTAGGGTAAGAATTGCCAGTCTCGGTCATTTCTTATCATCTAGAGTGGCTGCAAGAGTTTTGTGTACTTTGTCTGCTAACTCTGGGCACTGGCCTTATTTCCAGTGTCCTGATTTCTTACAAGATGCACATTGATTTGGCCCCAGCTTGGTCTGTGGCTGCTTTGAACCTCCTCTGCCTCTGCTCTTTTCGTCCCTGCCTCTGCTTCATCCACGCCCACGTCTGGCCTCTGCCTGGTGCCAATCCAGAGCTGCCACCATGGCTGCAGGGAGCTCTTTTTTATTTTCTCTCTCTTGATAAACACTCACTTTCTATGCTTTTCTCATTCACGCCTTTAAGTCTCTCTTGACAGGCTCTTTCAGCTTCTGAAATTTCTGCCTGACATCTGGGCTAGATTGCCCTGACATCAGGGAAACCCACTGCTGCTTCTTTCCCATATCCGACCAGGGATGCAGGGCTGCGCATTTACATGCAGCTGCTAAGAGCCTGTCCACAAAGTCAGTGGGTGACTTGTGCTGTCTCTGTGTAACGTTATCTCTTACTGACCAAGTTATTGCTTTTGGAAGGGCATTTTTTAATTCCAATGTGACTACGTCCTGGTATCTAGTTAACATTGCACAGCTGCCTGCATTGTTCGCGTCCCACAAAGGGCTTGCAGTAGGACACAGCTGGTCCATTGTACCTTGCAAGGCTCCACTAGCAATTTGTCCCTGCACACGTGCTCTGGCCACCTTGATCACCAACTCTTTTGCTGGTTTTGTTATCTCTGTCAATATGAAATCACTATCACCTCAGTCTGGCTCTTGACTCTTGACTATGAACTCCAATCTTTTTGCTGCTTTGCTAGCGTTTTCTCTATCCTTTTCAACTTTTTGCCACCAACTCTTGAGGTCACTAGTAGAAAAGCAGATGTTCACCCACATGGCTTCTCCTGGGGGACTCAAGACTTGCCTTAAGGGGGTGACTAAAGGCCAAGCTTTCTTGGTTTTATTCCTTGTGTTGGTTGTCACTGGGGGTCCCTGAAATTGTCCCCTCACCTGGATTATTCATCTCATCCTCACGGCCATTTGGCTTTCATTCAGGTGCCGGAGTGGTTGCCTGAGGTGGAGTGTACCCGTGCTGGCCTGGGCTAACTCAGCTCTAAGTCTTGGACACCTAGAACACAATCTTCCTGGTGAATTTGAGCCCATTTCAAACATCTCTGCCTTATGCTGAGTGCTAAATGACATCTCTTTCTTTTCTGCCTCTTATCTGTTTCCAAAGTTAGGACTAAAGGTCTTGTGGGACCAAATCAAAGCCACATTCTTTCTGACACTTGGGTTTATTCTTCAGGGTAAAAACCATGTCTGCATATATCACTGGATCTCATTTTTCTCCTTGTCCTAAAAATAACATCAACTGTAACAATGGATCATAACGTTCCATTAGGGGGTCACTTTTCAGCACTTTCTAATTGATACTAAGCCTACCATTGGGTAAGAGTATTTCATCAGATTACCTTACATGAAAAATTACCCTCTGGGCCTCCTCCCAAATCTTTCTCATCTGCTAAATTACATTCTAGTGGACTCTTATTAATACCATCTTTACTTCTTGTGTTATTCATTCTTCATGCTAGCTAAATTTCCAAACTTAGCCGGATGTATTAGTACTTGTTGTTTCCTTCTCTTTATCCCCTGTAGACTACACTTAACATACACAGGCTGTCTCTGAGTCACCCAGCACGAATATTCTTTTTGATAGTCCTAACAAGCAGTGAAAACAAAAGGATTCCACATTCCACACAATCTACAAGGATTTGGGGTATGATCGGACATAAAACGAGTTTCTTAAAACACTGCCTAAAGTCATACTCAGGAGTATATACTCATGTAAACCTAGAGGTCACTACCCTTGACTTTGGATGTAGTGTCTAAAAGCTTGAGTGACTGCTCCAAGTTGTTCAAACACTTCTCAAACTCAGACGGGATTGATGCTGTGCCCATTTCCCTGGGGTGTTCCGGTTCGTGTTTATTTATCAGTTATGGTAGAATGGTTTCTTTTCATGTACCCCGTATTTTCCCCAAGTTGGTTTACCCCTAGGTTTTTCCCTCCCTCAAAGCTGTCCCTCATGCCATTCCCCGCTCTTTGTTCCAGCTCCTTCCCTGCCTCTCAAGATAATCCAGCTCTTTATTCCTCAACCTTCCCTGTCACTTTTGCCTTGGACCAATCCCTGACTGCACCACCCCTTTGGAATTCCCTATTGCTGGAAGCCCCTCTGGCCCATGTGACCTACCCTCTCCTCTCATCTGTCCTAATTACTGATGGAATTCCCTCGCTCCTCCCCTGCAGATTCCTTCTTGCTCAATCCTTTGTATCCGCCCCCCTGAGTTGTACCCCGATAAAATCTCATGCACAGAAGTGCTGGCGGCTCTATGCTGCTGAATCCTTCCCTTGGGATAAACCTTTGCCTGTGGAACCTCACCATGGAGGAGCCTCCTCCTTCTCTTTGGCTGCTCCGTGCTGCAGATAGTAGATCCTGAACCACTGAGCAGTGGCTCAGCAGGTTCAGCCGCAGGCAGAACCCACGCCTTGGCCGTTGCCCACTCCTGGCGCAGCGCCGCAGTTTTCCCAAGAGCCAGCCCGGGCTCCGCTGGGCTGTGTCCATGGGGAACCCGTCCCAGTGCCTGACCGTGCTGCAGCGTGCCACCCAGGGCCCTAGCACACACTGCCTTCTGCCCTGGGGCCGCCCCCAGCCCAGCCAAAGTGGCCCAGGCTGGAAGGAATGCCTGGCCCCCCCAGGTGTCTAAGACAGCCTGCACAGGATCTTTGGGAAGGGCTCAGACCATCAGCAAACACTGCCCGGCTCTGCAGGCACAGTCCTATCCCCATATCTTTCCCTGAGAGCATTTGAATTTCTAAATGAGAATCATTTGAAGGGAGGAGATTTACATTTTCCATTTCAGAGAAGGCTTCTGCCTTCCTTAGCAGGCACCTCTCTCTTCAAACCAAGACAATTGTTTATCATTTTGCTGATGCGCAGTTGCTGGGGAGCCCTGTTTTACACCCGGGACCCGGAGAACCATTCCCAGCAACTGGGAAAATCCTAGGTGGTCCATCCACTCACAGATGAGGTCTCCAAATGTGCCCGAAATTGGGTCCAGCTCTTAGAGGCCTAAAAGAGCAAGTCCAAGTGACTTGATGATATTTTTAGCCCAGAAGGCCCTGCAGCTGATGGCACACTTCACAATCAGCAGGGGACACAGCTAGGCCAAAGCCCAGACCTCTGCTGGGAGCCTTTCTCCTCAAATACCCTTCAAACAAACCTCCATGCAAGTCACTTGGAAAGTTTCTTCAAATGATCCATTTCTGGCACATGACTACACAGGGTTAAGTGAAAGATTCTAAAGCAGCTGCTGTGGAGTCAAAGAGGCAGCACTAAGAGTCCTTGTCACCTCTTTGTAGCTAAATGCCACTTTGGCGGATTTGAGGGAGTTTGGAACGAGCTAGAGAGCAGAGCTCCGAGTTTTTTAGATGATGCCATTGCTTTTTCTTCACTTCTACACAGACAGGAAGGGTGAGGTTTGCTCACATCTCCACCGCACGGCTCACAGGGCCGCAAGACTTGTAGTTACAAGAGCTTTGAAGGATTTCTTGGCCAAGAAGACACGGCCAACAAGGATATTTGTGTTTTGGACCCAATCTCCAGTATCTCGTCTTATGGACTCGTGCTCTCGGGGTCTCTAGCTGGTCAGAGTGACCCCAAGATAAGTTTGAAAGTCTCTTTTCCCAGCCCGGCGGTCAAAGAAGGAGTCAGAGCTCTTCATTTCCCGGTCCCCAGGTTGTTTATTGTATCTTATCTATAAAATTCTTTCTCCTCTCTTCCAAGGTCCGCTCAGCCAGACAGTCTAAGGCACTCTGCCTCCCGTGGAGCGGTGTTATCTTTTTATACTAAAAACAACTACGTGTACAATATTTGCCATTACTTTCCCATACCTATCATCTACATTAGACAGTGAGCTTCTACTCTAAACCAGCCTAAAAGTGCCAACATCACAGCAGAAGATGGAGGCCAAGAAGAAGAAGGAGAAAGGCTGGACATGCCCAGATTCCTCATCTTCCCCCCTGAAGCCCCATTCTAAAACGCCCCAAAATCTATTTCTCCACTCTGTGATAAATTCACTGTCATTCTGCTTAAACCTTTGTGGCTTGTCATTCTTCCTACAAGGTTGGTAATTGTTTTTTCCAAGGGCTAAATCAAAGGCACAGGGGTCTTGGGCTCTGTTCCAAGGCCTCTGAGCCCTCTGACAGGGTCTCGAGTCCTGCAGGGCAGCCAGAGGAATTTCCTGGGTTCCCACATCCTGCTACAGTGTAAGCCTCCTTAGCCAATCATGCTATGACACACAAACCTACAGCACTGCATCCTAAACTTCTTGTTTACCACTGTAACTGATTTGATTTTTTCTAGATCTTGAACTCTAAAACTCTAAACTTTCCTCCACTTCAACTTTCCTCCCCATGTCTCTGCTATAAACAAGAAATCCGCATTCTCGCTTCTAGCACCTAAGTTTGGGAGCCCTTTCCAAGGTCTCCCATCAAATCCTGTGTTTAATTCTAAGCTTTGCTGCCAAGACCAAAGGTCTGAGATTTCCCTGCATTTGGATTTCCAACAACACTGATGCTGTTAGTTCCAGAGTGCCCAGGGTCCCTCTTGCAAGTCAACTCTGGCAGGAACAAGGCGGCTGGCAGGGGGCTGCTTGTGGCCTCTGACAGCCCATTGCTCAGGGCTTGCCAGCGCCCCAGCCCCTCAGGGGCTGCCCCAGCCCGGCCAAGCTGCCCGGCAGCAGCGCCGCAGCCCCACAGCAGCTCCAGAGCAGCCCCATTCAGAGGCACCTGGGAGCCCTCAGCAAGGCAGCCAGCAGCATACGGGCAGGAGCACACGGATGCGCTTTCTGCCTGGCACAGGGCTTGTGGCCATCTCCAGGCACTGCTCTCACAGGGATCCCCGCAGCCCCGGCCCCTGCCCACCCGCTCTGTCACCAGCACAAAGGCTTCAGCAGAAGCACCAAAGGCCAAGGGGCTTCTGGCCATTTCCCCTTGCCCACTGCACGCCTGGGCAGCTGGCTGAGCGCAATCATCCTTTTTCCTTCTCCTCCCCTATGCCCTCCCTACCCCACCCTGCCCCACCCTGCTCACCCCTGCGCCATCCTGCCCCACCCTACTCTGCTCCACCCTACCACACCTTGCACCAGCCTGCCACACCGTGCCCCTCCCCTCCCCACCTTGCTGCAGCCCGGCCCTACCTCACCATGCTCCACCCTATACTGCGCCATCCAACCCGGCCCCGCCCTGCCCCACCTTGCCCCACCCAACCCCGCCCTGCCCCACCCTGCCCCACCCTGCCACAGCTAGGTCCTATCATTTCCTGGGGGTCTTTGCACAAATCACCAGCGGGACGGGACTGCTGGGGAACGCGTCTTGAGCTGTTTATCTTCCAGCATCAGTCTCATTACATGGTTATGACAATGGGAAAATGCCAGCAGCTCACATCTGTCGCAGACATCTTTTGTGAAAAATCCTTTCTTAGGATTTTTCTCCTTTCTGAGAAGCTGCAGTTTCAGCAACAAGATGTAAACAATTATTGTCTGCTGATGTAGAATGCAACAGGTTCGCCTGTGATTAGCCCCTCTTAGATAATTATAATTAATGGCCAATCAAGATGGAGCTATCTCGGACAGAGTCTGAGAGAGCTGCCTGTGTTATCATTCTTTTCTATTCTATTCTTAGCTGAGCTAGCTTCTGAGGAAACCTTTTCCTTTCTTTTCTTTTAGTATAGGTTAAATGTAAAAAAGATATATATAATAAAATAAAAAATCAAGCCTTCTGAACATAAAGTCAATATTCTTGTCTCTCCTTTCACCTGAAAACCCCTGTGACCACAGTCACACACATCCCCAGAAGCAGACAAAGAACTTCATGTTAGAATTTACTTTAAAAGTTTTTGACCAATCACACAAAGCAGAAGCATATTGACAAGAGTTCTATCCAAGCGCTGTAAGCGCATGTACCTTCAGTCAAACAATGCTTGCTTATTTTGAATATAATACCTGCTTGTAAGCATTAACATACAATCCACAGGGCTTCATTATTGAGCTTAAAACTTCCTAATATCTTGGTAGATAAACTTTTCTGTAGCTTAGGGAGGAATTCTAGCCAAGCATTAATACTCAGACAATTGTCCTATTTTTCCTTAGTTTTCTACTTCTTATAAAAACTTTCTGCTGACAAATCTTATAGCTACTGCCTAACTCTAATCGCACTTCTGCTGTCTCTGAGGCCTGCCTTTTGTAGCAATCCTAAAACGCTCTGATTTTCAGGATGCCCACAGGCCCCGGCCCTGCCTGCTGCCCCGGCAGCGCCAGCCAGGCCCGGCACCGAGGAGCCCTGCCTGGCCTCGCCATTGCTGCTGCCACCCTCTGGCAGCCGTGCCCTGGGGCGGCAGCGTGCGGCAAGGGCCCGGGCTGAGTCCTGCTGGGCCAGCAGCCCATGTGGCCACAGCGCTGGCAGCGCCGCTGGCAGGGAGCTGTGCCGCTGGGGCCAAGATGAACTCTTTGTTCTCAGAGATGGCTGGGTTTCCCATGATGAAGGAGCAGCAGGAAGAGCTCCAGGATCTCAGTCAGGGTGAGTGAGGGCAGTGGCCTGGCCAGGCGAGCTGCAATCCCTGTCCTAGGTACAGTGGGAAAAACTCCACTCCAGAGAAGGAGATGTCAGGCCTGATTCTGGGTTGGAGGGATGAAAAGGACAAAATGCCCATCCTTTTGATGCAGGGGATGCCCTGAATGTGGGAGGCCTGCCTGCCCTTTCCACTGGAGCACCATGCTGAGATACCCTGAGAGCAGCCCAGTGCTCCTTGCTCCTCTCTGCTGACCCGTGAGCGTTTCTCTGCTCTTGGGATGGCCCTGGCTGTGTCAGGGCTGCTCCGTGGACACGAGACAGCCGGTCCTGTCGCGCTGGGTCGCAGCAGTGCCTGGCAGCAGCCCTGCACCCACGCCAGGATGCTGGCCAAGAGAGGCCCTGGAAGCTGAGGCAGCTGATTTGAAGCTTTTGCAGATCCACACAGGGGATGGCCACACACAAGGGATGGCCAACAGCACTCCTGAAGGGTCTCCCTAATTCAAAGAAATCGACAGACAAATGCATTGTCCGCCAAAAGCCCTTTTATTGAGGTGGCAGGAGGGCAGGGGTCTGCACGCCGCTAAAATGCTTCTCTGCCACATGTACATTTCAGTGGGATGATGTCAGAAATGGATCTCCAAAATACCATCCATCTTGTCTCTGCTGAGGTGATTCAATAGGCAGGGCGTTAGAAATACATTCTGTCAGATTCCTGTACTTGAAGCTCATGTCCAGGCACTGGCCAGGAGCGGCCTCCATGCCCTAAAGCAGCACTTCTTCCTCATGGCTTCCCTGCACAGGGCTCATTTTACACTTGCCCTTAGTTCTTCTGGTAGAATGTGTCTAAAGCTTTTTGTCAAGTCCCTCTCCTGTCAAGTTAGGCCAGTCAGGTTTTTCTAATGCTAACTGGTGCTAAGTGCTTGTGTAGGTCTGTGCTAAGTACTTGTTTACTTATGTGAATTGCTTGTGCTTATGTCAAACAAAGGCCTTGTTTCATTCAGCTGTTCTCTTTATCCTGATGCAAACTCTTTTGCAAGATCCTCTGGACAGTCCACAGTACATATGTACTGCTCTGCTGCTGTTTTAATTTTCTACCACATCCATAGGTTTATGATGGTTAAGAGGAGAGGGGTAATTTTTTAAAATTAGAACTGGTTTGCTGAGGAAGCTAAAAATCTGAGGAGCTGTTGGTGGTTCCAGATTTGTCCATCACAAGAAGACATCTGACTCATGATGTTCTCTTTCTTTCTCTCTTTTGGTGATGATTTTGGTAACAACTTTGATACCGGATTTGAGTGTCCATCAGGCTCTGTGAGATGCATTTTTGACTTCTGCCACTAGCCATTCTATATTAGGCTGGTACGGCATTTGCTTTAGAATGTTAGCGTCCTGTGCAGTTTGGAATTTGGGCACTTGGTGGTACCCATCATGTGCATTCTGCAGAATCTCAAGAGAAGTTCTAGTGTGGTGCAGCTGAAGTCGCATCCACTTTTGGTTGTTGTGAAATTACAAATAGAGAAGTTAGTAACATTAGTAGTTTCATTCAAAGACTCTATTGTAATAGTTGTGCAAGCAGATCTCACACAGGCACAGCCCCTTCCCACATAACACACCTGTGATTGTGCACGGGTAACTGGGCTCATTTCAACAATACAAGTGCTGCCCTCAGCATGCAGACACCGATCCTCTCTTTTGAGGATCCCTTTGGAATTCCTCTATTGCTGGAACCCCCACTGGCCCATGTGACCTACCCTCTCCTCTCATCTGTCCTAATTAGTGCCAAGCAACTGATGGAATCCCCTCGCTCCTCCCCTGCAGATTCCTTCTTGTTCAATCGTTTGTATCCACCCCCTGAGTTGTACCCCGATAAAATCCCGTGCACAGAAGTGCTGGCGGCTCTTTCGTGCTGAATCTTTCCCTTGGAATAAACCTTGGCCTTTGGAACCTCACAATCGAGGAGCCTCCTCCTTCTCTTTTGCCTGCTCCATGCCGCAGTTAGTAGATCCTGAACCACTGGGCAGTGGCTCACCAGGGTCAGCCGCAGGCAGGACCCACGCCTTGGCCGTTCCCCACTCCTGGCGCAGCGCCGCAGTTTTCCCAAGAGCCAGCCCGGGCTCCGTCAATGGGGAACCCGTCCCAGTGCCCGACCATGCTCTGGGTGAAAAACCTTTTCCTGCTATGGAAATGAAACTTGCCCTGTCCCAGCTCCCTGCCCTTTTCTCCAGTCCTGCCACTGGTCCCAACAGTGACGAGAGCTGCAGCAGCCCCTCTGATTCCCCATCAGGAGGACGTTGAAAACCACAATGACGCCCTTTACCCTCCTCCAGGCTGAACAAAGTGGCCTCAGCTGCATCTAGGCCTTCCCCTCCACACCACACTCCATCCTTGCAGTCCTCCTTTGCATTCTGGCTAATGGCTTCATAACTTTTTCTATTGTGCTGCCCAAAACTGCGCCCGTCTGCTTCCAGCGCTTCTCTTGGCTGCTGCTTCAGGGTGTGGGCACCATCATCAGAGACACAGAACAGCTTCTCCTCCCAGAGTTGTCCTTATCCTCCGCACTTCCACGTCTCTGCCTTGATGTTCACTGGGGAACTTGCCACTTTGTGGCCGCTCCTTGCTGTGCTCAGCAGGGACACAGTTTTGTTTGGACATGAGCTGCCAGAGCAAGACATGCAGCAACTGAAGCTGAGAGTAGCAGAGGCTGGGCAGAATGAGGAAAGGATGTGGTGAGACACTGGCACGTTGAGTGAGCTGCACTCCCATAATCTCTAGGCTAGCAGGTCCTGGTCTCACATTCTCCTCTTGGTTTATTTAAATGTTATTTATTTTTTTTTCATCATCAAAATAAAATATATAGAGTTAAAAATATGTCATCAAAACTTAAAGACAGAATCAAAAGACATTAATTCAAAACTACATCTAAAGATCAGAACATATGTACAGCTGTAGCTATCGAGCTTAACACATCAATCCTGTTCTTCAAACACTCTTCATACAGGCAGCAGCTTCTTCCTGAGCTTGGAGGAAAGAGAGCTCTTCTGGATGGGAGGCGAGGACTTTGTGGGTGAGGGAACATTGGAAGAGTCTGGAGAAAACTTCTCAGTAAGACTGTAACCAGCCAGATCTGCAAAGTGGAGACACAAAGTTAAAGAGGCCACAATGCAAACCTAAAGCATCTGAAGCTCCATATTTCCTGGGACAGATTTCCTGGAAATGTCTAAACAGCTGCACAGGGAAACATGCTCCTGCTGGCAGACACTTGAGGCAGGCCAGGGCAAAACCTTGAACCACTTGCCCAGAGCTGGCACAGGCACAGCCTGGCCCCTGGGCTGCCCTGGGACAGCAGGGAGCCCAGAGCCCTGTGCTCTCCAGGAATGGCTCAGCTGCACATGCACCCTCCTGCTCCTCTGCCTGCCCCACAGCTCAGCAGCCCTACAGCTCCAGGGGCACTGGCAGCAGCACAGCTCATTGCAGGGGCACATGCAGGCACAGCTGTTCCCTGGCAATGTGCACAGCCTCTCTGGGCTGCCACAAGACCCTTCCTGCCAGCAGAGATTGGCCCAGCTCCCCCCTCACCTCTCTGTGAGGCTGAGCCATGATTGCCTTCACCCTGTCCTCCATCTGGAGCTGCTTCAGGCCCCCCATGCCATGACTAGGAAGGGCAATGGAGAGAGCAGGGGCAGATGCACACCCTTCCTTGGGATTTTGTCATTTTTGGCACAGCTCAAAAGGCAAATCCAGAGGTGTCCAACTCAGCACTTCCTCAGCTTTCTGGAGAACATCTCACCTTCACCAGCCCAGCATTCTGGAGAGGTTTTCCCGCACATGTGGAGGCTTGCTGGCAGCACATTTCTTCAGCTGGGTGCCCATCACCTTGCAGAGGGCAGAGGCGAGCTTGGTGGCCACGGTGCGGACGTTGGCGCTCCGCACAGGTAGCGCCTTGTTCTCCAGGCAGGACCAGAGCACAGGCAGGGCGTCGCGCTGGACAACTTCAGGGCTCCTGGCATGAACCCCCTGCACAAGCACTGCCGGGACAGAGACACAGCTCCTTACCCACCAGCCTCACTGCAAACAAGGATCTGCCTCTGCTTCTGCTTCTTGCCAGCCTCTCTGGCCAAGAGCAGCAAAATAGCACCAGAGCCCCTTGATCCAGAAACGGGCAAAGCAGCTCAGCATCCTGGAAAGAGAACCACCCACCCCTCAGCACTAATTGCTCCAACCAGAGCCTTGTCCCCGTGGCAGACTTCCTAACTTTACTAAATTATTTCACAATCTCTTTCTGCATGAACAATGAATGAAATGTCCAATTGCCTTTGATTTCCATTAAGAAGTTGTCTAAACCCACACTGAAGATTTGGAAATGCACCATAGAGAGGAAATGGAGAGATTTCTAATAAAAGGGATGATTCCATTTTTGTAACTTTGATGTCAAGTGCCAAACGTCTATTCTGGCTCTTCCCTTTGCTCAGTGGCACACAGCAAAGGGCAGGGTTAGAACACACCTCAAAACTCCAGCCCACCAGAGATGGCTGCTGCCTGACAGCTGGATGAGAAACATCAGTGACCAGCTGGTGTCTTTGGCAGAATGCTTTTGGGGCTTCCAACAAAGAGCTGTTTCAAACCTTAGGTAATTACTCAGACCCCATTGCTGTGGCATTTGGGCATCTCCACATTTTAATGCCACTTCCCTTCCCAACGTTAATGGCATTTTTTCTTGTAATGTCCACTCAAATAGGGGCATAGAGAAAGAAAAAGGCTACACAGGGGACTGAAATGTAACCAAAACACCAGTGTTTTCTCATATTGTCTCTGAAACCTCTGCCCGTTCTCTGAACTGAACTATATCAATCACAGACAAAAAGTTACTACCAACAGGCTTCTTGCATGGCAGATTTGTCTGAGAGATCAAAACCTGAAATGCTCTGGAGACCATTCTTATTTTCTGATCAGACAAAATGTTATTTAGCAGCATTTAATATTCTGTGGCAGAAGAGACTACATTTTCTCTATGCTGTTAATCCACCAGCAGTCATCAGCATTGAAAGAGCTCCTGCAAGTACCCAAAACCAATTCTGCTAAGCAGGAAAGGGTTATGGTACCCATTTTAAAGTGGGAATTCATTTGAGTTTAAATGCAATTAAAGACATCGGTGACTACTGAACGTAAGGAGCACCTGTCTGTTCCTACTGAATTGCAGAGCGAGCATCTGCTCTTTCTAAAGTAGTCCTAATTTATGGTTAAATCGTTTTTATGAAAAAGAGGTCAAAAGAACTGCTAAACTAAATGCCCTATTGCTGGAGATATACTTTATTCAAATGCTCTTTAAAGGACCTTTGACATTCCCAATCAGTGAACATGCCCTTTTGAGATTCCTAATGAAGACACAAAGTGTATTAAACCTTGCATTCAAAGATGTTGGCATAATTAGCAGTGGATTTAGCCCCAGTTAAAGCAAGGCTATCAATCATCTTCTCTGCTATATATTGAGATTATCCTTTTTCCATTCCTTGGCTACTGCTGACATAGCAAGCTCCTCTGAGGAATCAATTATCAGCTGCATTTGTAGCATTTTGGACAGCACTGACACAGGCAGACACTGTTTGCACACCCTGAAAGGCTCAGTCCAAGGCCACTGTGACAGCACAGGCAGGGAGCCTCAGCACTCTGCTTCTGTCCCTGTGCCCCAGAGGCTGCCTTGCACTAAACCCGTGCCTCTGATACCTCTGTTGAATTTTGGCCTAAGCTGTGACCCCCAGGCTCTGCACGGTTCAGCCTCAAAACTTTCCAAGAGAAAAACAAGAATTCTGTGAGGACAAAACAAACTGATGCCCTGAAACAGCATTTGCCACCATTTCCCCTCAAAGATCACAGCTGTCCCTGTGCTCCCCAGAGAGGAGCCAGCTGGGGCATTTTTAGCCCTCCCTTTGCCGGAGGTGGTTCTGAGATGCCCCAGTGAGAGCTCAGCCCCAGGCCGAGCGCTGCCCCCATCTCAGGTGCTGCCCAGCTCTGCAGCAGCCAGGGAAAACCTGCCAAACCCACCTGCCTTGGCTATTGGGCAGCAGGGACAAGCTCAGCACCTCCTGGTTTGGAGGAGCTGCTCTGCTGTCTGCTCACAGGCATTCCCTGTAAATGCTCCCTGGGAAGAGCTCTTGGCTCAGAAGGGGAGGCCATACCTGTGATACGCTCGGTGACATCCAGCAGGGCTTGGCCACTCAGGTGATTCCATTGGTAGCTGAGCTCTTTCAGCAGTGACACTTTATCTACAAGGGAAACACACGTTTCTGCTCACTTTTCTCAGGTCATAGGAGAAAGGGCAGGGCCAACCTCATTTCATAAAATAAAGTACATTTCTGCAGATGTATGAATCCTTTCCTTCTTTCCTTCCAGCCTACTTGGCAGGGTTTTAAATTCCAAAAGAAAAGCTCTCCCTTCACATTTGTAAATCCAAACTTGTCTGCTGTACCAGGAGCTGTGTTAAAACATTTCACACCAGGGACCTCAAGAGTTTAGTCACATGGAAGCAGTGAAAAGGTTTGGCAACCCAGAGCAAAAAGGAAGAGCCCCATACTTGGGTCACAAAAAGGCACTGAGTCAGGCAGTTCCTGAGCTCACAGAGCAGCTGGGGAGGAGAAAGTGGAAACTCCCCTTGAAGACCTGCCTCTTCAACACTCCTTTTTTCAGGCATATTCCCCCAGTACGGAATTTTCAGAGCTGACATAAATGTGTGTGGCAAAGGAATTTACAGCAGCCCTTGCCTATGTAGGTAATTGCTGTGGCCATCTTGCCCCATGCAAAACAACATGTGGAACAAGGCATCACTGACAGTTGGGTTTATACCTGTTTGTTCTAAACAAATGAACTTGGTGAATCATCAGTTCTCCTTTGAACAGAGAAGACAAAGAAGAAAAGTGGAAAATAGGCAGCTAATGCCTCTAATGTAGAGCCTTCCAGGTGGCTGCTCTGCAGAAGCTCTGATGGGTCAGTGTCCCTTCATGCCAACCGCAAAGCTGTTCATTTGGGAAATCAGACAGGGCCCAAGCAAACTCCAAACTCCCTTTGCCTCTGAACTGTAGCAAAGCTGTAGCCCAGGACTTGCTCTTCAGACAAGCAGCACAGAGCCAAGGGCTCCTGGGACTGTTGGGAAATGCTGATCCCATTCCAGCCTGTTGGGGATGGTGCATAAGGACTGCACCGGCACAGCCTCTGGTGGGTGTCAGCTGGAGTGTTCCACAGACAAGAGCAGCTGTCAAGGCACTCAGCGCTCTCTTGTGCAGGAGAGACAGAGACGAAGCTGAGGAGAGTCCCTGCCAGGGCTCAGCCTTACCCAAATGAGCAATGGATTCTTCCAGTGCTTTCACAGCTGCTCCACGAACCCTGGGATCCTTTGAGTTCAGGTTCTTTGTTATTCCTTCCACCAAACCAATGATCACCGGGTTCAAGGCATCTTTCAGGGCTCCTGTGATTTCAGCCAGCACATCCAGCGCCCTCTGCTTCACTTTCTTGTGGCTGTCAGATATTCTCAGGACAAAATAATCAAAAATCTGTGAAGAGAACAAGCCACATGAAAGCTGGATTCAAATGTCCTTGTTTGAAGAGTGGATGTAGCAGTCAGAAATGTCCCAGATGAAAGTGATCCTTTCTGTCAGGTCAGCACTCGCTTGCACAATTTCACTGTTTTCCTGTGGGCCACTCACTGGAATGGTGGCACAGCCTCATGCTGGTTGAAAGCTTTTCTTCTGTTTTTAAGAGGTTTGGCTGGGGACAGAAGAGTTCTTATGGTATTTCTCTCCATCTATAAATCATTAAATCAATTCCATTTATTAATGCTAAAGACTACCTTTGCTTTGAATGCAAGCAGATGTTTACAATGCCCAGCTTTCTATACAGTTGCCTCAAGTACTGAGGGCAATTATGATTTTGCCAAAACTATGGCTGGCGGAGATCTAAGTTTTCTTTTGTTTGTCTCAGAACCAGTGTCTGGAGAATTGCAGGGCTCTGATCAACTCTTCCAGGATCCAGACCATTTCTCTAAGTAACAGGCGGACTTCTGAAATGTAAGGTGCTGTACAGCTCTCATTAGAGCAGGTTCAGTCCCTTGACAGCCTCATTATCAGGCACCTTTTCCTGGAAAAAGGGAAAAAGCAGCTACTGGGAGGAGAAGGCAGAGATGAGTCCTTAGCTGTTTTCCTCCTTTTCCAAAGAGAAAAAAGACCTCCAAGAAGGGTGAGCACTGTCTTTACCAAGAGGAAAAGGAACAAGGATGGAAATGAGTAGCCAGAGCTGTGCCTGTGTAAGATAAGATGGAGTATATAGAAGTATTCTTTAAAAAAACATCTGGGTTTAAACCAACCCAGCCTGATACTTCTCTTCCCTATGCAAACCTATTTTTGGTCTAGAGAACAATTGCCATGCTTTCAGGGGCTGGATTCCCTTCACTTAACCCAACTGGAAGTAGGAGAGAGCAGCAGTTACACCAGCAGAAAATTCTGCCATCATCTGATGAACAGCATCAATATGCACCTGCCAGACAAATACAGCTGGACTGAAATAACTTGTCCTGAAGCCTGAAACTGAATTACATTTGTCTGGGTAAGAGGGACCAGCGGGTCCCAAACGGACAGGATGGAGTGCCAAGACACACTGAATTAACTTTGCTGCTACAGGCTTAGGAAAGGAGCTAAAGGAAAGGAGCAGTGAAGATACCCTACATACTTGGGCAATGTTAGTGGAGATGAGCTGGGGGCTGGTTTTGCACAGGTCTCGGAGGAGTTCCACTCTTTCCATCCTTGTCTGAAACCCCTTGGCTTCCAGGAGATGGTAAAGCTTCTGGAGCAGCTCTGTTTCTTCCACAGCTGGAGGTGACGTGACCTGGGCTTTTGCACGGGGTAGGAGGTGTCCATCAGAGGGAGATTTCGCCCTGGAAAATAAAACCAAATGAGGACCTGGTGGTGATAATTATCGTAGCATGGCATCCCCATAGTGGAAATAATTAGCATTGACTCCATGATTCCAGAAGGCTGATCAATCACTTTACTATACTATACTATACTATACTATACTATACTATACTATAGTCTACCATACTATACTATACTATGCTATGCTATACTTAACTGTACTATACAGAAACTCATCGCCCTTACAGACACTCTGATACAGACAGACCAGATTGGCCAATTGAATCCAAAACACCATCACCAGTGGCCAATTAGGAAATCACCCTTTGGTAAACAAATCTCCAGAACACATTCCACGTGTTCACAACAACAGGTGCAGCAAGTGAAGATAAGAATTGTTTCTCATTCTTTTCTCTGATCTTCTCACAGCCTTCCCCAGGACAATGCCTGGCAAAGTTGTGCCTGCTGCTCTCTGTGGAGAGAGCTGCAGCCACACACAATACCTTCAGTTAATTGTGAGCAAAACATCTTGAGCAGCTTTCCCAATTTTGTGATTTCAAGCTGGAAAATCATGAGGCTCTGAAGATCAATGTGGACCTCATGACAATCATTATGGGAGACAATCTGCCAGTGACATTCTCACCACTGCTCACTCAGGAAAACCAAGGTTGAGCTGCATCTGATCTATCTTCAGATGGCTGCCAGGGCACACAGGTAACATTACTTTGTGCAGAAAGAGAGACACTACTTCCAAGTTTAAATGCCTCCTCATAAGGGACGTGTGTGTCTTAGAATAAGGAAACTCATCACTCTGGAGAAGTGTCTCTACAACCAGGCATGACAATCTGGAAAAGTGGCTCAGATGCATCTGAACAGATGAACAGGGCCATATTTGAAGGATTCAGAAAATCAGTAAGGGAGATAAAAACAGAAGCCAGACATCCCAGAACTACACTCACCTTTCATTTGCTTCCCTAGAGACCAGATGCACAGCTTAACAACCCCACTGGGAACAATTCTCCTGGATCAACCTGTCTCTTCCATGAGCACAGGAAGATGCTAGCTGTGCTACTGAGGCATGTGGTCACTTTCCTGCCACTGCTGAGCAGGACAGAGCTAAATAAATCCCCTCTGCTATCAGAGGAGAACAGGTAAAAGCAGCTCTGCAACTGCCATGAAGAGACAGCAAGGAGCAAATTCCTGTCTTAAATGCTGATTGCAGCACAGGGGGAAATAAACCAAACATGCTGTCCATCAAGCAAATTACAAGAAGGACAGGAATATCAAGACAAAAAGTCCACATTCAGACACCTGTTGACTGAAGTTTTTCAGGAATTGCCTTGCTCCTTACTACTCAAACTTGGTGCTGTTTGAAGATAAGAAAACCATGATTCAGCCAGGCCAAACCACATGGATGAGAACTGCATCTTTGTAGAATGGCATCTTGCTTCCAGACTGAGATTTCTCATGAAAACACCCATCTGAAAAAGACTCCACTCAGATGAAAAAAAATCCTGTTTGAATTTACTTGTCCCAAATCAGGCAGCAGAAACTTGGCCCTCTCCCAGCCTCCACAACACTGCCCTTGCCACTGCACTGGATCGTCTGAGCTGCAACCAATGGGTGTCTGTTTGTCTCTCCATTTTTGTGGAAATCCCTCCAGAGAAGTTGTGTTCAGCACAATGCACAAGTAGACATTTTTTATCCTAGAGCATTTGTAGGGAAAGGAAATAATCTGTGGCATTGGTCATCTCTGCCAGAAAGTTTTTCCTGAGGAAGAGGCATGTAAAGCTTGTCATGTGCTTTGTCACATCTGACAAAAGTGCTCAGTATCGTTTGCTAGCAGACAATGTGGCCTGGGGCTCTTCTGAGCCATCGTTCCTCTCCTTCACCGGCTCCTTGACAGATGGGCCTTCAGCCTTCTGGTTTTCCATCCCCTACAAAGACACAGAGAAACCCCATCAATCTTTGGAATATAAAACAGGAAATTCCCTGTTGAAAACACAAGTTAGAACCAAGATCACTGCTACCAAGGCTTAGGGAAACATTTCCTAACTTAGAGATGAAACAGACCAGAGATTCAGTGATGCCAACTCTTTGTTTTCAATAGCCCAATACAGGTTATGGGTGCTACCAGACTGACAGCAGTCTAAAATCCCAAATTCCCTAGTCTTGAGCAGAAATGGGAAAAATGCAAACTGGCAGGCAACGAGTGTTCGTGAAGGAAGCAGCAGAACAAACTGGACTCTTTGGAGGTTGGCCCAGTGTGTTGGAAGTTGATTTGGTTCAGCACTCACTCTCCCTGTGCCTGCATAAAGGCAGGCTTCTGTGGAAAAATGGCTACATGACAGAGGTCACGTAGACATTCGCATGTTAGCCGATCAGGAGCTGGGAAAGTACCAAACACAGCTAGTTTGAGTTTTTGCACCTGCAAGATAGCGTGTCCTTGGGCCTAGCTGGGTATGATAACAAGTAGACAGAGAGACATGGGAAATAGGGAATGTAGGCCCAAACGAATGAGGAAGAGTTGATGGTATAGTTTAACCAATAGATCGCTTGGCTTACAGAATATTCATAAGCTTAGTACTTGCTGTATAAGTGTCTGATGCTCTCTTCAATAAATGGAACTTGCTTATCACTCATATTGAGTGTCCGAGTCTCCCCTCACCAACAAATGGCTCATCCCCGACAAAGGCCTCATTCTGCAATAGGTAAGCAACAGAAAAAATTAAGAGCATATAGGAGTGAGTGTAGTCACAAGGACCTGGAGAAGAAAGAGCCCCAAAAGGCCAGACATGATGTAATATCACCCATAATAAGGGTAAAATATATGTTGCTATTCATCATGTATCCAAAGAATTATGGAATGGTTTGGGTTGGAAGGGACCTTTAAAGGTCATCTGGAATGACAGAGTACTGACAGCAAGAGAAAAGTATCTTAAGTGCCAGGGAAAACTGTGTTGAAAGCAACCTAAGATTAGAGCCAAAACAGCAACACCTTATCTTTGAACTAAAGATTTATCAATCACTAATGCTGTCTGCCACTAAACCAGGGGCACACTAAACCAGAATCCTCCACTCCAGCTTTGCCATGCTGTGCTATCAGAGCTCTCCATGCTCCCCAGCTCCTGCAGAAACTGGACTTTGTGATGTGACCCCAGCATGGCAGCAGCCCAGGTGAAGCATCACCACTCCTACAGAATAAAGCAGTTTTTACCTGACTATCAAGCAACATCAAACTTCTCTGGGAAGCACTGGGTGCAGGAAAATCAGGGACAGAAAAGGGATGTGCCTGTGGAGCAGAGGGCTGGTAAAAATTCTCATTAGGTTGTTAACAGCTGGTTTCATTAGTCTGCCTACAGACAATCATAATTACTTAGTGGCTACTGCAGGGTGAAAAGCCATTGCAGTTTATTAATGTTCTCAGAGCTGCAAACCTGTCAGTGAAATTATTTTTAAAGTGGCTTGTAAAGTTTGTCTCTTCTCAAAGAACGTGTCAGGCTGATAGACCAGGCTGTGAAATTTATGCCCCAATAAAAGAGAGTTTGAATGCAGTTTAATGGCACCTTGAAATGTTCTGCTCTGAGAAACTGTCCCCAAAGTCCAGGTGGACCTTTCTCCATTGGAACTCTTAGAAATTTGTAGAAGCTATAACTTAGGCATTAATTTTACAGGAGCATTTATAGCCCAAGGGTCAAGAGCAAAGCCATAAAATGCTGCTCAAGCCCTGAGCTTTCTCGAACCAGAGGTAAACTTGTATCCAAAGGTCTGTCTGTAGACCAAATTTGCTCTAGTAGAATTCTGTTTTAGAGCTTAGCCTGCAACAAAGGTAGACTTTTATCTCAGCTTAGTTAAGCTGAGTTTAGCTTAGTTAAGCTTAGTTAAACCACCATAAATTATAATTTCCCCACTATAATACATGTTTTGTCCACTCCTAATTACTCTTTCTTCTTGCCCTAAGCACAATCCTTACTCATACAATACATTTTATGACTCTCATTAAATTTATTATTCTACAGACATATGTTAAAGTTTACCTGAATGAGAGCTTTATCCAGTTCCTGCCAGAGCTAATGGAGAAGATATTTCAGTTTATTCAAAGCAGCTGTTATCTCAAAAAGAGGATGATGCTTAAATTATAATAAAAGTTCTGCCAGAAACAGTATTCCTTTGTTTCCCCCAACCATTCACTAAAAGCCCTCAGTCACTTAGGAACTTTTTAAATAATTTCTAGTATTCACTACATGGCCAATTACTAAAGGAGCTCTGACCCTGCAGTGCAGTTAATGACCATCTCTGACATATTTCTTACATGTATTTTTTTCCCCACCATTTTCTTCAACAGCAGCTAACCAGGTGCCTTGCCCTTTTTATCTCCTGTTTAATCCATTTACTCTCATCCTCCATGGCACAGCACACGATGTTTCCACAGAACCAGCCTGCACCAGACACTATTTCACAACTCACCCATAAAATCCCAATCTTTCACACTTCCACCTCTTCATCTTCCCATCCAGGGAGGGCAGTCAAGGTCAGCCAGATGCAAACGAGGTGTTTGAAACTGAGGTGTGATGAGGCACTGATTGCTTGATGAGCACAGGAGGAGGAAAGGTCTTGGCTGTGCCTTAGTTCTTAAATCATCCTCAGTTGTGCAGGAAAATTAAGGACAGAGCAGTGAGGCTCCTCTGACCAGCTTCCCCTTGGCATTGTTCCTGTCACGAAGTCAAAGACAGGCAGGTCACACGTATTCTCTTTCTCTGACTCCTGCTGGGATGACAACATTGAAAAATAAAAAAAAAATATAATGATCAGGGCTTTTCATAGTGTGAACTCAGGATTTCCCACACTCTTGCAAAGGGGGAATTTTCCTCAGGCAAAGGATATGAGAAGGAGCCTCAAATTGTCCAAAATCCCAGTAAAAATATTTTTTCCTATGGAAAGCTTCACCAAAGCTGGTCACACTTCAGGCCCTTTGTGCACCCATTTCCTGCTGTGCATCTCCCAGTGGGGTGTTCCCACTGCTCCAAGGACCCCACACAAACCTTACAGCCTCCCACAAACACACCCCCAGGAGCTGCACCCTTCCCTCCAAACCTGGGTACCTGCATCAGCCACCTCTGTGCTGAGCTGAGCCTGGTTCTCCCCAAAAAGAAGGTGCTCAGTTTATCCTTGAAAAGATTGACAACAGCATTCTTGTCTTCTTCAAAAGAGCCATTATTTCACAGCTGTAATCTCCACACTGAGACTTTATTCCCTTAAAGTGTCCAAGTACACAGGCAGCATCAAGGAAGGCACTGAAGTGAGTCAAGTTTAACCCCAAAGAGCTCTCAGCTCCCTGTGAAAGCTCAGACAAGCAGCAGAGAAAGAATGAATGCTCCTGTAATGGCATCTAACAGCCACAGGGCAAGGGAGAAGTTGGGTTTAGAGAATGAAGAAAAAGCACTAAGTAATAAAAGGTGAGAAAAATCCATCACTCGAACAGGTAAATGAAGGTAAACCACTTGAAGAGACAGATTTAAGATGGAGAGAAAAAACCCACAATTAATAGTGTTCATGACACCCAGAGGCAAAACAAGCCCAGGGGATCAGGAAAGAGGTAAGCCTGTACTCCGAGGAACAGCAGAAATGAAGTGAGAGCTCTGGAGGGACCAAAAGAAAGAGGCACTCTGAAGAAAGGAAAAAATGCTTCCACACAAGGTGCTTTGGTTTTTTTTAAATCAAGAGTCTCTTTTATGATATTTTAGAAATACAGAAAAATAAAGGTCAGGAGAAGCATAGTTGATTGGGAACATTCCTGCATAGCAGACAAGAGATATCCTTGTGCAAATTATTCCATGCAGCACTCACATATTTAATTACTTCTTTTCCTCTTCCTGGGGAAGCAGAGTTGCTTTATTGACTCCAAGCAATATTTTCTCCCTGCTCCCTGGCTAAGAACAAGCTCCCACCTTGGCAAGGGCTCACTGGTTTACTTAATGCTCATCACAGCCATGCTAAGGAGAGTGGAGCAGGTTAATTTATCACTTGTTACAATGATTAACTTGTCCAGCTGCCGGGTCCAAGAGCCCCAGAGTGCCTCAGGTTATACAGGGTCACAGAAGGAAAAGCTCCATTGCATTAAGCTGCTGCCACACTGGCCCTCTCTGCCTGTCAAATACACTCAGATACTCTTGCACTGCCCTCTGAAAATCCCCCATAAAATACAAGTGAAAATCCCTCATCACCTGTGAGAAAGCACAGCTGGGTTCTGCTCAGAGCATTTCAAACTATGGGGTATTTGTGAGCTCCCCTTGCAAGGGCAGCATCTCAGGAAAACCAAAAGTTTCTTTCCATGGACTCACCATACTCAGGACACTTCCCCTAGACCAGGTTGCTCCAAGCCCCATCCAACATGGCCTTGAACACTTCCAAGGGTGACACAACCACAGCTTCTCTGGAACCTGTTCTGCTCCACTCAGATCTAAAATCATACCCAATTTAGCAGCCTCAGACACAGATTTCTATTAAATATCTACATTTTTCTAGGAAAGAAATATGGCAAACCTTGTTTGCATCCAACTTTGCAAAATCAACACAAGCTCTTCAGAAAGGGCTGCCGCCCACTTTTCTTATTTTTCCCCATTTGGTGGAACATTTTCATTCTCCTGTTTTTTGGAGCAATATTTTAATATATCTGGCTGAGCTGCTTAAAATAGTACAGCAAAACACTTGTGTGAGGGGTGGAAAACTGAGCTCTTGCACATCTAGTGTCTCTGTTGTTGGAAGTCTTCAATCCCACTTCTCTGGTGGGATGAAATAGGTGCTACTAATCCAATTTCTAAAGTATCATGCATCAAGCTGACACTGTTTTAAGACTTTAAAAACCCCAGTCAATTTAAACAAACCTCTGCTCCTTTCCATTTTCTCTGTTCCACAGTTTATGACAGAAGACAGGAGAGAAAGATTGTTTTGCGAACAATGTTTTCAGCACTCTAAAAATAATATAAAAACTGCTGTGCCACACTCTCAGCTGTTACAGCCCCAAAAAGCACAGGCTGTCTTTGCTCACAGACTCACAATTGTGGTGGGATTTCTACCACACCAGAGGACAATCAATTTTTTGTTTTCTCCTGGAAATAACTACAGCACTTCTGGGTAGCAAGGCAAACATGAGCCTCTTTCAATGGCCCTTGAAACTGGCCATGTGAAATGAGGGACACAAAGCCAAAGGCCAGCTGAACCTGTGATCTCTGAATGTCTTCACAATCTTCCCAGGAAGATGAATGGCAATCACTGTTCTGCCAGGGAAACTGCATCTGCTGGGAATGGGGTGTAGAAAATGTGCTTTCTGCTCCTCTCAGAGCCAAAATTCCTACACATTTCTTGTAAGTCCCTCTTAGAAAAGGACCATGTTCAGCTGAGTGACAGTGAAGCAGAATGGCAATCCAGGAATAAATGTTCCTGTGCACAACATCCTCCATTCACATGGATGCTTCCTCACTGGCACACAGGAACAAGGAAGGAACAAAAATGCATCATTGTACATAAAGTCAGATGTGTTGAGGGATGAACAGATCTCACAGGCAAATGGAAACCTCCCCTGAGGTTCCCAGTCCAGGGAGAGCCTGAGCTGTTTTGTGGTTCTAGGCATGAAGATGCTCAGGATCTTCCACAGATGCTCAGGATTGTGCCTGGATCTTGCTCTGGAAATGCCAGTGGCTCAGCTGAGAGCTGTGGGGATGATTTACACTGCACTGAGAGGAGCCACAGTCCTGCAAGGGTCTTTTATCAGGAGCAAACAGCAGCCTGAAGGGTGGGGAATGCTGGGTCTGAACCACTGCTCATCCTTCACCTTAATGTGGAGCTGCCCCCAAAGTTGCCATGTATCACTTTTTATTTTTCTCCTGTTGGGTATATTTTGGAGCAGCTGTTTTATGTGGCTTTTTATGGTGATCCTGTGGGAAGCAGCCATTTGCCTGATGTGATATCCTCACAACTAACACTAACTCCTCATTCCCTTTGGTTTTATTTGGGGTTTTTTATTTGTTTGATTGGTTTGCATGGGTTTGTTTATTTGGGTTTTTGTCTGTTTTGGTTTGAGCTTTTTATTTGCTTTTTTATAAATGACTGGTTAAGTTGGCATAGCCAAACTCAAGAAAATGTAAACCAGGCTTGACTTTCCAGAAATTACTTTTGGCTGGGTTTAGCTGCATCCCTAGACTCAGGATCACCAGTATATTTGCAGGTTTTGCTCTGCATCATCAGCCTGCCCAGACTCTGCTTGGTGTTTCACAAATGGAGAAGACAGTGGACATTATGCCAAGCTTCCTTTCAAACAGAAAAACCATCAGCATGACAGAAAAGAAGAAAAAAATAAAATTCACCAGTTAGACCAAGTGTCCCACCATCTTTCCCTCCACTGTTATTAATTTTGTACATTTAGAGGCAAATCTGGGTCTAAAACTTCCATCTCTCAGTTCCTGATGCTATTTGCTACCCTTCAGCCTTGACGTCCCCTGATCTGACTGACTGCTGTCCAAGTGGGACTGGGGATGCTCAGCCTGAAAAGAGGAGACATTGGGAGGCCCCACTGTGGCTGTGCAGGACTGGGAGGGTCCCACAGGAAAGAAGGGGACAGAGAGTTCAACAGGGCCTGTGGTGACGGGACAAGGGGGATGGCTTTCAACTGCCGATTGATTGAAGCTGGATCTAAGGAAGCTGCTGTTTTACACTGAGGACAGTGAGGCACTGGCCCAGGCTGGGCACAGAGGCTGTGCATGCCCCATCCTTGGGAACAGGGCTCCCCCAAGGTCTGGGAGGAGATTGCTCAGCTTGGAACAAGATGATCTTCAGGGTCCGTTTCAAGCCCAACCATTCAGGGATCCCCAGTGACCACTTCTGTTGACCCTGGAATCTTGGGATCTGTGTGATGTCACATCCCATGTTCCAACTGGAAGTGCCACCACCCAGCACAGAGAACAACTCAACCACTGGCCCTTGTGTCAGCCAACCGTTCGGTCCGCTCCTGCTCACCCTCGTCACCGTTCTTGCTGCCCTTCTTGTCACCTGCCCGCTGCTACTCCCATCAGTGCTGAGAGCTCCCTAGTGCCTGGATTTTGTCATCCATCACTTCAGGATGCTCATGTTTATGCTTTGTCTCATTTGTCAACTGAGGGAGGTACGGTGCCATTCCATGGAGGTGGACACCTCCAGCTGCCCGAGTGGGCTGCAGCTCTGTGGGGATGGTGTGGGACAGGGACCCCACTCTGAGGTTTTGCCACCTCTGCAGGCTGTCATGGACAGAGAGGAAGAGATGGAGGTGGACATCCAGACTCCTACAGTGGAGGACGTGGAAATGGAGGAAGAAGAGACTGAAGAGGAAGAGATGGAGGTGGATATGGATATGGAAGAAGAGATGGAGGTGGATGTGGAAGAGGAAATGGAAGTGGATGTTTATGAGGAAGAGGAGGAGATGGAAGTGGAAATGGAAGAATACATTGAGGACATGGACATTGATATAAAAGATGAGGAAGAGGATATGATTTTGGGATGAAGACCAATGCCAGCAGCAGGACAGGCACGTGATCCCCACAGGCAGAGTGGGTCCCCTGCTGCCCGACTGGAGCTAGGCTGGTCCCTGTGCAGAGACAGGGCACCTCGCGAACTGGAGTCTGGTGGCCACACACTGCCTGTCCTGTGCTCACTTTGGGCCACTCAAGCTCCATCCCACAGCCAGCCAGGCTCAGCTCTGGTAGCAGAGTCCTGCTTTGCCCACATGTGCCTACCTGGGGACACATGGAAGAGCCCTCTGTGCCTGACTGCAGTGACCACGGCACCTGCTTTTCTTCCAGCACTGATGAACATTCCGGACAGAGATGCCACCCTTTTGTACATATGTTCTACAGTTTTTTGTCTTTAGGAATAGGATTTAGGACTTAAGACTTTTAGAATTTTTTTATCTTCTACAAATGAATTTCATATATTTTAGCTAGATAGGTTCTTATGTATATACGTTCTACGGATTGTTGTTGTTACAAGTGTTCTTACATTGTTCAAGTGTTCTGTATTGTTGTTGATGTTCTTCTGTAATAAACAATTTTTTTTTCACACCCCGTTCTCTTACCATTTGCATTGGGCACAGGCAGCATTTGCAAAGTTGTGGTTTCCACTTGCTCCAGGTTCTCAGGGCTGGAGGTCCCTGGGGAGCTGGCACAGCCACCCCAGGAGTGGGGGCACCTGTGCACAGAGGGGTCCCACTGACAGAGGTCACCCCCTCCCTGCAGTTTCTCTGGACACACCTGGTAGCTGCAGGGGCAAATCCCAGCGTGCCCTGTCCCATGGGATCCCATGCTGGAGCAGGGCTGAGCCTGCCTGCTCCTGCAGAGCCTCAGCCATGGCTCTGCCCTTGGGAGCCCCAGGGCTAAGGAGGATGCGCTGGGCTGTGGGAACCCCTGTTCCTGAGCACCCTGAGGGGCTGGACCAGCCTGGAGGGAGCCCCAGCCCTACATGGACCAAGATTTCCCTTGGAAACCCCGTCTGTGCCCAGACTCTGGTACAAGCACAACAGGAATTGATCCTCCTAGTTAAAGGTGTTAATTGGCACAAATTTATCCCTTGGACTTTCTAGTACAGTAAATGTCAGCACTTGTAATCCCTGTTCTGCACTCCCTGGTCAGGCACCAAAACATCTGAACCTGACAGAACATCTTTAATTAGCACCAACCTGCAGAGAGCTATGGGGGAGAACCTACCCCCAACAGCCAGAGAAACATTTGACATTGATAGTCTGGGGCAGAGCTGAAACTAAAGCATTTTAATGCCAAGAGAGAGGATTTTTTTATTGAACAATAATGAAAGCTTTTGGTCTCCTCACCTGCCACAGATGTGTATTGCCAAGGTTTGCTTCTGGGTTATGACTGATTTTTATTAATCTGTTCAGAACTCTGCTGCTGTTCCTGGCTAAGGTGCAGAGATGATATTTCAGAGCCAGATAAGCTCAGCACAGCTTGTGCAACACACAATTTCCACACCAGACATTCACGCCATGCAAACTGATACTATTTCATCTCTGTGCAAAGATGAGTGTTAGGACATCACTGAAGTACCACACACTTCTCAGAGCTGTCCCTTTCATCCAGCTCTCTCCAGTCACTTCACAGACTTCGCTCCAAGCCGTTTATCTCTGATAGAGTTCAGTGGCACATGGGATTTAATCCTGGTTTTTCTTCATCTTCTCCTGAGCTGTCTCCAGACACAGTGTGTGGGCACTGTCTGACAGCAGCAGCATTAACGTGTCTCCTCCCTGACACTGAGGTTCATGTAACAACTTTTCACCAAAAACAGCAAATAAATGATTCCCACTGTGTCCCACACGGCTCCATGGGGAGTTTGTGTGGCTGCAGTTCCAGCACCAGCCCTGGTGCACAGGAATTTCAGGAGGAGATACAGAAGGAATCAGCCATTCACAGAGAAAAACAGCAGTTTGCATGGCCCAGATCCCCACAACACTGCAGACTCTGGTGACCTAGACTCTGCATTTACACTTTGGCCTCTGTGCCTTCCTTTTCTTCTCACTAAACTCCTCCCAGTTTCCCTCATGCTCAGGTTCCCAAGATAATTAAAAGCAGCATTAGGAGCAGAGATAGATGACGGGAACTGTCCCAAGGCATGATAAAATTTATCTTTTCAGAGAATTCCAGCCAAGGAGAGAGGAAAAGCCTGCATGAAAGAGGTGTGAAATCAAAGCAGTAATCAAATTTAGGTATAATGAGAGAAGCTGAAGAGGTTTTCAATGTTCAGAACAAGATTAGCAGCTCCAGGCACAGGAGGGATGGGACAATTTCCCTGCTGTAACAACTCTGTGATGCAAATTGCATCTCAAACCATTCTCCCCAACTCTGGGACCTCTTCAGCCACAAACGTGGTGCTGAATTTTTTAAAGCAAAGTGGAAGCTGGTCAGAGAGGTGGTTTGCAAATAAAAACCAGAGAGGGAAGCACCAGCTGGAGCAGAGAGGGGCAGAGCCTGGCCCTGAGGTGCAGCACAGCCTGAAACTCTAACAAATTAAAGAACTTACCACTTGGGTTTTTTTCCCCCAGGAGCTACAGAAGCTGCTTTACAGAATCCCTGCCTCCTTCACACCACATCAGCCTGCAGGAGAGCCCAAGGATGAAGATTACAGCCCCTTCAGCTGCTGCTTCCACCTCCTGACTCAAATCTCACCAAAATCTGTCACCACTGGGCCTTCCCAAAGCCTCAGATTCACTCGGTCTGTGCAGGATTTCAGTTCTGAGGAGCACGAAGGGAGATAAAGGCACTTGCAGACACCAGAGAAGCAATTGCTGCCTGAGGTGCATTTCACTGCCCAGGTTAGTGCCTCTAAAACCATCAAAATCAGCCCCTTTGACAGCACCAAGCCAACAGCAGGACATCAGGGCCTGCACATGGCTGGAAATGCCATTTTTTAATATTCTTCTCTCCGTCTCTCATTTCATGGTGCCATTGCAGGAGTTAATCCCATCACTTGGCAATCAGCTTCAGATGGATTTTTAGTGCTGAGCAAATAAGAGGCAATTTTACTTTGTCTCCAATGAATGAAATTTCACCTAAATCAGATAAACTCTGTGTTCTGAGGCTGGCCAGCCACTAACCACTGCTAGGTCCCCAACCTAGACGTCAAACTGCTCTAATACTGAAAAGTTAAATTTATTTGGCTTTGTGTACAAGATTATTCTCTCTCAAAAGAATTGGAATCCTTGTAATTGCATTTCCAAGCACTAAACTCAGACCAGCCACAAAGAGCACAAGAGACAAGAAAAGAAATAGAGATTTCTAAGGAGATGGAAATTGAATGCTGAGTTTTTTCCCATTATAGAAAGTTTCATAAATTATCACCTGCCAGCTCCTTGCCTTCACTTGTGTGGCCACCACTGAATACACTCACAGATAATGTGAAAATGTTTGTCCTACTGAAAAGTGGGACTAGAAGTAGAAAAAGGCTCAGATATATGAATTAAGACAACATAATGAAAAGAGCTGCCTTATAATAGCAAGATATGATGGACAGCAGGAATGGCTGAAGCCAGCAGAGATAAGTCCATGAACTATTCATGCTACAAAGATTTCTGACAAAACCCCCAATAACCCAAATACAACGTTTTGTCTGGCAGAGCTGATAGGAACCCTGTGCATTTAATTCAGTCATTGGCAGCAAACAGAGATCAGCTTGAAGCTCCTTTGGTCCACTACTACTTATTTTTGCACCCAAAAAATGTAATTACATCTACTCTTTGGGAAGAAATTACTGCTTTGAGTGGTTCAATGCAAAGAGATTCTTCCCATACCCACTCATAATCAGTCACCCAGAGAAATATTTTCTAAAAAGATCTCTTCAAAATTTTGGAGTGACTTTCAACATAAATAACTGGGTTATTTTGCTCAAAATGATAAGGGAATTGAATCGGGCTCCCTCATCTTAAAAAGAAGTGTTTCTTCCTGGTTCTTCACAAAGAGGAACAAAACACTGTTGCAGCAGACTGAAGGGAGGAAGAGGTTTTTTTCTCCCTGAGCTGCACAATAGGAGACAATTTTGTTGCCAAGAGGCAACAAAACCCAGCCGATTTCCAGTTCTTTTAGTGTAAGGGAAAAGCTCTGAGGATCTCAGCTGTGGGAGACACAGAGTGGCAGGAGCAGGGGATCTGCTGGGGGGTTTTGGGGTGGGGGACAGATTAAAGAAATACTCAAGCGAAACCTGTGAGAGGTCAAGACTCCATCCCTCAGAGGAGAAACTCGATTTGACCCAAATGCCATTCAAATCCAACCAACACTGAGGCATTTCCCCAAGCTCTGCTGAGCCATCAGGTACAACCCAAATCACTCTGTGGGACCAGGGCAGCAGATCCCAGGCATGGGACAGGGATGCTCCCCTGGGAAGTCACCTCCATTGCCCATGGGACTCACAAAATCTGCTTCTAAAGACCCCAACATCCAAAAAACTCCACATTAAAAGTCTTTAATTTGGGGTTTCCCTTCTCCATCTGTCTGCTGTCACTAGGCAGCTGCTCCACTTCAACACCCTTCTGATGAGTATAAATTTTCTCCTGATTCCCAGCCTAAAGAGGAAGTTATTTCCATTTATTCTTCTGCAAGTACTGGGAGCTTGTACCTGCTTTGCTCTTTCACTCCTGGTGTGCACATAAAATGCCAAAGCCAAGAGCATTTCCTTGTTTAAATCATGTCATTTGTCCTTATTATTTCTTTCCCATAAAATTGCATGGATTTGGTGCTAGCTCAACACTCAGAATATTGACAGCACAAAGTCCAGTTCTTACACTGACCTCTCCAAGTTTTGGACCAAGCCTGCAAAGGAAATACAGCAAAGAAATTCCAAACAGGGACCCTAGTAAAGGTAATAAAATGCCACCTGTGTTTGCTGCATGGAAGAATAGTGCTGCTTATTAAATCATTACAAACAATTAAAGCAGCCGAGGGGAGGAAGACAGCGCTATCGTTTCCAGCTCCCCAGCCCTCTGCTACTGGCAGGAATTTCATAAAGCACAAATCTCCCAGCAGAAATGCCTCAGCAATTGATTTGCTGCTCGTGGAACACAGCAGGCACACACCCTGGTTTTCCTGACCAGAAAAGGAGAATTTGCCTCGATGTTTTTCCCTCGATGTTTTGTGATGTCAAATCCCCCTCCCTGCCCTGAAGTGACATGTTTCTGTAGGGTGACAGCCCTCTGGAGAGGCACAGAGAGCTTTGTGTCAGTGTAAGGGATCCCCACAAGGGCAGATCCCTAATTCAGGCTCCATCTCTGCTGACATGCAGTTCCTAGCAGAAAATTCATTGCATTTCCCCAGAACAGGTAATTTCAAGCACAGAGCTGTTCTGCCTTCCACAAAAGCAGCGTTCCAGGGATTGCTTTGGAGACCAGCATCAGGAAACACAGCAACACCTAACAGCCAGGACCATCCAAATCCACTTATCAGCTCACCCCCACATCTCCTGGACTCACTTGAATGCCCAGGAGAGTCTGAAGAGCCAACTGTTTTCTAAGAAATGGTTGTGCAATCAAAAGGTAAATGACAGGGACAACCAGCCCCACACAGGTGCCCCAGGCAGGAGAAAGAGCAGGAGGGATCCATCCCTTACTGACAGAGGTGCAGCTCAAGTGACGCTCTCTCACTGTTTGGGTTGTCTTTGTTACTTTTACATTAAAAACACATGCTCTCAGGAGACAGTCTCATTTAAATCTTCTACCTCTTTAGCTTTGTACACTCAGCCCATTACATTGAAAGATTTTATCTTAATTTCTTCTCCAGGAAAGAAGTAATTGATCTTTTATTTGTGGCACTTTAAATTGGCATGTTGACTACAAAAATCCACTGCTCATCACATCAAAAGTTGATCCAATAGTGCCAATTACTCCAGTAATGGAGATCTTTAGAGGGACGGGTGGAAAGGAACAGGATCAAAATGGATGGGTCTTCTCAGAGGAAGAAGCAGCATCTGGGAAGACAGCACAGCTTTAAATTAGGATATCTGCTGTGCATGGCAAGACAACACACAGCCCATTCCTCATCCTGGCTCTGGATGTGGTTCAACCCACTCGTCCCCAGCTCTGGAGGTGTGGTGGAGTCTGATCCTCACTCCCCTGGCAAATGACAGAGCTGAGTTGATCTCAGCCTGGAATCCCTGAGGGTTGACAGCAAGGACTCCTACCAGATGTAACTTGTGTTTGCAACAAGCACAGCATCCACTGGCAGGGAATGATTTGCTCTTCATCCTTCCCACTCTCCAGGTATTTCTCTAGGAAAATCCACTCTCTAATGGGGACAAAGCAGTAGATATGGAAGGCTCTGTGTGCCCCAAAAAGCCACCAGCCTGTTCACCCCACAGCTTTGCCACTCACAGCCACCAGCTCTGCACAGAGCAGGCAGCAAACTGGTGACTACTGGCACTGCCTGTGGTCTGAACTGGGAATGGTGGATCACCATCAAGCTGCAAGTGTTTTCTAGTGGGAAGTATTTTACCCAGTTCCATACAGATTCTGGTTCTGGGTCAGCCCCACAGCAGCTTTGGGGAGTGTTTAGGTCAACAGGATCTCCCCAGGCTGCAGCTGGAGCTTGGGGCCTCCTTCCAAACTACAGCACAGTAAAAAAGATATACGAAGGTCACAATGAAAAATCCTCTGCTGAGCCTCCTTTAGTGTCTCTCAACTCCTAATTCTGATTGTAAAATGCTATTTAGGAAGATCAGACTGATCAAAATCAGGACACCTTTGTGGATTTTTGTAAAAATGTGTTTTGAAGCTTTAAAATGACGGATTTTCACTGAAGTCGTTATTCCTCTTACAAGTTTTTCAGCATCCTGTTGTTTTGACTTTCCACTCTTATCTCCTGCCAACTTTTACCTGCCTAGAGCCAGTTGTTTTGCTGACAGCTGCCATGCCCATGTGCCATTTTCTGAGCATCACCTGCATGAAGCCTCAGGGGCTCACTAAGGAAAACTCACTCCTTCATATTCTTTGCAGAACCAGGGAAGATCCTGCTTGGAAGATCTCTTGCCCAATAGAAAAAAAGAGTTTTTTATTCAAACCTACTCTATGTGCCATCACTGATGTATTTTTGACTCAAAGAAATTTGTTTATTTTCTGTTCTTAAATCAGGAGTGAGCAGCTCCGTGAGCAGCTCCATGAGCAGCACCACAGCAGAGGAAACACAAAGAGGCTGTTACTCAAACGCCATCTCTGAAGAGGTTGTGCTCTGCTTTTCAGATGAGATTAAGAGCTCAATTACAGTAGAGAAAAAGGCTTTCATTAAATCACACATAGAACATAATAAGGACAAATTACAAAGCTCTTCAGAAGCAAATCTGTGTCAGACTGCTGGGTAAGGAGGCCCTTTAGGGGAGGCCTTTAGAGGTTTCTCCTGCCCTTCTGAAGAAATGAGTCCTGCACACCTCATCTCACCATGTTTTTGAGGAAAGCTCACAACCAGAATCCTGTGGGGCATCCAGTGTGCAAATCCCATGGACAGAAATATCCACTGGCCTCTGGATTTGCAGATGTGAACCTGGAGGTGAGGGACTGGATGCTTTTCCCTCCCCAGAAACCCAAGGCACTGCATGGCAGAGCTCAAAGTGGCCAGCAAAGGGTTACCCAGAATCCTGCACCTGAGAAAGGGGAAGCCCAGGTTCAGTCACAGAGTCGTCACCACTTGATTTTGTTCCCTTGTTATTTTGCTCTCCTGGAATGTATTATGGTTAATTAAAGGCAATTAGCTAATTGGATGGTAAGCAGGTGCTGGTTAAAAAAAACCAAACCACTGTTCCCCTTTGAAATGTCAGATAGGAGATTAATTGAAATTCCCTTTGAAAAGATATCCCCAAACCTCCTAATCTGTTGATGAAAACAGTCAAGGAAAAGTCAAGGAGAAAAGAAAGAACAATGTTTTTCAGGAGGTTTCACAACTCAGGCAACGGCAACCCCCATCAAGCATTAGGATTGAGGATTGTCATTGCCACACCAGGAAACCTTTCAAAGTCTCAAAATCTTTCACTGAACAGCAGTGCCAGAATGCCCCAAAGCTGAATAACAATCCCATGAAGGCATAATATTTCCACCAAGACCAGGATGAGATGAGTAGGAGAGGATGACTGGGGCTCTTCAAAAGCCAGACCTCAGAGCTGAGACAGGATTTAATCCCGATATCCCTCTGGTTATCCAGAAAAGGATCAAGACATGTGAGGGAGCTCAGAAAGCCAGAGTGCTCAAAAAAGCAGCATGTACACAGAAGGAAGAAGAGAAATGATACAGCTGGATGCTTCCTAATGCTCTTCTTTGGACCGACCTGGTGCAGTGAGTCACAGAAAACTTGCTCTAAACATGAGTGACAGAACTGAAAATGCTCACTGGTAAGTGTGGAGAAATGGCTACATGACAGAGGTCATGTAGACATTCGCTTGTTAGCCAACCAGGGGCTGGGAAAGTACCAAACACAGCTAGTTTGAGTTTTTGCACCTGCAAGATAGCGTGTCCTTGGGCCTAGCTGGGTATGATAACAAGTAGACAGAGAGACGTGGGAAATAGGGAATGTAGGCCCAAAGGAATGAGGAAGAGTTGATGGTATAGTTTAACCAATAGATCGCTTGGCTTACAGAATATTCATAAGCTTATTATTTGCTGTATAAGTGTCTGATGCTCTCTTCAATAAACGGAACTTGCTTATCACTCATATTGAGTGTCCGAGTCTCCCCTCACCAACAAATGGCCCATCCCCGACAAAGGCCTCATTCTGCAACAAATGGCTGCCCGAACAGTGACCCTATGGACCCTACAGACTCTACAGACCCTACAGACCCTACGGACTTTACAGAAGATTTGGGCCTGCGAGCCATGGTCGGTACAGTATTTGGGTGTCAGTCCCGACGCAGCCCGGGAGGCACAAAAAGCGGGCCCTGCCTTAGGCGACCATACAGAGGAGTCTTGGAAAAAGGCGAAAGGGTGGGCTTCAGTGCCCTGGCAACCTCACAGGAGAGTCCAGCTGACTGAATGCCTGGCGACCTCACAGGAAAGTCCAGCTGATTGAATGCCGTCAACGTTTTGCAAAGGGTTGCAGCAGCGCTGACTATCAGGTTAGAAGGTAATGGAAAGGCAAGAGGCTAATCACCTTTTTAGATGCTTTTTAGAGAAACGAGGATTACAGGGTATAGATTTCCTTTTTAGAAAAGCGGGGACTATAGACTGTTGACTTGGGAAGAGAATTCCAGAGATTGCTGCATATACACTTGCAAAAACGTGCGTTATGGTGCTGGCACTGCAAGTATATGCACAGTGGGTCAGCGACCCTGCTGTGATGGCGGCAGCAGCCACGGCTCAGGGCACCTGCGGGGCTGTGCCACTCCGAACTCGGCATGGGCACTGTGCCGTGGGGAGCAGCCACGGCGGGCGGCTCGCCTGAGATGCTGCGCTGCAGCGGCGGTAGCGGCGGCAGCCGCAGGGGGAGCGGAGCCGCCACTGGGGGAGCGACCCGCGCCGCCATGGGTGCAGTGCTGGGTGCGGTGCAGGCAGTGAGTCAGCCTGCCAGCGAGTCTCGCGAAACAAGGAGCCCAGCGCAGGGGGTTCACCCGCTCCGACACAAGCGGCGCAAGACCAGAGCGCTTTTCAGTGCGAGCGCTTCTCCCTCTGCCCCGCAGCCAGCAGGGGCCTTAGTTTCGACTTGGCAACCTAAACAAACTGTACCTTAACAGACTCCAAGTATAGCTGCGCAGCTCAGCTGGCGCCGCCATGGACAGTGTCTCCGGGGCGCAAAACTTGGTGCGGCCGGCTGGCGCTCAGCGAGCAGCAATACGAACAGCCACAGAGCCCGAGTGAGGCGGGTGGTGCCGTGCCCGCGGTGCGGTGCGGTACGCACCGGCAAGGCTGGGTGTGCGGAACTCAGCGGCAGGCGGGCAGCCCGTGGTGGGGGCCGCCGTGCCCTGCTGGCAGCCTGAAGCGACGGCAGCGACGGCGCAAAGAGGGCGCAGCGCGGTGGGGGGGGCCCACTGCCGTGGGGCTGCGACTCGCGCCGCCGAAATGCTGCGCTGCGTCCAGCAGCAACTCCGTTAACCCACTGCACCACAGCGACACGAGCAGCAGCGGCCCAATCCCAGGGCCTTCCAAGCGTGACTACTTTCCCACCTCCGCCCCGCGGCCGGCAGAAGCTTCAGTTTTAGACCTAACAGCCGTAATAAATGTGACTCTTGTCAAAAAAAGAAAAGATCCCTACTGCAATTAAGAAACCAGTGATAATAAATAAGCGACACCAAGGAGCATTACTATCAAGACGTTCCTCACCTAAGTTAAAAAGACTTTTTGTTCTTCCTGTCAGAGACTGAAATAGAATGAGTAGTGAATGCGTGGGCCAAATTTCGGCCGATTTGGCTTAGCATCCATTATTGCTGCCTTAAAATCACCTGTATTAACACAGACTTTAACATCAGAAGCCCAGATAACTCAGTCGGTGGAATATCAAACTCTGAAATTGTATTTTGAAAAATTTAAAAATGTTAAAGACATGTTAAAGCGATTGTATAAGCAAGATGTAATAAGTGTACTTTTTGTATTCTTTGAGCTTTGCTTGGATGTAGTAGATGTAAAAGCAAGCACTGAATTCAAAAGAATTTTTCCACAGCTACACCTTGGACAAACTCCTTATGTTTAGGTGCATTCAAGTGTAAAAATGCTGTAGCAAACACATGAAAGAAGTTGTTTTAGCTTAGTATTTTAGAGTCAGGCCTGTAAGTAAGTTATAGTAAATTCTACATTCTATTCTATTTCTATAGTAGGTTCTATCTGTTGCTAATAGTTTAAGTTAAATTATCTATTTAGTGCCAATAAATGTTAAATACTGTTAAGGTTGTTTTGTTAAGTTTATGTCCTGTTAGGTTTAAGTGCTGTTCAGTTTAGTTTCTGTTAAATTTAGGTGTTATTAGGTTTAAGTGAAGTTAGATTCTGTAACATTTAAATTATATTAAGTTTAAGTTATGTAGAATTTAAAGTCAGTTGATTTCTGTTAAAATTAAGTTCTGTTAAATTTAAGTGATTTTACATGTAAGTTCTGTTGATTTGAAAATCTGTTAAGTTTAAGTTCTGTTAAGGCTAAGTTTTGTTAAGGTTAAGGTCTGTTAAACTTAAGTCATGGTAAGTTAAAGTTCGTTGAGATTAATTTCTGTTAAGTTTAAGTAAAGATAAGTTTAAGTGATGTTAAGTTCTGTTAAGTTTAAATATTTTAAGTTTAAGTATTTTAAGTCTAAGTGCTATTAAGTTTAAGTGATGTTATACAGATTTATGCTTTTATGCTAGGCATTTATTTTATGACTTTTGTGCAAGGTGTTGTCGTGAACATCAGAGAAACTCTAGTTAGAAGAGACAATCAGAAGCATTTGTGAGTAGAGCCACTCCTGTTTGAAGTATATCTGCTGTTTGAGAATGGAAAGCAAACTTACCAGACAATCGACGCAGATGAAACCTGCGCACATGTTGCTCCTGTAGCTTATTTTTGTAGGTTGTATTGGCACACCTGAGTTTTGTTTGAGCCTTGTAGCAGCATAGAATCCTTTTTGTATCTGTCTTATGGCATATCCTATAAATAGTGATAGCCTTTTCGGTTTGTCTCCCTGGCTTAGATCCCTTGTAAGAGAGAAACCTTGCTAGTGGAGAACACTGCTTGTAATGTAATAGTTGTTAGAATTGCCTATTCTTGTATTGCAAAGAGTATGACGCAGTTAACCCATCAAACCTTGCCTGTGCAACAAGAAAACAGGGGAATTTTGGAGAAATGGCTACATGACAGAGGTCACGTAGACATTTGCTTGTTAGCCAACCAGGAGCTGAGAAAGTACCGAACACAGCTAGTTTGAGTTTTGCACCTGCAAGATAGCGTGTCCTTGGGCCTAGCTGGGTATGATAACAAGTAGACAGAGAGACGTGGGAAATAGGGAATGTAGGCCCAAACAAATGAGGAAGAGTTGATGGTATAGTTTAACCAATAGTTTGCTTGGCTTACAGAATATTCATAAGCTTATTACTTGCTGTATAAGTGTCTGATGCTCTCTTCAATAAACGGAACTTGCTTATCACTCCTATTGAGTGTCCGAGTTTTCCCTTACCGACAAATGCCTCATCCCCGACAGAGGCCTCATTCTGCTACAGAGACCTATTCTACAAAGTTCCCTTAGCCAAGGTACAAAGCTCTGTCCTTGGAACAAATCATCTAACCATGACCCACCATCTTCCTTAATTGGAGCTGTCAAATCTTTGAGCTTTTGTATGCTTTTGTGGATGGATTCAGAGTGATCAGAAAGGTTCATGCAACACAATCCTTCAAATTCCTCACAACCATGTCCATGTGCCTGTAAAAGAAAATCAATTGCTGCTCTGTTCTGTAAAGTTGCATGTCTGACAGCACTAACATCAGTCATCATGTCACTAATTGCAATGGAAGTAGCACTGTCTTCTTTCTTCAGACAACACCCCAATCGGTATAGTGGTTTCATGCCTCGCCCGAGGCAAGTTGATGGAGAAATCAAGTTGATGTACCTCATTTTGCAGGGCCCTAGGGTCTGAAATTGCTATTACAGTTTTCTTTTTAATGATGGGCACATCTTTTTTCTCTGTGTTTTCTCTTGATGGCTTACTTAACACTAGGTGCTATCACAGTGAGTTGTCTGATGCTACATGGGCCACATTTAATTTCTGAGGGAATGTCCTGCCAGGCTCTATCTCCACAAATGAGCCAATATTCTGTTGCTTATTGTCATGGGGACTCATCTAGGTCATCTACTTGTCAGCAGTTTCACCCTTAGGGGACACTGGGGTAGTACAATTGCACCCCAAACTTGAGTATCTGTCCTCAGGATGATGGGGAGTAACATTTAACTGTGGATCTCCCTGGTACTGAAACTCAGCACAAAATTCCATCACCAATGAACCAGGAATTCCAATTCTTGAGGTTCAGAAGGTGCTTTAAGAGGATCAGGGGCTCAGTGATGCCAGCTGGTTATGGGATTGGTCTCGTTGGCAGCCTCACACCAATATTTGTCACCATTGGGTATTGGCTACTCCTTGGCTGGCACAGGCACACCGACCAAACAGGTTGCAAAGGATTTGTCTGGGCTCAAATTGGTCAAACACATGGTGTCTGAGCCTGCTGACTTGGCTAAAGCAAGGCAAACATTCATTTTTGGTTGATCTACAGGCATGTATGCATGCAAAAGCAAGCAAGAAAAACCAACAAGTGCCAGTATATCATTTGATCAAACTCCATGTTCCTCTTCAGCTGTTTTTTGGCAAAAGCTTCCCCATCTATTTCAGTTCTCAAGCAAATCTTTTAGCACTTGTTCAGGGACTGGCCAACTATAGGGCACTAACCTTCAATTTTTACAAATTTGGATATCTTAGACTTCTTTTGAACACAATGGACACCACGCTTTTGCTGAAAGAGCTCTATGATACAAACCATTTCCACAGTCCAAAAATCAACATCAAACTCAAGATTTGTAGCTTTCACAGGTTGAACAGGGAACGTCTGGCATGAACCGTAGCTTCTCCGTGCAGCTCACGTCTGCGTGCTCATTTCCCTGCTGGTGGAATTGTCGCTGTGCTCTTTCACATCCTTCGTGGGGACCCACTTAGGTCCAGCACCTGTGCAAATACAAGCATACCCTTTGCCCCAAGCGATTAGTGCAAATGGTCCTTCAATTTGTCCTAACTGAAGGTTTCTGATCAAAACTGAAGGATTTCCTTTCAATTTTGCCTGTGTGCTGTTTGAAAAGTGCCTCAAAATTGGAGGATTAGGTCCTGCAAATGAGCTATTCGAAACATAAAGACGTCTAAAGCTTTGCTCAACCTCATCTGGGGTATTGCTTCGGCCATTCCCCCTTTTGTTGATCTAGAATGGGTTTTAGAGTGGTGCATCCTTTCAACAATTTCCTGACCTGCATGGGAATAGGGAATTCCAAAAGTGTGGCGAACATCCCGGTCCATCAAAAATGTGGCCAATTTTTGAGCTGTGTATGTGGGACCATTTGTCAGTTTTCATCTCGTGGGGGATCAGTTTGGCGAGCTGTGGACCCAGTGACACTGACAAGGACAAAAGCAAAAGACAAGAGGCGCTCTCTCTTCCCGGGACCAAAATCCCACAGCTTTAATGGAGAACAGCTCCAGGAGAGAAAAGGAGTGTCCAAGGGAGGAAAGAGGATGTCCAGGGGAGGAAACAGAGCGTCCACCTCGTGGCAGAAGACTTTAAACCCTTGGGGAAGGGGGTGGTAGAAAGGAACTGCCATAGTTCAACATGATAAATCACCACACTGTAGTTTTCTGCATAAATTGCTGCACTTGTTGAAAACAAAATCCTAAAATCTCCCCAAACACAACCGTGCAGTCCCAAATGACCACAGTGTGGGAGAAAAACCACTCAACCCCCCTGTATACCCAAGCACCAGGTGTCACAGGGAGCACCAACCCCTGCAATTAGAAAGTCCACACACACAGGCTCATGGGAAAAGGAGTATCTCTTTACGAGGGGACAGAGTGCTCACTTTTCTCAACACAACACACACCATCCACCACATCAGCATCCACCCACATCATCTTCCTCAAACATTCACACACTGAAAACACAACCACAATTACAACACACAGGAAAAATTGCAGCAATAAAACAGGATTTGCTCAATTCACCCCCAGAATTGCTAGCAGGTCCTTATTGACACAGCAAATGCTTTCTGCCAGCAGCCAGACCCAAACCCAAACGGTACAGGTGTACGTTGTGCACAGGACATCTCTGTGTGACTTGTGAACAGCCCTTCCCCTGTGTATGCCTTACAGGTTACTTTATACAGAGTTAAACGTTCCCTTTCTCCTCAGTCCCAGCAGTCTTGTCTGTCCCCCACGAGGAACAGCCGAGAGCGGAGGTGCCTCCAGGAAAGGAATGTCCTGGTAGCACCCAGAGACATCCAGAGCCCGGTTGTTCTCACTGGAGCAGAGAAGCGTTCCTGGCACGGTCACCAAATGAGGTGTGGAATAGAACTCACCACAGTTAAAGGTAGAAGGTGGTATGTTTATTACAGCCAGGCACACAAGGAGTTGTCTCCTAAAGACATGTGTGAAGAATCACTGCCTCTCTACTATCTAAAAAAGTCTTACACATTAATATAATTTCCAAAATTATTAATACATATTCATTAGGTAACCCCACCTGCTCCCTTTGTATTCAAATGTATTATAACTGAGTCCAAAGTTCCTTCACATTTGCGGATTCTTTCACTTCAAATGGGTTGGTGGCTTTTAAAGTGGCAAATGGTCTCCTTCTGATGAAGGCCAAGATGTCTTCCTCAATTTGACCTCTTTCCTTATGACCTGTTTGCAGGCTTTCGAACCCCTTGGCTATAGCTGAAGTTTCGGGGCCCAGGTGCAGGCTACAGTCCTCTTCTTTGTCACAAAGAAATCCGCATCCCATCCCGCTTCTTTAAACATAGTAAAGACAGGCAAGTGATATATCACCCTAGCCTTAACTACCTTATCTGCTAAAAATTAACCATCCCTTATTATTTCTACTCTTCTTGCTATACTCTTTCCCCCAAACTAAATCTTGCTAAAATGTTAACTCTTCCAGTTCTTTTAAATCTTTGATTCATTGGCCTCATCTCACATGCCAGCCATGTGTGAGCCGATGCCATAACTGGGAAATTCCACTCTTGAGCAGGAGATGTAAGGCCTGGTTCTGAGCTGGAAGGGTGAGAAGAATGAGATGCACAGCGTTTTGATCCAGGGGATGTCCTGAAAGTGCACTGCCTACCTGCCCCTGCTGCTGAGCACCACGCTCCATCTCCTTCTCCTGCTCAGCAAATTTTTAGGAATCCAGGGCTTGGTATGTATTATTTGCTACTGCAACAAATAGAATGAATTTGCTTTGCAATCCCAGTTTTGTCCTGGGTTATTTTGTGCATGGGTCTCCTCCTGAACCCGTGTCAAAACCGGCAGGGACCTACAGGATGCTCCTATTTTCATGAGAGTAAATTCGGAGAAGTGATTTAAGTATCAATAAGTCAATAAGTATCAATGAGTAAATCAAATAATTTGGGGGAATATTTAGCCTGTGAGTTTCAGCAAAGTATTGAATATGTCTTAGATCCATGGATACAAAGTAGTAAGTGAGATTGCTGGGGGTGCATGTGTTAGGGAAGTGATTCCCCACATACCCAATGCTGAGATCAAGGATTGCCTCTCTTCTAACCCTGAGCTGGCAGCAGGGATCGGGCCTTGCTTGGTAACATTCATTTTGAAGACCTATGTTGAGCAGGTAAGAATGGTCAAAATGAAATCTTTTCCAGCTGTTTCCCTTTGGTTTACCTGTTTGAGGGTTAAAATTCTGTGCTGCAGGTGTCCTGGGTGTGTGCAGAGCAGTGGAGCCCCAGAAACTCCTTGGCTTGCCCACAGGTTGTCATGCCTTGTTGCCAGGTGTGCCCAGCTGTGGCAGGAGAAGGAGCCCACAGCGCAGTGGGCACCATGCCCTGCCCAGCCGGGGCTCTCTGGCACAGAGCAGCAGCAGCGCCAGCACCATTCAACCCGCTCCTGCCTTGGCTTCCCCTGGCACACAGAAGCCTCTGGAAATCAGCACCGCCAGTGGCGTTCCCAGCTTGGAGCAGCTGCTGCTGGCGGGCAGATGCTGCTAGTTCGACTGCTGCCAAAGGGGAAGAAAGGCAGAGATGTACCCGCACCGGAGCCCTGGGCATGTCCAACTAAGGTGCAAATATGTGGGGAGATTTGTTAGGAAGCATTTCAGCTGTGATGCCAACAGTGGCTTCTCTCCTGGTTCTGTGTATTCTAGACAAGTAATGCAATGGTTGGCTCTGACAATTAAGAAGTAGATGTTATGTGGATGTTCAAATGTGTAGCCATGGTATTGTAATATATCCTCCCATAGTCCTCTTTCCCGTCCCCCTTGTAGTCAGGGCATTTGGGGAGGGCTGGCTTGTGACCAGCAGGCAGCCCACCAACACCTGACCTCCAGTCAAGATGCAAGAAAGTAATCTCCACCAATGGAACAGCAGAGAAAGAGTTGACTGACAAAACTTTTGGAGGAGCTAGGGGTATAAAAGGCAGAGCATCGTTTTTGTAGATGAGCACATGGCTGCTAGTCACAGAGACTCCAAATGCTGCAATTTTTCCTTAGTCAGTCGTTTGTTGAGGTTTACTAAACCTTTAAAATTTTAAAAGTGAGAGTCATTTCTCACATGTGCAATGCTGTGGGCCATTTTCTTGGCCTGGTTTCCTTTGCTTGTGTCCCATCTGAGTGCTCAGCTGGGGTACAGGCTGTAGGTCTATGGGACACTCTTGGAGTTCCTCTTGGATCCCCTGAACAACAAGGTTTGGCCCATGAGGGGAATTTTGTGCTGCTTTGTGACAGAGAAGAACTTCCCAGACTCTTTTGTGTTTGCTGTAGGGAAGGTTGGTTATTGCTTTGCATAAATTCACAGACCAGCACGGAGCGTTTGCTTTGTGATGTCGGTGCATGGTTGCCACCTTGTCGTAGTGACATCAGAAGGTTGCCTTGGTGCACGGAAGGCCTGAATGTCAGAGCAGCTCTAGTGCTGCTCACATCAGGAGAATCCTCCTGGTTGGGTAATTTGTCAGTGGGTAGCTGCCCACTGACAAGAGTCTTGTGTCTTTCAGTGTTGTGGTGAACTCCCAAAACACTGCTACCATGTTTCACCATCTGGCCACGGCAGCTTTTGCTGCTTATGGTGTTTGTTTTTCCGCGTATTACGTGACACACTTTGTTTTTAAGCAGAGTTTTCCATTCTACTTAGGTCTGGTTGCATCCTAACCTGGCTTTTGTATGTCTTCCTGTTCTTTCTTAGTAGCTGAGTTTCTGATTTTGAAACAGAAAGAGCATTAGGATGCCACTGGTTTGGTAAAGCTCCTGTCAAGAGGTTCAGCTAAAAAGGGGGTGTCTGTTCTGTAGCCACAGGGGCAGCATTTGCAGGGGAACCTGCAGGGCTCCGTTCCCTCCACGGGAGAGTCTGTGGCAGCAGAGTTTGTCATTTCCTCAGTTTGCTGGGTCAAGCAGGACACCTTTGAAAATGTAGACTGGCAGACCTTCTTTAAGGCCTTCCAAAAACTCTGCAGTTGTTCCCAGAATTCAGAGAAAGCTTCTTTCTTCTTAAATTTTGTCATGAAAGGATTTGACTGTCTAACTTAATAATCTTTTACTGAGTGCTAAAATAGTTATTCCCTTTGAAAGGAAGTGCAAACTCTAAAGCAGTGAGTGTCTACTTCTGAACCCTAGAGGTGCTGCTGTGCTCTTCCAAAATCAAACTGCCGCTGCTCAGGGGAATTTTGGGAAGCTTTTCTGGGCAACCATTTCCTGCAAGTTAATGAGAATTAGTGCATGTAACTGATTGGAAAAAATAAAAAAAAGTACCTGAAGGAGAGGATTTCAGAAGCTGTTTTATGTCTTTGGTAGAACAGGAGCATTGAGTGTTAAAGAACAATTTGCATTTTCTTGATCATATTTGTATTCATTTACTGGCTAAACTGGCTGCAGTGTAGGCACAGCCAAGAATATTGTCCATATCCCTTACTGGCTGTGTGAATGAAATGTGTCTCCTGGAGGCATGTTGTGAAACGGGAAATCATCTCTGTTTGGGTTGACTTGTTCTGTGGGATTCAGCAGCCCAGGCAGTTTCATGAGAGCATCTGGTTCATTTTCCCTTCCCACTACAGGTCACCTGAAGCGTGTATTCAGCAGTGCTGAAGATCCTGAGGTGAGTGAGAAAGGAACATTTCATGTTCCTGGTGTTTAAGAATTGTAGAGGAAGATGTGAGCTTGGCCAGTAGCAATAGACTGTACAGGGCCTGCTAGGGAGGCTGAAAGAAAATCCATTTCCATGCCTGAGACAAAAGTAACAAAGGCAGCGATAGGTATTTGTAAATTTCCTTCTCAGAGTTTGAAGAACTAAAAACCTAGTTTTGAAAAGAGAACGATGCTTGCTGCAGGCAGATAGGGAAAATTTAAATAAGAGCAATTTCCTGTACAGTTGAATTAGATAATTTTAATTTAAACAGAGTGACTTAGACTCCTATTCCTATCAAACTTCACGATATCTACTTGGAACATGAGGTGGTGGAAAAGGAAGGCTATCTTGAAACGGCACATGCAGTATCTGAAGAGCATTGGGCACCTTTGTGGCTGGGGAGCTGCGTGGGCCAAAAGGACACAGGGCTGGCGGCCTTGAGCAGCTGAAGATGAGGCAGCGTGGGGCCAGGAGGCCAAGAAGGCCAAGGGCACGGTGGCTGTGCCAGCAGCAGTGGGGCAGCAGGAGCAGGGCAGTGAGCGTGGCCTGTGCTGGGCAGCGCTGCGGCCACAGCTGGAGTGCTGTGTGCAGCTGTGGGCCCTGGGAAGCAGAGAGTCATGGAGGGGCTGCAGCGAGTGCACAGAAGGACAGGGAGCTGGGCAAGGGGGGGCAGCACAAGGCCAGGGAGGAGGTGCTGAGGGAGCTTTAGCCTGCACAATGGGGGCTCCTGAGGGACCTTCAGGCAGACTTCCATAGATCCCTGCCTTAGATCCATAGAGCCAATGCTCAGCACAAGGGCTGTTTCCCTGCCAAAAATCCCTTCACTGCATCCAAGTGCTTAAGACACTGGAGTAGGTAACACTTTCATGTTTTGTTTATTTGTTTTTTTATTTGCTAGAAGGGGAAGCCTTGTGTAATTTCTCCTTCTGCAGGGAGCAAGGGAGCTTTTTCTCAATCTTTCCTACCCTTTTCCAGCACTGGCAGAAACACATCACTTTCAGGTTAATGACTCCCGTGTCTTTTGGCTGCCCAGGGAATCAGTGTGTATTGTGTTTGGGAATTGAGCAGGAAATCAATGCCCTTGCATTCCAGCTGGTGCTCAGAGATCACAGGAGCTGGGAGGGGCTGGGCTGCATTTCTGATTCCAGCCACTTCAGCACCATCAGTGTGGTCGAGTCCAAGAGAGGAACTTGCCCGAGCACAGATGCACAAAGAGTGCAGTTCCCAGTGCAATGCTCTGGGTGTCTGGTTGCATTCCATAGGGACCCACATGCTCCAGATTCCCCAAGAGTGCGCGTTACTGAAGCAACAGGAGAGCAAGTTCAGGATTGTAGCTGAGTGGGGCACTGGCTACCAAGTTCTGATGTGTGTAGCAACAGAGGGGACAGTAAAGAGAGATTTCAGTAATGAGATCTGTCTGTCTATCTATCTATCTATCTATCTATCTATCTATCTATCCATCTATCTATCTATTTATCTATCTATGTAACATTTACATAATTGAATCTTTCTAGCTCTGGTCCAAGGAAGTTGGAGGTGCAAAGCTCACCTAAAGCATCCCTTTCAGGAGAGGATTAGAGACATGCTCCCTCGACCAATTCTGAGCAGGCAGAGATGTTTTCCCCTCCAGATATTTTTTTCCCCTCAGAGTTGTTTTCCTCCTCCGGCCTCTTCTGCCCTCAAGTCCCCAGTTAATTCTATAAATTTCTGCCTCTCCTAGAGAGGTGCAACAATTCCATGTTTAGGTGGTGTTTGGTGACTCTGGTCACACATGCATTATGTGACACATGGTTTCCTTCACTGGCATCTCCAGGGCTGCTTAAGTGCATTTATTCATGGGGCCTTAGGAGAGTCTTCTCTTCCCCTCAGCAGCAGCAGCAGCAGGGAGCGCTGGCAGGGTCAGGACGAGGAGGAGGTGCCTGCCCTGGCCCTTTGCTCCCGGGCCCCAGGCCAGGAGGGCTCTGGCTGCAGCAGGGCGCTCTTCGGGCAGCCCCTGGCAGCCTCTGCACGGAGCACAGCACGCTGCCCCGTCCTGCTTGTGCCACTTTTCTTCAGCAATACCCTAGCTCCTCTTCACAAGGAAAAAACTCCAGCAATCTAAAAAGAGATCATTCAAGTACAGTTCTACCTGCCTTTGCATTGTAGTTCAGGGCATGTGTTTTTTTGTCTATAATTTCATTATTTTTATGAAAACATGCGTTCATATCTGCACATTTTTGTGGTTTTAATTATTCATATACCTAAACACTCCATTTTAAACTCTTGATTTATTGCAGTTGGTAATTATGAGGTAGTATATTTTAAAATGTCACAAAACAACACCTTTTGGGTAGTTTTTCTCACTCTTAAAAAAACCCCATAAGCCATTTTAGTCTCTGTTACTCCAAGTTGGTTCATATCGGCCTATTTTAAATCAGGGCTACAATACTTTTATAGGATTGAGAGAGCTCCAATGAAATGCACACCAGTGATTCCTCTTGTGGAATATCATGGCCCTACCATAAAGCCTCTATTTACTTTTTTTTTTTTCTCTCATTAGCACAACTGCAAACACATGTTTAGTTGCAAACTTACACAAGATGAGCAAAATCAAAATGATGTGATGGGCCTTTGAGATCTCCTTGCTGATCCTTCTGCTTCTTCAGCTGAGCAAGGCTCTGATGCAGGCAAAGAGATTGCACTCAGTGCTACACAACCATTTGGCTGGAACTCTGCTCATTTCTAGGGACAGCTGGAGGCCTCTGTCTCCCCAGGATCTTTTGGCTGAGCCAAGCTTTGCTGGGTTTTGGCTGCAAATACCATTGCCCTTGCTTTCCTATATCCACAAGTACCATGGCTGGGCAAAAACTGCCACATGGGCCATCTTCCAAAGGCGCTTTGGTCTGGAGTTTGTGAATGAACAAGAGCCTCATCCACTTCCAAACCACATGAAAAAAAATCATGAAAGAAAACTTCCCATCCTTAACAAACAACTGACAATTCACAAGTGGATCTAGAGCTTCTTTACGCAATGAAAAGGAAGGCAATCTTCCAATGGAGTTGTGCTTTCGGGAGTTTTTCTTCTGACTCGCACTCACAGCTGGCACTGGAAAAGCCACGTCTCTGCAAGTGTCAGTGTCTTCTGTCTGCCTTGAGTTGTTTTGCTGCAACAATCAGAACAGGCATCAGGCTGGAGAGAGGCTCAGCTGATGCTAGCAACAGGAGCTGCCCCAAGGAGAAAAAAGACATGAACTTTTACCTCCCAAACCCATCTCCCCAGAGGCTCAAGCAGGATTCCTCTGGTTCCCAGAAATACAAAGAAATAGGGCTGAGAAGACCCTTTGCAGCTCTGTGTTCATGCCCAAGACTTTCCTGATGGCATTTGAGTTTTGCCTTTTTTCTTTTCTGTCTTTTCTGTATTCCCTGCCCATCAATTTAGAGCTCTGTAGGCTACTCGATTAGTGACTACTTTTCCAGGTCCTTTTCCATGGCCTTTGCCTAAGCAGAAAGACAAACTTCCAGAGCTCCAAGCGCCAGGGGATAGAAGGCCCCAGTGTTATCTTGGTTCTTCCTGGGACAGACCCCTCCAGGGAGCTGGTGGACTCACCATCCCTGCAAGCCTTTGAAAGAAGACTGGAAGTGGCACTCGGTGCCGTGCTTTAGTTGAGGTATTACGCCACAGATTGGACTGGATCATCTTGAAAGTGTCTGTCTTCCAAGCCAGTGATTCTGTGAGTCTGTGACTGAGGCAGCTTTTCCTGCAGCCCTGGAAAGGGCTGCGGGGGCCCTTGGCCAAGGACGGGGATCAGGGCTCATGGAAAAGAAGCAAAGGGCTCAAAGCGAAGGCTGACAGGGCACAGCTGCCCCAGCGCGGCGCAGAGCGAGCCTCATGTCCTCCTCCTCACCCTGCGCCCTCTGCGCTGCCCTTTGCGGCGCCGGCGGCTCCTCTCGCTGCGGGGCTCCAGGGCGTGCTGGGGGCCGGGCCCCTCGTCTTCGGGAAGCGCTGGAACCTCGGAGGCGAGCGGCCGCTGCTGTGGCCGGCAGGGGAGAGCTGCGGCTGCGGCCCCGGGCACGGCGAGCTGCTGCGATGGCCGGCTCCTGCCGCGGCTCCTGCCTCTGCTGCGGGCTCTGCTCCTGCCCTGTGCGCACAGACACGGCCGAGGGCTGCCCGGCAGCTCCCTGCCGCTCCACAGCGGGCCCGGCCGGGCTGCTGCTCTCTGCGGCCTCTGCCCGTCGCTGCCGGCCCCACCGCGCTCCCGCCTGCCTCTGCCGCAGCCGGGCTCACACGGGAGGCAGCACATTACGGCTGGCTCGGAAAAGCCCTGCCCGCAAACCGCCCGCCATGGCCTCGGCCTCAGGGCACAGGCTGCCGGCGTCCTCGCAGCTGCGAGCCGGCCCGGGCCGCCTGCCGGCCTCAACCACAGCTCCCGCCTGTGTCTCCATGGCCGTGGCTGCTCGGCACAGCGGGCTGAGCACAGCCAGCGCCAGCAGCAGCTCCTCACGGGCCCAGGCCCTGGGCGCTCCGAGCCCGCCCAACCCTGAATTCCAGCCCTGAGGGGCTTTGCGTCCCAATGCATCCCCTGGGGACAGCAGAGTCGGCCACTGAGCTCAGCCCATGGTGACACCACCAAGTGACCAATGGAAAATTCACCAAATCCTCATCAGAGACAAGAGAAAACTCCCATGGTGCCTGACAGCCTGAGGCAACTGCCAATTCCAGATCATTCCATCCATGTAGGAAAAGAGGCTTTTGCATTAAAGCAGAAAAGACTTATCGAAAAGGAGGGCAGGAACAAACAACAAAGTTATTTGGACTCATGCTTCTTGTGTCTGTTAGAAAGGCCAAGAAAATGCACTCCTTGCTCTTCTGACACAGCTCTCTCTGTTCATGATGTGGGACAGCGAGTGCTGATGATGTGCAGGAGCTGATGCAAGGGACAGGGACAAGGATGCAGCAGGCACAGTGCCAAGCTGACAGAGGGATGATCTCTGGCAGTGGAACTGAAGGAGAAGAGTTTGCAGGCAGGACAGAAAATGGCTCTTTGTTTCACCTCTTCTTTCAGTGCTGCTAAGAATGTAGCCTGGAGCAAGCTGGGAACACCAGAGCCTGGAGCCCTTTCCAGGCAGGGCTGCATCAGACACAAACCAGCAGGGGACTGAGGAGCCCCTGGGGTGGCAGTGAGCAACCTCGGGCTCTGCTCACTGCTGCTGGCATTTTCTATTGAACCATCTCCAAGGACTTCTATTGTGCTCTGTATTTCTAAGGGTTTTCCCTCTTGGTTTTTTTCTGTTGTCTCCTGCACCTTTTTTTCTCCACGTTTTCCTATCCTGTCAGCAGCAGCCCTTGTCCAGAACTGGCTCTAAAATATCAGCAAAGTAGCTAGGAACTGTTATAAATAGACTCAAAAAGGAGCAATATTTCCAATTTGAATTTATTAATCCATTGCATACAGCATAAGCAAAAGATTCAGCGCTGGGCGACAGGGGAGTCCCCGCTCCACCAACTGCCGCGCTCAGTGCTTCTCAAGTTCCCCTTTTATACTAATCCACTTCCGTAGATGTATTCTTTTTCTTGGCGCATGCTCCAGTTGTTGCTAGGGGGTCGTCTTCTACCCTCTGGTGGTCGTTGGATGAAGGCTCGAAGTCTTCCTCGGGCCTGTACTCTTGACCCCGTAGCTCTCATTCTCCTTATATGGGGAATATTTGGCTGATTCCTATTGCTTGGTTAGTTCTCCTTTTGCCTTTCGCATGGTTAGTACTTGTGCAATACATGATTGAATTATAGCAAGCAATGGTAACTTGATATATATTATTTTTAGGTTATGTGGTTATCTATTTCTCAATCATATGGTGGACCATGCATCTCTGAATCACAATCATATGGTTAACCAACTATGTATTTCCCAATCACATGGTGGTCCATTGCGTAACGAACAAGAGGTTCTATCCATCTCAATCCCCCCTTTTTCTTTTATCCTCTTGTTCATCAAATCTGGTTAATTCGTATCAATTTTAGTTCCAAGTATTCCCCTTACTTATCATTCTGTTCACTGAACCTTTGAAGTTCTTTTCTACTCAAGTCCAAATAGTCCTCCACTTCTACGGCACCCAGAGATTTATACTCTGCCTTCATCATCATTAAATGGACTGCTTCAGATCGAGAGTTCACTAAACTAACTATTTTATTGAATATACATGGCCCAAAGGTCAATCCTAACAACAGCAAGATCATTGGTCCTGCGATGGTGGACAACAAGGTGGTAAGCCATGGGGAATAGTTAAATAAAGATTCATACCAGTTTTGTTGGGATTCTCTTTCTTTTTCTCTTTTTTCTATTTGTTTACGTAACTCGGCCATGGTGTCTACTACTATTCCAGTACTATCGACATACGTGCAGCATTCCTCCCGAAGGGCTACACAAAGGCCACCTTGTTGCAAAAACAATAAGTCTAACCCCCTTCGATTTTGTAAAACTACTTCCGAAAGTGATCGGAGTGAGTTTACTAATTCATTAATAGATTTGTCAATTTTCTTAAGATCCTCATCTACAGCAGCTCTTAGGGCTTTAAACCCCTGTTGCTGATGTACAAGCGCCGCCGTGCCTGTTCCTATTCCAGCTCCCCCGATAGTTAGTAATGCTGCAACCGTGAGGGCTGTAAAGGGTTCTCGCTTTTGCAAATGATATTTTGAAGTGCGACTCTGAGAATATACATATTCTTTAGGATGATAGATAATCCTGGGGACTACTACCACCTGTATACAATATTCACGACTTTCATCAAAGGCTGCTATAGAGATACAAGGGGTCAAGCCTAGGGTATTACACACCCATTTGATATTAGCTGCCGGAATTAACCACTCAGCTGGCCTTAAGGTATCCTGCACTGATTTAGTTATTTGACACAAATGTTTCTTATTCTCTGGAACGGTTCCAATACATCTCCCTTTCCCAGTTACTTGTGATACGGTAATTCCCGGAGTTCTATCCTGTCCTTTTTTCCACAAACATTGTGCAGGATTAGTCCCATTTATTCTTTTGGGCCTCGCATGTTTCCTATGGCTTCGTAAAAAGGAGGTTTAGCACTGTAGCATAACCAGCATTCCTTTGTTAAGTTAGGATAGGTACTGTTTAGTACCTCGAATGTAGTGTGTAAGATTTTCCAAAGTATGTTATCTCTCTCATCAGTCGAAGTCACTTCTATCTGTTCTACCTGCGTCTTGTTGATTTTAATTTCATTCCTCATCTCTCCTAGACTATTACCTGAATCTGCTATCATAGAGTTGGGTCCTCCTAAACTATTACCTAGGTTTGCTATCACCTGGTTGGGTCCCACAGGTTCAGGGTCATGGGGAACAATTTCCTTTTTAATGAGTATCATACCTCCTTGATCTCATCCAGGTTGCCACATTTGGATTCCCCAGGTTTTTCCTATTAACCAGCCTGGATCATCTGGCTGAGTAACATTCATATATACAAACTTGCATGATCCTGAATATTCCCCTCCCAAAATTGATCCGTCATTTGCATATTGCGGAGGGGTACAACCCGAAGGGCCTCTCCCAACCTGTAAAAACCTGTCAGGTCCTCCCCCTGGGGTGAATCCCTGAGCTATTGTTTCACAGCCCCAATATCCGCAATAATTATACCCTGGGTAATTGCAATAGGCTTTTCCAGGGTTAGAGGCCGGGCACATGTAAAAACCAATGTAGGAACCGACACTTGGGAGCATAGTTCCCCAGGAGGTGATTAATTGCGTCAGGTTTACTTTAAACGAAGGGGGTCCCGTTAGTGTAATGTTACTGATCACAACCTGATCTTCCCACCTAATTAATGACCATTTAAAGGGTTCATGTGTTTGAGATTTACAATTCCCGATCATTAATATTATTAAAAACATTCTAAAAACCGTTCTAAAAACCCTAAGGTCGTTTTTCCAATTATCATAGCGGCTGCCATAATTTTCTTGTTCCAAATTTTGTCATTTCTTATATGGTTGCTTATGTTTAGAGTGATCCCGAGTTTGTTCAGGTCTTATTCTAGGGTCCTCTCCCCCACAGTTATCAGCCCCTCTGCCTCGCCCATCAACTCAGTTGCTTCGAGCTATGGGGTGATCCATCTTCTCGGCAGCAAGGGTGGTCTTCAGGAGGAGTTTGGTGCCCCTTCCTCCTAGCTCGTTGGAGGTATCTAGACCACTTTGTGTCTTTCACCTGGGGAGCTAGGCAGCCCAGATCAGGGATCCACCTCCGGCAAACCCCTGCAACAATTCTTGCTACGAATGGTATTGGTTCGTTTGAGTGGCAACAATAATACTGGGGGTTTATTCCCTTAGTATAAATGTTCCACCAATTTTTGGAGCCCACTTTAAGGGTTCCAGATGCTACTCGAGTTACCAATGTCTGTTCGGTTAGTTTTCGCTGTTCTTTGTAACAATTATGGCAGGCTCCCCTAGGAGGATAACCGCTACGACAATGGGTCCACCACCTTTCTCTACATATTCTACAGACAATACATACAAATGGGTTACAGTTTCCCCAACACCCTTGAGCATTACATGTGACCCTTATTTTTGAACTTAACAACACTTTTCCCCACGGATCTTCGATTACTTCTCTTGATTCTTTATTAATCAGGAGAAAAGTGCGATATACTTCATCAGTAGTAAGGAATGATGGGCCTAAAGGTAGCCGTATACATATTGTTGTACAATTCGTTACAGGTATTCTTCCTTCCCACATATAATAACACCCATCACTACCCTGGTAGTAGTGGTGCAAACCATCCCACTTATCTTTGCCCAGTCCTAGCATTCAAGGTTTGTTCCTTTCTCAGTTTCACCTTGAAGTTTCCTGGTACTTTGCTGACTTCCCATATAAAGTTCTTGATAGTTTGGCCCCCTGATCGAGGTGATAGTTCTATTGGTCCTTTATTCGGCTCGCATGGATCCAGCCTTTTTCTGTGAGTTTTGATTTCGGTGTCCGTTGTTAGTAAAGCTTGACGTAGTTAGCAAGGCTTTGATAGGGTCCCTCCCACTGTAGTGTGAGGGGGCTCTCCTTCCAGCTGCGGACCAGGACCCAATCTCCACGCTCTACCTGATGTAGTACAAAATCCAAACGAGATCTCTGAGCAATCATTCCCCTCAGAACCAATTGCTCTAGGCTCCCTATCGATCCAGTTGCTGCCGGAAGAGTCCTATCTCCCCATCCCAAAGATATCCCCAATCATAAATCCTAGCAGTATGTTCCATAATTAGTTAGCTAAATACATAAATAATCATAACAAGACAAGTTATGGTTCTGCGCCTCACTTTCCATATATGAATTCAGCAGGGGTTTACAAAGCTGTAGTTTTAATGGTTACATTAACACCTTCTTATTTGCGGTTTAACCGGTAAGACACCCCTGGGTAATTTAATTTCCAATTTCAAATATTACCCATGAAATTTTTAAAGAGTGGTCACAAAAAGAGGCTCTAGTTTCCCAGTGTGTCTGTTTATATATTTTCCTATAACTGCCAATTAGGGTTGCCTTTTTTTTTTTTTTTTTTTTTTTTTTTATTAGCCAAATTATTTCTCTAGCTCTAATATCCCTCCCTTTTTTCTGATGTTATTTTCTTTGACCCCTTTTAGAGCTTCCAATATCTGATTAAGTCTCCTTCCCATTTTATAAAACTCTCGGGTTTGTGCTGACCAGGAGGGACTAAAGGGACCAGACTCCCTTATTCTAAACTTCTCCCGCTTCACCTGAATGCTCTCCTGTATCATTGATTTCTAGATTATCTTCTTCAGTTAAAGAATGGATTTTGAGTTTTCCTTCACAGGATGTTATCTGTAATTTTAAGGCTATTATTAGGTCCCTGCCCAACAAATTATTCTCGGCCTCTGGCAGCAACAGCAAATCATTCACTTTAAATTTGTTATCTGCCTCAATTTGTACTCCTTTTATTACAGGAACAGGGAAAGCCTCCCCCGTAATTCCAATTATTGGAATTTGCTCACTACTTATCTCACATCCCTGGGGTAATTTTGCCACTGTTGACCGAGAAATTCCTGTATTTACCAAAAATGCAAGTTCTTCGCCTTGAGGACCTACTCTTAGATTTATTATCAAGGCCCCTTCTTCGGTCCTCTTCGTTAGCTCCTGCCCTCTCTGATTCTCCTGAAAGATTTTCTTATCCTGGATCCTGACCCTACACTCTCGTTTGAAGTGTCCCTTCCTTCCGCAATAAAAGCAGGTTTTAGGCTCCCTCATCCCAGCGTCCTGACCGTCCCCATGCCTTCGCTTTCCAAATCCATTTCCTTCTGACCCCTGGGCTACATCTTTTCGTGCGAACACGCGCTGTATCTCCTGCAGCAATTCATCTCGACTTCTGCCTTGCCAATTATCTACTTTCTCCAGCCTTTGCCTAATGTTTTCCCATGCCTGCGTTACAGAATGCAATCGTAACAGTGCCTGCCCGAGCGGTGAGTCTGGGTCTAGTGGGAGTGAGGGGTCTTCCTCAGGAGGTTCCCTCTCCTTTCATTTCGCCAGTTTAAGCATCGATGTACCTGGTTGCTCGACCCATATTATTACATAATCACTTTCTTCCTGACTATCGAAAGGGATTTTTACTGCTGGGCCGATATACACTCCTAAAAGTTTCTTCCTCTTATCAAGCTCAACCTCGTACTGAATCATGTCCGGAAAATATCTCCAATTTTCTAGCATAAACTCCAACAAACTATCTTTTGGTGCTGGAGAAAATTTAATAGAAGTAGGGGGCTTGCTTTTCCCCTGTCCCATCCTTTTGGGAGTGCCTCTCACACACAGAACACCACTCGCTTCCCCTGGTTCGTGGCCCACGTCCTCGCGGACTAATGGGAACCGCACTACTGAGGGTCCACACTCACTTGGGGAATCCGACTGTCGGTTCCCCTCTCATGCACACCTCACTTACTCGCACTCAAGGATCTTTCGCCCTCCAAGGGCTCATCTGGAGCATGCAGGAGGCTTCTCCCCCTGTTCCATCCCTTCGGAGTGCCCCTTTGCACTCTAGGATCCTTGCTCCAGGATCTCAACCCCAACCGGACGGATCTCGTCTCTTCCGGAGTGCCTTTGCACTCCGAGACCCTTTACGGCTTACGTGACTTACGTGTCCTGCGTCTTCGTCCGGACTCTGTGCACAGAAGATTAAGGGGTTCACCGGTATCTCCCTTTTGCTTATGAGTATAATTTTAAGTTCGTCGGTGGTCGTGAGGTAGGAAGGTCGGATGCTGGGCCACCCAGAGATGGGGTGGGGCGCCTCCCAAACACCGTTGCCTCCTCACCTATGACCATCCGAGTCACGGCACCAAATTGTTATAAATAGACTCAAAAAGGAGCAATATTTCCAATTTGAATTTATTAATCCATTGCATACAGCATAAGCAAAAGATTCAGCGCTGGGCGACAGGGGAGTCCCCGCTCCACCAACTGCCGCGCTCAGTGCTTCTCAAGTTCCCCTTTTATACTAATCCACTTCCGTAGATGTGTTCTTTTTCTTGGCGCATGCTCCAGTTGTTGCTAGGGGGTCGTCTTCTACCCTCTGGTGGTCGTTGGATGAAGGCTCGAAGTCTTCCTCGGGCCTGTACTCTTGACCCCGTAGCTCTCATTCTCCTTATATGGGGAATATTTGGCTGATTCCTATTGCTTGGTTAGTTCTCCTTTTGCCTTTCGCATGGTTAGTACTTGTGCAATACATGATTGAATTATAGCAAGCAATGGTAACTTGATATATATTATTTTTAGGTTATGTGGTTATCTATTTCTCAATCATATGGTGGACCATGCATCTCTGAATCACAATCATATGGTTAACCAACTATGTATTTCCCAATCACATGGTGGTCCATTGCGTAACGAACAAGAGGTTCTATCCATCTCAGGAACAACAATGGGTGGAATCCTGCGGTTCAGGAATTCGTATGCCAGAGCCCTGCCTGTGCCTCATGCTTTGTCAGGACCTCCTTCTCTGTGCAAATCTAGGGATTAGTGGAGTTTTTTTGCCGAAGAGCTCCTGAGAAGCAAATGTTGTGCTAGGTTTCTCAGGAGTGTATCTGTTAAGTTCATTGCTGGCAAACAGAAAGTAAGGCCAGGGTAGCAGAGCAGCTGGGAGCTGGTCACTCCCTGCAAAGCGCTGGTGTAGGATGTGGGAACACCAGGTTCCAGGATGGGCGAGCAGGGTCAATGTGCTCAAGGTGCTGCAAATGAGGTTTGGGTTCACTTAGAGAGTAGTCAGGAGCAGTGAGCACTGGAAGATCCAGCTGCAGTCCCCATCCATGTCCCTGTCAGTGATGGCTTTAGGGTGTCTGCAGCCTGGATCCAGAGTGCCCTGGGGTGCTCCTGAGGCTGCCTTTGCACTCAGGGTGAGGATGCCCAGGGGCCCCTGAGGCCGGCAGTGGGCACCAGGGCTGGGGCTTGTGGCCTGGCAGGTGTGGCTCTGGGGGCTGTGACATGCCAGGCCATGGGTCACTGTCACTGCCCTCCGCAGCCCTGGCTAGCTCTGTGATGCTCCAGGGACAATGGCAAGAGTGGGGAACTGGCTAGGTTAGGGTTTTGCCTGAGCCAGAACCTCTAGGCCAAATGCCAGCAGTAGAGACCCTGGAGGACCGAGTGAAGGAAGCAGAGGAGGCTCTTCTGCTGTGTAAAGTGCAGCAAATTCATCAGGAGAGGCGGGGGGAAGGTCGTGCAGGCAAGAATTCCCAAAGGGAACAGATGTTGAAAAAACCCCCAACATCCCTGTGACTGAATTTTTAAAATCTTTCAAAACAGGGAGTGGACACCATACAGTAACCAATAAGTGACTCTTGGGGTGTGGTTTTGAGGGCTACAACAAATCAGAACAAGGGGAGGAGAGAGCGTTGGCATAGGGATTGGATCTTAGGGTGAGGGACAGGGAACTTTCTGGAGCAAAGGGTAGGGTTTGGGCTGATGGATGGGGCAAAGGGGCTGGGTTGTCTTGACAGACAGGGAAAAATCTGGTGAGGAGGGAGGGGATTCCTTGAGGGACACTTGGGTAGGAGGGCATAACATAGGGGAGGAGCTAACTGTAATAACTCGGGGAACACTTGAACAAACGACTATATAACAGAACATTTGACTCAATAAACTAACGCACTGCAACACAGAAATTCAGGCTTTCGGCAGCTGAGAGGTGGCACTGTTAGAACCTGCAGCAGCTGGTGAAAGCCATCTCTGTCCTTCAGGTTCTTGCTGTGTGGGAAGGTGCTGCGAGTTGTGGTGGCTGCACTCCCCCTTTGCTGGGAGGATGATCTGTACCAGGGCAGAGCAGAAATCTGCCTTGGTGAGCAGAACATGCTCAGAGCATTACGGTTCCGAGAATGGCACTGTCCCTGAAGGGCAAAAAGCTTGAAAGCATAGAATTCTGTGCGGAACCATTGCACAAATTTTCTCTTCTAGAACATGCTCATTTTTGTATGCTGTAGATGAATGCTCTGGGTTTTATAGAATACATGGGGTTTTTTTCTTAAGGTTTTTGGGAGAACTCTCAAGTTTATTTGTGGAGGATTTTATTAAGAGTTGGTTAGCTGAGAAAGGCTGCAGGAGTAGTCAGATGAATAGAGGAAGCAGCAATTAAGGAAGTGAATAATAAACGATTGTATGAGTTATTGATACAATAAGGAAAGCTTTACGAGAGAGAAATGCAGTGTATTCTGTGATTCATATTGGGAGTCATAAATGGTGTGAAGGTTTAGGAGAAGGGAATGAACGTGCAGATAAATTGGTTACCCTACCCATTGATAACTCTTGTCCTATTGATAAGCATACATTGGCCAGAGAAGCACATAGTAGATATCATCAAAATGCAAAAGGATTAGCAAAGCACTTTGAGCTGAGTTTGTCAGAAGCATTGTTAGAGCATGTCCAACATGTAGTTATCATAATGGTGGAATAGGTTTAGGCATGGGAGTTAATCCTCGAGGTTTAGAAATAAATGAGAAATGGCAAATGGATGTTACACATATAGCTAGATTTGGTAAAGTTAAGTGTGTGCATGTCACTATAGATACATATAGTCATTACATATGGGCTACGGCTCAGGCAGGAGAAAAAGCTATACATGTTATCAGGCACCTGTTAAGTTGTTTTGCTGTTATGGGAGTCCCAAAGAGTATCAAAATGGATAATGGTTGAGCTTATGTAAGTGCTAGGGTCCAGAAATTTTTGAATCAGTGGTCTGTTAAGCATGTGACAGGTATTCCACACTCTTCTACTGGATAGGCAATAGTGGAAAGAGCAAACGGTACCCTTAAGCAGTATATTGAGAAGCATCAAGATTTAACAGACCCACAATCATGCTTAGCTAAGGTTCTGTATGTGATCAATCATTTATGTATTTTTGGGGAAGACAATATCCCTCCTGCAATTAAACATCATCCGAGGTCAGGTCAGGAAATTAAAACCCGACTACAGGATTATGGGAAAAACCTGCAAAAGTATTATACTGGGGTCGGGGATATCTCTGTGTTTCCTCACCTACAGGGCCTTTGTGGGTGCCTGCTAAGTGGACTAAACCTGTTTTTGATACAGCCTCTGGTGGATCGCCTCACGGAGGAGGACAAGGAGCGACTGGGGAAGAAACTGCTTCTAGTCCTACGACCGCTACTGTTACAGTTGAAGGGACACTTGAAAGCGGTGGACAGAGCACTGACATGTCACTATCGGACGGCCCAGGAGCTGATTGGTTTTATTGACTCATTATCGACTTTTCGTTTTACAAATCCAGCAAAGGAACATTGCCTTGACTGTTACAATCCACATTGTGCTGCCTGGATAGCCCTACGTTGTGGGGGTTGTGATAGAACTTTTTGGATAGAACAATCATTATTATGGGATTTATGGTGTCACACTTGTGAGCACGAGCACACGTGGGGTAAAAGCTGGCAAGATGAATTAAGGAGACAAACAGGGCAAAATGCATATATAGCTTTAAATCTTTATGAGTCTCCTGAACAGAAAATTCTTGCTTATTATCAATGGGAAGTACAATGTGTTGTGAATAGAATTAAGGTTCAAAGTAAATCACGTATAGTCTCTGTAAGGTGTAGAAAATTAGTACCTTTAACGCAACGTTCGATTGTAGGGCCCTTCAGAGGGAATCCTGAAAGAGCACTAGACTGCTGCATTGAAAAGTTGCAAAAGTTAAGTTTGCAAGTAACAGGACCAGTAAAGTTAGGAGCAGCAAAACTGAAAACAGATAAGAAAAAGAAGGTAAGATAGGGAACGACCTCATCTAAATAAGGTTATTAGTGGTTGCTAATTAGTTTTCTATGATTAGGGCAATTTCACATCTATGGGACCCTGCCTTGTGGGATGCTGTAGCTCCATGGGACCCTGCTTCGTGGCATGCTATAGGTGTTGAAGAACAAGAACAGCGATTACGAGATAAGATACATTTTGTATTAAAGAAAGAGCTTGAACTATTAGCCCCATACAGTAAGAAAGCTAAAGAGGCTTTGCAATCACCACGATTAGACTGGTTGTATTGGATTGAAGAACCAGACTTTTATACTGGTCCTTACTTACATTCACTTCCTTGTTATGTTTGTAAAAGGGATGTTGATAAGTGCTATGCATGGATAGCTGTGCATTGTGCAGGTTGTAATAAGGTTTATTGGTACTCACAAAGATCAATAGGAAATTTATGGTGTAGACCTTGTTTTGGGAAGTGGATTCAAGATTTTGTCTGGGTTAGAGCTCTTGAGCAAAGTACTGGCCTGCCAGGAAGGGCAGGATTAAAGCTTTTTGAGAGTGCAGAACAAGTGGCTATAGCACATATTAGATGGAAGTTGCAGCAAGTACTTAGAGAGTTTGAAATTACTAGTGCCTCACGCATTATAGCAGCTCGCTGTAAAGCTGATTTGCCTTTAAACTTACCTCATGCTATACCTGTAAGCAAGGATGCTGATTTGGAATTAGACCAGTGCATTCAAAAATTGACTCAGCCTTACAATAGACATTTTAACAAACCAGGGAAAAGACAACGAAGAAAGGAAAAACAGAGAAAGCAGAAAGAAAAATGAGGTTTGTTTTTATTATACAGCTCAATGCTGTAGCAAGTGAAGCAGTAGGAATAACACACTTTAGTCAGCCAAGAGAAAATTTATGGGTAACACTTGCTAAACAGATTACCAATCATCGCTTTGTCTTAGTCTTGGAGGAGTCACTAACCCATTTCGAACACGCCTGGTGGGACTTCCGGTGTGGTCTCCTGGAGAATTTTGCAGTTTGATAAATAATCGAACCTTATGTATGTATAACATGTCAAACATCACATTGCCAGCACAGCAAGGGTATACTGCAGGTCAGAGTGATGGCTATCGTCAGTGTTTACTAATCCAATCACTTAACACCTCTTTGCATTCTCCTCCTGAGGAATTGGATCTTTCTGGGAGTGCAAATGCCAGTATATCTAACGCTACAACTGGCAGATGGTTTAGTTTCAAACCCTTGGATGTTCAAAATTTAAATCAACCTAAAGACACATGGGCCACCTTAGATTCATCCCTGAATTTGAGTGAATTCTCTCCACAGCATTACAGTCAATGTAACGGCACAAACATCACGGCACCAATGAAATTACCCACAGGAATATTTTTGATCTGTGGAGACAGGGCATGGAATGGTATACCAGCTAAACCACAGGGTGGACCCTGTTATTTGGGAAAATTGTCATTGTTTCATCCTAATGTGTCTTTGCTAATGCGGTTGAGTCAAAATTCAAATAGAAAGAGGCGTAGCATGCATGACTTAGACTGCAGCCAGATAGGAGATCCACAGTTTTGGGGTACATTCAGACAAGTAGCAGTTTCAACTATTTTGCCAGGAGGATCTGCCAATAAGGCTATGAATTTAGCAAAGCAATTAGGGTGCTGGGCAAGAAATGAGCTAAACAAGACATCCCAAATTCTAGACATGTTAACTGCAGATGTGCAAAGTGTTAACCATGCTGTTTTGCAAAATAGAGCTGCTGTAGATTTTTTGCTTTTAGCACAAGGGCATGGATGTGAAGAGTTTGAGGGAATGTGTTGCATGAATTTGTCTGATCATTTGGTGTCCATTCATACCAAGATAAAAGAACTGCAACAGGGACTTCACCATCTCAAAGAAGAAGAAGGTTTAGGAATTGACGAATAGCTTAAAAGCTTAGGGCTTGGACGATGGCTAAGGAACATTGTGACATATGCTATCGGCTTACTGGGTGTGATCTTAATGTTTTTGCTTATTTTGCCTTGTGTCTTTAATTGTATTCAAAACATGGTCAGTCGTATGATAGCAAAAATGCAGACTAGTCTTCTTGCTCAAGAAGAAAACGGGGGAAATGTGGAGGATTTTATTAAGAGTTGGTTAGCTGAGAAAGGCCATACTGACATAATGTCGCTGGTTAAGCTTGAAAGGGAGGTCAGCAATCTCTGATTCAGTTCTTGCTGACAGGCAAGAACCGGATGACCTTGCTGCAACATGAGGAAAGGGAGGTGAGATTAGTCCTGAATATCTGCAGAATGCAACAAAAGAATAAGCACAAGAATGTAGAAGTAGGTGTAGTTGCTGATATGTAACTAACCAATCCTGAGCTCAACTTTTGCAATATGTATGAAGCTTATTAAGAGCTGTATTTAACCCGCTGTATTCGATCAATAAATTGGACTTGGATGAACCAATTGGTGTCTGGGTCTCCTTCCTCCGACATTTATTTCTGTTTGTATTTTATATTTAGCATGTATACAGTTTTTTTATTATTGGTTTTCTTTAGTAAATACTTAGGGAAAAAATACCTAAGCATTTTTTAATCCTTTGGGATATTGTGATTAATATTCTTAGAAAGAAAACCTTGTTGAACAAGTGTGAAAACACAGAGAGAGGGAAAATAGCATAAAAGTCTTTTAGAACAGGGTGTGTAATAAAGACTGCAGACCTGAGTAATTCCTCCAAGTGCAGAATTAGCAAGATATATTACTGTGATACATAGGTACGATTTGTGCTGATAAAGATTGAAACAGTAATCAATAATGATACAGTAATTAATATTTGAGAATAATAAAATAGTTAAAAGTTGTGATGCCAAGGAGGAGAGGGAGAGGAGGGGCTCCACCCCCCCCAAAATGAGCCTTGCTTGGTCTTATCCTAGGCAAGCTGTTACAGCTCCAGAGCTCAGTCTCCAAGGGGACTGGGTGCCAGAAGCCAGCTCGCTCTCAGGCCAAGGCCGCGGGACAGCCCTAGCAAGCAGGGAATATTCAGCTCTTAGTGATTAGGCAGCTCTTGTGATTTCAGCATTGCTTGCTAGGTAGCTTTTCCCTTGGCCTAAGGCTCCAGCAGACGGTAGAGAGAGAAGAAGATGCCGGCTGTTCCACAAGTATGGCTTTATTGGAGGGGTTCGTGAAGGGTCTCAGCTCTTCTTCTTCCGAGTTAGTAGGGGTACAGTATGCTACTTTTATACCCTTGGCCTGGATCCAATCCTGACCAATGGCAAAGGTGTTAGAGTGACCATAAGTGACCAATAGTAGGGTTAACAACATATTGCCTTACATGGCTATAGGGATAAGGTACAAGGCGGATGTCCCTGGAGACAGGAAACTTCTTTGCTGCTGTGTCAGCTTTCTATTCTCCAAGGGGCCTTGGCTAAAGCTGAGGGGTTTACTACACCTCCCCCTCCCCCTTCCCAGCAGATGTTCTCAAGGACCACAGGAAAGAAGCTGAAGATACAGTTGCTAAAAATTACCAAGAACCTGGTTGGGTACCAGAAAATGCTAATTATAAGGGATTTATTGCCTTGATATGTAGATGCAGTGATACGTTAGTCTTGGCTTACATTGTACTGGCTTGATGCGCATGTGTAACCCAAAGGTGAATTAAAAGACAAAGAGGAAGAGGAGAGGTCTTCATCCAAAACGACCCCCAAAGACTTGTGTGAACACCAAACCGAGTGGTGGCGCATGGGTGATAAGGGTGGTAATGAGGGCGGAGATAGAGATATGATGAACCGAAAATGAGAAGAGATGGTATTGACACATGACATATAAGGGGTGATTTTCATTTGGCAAGCTTGTACGTGAGGTGGCAAGAGTCCCAGAACTCTGCCCTCCATACCCCGCGGTTATCGTTTGTTTATGCGCTATTATTGGAACCAAATTATCTCTTATTTTTATCAAATTATATTGTATCAAATTTTAATTTTTTTTTATTTTAACTATTCAATTAAAATTGTTACTACTTTTAATACTGTTTGGCTTTTTTATGATGGGATAATTGAGCAAACGTAACAATTTTGGTGCCGATACCCGGGACTCTTTTAAATCCAGGGAGGTGGATAGCTTCTGGGAAGGAGCTCCCCACCAGACTTTTAAGTGGTCCCAAGGCTAGACCACTCTCCCTTGGGAAAAGAGAGTCATTTTTACAATAATGCATAAGCAAATTAGTTTTTAAGAGCGCGCAAGAGAGGCTCCCATCAGAGTGCCGGCTTGTAGGAGAGAGAGTACCCATAGAAAACTGCCTTGTGCACGAAGACCCTTGTGAGAAAAGGAGGCTGTGAGTATCATGAGGTTTTGGGTTGGGGGGCGGCTGTATGCATGTGTGAGTGTGTGTGGAGTGTCTGAGATGGGGGCTGGGCAGTCCCGGACCCCCGAAGTGAGTGGGACCTCCCAGTACCGCGTTTTCACGCTGTCCGAGAGGAGGCCGGCCGGGAAAGGAGGGAAATGAAAGAAAAGTGAATGAGTGGGGACCCCGGGAGGGTTTGACCCAGGGGGAAGGAGGGGATCCCTGGTCCAGGCACCTGTGGGAAGGTCCTTGGGCAGGAGGGATTGACTCAGTGGGGAGATTGAGAGAGTGAATGAAGAGGTTCAATTTCTTTGGATGGGTTGGTAGCAGGCAATTTAGTATGTGATTAGATGGTGAGAGGACGGGGCTAATAGATTGAGAAAGAGGAAGAGATAGGAGTGGAACAAGTAGATTGCAGAGGGAGAGATAGGAGTGGAACAGGTAGATTAAAAAGGCAGTGTGGCAGAGTAGTAAGTGAGGAAGTTGAGCCATGAGGTGAGTGTGGGAAACTAAGACTCTCCTGGTACCGGGAATTTCTTAGTTTGTTGCCGCCAGAAATGGGTCAGGGAACAAGTTCCTTGACCCAGGGGCTGCGGATTGTAGGAAAAATTCGCAGTGGTTTGAGGTATCTGGGAACTGTGAGGGGGGTTCTCAGGGGGCAGCATTCCTCAGGACAGCCCACTGGGGATGATGATACGGTTTTGGGATGAATGAGAATCCCAAAGGAGAAAAAGTAAACAGAAAATAGTTAAGTATTACATGTTTAAATGGACAAAAGAAATGATCCGGAAAGATAATTTATATTGGCCCAAGTTCAGATCATTTGAGGATTAGATTTGCCAGGCTCTAAATATATATGTGAGTTCAAAAGACCCTGTTAATCAGGAAGAGAGTAAGTATGCTGCCTTTTAGAGTCCTGAGGGGCAGCATCAGGAAGAAGCTGGAAAAATTAGAAGACTGGCAGGACAGGGGACTTCAGGAGTTACTGAGAGAAGCACAAAGGGTGTATGTGAACAGAGATGAGAAAAAGCAGAAAGCAGATGCCAGAATTTTGGTGGTGGCAGTTAGAGAAATGCAGGCAGCTTTGAATACAGAAAAAAAGAAAAAAAAGAAAAAAAATCCGCAGGGAAAAACAAACTGCAGATGTCAGGATCTATTTTTAAGAACACAGGACCTGTGTGTTTTTTCCCGCCACAAGAAAGGGCACTTACGAAATTCTTGCCCTGCCTTGAAGGGTGCAGGACCCACCTGTTTTTACTATTATAAAAAGGAGCACCTACAAAAAAAGTTGCGGGAAAAAACAGCACGATGAGGAAACTTTTCAGGGAGGTCAGGGGCTCTGTTTAATGAAGGCGACAGAAACGCCACCAGAAGAGCCCTTGATAAGTTATATTTTTAGTAAATATAGGAGTTTCTCAGTTGACAGTGACAAAATTACCCCAGGGATGTGAGATAAGTCGTGAGCGAGTTTCAGTAATCGGAATTACGAGAGAAGCTTTCCCTGTTCCTGTAATAAAAGGAGTGCAAATTAAAACAGATGATAAATTTGGAGTAAATGATTTATTGTTGATATCAGAGGCCAAGAATAATTTGTAAGGCAGAGATCTAATAATAGCCTTAAACTTACAGATAAAACCCTGTGAAGGAAAACTTAAAATTTATTCTTTAACTGAAGAAGATAATCTAGAAATTAATGACACGGGTTGGCATTCAGGTGAAGTGGGAAAAAGTTTAGGGTAAAGGAGTCTGGTCCCCTTAGTCCCTCCTGGTCAGCACAAGCCTGTGAATTGTATGCATTACTCTGTGCATTATTAATACTAAAAGGGCAAGAAGGGACTATTTATACAGACTCCAAGTATGCTTTTAGCGTAGTACATACTTTTAGAAAAATTTGGAAAGAAAGGGGACTTATAAGCACTCAAGGGAAAGGGTTAGTACACGGGGAATTGATAATTCAGATACTTGAAGCTTTAAAAGGCTCAAAGAAAATAGCAGTAGTTCATGTAAAGGAACACCAGAGAGGGAGGGATATTAGGGTCAGAGAAATAATTTGGCTGATGAAGAAGCAAAAAGAGTGTCCTTAAGAAAAAGAGATACTGAAATAATGATCTTACAAAAAATAGAAATTCAGCAGGAGACACTTTCCCTTCCGCTAGCAGAACTGGCAACTATAAAAAAATTAGGAGCAACATTTAAGGAGGGAAAGTGAGTTTTTCTTGATGGCAGGATTATGATGCCAAAACCAGTGGCACATTAGATCTTAGATAACTTGCATAGACAGACACACTGGGGAACAAGAGCCTTTTGTGATCACTTTTTAAAATTTTATGGGTGTATAAGGATATTTGAAATTGGAAAGCAAATTACCCAGGGGTGTCTCACCTGTCAAAAAGTAAAAAAGAAAGTGTTAAAAACCCCTCCCTCTGGAGGATGCAAAAGAGCCTACAAGCTATTTGAAAAGATCTAGGTTGATTTTATAGAATTGCCTAAAGTGGGTCGGTGGAAATATTTGTTAGTTATATTTGTAGTTAATATTTGTCAGTGGGTTAAAGCATTTCCAGCAGCTCGGGCTACAGTTCAAACTGTAGCTAAAATATTGTTGGAACATGAAATTCCAAGAATGTGATAATATGGTGGGATTTAAGTTGATTTATATTAACCCTGATTTATTAAGAATGAACTAGGCATCCTGGATGGCTGCTAACCGCAATTCCCTTGAGCTCGGAGGCAGAAGAACGCCGGTGGAAAAAGAATAAAAGACTTTCTGAATCAGTGGGAACGGCCTAAAAAGATTGAAGATCTCCTCCAGGGTCATGCACCAGCAACATTATTAGAATTGATTACAGAACTGCAATTCCAGAAACTGCGATTGATAACAGCTGTTGTTGAAAGAGAGCAGAGACAAGTAAAACATTGGGAGTGCAGTAAACATGGTTTAAAGTGTCATCCCTGAATATGTATTGTTTGCACACTTTGCTTTAACTCATGGTGGAAAGTAAGAGAGAAGAAAAGAAGAGACAATTTATTTGCTTGCTTTGCTATGGTTATGTATTTAGCCAGCTAACTATAGAATGTATTGTTAGTAATTTTTTTTGGGATACCTTTGAGACTGGGAGATGAGACCCTTCCAGCAGCAATTAGATTAATAGAAAACTTAGATCAATTGGTTCTTGCTATATTTGCTATAGCACAAATAAGAGAACGAGCAACTCATAATATTATAGACCAGTGTCTCAAAATTGATAGTTGTGGCAGAGAAGAAGTCTATACACCACATCATAGGCGCATTCCAGGGGCACATTGGCGCCGCGAGTGTGCCTATTGGAGATGGTGACTTAATGCACTCCCCGCCCCTGAAGCACAAAATAATTAGAAAAATCTTCTTGTAGTTGGCACATCCCTGAAATTTTGGAAAATACAGGTTTATGGTATTCCGGCCTAATCTTTTCCCTGTTCTTTTTGTTTTAATTATTGCTTCTTAACCAGCTAGAACTGGGAAACGGCATTTAAAAAGAGACAAGCAAACTCTGTGGGGCTATGGGTACCAAAAATACTAAAAGCACCGGTGACTAGATGCCGGGATATTACCTTTGCTACCGAGAAGACTGGCATCTCGGCCCTTGGCTGCAACCCAAGGGGCCTTGAGAAAGGTAAAATGGTAGATTTCCTGAGGATTATTTTCACTGTGATCATTCTGGTACCCTGGGCAGTTGGCCAAAGCCAGAAAGCCACACTGGACAGAGTTTCAGCAATGAAAAAGCAAACAAGGCAAAAACCAAGTCCCAGCAATTTCAACATTTGTGACTATTGTAATCAACCTGTGTGGATTAAGGACAAGGTGGAATCTGTGTTTGTAACACACCCATATGCTAGTTCTGCCTGCTATAATCGCAGCAGTGTTATAGATGTTTGTATTAAGGAAGGAAAGATGTATTGGGTAGAAAAAAAATTGGGATATAATGGACGAGCTCCTTATCCCCCTAGTAATCAGATTGGCCCTCAATATGAAAGGTTTTTTTGTTTTGAAAGAAATCATAATAAAGATGATCCAAGTATAAGAATAGGAGGCCGGGCACTAAAAGAAAAATTGAAAAAGAAAATAAAAGAAAAAAAAAGAAACAAAGGGGAATAGAAGAAAGAACAAGAGAAAAGAGTCAACAGAATTAGCTAAATTGTATAAACAGCTAAAACAGTACTACAAAGATTGGAATTTGCCAGCCTTGAATAAGAATCGGTTTGTAGGATTGATGCAAAGGATTGCTACAGAATTGGAATTATCCAAATGTGAGATTTGTAGAGGTCTAAAAAATGGCTAAAAGATGGCCGTAGAAAAGTGAGAGCTTAGTTCCAGACCAATTTTTAAAGTAGAACCACACCCAAATTTCTGGAACATTGAAGAGACCTGAAGGATGGATTTTAAGCCATCAAGTAATTGGAACCATTTGTATAACTTGAGAAGGAAGGAAATTTAATAAAATAGTAGGGCATACTCCTTGTAAATCCACGTTGGTGGTTAATATGGATAATCGTTCAAAAATTTGGCGACCTGAAAACCCCATTGGATATTGGGGACCAATAAAAGAAATAAATTGTGAATAAGATGAACAGATTAATGTATGCTGGTACAGAAGTCCTGGAGCTAACCCCTACCAGTCCATCAACGGCCTGAGGTCTTATTGGGAACAACCGGAGAAAACTGATAAGAAATGGAAAGCCCCAGATGGGATATATTAAATTTGTGGGCAACGAGCATACAGTGAGTTATCTCAAAAATGGGGAGGAACTTGTACTTTGGGAGTAATACAACCCTCCTTCTTTGTTTTACTGAGGTCTAGGAGCAATGTGCTAGGAACTCCACTGTATGAAACCATGCAGTGGAATAAAGGAGATTTGAATTTAAATTTTCCAACAGCAGGAGGGAATCAAAACTGGGGGGAGGACAAATAGCCTGCAGAACGAATTATAGCATATTATGACCCAGCAACATGAGCTCAGGATGGGTCATGGAGATATAGGACCCCAGTTTATCTGTTGAATCGATTAATAAGGCTCCAAGCAGTAGTAGAGGTGGTCTCAAATCGCACCTCCGATGCTTTAAAAATGTTGGCCAGGCAATATACATGAATGTGGGTGTTTGTGTACCAAAACAGGATCACCCCAGACTATCTGTTAGCAAAAGAAGGAGGAGTTTGTAGGAGATTTAATGAATCTGAGTGCTATGTAGAAATTAATAATTATGGAGAAGCTATCACAGAACTTGCAAAAAAGAATAAAAGAGTAGCTCATGTGCCGGTACAAAAGTGGAATTCAATCTTGAAAACAGATTGGTGGGGTAACCTCTTTAGAAGTGTTTGGAGGAAAATGTTAGAGTTCATGTTGTTATGCTCAATTCTAGGACTTATGTTTCTGCCTTGTATGATTTTGTATTTTATTAGGCTAATTCACTCAGGGATTCAAAAGATGCAAATTTCAACAATGTCTCTAAATTCAGAATCAGCAGAAAAAGTAAAACCAAGATCTATAATGGTATTAAAAGCTAAATCGACCCCTGTTAAAGACAAAAAGGACTTAAAAAGATTGAAATAGACCAGGACATGCTAACTAAACTTGAAAGTGTGAAAGACTAGAAGCAGTAATAGAAATGCTAGAAAAGTTTGAAGCTGAAAAGAGACAACAAGAAAACCAAAATTCTGAAAAATATAAAAGACATCAGGGCACAGCTTTTTAAATGCAGCACGAATCATAATGATCAAAAAGAGAAATGAGAGATTTGTGATAAATAGGTATGATTTGTGCTGATAAAGATTGAAACAGTAATCAATAATGATACAGTAATTATTATTTGAGAATAATAAAATAGTTAAATGCCAAAGAAGAGAGGGAGAGGAGGGGCTCCACTCCCCTGCCCCCCAGCAGATGTTCTCAAGGACCACAGGAAACAAGCTGAAGATACAGTTGCTAAAAATGACCAAGAACCTGCTTGGGTACCAGAAAATGCTAATTATAAGAGATTTATTGCCTTGATATGTAGATGCAGTGATACGTTAGTCTTGGCTTACATTGTACTGGCTTGATGCGCATGTGTAACCCAAAGGTGAATTAAAAGACAAAGAGGAAGAGGAGATGTCTTCATCCAAAACGACCCCCAAAGACTTGTGTGAACACCAAACCGAGTGGTGGCGCATGGGTGATAAGGGTGGTAATGAGGGCGGAGATAGAGATATGATGAACCGAAAATGAGAAGAGATGGTATTGACACAGGACATATAAGGGGTGATTTTCACTTGGCAAGCTTGTACGTGAGGTAGCAAGAGTCCCAGAACCCTGCCCTCCGTACCCCGCGGTTATCGTTTGTTTATGCGCTATTATTGGAACCAAATTATCTCTTATTTTTATCAAATTATATTGTATCCAATTTTAAATTTTTTTTTATTTTAACTATTCAATTAAAATTGCTACTACTTTTAATATTATTGGGTTTTTTTATGATGAGATAATTGGACAAACATAACACTTTCCATTTTCATTTCACCTGTGGAAAGCTGTTTCACTTCCCCAGGAATCTTCTCCACACTCCTGTCTGCCCTTTTCAAGAACCTTTCCTGGAGAACGAGGTGCAGCTTCTGTCACAAGATGTGCCACCAACTGCAGCTTCTCTTGGCTTTCCACACCGTGAGCAGCACGACTTCTGCAGCAAAGCAAGACAAATGTTTGGATTCCTTGACAACTTGTCCTTTCTTTTCCTTGTGGGCTGGGCAGTTGTGCCATTGCTGAGTTTTTCATTGTGCCTGTTCTAACCCAAGAAAACAGGAGGTTTTGTTGGGGATTTGCTGGGGAATGCAAGCCTGATCGAATGCAGAAAGAATCTCCAGGACACTCTGGGAGCTCCCCGGGCTGGGCTCAGGTTCCCGCTGGGACTCTGCAGAGGGCAGGGCTCCAACTGGGATCAGCAGCAGTGCAAAATACCTCTGGGCATCTCCATTTTCTGCTGCTCCAAGGAAGCAATGAAGCCAGCCAACTTCAGTATTTTCGTTCTCCTGGTGGATTTTTTCATTTGATTTGCCACTCCAGAGGCAATTTCTGTGATGGTCTCTGTAGGTTGATTCTATTTCAACAGCACCAGCAGCAGGGCTGTGTTTGAGTGCTGCAAAAGTGGTCTGTGATGCTTTCATTCCCCTTGACTTGGTGCTCAAGGACTTGTGAGCATTTCAGTCTCTGCTAATCATGATGCCTGTGACAAAAACACTGAGTTCACCATCACAAAAGCACAGTGGGCAGCAGTGATTGAAAGAGGCAAGTGCAGTTGTACTGATAAAATTCAGGTGGCAAGCAGAAGAGGGCCAAGAGCAACCATGATCTCCAATTGCCAAGGCAAAGGCACCAGCAGCCTCCTGCTGTCAGCTCAGGGTGAGTAAAAGAGCCTTGAAAACAGCGCTGGAGCCAGATCCTTTCTTCCTCTGAGGGGTGGCTCAGGGCAGCACAGGCGGGCCCTGAGCAGTCAGGGCTGTGTGTGGGTGCTGGCTGCTCTGCTCCAGAATTGAGCTGTTAAAAGCCCTTGGGAGCCGAGGCAGGAGCAGGCGGGAAGGGGCCGGCGCTGCTGCTGCTCCTGGCCGGGAGCCCCGGCTGGGCCGGGCCGGCGCCCCCTGCGCTGCGGCTGCTGCTGCTGCCAGAGCCAGGCGGGACTCGGGGACAGGGAACGGACACGGGGGGACAGCAAAGGCCTGGCGGCTGCAGGGATGGTGGCGCTGGGGCCAGCGCCAGCACAGAGCTTCAGCCCGCAGTTAACCCCGAGGGAAATGCTGGGGAAACGCTCCATTTCAGCTTTCTTTTCTTGTTGCTGTAACGAAGGGACTGAAATGAAAGGGGAACAAGCAGGGCCCGACCCCTCCTCTGGGAGGAGCCCCAGGACTGGGCCTGTAAGGGGCCGTGAGGTGCTGTGAGGGGCCGTGAGGGTGTTATGAATCAGAAGCTTGACTAGTCCAATATTCAAGCAGCAATCAATTTATTATTTAATATGGTAAAGTATGAGCAATACAGCGCCAGGTACAGTGGGGGAAGTTTTCCCTCCAACTGCATACCGCTAATTGATGGTTACAGGTATTTACAGGGGTACCCATCAGTTTTTTTCAGCAGTTTCTATTTCCAATCTTTTACTCATCAGCAATTTTTATTCCAAATTATTACATCACAATTCTATAAACTATTGTGATTTTAATTTCTCAGGATGTATCTCAAAGGAGAATTCCCAGATGGTGACGGTCCAGTTTCCAAAAGAAGAAAGACTAATTCCATCTGGTGGAGTCCAGCTCCCCAGATATGGGTCCACCTTTTAATTGCAGAGACTCCAAATCTCATAACAGTGATGCCCAGCTTCCCTTTGGTCGAAACCATAAAGCCTTGAGGTGATGTTCATCTTCCTTTTTCAAGCTGTTTTTCTCTGCTTCAATAAGGCGTGAGATAAGCATATTTCCTTTATATATATTCCAAAGCTACAGTTTCAATAATGCAAGTAATATTCTAAAATTATACTTCAAAAGGTTATTATTGCAGAACTCTTTATGGATTAAATGCAAGCAAAAAGCAACATCTATAACACTTTAATTCAAATGCTCCTAAATCAACTAGGGTTAATTTGCAAACAAAAGATAGGTTCAAAAGTCTTTTTCCATGCTTTATTTTCCTCAGTTATTACTAGAATTCACAACTATCCCATTGTCGGTATCCACACATTTCTCATTCACAAGTACACACATTGCCTGTTTGTACCTGACACGAAACACAGCTTTGCATCTCACAAGGGGTTGTGAGGGGCCGTGAGGGGCTGTGAGGGGCCATGTGGGGCTGTGAGGGACCATGAGCAGCTGTGAGGGACCCTTGCCCCTCTATGGAGAACTGTCATTCCTGTCCAGGAACCCATGGCTGAAATGGAATTCCACCCCAAAACTCCCCATATATCCAAGGGTTGCTTTCAGACAAAAGCTGCAAGGACAGACAGATCTGGCTTGCCTTGGCCTCTGGGACTGCTTCTCATGTGCCTTCAAAACCCTGGAGTTCTGTGATTTCCTTCCTATAGGAAAGAACTGTCCCCATTGTCCAGGTGCTCCTGGCCTCAGGCACTTGACCACTATACAGGGATGCAGTTTGACAAGAAAGTCTCACAGATATGTATGCTTGGCTGAAAGATTTTTGAATGTAATGTCTGAAGACGAATATAAATGAAAGCAAGTTTTGATATAAAAGAAAAGAATTGATGAGCCAGTCTTTTTGGATAGCTAAGAAGGCAAAGTGTATGTTAGTTAGAAGGGGTTTTTATGACTTAGAGCAAAGGATAAGCCCACCTCAAACAAGAAGATTTTACCAAGCAGAAAGATAGCACAGGCAAACAAGTCAGCAAATTTTGCAAGTAGAAAAAAGGTCTCAGAATTTTCCACTGCAAGAAAACTGGAAAACAACTTTTAGCTTAAACTTTAATGTACTAACTTTTTGTGATTGGAGAATAGTAACATGAATATGGTAATGATAGTAGTTATGATTGGCTATAGGTAAAAGTTAAGGTATAGATTGGTTCTATTTTGTGAAGATGCTCAGCAAAGAAAAGTATATAATGCATTTGTAACCTAAACTAAGGGTCTCCAGGCCTGCAGCTGGAGCTGACAGCTGTAGGCACAGGCTCTGTCACCCATGACTCTGGACTGCTGTATCACCTTGGATACAATAAACTGCACTTTGAAGAGCCGCCTGGAGCCCCACATCCCTCATTTCAGCTCTCACAAACTGGTGTTGCCCGGAAGTGCCAGTGCCCAGATCCAGAAATTTCCTGGTGCTGGTGCAGCCCAAGTGCAGCAATTTGCAGGCAAAAACCCCCAAAATCTGGCAATTTTCCACTGCTGGCTCTGTTGCTGCCCAGACCTGGAGTTTCCCAGCACTGCCATTGCCCAGATGCAGAAATTTCCCAGTGCTGGCAAAGCCCAAGTGCAGCAATTTGCTGGCACAGAAATCAAAACCCTGACAAATACCTGGGGCTGGCACCACCCAGATCTGGTGTTTTCCAGCACTGCCAGTGTCCAAACATGGCATGGCAATTTCCTGGTGCTGGCACAGCCCAATTCCAGCAATTTGCTGGCAAAGAAAGCCTAAATCAAGCAAATACCTGGATTTAAAAGGTATTTAAAGCAACCCAATCTCATGTTTGCTGACACCGCCAGTGCCCAGATCCGGAATTTTTCAGATGCCTGCACAGCATAATTCCAGCAATTTGCTGGCAGAGAAGGTTCGCATTTGGCAATTTCCCGGTGCCAGCACATTCCCCACCCAGATCTGGTGTGCACTGGCACTGCCAGTGCCCACATCTGGCAATTTCCCGATGCCAGCAAAACCCAAAGGCAGCAATTTTCTGGCAAAGAAAGCCCAAACTTGGCAGCGCCCAGATCTGCTGTGTTTGGGTTGGTTTAAAAGAAGGAGACCTCGGCTTAAGGCTGTGGGAAAACCCTCTTTAGGGTGAGCAGGAGCTCCCACCCATAATCCTCTTGTTCAGTTATGCAGATTGTTACTAGAAAGTTCTGAGTTCTCTTTGCTACCATTGGTTACTTTTTGCCGCAAAATTGTAATATTCTTAATCATTCCTTCCTCTTGGATCCTTCCCTCAGATCCCACCTTAACCCCTCCCCATAAATAAATCTATAAATATCCCTGCTAGATCCTGGACCCAGGCTTTTTTCTGCTTCGCTCTCTGTACTGTGCACGCCATCCTGCTTGTTGTGTTTGCCTTCAGTAAAGTTCTGTTTCCACACAACCAGATGAAAGCAGTCTCTGTCTGTAAAGTGGCCAGAGCTGGTTCTCAGGGAAACCACTGGCCAACGGTCCGGACGAGGACCAGAAGGTTTCACTGGTGTTTGCTGGCACTGCCAGTGCCCCGATCTGGAAATTTCCCTGTTCCAGCACCACCCATGTCCAGCAATTTGCTGGCACAGAAAGCTAAAACCTGTGGCAGCTTCCTGCTACTGGGTCTGGCACCACCCACATCTTGCGTTTGCTGCACCAGTGCCCAGATTTGGAAATTTCCCGGTGCCAGCAGAGCCCAAATCTGGCAGATTTCTGTCACTGGCAATGACACCACCCAGATCTAGTGTTTGCTGGCAGCGCCAGCACCCAGATCTGAAAACTTCCTGGTGCTGGCACAGCCCAAGTCCAGGGATTTGCTGGCACAGAAAGCCAAACTTTGGATATTTCCAGGTTCTGGCATCAGCATCATCCAGATGCTGGTGTTTGCTGGGACCGCCAGTGCCCAGACTTGGAAATTTCCTGATGCCTTCACAGCCCAGGTCTAGCAATTTCGTTTTAGCTAGCTGCGGCAGAGAAGTTCCTCGGACTGTGACTTTCCTTTTTCTTGGAATTGTTTAAACCCGCTCTGGAGGGAAGTCTTTTCCTCAGCTAGTAGGGGGAGGGGCCGCTGGAACTTGCTTTCTAGACTGACCCCTTTTGGAGGTTTCCTCCCAAAATTTGCCTGAAACCAGCACAAACAGTCACAATGAAAACTTCACCAGTGGCACAACTCCCAGCCCAGCAGGAAAAGAACGGACATGTAAAGTTCTCCTAACATTTGTCCTGCTTTGCTGCAAAAGTCCTGCTGCACACACTGTGCACTGTGGAAAGCTAAGAGAAGCTGCAGCTGGTGGCAAATCTTGTGACGGAGACTCAACCTTGTTCTCCATGAGAGATTCTTGGGAAGAGCAGACAGCAGATGATTCCTGGAAAACTGAAACAGCTTTCCGGAAGGGATTGCACTGCTTCTCCATCCCATTCATTCCAAATGCACCTCACCTCTAAAATCTGTGACTTGGCAAGTTTTAGACACTCTAAAATCCCATGAGCTACACACAGTTTTCCTTGTCACACAGGAAAGCAACACTGGAGGTGTAAGTGCAGTGCTTGGGTCAGGTAGGAATCCTACCCCAAGGGAAGGTGGCCCGGCAGTGTCTGACCCTCAGCAAGGACAATGCACAGCAGCGAGGAAGGAGATCGCTGTGCCAGAGTGCAGGAGTCAGGGCTCTGCATCTGGGCTCAAGGCTGCAAAGTTCCCGTGTTTGGGCAGACGGAGGGGCTGTCCCCGGGGCATGCGGGGCTCGAACGTGGGGCTCGTGGGGCGAGCAGGGAACGGACACGGGGACGAACGGCCCCGGTGCTTCAGTTGCAGCAGCGGCGGCGGCAGCAGCAGCGGCGGCAGCAGTAGCGGCAGCAGCAGCAAAACAGATAGTTTTGAATAGTCTTTCTCTCTCTCTCTCTTTCTCTTTCTCTCCCTTTTCCGCTGTCGGGCACCCTTCTCTCGGGGTCCCTTGCCCGGCGTCCGTCTCCTCTCCCCGCCTCCCTCTCCCCTGCCGGGCCGGGCCATGCCCCCGGCCCGCCCCCGGCCCCGGGCGGGGCTGCCCCGTGCCCGGCCCCGGCCGTCTCGCCGCGGTCTCGCCTCCGCCCGGCTCTGGCCGTACTGGCGGTGGCGCTGCTGGGCGGGCATCAGTGCCTGGGCCGGGGGCGGCATCGCCGCCCTTTGCCTCCGCCTGGCCCGAGCCCGGCCCCGGACCCGACGCAGGGTCCAGTCCCGAGCCCGGCCCCGGCCCCGGCCCCGGCCCCGGCCCCGGCCCCCGCTCCTGCCGCGGCCCGCGGAGGACACAGGCGGCGCGGCCGCTCCCGCCGCCTCCGCTGCGGCTTCCCCGGCCCGAGCTCCGCCGCTCGGCAGCGCGGTCGCCAGCCCCGAGCCTCCCGTGCCGCGTTCCGAAGATGGAACGCCTGGGCATGGCCGGCCCGGGGCGGGTGAGGGGCGCTCGGGGGCCATTGCTGGCCCTGGGCCGAGCGCTGACAGCCGCCTCCCGCCCGCAGGGACGGCGCAGGAGGCCCTGCAGGAGCGGTACAGGCTGGGATCGCTGCTGGGGCGCGGCGGATTCGGCAGAGTCTTTGCGGCCACGCGGCTCTCGGACGGCGCCCCGGTGAGCGGCGGGGCCGGCGGCGGGCGCAGGAGGAGGGGATGGAGGAGGAGGAGGGCGGAGGGCGGAGGATGGGGCTCACAGTGCGGGCGGCGAGCTCACCCCGCTGCTGCCCTTGGCTTGCAGGTGGCCATCAAAAGGGTGCCACGGAACCGCGTCCGGCACTGGGGCGAGCTGGTGAGTGAGCGGGGCCAGCAGCCGGGGCTGCCGGCCAGGGATGAGCCGGCGCCCGGCACGGTGGGAGCCACCACCAGGACGCCCCCAGAGAGAGCGGGCGTGGGGCCAGCGCAGGGCGCAGAGCATCCCGGCCTGGCTGAGGGCTTCCCCAGGCCTGGCACGGCATCGGCCCCACTGACGGCATCGTGCTCCTCCCGCAGCCCGACGGCACCAGCGCCCCGCTGGAGATCGTGCTGCTGGCCAGGGTGTCCACTGGCTTCCCCGGTGTGGTCCAGCTGCTGGAGTGGCTCGAGCTCCCCAACTGCATTGTGATGGTGCTGGAGTGGCCAGAGCAGTGTCAGGACCTGCATCATTTCATTCGGGCACGGCGGTTCCTGCCTGAGGAGGTGGCACGGGAGCTGTTCCGCCAGGTGCTGGAGGCCGTGCGGCACTGCACCAGCTGCGGGGTCCTGCACCGCGACATCAAACCAGAGAACATCCTGGTTGACCTGGGCACCGGGCAGGCCAAACTCATTGACTTTGGCTGTGGCACCTACCTGCAGGACACAGTCTACACTCACTTTGCAGGTGAGCCTGCAGAGGGCTGTGCTCCCGCTGCTGACATCTCATTGCCCAACATCTCCCAGCCAAGGTTGGTTGTGGCAGCAGGGATTCTCCCTTTTGCTGCCAGTCAGGGCACTGAATCTTCAGCTGAGTTGCTTTAGAGCAGGGCTGGGTGGGCAGCCATCTTCCAGCCCTGCTGGCAGCCTTTGCCAGCCACTCTGCCCAGGACTAGGGCTGGGCTGGGGCAGCCAGCCCAACCAAAAGCCCCGTGGGTTGGGGTAGCAGAGAGGGAGGGCGGAACCTTTGCCCCAGCCACTTTGGTATGCAGATGACAGGAAGGGCTTGGGCTGCTTCACTCGCCCTGTTTCCCTTGGCTTCATAATATTTTTGGGGAAATGCAGGCAGGGAGGATAAGGGCATGTTTTTTCCCCAGCATGGAGTGGGTTTTTCCTTTGCATGTCATGGTCGGGCCTAGCCAGGGCTGCCCTCTTCCAACACCAGAGGCTTCTTTTCCAACCCTAACTTTGTGCACAAGTCCCAGATGCTGGCGAGAGGGCAGTGGTCACGCTGTGTGCCCCTGATGCAGCCCCCGCACACCCAGGGATGCTGGGGCCAGGCTCTGGGAGCAGCAGCATCCCCCTGATGAACTCCATCTGTATTCCATAGGAACACTGTCCTACAGCCCCCCAGAATGGAACGACTTTGGCTGGTACCATGGCGAGGCAGCAACAGTCTGGTCCCTGGGCATCCTGCTGCACCAGATGGTCTGCGGGGAGCACCCTTTCAGAAGGGGCCAGAACCTCAGCTGGGGCCAGCTCCCGCTGCCACAAGGGCTCTCTCAAGGTGGATCCTCTTCTCTGGGCATGGGGGGAATCCCAGTGCTGGGAGCCAGCAGCGGGCTAGTGGGCATCCCGCTCTGGCAGCTGCTGAGGAGGTGGCACATGTCCTGCTCTCCTCCAAAACAGGGAATTGATGGGAAAGTTTAGGCCCAGCTCTGAGCACATCCAGCATGGCCTGGGCGTGGGAATAGGGGGGCAAAGCAGACAGGAGCCTTCTCTGGCTGACCGGCAGTTTCTGCTTTCTCTTCCCAGAGTGCAAAGACCTGATCAGGTGGTGTTTATCCGTGAACTCCTTGGACAGACCCGCACTGGAAGACCTGTTCTGTGATCCTTGGATGTGGGATATTCCTCTGCCATAAAAGAAGGGAGAGAGCCACAGGGACACTTTGATCCAGGGCCCTGGTAAGTTCCTGCTCCACATATGCCTTGGCAATGAGAAGCAAAGGAACCCAGAGCTTTTTGTGCTGCCTGTGTCACTGCACCGGGGTCATGGGATGGGAACACACAGCCCTTGTGCTGGGGCTGAGCTGCTCTGCGCAGCACTGGTGGCCGCCATCCCAGCTGGTTTTGCTTGTCCCGGTTCCCTGACAGCTGGGGCCCTGGGCAGAGCCCTGAGAGCCTGCTCTGCCCCCAGGGAAGGAGAAGGAGCCCCTGGAGAAGCTGTACCGAGTGGGGATGCTGCTGCTGCTGCTGCTGCTGCTGCTGCTGCTGCTGCTGCTGGAGACAGCGAGGATGACATCAAGGATGACAAGCTCTTCCTCAGCCTGGCCACTGGAGGCTGAAGGTGGTGCACTTTGATTCTGGCACCTTCTTCAAAGCCAAACTCCACAGGGAATTTGCAGATGAGTTCCACCCGGGAAATTCTGCCAGATCTGGGCATAACCCAGCGCGGAAACCAAAGGCTCCCCCTTTGCTGGGGCAGATGCAAGTAATTCATCAGTGGGTGCCCAGCTGCTTTTGGCAGGGTGGGGCATGGGCTGGGGTGGGTACGAAATGGGATTGGGCTCCTGGCTGATGCCAAATTTTGCCCCAAACAGGCAGGGTGACTGCCTAATCAGACTCAGCTTAAGTCAATTAAGCAGGAGGTATTTTTATTAGCGACGCGTCGGAGAAATCACAAAATGGATTTCTAAGTTCTCATAGCAAAGCAAGTCTTATATACAATTTTGGGTATAGGATTACATCAGATCAGATACATAATCATGCATATTCATATGGGGCGTGGTGTAGGCGGAGCGTGGGCGGAGCGTAGGTGGAGACATCTCTTTTGGGGAATTTTCAGGTGGTCGTTCCTGTTGCCTTCATCATAGACGGGGTCTTTCTGATGAGTCTTCCTCTTTAAACTTTTGAACTCTTTTCCTAATTTGGTCAATTCCCGGTGTATTTGGCTTGGATCTCGTGGCTTGGCAAAACCCATAGGGTCGTTTTGACATTGCTGGCTCTAAACCTGCTTAGCTTATTAGTTTCTCCTATACTTATCTCTTCCCCTGTCATGATGCTCTACCTTTTATCTAATTTATTGCTCTGTTTTCCTGGTGCTGTGCTTTCTCCGTGTGTTCTAGTGCCAGGCCCTTCTTTACATGCTTCTCATTCTATGTTTTAACCCATTACTTCTGGAAGGCTATCTGCTTTAGGGCTTCATTTCCCCCCTTTTTCTAGTAACTTACGAATTCTTTCGTCAAGTTCTGGTCCCACAGGACGCTGATAGGCTCGTACCATTGCCCAAATCATTTGGGTCCTCTTCATTATGCCCCTTAATTTCCACCACAAACAGATGTTTGTAAGAGTTAGTAATAACAAAGCTACAATTACTACTAGCATTGGGTGCACCAGGTAATGGAAGACCTGTGTAGCTGTTGGGGAGTATCCTGTAAGGATGTCCCACCAGTGATGCTGGCCTACTTGTTCTACTTCGGTCAGGACATTCTTTATCTTTTCTGAATTGTGTTCTATCTGCCATACCATTCGTTTAGTTGTTTGATTCACCTTTTGCACCAATTTCTTTACTTCAGGGTGTGCAAGCATTGCTTTGAGGATTTTGACGTCCATCCCTATTTGTAATTTCGGTATCTCTTGATATAGGTTGAAATTTGTGTTAATTAGCTGTTGGGTAGTTATTGGGACAGTGTAATGAAAATCACAACCTATGATCTTGGTAAAGTTGCATACACAAAAGTTAGTATTGTTAGTCTCTTCTAGGCAATTATCTATAGTGACGTTGTCACAAGCTGTCCTTACGCAAGCACACCCATTTCCTATATAGTAAACTTGTGATTGTGTTTTATCATGCGGAAGCATTTCTAAGGTACATACACTGTTTTCAGCATCTAAGCATAAATCTTCGGCTTCTACCACAGCATTTTCGCAAACATAGCCTAATTGTCCTCTAGGGATACATGCTTCCGTGCTAACCGATTGCCACCTATTTTTGGTGTAATCATAACTGGCCCAGACGTTATGGTTTATTGGCCTAACAACGACTTTTTGGTGTGTTGTCCCTAGAGTGAGGATGGGAAAGATAGCTCTTTCCTCTGCCGCACTAATGGTGAGGACATAAGCTTCAATGTGTTCTTGTTGAGGCTCATAGGTGAAGTTCACTAGTTGCCACCAAGCCTGATGGTCCCTCTCAAATTGTGTAGTGTGATTGTCCTTTAATATTGTTTCCCTTATTTCTTGAGGTAATATACCTGACGTTCCTTCTCTCATTATTCCTGCCGCTACTGATTGTACCCATTGTTGCGTCTGAGAGCATTGGATAGCGAGTGCAACGTCTCTGCTGAGTTCCCCTGTGTAGTCAGTGAGCTTTACAAAATCTTCTGCAGTATGGTTTGCTACCATGGCTAGTAATTTCACCACTAGCGATTGTGTTTCGGCTAATGTAAGCATGGATGTACTGAGAGGCACCTTAAGCTTTCCTAAGCTCGATGTGACGGTACTTAATTTGTTTACTAATACCTCTTGATCTATTGTGTTTACTATGCCAAATCCGGTGCCAATCCACCCACTTAGATCTCTTTTGTTTTTCTGTGATGAGACCTTGTCGCTAGCCATGCATTCCATCCCTTAAGGCTTTGCTGTATAAATGGTCGACAATCCTTTTGCAAATAAGTAATATCGGTGTGAATGTTCATTTGCACCTTTTTCAGGGAATAAGTGGGGTCCAACAATAATTTTAGTTCGTTAGATTTTCTTATCACCTGAGGCCCTATAAAGGTTAGGTTGTGTACTGCTTTACACTCCACTGGTAGGGTGGTTTCTTGAGGCAAGTCTAGATCTGGATACAATGGGATCACATCTTCTGGTAATTGTATCCTATATTCGGCAGCACGCCCGAAAACACGCCCGAGGGAGCTAAAACCCTGTCCCAGTGTTTTTAACTCCCTTTCACATGTGAACGTCATTGACTGATCCAATCTAAATACCATCTCACACAGTGCTTCTCCTCCCTCAGGACCACTAGATGCTCTATAAATCACCGAGTTTCGGGGTTGTGATCCAGGTGGATCTTCCCTGAAGTCGCTCCACTGACATGAAATTGGGCCCTTTTGTTGAGTCCAGGCAATGGGTTTGCCCATTTTCACTAGACTAAAGGTAATTAGGTTTTGTTTAGAGGCTGGCATCGAGGGTTGAATTGTTAATACCAGCCGCCTTGTTTTTCCTCCTCTTTCTCCTGTTGGGTCAAGCTCTCGACACCCAATTTGGATTTGGTCTCCCTTGTATGCTATCATGGAGGGCTGATGCCATACTTTACTTGCATATGGCTGATTGTTACGTAAGGCATAAACCTCGAAGTAGGGTCCGCTCATTCCTAATTCCGGGTGGATACACTGATGTGCATGAGACCATGGGTCTATTGGGGAAGAGTCTTGGGGAAGAGCTATACTTATCGAGAGTCCAATGATCAGAGTTGTAAAGGTTTGGGGTGGAGTCGGGGTCATAATGTCTGGCTGTCAATTTTGTTTCTTTTGGCGTTCTCGTTGCTTGATGTGAATTTGTTCTACTCGTAAAATAGCCTTTTCTAGTTCAGTGTCTAAATCTCTTTGTTTTTTAAAGGGTCCAATTTGGTCACTTGTTAGTGGATGTCGTGGGACAGAAGAATAGCAACGGGTCGATAAAACCTTAGAACGACTAAGTTTCAAACAATATTGTAACCAGCGGTGTACTTTCCAATGGCACCACCCTAATACAATTTGTTCGGGAGCTTCAAACAATTCCTTAGCCTCTAAAATGGGTCTGTTGGCGAATTTCTCTAAGGCCAAATAGTCGTCATTTTCCCTTGCTTCTTTGCAGCTACACTCATAACATTGGAGGTCCAGTAAACAACTTTGTACGTTCCAAAATTTTCTATCGCAACCTCCACAAAGAAATCCAATTAGTCCCACACAATTTCTTTCCCCACATCCAAAGCACGGCCGATCGTGAATAGGGTCCTGTGGGTCAGGTCCTTGTTGACTGTACGTTTCGACCCACCCTATCCACTGTATTGGCGTGCTACGCAATGCAGCTCTAGCTTCGGCATTAAATTCTGCTATGAGAGATAAAGGTTTTGGCAAAGTCAATGTTAGTTTATGTTGGATTCTCACGTGATCCTGCGGAGACAGCTGACTCAGAAGTCTGTACATCTAGGGCAGGTTTAATCTCCTCTTGTTGGTTTTCCGGAGCTCTCTTGACCCGTGAATAGTGGATCCACGTAGGTCGTTCCTTGATCCGAACCGCGGTGAAGGTAGTCAGCAGCACTTGGAAAGGTCCCTCCCACTTTTCTTGTAGGGGTTTTCCTGAAAGATTCTTAACATACACCCAATCCCCGGGGTTAAACGGATGCAATTTGTAATCCGGTTGCTTAGGTTGGTGCTCTATCATCACAGCAGCATTCTTATCAAACTGTTTCCCCACCGCAATTACATAATCGTAAATGTATTGATTACCAATCTGGTCTATGACATCCCCATTTACAGCTTGCATAGCATAAGGTCTACCATATAGAATTTCAAAAGGACTTAACTTTTCCTTCGATCTTGGCTTGACTCTCAGTCTCAGCAGAGCAATAGGCAAAGCTTGATACCACTGCAAATTAGTCTCTTGGCATATTTTAGCAATTTGCTGTTTGATAAGATGATTCATCTTTTCCACTTGCCCACTGGCCTGTGGACGGTAGGGCGTGTGCAATTGCCAATTGATTTGTAATGCTTTGCTTATTGCTTTCACTACTTTTGCACAGAAATGTGTACCTCTATCTGAAGAAATGCTCTTCGGTACCCCAAACCGTGGAATAATTTCATTCAATAGTACTCTAGTTACCTCTCTTTCCTTATTTGTCCTACAGGGGAATGCTTCAGGCCACCCAGAAAATGTGTCAGTTAATACCAACAGGTACCGAAACCCCCCTTTTCTTGGGAGTTCAGAAAAATCAATTTGCCATATCTCACCTGGGAATTTACCTCGGTTTATAGCTCCTAGGTGTACTTTGGTTCCTGTGTTTGGGTTGTTCTTCAGACACCGTTCACACTGGGACGTAACGTGTTTTATAGTAGTAAATAATTTTGGTCCTGCTATTCTGGTCTGCAAATATTGGTAAAGCGAATCTAGGCCCCAATGGGCCTTCTCATGTTCTGCCTTCACAAACTGCCACATCACGTTTCCTGGTATCACTAACTGTCCTGTTTCTAATCGACCCCAACCATTTTCTAGTATTTTGCCCTTATTCCTTTGAATCCACTTATGATCTGATTCTTGGTAATCTGGCTGGATATTGATATCCAGCTCCCCTGGTATTAGGGCCGCTATTTCCGCTTCCTTATTTCTTATGGCCACCAATTTAGCTTCTGTATCTGCCTTCCTGTTCCCTATTTCTGGAATAGTATTGCCTTTCAAATGCCCCTTGCAATGCATTATGGCCACCTGTGTTGGGAGTTGGACCGCCTCCAGCAGTCGCAGAACCTCTCCTGCATGTTTGACTGTTTTTCCTTGTGTAGTCAACAGTCCTCTTTCTTTCCAGATGGCTCCATGAGCATGTACGACAGAAAAGGCATATTTAGAGTCTGTCCATATATTAATTTGCATGTTCTCTGCTAATTCCAGGGCTCGGGTCAGGGCTATCAACTCTGCTTTTTGAGATGAAGTCCCTGCAGGCTGGGGGTTTGACTCAATTACCCTCTCTGTAGTGGTGACTGCATAGCCAGCCATTCTTACTCCTTGCCTCACGAAGCTGCTGCCATCCGAAAACCAGTTGTCCGCGCCTTCGAACGGCTCTTCTTTGAGATCTGGGCGACTGGAGTAGACGGCTTCAATTGTTTCCAGGCAGTCATGTTCGATGGGTTCTGCTGGAGCTCTTCCTTCTAAGAATGAAGCTGGGTTCACAATATTAGTTACCTGAATGGTTACATCATCTGATTCAGCCAGGATGGCCTGGTACTTTAAAAATCTGGAAGGCGACAACCAATGGTTGCCTTTCTGTTCCAGCACAGCTGACACAGTGTGGGATACTAACACAGTCACCTTTTGGCCCAGCGTAAACTTCCTGGCCTCTTCTATGTTAATTATTACTGCGGCCACTGCCCTCAGACAGCCTGGCCATCCTTTACTTACTTCATCCAATCGCTTGGAGAAGTAGGCCACAGCTCTCTTGTGTGGTCCCAACTGCTGTGCCAGTACTCCTAGGGCCATCCCTTGCCGCTCATGGGAAAATAGCCAGAATGGTTTTGACACATCTGGGAGACCTAAGGCTGGTGCTCTCATCAGCTCCCGCTTCAGCCTCTTAAAGGCCCCTTCCGCCTCGGGAGTCCAAACTAGGACATTCTTGGTTTCTTTTAGCAAATCATACAATGGTTTAGCGAGTATCCCATACTGGTAGATCCATAGCCGACACCAACCTGTCATCCCCAGAAAGGCGCGCAGGTCTCTCACCGTCTCTGGTTTGGGCATCTGGCAGATGGCCTCTTTCCTGGCTGCTCCCAGGGATCGCTGTCCTCTGGAGATTTCGTATCCCAAGTACACCACTTCCTTTTGCACCAGTTGTGCTTTCTGTTGAGAGACTCGATATCCACTTAAACCCAGGAAATTCAACAAGGAAATAGTCCATTCAATGCATTCTTCCTCCGTCACTGTCGCTATTAGGAGGTCGTCTACGTACTGCAGGAGAGCGCCATCTCCCGGCGGCCCTTCCCATTGTTCTAATTCTTTGGCTAACTGATTCCCAAAGATCGTGGGCGAGTTAGACCAGCCTTGGGGTAACCGTGTCCAGGTAAGTTGGGTCTTTCTCCCCCTATCTACTGATTCCCACTCAAAGGCAAAAATCCTTTGACTCTCGGGGGCTAAGGGAAGGCAGAAGAATGCGTCTTTCAAATCTAATACGGTGAACCAGGCCAGGCTATCCTTTAGCCTAGTTAAAAGCGTATATGGATTAGCAACCACTGGGTGTAATGTCTTGGTTATTTCGTTTACTGCCCTCAGATCCTGAACGAGCCTATACGTTCCATTAGGTTTCTTTACTGGCAAGATCGGTGTATTAAAGTCCGATTCACATTCTACCAATAACCCTAGTTCTAAAAACCTTTTGATTATGGGCTCAATTCCCTTTCTGTCTTCTATCCTCAGAGGGTATTGTTTTCTTACCACCGGTCTTGCCCCGACCTTAAGTTCGACAACAATCGGTGTCGCTCGTTTTGATTTTCCAGGTATATCTGTAGCCCATACCAATGGATAAGTCTTGCTCAGGATTTGCTCGAAATTGTGGTTCTCAGGTTTGGGTTCCACACAACTGATTGTTAGGCTTAGGGCTGTAATCAGTTGTTCATCGTTTACTTGAAATTCCAATTTGTCCTTGTTGAACTTTATTATGGCTCCCAGGTTTTCCAATAGGTCTCTTCCCAATAAGGGCTTTGGCGAATTTGGTAAATACAGGAACTGATGTATTCCCATTTGTTTCCCAATTTTGTATTTAATGGGTTTCAAAAAGTAAGCTTTTTCTGGTTGGCCTGTTGCTCCCACAACTTGTACAAATTCATCACTTTTAGGTACCAATTCCTGATTTAAAACCGAAAAAGTTGCTCCCGTATCAATTAAAAATCGCAATTCCTTTTTACCTTCCCCTAGCTCCATTTTAACCAGTGGGTCTGCTAGGGTACGGCCCACCGGTCCCCGTCATTCACTATCCTGATGTGTGGTGGTGGTAGTGGCCATAAATCTTTCCCTCAGTTGGGGACATTCTCGCCTCCAGTGCCCCATCTGTAGGCAGTGCGCACATTGATTTGGCCCTACCCTAGTGGGGTGGGGCTGGAGTCTCCCTCCCCTTCCCATTGGGTTGCCTCTACCCCTTCCTCGAGTTCCAGGTTCCGGGTAACCTGTCTTTTGAGCTGCCACTGCTACAGCCACCACTCGGGCTATCCTCCTGTCTTCCTTTTTCTTCTCTTCTGCTTCTCTATTATTATATACCTTCCATGCCTCATTTAGCAGTGTCTCTAGGTTTTTGTTTGCTGGGTGCTCAAGCTTTTGTAACTTCTTCCTGATGTCTGGGTTACTCTGTCCCATCATTAACCCTAGCAGGTGCTGTTTCCCTTCTTCTGTTGCCGGGTCTAGGGGTGTGTATTGTCTCATTGCCGCCCTGAGTCTGTCCAAGAACTCCGATGGGGTCTCATCCTTTCCCTGCCTGATGTTATATAGCACTGACCAGTTGATAGCCTTAGGGATTGCATTACGCAAGCCCATCGCTATCAGTTTCCTATACTGCACCAACCGTTGATAATGATCCGCGTTACCTGGGTCCCATTCTGGTTTACTGCTGGGAAAATTATCTTCTATTCTCCCCGGTAACACTTGAGCATGTTGTCTCCCTGTTTCCAACACAAGCCCCCTTTCTGTATCTGTCAGCTCCGACAGCATCACTTCTATATCCTCCCAATCAATATCTAAATTCTTCGCCATTAATTCAAATCTCTTTGCTACTCCCTCCGGATTTCTCCTAAAATTTTTTGCTTCATCCCTCCAATTGTTCAAATCACTTGTCGAGAACGGCACCTTTACTCTAGTCTTTTCCCCTACCATTGGCATAATTTGTCGGAGAGGAGCTATCGTATGGTTCCCCTCCTCTCTTTGCTTTGTTTCCCCCCGTGCCACAGATCTGGTATAATGCGAGTGACTGGTCCTTGCCCCGGGGTTCTCTTCCTGTGCCTCTATGTCCAGTTCCTCATTTTCACCTCCTATCTCTATTACACAGTCCGTCCGACTCCCGTCCTGGGTCTGTCGTCCCCCTAATATCTGTCGACCCTTATCCTGCCCCGGGCTACTACCCCTCTCATCCTCTGCTGCTTTCCCATCTCTTTTATCCTTTATCTGTATTATTATACTCAATCTCTGCGAGTTGTTCTCTGTCTCCTTTTCGCATGTCACATTACCACTCCCCTTATATTTTAATTCAGGGACGTCGCCCCCCCATGAGTCGCTCTTGTCCCCAGCCTTTGGTGTGCTGGTTTCCATTCTGCAAACACCAGTCCTTGGTGTGTTAGTTTCCATTCTACAGTCACCCCCATTTCTGGATGTGTTACTATCCCCGTATGGACTAAGCTTGGGCGGGCTGCGTGTCTCCCCCCGGCTCTCTTCTCCCAATGGACTGCCTTCTTCCCTTTCGAGCTCCAGTCTGGGTGGGCTGTCAGCATAGCTCCCCGACCCCTGTGGGCTACCTAGTTCCTGAGGGCTGCCCTTTCCCTCGCTAATCCCCGATTTTGATGGGCTACCCTCCTCCCAGCCGTTGTCTAGTTTCTGAGGACTGCATCCAAACTTAGATTTCCACCACTGCTCCAATTCCTTTAATGGGCTAGGATCCCCTTGTTCCTCTTTTGGTCCGGGAAGGGGTCCTTCCCGCCCTGGAGCGAATGGACGGTATTCCCACAAGCTTATTTCGCTCTCCTTTCCACTATCCCTCCTTGTTAACTTGAGACACTGCTGTCCAATACTGCATGCATCACAGCAACGGTCCTTTGACTTCGGACCTTTCTTATCTCTTTCCAAAGCCAATACTAGGGGGTCCTGAGGGGCTACATTAATTCCACATCCCTTTTGCCACTCAGGTTTATTCCTTAGGGTGAAAAACATGTCTGCGTATATTACCTCATCCCATTTATTGAGCCGTCGGAGGAAGAGCATAAGTTGTAAAATGGTATTATAGTTAGTTGTCCCCTCTGGTGGCCACTTTTCTCCGTCATCAAGACGGTACAGAGGCCACCATTGTGTGCAATACTTAAGAAGTGTTTTTTTTACTTATGTTTCCCCCTGGAATCCCTCCCAGGTCCTTCCAGTGTTTTAAGATACATCCTAAAGGGGTTTTCATATTTATATCTTTACTCTGTTGGCTTCCCATGGCTATTCCCTGTGTCTGCGTTTTCTGTTTAACCGGAACAGTCTCTTTTCGCAAATACTGTATGTCAATTGATTTTAACTCTTCATACACACAATTTCCAATCGCTTTGTCCGTTTCCGACCTGGCTTCTCGCGAAGAACAGGAAATGTGGAGCGGGACTCCCTCTCGCTTCGCAGCGATGCTGCGTCTCATTCACTCTCACCCACACATCTTTATGAAACAGTTCCTGCCTTATGGTCTATATCAGAACGGACTGTTTACCAGGTAGGGCCACGAGAGGTCGCCTGCAGACCGTGAGATACCAGTTTGCCAAGTTCATGCACATACATTTCCAATCTGTTTACATAGAAAGTAATAAAAGCATCCCCTATAAAATTTTACAGCGGACACATAAGACAAACACATAAAACCACCAATTAACACATCTTTCTCCCGCTCTCAAAGAACAATAGGCAATCTCCCATACAGCAAAACAAACCAAGGATACCAAGTTCAACTCTTCTCTACCATAACCTAGTCGTTTCCTTTTGTACTCTATTTACGGGACTTTAACCCGTATTTACGGGACTTTAACCCGTAAAATCAGGGATTTTTACCGAGGCGTCCCTCCGGCTTACCCTGCGAGCGGTCACGTCTGACCCTCGTTTTCCAAACAAAGCGCTTTATCCCAAAACCAACAAACAATTCAAATACCTCTTAAAGCCAATAGGCAATTCAAATACCTCTTAATTGAGCAGGAGATGCAGCCAGCGTCCATCCGAGAGCACCGGTCCAGGGAAGGAGCTTCTCCCGACGAAAAGCCGTCAGAGGCGCCCAGAAGACCCCGACCCCAGACCCGGGCCCGGGAGAGGACCCTTAAGGCTTGGATCTCCTGTCTGGTGCCATACGTCCCTTCGTGGTCGCCAGAAAATGATGCCAAATTTTGCCCCAAACAGGCAGGGTGACTACCTAATCAGACTCAGCTTAAGTCAATTAAGCAGGAGGTATTTTTATTAGCGACGCGTCGGAGAAATCACAAAATGGATTTCTAAGTTCTCATAGCAAAGCAAGTCTTATATACAATTTTGGGTATAGGATTACATCAGATCAGATACATAATCATGCATATTCATATGGGGCGTGGTGTAGGCGGAGCGTGGGCGGAGCGTAGGTGGAGACATCTCTTTTGGGGAATTTTCAGGTGGTCGTTCCTGTTGCCTTCATCATAGACGGGGTCTTTCTGATGAGTCTTCCTCTTTAAACTTTTGAACTCTTTTCCTAATTTGGTCAATTCCCGGTGTATTTGGCTTGGATCTCGTGGCTTGGCAAAACCCATAGGGTCGTTTTGACATTGCTGGCTCTAAACCTGCTTAGCTTATTAGTTTCTCCTATACTTATCTCTTCCCCTGTCATGATGCTCTACCTTTTATCTAATTTATTGCTCTGTTTTCCTGGTGCTGTGCTTTCTCCGTGTGTTCTAGTGCCAGGCCCTTCTTTACATGCTTCTCATTCTATGTTTTAACCCATTACTTCTGGAAGGCTATCTGCTTTAGGGCTTCATGGCCCTGCCAACAGCCCCCAGCACCCACTGTGCCCCGGGCTGGGGCTGGGGCTGGGGCTGGGGCAGCCAGCCTGACACAAACAAAGCCCCATGGTGGGAGCAGAGGTGGGACTCCAGAACCTGTGCACAGCTGCTTTGCTGTGCAGGCAAGGAAGGGCTTGGGCTGCTCCACTGCCCTTGTTTGCTTTGGGGTCACCGTGATTTTGGGGGGCAGTGCAGGGGGGAAGAGAGAAAGTGTGGGTTTCCCACAGCCATGGCTGGGTTTTTCCCTGGCATGCAGGGGTTGGGCCTTCCTCAAGACCCTGACAGAGATAAGACTTTTTACCAATTTTCTTGTTTTCCCATTTTGTCTCTAAACTCTTTTCAATAATGTGTTGTTTGTTATTCCAGAGGAAGCGTTCCAGGTGGTCCAGTGTGGATGGGGAAGTGCTTGGGAGCAGCTGTGGTGTGGATGGGCCGTGCCCTTGGAGAAGGCTGAGGACATGGTTTGGGAGCAGCTTTTCTTGCAGCCATGGCTGGCGTGAGGTGGGTTCCCTGTGTGCTTGGCAGGGTGGGATCAGAGCTTTTGGGAGATGGCAGCGAGCACAGGAGTATCCTGCTCCGGGCAGCTGCTGAGGGCTGGATGTGCCGTGGCTGGCTGCAGGCTGGGCACATGTGCTGCCCTCCTGCTCTGTGCCTTTGGCAGCAGGGATGGGCAGCTCTGGGCACAGCTCTGGACGCAGCCAGCATGGCCTGGGCACCGCAGGCCTTGGCACAAGGGCACAGGAGCCCTCAGCTGACGGGCGGTTTCTGCTTTCTCTCCTTGCAGCCGGGCTCTGCGGGTGCTGAGGCTGCTCTGGGCTCTGCCAGGGCTCTGCTGGGCTCAGCCCTGGGCCCAGCTGGGCTGGCTCTGCCCTCACATTGCTCTGACAGCTCTGCATCAGACCAGCCCGTTGCGAGCACAGCACCTGAGCTTTCTGCTTTGGCAGGTGAGTGAGACTCTGCTGCAGGCCCAGAGATTGCAGCTGGGGACACACATCCAATTGGCAAGGACCCAAACTCTCCACAGTCCCGGCTGAACGCCTGGATCTGCACAGGGTGCTTTGTCTGTCCCATTCTTCCTTCTTGATTGGCTGGAATTGTGCAATTGCACTTTCTTCCTCCTCTAGCAGTGCCACGAGTGGGCCAAAGCTGGTGAGTGGGCCGTGTTCCTGAGGTACTGCAGTCTGGAGCTGATGGATGGAGAATTGCCCTTCTGCACTGCCAAACCAGAGCAAAAAGCTGTCAGTGGGACTTCGTGTCTCTAAGAAACTCCTGGCAGTTACAACAGGAATGTGCAGCTCATTTGCAGGGTGAGAAGGAAGGTGATCTTCTAAAGGATTTGGGGTTTGACAGAGTTTCCATTCCCAGTCCTGCTTGGAGCTGGAAGGGCACAAAGCAATTTCCTCTTGCTTCGAGCACAATTTCAAATACCAGTGTTGGGAACAAAGCCCAAAATCTTTTAAGAGGCTGCTGAGGTCAGTAAGATGGATCCATGCCATCAGCACATTTACAATGTAAAGAACTGAGTTCTCTTTTGAAAAAGATCATTTACCTCTTAATGCAAAGAAGGTGTCCTTGCATTTATGTTTTGTTTTTTTTCACTAACATTGTGTTATGTTTTTTCACTAACACTTGGATTTTATTCTTATCTTTTACAATTTACCTAGTTTTTTCCTTTTTCCTTTTTTTCCTTCTAAATAGAAAACATGTCCTACAGAAGAAATGTCCTTTGCTCCTGGTTCCCGTGTGGAGCAGCTCCCTTCCTGCTGGCTGAGCTGCTCAGGCAGAGCCCGGCAGCTCCTGGCCCTGCAGGGCTGAGGCTTTTCCCTGTTTCTGGGCACAGACTGATGGAGCAGTACTGCTGAACACGGGCACACAGAGGGACCAGCAGCAGCTGCCTTTGGCCACCTGAGGCTCCAAGGCCCAAACTCTGAGCAGCCAGGGCTGGAAGAGACTGGCAGGATCTGATCCCTGACTCTGGGCCAGGGCTGCACAAATGACCCCACAGCAGCAGCAGCAGCAGCAGCAGCAGCAGCAGCCGCAGCAGCAGATGGAGCTGACTTTGAGCACAGCCCCTGCCCCTCTTCCCTCCCATGTGCAGCAGTGTCACAGCAGCCTGAGGCACCTGGGAGCCCCCAGTGCCAGCAGGGACTGGAGATGGCAGCCCTGGACTCCTGGAGGCTGTGCAGGGAACGGAGCTGGGCACTCCCTGTCCATGGGGAGCTTCCAGATGGAAAAGGCGGCTGTGTCCAGGCAGCTGCAAGGGCACAGAAAGGAGGCTCTGGAGCACTGGATCTGTGCCAGTGCCACAGTCCTGGGCAGCAGCCAGCGAGCCCTGGGGGAACAGAGGGCACAGCAAGAGGGACAGAACCAGGCAAGGGCAGAGACTGGAGAGAGCCAGGCCTGGGAGCAGGAACAGCTGCTCCATTGCACTCTTGGAGAAAGCTCTTGGCTGGTTCAAAGCGCTGAAAGATGTGAAGGGCAGAGAGGAGGCCACAGCAAACAATGCTCCTGTTTGCACAGCCTCCCCTCTCCGTGTCCCAGAAGGAATTGCATGGACTGTGCTCTTCTCTCTGATTCGTCTCGTTCAGCATGAGCAGCTCAGCACCAGGAGCTGAAGGAGCTGAAGCCTCAGGCCACAGGAGCTGGGCAAGAGGAGACTTTCTGAGCAAAGTAATGCTGCTAAAATAGCCCCAGCTGAATGCAGTGGATATTAGCATGGAACCACAGAATCCTTTCTGTTGGAAAAGCCCTCTGAGCTCACCCAGTGCAGCTGCTCACCCAGCAGTGCCAAGCCCAGCACTAAACCTCGTCCCTGAAGTGCCAAGGTCTGGACACCAGCCCTGAGTGCGGCCTGAACAGCAGGCCCTGAGCCAAAGATGGCCTCTGGATGAACCTTCCAAGCAAAGGTTATCTTTGTATCTGCTCCCTGATGAAATATGCATGGTCATTAGCACTGAGATACATGTAGCCACTCATTAGTGAAACATGTATTGACCTTCGTGTATTTAGAAGCCAGACAAGGCCATGAAATCTGACATCTGGCCTTGTTTGGGGCTGTATGGTCAAAGTCAGCTCCCTTGGTTCCTCCTTGAGCCCTGGCCAGGCTTTGGGAGGAACCCAAGAGGAGGATGAAAGCAGATGTTGCCACACTAGCAGTGCTGTCAGTTTGTTCATTCAGCACTGTCAGAGCTGGGCCCTCTCCCAGCGGGGTTGGAGCCTCACCTGGGGCTGGAGGCACCTGCAGGAATGCCCAGTGCCCAGGAGTGGCTCTGCAGCCGTTGGCTGTGACAGCTTCCCCAGCTGCTGTGTGGGTCTGGGGGATGGTAAAGGCTGAGGGTAAATGCTGCTGGATCTTTCTTAATCACTGCTGCAATCTTTGGTGGTGATTGCTGGGTGCATTGCTGAACTGCTCCCGTTGTGATTCTTTGCTGCTCTGAACTGCAGGAAATGACACTGATTCCTTCAGTTGGAGTCTGTGGCTTTGGTGCTGACCCTGCCCACTGGCAAAACAAAACTGGCACAGTCTGGCCAGATCCCAACAAAATGTCACTTGTTCAGTGTAAATGTGAGGAATCAGTCCCATCAGAAATTCCCAGCTGGGAAGCCCTTTCCTGGAGTTCCCTGGCTCTGGAGTGGGCTGAGGTTGGAGCCCCGTGGGAGCAGTGGGGCAGTTGGGTAAAAGAGGCTGCACCCCTGGATGTCTTCAAATGCATCCAAAAATTGCACATGGAAACGGAAAAGACCTTGTGGGTTTGGGCAGACAAAGATGAATTTGTTGAGAGTACATAGGAAACAGCACCTTCAGAAGGAACAATGATTGTTGGAATGCTCCCACATGGAGCAAGAGAAGAAGGTTTTAATCTTGAACTGATATGCATTTGTGCAAGTGAAATATCTATATACATAATAATTATATATGTATTTATAGTATAATAAGACCTCAATATATCTATTTATACAAATTTATTTATGTCTGTATCTATCTATATTTCTATATCACTATCTATCTATGAAATTATATAATAACGTGAAATAGTGCTGACAATACTAATTTGGTAGCTTTGGCTGCTCAGGGATGTAACACTAAATACCCTACAGAACAGGACTGGCCAGGACCCTCATGTCAGTGGTCAACTTTTTGAGATTGTATACAATGAAAAAGGGAGAAAGGGAGAAAATTGGCTATTTTTGACGGGTTTCTGATACTGTGGTGCAGGGTGCTTTGTCTGTTCCTGTGAAAAATACTGTGATTTTGCCTGCAGGGTTTTTCATGTACCAGATTATGCACAAGCTGCAGGATTGGGTGCACGGGTGAAGGGGTTGTTAAAAGAGCAGTTGGAAAAATAAGGAGATGGGAACCTTTGTCCATGGAGAACCAATCTCCCAGATGTGCTCCATGCCCTTCACAATGGCCCACTGGGGAAATGGAACCCCCTGGCTGTGCACGGCTGCCCCCAATTTGCAAATCCAACCATGGGCAGTGAGACTTGGGCTGCCTGGGAAATTGTTCTGGCTGTGATGGCCCCTGGCAGGGCCAGCCCAGAGGCTGCAGGGCTGGGCCTTCATGCACTGGAATTCATTAGGAAAAATTCAAAGCCAATGACAGCTATCAATTCTGAAACAGGAATTCAGATTCCTCCAGGACACTTTGCTTTGGTTACTGCTCCCTTGGAGCTTGGCCTTGCAAAGTGTTCCTGTCATGGCAGGAGGAAATGATGCAGAATATCAAGGAGAAATTACAGTAATTCTGTAAACAATAGTGACCAGGATTGGATTAGTCAACCCTGTGACAGGGTAGTACAATTATTGATACTGCATTTTTAGGAATGATTGTGAAAAAAGGAGATCCACCTCCAATCACCACTGTTTGTGCAAATAAAGGGTTTGGGTGCAGCAGTCCTAATAATGGAGCCAGAGTATGGGTCCCGAGGCCAAAAGGCCCTCCCAAGGCAGCTGAAGGAGCAACTCCTGGGAAAGACAACTCTTGAGTCCTGAAACCTGGGCAGGAACAATGGGAATGTGTCCCTGCATCCAAGGATTCTGTGTGAGAACAAGGAGATCTGACAGGATATGGTTTTACACATCCTGCCAGACCAGATCTCCCTGTTTGCCCCAAGGGCCCCTTTGGGAAATGCTCTGATCCACGGGGCTCCATGTGAAGGCTGCTGTGACACTGAGGGACTTGCACAGCAATTCCATCCAGGAGCCTGGGTGCCCCTCAGGGACTGGGACCCGGCCCCTTCCAGCCAGAGGGGAAAGGGCCCCCCCAAGCCTTGTTAGCCACAGACAGCATGGTAAAGCTGAACAGCAAAGGGCCTGGGGGCATTATTCTGGAATTAAAAAGGTGCCAGCTCCATGCACAACAGAATTCTTGTTCCTAATTGGAATGAGATTGAGAAGAAAGAATGAAGAACGGTATCACTAAAGTACTGCTGATGTCTGTAAGATGTACCTTGATAGTCAGCCAGAATCTTTGTCTGCCACAAACACCTCTGGTTTTTCACCAAGGGATTGGTCATCAAAATGTAATGATGGGTTATGATGGATTGCTGAGCTTCTTTTGTAATTCATTGCTAATGATGATGTGCTTTGCTGAGCTTATCCTTTTGTAAATCTTTGCAGTTGTGCATGATATAAATGACACAATTCCTTCAGTTGGTGTCTGTGTCTTTGGTAGTGACCCTGCCCACTGGTGAAACAGGGTCCCCTCTTGCCTAAGTGTTCCCTGGGAAGGCAAAAGCCCTCCCTCCAAAATTCCCCCCTTCCTCCCTGTTCCCCCCTTCATACCCTGAGCATGATGTGCTCTGGTCTGGGGTACCCCGGGGTCAGTTGGGGTCCCCTGTCCTGGCTGTGTCCCTGCCCAGCTCCTCCGCAGCCCCAGCCCCTCCCCAGCGTGGCTGGACAAGGGGCAGGACAGGCCTTGGCTGTGCTGCAGCTCAGCAAGAACAAAACCATCTCTGCGTGCTCAGCCCTGTGCTCAGCACCCGGCCCAGCAGTGTCTCAGTGCCAGGGGCTGTGCCCTCAGTGCCTGCCAGGGGTTTCCATGGCAACTGCCAGGCCAGGTGACCCAGGTGTCCCCCCAGTGCCGGTTGCCATGGAAACAGTGCCCAGCCCTGCCCCTTTCTGTCTGGCTGACCTGGCCTTTGGCCCTGGCAGTGCCGTTGGCTGCTGGTTCCTGGTGCCTGAGCGGCCAGCGCGGCACAGGGCAGGTGGCCATGGCACAGCCCCCAGCAAGGGATCCCCTCTGGCTCTGGGCACTGACACCAGCCCTGAGCAAGGGCCCAGGGCAGCTTTCCATGGCCACCAACCATCACAAGGGCTCCGGGCATTGGTTGCCATGGCACCAAACCAAGGAACGGGTCCCCGTGGCCATTGCCATGGCACCTGGTGGCACCAAGGAGTGTCACTGCAATTGTACCTGGAACAGCCCTGGCACTGCTTTGTCCCAGGGTTGCCATGGCCGCTGAGGACAGCAACAGCTCTGCAGGCAAGTGGCCATGGAACCTGGCTGCAGAAATGGCTCCTTGGGCTGGTTTCCAAGGAAACCTGAACTGATGGGGGTTGCCATGGCACCCAAACCCAGCAGTGGGGTCATTGCAGTGTCCATGGCAACAGTCCCTTGCAATGGCACCACTGCATGTTGGGATGATGATCCACCCTCACAGCTGGCCCAGGGCAGGTCTGGAGTGCTCCTGGTGGCAGCTTGGGCTTGGCACACACTTGAGGAGGATGTCTGTTTGCAATGGGGAAACTCAGGAGTTTTAGATTGCTTCAAAAATCAAAGAAGGAAAATCCCTCTTTGGCTGTGTGCAGCCAGTTCTTCAAGCAAAGCAGGTTCCAGGTGAGTGAGGAGAGACACAATGGGCTTGGGGAATGTGGAGCAAGGTTGTCTACACTGGCTCAGAGCTCAAGGCACAGCTTCTCTGAGCAGGCCAGGGCTCCTTAGGAGAGTCCCTGGATCAATATCAGTCACTGAATGCTGCAATCACCTCTTGTGTAATAGGAACAGCAATAAAAGACACCCTTTAAAATAGGACTACATATTTCCTGGAAACTCTTTGAACTATTTCTCCATAACTGTCAAAGGAAACCGTCCTAATGAACTGCACTGGAGCAGAGGGAAATCAAGGCAGAGCCAGGGTTTGTCAGGACTTGCTTGATCCTCATGAGCCTCACTGTGCATTTGGAGCTGAGCCCTTGAACATCAGGGCCTGGCAGGAGATTGCACAAACCTTGCCAGGAGTCAAAGGCAGAGGAAACACCCCAAGTTTCTGCAGGCATTCATGGCTCCCACTGAGGTCCCTCTCCAACACAGGCTCCTCATGCACTCCTTGCAGGAGAGAATTGGTGGCCAGGATGGCACAAAAACCTCTCAGACACTCAGTGTGGAAAGGAAAATCCAAAGCACCTTCAGCACCTTGAGTGTCTCAAAGCATTAATGAGCCCCACTGAGTGTCAGTACAAAGCTCTCCAGGGACTAATTCACGCAGATAATTGGGGCCATGATTGGACAAATATCTCCCAGAGTCTATCCAAAGGGAAACACCAAGTACCTTGAAAGAACTGAAGTACTTTGAAGCATTAATGAGCCCCACTGAGTGGTGTTACTGACAAAGCCTCTCTAAGAACTAACTACAACACATAATTGGAGGCCATGACTGCATAAAGCTCTCAGAGACTCCAAAGCAAAAGCAAAACTCCAAGTCCTTTGAAAAACCTGCAGTCCCTGCAGGGAGCATTCAGGAGCCCCCAGGGCCATTGCTGAGCAAGGCTCCCCAGGGACTCCTTCCAGCAGATCCTTGAGGCCACTGGGATGTGGGCTAGGGGGAGATGCTGAGGACAGGACAAGGGGGTGACAGTGCCCAGCCTGGGGCTGTGCCAGGAGGCCCCAGTGCCTCAGGACAAGGTGTCTCCTCCCAGCCCTTGGTGACACAGACCCTGCTGCTGTGCCCCAGGGCACCAAGACTTGGCTTCTCTTTGTCCGCAGCTGCCATCAGTGCCTGCAGTTCTCTGCTCTGCCTGGGGCCTGGGGACACTTTCCCTGTCGTGTCCCTTACAGGGATCTCTTCAAAGTACAAGAAACTTCAGTGTTTCAATAGAACTGAGTTCTTGAGGGTTCTTGAAGGTTCTGTGACATCCCAGAGCTGGCTGTGACATCACAGAGTAGGGTCTGAGGCCATAGAACACAGTCTGCCATCATAGAGGGTGGCTCTGTGGCATCAGAGAGTGGGTTGTGACATCACCTGGTGGCTGTGGAACATCATAGAGCAGGCTGTGACATCACAGAACAGATTGTGACATCAGAGGGTGACTTTGTGACATCAGTCTTCTGTGATGTCACAGCACTGCTGTATGACATCGCAAGGTGACATCGAGTTGGCTCTGTGACATCAAAGGGGCAGTGTCACATCACAGAGAAGGCTGTGTGACATAACAGGGGCTCTGTGACATCACAGGGGCAGTGTGACATTATGGGGGCTGTGTGACATCACGGGAGCTGTGTGAGGTCACTGGGAAGGTCACTCTGCCCCGGCCCCCCTCACAGCTCCCCCCAGAGCACTCCAACCCTGCTCGTGCACAGCGGGGTCCCCTGTCCTCCCGGGCCCCCCCACCCCTGGCCCCGCAGCGTCCCCCAGAGGATGTTCCACGAGATCGACCCCAGAGCCTGACACGGGGATGGGGGCCGGGGCCCTGGGGGTGGCACAGGGGGACAGGGACCTCCCGGCAGGGTCCCTGTGTCCCCCAGAGCCAGAGCCTGGGCCAGGGCTCCTTCACCCTGTTACGAACGAGGGCTTGAGAGCGCTGAAGAAATCCCCAGCAAGGGAGCAGCAAAAACCAGACTTAATATTAACCAAGAGCAGCACAAAGTTCCTTGGCAAGAGTCGCTCTGCTCCTCACTGGACTCTTCAGGCACACCAGGGAAACAAAGCAACAACAAAACCAAACAGAACCCAGGCAATCAAACCAGAAATTAACTGAGAACTGTCCCTCTGTCTGTGTGTGTGTGACACAAGGACAGCAAGGGCAAGGATAAAAGGAACACGGCCTGAAAGCTTAACAGAGCTCAAACTTAACCGGACATTACTTATACATTAACCTTAACTGATAGTTTCAACCTCACAATTTAGCAAAAGAGCAGAGTGTAACAGCATGTAACCTAACTTAAACCTATGACTTCGCAATTTAACAGAGGTATAACATTTAACAATATTGAACTTAACATAAAACTTATATTAAAGGTAACCACTTATCAAAAGAAAAACTCTCAGCAGCATTTAATTTAACTTAGGCCTCGTGATTTAACCTTCCCTACAGGCCTGACTGACTCAGCTATCCAAGGCACAACAACCCCTCAGAGAGCAGCATTTCTGCCACATTTCCCCAGCACAGGCACTCGTGTGTGCACACAGACACCAAGAGTCAGTGCAAGGCACCTGTGAGAAATTCCCCTGAGGGCAGGAAATGCTCACTGTGGATCCTTTGGCATCTCCCCAGTGGGCAAAGGGTTGAGCCTGGAGGAGCTGGGGGATCAGCCCAGGCTCTGTCGTTGTTCAGGATCCCCGAGTGCAGCAAACGGGAGAGTTCCCGGCTGGGAGAGGCCTCACTCAGAGGGAGTCGCTGGCCCAGGAGAGCTCCAAGGGCTCCTTTTGGGGTGCTGTGCGCAGGGCCCCAAGAGAGAGGCTTCAGTCCCAGCAATGGTTCATCCTGGCCGCACTTGGCATCAACAGCTTTCTTTGGCAGTGTGAGAACAGGGATGTTGTGCCACTGAGGAAACAAAAACTGTTCCCAGGGCTGCTCCTACAGAAACCAGGAGCTGGTTGGGCAGCAGCAGTGGCTGGAGCAGTGTTTGTGATGAGCTGCAGAGGAGCTGAGCCCAGGGGCTGTTGGCCAAGGCCGAGGCCCAAGGAGCATTTCTCAGCTGGCAGGGCGGCCTGAGAAGGGGAGGGGGGAATGCAGCAGCACAGGGCCATGGAACCAAGGGACCATTGTGACACTGTGGAGCCTTGTGAGACCAAGGGACCATTGTGACACTGTGGGCCCTGTGAGACCAAGCGACCATTGTGACACTGTGAGGCCCTGTGAGACCAAGGGACCATTTTGGCAATGTGATGCCTCATGGTGTCATGGAGACCACTTTGACATTGCTGGGCCTCAAGGAACCAAGGGGACTGTACTGACGCTGTGTGACTCCATGGAATGTAGGGATCATCGTGACATTGAGAGGCCGCATCGGACCAAGGGTCCATTGTGATACCACCGGGCCTCATGGAACCATGGAGACCATTATGACACTTTGTGGTGTCATGGAACCAGGCAGCCATTGTGACACTGTGGGACTCCATGGAACCAAAGGTTCACTGTGACATTGCAAGGCCTCGTGGAACCATGAAAAGACAATTAAGACACTTTACAGCCTCATGGAACCAAAGGGCTATTGTGACACTGAGGGGCCCATGGAATCACAGAGACCATTGTGACACTCAGGGGACTCATGGAGACCATTGTGACACTATGAGGCCCCATGGAATAAGCAAAGCATTGTGAGACTGTGAAGCCTCATGGAACCAGTAAGACCATTGTGACCCTGAGAGGAGCATTGTGATATTGTGGGGCCGCGTGAAACCAAGAGGCCTTTGTGACACTGCAGAGCTGCATGGAACCAAAGATCCATTGTGACACTGCATGGTCTCATGTCATCAGTGGTCCATTGTGACACTGGGCAACCAAAGGAGACCATTGTGACACTGCAGGGCTGCATGGAACCAATGCTCCAGGGCGACACAGAGTGGCCTCCTGTCATCAGTGGTCCATTGTGACACTGTGGAGCCAGAGGAGACCATTGTGACACAGCAAAGCCCCAGGGTCCAAAGGTCCATTGAGACATTGCAGACTTCATGGAACAGAGGAGTCACATGACATTGTGGGGCCTGGGGAACCACGGAGACCATTGTGACACTGCAAGGGCTCATGGAATCCTTGGGACCATTGTGACACTGCAAGGGCTCATGGAATCCTTGGGACCATTTTGACACTGCGGGGCCTTATGACACCTGGGGGCCTCTGTGACATTTTGGGACCCCATTGAACCTGGGGGCCAGTGACACTGCAGGTCTTCTTGCAATCAAGGGGCCATTGTGACACTGCTGGAACCCATGGAATCAAGTCACCATGATGACACTGCGGGGCCCCATGGATCCAAGGAACCATTGTGACAATATGGAGCCCCATAAAACCAAGGGAAAACAGAACAGGTCTGGCTGCTTTGGCTTCCCATGGACTGCCTGACTGGTCCAAGTGACCTTTGCATGTTGAGGGCCACTTCTCATCTGCTGCTGAAACACTGGGGCTCTGTGCTTTCCTTCCCAATGGAAAAGAACTATCCTTCTATCTCCAGGCACCCATGGCCAGAATTGGGATTTCACCTCCAAAGTTCCTTATATCCAGAGATTGTTCCCATAGGCATATTGCCAGGATAAGTCTGGCTGGCAGTAGTTTCACAAGGGTCACCTCTCATCCGTCCCCAAAACATTGGGAAAGGCTCCATGCTCTCCTTCCCATGGGAAAGAACTGTCCTGCTTCTCCAGGTGCCCATGGTCGAGACTGGGTTTCCACCTGCAAATTCCCTAAATCCAAAATCTGCAATTACTGACAAGTCTAGCTGGCCTTGGCCTACTGCGGCTCTCACCTGCCTTCCAAATCTTGGGGCTCTGTGCTTTCCTTCCTATGGAAAGAACTATCCTTCTCAGCCAGGTGCCCATGGGCACAATTGGGATTTCACCTCCAGCATTGCCTGTTGTGATAGACTGGAGGAGATTGTTGGCTCTAAACATTTTGTATGTGGTGGAGGAAGGGGCAGGTCCAGCCTTGCCCTGCCCTGTAAGCCCAACCCTGCCCTGCCCTGCGACCCCAATCCCCCCAGGGACCTCCAGTGGGTTTACGGTTTCTACCTGACCTGCGGCACACTGAATCCCCAGCACTGCCATCCCACCCTGGGCACTGGGGCCCTCTTGGCTCTACTCAGTGCTGCTGCTGTACTCGGGGCACCCTAAAGCCCGCTAGGGACCCGTGTCCCCGCACTCCAGGGATTGTGTGCGACTCACACTGCCCCGATCCTCCACGCACCCGGAGCTCCGTTTGGGGTTTGCGTGCTAACTCACAAATTCACCTGCCACCTTTACTCGAGTTTGGTGCACAGGGAAAACACCAGCCAGATATCTGCAAGAGGTCAGGAATTACACAAATTTTTACAGGCAAAGTACAAAAAACCAAGAAACTTTGGAAGAGGATTTCATGCAACATCCAATTACAAAGAAAACACTTGTCATAGCAATAACTTCATTAACTTAGTTCATTTGACATAGAAATCAATGAACACGTAAGCTGTTGAGGTACTCAAAAATGTTCCATATAAAGAGCATTAGAAGGAGAAGAAAGAGAGAGAGACAGACAGAAGCTCTATAGAAAGACACACATATGACTAACAGCTCCTAGGGTTCCAGCGTGTGTGAGACACAAACCCCAGGAGAAGGCGGAGTCCATACCAGGGGCTGACCTTGCACTCCATGTTTTTAAGCCTCCAGGCCTTTGTGGGCCTCCCCCCAGGTGGGATTTCTGATCACACAGGCAATCAGGGCTGGGTTAGCACTGTACCCACTGTGTGACTGATTGACAGCTCATCCCAGGGTGTCTCAGGACATTGATCTCATCCATCCTCTGATAGTGACTATGGTGACACTGGGGAACCTCATGGAACCATGGGTCAGTTGTGACCAGGTGTGTCCAAGGACACCATGGTGACATCAGGGAATCTCGTGGGAACAAGTGGCCATTGTGATGCTGTGGATCCCCATGGAACCAAGGGAACATGGAACAGGCTGATGCCTTCAGTTTTAGCTGTCGTATTTCCAGAGTCTCTACTGCATTAGTCTGTAACTCTGGACTTCATACACAGGGTTAGCAAGTTCTCTTCACAGTGTAGTCAGACAAAACAATCCTTTTCCAGCCCCAGAACCGGACACTGTTGCAGCTTCAGGCACAAAAAGTGCAAACAACAGCAAATTGCGGAAAGCAAACCGGGGGGATGGGACTGCATAATCTGAGGCTGTAACTGGACAACTAACCCCAATATTTAAATGGACCAAACCTTATAAAAGTGTGAAAACTCCTGACCAGTCATCCATTTTGAGTGTAGCCTCAACTGGGCTCTTGTCCTGCTCAAGGTGAATCCTTTGAAGGCCTTTTAATAAATCCCAGCAAGAGGAAGAAGCCATGAGAAAGCTGACAACTCTTTGTGAGAACCGAGTTGTGGAGCAGTGAAAAACAACTTGTTTTTCCTGAGAAAGAGCTCTAGGACTGTGGAAAACAACCTACTTTCCCTGAAAAAGAGCTGTAAGACTGTGATAAACACCAGCCACCCGTATAAACTGTATTTTCCCTCTTAGACAGAAAAATTAAAACTATCTCTCACAAACAACTTTTCCTGCACATACACACCAGGGGTTTGAGTGACCAGTCAATACTGGGTAACAACTTGTTGCTGACCAACTGGGGATAGACAGGGGATGTTCTTAAAAAACCCTACGAAAAGGCCTATAAAAAGACTGTATAAAAATAGCACAGGATCGATCCTTTCTTTTTGCACCATAAAACGTGTCCTGCATCCCTCTATATTGGGCGCTGTTGCAGTGCCCTTTTATTTCATAGCTTTTTGGATGGTGTGTTCCAGTTCACCCCCTGTATGTTGTCTTTCCCCAAACTGGATTATTCCCAGGTTATATCCCTCCCCTTTTACCCTTCAATCATTATAATCCTCACCTTGTATTCCACTGCCTTCCCTATCCATCTGTGGATTTCTCGGCTGTTTAGATGGTCTGGGGAAAAGCCCAAAGATGGCCTTGGGCCCCCGGGTTCGAAAGGACGAGAGGAAGCTTCAGATTTGTTCTTGGTCTTGGTGTTTATTAATTGCTTATCTAAAAGATTTTCTCTTGGCCTGACAGAGTTCTGCTCAGCAGTCAGCCATGGGCACACACTGAAAGCCCCTGGGGCGATCACCTATCTTTATACCCGGAGTTACGTATACAATATTTATCATTTTTCTCCAATACCCTCTACCTTTATTAACCAGTGTTCCCCTAGTAAGGTCCAATCCCGGAGTGCCAACATCACCACAGAAGATGGAGGCCTAGAGGAAGAAGAAGAAGGAGAAGGGCACGCCCCAATCCCTCCATCTTGCCTCTCTAGACCCCCCTGTACAGGGATCTTAAACCCTGTATCTCACACTCCAATTAACTTGTCCCTTCACCATTCACCCCAGTGAAATCCTCCCGTCCTCATACTGATGTCATCTCCCATGTGGGATCAAAGTCCAGCCACCAGACATTTCTGGCAGCATTCCAGGACTCCCGAGCCCCCCAGTTCTGAGAGACTGAGATCCCACATCCATCCCTGTAAACTCTGCCCCTGTTCTGGACCCTTCCCTCTCAGTCTCCTGTAAACCCCTCCCCTGCAGGTTCCGCCCCTTGGGAATTCCCCTCATGGATGATGCCCCATTGGCCCATGTGACCTGCCCTCTCCACCCTCTTATCCCATTGGTCCCTGAGATGTATTCCCCTCCTTTTGCTCCTCCCTCCCTGATTCCCTATTGGCTCAGCGATCATGCCCACCCACAGTTCTAGTGCTCTATAAAATCCTGAGCACACTGGTGCTTGAGGCTCTTTGGTGCCTGTTCCCTCTGATGAGTAAAGCTTCCTCAGAATCTCACACCAAAGGCCTCCCTCTCCTCTTTAGTCTGCTCCCTGACACTGACACCATTCCAGCTGTGGAGCAGGTGGCTCCAAGGTTCAGCTCTCCCTGTTTCAGGGGAAGCTGTTCCCCATTCATGGCACGCAGCACCCCTGAGCCAGCTGTGTAGTCCATCGCAGTGTCAGTCCGGGGCTCCTGCTGGGCTGAGTCTGCCCTCAGGCAGGGCTCAGTTCCCCCACAGCATCTCGGTGTCACCTGTGAGCCCCGAGGAGAAGACACCTTTGTGCCCTCTGCTCAGAATTTCACTGCCAGGACAGCAGGAATGCAACCCAAACCTGCCTTCAATCTGCTGGGGTGGGCAACTCCTGCACCAGCGGCTTTCCGGCCATTCTGCTGCTCATGGCCAAGACATTTTCCCTGCCCCTCTGCCAGGGGAATGCCCTGTGCCAGTTCTGCTGTGAGGCTTCCTTGGGGCGATGCTGGCACCAGTGGTTCCTTCAGTATTGGAACTGGAGTCAGCGAACATGACTGGTGAGCTCTCAGGATGGCCGGGGACAACTGATCCACCTGGCCCACCCCAAAATTCACCCAAGTCCTGCTGGAGCCGATGGACCCAGCGGCCAAGAATGACCCAAGAGCCAGGTAGAACCACTCACCCTTTTCCAGGACACTGCGGTGGCTCTACCCCACCGTGGCCAGGCGTTACAGGTGACCGTGTAGGGCCCCTCACCCAGGAAACCCCAGAGCCCCACAGTGCCCCATAGACAGGTAGACCCAGCAGCCCCATCCCGCCAGGAAACCAAATTTCAAGACCAATAAATAATTTAAACATACTTTTGACATAGGAAGATTTTTTTGGCATTTAAATTCTTTTGAGTAAATCAAGAATTTTGGGGGTGTAATATTCTATTTGCAGGGTTGCCCAACGAAGGCAGGAATGATGCATTTAACTCCATGTTCTCAGAAGGCTAATTTATTACTTTATAATACTATCTTATAATAAAGTATGCTATACTATACTATACTATACTATACTATACTATACTATACTGAAGAACAGAGAAAGGATTCTTAGTGAATGTTCAAAAGATAATAATGAAAACTCGTGACTCTTTCCAGAGTCTCGACACAGCTTGGCCATAATTGGCCAATGAGTCAAAATAACTCACACCAGAATCCAATCAAACAATCACCTGTGGGTAAACAATCTCCAAACACATTCTGCACATGAGCACAACACAGGAAAAGTAAATGAGATAAGAATTGTTTTCCTTTTTCTCTGAGGCTTCTCAGCTTCCCAGGAGAAAAATCCTGGGCAAAGGGATTTTTTCAGAGAATGTGAATGCCACAGTGTTAGAGATGAGTAATGAGATGGTTGGCTCTCCCAATTAAAGGGTGAACATGATAAGTATGTTAAGAGAAGTTGTACAGATGTATAGTTATGTTACTGCAATGTGTCCCCCCCACCCAGCATTGTTATCCCGGGCTGATATTGGTAGTCCGGGCATTTGGGGAGGGGCAGATTGTTCCTAAGAGGCACGGCCTAGCAACACCTGCCCTCCAATGCAGTTCCATGGAAGCAGTCTACACCAATGGACAGTGACCAAGAGTCAACAGACAGCCTTTGGAAGGAGCTAGGGCTGCCTGTTGCAACAGCAAGGATATAAAAGGGAGAGCAGCCATTGTGTGGATGAGCCAGCCACGTGGTTACCAGCCACCAAGTGGGGGAGGCTCCCAGCGCTGTAACTTTTTCCTTATTTAATCCTTTTGTTGTAAGTTTTATTAAGTTTTTAATAGACCTTTCAAAATATTGAGAAGTAAATGGTGATTTCTCACGGGGAGAAATGTTGTAAAAGAAAGTTTCTTTGAAATTACTTCTTTTTCTTTTAAACCCAGGTCATTCCTACCATGCTGACAGTGAACCACTGCCTTTCTCACCACTTGGACATCCACCCCCCCCATCAACCCACTCCCCCTGGACTCTGCACAACTCCCAACACACCATTTGTCTGGGGGAAGGCACAGACTGTGTAAAGGTAGCAAAGCCCAGACCTGGCCTGACTTCCCTGGACCACTGGAAAGGAGGAAATCCAGTTCCATGGACACACATGGACACAGAGCAAAGCTTTGCTCAAAGGATTTATTGATTCTTGATGATTGATTCTTCAGGGGAAACGGCCCAGGGCTCAAAGAGTTCAGGGGTTTTCTCCAGTGATGATCATCTCCTCATGCCACTGCAGAGGAAAAAGTACACTAGTCCTTCACACCCTAAAAGACAAACCCCAGAACGTGACCTCTGGAGCCCACTGGGACATGGATGGGCTTTGTCTCCAGCCCTGTCCCTGCAGGCACGGCTCACCTAGGCATCCAGAGAGGCAGCCAGGCGCTTCTGCCGCAGGAGAGCCCGCAGCTCTTCAGCCACAGGGGGCTGGGGAAAAGGCAGCATTAGAGACACAATGGGGGCACCGGGCTGCACTGGGAGGCAGGGGAGAGCAGGGGGGACTTGGGGAAGGGGCTGTGGCAGCAATGGGGTGCAGGAGCTGCTGTGCTGCTGCCCAGAAGCACTGGGCTCCTGGCCAAGAGCCACAGCTGGGGCAGGGGCTGCGTCCTGGCTCATCCAGGGGGTCCTGGGGTGACAGGGGTGGAATGCAGCAGGGCCCTGGGCAAAGGCTTCACTGGGGAGGAGCCCTGGGGCAGGGCATTGTCTGGGCTGTCAGGAGGGGTGCACTGGGCTGTGCTGGGACACACTGGGATGGCCTGGGCTGTGGTGGCCATGCAATGGGAGGGTCTGGCACCGGCAGAACTCATGGTACCCACCACAGGTGTCTCCAGGACCGCGACATTGTCTAAATCCAACTGCAGAGAGACCAGGAGACCTCGCTGGTCACTGGGATGTCCCCGGTGCCAGCAAGGGATGGGGGGACAGCACTGCCCCCCAATTCCCTTAGGGGATGCCCTCCAGCAAGGGATGGGGGGACAGCACTGCCCCCCAATTCCCTGAGGGGATGTCCTCCAATGCCAGCAGCCCACTCACCTCCCACAGATCATCTTGGGTTCCTTCCAGGAGTGCCTGGAAAGGAGAACAAAGGCTGGGTCCGGACTGGACCTTGTGGGGCTGGGGTGGGAAATGGGTGCAGGGAGCAGGGTGCAGGCAGAGGGATGGGAATTCAGGGCCTCCAAAAAGATCTGTTTGAGGTGGGGGGAGACGCAAAAACATTGAGAGTCCAGGGGACAGGGCTGGGGGTGTGGAAGGAGCAGCGTGTGAGGTACAGGGGAGGAGAAAGGAATTGAGGTGTAGGGACATGGGAGTGCAAGGGAGGGGCTTGGTGGGGACAGGAGAATGAGGACAGGTGGGGACAAAACCAACAGGACTGGGAGATGGTGTGGGATTGGGGGGTGAGTCAGGGAATTGTACAGGGGGACCCCTCTGCAATGGCCAGGAAGAAAGGCGAAGGATTGAGGGGGGACATGAAAGGAAAGGCCTCAGGAATGGTCAGTGGGAGGGCAGCTGGGGACCCTGAATGGGACACAGAGGAGGGACCAAAAGGGTGGGATGGGAGGCCAGAAAGGGCAGGATGTGGGGACAGCGTTTGGCTGGTGCCTTACCTTGGCCTGTGGATGGAGGAGGATGGAGAAGAGCAGGGCCACGCTGAGCACAGCCACCTTCATCTTCCTCTCGCTCTGGACAGCGCTGCCTGAGGTTGCAGCAGGTGAGGAGCACCTTTATCCCTGCCGGGACTCCTCCCCGCACCCTCCCTGCCAGCCCCCAGGCCAAAGCCCGGCTTGGCACAGCCTCCAGCCCTGGCCACAAGCCCAGCACTGGCACAGAGTCCATCCCACCCCACCTGTGGCACGGATCCAGCCCCCTTGCTCGGCATCCCTCCAGCTTCCTGCACGGGGCAGCTGCCCCTGGAAGGGCCCAGGCACCTGGGGGGCCAAGGGGGGCAGGCAGGGAGTCAAAGGCACCTGGGGACCCTGTGGGGACAACCCCCAGTCCAACACAATCCATCCTCCAACAGCCCCCAGGGCCAGATCCCCCATCTCCTGCTGCCCCTCCCCTCCCAGAGCTTTCCCTGGGGGACACCCCAGAGCTGAGCCCGGCCGCAAACCCAACACGTGGGAGAACAAGGGGAACAAGGGACATGTGATCAGATGGCTGATTGGCATCTCCGGCACTGCAGACACTGGGGAGCACTGGGCAATGCTGATCACCTGCAGACAAGGCTGAGGGCTGGGGAATGGCTCAGCAGTGACAATACCCACATCCACACAACCCGATACCCCTTTCCCCGCAGATGCCAAACCCGACCGAGCTCCATGCCCAGAGCACTGTCCAGAGGGGAATATGCCCTGCCCTGCCCCTCATGCTGTCACACCTGCAGCCATGGAGCCCTCCCAGAGCACCTGGGTCATGGCCCTGGCTCTGGGCCCAGGCCAGCACTGACCCCGAGCAGGATATGCCCATCCCAGGCACATGGGGAAGTGGGCGCCTGTCCCCAGGACGCCACTCGGAGCTAATTGGGGTAACAGAGGTGCCCTGTGAGGAGGAGGGGTGTTGGTGCCCTGCCAGCATCTCTGACAAGCCCTGTTTACCCAGGGCCTGAGGCACCAGGAGGACATTCAGACATCTTGGGCTTCCAGGAAGGAAAATCCACGGTGAAGTGGTTCTGAAGAGCTGTCTATGGCTGTGATTCCTGTTTGACATTCCAGGGCATTAGTGAAGGGTTCTGCACATCTCTTTCCCCAGGGACAATGTGGATCCATCAGAGAAGTCTTATGACTCAGCTGGGAAAACATTTCAGGCCACTGCCCTGACTGTTTGCTCTGGAACTCACCCAAGGAGGCGCAGGACCCAAGGGGGAAGATTTTCCTAGGGGGTTTTGCTGCTTTGTGCCCTTGGAGAAGACACCAGAGTGTCCTCATGGGGGATTCTTGACCAGATGGACAAGAGCTGTGACATCATTGGTGGGTGGGGTCACCTTGGAGAGAAATTGAGGAAGTGTCTGCAGGGCCCTAAATAGTGAATGAATGGATGAAGGAGATTCTCACTGTCCTGACCCACTATCCAGCAAAACCACATCCAAGGGAAGAGGCCTGGTGGAATCAGGGGGGAAGCAGACCTTGTTGAGCCTGGTGCACACTGGGCAGTGCGGGGTGATCCCCTGCTGGTGTCCCAGCTCTCAGTGCAATACCACCGCTCTGATGGACTGGATCCTTAAGAAACAAAAGAAGTGATCAAGCTCAGGGGAGGAGGGGATCTGGTAGCACTTCTCTTGTCTGGGAGTTTCTCTCCGAGGGGGGACATTCCATGAGAATTGGGATGCGGTAAAGGACAGGGCTGAGGGCAGCTGCTCCCTCTCTCTCTGGGCTTCGGAGGAGGACACTGGGAGCTGCTGCTTGGAAAAAGGAATTGGTTGCTGCGGGTGGCCAGAGCAGCTTCCCCAGGCAGGTGCTGTCAGGTGCCTGCAGCACTGAAAGCGTCTCCACTTGGGACTGCCTTGACAACTCCCCCAGCCCAGCAGATCCTGAGCCCAGATGGTGCAATCAAAGCCTCAGCAGAGGGACGAGAGGACTCCTAGCAGAGCAGATCCAGCCGGGTTTACTAAGGGAAAATCCAAGGGTCCAGGGGAAGTGAGGGTGCAGAGGGAAACAGGAGCAAGCAGGAACACAACATCTGCTGAAGGGAACCAGAGGCGAAGAGCCAGGAGCAGGACTGGGGACAGGGTATATAACTGGAGGAAGGCAGGAGGGGTCAGGGCACAAATGATCCAATGGAGAAGGGAGCCAGGGCTGGAGATAAGGTGGGGTGACACAGGATGCACCAATAGGGGAGCAGCAATTTTTTGGAAAAAGAAGACAAAACACAGCAATTTCCTGGTGCCAAGTCTGTCACCACCCAGACCTGGTATTTGATGGCACTGCCCATGCCCAGATCTGGACATTTCCCTGTGCCACCACAGCCCAAGTGCAGCAATTTGCTGGCAAAGAAAGCCAAACCAGGCAAATACCTGGTGCCTACACCAGCCCAATCTTGTGTTTGCAAACACCACCAGTGCCCAGATCTGGAATTTTTCAGATGCCTGCACAGCATAATTCCAGCAGTTTGCTGGCACAGAAAGTTAACATTTGACAATTTCTCAGTGTCAGCACATTCCCTTCCAAGATCTGGTGTGCGCTGGTGTTGAAGATTGCAATGCCAGATGTTTTCCATTACCATCTGTATGGCAGATTACCTTTGTCAAGTAGGCAGTTTGCCTATCTCTCTCTTTGAGTGACCACATTCACACCTCCCTCGGGAGGGGACATCTGCTGATAACAGACTATTGAATGTCACTGCATGACTGATAAGAACTATAACATCCCATTGTGAGATGTTCCGCCCAGAGGGAGGAGCCAAGCATTGCTACCCAGATATAATCCAGAGGTTTTTGAGACACCGGCACGGCTTTCTCCACGGGATTCCCCAGAGGAACAGCAGCTGTCTCTTCTACCACTGGGTCTTCAGAAGAAGAATACATCCTTCTCTACAGATCCCCCCTGCTCCAGCAGAACCACATCTGACACTTCAGGAGGGCATCAGCCACATTTCCAAATTGACTGCCACCAACACCCTTACCCACAGGGTGTCAGGTTGGGTTCTGACTCTGTCAGTGTTATTCTAGTGTACTGCATTGTTTATTTTATTTTTTTTTCCTATTAAAGAACTGTTATTTCCTGCTCCCATATTTTTGCCTGAGAGCCCCTTAATTTAAAATTGATAGCAATTCGGAGGAGTGGGGAGGGTTTACATTCTCCATTTCAGGGGAAGCTCTTGCCTTCCTTAGCAGACTCCTGTCTTTCCAAACCAAGACAGATTTTGGCGCCTAACGTGCGGCTGGAGGGCACAGAAACAAAAAAGGAATAACAGTTCTTGAGTAATCTAATTTTTGTGTGTAGCTATAGAAACCTCATTATGCGACGCCATGTGGTCCAGCTGGCCCTGGTTTGGGTGGCACGTGATCATGGCTGTATTTCTCCCATTTATAGGCCCTTATCTAAACATTGGTCCTATAACCAAGGCTACTGTATCTGTTATCCGGTTTGTTTTATGGGTGAAAAAGGTGAGCAATTAATGGATTTTTAACTTCCTCTGGAAAGCAGGCACACAGATTCACAGCTATCACATACTAACAGTGTGTTTTTGAGGTTACTTTAATAATGGCACCTGCTATAAGGAAATGACACCAGGTGAAATCTTCTCCCAACCCTTTAGCCATCTCTTTGGGTCCGCCCCACCAGTTTTTGAAGGGTTCAGATCCACTCTAAATATTAATGATGTCATACAGTGGCTGGTGTTGCTGATAGGCCTGCTCTATTTAGCATTTAGAGAGAAGGGGTGACTAACCTGGATAACCACCCTGACACCAACCCCAGAATCTAATACGCCACCAGAGTCTAGGGATGCTGCTGCCCCAGAGCCTGACCCTGCCCCACATCCCACCCCAGATGTGAACTACCCAGATTGGCTTGGGGGTCTGGTGAAGGAGATACGTGAGATGGGCCGGATGCTGAAGGAATACACTTCCCCAGCTGGTGAGAAGCCCTTCCTCTGCCTTGAAGAGGGAAAGTCTAATAGTGCGGCAGCAGAACCCACAGATGTTACAACTGTCCAGGTTCCGGCTGAATTGCAAAGGCAGACACAGCCAGCAGCAGTTGCCCCTCTAGAAACAAAGAGATCTAAGACAAAAGCAGAGCACCCAGATAAAAGAAGGCCCTCACAACCCAAAGGGGAGCCAGAGGTTGCGATCATCACCGAGTCCCTGATGTACAAAAGTCTCCGTAATCTGTGCAAAGACATTGTATGACAGGGACGTGAGGCTTATACAACCTGGCTACTTCGCATCTGAGATCTTATGAGTACAAGCGTCCAGCTGGATGATGGTGAGGCAAGGAATTTGGGACCCTTGACCCACGACTCAGGTATCAATCAGATTGTTGTAAAGGAGCCAGGGTCTCTTTCCCTCTGGGAGCAGCTTTTAATGAGTGTCAGAGAGAGGTTTGTCCACAGGGAGAGAATGCAGGACCAGCACCATAGAATGTGCTGGAAGACCCTTGAGGAAGGGATTCAACAGCTGAGAGAAGTGGCAGTATTGGAGGGACTCTTTGGGAGGGATGGACAGCATGATAATGACCCCGACAAAGTCAGGTGCACAGGGCAAATGTTGTGGAGACTGGCAAACCTAGGACCATCCCAATACACCACCTTTATTGCAACAATTAATGCTGATAACAACCAAGAGACAGTGGGTTCTGTAGCTAACAAGCTTAAGAATTATGAAAATATGATCAATGGACTGATGCAGGCTCATGTCTCTGCTGTGATTAAGGATATCAAAGAGGAGATGAGGGAGGTGGTGAGGGAAGAGGTGAGGAGGAGCAATTCCCACATTGCACTGCTGTGAGTCACAGGCCCCAGAGTCAGAGCCCAACGTTCCCCAGCTAGAGAGAGGGGGGGTACACCCCACGGGCTGACCTGTGGTTTTTTCTGCGTGACCATGGGGAAGACATGGGGAGGTGGGATGGAAAACGCACTTCTGTCCTGGCAGCACGGGTGCGTCAGCTCAAGGAGGGAAACACAAATCAAGGGAACTCCAGTAAAGTGAAGGCAGCCTCAACCTCCCATGACCGAGCTGCTGAGTATGATCTGTCAGATCCCCTGGAAGGTACCTCTACCATGAATACCCAGGGTTAGAGGGGTCCTGCCTCCAGCCAGTGAGAGGCACGGGAAAACCGGATTTTCTGGATGGTGTGGATCCGATGGCCGGGCACATCAGAACCACAAAAGTACAATGCTTTAGTTGATACTGGTGCACAGTGTACCCTAATACCATTGGGACATGTGGGGGCAGAACCTATTTCCATTGCCAGGGTGACGGGGGGATCACAGCAATTGACCCTGTTAGAAGCTGAGGTGAGCCTGACTGGGAAAGAGTGGATAAAACATCCTATTGTGACTGGCCCAGAGGCCCCGTGTATTCTGGGCATAGGTTTCCTCCTGAACGGCTATTACAAAGACCAAAGGGACTCAGATGGGCTTTTGGCATAGCTGCTGTGGAGGCAGAAAACACCAAGCAGTTGAACACTTTGCCTGAACTATCAGAAAACCCGTCTGCAGTAGGACTCCTGAAGGTGGAAGAGCAAAGACCACCAATTGCCACCTAGACAGTGCATCGCCGGCAGTATCAGGTGAATCAAGATGCCATGATCCCCATCCACAAAATGATCCGTGAGCTGGAGAGCCAAGGGGTGGTCAGCAAGACCCACTCACCCTTCAACAGCCCCACTTGGCCTGTGCACAAGTCTAACAAAGAATGGAGATTGACAGTGGACTATTGTGGCTTGAATGAAGTGACTCCACCACTTAGCGCTGCTGTGCCGGATATGCTGGAACTCCAGTACAAGCTTGAGTCCAAGGCAGCAAAGTGCTTTGCCACCATTGACATTGCTAACACATTTTTCTCCATTCCTTTGGCAGCAGAATGCAGGCCTCAGTTTGCTTTCACTGTGAGGGGAGTGCAGTATACCTGGAACCGACTGCCCCAGGGGTGGAAGCACAGCCCCACCATCTACCATGGACTGATCCAGGCTGCACTGGAAAAGGGTGAGGCTCCAGAGCACCTGCAGTACATCGATGACATCATTGTGTGGGGGAACACGGCAATGGAAGTATTTGAGAAAGGAGAGAGGATCATCAGGATTCTGCTAGAAGCCAGCTTTGCTATCAAGAAGGACAAAGTCAAGGGACGGGCCTGAGAGACCCAGTTCCTGGGAGTAAAGTGCCAAGACGGACTGCATCAGATTCCCACTGAGGTCATCAACAAAATCACCGCGATGTCTCCACCAGCTAGGAAGATGGAAACACAAGCTTTCCTGGGTGCCATAGGTTTTGGAGAATGCACATTCCTGAATACAGTCAGATTGTGAGCCCTCTTTACCTGCAAGAGGAACGAGTTCCACTGGGGTCCTGAACAGCAACAAGCCTTTGCCCAGATCAAGCAGGAGATCGCTCGTGATTGCCCTTGGCCCAGTCAGGACAGGAGCAGAGGTGAAGAACGTGCTCTACTCTGCAGCCGGGAACCATGGCTTGTCCTGGACCCTTTGGCAGAAGGTGCCTGGGGAGACTTGAGGCCAACCACTGGGATTTTGGAGTCAAAGGTACAGAGGGTCTGAAGCCAACTCCACTCCCACAGAGAAGGAAATCTTGGCTGCCTATGAAGGAGTCCAGGCTGCCTCAGAGGTGACTGGTACAGAAGCACAACTCCTCCTGGCACCCTGACTACCGGGGCTGGGGTGGATGTTCAAAGGCGAGGTTCCTTCCACCCATCACGCCACTGACACGACATGGAGTAAATGAATTGCTGTTATCACACAGTGCTCCTGTGTTGGAAACCTGAATCGCCCTGGGATTCTGGAAATAATTACAAACTGGCCCAAAGGTGAGAACTTTTGTCTGACTGATGAAGAGGAACAAGGACCAGTGACACGTGCTGAAGAAGCTCCTCCCTAAAACCAACTGCCACAAGAGGAAACACGCTACGCTCTTTTCACTGATGGTTCCTGTCTCATCATAGGCATGAACCAGAAGTGGAAAGCAGCCATATGGAGCCCCACATGACAGGTTGCACAAGCTAGCAAAGGAGAGGGTGGATCAAGTCAACTTGCAGAACTCAAAGCTCTTCAGCTGGCCCTGGACATTGCTGAGAGAGAGAAATGGCCAAAGCTCTACCTTTATACTGATCCATGGATGGTAGCCAATGCTCTTTGGGGCTGGCTGAAAAGGTGGAAAAAAGCTACCTGGCAGCCTAGGGGAAAACCCATCTGAGCTGCTGATGAGTGGAGAGACGTTGCCGCTCGGTTAGAGAAGCTACCTGTGAAAGTCCACCATGTGGATGCTCATGTTCCCAAGAGTCGGGCTAATGAGGAACACCGAAACAACGAGCAGGTAAATCAGGCAGCAAAGATAGAGGTGTCAAAGATAGACTTAGATTGGCAACATAAGGGGGAGTTGTTCTTAGCTCAATGGGCCCATGATGCCTCAGGTCATCAGGGTAGAGATGACACCTATAAGTGGGCACGAGACCAAGGGGTGGATCTAACCATGGACAGTATTTCAGAGGTTATCCATGACTGAGACGTGTGCTGCCATCAAGCAGGCCAAGCGAGTGAAGCTGCTCTGGTAAGGTGGGTGGTGGTCCAAGTACAAGTATGGGGAGGCCTGGCAGATTGACTCCATCACACTGCCCCAGACACGCCAGGGCAAGCGCTACGTGCTGACCATGATGCAAGCCACCACTGGATGGTTGGAAACCTACCCTGTGCTTCACGCCACTGCCTGGAACACCATGCTGGGCCTGGAAAAGCAAATCCTGTGGAGACATGTCACCCCTGAGTGAATTGAGTCAGAAAATGAGACCCATTTCAAGAATGGCCTTATCAATGCTTGGGCCAGGGTACATGGTATTGAATATATCATATTCCTTATCATGCACCAGCTGCCGGGAAAGTTGAACAGTGTAACAGACTACTTAAAACAACCCTGAAGGCACTCGGGGGGGGACTTTTAGAAATTGGGAAATGACCTCAGCAAAAGCCAGCTGGACGGTCAACACCAGAAGCTCCATAAATTGAGCTGGTCCTGCCCAGTCTGAACCCCTGCACACAGTGGATGGAAATAAAGTCCCTGTTGTACACATGAAAGGTATTTTAGGAAGGACTGTTTGGATTGATCCCATCACAGGCAAAGACAAAACCATCCATGGAATTGTTTTTGCTCAATGACCTGTTTACACTTGGTGGGTAATGCAGAAAGATGGAGAAAGCCATTGTGTACAACAGGGAGACCTAGTCTTAAGTGAGAACTGTGTGAAATTTTGTTGTTGTTGTTGTTGTTGCTGTTGTTGGTTTTGGTTTTTTTTTTTTTTTTTTTGTGGTGCAGATGGAAATAGAAAAAGGGGTGGATAATGTTGAAGATTGCATGCAAGATGTTTTCCATTACCATCTGTATGGCAGATTACCTTTGTCAAGTAGGCAGTTTGCTTTATCTCTCTCTTTGAGTGACCACATTCACACCTCCCTCGGGAGGGGACATCTGCTGATAACAGACTATTGAATGTCACTGCATGACTGATAAGAACTATAACATCCCATTGTGAGATGTTCCGCCCAGAGGGAGGAGCCAAGCATTGCTACCCAGATATAATCCAGAGGTTTTTGAGACACCGGCACGGCTTTCTCCACGGGATTCCCCAGAGGAACAGCATCTGTCTCTTCTACCACTGGGTCTTCAGAAGAAGAATACATCCTTCTCTACAGATCCCACTTTCTCCAACAGAACCACAAATGATACTTCAGGAAGTCTGTAGCCACATTTCCAATTGGACTGTCACCAACACTGTGACCCACAGGGCGTCAGGTTGGGTTCTGACTCTGTCAGTGTTGTTCTGGTGTACTGCATTGTTTTATTTCATCCTTTAATGTTTTTCTTTTCCCCCTTAAAGAACTGTTATTTCCTGCTCCCATATATTTGCCTGAGAGCCCCTTAATTTAAAATTGATAGCAATTCAGAGGGGTGGGGAGGGTTTACATTCTCCATTTCAGGGGAGGCTCCTGCCTTCCTTAGCAGACTCCTGTCTTTCCAAACCAAGTCACCAATGAACTCCTACGAAATTCGGTGAAACAAATTCCTTGGTAAAGGCCGCCTGGCTTATTGCTTGAAACCTGGCTCCCCGGTTGCAGAAGGGGCAAAGAGCACTGGAGTGGAGTGACCACCCACTCCGTTCTCGCCGTAAATATGGCCCCAATTCGATGGCTCAAAATCCGGATTTTGTCCTTAGGGGGGCGGGAGTGGGTGGTCTGGGGGCTGCCCGTACGCCTGTCCAGGGTATCAGTGGGCACTCAGACTCAGATCCTAGCCTCCCACGAGACACTGAACCGTTTGTGCTTGGTGAGGGAAGCGGCAAAAAGGTGAGTGAAGGCACACCAGAGGCATTGCCTCTAGTGCCTGGGGAACACGGAGGGCAGTCACCGGATAACATGGTGAAGGTGACTGTTCCTGACAAAAATCCACCTTGTCCCTGTTGTGTGGTACCCGGGTAAACTCTGTGTTAGCCCTGATTGAACATCTAAAGGAGTCGCACTGGAAAAGGAGGGTTTGCTTTCGGTGTTCCAAGTGTGTAAAGGAAAATATTAACTATCATAGTGTTATTTGTCATTTTGCAAAATGCAGAGGTCCAGAAACTGAAAGGGTTCCAGCTGGAGAATGGATCTGTGAAGTATGCGTCAGAGACTTCAGAACCAAAATTGGCCTGGGACAACACAAAAGATTGGCACACCCATTGATAAGAAACCAAGAAAGGATCATTGCTTCCCAACTGAAAGAAACATCAAATCCAGGAGCCCACAAAAGATGCTGGACAAAAGAGGAGGAAGAACTGCTGATAAGACTGGAGGCACAGTTCGAGGGAAACAAAAACATTAATAAACCTATCGCCGAACACATAACAACAAAAACAGCTAAGCAAATTAGTTACAAAAGAAGATTACTGCCTAGGAAACCAACAGATGGAGCTGACAGAGGACCTGAGGTGAGTCATCATACCAGGAGAGCAGCTGAGGGCATGGGAATGGAACCTGGGTTGAGTCAGCAATCCCAGGCAAGAACCGTGGAAAATGGACCTGGGGAGAACCATCCGCCAGGGAGGCCAGCTGCCAGAGAGAAAACAATGGATAAATTAAGACGACGCCCTGATAAGGACAACCAGCGCCAGAAACCAGCAGAGGGCGGGGCAGCTGCAGGCTCATTACCAAAAGACAGTCAAGGAACGCTTATCAGCTGGAGCAATTAACCACTTCCCCAGAGCATTCAAGCAATTGATGGACGGCCAGGAGATGCTGACAATGATTAATCAGGCAGTGCAGGACTGCTTTGGATGCCTAGAATCAATAAGCCAGATAAGAACTGCTACACGTGGTAAAATGGGAAGGAGACCCGGGAGAAGCAACCAAGAAAGCCATTTCAGAAGTGGATGAAGGACAGAGCGATCAAGAAAGGTAATTACCTTTGCTTTCAGCATTTATTCCATCTTGACAGGGGGAAACTAGCAAAAATTATTTTGGATGACGTAGAGTGTTTGTCCTGGGATATATCATCCAGTGAAATTTACTCGATATTTAAAGCCAGATGGGAAACACCTGGTACTTTTGCTGGCATCAGGGACTTTGAAATTAATGGGAAGGCAGACAACAGCACCTTCAGAGGCTTAATCACGGCCAAAGAAATTGAAAGAAATGTGCAGGAAATGAGCAAGGGCTCGACTCCAGGTCCAGATAGGGTTACTCTTGGGGACATCAAAAAGATGGATCTCAGGTATTCCCGGACGGCTGAGCTCTTCAACTTATGGTTAACATCTGGGGAGATCCCAGACATGGTGAGGGGGTGCAGAACTGTTTTGATTCCCAAATCTACCAAACCAGAACATTTAAAGGACATTAATAACTGGAGGCCTATCACAATCAATTCCATCTTGTTGAGACTGTTCTCCAGGATTGTAAAAGCAAGGCTGAGCAAAGCGTGCCCCCTCAACCCAAGGCAAAGAGGCTTTATTAGAGCAGCAGGGTGCTCTGAAAACCTGAAACTCCTGCAAACTATACTTCAGACTGCCTAAAGTGAACACAGACCACTGGGTGTTGTATTTGTGGACATCGCCAAGGCTTTTGACACCATAAGCCACCATCACATCATACATGCTTTGCAGCTGAGGGGAGTGGATCCCCACATCATTGGCCTGATGAACAATATGTACAAAGACATCAATATGTACGTCACCACAAAAATGAACACACACACAGACAAAATCCAGATCCGGGTTGGAGTAAAGCAGAGTGACCCACTGTCACCCCTTTTATTTAACCTGGCAATGGACCCCCTGTTGTGCAAGCTGGAAGAGAGTGGTAAAGGATTCCACCGAGGACAGAGTAGTATAACAGCAGTGGCATTCGCCGACGATCTGGTCTTGTTGAGCGACTCCTGGGAAAACATGAAAACAAATATCAAGATATTAGAGACCTTCTGCGATTTCACCGGTCTCAAAACACAAGGGGAAAAGTGCCACGGCTTCTACATCAAGCCCACAGAAGACTCTTACACCTTCAATAACTGCTCTGCATGGACCATCAACAGCGCACCCCTGAACATGATCAACCCCAGGGAATATAAGAAATACCTTGGCCTACACTTTGACCCCTGGACTGGGATAGCAAAAGCCAACCTCCCCACAAAACTAGAATTCTGGCTTGAATGAATTGATCAAGCTCCACTTAAACCTCTGCAAATACTTGATATCCTCAAAACATACACCATCCCTCAGCTGACCTACCTGGCTGACCATTCACAAATGAAACAGGGGCCCTTGAAGCCCTTGACCAGAAGATCCGAACAGCGGTCAAGGACTGGCTGCAACTACCTCCGTGCACCTGCAGTGCCATCTTGTACTCGAGCACGAAGGACGGCGGTTTGGGCGTCACCAAGTTGGCGGGACTGATCCCCCAGTGTACAGGCCCGGAGACTGCACTGGATTGCACAGTCCTCGGATGAAACAATGAAGGAGTTCCTAGAGAAAGATCAAATGGAACAACTGTATAAGAAATTGTGGATTCAAGCTGGAGGGGAAAGTGAGAAGATAACCTCAATTTGGGAAGCACTCCCGGCGAATGAACCACCCAACAGTGCAGACACAACCTCGGAGTGGGAAGCACCGACCCTTAAAACTAAATTTCCTAAACCTTGTGATTGGCGGAGAAAAGAATTCAAGAAATGGACCAAATTAGTATCCCAAGGCCGTGGAATTAAAAGCTTTGAAGGTGATAAAATTAGTAGTGATTGGCTCCAATACTATAGATGCATTCCTCACAGGAAACTCCTCACTACACTACAACCTAGGGCCAACTTCTACCCCACAAGAGAATTTCTCTCCTGAGGTAGAGAGGAAAATTACATCAAGGCCTGTAGGCACTGTGATGCGGACAACGAAACCTGCGCCCTCATCCTCGGCTACTGCCCAGTGATTCAGGACGCTCAAATCAAGAGGCACAATCATATCTGTGAAAGGCTTATTGAGGAGGCGAAGAAGAGGGACTGGGTAGTGTTCAAAGAACCACCCATAAGGGAAACCATCAAGAAGCTGTACAAACCAGATCTGATATCTGTTAAGGACGGACGTGAATTCATCGTGAAAGTGACAGTACAATACAAAGCCTCCAGAACATCTCTGGAAGAAGTGGCTGCAGAGAAAGTAAACAAGTGCAAACATTTGGAAACCAAGGTGCAAAGCCTCACCAACGCAAAGGACGTTGTTTCTATGGGCTTTCCCCTTGGAGCGCGGGGGAAATGGTACAAGGGGAACTTTGAACTTTTGAGTACACTTGGCCTCTCCAAATCGAGGCAAGCAATGGTTGCAAAGACTTTATCCACAGAAGCACTCCTATCGTCTGTGGAGATTGTACATATGTTCACCAGTAGGGCCAGAAGATTACACGATTCAGGGTAGTGAATTTTTGCATTTTTTGTACTTTGTAATGTTTTGTAGATTTTTATTGCTGTTTTAATATGTTGATTTTTGTATGCAATTTTTTTTTTTTCTATCACTTTTACATTTTAATAAACTAGAGAGTAGCTAGGTTCGTAAGGAAGCCACAAGCCAGTTAGGTAGCTCATAGTGAGTAGGGACAAAGACTTTAATTCATAACGCATCAATTACCACCCGATTCAGACCAATTTACTGTATTTGAAACAATTTACAGGATTTGTCCAAGGTGGACGGGCCACCTTTATTTAACCCGGAAAAGGAACATATATTATTTATATGTGTTTGAAAAATAGCCAAATGCCTCGTCATCTAATTAGTGACGTGCATGAATGGATGAATGGATTCCCACTGTCCCTACCTACTATCCAGCGAAACCACAGCAAAGGGAACGGGCTTGGCAGAATCAGCGGGGAAAGAAGACCCTGTTGAGCTTGACTCTAGTCTGGCACTGTGAAGAGACATGAGAGGTGTAGAATAAGTGGGAGGCCGGGCATGCGCTCGGCAGTGCGGGGTGACCCGCTCGCTGGTGTCCCGGCCATTGGTGAAATACCACTACTCTGATTGTTTTTTCACTTACCCGGTGAGGCGGGGGAGCAAACCCTGAGGGGGGCTCTCGCTTCTGGCGCCCACCCCCAGGGTGGCTAACGGCCACTCTATTGGATAGTGAACCCCCATCTCCCAGTCGCTCTATCGACTGATTTGCCTGCAGGCACAGGAATGAGGCTGAGCACTCAGACATCTCTTAGTGGGCAGCAGAGGGCACAGCTGCACAGCAGCCAGTCCTTTCAGGAGTCTTGGCAGCCACGGCAGGGCACGGAGGGGCTGCAGGGTGCTCATTTAACACAGCCAGGCTGCTCCGGGCACCTCCACCACTGACTCCAGGGACGGCACACTCAGCTGACGGCGCCCTCCCGCCGGGGGCAGCGGCATAGCCCCGGGTGACCAGGGGACATTCTGCTGGGAAAACACCTCTGCCAAGGGTGGCAGCACAGTCCTGAGGGCAGCAGGGCACTCCCTGGGCAGGTCACTCTCACCTGGGGAGGCTCCACGGCTCTGCCTGGCGGCCTCCTGGTGGGCTGTGCCTTCTGCACTCATCCTCTTCCCTTGCTCATCCAGCACAGCGTCTGCTCTCCCTGCTGCCTTCCCCAGTGCCCTGCTTTCTCCGTTAGCCTTGGTGGAGAGCCAGTGAATGCCCCATCCTTGGAAATATTCCAGCTCGGATGGGCTCTGAGCAACATAATGGAGTGAAAGATGCCTCTGCCCCCACCCCACAGGAGGCCCTGTGGTGTCAGCTACTGGAGTGGTCAGTGTCTCTTGTAGGATGCAATTCCCCCAGAGAGCAGAGAGAACACAAATACCACAGCTGGCAGGAACACCCTCCATGGAGATAGGAATATTCTGGATCAACAGGCTCAGGCTGCTGACTTTTGCCCCCTTGTAGATGGACACAAGTGTCTGAAGTTACTGAGAGCCAGGAGGCCCCACAGTGTCTCTGAGTCCCCTTGGTTCCCTGCGATCACACAGTGTCCCAGTTTCCCTTTGGTTCCATGAGGCCCCACAATGTCACAAGAATCCCGGGACACAACAAGGTTCTGGGGGATCCCAATGGATTGTTGGTTCCAACTGGCCTCACTGAGTCACAAGGGCCTCTGGACTCCTTGAGACTCCACAGTGCTACCATGTCCCTTTGGTTCCACAAGCGACAGCTTCACAATGGTTCCTGAGCATCTTTAGGCACCAGAGTCTCAGAGCATCCCCTCAGTTCCATGAACTCCACAGTGTCACAATGTCCCCTTTGTTCCATTTAGTTCTGCAGTGTCACAAGGATTCCTGGAAAGAATGAGGCCCTGAGGTATCACAATGGATGGTTCCATGAAGTCCCAGAGTTTCACAGTCTCCTCTTGCTTCCATGGATTCTACAAGACCCTGGAGTGTCACAGGGCCCCTACAGTCCCATGAGTCTTCACAGTGTGACAATGTCCCCAGGAGACACTGCAGTGTGACAATGTCCCCAGGAGGCAGTGCAGTGTCACAGAGGAGCAGCACTGGAGTGGGCACAGCACCAGGGGAGGTTTGGCAGTGCTTTCATGTCTGTGACACAACAGTGGTGGCAACACCAACGTTCCCATCTCTAAGATAACACAGATGTTCAAGACCGAGCATTCCCCTGTCAGTGACACCCCAGTGGTGGCAACCTCAAAGTTCCCCTGTCTGTGACATGACAGCAGTGGCAATACCAATGTGCCCCTGTTTATGACACCAAAGCAATTGCAAGCCCAGTGTTCCCCTCTCTGTGACACCACAGAGGTGGCACCCGCAGCATTCTCCTCTTTATGACAGCACCACAGTGGCAAGCCCAACATTGCCCTCTCAGTGACACTGCAGGGGTGGCAGCCCCAAATGCTCCCCTGTGACACCACAGCAGTGACTCCCCCAACATTCCCCTCTGTGATACCACTGAGTTGGCAGTTCCAGCATTGACTTCTGTAGGACACCACAGGGGCAGCAGCCCCAAGATTACCCTGTCTTTGAGCCCACAAGGATGGCAGCCCCAACATTCCTCTCTCTATGATACCACAGCAGTGGGAGCCCCAGAATTCCCCTGTCTGTGGAACCCTAGCAGTGTAAGCCCCAACATTTCCCTCTCTGTGACATCATAGTTGTGGCAGCCCCAAGTCCCCCTTTCTGTGACACCAGAGCAGTGGAAGGCCCAGAGTTCCCTGTCTGTGACACCACAGCTTTGGCAGCCCCAACATTCTCCTCTCTATGACTCCACAGCAGAGGCAGCCCCAATGTTCTCCTCTCTATGACTCCACAGCAGAGGCAGCCCCCAGCCCCCAGCATTCTCATGTGTATGATACCATTGTGGTGGCAGCCACAACGTTCCTCTCTCTGTGACACCTCAGTGGTGGCAGCCCCAGTTGTCCCTTCTATGACACTACAGCAGCAGCCACCCCAACATTCCCCTCTCCATGACACCTGAGCTGCGGCAGCCCCAGTGTTCCCCTCTCTGTGACACCACAGCTGTGGCAATCCCGTTGTCCCGGTTTCTGTGACACCACAGCAGTTGCTGCCCAAACGTTCCCCTCTCTGTGACACTGCAGCTGTGGCAGCAGAACTAAAACAGAAGCAGCAGCCGTGGAAGAACAGGGGAGCAGGGGAGGAGCAGAGAAGGAGCAGTGGAACAGTGGTAGATGAGCAGTGTTGGAGCAGCAGTGGAGCAGTGGTGGAGGAGCTGAGGAACCGTGCTGAAACTGCACCACACAGCTTTTGAACAGCAGTGGAGTGAGCATGGAAAAGGAGGAACAGTGGTGGCACAGGAACTACAGCCATGAAATTGTGGTGGCACAGGAGCTACAGCCATGGAACAGTGGTGGCACAGGAACTGCAGCCATGGAACAGTGGTGGCACAGGAACTACAGCCATGAAATAGTGGAGGCACAGGAGCTACAGCCATGGAACAGTGGTGGCACAGGAACTGCAGCCGTGGAACAGTGGTGGCACAGGAGCTACAGCCATGGAACAGTGGTGACACAGCCCCACAGCTGTGGAGCGGTGCCTGAGATGCTGAAGCTGTGGGACACAGAGTGGCTCCCAGCGCTATGTCCTGCAGGAGCCGGTCCCGCACACACCAGAGCGATGCCCCTCTGGCTGAGCCAGAGCTGGGGGCACAGGTAGGAATTGCTGCTGGGCTGTGCAAGGCGTGGATCGAGTGCAAATAATGGTGACCTGGGCATTTGATTCTTCTCATTGTGGCTGCTTTTGTGCAGTCAGGACCATTCCAGTTCATCTGAAGTCATGAGTCATGAACTCAGGAGAAACTTGGGACATAAGGAATCAAAGTGCCTTCTGTCCTGCTGTCTTGGTTTGAAAGACAGGTGCCTGCTAAGGAAGGCAGGAGCCTCCCATGAAATGGAGAATGTGAACCCTCCCCCTCTGAATTGCTATAATTTTAAATTAAGGGGCTCTCAGGCAAAAAATAAAAAGTATAGGAGCCGGAAATAACAGTTATTTAATAGGGAAGAAAATAAAAGGATAAAATCAACAATGCAGTACAGTCAAACAACACTGACAGAGTCAGAACACAACCTGACACCCAGTTGGTCAGGCTGTTGGTAGCAATCCAATTGGAAATGTGGCTGCAGTCCTCCTGGAGTGGCAGGTGGGGTTCTGTTGGTGCAGGGGCTCCCGTAGAAAAGGGTGTAGTCTTTCTCTGAGGATCCAGTGGAGGAACAGGCAGCTGCTATTCCACTGGAAATCCAGTGGAGAAGTTGTGCTGCTATTCCAGAATCTCCAGATTCTATCCAGTTAGGAATGCTTGGCTCTTCCCTCTGGGCAGAGAATCTCCCAATGGGATGCTGTAATTCTTATCAGCCATGCAGTGACATTCAATAGGCTGTTATCAGCAGATGCCTTCACCCCTGGAGGGAGGAGTGGTTGTGGAAGAGATAAGGAAAACTGCCATACAGATGGCAAATAAAATCCATTTTGCCTTGCAATCTGGGACACCTGCAGAGGAAGACATCTTGGTAGAAGTTGAATGATTTCTGATTTGGGAACCAAAGTGGGTCAATTATTGGCCTGTGGTTTTTTCTCATCCAGAAAGATGTTCCAAAGTACTGCAATTTGGAAATAAAACCAGGAACGTGCTTCTTCATCTGGATATTGCATATGGACTATAGAGCTATTTGTGGTCAATATGATAAGAAAACAACTGGAAATCTTTTCTTCATTTCACTCTTTCTTCCAGTCTCTGGGATTAGGCCTCCAACACTCCCTGCAGGTCTTCTTTCCATAATCTGCTCCTCCAGAGTTGGGATGTGACAAATCAGCAGTGGGAAGAGGGAGGACAATGGACCATTACAACTGCAAACTCCAGTTTTTATAGTCTTTGGATTTCCAGTGCTCAGAAATTGTCATGTTTTCAACTGTCTGAACATATCCCACATTTGTCACTTTTTCCGTGGCAGAAAACCTTCCTTTGGCCTTATTTAGGAACCGACCCTGGGAAACACCTCAGTGCAGATGCTTTTTTGTTGGTTTTGCTAAGAGACGACAAGAAAATGAGCACACAGGGCACGGATGAGAGAAAGGGAAGAAACAGTTCCTTTCTTTTCTCTTCCTTGTGGAAATTCTCCTCTAGAGGTTGTGCTCCAGCCGGAGACTTCCCGGGCCAAGGGCTGAGGGAAGCAATTCAGCTGAGGCAGTTGAGGCATCTCCTCCCTGGTCTGTAGCCCTGGGGCTGGGAGGGGACAAAGGTGCCCCCCTTGCAGCCCTTGCAGCCCCTGGAATGGGGGATTCCTCCTGCCTCTGCCAGGTGCTCCTGATCCTGGCGTTAGCCCTGGCCTGGCTGCTCCTGCTCTGAGCTCCCTGCCATGGTCATTGCTGGTGCTGGAGGGCAGGAGGGAGGGATTCAGTGCAAACCTTGGAGGCGCCGGTGGGCTCAGAGGTGGCTGGAGGTGACAGTGACAGAGTGACGGGAGGTGCAGATGGACACAGGGGCAAGACAACACCCCAAAGAAAACCTCTTGGAAATTTGGGGGACTTTGAGTGTAAAATACACACGAACACAGACACACAGACAAAGAATACTGCAAAGCATTTCCCAGCTATCTTAGGTTGGACAGCGGGGGTGTATTCTATTCCTATCTGATGGGGCAGTTATCTTATGTTCATTGGGCAGTTTTCTTTATCTCTTTCACAACCCATTCTCCCTCCCAGGAGATATCTTTTGTTAATGGGCCATTGAGTGCCACTGCATGACTGATAAAATTCCATCATCCCATTGTGAGAAGCTCCACCCAGAGGGAGGAGCCAAGCATTCCTACCTGGATATAATCAGAGGGCTGGAAGACCAGAGTCAGCCTTTTCCACTGGATTGCCAGAGGAAGACCAGGCCCAACACCACCACCACTGGATCTTCAGAGGAAAACCCCACTGTTCTGCAGGATCCCTGCCACTGCCACTGTGACCCACAGGGTGTCAGGTCGTATTCTGAATCTGTCAGTGTTTTTTCTTTGAACTATTGTGTTTATATTTTAATTTTCCTGCTAAATAGCTGTTATTCCTATTCCCATATCTGTTTCCTTAGAGCCCCATAATTTCAAAATTATAACTGTTTGGAAGGAGGTTGTTTACATTTTCCATTTCAAGGGAGGCTCTTGCCTTCCTTAGCAGACACCTGTCTATTCAAACCGAGACAATGCCCCAGGACACCCAGGCGGGTGAGGAGGAAGTCAGTGCCCCTTTCCCCCTTTCTCCTGCTCCATCTCCCAGCCCAGCACAGCCCCCAGCTGCAGGACAACCTCACTGCCAATGCCGTCCTGCCGGGAAAGCACTGGGGAGATCTCCTTCCCCTTCCCTCTGTCACAGAGGCAAATCTCATCCTCTCTTTGTCCTTCCTGCCCCAGACAAGGAGCTGAGGATGGAAACCAGGGCGGACAAATCCCCACAGCAGAACCTCGTGGAAGAGGCTGTTTTGCGCAGCTCCATGGCACAAGAATCCAATGGAGAGGAAAAGCCCTGGAGATCCCACAGGAAGAGGGGCTGCAAACCCAGCCCAGTGTGCTCTGAGGAGGAAAGACCCACCCTGGGCCAGGAAGGTGGACGGAACTTCAGCCAGAGCTCGGAGCTGGTGGTGCATGAGCAGCTTCACAATGGGGAGAATCCCTACAAGTGCTTGGAGTGTGGGAAGAGCTTCAGGCAGAGCAGCACCCTGATCCGCCACCAGGTGATCCACACCGGGCAATGGCCCTACAAGTGTGAGGAATGTAAGAAGGGCTTCAGCTGCAGCTCAGAACTCATCAGGAACCAACGCATCCACACTGGGGAGAGGCCCTATGAGTGTTCCCATTGTGGGAAGAGGTTTCGGATCAGCTCTCATCTCCTCCTGCATGAGCGGATTCACACTGAGGAGAGGCCCTTCCACCGCCCTGAGGGCGGGGAGGGATTCCAACACAACTCCCACCTCAGCGTCCACCAGCGCACCCACACCGGGGAGAGGCCCTACAAGTGTCCCCAGCATGGGAAGAGCTTCTCAAACAGCTCTACCTTGTCCCGACACCAACGGAGGCACCGGTAAGGGAAGCCCTGCGTGTGCTCCAACTACAGGAGGAGCTTTGTGCACTGGCGCAGCTTCATCCCCCACTGTAAGATCGTGCTCCACTTGGAGCATCTTTTCCTGCCTGGGAATGGGAATTCCAGCCCCTGGCAGTGTGTGCCATGGATCCCAGAGGGGCATTCCCGAGGCTCCCAGGGTGCTGCTCCTGCCGTGCCTCCCAAGGAGCTCTGCAGGGCCAGTGGACAAGGTCCAACAGCTCTGTTGGTTCTGCAGTGCCACAAGGGCCCCTGGGTCCATGAGTGTCCTTACTGCCAACAGCGGTTCATTGGTTCCCATGATGCCCTGCTGTGTCACCATGGATATTTGGTGCCATGAAGTTCTTCAGTGTCACAATGGCCTCCCTCGCTCCATAAGCCTCCGCAGTGTTACAATGTCTTCCTTGGATGGGCAGTGTCACCATGGGCCATTGGCTCCATGCAGCCCCGCTGGGTCACCATGGACTCCTTGGTTCCACGAGGTTCTGGGGGTGTCTCCATTGTCTGCTTGGATCCACAGTGTCACCATGGACCACTGGATCCACGTGGCCCTGCTGTGTCACCATGGCCCCTTGGTTCCATGGGACCCCAGGGTCATAATTGACTCCTTGCTTCCATGTCACCTCCTCAGTGCCAAAATGGCCCCTTCGTTCCATGAGGAACAAAAAAGTTTTGTAGAAACTTTGAAAAATCAATACACCTGGGAACATCTGTTTGCATTCAAGAGAGAGGCAAAAGGTGAGGATGGCAGGAGCAGCTTCATCTGCAACAGAAATCCAGGGAAACGACAGGGACAGAGAATTCAGGTGCAAGACTCAGAGAATTCTGCTCCCAGAGATCATTTCTGCTCACACTGTCCCTTGTAGAAAGGTGACATCATTCCAGGCAGTCTGGACTGAGCAGGTTGTTTCTGAGGTGGGTTTGTTTTTCAGGAAACCCACTCAGGGTTTTCCATTTGTTCTGGTTTGAAAGCAAAACCAGAGAGAGACTCGATGTCAGAAATACAATTTATTAGGAAAAAAAAATCAAAAATCATGCAATAATACATAAGAAAAAACACTGATAAAGTCAGAATATAACCTGTCACTCTTGGTCAGGGTGCTGATAGCAGTGCAGTTGGAATGGTGGCTGCAGTCCTCCTGGAGTGGCAGATGTGGTTATGTTGGAGCAGTGATCCTGTAGCAGGGTGTAGCCTACCTCTGAAGTTCCAGTGGAAATGGCAGCTGTTGCTCTGGGGAATCCAGTGGAAAGGCAGCTTGTTTTGTCCCAAAGCCCAGATAATATCCAGGGGGGCATGCTTAGCTCTTTCCCCCTGGGTGGAGCATCTCACAATGGGCTGATATCATTCTATGAGTCATGAGGTGGGTCCATTAAACAGAAATGGCTCCTGGAGGGCATTATCTCTGAGTCATGCAGAAAGGCATTGATAGGCCTATTAACAGGAGATAAGGAATAAAACAATACCCCTCCTGTTTCAACAGCTCTTGAGGATGGGAATAGAGTACATCTTTATATTGTAACCTAGGTCATCTCTCACCGATGGAAGGGTGGGACCAAATAACTTCATATTTGGTGTCATTTTGTGCTCTGCTGGGAGTTTCCCGAGGGCTGGTAGTGCTGTTAGCTTCAGGAACAGTTTGGGTAATGGCTGTAGGACTGAGGGTTAGGTAAAAAGCCAGAACAGTATTCTTGTATTTATAATCTTTTGTTACATGTCCAGTTTTCCTGCAGTTATAACAGTTTCCACTGCCTTTATTACATTCTGTATTGTGGGGAAGCACATTTGCTGCAACCAGCATTTCAATTGCACCCTGGCTGGTGGCCTTGGCTAGGCTGGAGTCACGGTCTGAGACCGCTTGGAATATGCAAGCATCAACCATCTGAGCAATGGTAGGCTCAGGGTCAAGGGGGAGGCTGTGAAGAACCTTTCTGCAGTCAATACTGGCATTATAGAAAGCTAATTTGCTAATAAGATCATCCTGGACCTTTTGATCATCTACCTGTTTTTCCAGGGCTTTCATAAGGTGCTTTATGAACTTGATATAGTTCTCATCCGGGCCCTGGTGAATGTCAGTGAAGTCAGTGTGGGGTGCAGAATTATCAGGTGTTTGGAGGAGGGTGGACCATGCAGCGCCTTTGAGATCTTCCAGTATTGACTGGGGGAAGACTTCAGCCTGATACTGCAGTCTAGTATAGTCTCCTTCCCTGGTAATGCGGTCCATTGTGAGGTGTTGTCGCCCTTCTTCCTCAACATAACCTTTTGGTAACTCATGAACTTTTTTTATCCAAACTCCTTTCCAGAAAATAAATTCATCGGGTGACAATATAATTTTCATACACCGTTTTAAATTTTGTGATACCATTGTGTGGGCAGTAAATGGCACGTCCAGCAAATTGTTAAAATAGGGAGAACCCCTCCCATAATCCTTGGCAGCCTTTACTAAGTCATTCATTTCCCTATGGAGGTAGGGAATCCAAGATTCAGGTGGCACCTGTGCAGTATAAGCAGGGGCCAAAACCTAAATGGGAATCTATTCCCTACGGATTCCCAGGGGCCAAAGCCTAAATGGGAATCTATTCCCTATGGATTCCCATTTAGGTTTTGGCCCCTGCTGATACTGCACACCACCTGAATCTTGGATATCACCTCCCGGTCCCCCTCCTTTGCAGCTTTTCTCCGCATCCTCTGCCAAGAATCCTTGGGCTCATCCTCACTCTCAGATAAGCTATCACTCTTTTCCTCTGTAGAGGAGGCAGGTCTGCTGGCACAGGCGCAGGCCTTTCTGTTGACCGGCAATGCCTGGCGTTGAAGGCCTTTGGTAGCCAAAATGGCTTCCTTCCAGTTGGCCCCATGTCCGGTTCCAGTGATGTGGGAACTGGAAGAAGCTGGACTGGAGAAGGGGTCTGGAAGTGGAGAGGTGGAGCCTGCACCCGGGAGGAGCTTTCTGATGACAGGGGAGGGACCCAATGCAGCGGTGGAATTCAACATTAAGGTGAGACCCGTCACAGAGGAGGCACCTGAAGCAAAGGTGGGAAATGGGGATGAAGGTGGGAGGGAATCTAAAATGGCGGTCTCTCTAACAGGAGTATTGCCGTCTTGTGATTTATAGGAAGGAGGATTAGAACTAGGGAATGAAGGAATGTGGGTGAGGGAATATCTCAAGGCAGTATGGCCACTACCACCCTGAGGAGAGGACAGAAAAGGAGGGGAGATGGCAGACAGCAGATGGCTTGTCTGTGCCAAAGGGCGGGCGCCATCTCCCATCCTGTTCTCAGGGAACCTGGGTTCGGGATCGTGAAGGGCGGGTTGAATAAACCAGGGAAAAGGGTTGGAACCATGAACTCCTTAAATGATCCTATAAATTGAATGAAACAACAGATAAAATTTCCCAACTTTTAAAACCCCTTGTGTTTGTAAAATATAAAACTTTTCCCCGACAGCATCCCAAAATGATAACTGATAGACAGAATCAACAGAGATATCAGGAAGCTCCTCAAATAACCATGAACAATCCCTTTTAAACTCCCTTCAGAAATATAACTCCCCTCTAAATTTAAAACTCTCCAAAACTTAACAAAAACATCTTTTTCAGCTTGGGAATGAGTATTTCCCGTAGCTGCCCCCAATGGAAGAGGGAATGCACACCCACAGGAACAGAAAATCAGACGCCCAAACCCCTGGGAGCTCTCTGCCACTCAGTCACTCACTCTCAGTCTCACAGGCACAATCTCCAGCCAATGTGGGGCTTGTGGGGAGCACCAGAGACAGCTTTCCCTTGCTTGTCCCCACCTGGCATCACTGCCTGCAGGGTTCTGTTCTAGCTGGAACCTGGGGACACTTTCTCAGTTGTGTCCCTGACAGGGATCTCTTCAAAGTACAAGAAACTTCAGGGTTTCAACAGAACTGAGTTCTTGAGGGTTCTGTGACATCACTGAGGGGATGGTGACATCACAGAGCTGGCTGTAACATCCCAGAGCTAGCTGTGACATCCCAGAGTAGGATGTGAAGCCATAGCGCAGAGTCTGCCATGAGAGAGGGTGGCTCTGTGGCATCAGGGAGTGGGTTGTGACATCACCGGGTAGCTGTGTAACATCACAGAGAAGGCTGTGACATCACAGAACAGATCGTGACATCACAGGGTGACTTTGTGACATCAGACTTCTGTGGCATCACAGCACTGCTGTATGACATCACAAGGGGACATAGAGTTGGTTCTGTGACATCACAGGGACACTGTGACATCACAGGGTCAGTGTGACATCACAAGGGCTGTGTGACATCACAGATGGCTGTGTGACATCACAGGGTCAGTGTGACATCACGGGGGCTGTGGGACATCACAGAGGCTGTGTGAGGTCACTGGGAAGGTCACTCTGCCCCGGCTCCCCTCACAGTTCCCCCCAGAGCAGTCCAACCCTGCTCATGCACAGCGGGGTCCTCTGTCCCCCCGGGTCCCCCTGCCCCCGGCCCCGCAGCCTCCCCCAGATGGTGTTCCACGAGATCGACCCCCGAGCCTGACACAGGGACGGGGGGGCCGGGACCCTGGGGGTGGCACAGGGAGACAGGGACCTCCCGGCAGGGTCCCTGTGTCCCCCAGAGCCAGAGCCTGGGCCAGGGCTCCTTCACCCTGTTACGAACGAGGGCTTGAGAGCGCTGAAATAATCCCCAGCAAGGGAGCAGCAAAAACCAGATTTAATATTAACCAACAGCAGCACAAAGTTCCTTGGCAAGAGTCGCTCTGCTCCTGACTGGACTCTTCAGGCACACCAGGGAAACAAAGCAACAACAAAACCAAAAAGAATCCAGGCAATCAAACCAGAAATTAACCCAGAACTGTCCCTCTGTGTGTGTGTGTGACACAAGGACAGTGAGGGCAAGGATCAAAGGAATATGGCCTAAAAGCTTAACAGAGCTCAAACTTAACAGGACTTAACTTATATCTTAACCTTAACTGATACTTTCAACTTCACAATTTAGCAAAAGAGCAGAGCGTAACAGCATTCAACCTAAATAAAAGCTTTTGACTTTGCAATTTTACAAAGGAATAAAACTTTACAATATTTTGCTTAGTTTATAAATTACACTAAAGGTAGCAACTTAGCAAAAGAACACCTTAGCAAAAGAACAACTCTTAGCAGCAATTAACTTCACTTAGGCCTTGTGATTTAACCTTTCCTACAGGCCTGACTGACTCAGCTATCCAAGGCGCTCAAACTCCTCAGAGAGCAGCATTTCTGCCACATTTCCCCAGCACAGGCACTCGTGTGTGCACACAGACACCAAGAGTCAGTGCAAGGCACCTGTGAGCAATTCCCCTGAGGGCACGGAATGCTCACTGAGGATGCTTTGGCATCTTCCCAGTGGGCAGAGTGCTGAGCCTCGAAGAGTGGGGGGATCGGCCCAGGCTCTGTCATTGTTCAGGATCCCCGAGTGCAGCAAACGGGAGAGTTCCCAGCTGGGAAAGGCCCCACCCAGAGGGAGTCGCTGGCCCAGGAGAGCTCCAAGGGCTCCTTTTAGAGCGCTGTTTGCAGGGCCCCAAGAGAGGGGCTTCAGTCCCAGCAATGGTTCATCCTGGATATACTTGGCATCAACAGCTTTCTTTGGCAGTGTGAGAACAGGGATGTTGTGCCACTGAGGGAACAAAAACAGTTCTGCTAAAGGAACCAGGAGCTGGTTGGGCAGCAGCAGTGGCTGGAGCAGTGTTTGTGATGAGCTGCAGAGGAGCTGAGCCCAGGGGCTGTTGGCCAAGGCCGAGGCCCAAGGAGCATTTCTCAGCTGGCAGGGCGGCCTGAGAAGGGGAGGGGGGAATGCAGCAGCACAGGGCCATGGAACCAAGGGACCATTGTAACACTGTGGGGCCCTGTGGCACCAAGGGACCATTGTGACACTGTGGGACCCTGTGACAACAAGGGACCATTGTGACACTGTGGGGCCTCATGGAATCATGGAGAGCATTGTGACATTGCTGGGCCTCATGGATCCAAGGGGACTGTACTGATGCTGTGTGGCTCCATGGAATGTAGGGATCATTGTGACACTGAGGCCTCATCAAAAACAAGGGGCCATTGTGACAGCGTGGGGCTGCATGGAACCATGGAGACCATTTGGACACTTTGGGGTGTTATGGAACCAAGGGGCCATGGTGACACTGAGGGGCACCATGGAAACACAGAGACCATTGTGACACTTAGGGGACTCATGGAAACATGGAGACCATTGTGACGCTGTGAGGCCTCATGGAATCAGTGAGACCATTGTGATCCTGGGAGGACCATTGTGATATTGTGGAGCCTCATGAAACCAAGAGGCCTTTGTGACACTGCAGGGCTGCATGGAACCAAAGGTCCATTGTGACACTGCAGGGCCTCCTGCCATCAGTGGTCCATTGTGACATTGGGCAACCAAAGGAGACCATTGTGACACTGCAGGGCTGCATGGAACCAAAGCTCCAGGGTGACACAGAGTGGCCTCCTGTCATCAGTGGTCCATAGTGACACTGTGGAGCCAAAGGAGACCATTGTGACACAGCAAAACCCCAGGGTCCAAAGGTCCATTGTGACATTCCAGACCTCATGGAACAGAGGAGTCCTGTGACATTGTGGGGCCTGGGGAGCCACAGAGATCATTGTGACACTGCAAGGGCTCATGGAATCCTTGGGACCATTGTGACACTGCAGGGCCTTATGACACCTAGGGGCCACTGTGACATTGTGGGACCCAATGGAACCTAGGGGCCAGTGTGACACTGCAAGTCTTCTTGTAATCAAGGGGCCATTGTGACACTGCTGGAACCCATGGAATCAAGTCACCATGATGACACTGCGGGGCCCCATGGATCCAAGGCACCATTGTGACAATATAGAGCCCCACAAAACCAAGGGAACACAGAACAAGTCTGCCTGCTTTGGCCTCCCATAGAGGCCTGACTGGTCCAACTGACCTTTGCACGTTGAGTGTCACTTCTCATCTGCTGCTGAAACACTCAGGCTCTGTGTTTTCCTTCCCAATGGAAAAGAACTGTCCTTCTGCTCCAGGCACCCATGGCCAGAATTGGGATTTCACCTCCAAAGGTCCTTATATCCAGGGATTCTTCCAATAGGAATATTGCCAGGACAAGTCTGGCAGGCAGTGGTTTCACAAGGGTCACCTCTCATCCGTCCCCAAAACGTTGGGAAAGGCTCCATGCTCTCCTTCCTAAGGAAAGAACTGTCCTGCTTCTCCAGGTGCCCATGGCTGAGATTGGGTTTCCACCTCCAAAATTCCCTAAATCCAAACTCTGCAATTACTGACAAGTCTAGCTGGCCTTGGCCTGCTGAGGCTCTCACTTGCCTTCCAAACCTTGAGGCTCTGTGCTTTCCTTCCCATGGAAAAGAACTGTCTTTCTCAGCCAGGTGCCCATGGCCACAATTGGGATTTCACCTCCAACACTGCCTGTTGTGACAGACTGGAGGAGATCGTCTGCTCTAAACATTTTGTGTGTGGAGGGGGGAGGAAGGGGCAGGTCCAGCCTTGCCCTGCCCTGTAAGCACAGCCCTTCCCTGCCCTGTGACCCCAAGGGGCCTCCAGTGGGTTTATGGTTTCTACCTGAACCGCGGCACACTGAACCCCCAGCACCGCCGTTCCACCCTGGGCACTGGGGCCCTCTTGGCTCTACTCAGTGCTGCTGCTGTACTCGGGGCACCCTAAACCCTGGTAGGGACCCGTGTCCCCGCACTCCAGGGATTGTGCGCGACTCACACTGCCCCGATCCTCCACGCACCCGGAGCTCCGTTTGGGGTTTGCGTGCCAACTCACCAATTCATCTGCCACCTTTACTCGAGTTTGGTGCACAGGAAAAACACCAAGCAGATATTCGTAAGAGGTCAAAATGACACAAAATTCTACTGGCAAAGTGCAAAAAATCAAGAACTTTGGGAGAGGATTTAACGCAACATCAAATTACACATAAAACACTTATCATAGCAGTAACTTCATTAACTTAGCCCATTTATCCTGGAAACATTAAAACACGCAAGCTGTTAGGGTATCCAAAAATGTTCCATATAAAGAGCATTAGAAGGAGAAGAAAGAGAGAGAGACAGAAAGACAGAAGCTCTATAGAAAGACACACATATGACTAACAGCTCCTAGGGTTCCAGTGTGGGTGCGACACAAACCCCAGGAGAAGGTGGAGTCCATACCAGGGGCTCACCTTGTGCTCTATGTTTTTAAGCCCCCGGGCCCTTGTGAGCCTCCCCCAGGTGGGATTTCTGATCACACAGGCAATCAGGGCTGGGTTAGCACTGAACCCACTGTGTGACTGATTGACAGCTCATCCCAGGGTGTCTCAGGACATTGATCGCATCCAGCCTCTGACAGTGACCATGGTGACACTGGGGAACCTCATGGAACCATGGGTCAGTTGTGACAATGTGGGTCCAAGGACACCACGGGAGATGTCATAGACAGGTAGAATAATGATAAAAGAAAAGCCTTTTGAAATGAAGCCTTGTTCAGCCATATCAATAGCTGGCCTATCATCTCTTCTGTGTGCAACTAAGCAGTTACAAGTTCCCATGTGAAGCTATTTTGAGAATGAGACTTTGTGACCATTCTATTCTGAGGGTGAAAAACAAATGCACCTGCAATAACAAGTAATTTGTCCTATGAGAATCAGTGAAGAGGTAAACAATACAATAGAGAGATTTGATGCACAAGTAAAATCTATTTTATTAACCAATAATCAACTAACTGATAAGAAATCTTTGAACAAACTAAAGGTGCACACAAGGTCTGTTAAAGTGTGTAAAATGAGTTGTATGAATAAAGACTAAAGAGTTCTTCTCCATCTTAGCTTAGTCCTTTGGGATTTCAGTTCCCCCTTTCTTGACAGCTTTGGGTTGTCCCTTCTTTGGAGCTTTGGGTTCCGCCTTCTTTGGGTCTTTGTCTTCCTTCTTCTCTGAGATTTTGGTTTCCTTCCTCTCTGATACTTTGGTGTTCTTCTTCTCTGATGCTTTGATTTTCTTCCCTTCTGATGCTTTGCTTTCCTTCTTCTCTGGGATTTTGATTTCCTTCCTCTCTGGGATTTTCGTTTCCTTTTTTGGGATTTTGGTTTCCTTATTCTCTCGGGTCTTGGTTTTCCCCTTTACTGATATTGGAGGTTGCTTGCCAACAGAGACACTCTTCTTTCCCTTCTTCTGCCTCTCTTCCTCCTTCCTCCTCTCTTCCTCCTCTAAGGCTTTTGCCTCCTCCTGCTCAAGCTTTTGAGCTGGCTCCTTCAGCTCCCTTCTGCAGACAAAACAGAAAACATGGCTGAGAGTCCCACCAGAACCTTGGGCTCGCTAGTCCTGGCTGGCCCTGCACTTCATTCCTTGACCCTGAGGCCATTTCCGTGAATTCTCCTCAACCCACAGAGGTTGGGAACATCCCAAGTGAGGGCATGGGTGGAAGGGGACCTCCAGGACCAGCCAAACCTGAGCTTTGCCATCATAAGGTGTTGACTGTGCCAGCTCCCTCTGAAGGCACAGCCAGACCCCTCCAGCCCCTGCCAAAGGCGGATCCAGCAGCTCTCTGCACTGGTGCCTGGAAACGCCCTTTGTCTCTTGGCTTCCCAGTTTAAAGCAGAGCACAGATTGCCGACATCTGCTTAGCCCTCCTACAGTTCTTACTCAGCTCATTCAGCCCCCTTCTCCCTGGGCATAGCTGAAGCATGATTTTAAAGAGTTCAGATTTCAGCTGAGGGTTAGAAGCAATTCCCATTGATCAGGATGTAGGTTAGATAGGCAGACCATAGGTTAATGATTATGAGATGCTTAAGCTGGAGCTGATTGTTCTATTGTTTACCATTAGGAGCTTCTTTCTAGAGGGAAGTGGAGGAAGTGAACTGTTATAAGAACATCTTGAAACCAGTAGAACAATGGTTAGCACCTGGGCTTGATGTCAATCAATCACTAAGCAGGGGACCTTGGATGGTGCCAGAGGGTCACAGAGACCTGATGAAGACATTCCTGACTTCATCCCTTAAGACCACTGACCCAATTCGAGACCACCAACCCAATTCAAGGGAAGAATTGCACAGGAGTGAAGGACCAATGACCTCATTTGAATACAGAGCAGGGATGGGAGGTGCTGGGGTTGTGCAGATGTATTTTATGTGAGATCTTGGGAAATAAAGAGAGGGCAAAGAACCTTGGACAACGCGGGCATGCCTTTTAGGGACGGCTCTGGTGCCGCCCGCCGGTGTTAATAAACATCCCACTGTCTAACTTTAATTAGTTAGAGAGTCTCTGTCCGTGATCTTTGGTTTTAACGACTCCTAGTCTGCTCCTTCATGAGAACAATCCTATCAGTCAGAAAGCAAAGGCTGCAGGAACTCCTCTCCTGCAAGACAGGCTCGTGTCAGGCAGATTTCCTGCTGGAACCCAGCTGGGACCAAGCAAACCAGTACTGGCTGCCATGGAAATCATTGGAAGCAGCCTCATCCGTCTCCTCCCCATGAAACCAACTTCACTCTGGCCTGAAGAAGTCCTGATGCACAGGCTTGCTTTAAGCACCTCCACTCCCAGCTCCACACTTGGCCTGTGTGTCCTGAGCTGGGCTGCCTTGCTGGAGCTGAGCTTCTCCTGTGCTTGCCTATGGCTGCAGCTGCAGGGGAGCTTAAAGGACAGGAGCTTTTCTGGCTGCTCTGCCACCATAAGGAGAACCCTGGCAGATCAGCAGTGCAAGGACTTCATCTGTGGCAGGAGCAGGACCCAAAGCAAGGTTTGCTCTGTGCCCCACGCCTGCCCATACCACAATCCCACTGTTCTGGTGAAGAAGGCAAATGATGAAGAAGATGCCACTCAACACCATGGACTTCAAGACACCTCTAGATGCGGTGCCAAGGCAAGCCCAGAGCCCAGCTCCCCGCAGACAGCAGCTAATCCAGGAGGGCTCAGCACTCAAATAGAGAAGAAGATGTTCTGTCTCAACAGAAGAAGGTCCTTCCTCTCTTGGCAGCCAGGGAGCTCAGAGTGGCCATCCCTGTGTTGCTGCTGGCCTTTGCTCTGCAGCTCCTCTGAGCTCAGAGGCCTTGGAGCAGGGAAGCCCTGCAGGGACAATAACCCATGGCAGAGCAGGAACCCATGGAAGGCTGACTCACCTGTCCCTGAGAGGGGCCTGAGAGCCACAGCTGATCTCCTGGGGGTTTAGGGAGGTGCTGACACGTGAGGCCTCCCTGGGCACCAGCACCTCGGAGGTGGAGCCTGCCTCCATGTGGCACAGCTCCGGGACATTGCAGATGGTGTTGAGGTGGCCAGAGAAGGTGGAGGAGACCTGCTGGCTCTCTCCTGGCTGCAGCACACCTGCCAGTGGCAGGATATTGAAAGCCTGGATGGAAGACAGGAGAGATTTAGGTGTTGAGCATGGAAATGGATCCAATGGAGCATCTTGGAGCAAAGTGCAGCTGTAGCCAGAAGGGCCTATTCCCCAAACACTGCCAGAATCACCCTCACCTCATCCTTCATCCATGCCATTGACCAGTGCAGGGACCATGGGGAAAATCTTCTCCCATACTCACAGCTCAATGCATTAATTAGTACATTACATGAAAGTGAACTAGGATGTCTCCTGGCAGTAGAAATTCTCTCTGATGCACAACTTGCCTTTAAAAAGTTTTAAAACTACCTGCTTTTAGAAAAGGAGGAGACTCAGAGTGAGAGCTCTTGGAGCTGAGGGAAGGAGTCCAGCCCAGCTCATCTGACTCCTGAGGCTCTTCCCCTCTCTCTCTGATTTAAATGCTTCTTTCTCAAGGTGCTACAGCAAAAGCTCCTGCAAAAATTTCCTGTGGAGCACCTGAGGAGTTCCAGGGGGAGCAGTGCCCTCCACAGGTGCTGCACAGCGTCCTTGGGCAGCCCTGCAACGTGTCCTGCACGGCCTCTCCAACAAGCAGCTGCTCCAGCAGCACTTTGTGATGGGCCTGCAGGGATGGGAGGCCTCTCTGTGGCCAATGCTGAGGGCCCCCAGTGGCACTGGCAGCTCCAGCCCTGCTTGCCACACTGACAATGGGCAAGGGAGACAGATTCCCTCTTGCCTTCTCTGCTCCCAGGGCAGTGTGCGCCATGTCCAGGGAGCACCTGAATCCCTCCAAGCCTCGAGGCAGGTGAGGGAGCTCAGGAGTTGGTGCTGACACCCAAAAAACAAGCCATTTTTTATGCTGGGAAGAAGAGACAGCCCCTCTGCAAAGTCTCCCTTTGTCAGACAGCTCCAGGGCCAGCAGTGCAATAGCAGCTCTGGGTGAAAGCAGAGCCCTGCAAACAGGGAGTCTGGCTGCTTTGGGAAGAGACTCCATGGAGATCAGGATCATCCCAGCTTGCTCTGGGAGGGAAGCTGGAGGTGTTACCATGATGATGCAGAGAAAAGCCTCATCTTACATTGGGAAGGAAACAAGGCAAAAAATCCCACACTCAGCACAGGCCTGTAGGATCTGAGCCAGCTTCTCCAAGGAAAACTCTCCTATTTCTCACTCCCCCTCAGCCCATGTCCAGCCACTGGCCCTGCTGCCCAGCCCACTGTCAGGGCACAGCACAGCAGGGCAGCAAAAAGGGAGCTCAGGATGAGCAGGACTTGGTGCTGGCAGGCTGGGGAGGCAAAGCAAGCAGTAGGTGTACAAGAAAATCTACCTCTGCTCCTGAAGAGTGGGTAAAATCCTGCACTTCTTTCAGGGCTCTGGCTGACTCCTCCTTTCCAGTCCTGAAGTGCCTCCATCGAGTTGCCGGGCAATCCAGACTGGTTCTCCTCTCCTTCGGTGGCTGGGGTTTGAATTTAGGTGGGTGGAGCTCATCTCTGGAAAATAAATAACTATGACCAGGGACCTGCAGTGGGAAGGAGGGAGGGACACCTGCACGAGCAGCTCCTGGCCAGGATGCAGCCCCTGGGTGGGTGCTGGCACGTTGAACTGAGAAATGGTTTGATCCAGCCCTTCCCAATCCAGGCTGGGGCAGGTCTGTTCTAAAGGCAGCCCAGGGATGGCACTGAGGTGCTGCAGCAGCTGCAACTGCTTGCATTGAGCAACTACAGAGGACAGGCATTAACACCTGGTGGGGATGCAAAAAGCACAGTGGGAGAGGAAAAGACAGAGAAGGCAGCAAAAAGGTGAGATTTGAGACACCAAGGGGCAGACCCAGCCAGTGCCCAGCCAGCACAGCCCACCCAGTGCCCAAGGCCAGAAACTCTGCGGCTCCACGGGGGATTTATCAGGAATGATCCCCTGACACCGCTGGGGGGTTGGTTGACATTTTACAACACTCCCAGGCGACTCAGGTCACATTCCCATCCATCCATCCATCCATCCATCCATCCATCCATCCATCCATCCATCCATCCATCCGTCTATCCATCCATACATACATACATACACAGGCTGTGGTGCTGGGATCCTGCCAAGCTCTGCCAGCCTTGGGCTTGGGGAGATTTCTGCCAGCCGTCCTGAGCTCCGTAATTGTGCCCTCTGTTCCAGGAAGCAAGCAAGAAAGATTTTTAAAAACCCAAAACAAACCACAACAGACAAACCTAAAAAAGCTTCAACAGCTCAACCCTGCTCAAGTTTTTTCTTTAGGGACAGCTACCACTCTCCAGCTGAAATGCTGGGCTTTTGGGGAAAAAGAAAATTACATGTTCACCTCCAAATTGAAAAGGATTAAGGTAAGAGAACCTTTCAAACTAAAAATTATTGGCCCAAAGCTTTTATCTTTGCAAGAAATCTCTAGGTAAGACCAGCCTGACAGTTAAACAACTGGTTCTTCTGGTGGGGAGAAACCCTCCTCTTTAAGGGAAGCAGCCTGATAGTTGAAAGCAACTGTTTGGTCAAACTTCAGGCTCCCTGGCACAGCCTGCATTGCCTTTCCTTCCTGTTCACTGATTTACAGGCAGTGGCACGATGGCCCGGGTTCAGATGTTTGGTGCCATCCAGGGAATTTGGCATTGCCATTTCCATATGTTTTAATTGAAGTTTCAGTCCTTGCAAACACTCTTCAAATGCCAGATTTCCTTTCTTTTACAGAAAGCTCAAGGTTCCCACAAGTCTTCTGACATCCTCTTTTGCACTCAGAGAGATGACATTTTCAAACAGATGTTTCCAAAGTTAACAGCATTTGAAAGAATAATGAACTCAAATGCCCCTGGATTCCAGCTTAGCCCAACTCCATTTGGTGTCAGACACTGAGATTCCCACCTCTAAGGCAGGAGCTGTTTGTGCCCCCCATCCCTCCTGTCCTTCTCCCCAGCAGCCCGTGCCTGTTTTCCCCGGCACAATCCCTGTCCCTGTGCACCCTGCCAGGAGCAGCTGCACACAGGCTCACATCTCCCCCTTGCCCTCACCAGGGGGTTTCTCTCATCCCCGAACACGCCGATGAGAACGTTGGTGCGATGAGTGCCCAGGGCCTGCACTGCCACCACAACTGGGATCTCTGCTGTGCTCTGGGGCTGCACAATCCCACAGGGCTTGGGGCTGGAGTAGAGCACAGCAGAGTCCTCCTTGCGTTTCTGGAAGGGACACAATGAAACGCAGATTCAGAGGGACTTCTCAAGAAACTTTAGGCTCCTTAACATCCACCACAACAGCAACTTACACACACCTTTAAAACTCCCCAGGACAAAGGTCAAAGGCACAAACAAGATGCAAGTATTGTAGGTTTAGCACTCCCAGGGCATCCTGCAAGGAGGCTGCCAGCACAGGCACAGGTGTCTGTGGGTGCAGCAGCTTTTCACAACCCTCTAAGATCTCCCACAGGAAAACACCCTGACGACTAGAACATCAACTGTTTTTTCAGGAGCTTAAACTGCCTCCTCAAGTTTACACTTGGGTAGGATCCTGTTCTCAGCAGATCTTTAAGACTGAATAGAAACCAGCAAGGTCTTATCCAAACCCTTTGTTCCCCTAATAATCTCCTCAGGAATATTTGACAGGAGGAGGTGGATGTGATGCCAAACCTGGGGAATAGGCCCGTAGCAGCCAGGAAGGTGGCTGGAATTCCTAATGAGGATCTTCCTCTCATAGGGCACCTTCAGGTGGCACTCATCACACAGCAGCACTGGGGAGGACACTTGGAGCTCAGGAACGAGACATCTGGGCAAAGAGATGACCCCAGGACAATCAGAGATACTGAGAGAATGGAGAATGCCTACCCCCAAAGATTGTGAAATGGAGCAGAACACATTGGTCACTGTCAAATGCACATTGAAGAGCCCTACAGGGATAAATTGCCTTCTACCTCTTCCCACTCCAACATGTCTTGTCAAGGAGGGGCAAACCCTGAGAGGCAGCACCCAGAGGCTGCCAAGTGCCCCAGGCAGAGCACTTTGCCCCACAGCTGCCTCAGCCCCTGCTTTACCCAAGAAGGCTTGCAAGGACTCCTGGAACAGTGCAAGTGACCCACGAGCTCTGGGGGAGCCTTGCCAACAAGGATCAGTGCTCCCTAAGGCTCAAGGAACACACAACTCCAGGGTCTCAGTAAAAATGACTCCATTCTCTGCCATGGTGCTGTTGCCCTGCCTGAGAACTCAGCTCTTTGCCCCAGCCCTGGAGGGCACGAGACAGCAGCTGCCCCACAGAGGGGCTGATCAGCCCCTGCCAGGCCCTGCAGCTCCCTGGCTCCTTCACTGCACAGCTCCAGGCACTGCCTGGCCCCAGCTCCACCTGCTGTACACAATGGCAGCCCAGGCACTGCCTGGATGGCTCTGCCTGGCACAGGGAACAGCACCAGGGAGCTGCATCCCTCTGGGCATCACACTGACACCCACAGCAGCACAGCAGCATGGAATTCTGCTGCAGCAACAACGACTTTTGCTCTCAACTCTGACGACATTAAAGCTCAAAATGGGAAGCAGAGGGAAGGACAAAAACTGGAGCTGACCTGCCACATCAAGGGCTGCTTTCCCCTTGTCAGACCTTGCCCTCCCCACTCTTGCTGGGAGCCACTTCCTCCCTGCCACGTGCCCTCATGGACAGAGCCAGAGCCTGACTCTCAGCAGCTGCTTGGTGTGGCCCAAACCAATGCACGGTGCTCACAACCAGCACAACTCCACCTCTTGCAGCCTGAAGGAGAGGAGGCCCTCAGGAAATTTGTTCCACCTCAAGCACCAAAAACAAGGCCAATCAATGATATCATTCCTGGTGCCTTTAGAAGAGGGCCCAGGACCATGCTGGGCTGTGAGCAAACGTGCTTTTCACCACGGGCTGCTGCCCAAGCGCTGCTGTTCTCGTGTCCAGCTGGCACAACATGAGGGCATTCAGCAGCACTTCTCCTTGGCAGCTGCAGCCAGCACAGCCTGGGCAAGGCAGTGCCTGCAGGAGGCCAGGCAAGGGCTGGTACCTGGCTGTGATGATCAGGGCTGCCACTCCCTTGCCAATACCCTCCAGGTCCACCAGCAACCTCCGGTAGAACTCCATCACCCTGTTGGAGCACAGGGTCACCTGGTGGAAGAGAAGAACAGTCAATGCTTCCTTACAAAAGCTCATTACCCACGGGTGATATCCTCCAGTTCCTGAGGGAGGATTTGGCCTTCATTCTTCTGCTGCTCCATGTGTAGAGCACAGTCTCAGAGTAACAAAAGCCTTCTGGCAATACCAGATTTGTTAAACACACCTTGCTATCAGGGCACAGGTCAGCTACATTAAAACATTAGACTACAGCTCCATGCACCACTGCATTCAAATTATGAGGCCAATTTCTCATCTGACTGCAAAGACATCCATGCAGAGGAAATCTGACTTGACCACAATGAGTTCAGCTTTACAGAAGGAGGTTGAGGGCAAAGTGTGGCCCAGCAGGTGCTGGGCAGTTCATGGCGGCCCTGGGAGCCCGGGCCCGGGCTGGCTCTGAGAACTGCGGCCCCACGCCAGGAGTGGGGAACTGCCCCAGGGTGGGCATTGACCAGAGGCAGAACCGTCAGAACTGCCCCAGGGTGAGCATTGACCACAGGCCGAACCCTCAGAACCAGAACTGCCCAATGGTGGGCATTGACCACAGGCAGAACCCTCAGAACTGCCCCAGGGTGGGCACTGACCACAGGCAGAACCCTCAGAGCCTCTTGCTCTATGCCACAAGAGACAAGCCACCAACGGGACCAGGCAGAGGAGAAAGGAGGAGGATCTCTGTCTTGAAGTTCCACAAGGAAGGGTTTATTCCAAGCAAAAGGATCAAAGCCAAAAGAGCCCTGGACACTCCTGTGCAGGAGCTTTTGTACCGATACAAATCAGGGGGTGAATACAAACAGCAAGCCAAAAGGGAATCCTCAGGAAAAGGCTACCTTTGGGCGAGTCTCACTCCTGTCTAGAAATGGGCCAATTCTGGGCAGGATACCTTCCCCAGTGCTGGCCTCCTTCTTCCTGCTGAGAAACTTCTCCCTCTGGAACTTAGAGGGAAGCAGCTGAAAGGCAAAAGTAAACCAGCTAGAGCCTCAGAGTTGTGCTTGTTCAGAAAGGCTTTTCGTGAACAAGTGGCACTGCTGAATAACTTGTGATCACAGCCACTAGGACATTCCTGGGAGCCCTGGGAGTTTCCTGCTGAAATACTTAGCATCAGTCAATTAATAATACAGAGTGGAACACACATACTCCAGCCATATGGCTCTGTCCCATTGGCTTCTCCATGATTGCAAGGAACATGGTTGGGGATTTCTGCTCTTTGGGCATTTGTTTCCTCTTACATTTTGTTGGATTGAGGCAGTGACCTTTCCAGAGAATGGGGAGGAGCTCTCAGAACTGCCTGAACTCCATCCCTGCACAACGCTCAGAACTCACAGCAAGGAGATATCGCTGCTGGATGAGTCCAAGAGATGCAAGAAAGGAACACTGTTCCAAGAGTGAGGTGCACAGGAATATGTCCAGGTTTTAGTTCTCCCTGTTAATTGTTTTCTCTGTCTGGGCTGACAGAGCCCTCCACAGAAGAAAACAGAGGCATCTCCTTGACAGAGCCTCAGCAGTGGGGCATCTTCAGCCAAGTGAGCTGCAGACAGCAAGGGACCTTTGTGGCCCTGGCTCCAGCGCTGCCTGCAGGGTGCATCTGTGCCCACACAGGAGCTGGGAGAGAACAGCTGCTTTGGAAGCTCTTCCAGCTGGGACCAGCCGTGGCTCTCAAGGCTTTGGGCAGAGTTTGAGCTTCCCCCCCCGACATGCCCAGGTGCCCAAGGGCAGGATGGTCAGAGCAGCACAGGTGAGTGCCCAGCCTGACAGAAGGAATTCCTGTGGCAAAGGGAAAGGGACAGAACACATGCTCAGGCCTTCAGCTGTACATTGGTTTCACTTGGCTCTGCTGGCACAGACAGGCAAGACACAGCTGAAGCATCCCACAGTGTTCCCTATTGCACCAGGACAGCCCCAGCAACAGCAGCACAGCACAAAGGGCTGGGCAGGGGCTCTGCAGCTTCACAGCACTGCTGGACAACAGGGGCAGGGAGAGCAGGGACACCAGGGCAGTGCAAGCCTTAACACAGCCCCAGTGGGTACTCACAGTATTAGGCTTCAGCCCTTCCCTGGACAAAAGACGAGGTGTTGGTGTCTTCTTTGGCAATCCAGACGCCATTTCCAAGGGACGATGTCGCAGGTCAGCGACAATGCCTCAACAAAACTGGAAGGAGCAACAATGGAACTCTGAAAATCCACAACCCAATTCATGGCAGATTCAAGGCATATTCTGCTGCTAAAAATGTTACATTACTTGAAAGTAGCTAAGTGCTTGTTTGGCGCAAGTAGCTAGTATAGTTAGGCCTCTAGTTGGACTGTATTTGAACTATATGGCTACCTTGTGCAATTCAAAGTTAGATCATACTGAAACCTGGTGCTAAAAATCTGAACATTAATAACAGTTTGAACAGACAAAGCTGTAGCTTAAATATTACTCAAAAATAGCTAGAGTGGGCCTCCTCTTCTTTAGGCTAAAGCACCCTTGCTCTATCAGCTGCTCCTCACAGCTGAGACACTAATGAGAGACTGGAATGTTATGGCTAATGGCTTAAATATCATTATAAAGGACTTTCTGCCCATTGTGACAAAAGTGTATAAAGAAGCTGCGACCACCCAAGCCCACCCTTCCCTGAAAATGCCTCCTGACTGGAACTTGGCACTGTGAGTTAAGCTGCCTAAGGGAACTTGAGACAAGATCAAGGTGACACTATTGTCCCATTACCTCAGGTCTGGGGAGAAATAACAAGGCTGAGGAGAAAAACCTATCCACAACAAAGCCAAACCCAGCAGCTGTCCTGAAAATCACCTATGTCTGGGTTCAGGCTGGGGAAGTCATAGCCACAGACTCTTCTGCTGAGGCCAGGTTTGCACACAAACCTCCCAGCAAAGACCTCCACAGTGCCTCCAGACCCATTCCTGAGGCCTGCACCTGACCACTGCAGGGCATGCAAAGCAACACACCAAATCAGAAAATCCAGAACCCAACTCATGGCAGACTCAAAGGATATATGGGTGCTAAAGATTTCGTATTTTCTGAAAGTAGCAAGAGACAGAGTCCAACTTGCCCCCCCCTGGGAGGTACCTGGGCAAGGTATCATCTTGCCCAAATCTCCATTAATCCATTGGAGTCTTACATTTTGCCAGACCTCACCACAGAGAAGACCACAAGAGGATTTAATGGTAGGCAAATGGGATCCATGGAATGGTAATATTTTCTACTAAATCTCTCTCTGTCACTCTCTTTCTCCTCCCCCCCTTCCCAAGCTCCACCCCCCTCCCACTTTTTCTTTTCTTTCTCTCTCTTTCTCCCTCACATTTACTGTTCCATAAAATCCAGACCATTGACTTTGGCATATGGTCTTGTTTGCACTTCAATACAGAGGCATCTCCCTAAAAATTTTAAAACCTAGATGATAAAAACCCACTGAAACTTGAACAGCACTCATTCACCTTTAAGCAGTTTAAGCAGTTACTATAGGACAAAAATGTATAGACTACTATCTTTAGAAAATGTTGCATTTCTTCAGTAAAAAAAGCACTATCAGTAGACCATTTATTGTTCATCCTCTCAGGTGTACATGTCACTGAACTACTGCGCCAGAAGACTGACATGATCACATCCTCTATTTCCCTTTTGCATTCTCTTTCAGAGCACAGATGAAACAAAACCAAGAAGTTCAACTTTAGTCGGTCTTTACCTTCAAATGAAATTCAGGACTCCCTAGCAGACACCAGTGTTCTGCACGCTGCGGAGCTTTTAGCAGAGGCCAATGCTCTGCACCTTTAGCAATTCTCTACACCGACAATTCACCTGGCGAATGGCCCGGTGCAGCCGCCTGCAGGAGCCCAGGCTGCGCACACCCAGCCAGGGCCGCGCTCTCAGGCAACTGAGGCCGCGCCGCTGTCACAGACGCTGAGGGCCCGGGCGCGGTTACCGGGCAACCGCGGCACCGAGTGCAGGGCCGGGCGGGGCCGCAGGGATTTGCAAAGGAGATTGGCACTGCGGCGACTGACTGCAGTTTGGGCCTTCCCAAGAGTCTTTGTGTAACTAATGAAAGGTTAAAATGTGGTGAAAAAGGCACCTATGCCAGGTCTGTACAGTGCTCTTTGCAGCACTAGTATTCGACCCTGGCTGGAGCAGCAGGAGGGGCTGAGGCAGCAGGGAAGGGGGCTCAGCCTGGAGAAAAGGAGGCTAAGGGGGAACCTTCTGGCTCTGCACAACTCCCTGAAAGGAGGGGACAAGAGGCTGCTGCAAGTTCAGGCAGCGCCGGAGCCGCCTGCCTCCCCCTCTTCTCCCCCGCTCCGCCTCTTCCTCCCTCCCTCCTCCTCCTCCTCCGCTCCCGCAGCCCTCGCAGCCCCCGGGAGGGGCGGGGATGGAGCCGGGACAGGTCGGAACGCAGAGAGGCCTGGGGGGATGCCAGGACTGGGAGTGACTGGGCTGTACTGGGATCATCCTGGGAGCAGCTCCTGGGTGACTGAGTTCTACTGGGATCATCCTGGGATCACACTGGCAGTGAGGAGGAACAGGGCGATGGCTCCAGCGCTGGGGCTGAGGGCGCTCCTGGGGGGCCAGGGGGGAGTGGGACCCCCGGCACCGGGACCCTGAACCACCACTGCCAGCACCGGGACTCCCCTGCTCCCCTTAGCCTGCACAGGGGCCCCCTGAATTCCCCTGTTGTGGACATCAGGACCCGCTGCTCCCTTTTTCCCGGGCATCCCATGGCTCCCAGCCTCCAGAGTTGGCGTGGGCTTGGCTCTGGGACAACGTGGACCGCCTTGGTCTCCCATTCCTGCCTTTCCCAGGCACACCTTTCTGCAAAACCAGAGACCCCCTGAACTCCCCCTTTCCGAACATCCCGTGTGTCCCCACTCTGGTCCCCCCTTTTTGGGAAACCCTGGACTCCCCTTTCCTGGGCTCAAGGACCCCCTGGAACTCCATTCTACCTCTCCACGTCCCTGCCCTCCCCCCCTCATTTTCATGACCCTGAGATCCCCCTGGCACCCCCATTCCTGAGAACCCAGACCCCCCTGCATCTCTTCATCGAGCACCAATACAACCTTTTCCCGGCCCCCCCGCCTCTCCCAGCCCCCAGCCCCACCCTTTTCTCTGGCCTGGGACCAGAAGTGCAACTGACTGGAAACAAATGTGACAGAAAGCAATAATTTTGCGCCTTTTATTTACTATTGAAATACAATTTCCTCCCTTTCTCACAAATCTCCTCCCAGTGTCATTCAGCAGGGTGGTCAGAAAGTCCTTAATTCTGGGTGGGTGTTCCAAGCTGCAGCCACAAGGAAACAGGGAATGGGGATTTTCCTGCTCCTGGGAAGTTTGACATCCTCAGCTGAGGAGAGGAGGCACCAGAAGGAAAGGGCAGCTGGGCTTCATCTTTCCACAGATGAAGGGAAGAGGAGGGGAAAATCTCTCATCCTGTCTGCAGCTTCTCCCACAGGGATGTGAGGGCTGATCCCAGAGCCCTAAGGATCACAGTCAGGGCTGCCCTCAGGGAATGCTCACCTGGTATTGAGGGGCAGTGTGCGAGCACCTGGATCTTGGGGCACCCAGCTGCCCCTCATGTTTGGAGGTGCCTGAGGAGGGCTGGGATGATGGCAGGGACATCCTGCAGTGACATCCCCTCTGTCCCGCTCTGGGTGAGCTCAGTCCCAAACCTGACCCTGATCCTGCTCTCAATCTCACTCCACGTTCAGACAAACTCACAGTTCTGTATTTAATCACATCCCAATTCCAAACTTGTCTAGCCCCAGACCACAACCCAACCCCAGCCCAAAGCCAATCCCATGTCTAGCCTTAACCCCAATCCCAGCTCTAATCCAAATCTCAGCCCCAACTCCAACCCAGCCCCAATTCCAGCCCCTTCCTAAATCCTCAACCCCAAACCAAATCCCAGGTTCTGTCGTTCTGGGGGTTTGCGGGTGTCTCTGTCCCTCTGACCCCGATGATGTTTGGCTGGGGTCACACCAGGGCTGAGAGGGACAGAGACTGCCCCGACCTCCGCAGGTGTGAGAAGGTCGGAGAGCCCCCCCAGCCCCAAGCACCCTCATCCGTTAGCAGCACCCCTGCCGTGTCCTTTCTCTGGTGACAGCACAGACATTCCTTTGTGCCCAGGTCTGTTCCAGCCCCACACAGAGCACTGCTCTGTGGCAATGGGGACATGGGAAACAGTGCCCGTCGTGTGTCCCCTTTGTGTTGCCGTGTGTCCCCCCATGTTTGGCTGTGTTCCCCCGGCCAGGTAGCTGCTCTGGCCCGGGATGGCCGGGCCCAGCCGCCGGGCCTCGCCGGCAGCAGGCAGGAGCCGGCCCGGGCTGCGGGACACGGCGGGGCTGCCCGGCTGGAAAGCAGCTCTGGCTCCCGCCAGGGAGCTGTGGGCAAGGGGCTGCCGGCTGTGCGGGAGGAAAGCCGCTGGGCCGGCCCCTAACGCTGCCCCGCAGAAAGGAAGGGGAGGAGGGAGCTCGGAATGTGGCAGTGCAGAGATGAAGGGACAAGTGCCCTTGGCGACCGCGGGTCGGGGCCAGCCCTCGGGCATGGCTCCGAGCGTCTCCTGAGCCGGCATGAGGGCTGCCTGTAAGGATTGCAGGCGGCAGCCGAGAGCAGCATCGCCGGCATTGCCAGCCGGGCCCCATGGCCATCTGCCCGTGCCTTCGCAGCCCGTGAGGGCCGCGGGCTCTGCAGCGCGGCTCCTGCTCCCACAGCCGGCCCGGAGCCTCAGGGCTGCCCCGCAGGTGCCGCGGGAGCAGCAGCGGCCTCAGGGCCTGGCCCGGGGCTCGAACTGCTCAGCCCGGGGGCAGAGCCACAGCAGGGGGGAAGGAGCTGAAGGAGCACCAGGGAGCCTGGGGAGAGGCAGGCTGTGAGACAAGGCTCTGCCCGTAAATTTAACTGTTTTTATTAACCTCCTGTGTCCTGATCGCCGTTTGATGCTGGTCATTACGGCCCCTCGAGATGTGTCCATCACCGTGCAGCAGGGTCACACTAGGCTGAGGAGGAGAGGGCAGCTGGCTGCAATGCAGGGCCCAATCCAGCACCCCCCAATAATCCTCCCAACCCAGGTCTCCCTGGGGACTGAAGGCACAGATTCCTCCTGGATAGTCAGCAATGCTTAAAGCCTCAGTCACCATTCTGTGTCTCTACCTTCATCACACCTACCTTGTTGTGGTGTACCAGGAGACGCTGCAGCTGTGCACTTGTATGTGGGGAAGCCTTGATGTTCTGCATCGTGAAACTGCTGCTTTGATGGTCCCCAGAGATCTGAGGCATACGGGGGACACTGGCACAGACCAGCGGCCTCCTGTGGGATGGGACAGAGGAGGCTCAGTGCCCAGCCCTGTGGCATGCAGGGCATCACCCTGCTGTGCCAGGGAGGGCACTAGCAGTGCTGCTTGCAGGGGCATGTCCCTGCCAGCTCCTGTCCACCTGCTGCAGGAGCCTCAAGCCCATCCCACCAGGCTTGATCTGCTGGCTCTGTCCCCACAGCAAGGTGTGCTGGCCATGGCCATGGCAGGTCCCCGTGCACAGGACACCAGCTGGCAGGAGCTGCGCTGTCCCAGCTGCAGGGATTGGTTTTGGGAACTCCTTTCACAGGAGGCACACAACTCCCCACCAAGCCTGAGCTCAGACTGAAAACAGACACAGCTCATCAGATGTGCTTTCAGCAACCTTGGGACAGAGAAGTGGGCCAGACAGAGCAGTGCAAGGCAAGGAATGCAAAAGCCCCCAGCCCTGGGGCAAGCACTGGCCCTCCACAGCTGCCTTCTGCTCCCCTACCCTGCCCCGTCCCCCCAGGCTCCTCTGCCCCAGCCCAGGTGCAGAGCCCTCCTTGCTGTGTCAGGGCTACCCTGCACCCCAGGCGCGGGGAACGTGTCCTCAGAGCCCTTACCTTTGGCTGGGCGGTGGCTCCTTGCTAGGGGGCATCGGCTGCAAATACGGGAGTTTTTCGGGTTGCCTGGGGAGGGCAGGAGTCACAGGTGTGTGGCAGGGGACAACGAACCTGTTCCTGTTGGAGGCAGCACCCCCAAGGCCATGGGATTGTAGCCCATGGCATCTCGCTGCCTGTAGCCCTTGGGATGAGCCCCCATAGGCCCTGCTGATGGGCAGGGCTGCACAGGGGCTCCCCACATCAGCCCCTCCCAAGCAGACACTGTCACCCCTGTGCCCAGCGCAGCGGGTCACTGCTGGCACCCATCTCCTCCCATGCCAGCCCTGCTGCCCCCGATGCACTGGTGCTACTCACTGGCCAGGAACCTGCACGCTGAGCATGCGGTCACAGGACAGACACGTGAAAGGGACTGGCAGCTGCCTATGGAGGGTGAGGGAAGAGGGCCAGCTGAGCTCCTGGGGCCACAGGCCTGCAGCACACAGGCAGCAGCTCCCTGCAGCAGCCAGCTGCTGGGCAGGTCACTGCACAGGCTCACGGCCATTGCAGGGTGAACCGTGGGCTGTTGAGCCTGTTTCTCCCCATCCCCAAGGTGCTGGCTGATGCCAGGTGAAGGGCACAGGCACCCATGCCACCATCTCAAGCAGCCCCTGCAGCGCTTTCAGCCCCTCTCTGGCTCCAAAGTCCCCCCGTGTGCACGGCCAGGAGGGCAGGGCACGGCCCAGCTCAGGGGCATGGTGTGTGACAGCCCTGCCTGGGAGGAGCAGTTGCCATCTCTGTTCCCAAAGCCATCAGAATCTCCATTGCACTCACTTCTTAATCCCAGCGGCGTTTTCACGCAACAGCCTATCCTCGAGTTCCTCCATGTTCCTGTTCCAGGAGTCCTCCAGGTGTTTACGGAAAGTCTTCAGCTCCAGGCGATCCAGCTGTGAACAGGTGCACAGCCTCAGCCAGCTGCTCCAGGATGTGACATGGAGCTCTCCAGGGAAAAGCCTGGAGGGGGAATCCTCAGAGGGATGCTGCCGCAGGCTGTCAAGTCCCAAAGGTGCCAGTTCCTCATGGTGGGGATGAAATACCCCTCACCTTGTCTTCAATTGCATTGCTGAACTGCTGCTGCATGTTGTTCCAGTGCTGCTCCTGGCCTGAAATCTGGCTCTGCAACTCCTGCATCCTCTCATCCAGCTCCTCCATGTTCTCTTCAAACTGGCTGCAATTGACTTTGCTGTCCAAGGCAGCTTTGTCCGCCTTCTAGCAGAGGGGAACGGCAGGAGAGCGGCGGGGAAAGGGATGAGGAATGCCAGGCAGGGCCAGCGTGTGAGGGGCAGAGGGAGGAGTGCTTCCTCCAGGCCATCACGCCCCTTTCAGGCTGCTGTGGCCCCATTTGCCCCATCACCCTGGTGAGCTTGGTCCCACCATGTGAAGGGTGAGGGACCCCATGAGCTCAGGAAATTCCCCCTCCCAAGGGGACAATTTCTGCCACCCAGCCCCCAAGGGACAAGGGGCATTTGTCACCCTGCCCGGGAAGCCCTGGGCTGGCACAGAGGCCCCTTAGACTGTACCATGTCCATTGCAGCCATCATGTCCTGCTGATCTGCTTTCTCCTTCTGCAGCTTCTCCAGAGACTGGGACAGCATCTTTCAGCACAGAAAGGAACCCATGACACCACAGCAAGGCTGGGGCACACCCCAGGATGTAGGAGCACACTCCTCTCCCCCTTGTCTGCACACACTCTGTCCCTGATTTGTCACAAGCCTTCTGCCCAGTTGGGTCTGTTAGAGAAGAGCAAAATGGACGACAAACAGGGTGAACAAAAGGGTTGATAGAAGCAATGAGCAAAGCAATGATAAAAAGGACGAGCAGCCAGCAGGCTCCTTCTCCTTCCAAATCCCTTGCAGGACTGGGGCCCCTCCTCAACACAACTCCTGTTGCCAGGCAATGCACCCCACTCCACTCCTGGGAGCCAGTGGGTCCCATGAAGTCATAGATAATGGAGTCTTGGAATGGCGTGGGCTGGAAGGGACCTAAAAGATCATCTCATTTCACCCCCTGTCAGGGACAGGTAAAGGAACATCTTCCACTAGACCTGGTTGCGGCAAGATCCCATCTAAGCTGGTCTTGGACGCTTCCAGGAATGGGGCAGGCTCTGTTAAGGCATCACCATGCTCACAGGGAAGAATTTCTCCCCAATATCCCACCTATCTTTCTCCTCTGTCATTGTGACTATTGAAGTGAAAGGGAGACGACCATACTTTAATGCATCGAACTCCAATTTTATTGATCAATCAATCACCTTAAATAACAGTACTAACGAACTTCATGAATATTCTGTAATCCAGATTTATGATAGGCTAACAAAGAAACTTCTAACCACTCCCTTTGTTTTAGAATACCTACAATTGTTTATTAAAAACAGAAACCAGTGTTCCCAAAACTTCTACATCTGTTCTCAGGATGGCAGGCCTTCCCAGAGACGGTGTTCTGCTTGTTATGGGAAGACAGTCTGAGAACTCCATTGTTTATAGAATGATGCCTGAGAGAGTCTAATTGTTTATACAAATCAGAAGGCTCAGAACTGTTAGAAACTGCTTTTACTTTTCCCTCTTACTTTTCTCTCAATTGTATGTCTCATGGCCTTTTTCTTTAAGCCATTCTTGAACTAAACTCTCCACATTTCTCCCGCTTTTTTCTTTGAGAGAAAAGAGGTTAGTTTGCCAGGTCTTCTCTATCATTCTACCAACCATCCTTTGGATACAGCTGCAGAAGCAAGGTAAGATAAGTAAAAACAATAAAAGTACACCTAATATCCCTATAGTATATATTACAAGGTTTCTTAACCATGGACCCAATCCAAAGCCTTTAAGCCATTCATCAATTCCCAATCCTTCTTCTTCTTTAAGGCTGTTAAGCCCTAGTCGTAGCTCTTTTAACTTAGCATGAATAGATAAAGAATGATCAGATAAGTTCATGCAACACATCCCTTCAAATTCCTCATACCCATGGCCTTGTGCTAGCAGTAAAAAATCTATAGCAGCTCTATTTTGTAAAACAGCATGATTAACACTTTGTACATCTGCAGTTAACATATCTAATATTTGTGATGTCTTATTTAATTCACCCTTAGCCCAACATCCCATTTGTTTTGCTAAAGTCAACGCCTTGCTTGCAGCACCCCATGGTAGGAGAGCTGAAATCATCACTTGTTTAAATTTACTCCAGAAAAATGGATCTCCTATTTGACTACAGTCTAAGTTATGTAAGCTGCGCCTTTCCCTGCCAGTCTTGTGACTCAGTTGCATCAGCACAGATATATTAGGGTGGAATAATGATAATTTGCCTAAATAACAAGGTCCACCCTGCGGCTGAGCTGGTATTCCATTCCAGGCTCTATCTCCACAGATTAGAAATATTCCTGTGGATAATTTCTTAGGTGTTATAATACTAGAGCCTTTACACTGGTTATAAAGCTGTTTGGATACTATTTCTGGTTTTAAAGATGAATCTAGAGTAGCCCATGTCTGTTTATGCTGATTCACCTTTTGAAGATTAGATTAGTCAAAGCTGAACCACCCACCGTTAGAAGTGCTGGTCATGCTAGCATTTGCACTTCCGAAAAGATCTAACTCCTCAGGTGGGGAATGCAAAGGAGTACTGAGTGATTGAATTAGCAGACATTGGCGGTAGCCATCACTCTGACTAGCAGTATACCCTTTTTGTGCTGGTAACTGGATATTCACCATGCTGCGCATGCATAAGGCACGATTATTAATAAAACTGCAGAATTCTTGAGGAGACCATACTGGAAGCCCTACTAAACATGTTCGAAACGGATTAGTAACTCCTCCTAGGCTAAGACAAAGCGATGATCTGTCTAGCAAGTGTTATCCATACATTATCTCTAGGTTGATTAAAATGTGCTACCCTTAATTCTTCAGCTACTACTATACTAAACAAGGTAAGAACCTCATTTTTCTGTTTTGATGTTAACCTTCTTTTTCTTCTCAGTTTTTAACCTTACTGTTCCTGACACCTGAAGACCACACCTTTGTAACTTTCTAATACAATTATCTAATGCTTGATTGGGATCTCCTCTTATAGGACCTACAACAGAATGTGATATTAAAGGCACCAGTTTCCTACACCTTACTGAGGCTATATATGATGCACTTTGAGCTTTAGCCTTTTTCAAAATACACTGTACCTCCCACCGATAATAAGCCACGATTTTCTGCTCATGAGATTCATAAAGGTCTAAAGCTGAGGCAGTGTTTAGCCCTGTCTCATTCCGTAGTGCCCGCTCCCAATTATGTTCCCAGATATGTCTATAATTACAGGTGTGGCACCATAAATGGGAAAGTGACAACTGATCTACCCAAAAGGTCCTATCACAACCCCCACAACACAATGCAACCCAAGCAGCACAATTTGAGCTGTGACACTCAAGACAGTTCTCTTTTGCCGGTCCTTTTATATGGAAAGATGATAATGATTCTATAATGTCAATCAGTTCCCTGGTTGTCCGGCAATGGCGTGTTATGGCCCTGTCGATCTCCTTCGAGTGTCCCTTCAGTTGAAGTAGTAGGGGTCTCAGGATCAGGACCAGCTTCTTCTCCAGACGGTCCTTGTCCTCCTCCGTGAGTTGGTCCACCAGGCGCTGCATCAAGATCAGGTTTAGTCCACTTGGCAGGTACCCACAACGCGCCTGTAGGGGTGGAAATACAAAGATATCCCCTTCCCCAGAACAGGACCTTAGCAGGATCCTTCCATAACCCTGTCTTAGGATCTCGGTATTTTACCCACACTTCTTTTTTCTGTTCACCAATTTCTTGTGGCTTATAGTGCAGTTCTGCAGGAGATTGCCCTACATCTCCGAATACACACAAATGATTAATCACAAATAAGCTTTTTAATAACCTTGCCTGGGGGTCAGTTATGTTCTCATGCTTGGCTAAATACTTCTTCAGAGTACCATGTGCCCTTTCAATGATAGCCTGCCCTGTAGGGGAATTTGGGATGCCTGTAGTATGTTCAATACCCCAATCTCTTAAGAATTTCTCTACCCTTTGGCTGGTATAGGCAGGACCATTATCTGTTTTAATTCTTTTTGGTGTACCCATCACTGCAAAGCAACTGTACAGATGCCTTTCCACATGTATAGCTCTTTCTCCTGCCTGAGCTGTTGCCCATATATATTTGCTGTAAGTATCAATAGACACATGTACATATTTTAGTTTGCCAAAACTGGGGACATGTGTAATGTCCATTTGCCATAGCTCGTTTGTTTGCAGGCCTCGTGGATTTACTCCTAGGCCTAAACCACATCCCCCGTTATGATGACTACAGGTCGGGCAGGCCCTCACAATAGCTTTTGCTTCTGATAGTGATATCTTAAATTCTCTGCTTAAGCCTTTTGCATTTTGGTGAAACATTGAGTGGGCTTCTCGAGCCAATTGATGATTTGACAGAGGTGTGCTTTGAGTAATGGTGACCAATCTATCTGCCCTCTCATTTCCTTCTCCTAAACCAACATCCCATTTGTGACTTCTAACATGAATTACAGCATAAACATGTTCCCTGGATCTTGTAGCTCTCTTTAACTGCAATAATAGTTCATATAGTCTTTGATTTTGCACCTCTTTTATAGAAGCGTCTTCAATTCTTGCTACAACTCCTGCTACATACAGAGAGTCTGTAACAACATTCAGAGGTTGTTTTAACTGTGCCAGTGCCCATACCACTGCTAACAGTTCCATGGTTTGTAGACTGTCCACTGCTTCTGCTTGCAGAATATGATGCTTCCATACTCCCTTTTCTTGCCAAGTTATTGCAGCAGTTCTTGATTTTCTGCCAGCGTCTGTAAATGCAGTAATGGCACCTGAGATAGGAGAGCTTTCTCGCTTAGGACGAGTTATCCAGTCCCAGTCCCCTATCCATTGCACCAAAGCTGGTCGAAGCTGATGTGTTTCAATGGGGCAACATGCACCTAAGAGAGCTTCCTGCAGTTCCTGTGAATTAGTCAAATACCAATCCAAGGTATCCTTTTTCATTGGTATCTTGATGACAGCTGGTTCTGCCCCAGCCACCTGCAACATCCTTTCTCTGCCCTTTTTTATCAGATCCACTAACATTTCGATTTTCTGAAAAAGAGTCTTAGTTTGCTGCAGTGGGAGGGAGATCCATTCTAATATCCGTGTTTCCCCCGTTTTTTGTTGGTACTGCGTGAGTGCTCCCAAAAGATATTGTGGGCCATTCCAAATGGTTAAATCTATGGGTAAGTCTGGATCTCTTCGGTAAACATGTCCATGCGTGACACAGTCCATAATTTGCTGAATGACCTGTTGTTGCTTCTCAGTGATACAGACCGGATGAGTTGGATCAGTTCCTTTTAAAAGTGGACGCAACTCATTGAGCAGTTCATTGGGTATCCCCACAATCGGTTTTAACCACTGCAAATCACCCAGGAATTTTTGTGCCTCATTTAAGGTGGTTATTTTTGTTTTTAATTGCAGCTTTTGCAGTTTGACAGTTTGTTCTGTCAGAGACCATCCCAGGTATTTCCAAGGGGCAGTTGTTTGTATTTTCTCAGGAGCTACCACCAGAGAATATTGTGCCAACGTGGTTCTTATTTGCAGGACTTGTTGTTGTGTGAAAGGCATAGGCTGAGCAAATAATACATCATCCATGTAATGATATATCACTGTATTAGGCCATTGCTTCCTAAGAGGTTGTAAAGCTGCAGTGACATAAAGCTGACACAAGGTGGGGCTGTTCCACATCCCTTGCGGAAGAACAGTCCATTCAAACCTCTGATCAGGTGCTTCTCTGTTAATCGCAGGTAATGTGAAAGCAAAACGTCGCATATCCTGCGGGTGGAGGGCAATAGTAAAAAAGCAGTCCTTCAGATCAATAATCAGCAAAGGCCAATCCATTGGAATCATGGCCGGATTAGGTAATCCAGGTTGTAATGAGCCCATCGGTTCCGTCTGTTCATTAACAGCACGCAAATCATGGAGCAGTCTGAATTTTCCTGACTTCTTCTTAATCACAAAAATTGGAGTATTCCAGGGGCTGGTAGATAAACGCAAGTGTCCTTGTTGAAATTGTTCTGACAAGCTGATGTGCATGCGGAAGACTTTCCCCTTTTAAAGGCCATTGCCTAACCCATACCGGGGTGTCCACAATCCAGATAATGGGAATTGGGAAAGTCCAAGCAATGGCTGCTACCCTAAAGGGTGTTCATTTGTCAAAATTACTCCCAGCTGAGCCATAATATCTCGACCGATAAGGCATTGAACGGTAGGTGGCAGCTGGACTACTGAAAAAATTGCTGTAAGCTGCTTCCCGTCGATGTAAACTTGAAGAGGAGGTGAACGGCTAGCCAGGGTAAATCCTCCGACCCCGGATACTGCAGTAGTTGCTGGCTGCAGAGGCCAGTGTTGAGGCCAGCAATTAGGACTAATAATGCTGGAATCTGCTCCTGTATCTAGCAAACCTGATAATGCCCTTTTTTGTCCTTGGAACTCTATTTCTACCTTTTTCTTAGGCCTGTCAGATAGATTTAAAGTCAGCAGAGTAAGTCCTCCTGTGGAACCAAAAGCACTTTCGCCCCTCTTCTGACCTTTTATGGGTTGTATTCCTTTGGTCATTTGCTCAAGAGGTACCAGCTGAGCAATCCGTTGTCCCTTATGAACTTGAAGAGGAGGAAAGGGAGTGTAAGCCATCACTATAATCTCTCCCGTGTAATCCGCGTCAATGACACCAGGTAGAACAAACAGTCCCAGCATAGATGCAGAAGATCTTCCAAAAAGCAAAGCACCCACTACTTTGTCCTGTATAATAATAGGTCCCCGAACCCCTGTTGGAATTTTCTGCGGGTGCGGCGTCATTAGTGTCACGTCTATTGCGGCTGCCAGGTCCATGCCGAGGCTCCCTGCTGTGGCTGGCTGAAGGCTCCCTGCTGTGGCTGGCTGAAGGCTCCCAGCTGCGGAGGGTTGGAGGGAGGAGGGGGCGTTGTTGCTGCAACGGCGACTTGTGTCTGGGCGCGGCCGGTGCGATACGCGCTCCTGGAGAAGTTTCCCGACCTCCGTTTACAAGCGCTTGTATTATGGGTATCCATACGGCATTTCTGGCACCAGATTCCGACAGCCTGGCAGTCCCGGCGCAGGTGACCCATACCTCCGCATCGGTAGCATTTCATGCGGCCCCCTTTATTAGATGCCGCAAACGCGGCTGACGCTTGAAGGGGCGCAAGAGCGGCTAACACTTGACTCTGAGAGGACTTTGCCTGTTCTTGCAAACCTATTCCTATCTGTTTAAGTGCATCTACTACAAAAGCCTGCTGCCCGGTAGGAATAAGAGCCATCCTTTCTAATGCTTCCTCGATAGTCCAATTTGCACCTAGGGTATTAAGTATGTTTCTAGTAGCAGAGTTACAATTTTGAATACAACACTGTTTAAGGAGAGCCCCGCGCATAAATTCTGCTACTCCGGCTCTCTCAATTGCAGCCGCAGCTCTATCAACAAATGCGCCAAATGACTCATCTCTGCCTTGCTTAATTCCCATATACACTGGTATCCCTCCTGGTTCCTTCACCATATCTATCGCGAGTCTGACTAACCGCATTGCCTCCTGGCACTTTTCTTGGCCTATTAAGGCTTGTGCTTCAGTACGAAGAAAAGGTCCCAGCCCCATAAGCTCATTAACAGTGATACCATGCAAGGGGTCCCCCGGCTGCCTTTGAACTGCCACACATTCATTAATTAAAGCTTGCCAGTGGGCGTTAAACAGCAATTGTTGGTGTTGAGTAAAGATTAATTTAACTATGCCATGACAATCATTAACAAGAAGGATACTGGTGTCAAAAATATAATCGAGCATTTGCTTAGCTGGTTCGCTTTTAAATCCAAACTGACTAACAGTAGCTCGCAATTGAGATAACAGCTTCCAGTCAAGAGCACTAATTGTGGCTTGAAAACCTCCTCCAGGCTGGGGGTTAAAGACAACCGGACAAGCCAGTTCTCGAGCCGAACCTATCAGCTCCTGATCTCCCTTGTCAATTGCATCTTTGGCCAGGGCAGCCCACGCGTCCCGTCTTTCCCTCGCAATCGCCGCCGCCAAGCCGCTTTCCGACCAAGGGACCGGCTGATTGCTTGTCGGGAACGGAGTACACGTATTTGGCCCCAGCTGCTGAGACGCAGCAGGTATGGGAGAGTCAAAAGTGCTCTGTGTAGCCTGCGGCAAAGCAGACAATAAGGCACCCTGCGGAGCTTGGCTCGTTAGGGGGGGCTGCGAAGCGGGCAATAAAGCAGTCTGCGTAGCCTGGCTTGTAGGCTGGCTCGTAGCCAGGCTTGTAGCCTGGCTCGTTAAGGGGGGCTGTGCGGCGGGTAGTGAGGCGGTCTGCGCTTGGCTGCTCCCCGAGGGAGGTGGTGAGGCAGGTAATAAAACTGTCCACATCGCGGGGCCAAGAGGAGTTCCCGCGTTCTTATCAAATTCCCTATCTTGATCGTACTCTTTGTTACGAACATGAGTGGCAGTAGCCTGGTGAGCAGCCCTTTTTTCAGCTTGAATTTGCAACAGCTCGGTGTTAACAACCCGCCATAATTTACCCCACTTCTTAGCAGTTTTATCATCATCTAACGTAGCCTGCCACAATAAATCACCAAATTTACACCACTCAGACAATTCGTGAACTGTGTGAGGATTTATAAAAATTCCCTTTTCTAGGCCATAAGCTAAAAGACCCGGCAATTCTTTCTGTAAATCTATTCCCTTAATTTGCCTTTTTTGCAAAAGGGTAATAAAAAGTTCATATGCGGCTTGCCTTTCCATACCTATGTGCGCGCACTTTGCAGCTCTTTCAAGGTCGCGGCCGCACGTATCGGACGAGCCTATCTGTATAGTCACTCACAGCACGGCGCGGGCCGGCGGGTTGCCCTCCGCTTAGTCTTCCGTGCTTCTTTGCCGTTCCGGCTGCAGTTTCGATCTTTCGGAACCCGAACCTGGCATCACTTCACGTGGTGTTCGCTTCCCCGTTGTATTCGCTATCACGGTCGGAGGTCACCATTTATTGAAGTGAAGGGGAGACGACCATCCTTTAATGCATCGAACTCCAATTTTATTGATCAATCAATCACCTTAAATAACAGCGCTAACGAACTTCATGAATATTCTGTAATCCAGATTTATGATAGGCTAACAAAGAAACTTCTAACCACTCCCTTTGTTTTAGAATACCTACAATTGTTTATTAAAAACAGAAACCAGTGTTCCCAAAACTTCTACATCTGTTCTCAGGATGGCAGGCCTTCCCAGAGACGGTGTTCTGCTTGTTATGGGAAGACAGTCTGAGAACTCCATTGTTTATAGAATGATGCCTGAGAGAGTCTAATTGTTTATACAAATCAGAAGGCTCAGAACTGTTAGAAACTGCTTTTACTTTTCCCTCTTACTTTTCTCTCAATTGTATGTCTCATGGCCTTTTTCTTTAAGCCATTCTTGAACTAAACTCTCCACAATGACGCCATTTCCATGCCAAGCCCTTGTACAAAGTCCACCTCCAGCCCTTTTATAGTCCTTTTAATTCCCATAAAGTGCTCAAAGTTCTCCCAGGAGAGTACAGCCTCATTGTTTTTCTTTTGATCAGTTTAAGATGTGCATCACATCTGAGCCAGTTCCCCCACTGCTGCAAACCCTCAGCCTGATTTGGAGCATCCATTGGGATCAGCCTTTGCCAGGGGGGCTGTGCATGAGCCCCTGGCTGAGCTATGGTGGGGGGTTGTTGGGGCACAGACTCCTTTCTTCTCAGGAGTTCAGGGCAAAAAGTCTCTGTGGGTGAAGCCTTTGGACATTTTCCTCCAAGTCAGGTTTTATGTCAGCTTGACAGTCCATAAAGAAGACAATGACATAATTTCTCCTGCCAATGTCCCCAAGACTGTTGGGGAAGACAAATCAAGTTCTTCCCTTCAATACCTGCCATTTACTAAATGTTTTACTTTAGGTGTCCACAGAGCCCCATAATTACCTTGGGCCGCCTTGATTTGTTACCAAGTTCTCAAGGTAGCACTGACTGTTCCATTAACTGCCACTTTTGCAAAATTTGCTACAGTTTCAGTGAGGTTTTATTGTCCCCTGGGGAATGGCTTGGGGTGACAGGGACAGGGACAACCCTCCCAAGCCCCTCCCAAGCATCCCCCAGGGCGAGAGGCACAGAGACCCCTTGAGCATCTCCTGGGCACTGGACAAAATAAACTTGGCAGAAATCAAACTGAACTCTGCATAAATCACTTTGAAGAATATTTGCTCTTCCCACAAGTAACTTGTGATGGAAATGCAAACAAATCCCAAATATGAATAAACCGACAATCCAAGCAGTGATGTGGCAATTCCAAGTTTCATTGGTTCCTGCACAGCTCCAGCTCAGCTGCTGGCAGGTTCTGATAGAAGAAAAGAGAAAATTTGGCCCAATACAGATTATTAAAAGGAAGGGGAAGCGCTATGTAACTGTCACAAAGGTGACAGGGATCAAGAGAAAAATGATTCTCACATTTGGCAAAGAACCCAAGCCTGGGAATTCAGGAGATATTCAGGAATTTAGGTACTTGAGCTGGGCTTCTTGTAGGACTTTCAGCAGCCTTATGTTCCTCACTGTGGGGCGAATGAACCTTGTCAGTCTCGCTGGTAACATTTGCTCCCTTTCCTCCAATGATTTTAACACACTTTTCAAGGAAGGACAACAAAATATTTTCTTTTCACTGGCCACCCACAACAGCCATTTTCCTCATCAGTTCTCCCATAAGTTGCTCAGAGGAAGCTGTGTCCAAGTTTCCAAGAGTTCCTCCAGAGAGAACCACAACCTCCTCAGAGGACAGGAACAGTGCTGTTGTCAAAGGCACTTGGGGACAGACAACAGTGCCCTGAACTCACTGTGCCAAAATCATGTCGCAATCAGGTTAAGAAAATTGTTAGAGAGATGCCTCAGCCCCAATTAAGGCGCTAACAAGACCAAATCCAAAGGGGATTTTATTGAACAGTAAATGTGAGGTAGAGAGAGAGATGGAAAGAAAGAGAAAAGGGGGGGAGAGCAAGGGAATGACAGGGACAGAGACCTCCCCTTGAGCAGGTGTAAGAGTCTGTCCAAATTTTCCCTCACCTGCCTCACGATTGTCATTTGAAGACCACTGAAGAGAAGATCCCCCCGTCTCCTCTGTAGGAGAAAGTCATATGCCACAAGGCCCTGAGACCTGAGAGCATTGCTAAGCTACTGTTTCCACAGGTGTTGTTTGCTGTATGCTACACTGAGCCCAATGAGAAGAAGAGGGCACCGTGCCCTTTTTGCAACAACAGCCTTGGAAGCTGCCCCACCTCTCGGTCTGGCTGGACTTCTCCTGAGTGCTGGAACCCTGCAGAAGACCCCTCTCACTCGTTTGCAACCACCGTGACACACAGACTGAGATGTAAGAAGCCTCTTCATCAAGAGACCGAGACATCAAACCCCCATGTGAGAAGGCCCCCTCTTATACTTTCCAAGGACTGGGACTGAGACCCCTGAGGAAGCGAAGGGAGTCGACCACATCCTTATTGATCAGCATCGAACTCCGATTTATTGATCCCACTTACACACTTTTAAAGTGATGTTAATTAAGCTTATACATATTACAAACCCGAGCTCATCATTGGCCACAGATTACACACCAACCCCTCCTTTGTTGCCGAAACCTGTGGTTTTCTTGTTGAGACTAATACTTGTTTTCCTCATCCTTTTATTGACTTGTTATTTATCATTCAAGGCCTCCGTGTTTTCCACCATGCCTTTCTCACCACTTCCTCAAGGATGTGGTGTTTACTGTTGTTAAGCGAAAAGCCTGAGAACTTGCTGCTTACAGCTGCCTTTTACTTTTTAACCAGCTGTATATGTTCATGGCCTTTTTTCCTTCAAGCCATGTCTGAGCAAAATTCTCCAACAGACCCCCAACCCGGGGGAGGTGTGTGGGGAGAGGCAAGCTGACCAAAGCGAGATGGATGCTGCAGGCGTGAGCATTGGACCACAAAAACAATGGCTCACGCCCACTGCCGAACATGGACTGTGTGTACCCTTTCAAAACACCATTCTTTCCCCAAAACTACCTTTGATTCGGTTGCAAAATTCATTCTCCCTTCCCCCATTGAAAAAGAGTATAATTGGGGTCCAGATGAACTGTGCCTCTGAGATCTCCCTGACGTAACAGGCGGATCCTTGACTGGACTGGACCAAAGGAGTTCATCTTTACGTTTGGTAGCTACATTCCCCCCTCTCTCTCTTCTCTCTCTCTTTCTCTGTATTTTTCTCTCCCTTAATCCCTCTATCGCATTTTGCTGTGGTCATTCAATAAAGGTGCATTTGTTTTGATTATTACTGCAAATCCCCCTGTACTGTGTCGGTTTTTTGCACCCTGAGATCAATCCATGAACGATCACGAAACCCGTTCATAAGGACGGATCGTGACACTGGGGTTACTGGGAACTACCAGGCCCATGCTGGGAGCTCTCTGTGCACACAGTGGGAGGAACTGGGAGCAACTGGGAATGACAGGATCCATGCTAGTGACAACTGGGATGTCCTGGCAGTGACTGGGATAAAACTGGGGGCAGCTGAACCATGCTGAGGTAACTGGGAGTGCCTGGCAATGACTACGAGAATGTTCAGGGCAGCTGGGATATACTGGGAGTGCCTGAGACCATGCAGGGGATGACTGGGACCGGACTAGGAGCGACTGGGAGCCACTGGGAGCGTGCTGCAGGGAACTGGGACCCTGCTGGGGGCAACTGGGGGCAAATGTGAATGACTGCGGCCCTGCTGGGAGAGACAGACATCATACTGGGAGTTACTTGGGGCTATACTAGGGGACTCTGGGAGAACTGGGAACACACTGGATCAAAGGGGGGGCAACTGAGACCAACTGGAACTGTGCCAGGGGCAAATTGCATCATAAAAAAGAATGACTGGGAGCAACTGGGATCATACTAGGAGCAGCTCCTGGGTGACTGAGTTCTACTGGGATCATCCTGGGATCATCCTGGCAGTGAGGAGGAGCAGCACGATGGCTCCAGCGCTGGGGCTGGGGGCGCTCCTGGGGGGCCACGGGGGAGTGGGACCCCCAGCACCGGGACCCCCCTGCTCCCCTCATCCTGCACAGGGACCGCCTGAATCCCCCATTCTGGACATCAGGACCCCCTGCTGCCCTTTTCCCGGCCATCCCATGGCTCCCAGACTCCAGACTTGCCATGGGCGTTACCCTAGGATGCCCTGGAGCACCTTGGATCCCCATTCCTGCCTTTCCCAGCCCCCAGCCCCACCTTTCTGCAAAACCAGACACCCCCTGAACTCCCCCTTCCCGAACATCCCGAGTGTCCCCACCCTGGTCCCCCCCTTTTTGGGAAACCCTGGACTCCCCTTTCCTGGGCTCAAGGACCCCCTGGAACTCCCTTCTACCTCTCCACGTCCCTGCCCCTGTCTCCTGTCCCTCAGCTGTCCCCTGTCCCTCGGCTCTGTAGGGCCAGGCACAGCAGCAGGACCCAGGGCAGCCCTGGGAGAGAACAACCCTGAGCCCCAGCTGGGCCAGTTCCCCCAGTTCCCCCCAGGTCACTCCCAGCATGGGCCCTGTGGCTCCCAGTCACCCCCAGGATGGTCCCAGTCACCTCCAGTTACACTCAGTCTGATCCCAGTATCATCCCAGTCACTCCCAGTATGATCCCAGCATGGTCCCAGCACAGTCCCAGCCTTTCCCATTCACCCATACCATAGTTCCAGGCACTCCCAGTATGGTTCCAGTCCTTCCCAGTATGATTCCAATATGAACCCAGTCACTCTCAGTACAGTGCCATTTGCCCCCAGGATGATTCCAGTCACTCCCAGATACCCCCAGTATTATTCCAGTAACTTTAAGCTTCCTCTGTGATCCCAGTCACTCCTGGTCTCCCCCAGTATATCCCAGTTGTCCTTAATGTGTTTCCACTCACTCCCAGTTGCTCCCAGTAGTTTCTAGCATTATTCCAGTTGCTCATAACCACTCCCAGTCACCTCCAACATGATTCCTGTCACTTCCTGTATATCCCAGTTGCCCCAGCATGGTCCCAGTTGCCCTCAGCCTGCTCCCAATCACTTCCAGTATGATTCCAGAAGGATCCCAGTCACCCTCAGTGTGGTGCCAGTTGCTCCCAGTATGTTCCCATTTGTCCCCAGCATGTCCCCATTTCCTCCCAGTGTGATCCCAGTTGCCTCTAGCAAAGACCCAGTCCCTCTCAGTTTGGTCTTACTCTGATGCCATGATGATCCCAGTTGCTCCTAGTATGGTCCTGGTTGCTCCCAGTTGCTCCCAGTCTGATCCCAGTTGCTCCCAGCGGCCCTGTGTTATGCTTTGGAGTGGGAGGAAATTTAGGGAAGTGATGCAAAGTTTTTTGTGTATCTGACAGTCTGTTGAGCTACTGAAAAGCTAGCCACGCTTTTGTGAAAAACACGTGGTAAAGACGAAAAAATTCAGAAACTTTTTTTTCTTTGTTGGTCGGCAGGGAGCTGCTGGGTTTTGGCTTCTGCTCTGTGTCTGGGCTGGGCTGGGCAGTCTTGCTGCAGGCTGGGCTTCTTTTCTGTTTTCTGGGCTGCTTGCTGGCTTCTCTCTCCATGGGCTCTGGTTTGGCCGGGCTGGGCTTCAGCAGCTGCTGGGCAAGGAGACAGGGGAGGCTGTGGAGCTTTAGCCAGAGCAGGGCTGGCTGTGGCTGTGAAGATCTCACTGTCAGGCTGCTTCTTCTTCTTCTTCTTCTTCTTAGCGTGGCTGAGACCAGAGACTTCTGTGGCTGGTGTAGAAAACGAAACACTAACTATAAAGCTGATCTGAACACAACTGAGCCACAGCTTTCTGTTACAAGTTATTGGTGGGTTAGGTAGGCCTCATGCGTGATGTTAAGTTTTTCAGTACTTCAGTCTTCTTCTGAGTGAGAGAAAAGAACAAAATGCAAGTATATAAAAAACAACATGAAGACACTAAAGTCAATAAAGAAGAAGTTAAGTCTTAGATGAGAGGGCTGAGAAGATGCTTTGTTTTTAGAGCTGAAATCTTCTTGTAAGCTGTAAAGGAGAGGAATAGTGGATTTGTTTTTACTAACAATCTTTGGGTCTGCTGGTAGATAAAACTAGCTCTGGAAGATAAAAGAAATAATGGGAAGGATTCCACTGATCGATGAATGGAAAAAGATATTTGCTTTTACAAATACACTTTAGGTTTGCTGATAAACGAAATGAGAAATGAAAGAAACAATGGGGAAGAAAAACCCCTAAATACCGTAAGAATTAAAAATTAAAAGGGAGGGTTATACATTAGAGGGAAATCTTTGGGAAATCTTCAGTGTCAGGTGTATCAGGGGATCTGTACCTCTCAAGTACTACAGCCAATGAGGAAAGAGAGAAGGGAAATGTGGCCAGGAAATTAGGATAAAAAGAAGGCTGCATCCTCCAAAAATTCAAGAGATCCCAGGGGAATGCCCCATGGCCTCTCCCTTTATTGGAATAAAGCCAGAAAGGACTCCTCTGTCTCCTTTGTGGACATAAACCTCTGGTGTTTGTGGATTAATTTTCCTAACAACAAGAAAATACTCTTTTTCGTTATAATGCATAAAACTATAAGGAGATGAAAGTGTTCAAATTGATATCAAGTAAAGGCTTCTATGTTAAAGTAAGCAGATGTTAAAATAGCTGTAATCCCACGAGAAGTTCGAACAGAGAAAGAGTAGTCTTGTGGTTCTAAAAAACAAAGGGGCTGGGAAAAGGTTGAGTTGGTGCCGGATAAAGGGGTGTAGGTGGGTCTCAATACTGAGCAAAGGGGTAAAAGGGCATCTGGGTTCTCAGGAATGGGGGTGCCAGGGGAGTCTCAGGGTCATGAAAATTGGGGGGGGGGGGGGGGGGCAGGGACGTGGAGAGGTAGAAGGGAGTTCCAGGGGGTCCTTGAGCCCAGGAAAGGGGAGTCCAGGGTTTCCCAAAAAGGGGGGACCAGAGTGGGGTCAGCCGGGATGTTCGGAAAGGGGGAGTTCAGGGGGTCTCTGGTTTTGCAGAAAGGTGTGCCTGGGAAAGGCAGGAATGGGAGACCAAGGCGGTCCACGTTGTCCCAGAGTCAAGCCTCCGCCAAGTCTGGAGGCTGGGAGCCATGGGATGCCCGGGAAAAAGGGAGCAGAGGGTCCTGATGTCCAGAACAGGGGGATTCAGGGGGCCCCTGTGCAGGCTAAGGGGAGCAGGGGGGTCCGGTGCTGGCAGTGGCGGTTCAGGGTCCCGGTGCTGGGGGTCCCACTCCCCCCTGGCCCCCCAGGAGCGCCCTCAGCCCCAGCGCTGGAGCCATCGCCCTGTTCCTCCTCACTGCCAGTGTGATCCCAGGATGATCCCAGTAGAACTCAGTCACCCAGGAGCTGCTCCCAGGATGATCCCAGTACAGCCCAGTCACTCCCAGTCCTGGCATCCCCCCAGGCCTCTCTGCGTTCCGACCTGTCCCGGCTCCATCCCCGCCCCTCCCGGGGGCTGCGAGGGCTGCGGGAGCGGAGGAGGAGGAGGAGGGAGGGAGGAAGAGGCGGAGCGGGGGAGGAGAGGGGGAGGCAGGCGGCTCCGGCGCTGCCTGAACTTGCAGCAGCCTCTTGTCCCCTCCTTTCGGGGAGTTGTGCAGAGCCAGAAGGTTCCCCCTGAGCCTCCTTTTCTCCAGGCTGAGCCCCCTTCCCTGCTGCCTCAGCCCCTCCTGCTGTTCCAGCCAGGGTCGAATACTAGTGCTGCAAAGAGCACTGTACAGACCTGGCATAGGTGCCTTTGTCACCACATTTTAACCTTTCAGTAGTTACAGAAAGACTCTTGGGAAGGCCCAAACTGCAGTCAGTCGCCGCAGTGCCAATCTCCTTTGCAAATCCCTGCGGCCCCGCCCGGCCCCGCACTCGGTGCCGCGGTTGCCCGGTAACCGCGCCCGGGCCCTCAGCGTCTGTGACAGCGGCGCGGCCTCAGTTGCCTGAGAGCGCGGCCCTGGCTGGGTGTGCGCAGCCTGGGCTCCTGCAGGCGGCTGCACCGGGCCATTCGCCAGGTGAATTGTCGGCGTAGAGAATTGCTAAAGGTGCAGAGCATTGGCCTCTGCGAAAAGCTCCGCAGCGTGCAGAACACTGGTGTCTGCTAGGGAGTACTGAATTTCATTTGAAGGTAAAGACCTGTTATGAACAAAATTCGGGTAATATTTTTTTTGTGAGAAAAAGTTACAAAAAGCAGGCAGACCACGGGTAGCTGCTGAAGTTCTTCGTGTTTTGTTATTGTAATCACGAGTCGTTGTGGCTAATCGCTCCTTTTGTATCAGCAGAGCCTCGCCCGAGGCTAAGTTGTACCTTTCCCAGAAGGGTGGGAACCTTCCCGAACAGTAGAAGAGACCTGAGAAGGTGGGGGGGGCTATGCAAAGTGACTCCAAGACCACAATGCAGCATGGGTCCCCCGGTGTACGGAGAAAACCCCAAAACAACGAGCCACCTAAGAGTTGAGAGACTAGAGTGATGTCTAGACGTGAAGAGCCGAATGCTGAACCTGCAGAGATGCAAAACACCTTCAGAGCCTCTCGCCCTGACCAAGAGAGACGACCCCGGCGGTGAGACCAGGCCGACTGAGCTGGCAAAGGTACCATCTGACGGGATCAGCAGGCCCTAAAGGCTCCCACGAGGACTTGATCCCCAGCTCTGCCCCTTGCGGACAGAGCTGTGCATATCCTCCTCCTCTGAGTCGCCCGGGGAGACGACGGAGACTGCAGACCCGTTGAGCCACCCAATCCTGAGCTGATCACTTTTAATAAAGGCATTAAAAAGGAGAAGAAGTCTCCTGGCCCTTTTTGTTTATTTCAGACCGACTAAAGTTGAACTTTTTGGTTTTGTTTCATCTGTGCTCTGAAAGAGAATGCCAAAGGGAAATAGAGGATGTGATCATGTCAGTCTTCTGGCGCAGTAGTTCAGTGACATGTACACCTTAGAGGATGAACAATAAATGGTCTACTGATAGTGCTTTTTTTACTGAAGAAATGCAACATTTTCTAAAGATAGTAGTCTATACATTTTTGTCCTATAGTAACTGCTTAAACTGCTTAAAGGTGAATGAGTTCTGTTCAAGTTTCAGTGGGTTTTTATCATCTGGGTTTTAAAATTTTTAGGGAGATGCCTCTGTGTTGAGGTGCAAACGAGACCATATGCCAAAGTCAATGGTCTGGATTTTATGGAACAGTAAATGTGAGGGAGAAAGAGAGAGAAAGAAAAGAAAAAGTGGGAGGGGGATGGAGCTTGGGAAGGGGGGGAGGAGAAAGAGAGTGACAGAGAGAGATTTAGTAGAAAATATCACCATTCCATGGATCCCATTGGCCTACCATTAAATCCTCTTGTGGTCTTCTCTGTGGTGAGGTCTGGCAAAATGTAAGACTCCAATGGATTAATGGAGATTTGGGCAAGATGATACCTTGCCCAGGTGCCTCCCAGGAGTGGGGCAAGTTGGACTCTGTCTCTTGCTACGTTCAGAAAATACAAAATCTTTAGCACCCGTATACCCTTTGAGTCTGCCATGAGTTGGGTTCTGGATTTTCAGATTTGTTCTGTTATTTTGCATGCCCTGCAGTCGTCTGGTGCAAGGCCTCAGGAATGGGTCTGGAGGCACTGTGGAGGTCTTTGCTGGGAGGTTTGTGTGCAAACCTGGCCTCAGCAGAAGAGTCTGTGGCTATGACTTCCCCAGCCTGAACCCAGACATAGGTGATTTTCAGGACAGCTGCTGGGTTTGGCTTTGTTGTGGATAGGTTTTTCTCCTCAGCCTTGTTATTTCTCCCCAGACCTGAGGTAATGGGACAATAGTGTCACCTTGATCTTGTCTCAAGTTCCCTTAGGCAGCTTAACTCACAGTGCCAAGTTCCAGTCAGGAGGCATTTTCAGGGAAGGGTGGGCTTGGGTGGTCGCAGCTTCTTTATACACTTTTGTCACAATGGGCAGAAAGTCCTTTATAATGATATTTAAGCCATTAGCCATAACATTCCAGTCTCTCATTAGTGTCTCAGCTGTGAGGAGCAGCTGAGAGAGCAAGGGTGCTTTAGCCTAAAGAAGAGGAGGCCCACTCTAGCTATTTTTGAGTAATATTTAAGCTACAGCTTTGTCTGTTCAAACTGTTATTAATGTTCAGATTTTTAGCACCAGGTTTCAGTATGATCTAACTTTGAATTGCACAAGGTAGCCATATAGTTCAAATACAGTCCAACCAGAGGCCTAACTATACTAGCTACTTGCGCCAAACAAGCACTTAGCTACTTTCAAGTAATGTAACATTTTTAGCAGCAGAATATGCCTTGAATCTGCCATGAATTGGGTTGTGGATTTTCAGAGTTCCATTGTTGCTCCTTCCAGCTTTGTTGAGGCATTGTCGCTAACCTGGGACATCGTCCCTTGGAAATGGTGTCTGGATTGCCAAAGAAGACACCAACACCTCGTCTTTTGTCCAGGGAAGGGCTGAAGCCTAATACTGTGAGTACCCACTGGGGCTGTGTTAAGGCTGGCACTGCCCTGGTGTCCCTGCTCTCCCTGCCCCTGTTGTCCAGCAGTGCTGTGAAGCTGCAGAGCCCCTGCCCAGCCCTTTGTGCTGTGCTGCTGTTTCTGGGGCTGTCCTGGTGCAATAGGGAACACTGTGGGATGCTTCAGCTGTGTCTTGCCTGTCTGTGCCAGCAGAGCCGAGTGAAACCAATGTACAGCTGAAGGCCTGAGCATGTGTTCTGTCCCTTCCCCTTTGCCACAGGAATTCCTTCTGTCAGGCTGGGCACTCACCTGTGCTGCTCTGACCATCCTGCCCTTGGGCACCTGGGCATGTGCTGTGGAGGGAAGCTCAAACTCTGCCCAAAGCCTTGAGAGCCACGGCTGGTCCCAGCTGGAAGAGCTTCCAAAGCAGCTGTTCTCTCCCAGCTCCTGTGTGGGCACAGATGCAGCCCTGCAGGCGGCGCTGGAGCCAGGGCCACAAAGGTCCCTTGCTGTCTGCAGCTCACTTGGCTGAAGATGCCCCACTGCTGAGGCTCTGTCAAGGAGATGCCTCTGTTTTCTTCTGTGGAGGGCTCTGTCAGCCCAGACAGAGAAAACAATTAACAGGGAGAACTAAAACCTGGGCACATTCCTGTGCACCTCACTCTTGGAACAGTGTTCCTTTCTTGCATCTCTTGGACTCATCCAGCAGCGATATCTCCTTGCTGTGAGTTCTGAGCGTTGTGCAGGGATGGAGTTCAGGCAGTTCTGAGAGCTCCTCCCCTTTCTCTGGAAAGGTCACTGCCTCAATCCAACGAAATGTAAGAGGAAACAAATGCCCAAAGAGCAGAAATCCCCAACCATGTTCCTTGCAATCATGGAGAAGCCAATGGGACAGAGCCATATGGCTGGAGTATGTGTGTTCCACTCTGTATTATTAATTGACTGATGCTAAGTATTTCAGCAGGAAACTCCCAGGGCTCCCAGGAATGTCCTAGTGGCTGTGATCACAAGTTATTCACCAGTGCCACTTGTTCACGAAAAGCCTTTCTGAACAAGCACAACTCTGAGGCTCTAGCTGGTTTACTTTTGCCTTTCAGCTGCTTCCCTCTAAGTTCCAGAGGGAGAAGTTTCTCAGCAGGAAGAAGGAGGCCAGCACTGGGGAAGGTATCCTGCCCAGAATTGGCCCATTTCTAGACAGGAGTGAGACTCACCCAAAGGTAACCTTTTCCTGCTCTTTTCCTTTCTGTTTCACATGAAGTTTGAAGAGGGTGTTTGTTTGTGACAGGCTTGCCTCCAGCAAAATACCTCAGTGTCCAGGTCCTGCTGTCATTGCAAGGTGCTGGGAGTGGTGGACTGGGAGTCCTGATCTGCACTAAGCCAAGACAAATACCCTCTGCTGAAGCTGCTGGGGTGTGCTGGAGTGCAGCTGCCATTGCTAAAACAATGTCCCTCTCACTGTGACACTCAACAACCAACCTGAACAAATGCAAACCACAAATAACACACAGAACCAACAAATTCCATTCTTTTGCTTAATAACCTTTTGGCTTCAGCCAAATGTCACCTCATCTCTCACACCTCCTCTGCTCCTGTGCTCTTCTTACTGATGTCTAAGTTGTAGAGCAAAAAGATATTTGCAGTTGTGTGGTCCTCGGTTTCCCTGTCTCAGAGTAAAAGACATCCCAAATCCTTTCCCATGGAGTCTCCTGTAAATTCATGGGTTTTACTTACTCCATGAGTGCTCAGTCAGTGCCCCAGAACTCTGTGACAACATGGGCACAGGGCTGTGTTTTAGGAAAATGCTGCCTGGCATTCTGGAGAAAGAAACCTGGAGAAATCCATGCCAGAAGAGCAGCTTGGCTTGAGCCTGCTCTGTGTGGCCCAGCAGCTGTGGATCAGTTCAGAGCAGAGGTGGGTGAGCCACTGTTTGCCCAGTGTGGGCTGGGCAGACGTGCTCCCCCAGAGTCTGTACTTCACTGGGGATCAGTGGAAGATTCTCCTGCATGAACCTTTCTCCCAGCAGCTGAAGCTCTCCCTGCTCTCTCTCCTCTCCAGCTGCCGTCAGCTGCCCCAAAACAGAGCTGGTTTGGGGTTTCCCCACCAGAGCTGGTATTTCAGAATGGTATTTCGTCGCTCGGGAGGTCTCTGAAATGGTGCTGTCTCTCATGAATAAGGACAAGGTAAGTGCTGGCACGCGAAGCTTTAACACTGTGCTGGAAGAGGAGAGTGCTGTCATTCCCTCAGAGTAGAGCAAAGCAAGTTATGTGCTGCAGCACATGCAGAAGAAAATGTCTCAGCACCTTCTTCTGCAAGATGGTGGAAATCTTCCTGTGCTGGGAATTGTCCCCAGATTTTGGCCAGGCGTTGATGGTGTCTATCCCAAAGGAGTTTCCTTCTCTTGAAAGCTCTGGATTGACAGGAATGTTGAGGGCTGTACAGTTCTTACCTGCTCTCATGCTTGGCCTTGGGTCTATAGCACACCCTGTGTCTCCTTGGTTAATCTTGGCTCCTGGTAGGAATCTCTGCCTCTGTCAGCCAGTTTGGCTCCCTTTGTGCAGCTCACAGGCAAAGCTCAGGGACTGAGCCTTCTGCACTTTATGCTGGAATCACTTCTCATTAATGGCACTGGCCCTGCAGGAGCCGTGTTCTGCAAGAGCCCTGCAATCAGAGTGATGGAGCAGAAGCAGTGAGAGGCCTTTAGGTGCCACTTGAGGCTCCTGCTCAGCTTCATCCAGCTCTGCTCAGCTTTTCCAAAAGCAACACGGTGTGCTGCTTTCCCTTTGCAGAAGCACAGCATATCCAAAGCCATGTGCTCCTGGAGTTTCCACCTTCAGCTGAAGAAATTGGGATTGTTTTGCAGTTTCCCAAGAGAGCTGAGAGGGAAACAGTTGAAAAATGTCAGTTGTGTTCCACTGTAAAGAGGAAAACTTGAGACCATTTGAATTTCAGTCAGGGAAACATTTTCTCAAGTGAGGCTTGTGCCAAGAGTGGGCTGGTGGGAGGAGACAGGAGGGAGTCCAAATCATCTGGTTTAGACTTTTGGAGAGCATTTTGGTGCTCAGGGGTTGATGATATCAGTGTGCTAGAAAATGCATGCATGCTGTGTCTGTGAGCCCCAGAGGGCAGAACCTGGCCTGCTGGCTGCAGGCAGGAAGGCCCAGCAGCCCAGCTTGCCTGCACAGGCAGCAGGAAGCCCTGGAGAGCCAAGATTGGCTTTGCATACTGGAACCACACTGTCAGTCAGTGCTGGTCCTGTTTCTCCAGGCAGAAAATGCCTCTGAAGCCCCATGGTCAATAGACACCACCTGTCTGTGTTTCTGTCACTTTTGGCAAGCTGGTTGCTCTCATGGTTTTATGATTCTTCCTTGCTGCTTTACTGCCCATTTAAATTCTCTTTGCCATCTCCTTGTTTTAGGGATTGTCTTGCTGTGTTCATTCCTTCTTTTGCTTTTCAGGTTTGCTTTTATTCCCAGTAAGACCACAGTGTTTGGTCTCCTGTCTTGCTGCTCTGCCTGCCTGACTGTATCCCCAGAAGGTCCCTACCCAAACCTGATCTGCTAGAAGGGAATTTCTTCCTTGCCCCACAGTAATGTGCTGGTTTGCTTTTAGGTAGCACATTCCCCCTCTGGAACATGACAACTTGATGCCTGTGTGCAGGCAGAAGCCAACAGGTTTTTTGCCTTGTTGAATCTGCAGGTGACTTGGTTCAGGTGCTGTGTCTCCATCCTGCTGGTGCTGACCTGCTCAGCCCTTCCTTCCCAGCCGGCACTGCCCTACTGCCCCTGGCCAAAATGCTGGAGCCAGAGAGAAGGGATTCAAGTTCAGCCTTGTGAATGATGTGCCTGTGCCTGCTCAGCTGAAAGTGCTTTGGAAAAGGGTCAAGGGAGGGATATTAGCAGGGCATGGACAGGTCTCCTCTCGTCCTGTTTCCACAAGTGGCAAAATGATAATTTCATGTCTTTGCTGCAGTTTCTTCACGTGGTGAAGGTCTCCATGGAGAGCTCACCTTACTTCCAGCTGGTGAGCTCCAGCGATGCGTACCGTGCCGTGCCGCCGGGCGCCTCTGCCCCTGTGCGCATCCGCTTCACCCCCAGCAAGAACCAGGTGAGGCTGGAGGAGCCAAAGCACACAATGATCTCCACAGCCATTGTTTTCCCTGCACTCTGGCTCCAGCCCATTGCATGCTGTGAGCTGGGCTCCAGGCGTGGGCAGGCAGCCTGCAGCCAGTCACACCTTGGCACTGCTGGCAGGCACTGCAGCCAGGCCTGACAGGCTCTGCTTCCCCTCCCTGCACATTGCTGAGCATTGCCAAGGGAAGATGCACAGGAAACAGGATGAAAATGACAGAGGGCTGTTGATAGATGTTGGGCCATCTCTAGGTCCAGTGGAAGGGGTTTCATTCTGATGGAAAACACCAGAGGAACAAAGAGGTCAGAGAGCTTTCCTCCTTCCTGGACTGCCAACAGCTTCCCTGCGTGCCCCTGGGCTGGAGCAAAGCCGGTGCTTTTTCAGCCCCTCTGTTGTGCAGCCTTGCAGCTGTGCTGTCCCAGAGCACAAGTGAGCATGGCACAGCTGCAGGGCCAGGGCAGAGGCTGTGCTGTGCCCGTGAGCCCGGCCTGGCACAGGCACACTGGGCTCTGGGTGCCCTTGATCCGCAGGAGGTTGCTGAGCTGCAGGGGACTTGGACACCTGCCTGCAGGAGCTGGTGTAGGGCAGGTACAAGCTGCAGGCAGAGCTGTGAGCCCAGAGCCCGTGGCAGTGACACTGCTGGGGCTCTGTCTTCATGCCTGTCGCTGTGCTTGCTCTGTCAGCTGGCACCCATTCTGTGCCAAAGCTGCTTTTGTGGGGAGGTTTGAACGGCAGTGCTGAGGCCCTGCAAGTGTGATCTCAGTGCTGGGATCTGGAGGGTTCATGTTCTGATCTGGAGGCTTGTTCATACAGAAGGGTTGAGGGCATGGCATGGAAGGGAGGAAGCCTGGCAGGGAGACAAAGAGAGGCCCTTTCCAACAGCATCCTGCTACCTCTTAGCACTGTTCTTCTCCTGACTTGGTCTGACAGGCAAAGTTAGAGGGGAGTTGTGAGCCAACCGATGTTTCTGCACCAAGCCAGAGGTGCAGGATGTCTTTGGGTGCAGCTGTTTTCTCGTCTTCCTTTTGCTGCTTAGAGTCAGTTGAACACTTTGTCCTATTCTCAGACAGTGGGAATATAGAAGCCTAAAGAGCAATGTCCTGTGTTCCCCTGCTCCATGTTGCTTAGAAGGGGCTTAGGAATTTGTTAACCATCATTAAAGTTTAGAGTAAAAATGATGGTGGCCTAGGGCTGTTATCTGTATGACCCAAGTGACACAAGAGCTGAATGCCACTGAGACAGATTTTGCAAAGTGCGCTGGTGCCTTTAAAATGTGACATAGTAGTGGAACTTCGTGTTCATTTGAGGGTGCAATAGGTAAATTGATGACCTTGAAGGGGTATAGGAAATGGTTTTTCTTCTGCCATGGGGATGGCACTAAATGTCCTGTGCTGAGCCAGTTTCTTTTCCTGCAGGATTATTGCCACGAGCTGGTGTGCCTCACTGCAAGGGAAAGGATCGTTGTGCCAATTCGGGCCATTGGTGCCCGAGCTGTGCTGGACTTCCCTGCCCAGCTGGACTTCTCCAAGTGTCCAGTCAAGGTCAGCACCCAGCAGACTCGGCTGGTGCGCAGTGTCGGTGCCCGGGCAGCTCGGTACCAGCTGAGCACCCAGAGGTGAGGCAGCTCATCTGTCCCTGTGCAAACAGCTTTGGGTGAGAGCGGAGTTGGGAAAGAGCTACAGAAGGAACCAAGCATCGGATCTGCTGCCCTGCAGCCTGGCTGGAAGTGAGTAGGATGGAAGGCATCTGCTCTTGCTTTCAGTGGCCTTGGAGCTTTCTGTGTCCCAGATTCCCTGGAGGCTGCTGGAACATGTTGGGAGCTGGCTTGCACCCTGCTGAGCACAAGCAGCTTCTGAAATGCTTCCTCAGCACTGTCAGCCAAACAGAGCCATTCTCTGGGAGGCCACAGGCACGTGGCTTTGCAGTGGTCCTGGAGGGGACCTCTGGAAATCATCTGAGCAAACACACTGCTCAAAGCAAGAGCAGCATCTGGGGGTTGCAAGGTGCCATTGGGAGACATGGACCTGTCTTTAGATGCCATACAAGGAAACAAACATGTCAATGGACCTAGTTATAAAAGCAGAAGAAAACAACCTTTTAAAACCCCTCCATACCTTATCTTTACTGCCTGTCAGGTGCAGTAGTGATTCATTGAGAGGATGGATCTAACAGGATAAGAAGTGTCTTAAGGAGCAGCTCACAATTAACAGAGAAAAGCCCAAAATTTAGCTTTTCAGGCCTATGTCTTGGCAGTGATTTTCCTTTGGTTCTTACAGTGTCAGGGATGTCTCCTTCACAGCTCTTCTAGCTGTGGGCACAGGGAACAGTTTAGTGATGTTGGCTGAAATTCAGAGGAGTTAAGTTTAGCTGTGGAGCTTGTGTCTTTGGGTCTTGGGGAGCCAGGTGTGTGTGAGAGATGAGTGCTACAGCAGGAACAGAGGAGTCTGGTGGGTACAGCCCAGGGATGGAGGAGATGCGGGGGCTGATTTGCACTCAGTTTTCCAGACCTGACAGCTGAGTCCTGAACTTGGCTGGATCCTCTTCTCCTGATAATTTGAAAAGAAGAATACACCTTCTTTCTCAGGCAAGCTCTGAAGTCATCCCTGGAATGTTATTCCCATCCTGCCACCTGAAGGCAGGAGCATGTAACATGGGGCAGGAGTGGGAAGGGAATGGAATGGAAGGTAGTGCTGAAGCGTGGCCAGGGATTCCCCTAACTGGCAGCTTCTCTATTGCGGTGAAATTTCTGGCCAAAGACTAAGAACAGAATGCTGTGCCTTGCCCCCAGCAGGCCCTGATCCCCCCAGCCCCAGCAGAGCTGCAGCCGTGCTGGCATCAGCCCCGGGGCAGATGCAGGAGCACAAGCACTGATCTGGCTCTGGGGCTGCTGGGGCCTTGTCTTTCCTCCCCTCCCTCCAAAGTCTCACGTCCAGCACATGAACATTGCTGGCCCAAGGCTTCTCCATCAGCCAGCAGTGATGTTCTCACCAGTGGCAATGGGAACAGGTCAACCCATAATTACAGCAAGAGGTCCTTAATGAGCAGAACCTGAAGCGAGTTCATCAGCTGTTACTACTGACATGAACAAAGTTCAGCTTGGCGGATGTTCTCTTTGTTTTTGTGTGTGATGCATTCATCAGCAAAGTCCCCAGAACACATTTGAAGTGACAGATTGACCAGCAACAAAGCACCAAGGCCAGGAACTTTTGTTTCCTCACTGGGGCTGTAGAAGGGCACAAAGCCCAGCAGCTGCTGGGCAGAAGCACATTTCCCCTGAGCTGTCCCTGAGCATCAAAGCACAGAGTCTTGTGTTTGTCAGGCAAGAGCTGTTTACCTGGTGACTAAATCCTGATTGCTCCTGTTAAATCCAAAGTGCACCAACACATCTGCATCATTATTTCCAACACATTGCACAGAGTTTCTCTGCTGGGCCAAGCAAACAGTTACCAGCCTGCATGACAGCCCAGAGTCCCAGACTGCATTGCTGGTAAACACACAGAAACCTCCTGTTCTGCTTCCTTGATGTGCTCCTGCTCATGGTGCTTCATTTAGCTGGGATTGGACCCTTCAGACTGTAAATGGCATCATCCTTTTGGGTTTCCATGTCACTGTATTGCTCTAATCTGCATTTGCACTCTTTCAGAGTTTTGATTGCTCCTTTTCTTAGAGCAGCTTTCATTGCAATGCTTAGAAAAGTTGCCCCTTTTAGGCTAAATCACGATGATTTCAAGGTAAAATAAACCAAAGAAGCACACTGCAAATTCAACAGGAACTATTCCTTGGTCTTCAGGGAAAAGTTCCTTCTCCTTGTCTGATTCCTAGGGTGTAATCTCCCAGGACAGGGAGTGCCCTAATATTTGCATCTCTTGAGATGAGTTTTATAGGCAGCAGGAAAAGAGAAATTCCTGAGGCAGTCAGTGTCAAGTTGTGCATGCAAATAGCTCTGAACCCTCTCTGTGCTTTTCACAAACCATTCTCTGATGGGATTGCTGGCAGTGGGAGCCTTGAGGCTCATTGCAGAGAGCTGGATGCAGAGTATGGGGAGCTGAGGTCATTTTACCCCCAGGATCTTGTGAGGGCTGGATCTTGTCAGCAGTGGCTCGGTGGCTGTTTGTGATCCTGTCTGTTCTGTCTCTTGTGCTGCCTGTGCTTGGTTTGCTCCCTGCTTGGCCAAGGGCGCTGCAGGGAGCTGCAGTGCAGCAGGAATCTCATGGCCAGGTGTCCCCCAGGCCTGACCCCTCTCTCTGTGTTGCAGTCCTTTCTCCGTGGTGCCGGCCACAGGAGCTCTGGGCGCTGGTGACACCGTGCAGGTGACAGTGGCATTTCACCCGCTGGCCAGCGGTGCCCATTGTGGCTCCCTGGCCGTGTGCTGCAGCTCAGGTGAGTGCTGGGCCCTGCAGGGCACAGGACAGTTCTGCACATGGCTGCCTGCTGTCCATCCCCTGCATTCCCTCCAGAGGTGCCTGCCCTGTTCACCTTTACCCCAAAGCAAACTGAGAACTCCTTGGTGTTTAGGGGCTTGAGAAAGGCAAAGATTTTTGACTGCTGTTTTGCTGGCACTTGCTGAGTGGAGGAAGGGGGAACTCTGATTCTCCACTCCCATGTGCCTATGCCTGGATGAAGTTTTATTTGATTCCTGGGCAGTGCTGTAGGTGAGGTCTCCATCAGACTCTCTCCAATGCAATGGGTTTCTTGCACACCTCTGTCCCATATGCTGCTTCTCCACTGGCTTGCCACAGACCCTTTCTCTATGTGGCCCTTACACATAGATGTAGTTTCTGCCTAATAACATTTTCAGGCCCTCAAGTTCCTTTTTTGTGTCGAATCAAAACAAATTTTTCCCTGTCCCCATTTCCCAGGCTGTTCAAGCTGTTACAAACCTCTCACATCTATCTCCCATTTGATTTCTAGACTGAGGGATCCCATTCAGTCTTAATGTAGGAACTGCTCGGTACTCACTAATCTTTCCTTTGTCCCTTTCTTATTTGATTTGCAATGCTCCAGCTTGGTTTTTCAGATCAGAACAGTATAAAATATTTAAAGACTGATGTGGCTGTGGGTTTGGACAGGGAGATGATTTTTATGGTGCTCATTCTGTAGTGGTTTGTCACATTGCAGAGCCAGGCTGGTTGTGTTTCCTCACCTGTGTCCCCTCCTGCTGTGGGCTGTCACTTCACTTGTTCCTCTGGGCCTTCTTTTGCTGCCCACCTGCCCCCAGGCATATTTGCTGGTCAGCAAGAAGGGATCCAAGGGATCAGGAGAGACAGGAGTCTCCTGGGATGCCTGGCGAGAGCCTGGGCAAGGCAGGACTGAGCAGGGCTCCTCAGCCCTGTCACGTGAAGGACTTGGATGCAGAAATCCTGGTGATCTGAGTGGGTCACTGGAGCACATGGACCAATCTCCCTGTCCATCCTGTCACCTTGGGGCCAAATCTCTACAAACACCCTCAGAAATAAGGTGTTTGAGGAGGTGCCCAGGACATCCTCACGCTGTACACACAGAGCTGAAGGATGTGATCAATGGAGTGGTCCACAGAACTGCTCCTTCAGCGCAAAACTGGGACACTTTCTTCTGTGCCCTGTGCCTTGCTTTGTTCCTTGTGCTTCCATCAGCCAGTGAGCTGAGCAAAGACTCCCCTTTGCTTTGTTCCAGGTGAAGAAAGAATCCACACAAAGCTCCAGGGAGAAGCTGTAGATGTCAACGTTGGGCTGAGCACAAATTCCGTGGAGCTTGACAAGACTTTCACCACCATGTCAAGCCACAGAACCCTGTTCATTGAAAACAGGAGTAACATCACAGCCCACTTCCAGTGGAAGGCTTTTGCTGCTGAGGAAGAAGAGAATGAAGAGAAGAGGAGGTTGGTTTGAAAGATGCATTTCAGTGAGATACAGGCCCAAGACTGAGCTAACATGTGGCCTCAGGGGATGTTGGTGCTTTTGAATGGTTTAGGCCAAGTAAACCATGCCTGGCACTGGGGTGTGTGTCCCTGGGCTTCAGGAGCTCAGCACTCAGCATTCCAGGTCATTTATACTCCAACCAGGGATGGCATTTTGGGAAGGAAAGGTTGATTGTGATGACTGGATTTCCTCAGGTCCTAATTGGGCTCTTGTCTCTCTTCTCTTCTTTCTACATGACCTGGCAACATCCTTAAACATTTCCTGAGTTGCCAGTCCCTCTTTGCAAAGCTGATACACCCTCTTTTTTCCCCTTAGTTCCTTCAAAAGCTCCTTGCCCATGCGGGCTGGTTGTGTGTCCCTGTGCTGCTGTCAGAGAGGTTTTGAGCTCTCAGAGCAGAGAGGATTTTTTGTGAGAGAAGATAGTGCAGGATCCTTTCCCTCTCAGGACATTCTAGTGCCATGCACAGGGATGGGATCCAAAAAGCTCTGGCTCATTAAAAGGTCTCTCTAGGAGTTTGCTGTCTCCCTCCTGCACAACAAAGTTCCTTCCCCTCTCAGAGGCTCTGTTTTCATGCATATTGCATATAAAAACTTGAATGTCCCTGAAGGGATTCGGTGCCTGAATTCATCAATTTGCTGCGGAAGTGCTCTGGGATGCTCTTGTGAAAGGCAGAGTAGGGAACCGGGTAGGTCCAAAATGGAAGAAACAAGGAGTGATGCTGGTAACACGTAGCTGCAAGCCAGCTTTGTCTCCCCTTGGCAGGGAAATGCTGCAGTGGGTGCTCTGTGATCTTTCTGTGCCCCCCTGAGCAGCTGAGTGGGAGGAAAAGCCACTTGAAATGGCTGGTAGATTCTCCCTCAGCTGTGGCAGAGGCTTTGAGGCAGGAGGTTCTCTGGAGGGATGCTGGCTTTGGAAACCTCTGCTGAGCTTGCAAGTGTGGAGTGAAACTCCCTGCTGGGCCAGGGAACAGCAAGTTGTCCTCTGATCCCTGTGGGACCCTCGTGGCTTGGGCTCAGCCTTTGCTGGGGAGCTGCTGCTGCTCCTCCTCAAGTGCTTTGCTCTCCTGCGCTCACACTTCTCTCTGCAAATCTGTGGCTCATGAAACCATCTGCTGGCCTTGTCTCTCCCTGGGGCTGCAGGAAGTGTTTGCTGTGGCTGCCGAAAGAGGTGTCTCAGGAAAACTTCCCAGAGGAGAAAGAAACGGAGAAGGTGAAGGGCTCTTGTGGAGATCACAGTGCCCTCCTGAGCAGCATGGTCCAGGAGAAGATGGCAAAGGTGCAAGAAGACCCCATGCTGTTCTCTGATGACATTTTTTTCATTGAGCCAATGGTAAGTGATAGCTGAGAACATTCTCTTGCTCCTCCCCCCCCCCGTCCTCCCACCCACCCTACTCCCTACACCCACCCCTTCCCTGGCTGCGGTCACTGGGCAGATCCTCAGCTGGCCCCATGTGCTGGCAGGGAGGACATGGAGTTTCTGGTGAGGCTGCAGGGCTCGCTGCTGAAAGCATTTGTGCCCTGCAGGCTGCAGGCAGGGCTGGGAGCCTGACAAAGCCCAGCTCTGCTGCCAGGCTCGAGCTCAAGGCACTGCCTGCGTGTCCTGTCAGTGTCCCAGGGAGCAGTTCTTGTAGGCAGGGGCTCCCCCCACACGTGGGGCTCAGCAGAGGCTGTTGGAGCACTGCCAGCTCACACACTGACCTGAAGCTTGCAATTGCTCCCTGGCAAAAGGAGGCCAAATTCAGCCCAAGGTTAATGACAGAAATGCCAATCCCCTCCTGTAACCATGCCTTGCACTATTTCTGAGTGTCCCTTCCAGCGTCATCTCTGAGCCTGGACACAAGGGTGGAAGGTTGAAATGGGCCTTTGGAGTTGTTCTGCACACAGGGACAGAAAACCTTTTCCTTTTCTGGTGATGCAAGCAAACTGCCACATACTCCCATCAACCAGAGGCTTGATTCTGAGTACTGGCATTGTGAGAGATGATGAATGCCTGGTGTGTGCACAGTGCAACATCCCTTCTCATCTTGGAGTAAACCCTAGAATAATGCCAGCCTCTGCTTTCTTTCAATACAGGTTAAACTAATATTTTTATTTGCAAGGAAGGGGATCATGTTCTCTTCTTGGTTACAGCTATGGCCCATCTAAGGCCAAGAGCCAGCAGGGCACAGTGGCAGTTGCATCCCACTGTAGCTGACAGCAGCATGATGTGCCCAAGAGCTTGTGTCAGAGCAGCAGGAATACTGTGGAGAGTGGGAGCTGATCAGCTGAGCATTGAGAGCTGTGTTGGGCTGGGTTTGGAGTGTTTCCTTGGCTCCTTGTGTTGTTCACTCATCACTGATGCTCTAAACAAAGGCTTACAGGAGGGTGGTGAAAACAAGCAATGTGAAGTTTGCAAAGCAATGTTTTGCTGTCTCTTTCTGCTGTAGGAGGGAGAAATCGGGCCGAATTGTTCAGCTAAAATCAAGGTGACCTTCAAACCCCTGGAAGCACTGGAGTATGGAAGTGTGGCTTACTGCAGCATCTCAGGTGCAGCTCCTTTGCCCTGCCTCTCTCCCCCTCAGTGAAGCCATGGTGCCAGCCTGAGCCCGCTGGGCTCCCATGGAAGTGCTGGGAAGAGTCCCTGGTCAGCAGGGCAGTGCTGGCACATCCCCGCTGGCCCTGCAGCTCCCAGGGAGTCTCCCGTGCCAGGCCAGGGCTCAGAATGCTGTGTGTGCCTGAGTGATCCCAGAACAGCCCAGGCAGTGCAGGGAGAGGTTTTCATGCCATGGCTTTGCCAGCATTCCCTCAAAGGTCAGAGAGCTCCAGAGCAGAACAGCTTTAGTGAACAAGCACTCAGCCCCTGCAGGCCCCTGGCCTCCAGGATGGCTCCATTTGCCATGGATCCATCATCAGGAAGCAGGAGCTGAGTTAGAAATGGGCTCCCTGAGCCTGGATCACCTCCCAGTGCCCAGACAGCAGCAGAGCAGAGGGGGCTGAGCCCCCCTGAGCCCGGGCTGTTGGTAGAGGGAGCAGCCTTGGCCAGCAGCTGCTTCTTTCCCTGTGTGGCAGTTGTCACCTTGCAGCTCTCAGTCTGTGGCAATAGAACACAGTGCTGAGTGTCACAAGGGGAGCACTTGGGCAACAAAGTCCTGTGCTCCTGGGCCAGGGAGTTTGGGAATTGCCAAACTCTGTAGGAGCTTTGTGCCTGCACTGAATGGATTTCAAAGCTCCTCTAGGTGCATGGGAAGGAAAGCACAGAATCACAGTATGGTAAGGATGGAATGGACCTTAGAGATCATCTAGTCCCAAGGCCCCTGCCATGGGCAGGGACACCTCCCCCTAGAGCAGGGTGCTCCAAGCCCCATCCAGCCTGGCTTGGAACACTTTCAGGGCTGGAACCTCCACAACATCCCTGGGGAACCTGCTCCAGTGCCTCACCACCCTCACAGGGAAAATTTCTTCCCTAATATCTCGCCTAAATCTCCTTTCTCTCCATTTCTACCCATAACTCCATGGCCTGTCACTACAGGCACCAGAGATATTTTAAACTCAGCAAACTGGTGGCTCAAATTGGAAAGCAGCCCAGGAAATGGGTTAGAAATTGCAAGTCAGCCTCAGGGGATATGTCCTGAGGGAAGAGAAGGGTGCATATCTTCTCCTGCAGCATCAGGAGCTGGTTGCATCCAGCTCAGAGTCGGGGACTAGCACTGAGGCAGCCTGGAAAATGCAGTGGAGCAGGGGGAATGATTGTACTGCAATGGACATCTCTCCCCAGGCTGTGAGAGCAGGCTGTCCCTGCAGCTCAGAGGGGAAGGCCAAGGACCCTTGGTTGAACTCAGCTCTCCTACTCTGAACCTTGGGAACGTTTTCGTCAACACCCCCCATGTCTATGAGGTGAGCAGCAGGGCTTGGGATGGATGCTGATGGCTCCTGAGGCAGCAGCAAGCCTGGTGCAGCTGTGGAATTGCTGCCAACCTGGGCAGCTGTGAGCAGGGAATATTTGATGGACTGCTGAAATCTGGGGGGTCACAAAGGTGTGTCAGTTGTTCCTGAAGCCCCAGTCCCTGCTTTTGGGCAGCCTTCCTTAGGGATCAGCTGGGAGGCTTCCTGCAAAACAACTCCTTGGCACATGAAACCATCGCTGGCTCCAAAAGCTGCATGTTCAGAGGCTTTTGTGGCAGTGCCAGACACAAGGCACCTTTGGACTGGGCTCTGCAGAAGCAGCTGCAACAAACTGGCTGCCTTTGAGCTTCAGCCCACTGCCAACAGCTCCCAGCCAAGTGTCTGCTGCTTATTGCTGCAATCACAGGAAATCCTTGGGAGTTCTCTCCCTTGCTGACCAGTCCCTCACCACACTTCAGCCTCGGTGCATCTCTGGCTCTAGAAAGAGAAAAGTGTTCCTGGGCATAAAGCAAAGGGTTTTTCTACCTATTTGCCTCCCCCCCACTAGAGTCAAGCTTGCAAAACCTTCATGAGGCACTGCATCATGGCCGACACTTTCAAAATCTTGGGCTGTGGATGGGAAAGACGCTGAGTTTTCTCACCAAAAGATGGTGCTGTCTGTACGTTTTGATGCTGATGCCTCATTCTCAACTTATTGTTTTCATGGTCTGGAAAAAGTGAATGAGCAAATGGTGCTGTTGGAGCTGTGCTCACTGGGGCAGCAGCAGCTCTGGGGTGATTCCCTACGCAGCTGCAATCAGCCCACGTTGCTCTCAGGGCCAGCTCTCAATGTGCTTGGTGCTGCTGAGCAGAGGGGCACTGCTCTGTGTCCATGGGATAAGCCCAGGGTGACTGCAGTTCTGTGGAGTTGCCACTGCTCTGCGTGAAAACCCAAAGGCAGAACTTGTCCTGTTGAATCTTTGGACTTCTGCCATTCAGCAGCACAAAGCATCTTCTGCCTTTTCTGGGTGTTCATTGCATCATTAGACAATAACTCACAAGAAGGGAAGATTCCACACGTATTTCCATTTTGCTTTCTTGCTGCTGCAGGTGAAACTGATGAACCAAGGAGGTATTGATGCTCCCTTCACCTGTCTCCCTTCAGCCACCAACGTGGATTTGTGTTTCAAGTTTGCCCCCGAGGAGGGCATCATTGCAGCAGGTGGGAGCCAGAGTGTGCAGATCTCCTTCAGTGCCACCGTGCTGGGGAGCTTTGAGGAGGAGTTCCAGTTCAGTGTGGCTGGATCTCCTGTGCCTGCCATCCTGACCATCAAGTAAGGACCCTGGGAGCTGGGTGGGCACATCTGTGGCTGTCTTAGGAACATCCCCCACCTACCTCCTTTTGGGGTGGAGCAGAGGAAAAAGGTGTTTCCTGAGGTGTGAATCTCTGCTCTGCTGCTGGCATTGCTTTAGTGTGAGGCTGCCTGCTGCCCTGTGTGGTAGCTGGGAGCTGGAATGACTCCTCCCTGCAGGGATCTCCCTGTGCCTTGGGCCATGGCAGGCAGTGGGATGGATCAGCTTTGGGCAGCAGCTGCTCTGGGATGTCCCACCTGAACACCCAGCAAGGCCCCCAGGGCTTTGCAGATGGGCCAGCCTGGCTGATCCTGCAGCAGCAGCAGGGTTTGTAAAACCTTGTGTGAATAATCCATGCCAGATGGGCAGCAGCAGCCTCAGCTCACCTCTCAGGGCCATGCTGTGGGGCACAAGCTGTGCTCCCAGCTCCTGTGCCCAGAGGGCTCTGGTGCCTCCTTTGCACAGCCAGCAAAGGGCTGATGTGGGAGTCAGGAACTGTGCAGCAGGAACTGTGCCAAGGACTGGGGCACCATCCCGTGGGCAAGAGACAATCCTGGCCCAGCCAAAGGGAGAAGGCGGATCATAGGGGAGGCAGAGCTCAGTGCTCAGCACCACAGCAGCGTGAGGCCTTTCCCTGCCAGCCTAAACCATGTGCTGCAGGATAATGCAGTGGAAGCAGGAGAGCTGAGGCTGGCTGCTCTGCAGCTTTGGAGCTGGGCTGCTGCTCTTGGGAGGCACTGGCTCAAGGCAGTGAAGAAATGAAAGCAATCTGCACTGGATGATACCAATGAGATAAGGGAGATGGTGAAGAGGAACAAGGAAGTTATTCCTTAGCAAGAGAAAAGTGGTTAGCAGGTGCGCCCATAGTGGAAAAACAGTGACGCTGCCTTTGTTTTTGGAGGAAAAGTGCTGCTTTTTCATTTGGAAATCAAGAGGTAACCTTTCACCATCAAATAATTGATTCTCCTCTGTCCCTCCCCCAAAGTGGCCATGGGGTGTTTCTGCATAAGCAGCTTGCTCCTTGAGCAAGGGCAGGTGTCTCTTGTTGAGATGTGCAGAGCAGAGCCAGGGGCAGTCCTGTGAATACAACAGAGGACACAGTTCACTGGTTCTTGATTTTGAACCAAAAGGCAGAGTGGGCACTGATTGGCATCAACCATGAAATCAACTGGTGAATGTTGTGCAGCTTCAAGTGCTAATTTCAGTGGATGTTGGTGGCTTTTGGAGTGTGTCTGCTGAGTTCAAGGACAGGTGAGGTGCTGTGCTAGATTCAGGACAGCCAAGTTTGGTTGTTGAAGCTCTTGCTCTTGGCTGTGCCAGCTGGTGCACTGCTGACAAGCTGGTCCTTTCCTCTAGGATTCATCTGTGCCCTGGGTAGAACTGTTGCTGCTCTTTTCAGAGGATGTTTGGGAATGCCCTGGATTCGTGTCTCAGAACAGTGTCTGTAATGATTGTGTGGGTCAAACTCTCTTGAGAAAGCTCCTCCATGGGAACAGCAGTTGCAGCTCAGAAGGAGCAAAGCAGGGAAGCTGTGGCTGGAAGGGCTGCTTACAGAAGTTTGTGGGGACACCTTGATGTCCATGCCATTGCAGATGGGGAAACTGAGGCACGGAGCCATGTCTGGGTGTGTGTTCAGGGTCCTTCATGGGACCCCCAGCAACCCGGGGGCTTCTCCTGCCTGCCCTGTGCCCAGAGCCCATCAGGGGCTGTTGGCTGCTGCCCCTTGGCTTGAGCTGCCTCCTGTGCCCAGGGCCCTGTGCTGAGCACACGGGGCTGTGTTGGTTGGAAACCCAGGGTGCCCTGAGCCCGGGCTTTGTGCCCCCGAGCCACGACAGCCGCACCTTTGCAATGCCTTTAACCGAGCCATTGCCTGCTCTGTCCTCGGCCTCCAGGGGCAGCGTCACTGCACCGAGTTTACACTTCGACCTCGCTGAGCTCGACTTCAGGGACATCTCCTTTGGTGAGTGTTCCCTGGGCTGGGACACAGCCTCAGTGATGTGTGCCTTCCAACAGAAAAGCATCCCTCACTCCTGCCCTGCCCCAGCAGCCTCTTCAGGCTGTGAACTGCAGGGCTGCTGCTGCTGCTGCTGCCTCAGGGGGCATTTTGCCATTGTGAGATCCAATGGAAGCAAGGAATAGGAAGGCAGTATTTTCTGGTGTCTCTGTGCTGCTTTAAAGGACAGATGTCTGCCAAGGAAGGTGGGAATCTTGCTGCAATGGAAAGTTGAGCCCCTCCCTCCAAATGATTATCCCTTTGAAATGACAGGGCTCCCAGGCAAAACTGTGGGAAAAGGAATAACAGTTCTTTGCTAGACTATCTCAGGAGAGCACAGACAAGAAGGCAAGAACAGACATTTCCCACATGCCAAGTCCTGTTTTTCTCCTTTGGTGGAGGTCTGGTCACAGCACGAGGAGCTGTGGGCTCTGGCAGGGCAGGGATCCCCCCCAGCCGGTGCAGGAAGGGAAGGGAAGGAGGAAATGCTCCTTTTGCAGAGCCCCAGAGGGCAGGGGGATGTGGGCAGTGCCGAGCAGCAGCAGCAGCAGCAGCAGCAGTGGGGCAGGCAGGCAGGGTCGGTGCCAGCGCTGAGCTGCAGCCAGGGCAGCCCCGGGCCAAGCACAAACCTCCCGCAGCAGCAGCGGCCGAGCTGCGATCCCCGAGCGGGAGGAAGGGAAGCTCCGCTCCCTGCCCAGCCTCAGCTCCCACTGCACAGCCGCCCACGGCATCACGCCACAACTCCCAAAACCCCCAAGGGAAAAGCCCAGCCCAGGGCCAAAACCCCCCAAAACCCCCCAGAACCCCTATCCCCCTTCCCAGACCAAGGGCAACATTCACAGCCAAGCCTAAACCCAGAACAATGAAGTTCATGAACTTTTGAAGGAAATTCATTGCCTTTTTGGAGCTGCTTCTTCCCCAGCCTGCATCACCACGGAGGCGCTTGTCAAGTTGCCTTTGGAAGGAATGAAACACGAAAGGCAAGAGATGGAAATATGGTTCTGAAGCAGGAGATTGATCCTGCTGAATCCAATTTCATTCCTAAGGGCTCTTCGGCCGAAGGCAGCTGTTGTATCTTTGCTTCTTTGTAACTCTTGACTGTTGTCTGCATGTGCTGGCCTCAGTCTCCTTGGAGGTTTTGACATCTGGGTTTGTCCTTTTTGTGCCTCTCTTGCCTCCCTGCTGGAGTCCCTGCTGGAGCTGGCAGTGGCCACTTGGATGGGCACAGAGAAGCTCTGGGCTGCAGCTGCAGTTGTTTTTTCTCCCCATCTGTGTCCCAGATGCTCTTGGTGAGCAGGCCTGGGGAGAACTCTCCTCCCCACAGAGCTGGCCAGCCCAGCCAGATGGGCAGTGCAGAGCAGGCTGTGGCTGCTCTGCGCGCTCTGCAGGACATCCCCACCATGAGTGGCTGTATCTCTGGCTTTGCAGGATGGAAAGCAAATCTCAGAGCCAAAGTGGGGTAAACCCTTGCAGGCAGCACTCTCAGTGAGCAGCATGGCTGTGATGTCCCTATTTGTGGGCTGAGGTGGGACCTGGTTCCTAATTGCTAATCTCAAAGCAAGGCTTGGCTGTGCCCCCAGTTGAGTGGGCTCTGAGCTGTCACGTGCTCAGTCTGTTTGGCCCAAAGCAAGAGATGCCTTAAGGATCCTGCAGAGAGAAGCTGCATTAGGGTGCTTTGCCTCACGTTCTAGTTCCTGATTCCATCCTCCCTGTATTTTGCTGTAGCTTCTTCTCACTGACAACTCACTGTTTATATGTCTTGAAAAAGGTGGCAGTGTTGGCAGGCTGAGCAGGGAATTGGACAGCTTGAATTCTCAGAGTAAATGCTGGGTCTGGGTGCACACTCATCACTGAGAGAGAACTGGTGTTGGTTTGGGGCAGGTGAGGGAGCTTGTCCCCATCCCAAAGAGAGAAGCTTGCAGTGTTCAGCAGGGCTAAGAGTGGGCATTTTCAAGGCTGCAGTCTGGAATCTGTGTCAAAGGGAACTAAGTGACGATTAATTCCTCACGCAGCTTCTGGGTGAGCTGTAGTTCAGACCATAAAGAGCTCAACTCCAATCCCACTTTGATCCTGCCAGGATCTTGCCCCCAGCATCATGCCCTGCTGGGTGCCTGAATGGATATTTGTGTCCTTGCCCAGGCTTTCCCTACACGCAGCGCTGCCACCTCACCAACAGCTCCGTGGTGCCCCTGACGTTCCAGCTCCGCATGTCGGACGATGGCACGCAGCCGGCTGTGGACAGCGTGGATCAGATCCGCAGGGACACCGACCCGGCCTGGAGCAAGGGAGTCCATTTCCATGTGGAGCCCAGGGAGTTCACCCTGAATCCCAGCCAAGGCACCATCCTCCCCCAGGGACACCAGGACATCGAGGTACGGCAAGAGCCCAGCCACAGCCGCTGCAGCACCAGGGCTGGAGCTGCACTGCAGGGTGGGAGGGCTTTAGCTCTGGTGCCAGCTTGGAGCATCCTGGCACTAAGAGATCTGCACTGCTGGGGGCCTCTGCTAGCTGGCTTACTCGGGATGTTCCTCAGAGAGCACTGTTTGCTTTCCAAAATCATATGCCTGATTTCATAGACCTTATGGTCAAGGCCTGAAGCCATTCTTGTGTTTTTGAGAGCGATTGATTTGATTGCAACGGGGCAGAGCAAGGATGAGGGCAGAAGGTGGCTGTCAGAGAGATGTCATTGTATCAAGCAGTGAGCTTTTCTTCGTGGTGTCATTTCCCCCCTCCTGGGGAGCAGAATGATTTGTGTTCACTGCAGGAAGCTCCAATGGAGACCAAAAAATCTGCAGCCATGTGTAGCGGTTCAAATTTATTGTTTTGATTCCTTGTTAAGTGGTTTGTTCTGTGGTGCCCCGTGTTCTCCCCGAGTGGGTTTACCCCTGGGTTTTACCCTCCCTCAAAGCTGTCCCTCATGCCATTCCCTGCCCCTTGTTCCAGCTCTTTTCCTGCCTGTCAAACCCAGCCCCTTTTGTTCCCCAACCTTCTTTGCCAATTTAACCTGGAGCCAATCCCTGTCTGCAATGCCCCTTTGGAATTCCCCTATTCCTGGAGGCCCCATTGGCCCATGTGAGCCATCCTCCCCACCCTCCTCCCAAAGTGGCCCCAGACACTTGATGCAATCCCCTCAGTGCTCCCCTGAGGATTCCCTTTTGGCTTGCTGTTTGTATTCACCCCCTGATTTGTATCTGTACAAAATTCCTTGTGCAGGAGTGTGCAGGGCTCTTTTGGCTTTGATCCTTTTGCTTGGAATAAACCCTTCCTTGTGGAACTTCAAGACAGAGATCCTCCTCCTTTCTCCTCTGCCTGGTCCCGTTGGTGGCTTGTCTCTTGCGGCATAGAGCAAGAGGCTCTGAGGGTTCTGCCTGTGGTCAATGCCCACCCTGGGGCAGTTCTGAGGGTTCTGCCTGTGGTCAATGCCCACCCTGGGGCAGTTCTGAGGGTTCTGCCTTTGGTCAATGCTCACCCTGGGGCAGTTCTGAGGGTTCTGCCTGTGTTCAATGCCCACCCTGGGGCAGTTCTGAGGGTTCTGCCTCTGGTCAATGCCCATCCTGGGGCAGTTCTGAGGGTTCTGCCTCTGGTCAATGCCCACCCTGGGGCAGTTCCCCACTCCTGGTGTGGGGCCGGAGTTCTCAGAGCCAGTCCGGGCCCGGGCTCCCAGGGCCGCCATGAACTGCCCAGCACCTGCTGGGCCACACTTTGCCCTCAACCTCCTGCTGTAAAGCTGAACTCATTGTGGTCGAGTCAGATTTCCTCTGCATGGATGTCTTTGTAGTCAGATGAGAAATTGGCCCCATAATTTGAATGCAGTGGTGCATGGAGCTGTAGTCTAATGTTTTAATGTAGCTGACCTGTGCCCTGATAGCAAGGTGTGTTTAACAAATCTGGTATTGCCAGAAGGCTTTTGTTACTCTGAGACTGTGCTCTACACATGGAGCAGCAGAAGAATGAAGGCCAAATCCTCCCTCAGGAACTGGAGGTTATCACCCGTGGGTAATGAGCTTCTGTAAGGAAGCATTGACTGTTCTTCTCTTCCACCAGGTGACCCTGTGCTCCAACAGGGTGATGGAGTTCTACCGGAGGTTGCTGGTGGACCTGGAGGGTATTGGCAAGGGAGTGGCAGCCCTGATCATCACAGCCAGGTACCAGCCCTTGCCTGGTCTCCCGCAGGCACTGCCTTGCCCAGGCTGTGCTGGCTGCAGCTGCCAAGGAGAAGTGCTGCTGAATGCCCTCATGTTGTGCCAGCTGGACACGAGAACAGCAGTGCTTGGGCAGCAGCCCGTGGTGAAAAGCACGTTTGCTCACAGCCCAGCACGGTCCTGGCCCTCTTCTAAAGGCACCAGGAATGATATCATTGATTGGCCTTGTTTTTGGTGCTTGAGGTGGAACAAATTTCCTGAGGGCCTCCTCTCCTTCAGGCTGCAAGAGGTTGAGTTGTGCTGGTTGTGAGCACCGTGCACTGGTTTGGGCCACAGCAAGCAGCTGCTGAGAGTCAGGCTCTGGCTCTGTCCGTGGGGGCACATGGCAGGGGGGAAGTGGCTCCCAGCAAGAGTGGGGAGGGCAAGGTCTGACAAGGAGAAAGCAGCCCTTGATGTGGCAGGTCAGCTCCAGTTTTTGTCCTTCCCTCTGCTTCCCATTTTGAGCTTTAATGTCGTCAGAGTTGAGAGCAAAAGTCGTTGTTGCTGCAGCAGAATTCCATGCTGCTGTGCTGCTGTGGGTGTCAGTGTGATGCCCAGAGGGATGCAGCTCCCTGGTGCTGTTCCCTGTGCCAGGCAGAGCCATCCAGGCAGTGCCTGGGCTGCCATTGTGTACAGCAGGTGGAGCTGGGGCCAGGCAGTGCCTGGAGCTGTGCAGTGAAGGAGCCAGGGAGCTGCAGGGCCTGGCAGGGGCTGATCAGCCCCTCTGTGGGGCAGCTGCTGTCTCGTGCCCTCCAGGGCTGGGGCAAAGAGCTGAGTTCTCAGGCAGGGCAACAGCACCATGGCAGAGAAGGGAGTCATTTTTACGGAGACCCTGGAGTTGTGTGTTCCTTGAGCCTTAGGGAGCACTGATCCTTGTTGGCAAGGCTCCCCCAGAGCTCGTGGGTCACTGGCACTTTTCCAGGAGTCCTTGCAAGCCTTCTTGGGTAAAGCAGGGGCTGAGGCAGCTGTGGGGCAAAGTGCTCTGCCTGGGGCACTTGGCAGCCTCTGGGTGCTGCCTCTCAGGGTTTGCCCCTCCTTGACAAGACATGTTGGAGTGGGAAGAGGTAGAAGGCAATTTATCCCTGTAGGGCTCTTCAATGTGCATTTGACAGTGACCAATGTGTTCTGCTCCATTTCACAATCTTTAGGGGTAGGCATTCTCCATTCTCTCAGTATCTCTGATTGTCCTGGGGTCATCTCTTTGCCCAGATGTCTCGTTCCTGAGCTCCAAGTGTCCTCCCCAGTGCTGCTGTGTGATGAGTGCCACCTGAAGGTGCCCTACGAGAGGAAGATCCTCATTAGGAATCCCAGCCACCTTCCTGGCTGCTACGGGCCTATTCCCCAGGTTTGGCATCACATCCACCTCCTCCTGTCAAATATTCCTGAGGAGATTATTAGGGGAACAAAGGGTTTGGATAAGACCTTGCTGCTTTCTATTCAGTCTTAAAGATCTGCTGAGAACATGATCCTACCCAACTGTAAACTTGAGGAGGCAGTTTAAGCTCCTGAAAAAACAGTTGATGTTCTAGTCGTCAGGGTGTTTTCCTGTGGGAGATCTTAGAGGGTTGTGAAAAGCTGCTGCACCCACAGACACCAGTGCCTGTGCTGGCAGCCTCCTTGCAGGATGCCCTGGGAGTGCTAAACCTACAATACTTGCATCTTGTTTGTGCCTTTGACCTTTGTCCTGGGGAGTTTTAAAGGTGTGCGTAAGTTGCTGTTGTGGTGGATGTTAAGGAGCCTAAAGTTTCTTGAGAAGTCCCTCTGAATCTGCGTTTCATTGTGTCCCTTCCAGAAACGCAAGGAGGACTCTGCTGTGCTCTACTCCAGCCCCAAGCCCTGTGGGATTGTGCAGCCCCAGAGCACAGCAGAGATCCCAGTTGTGGTGGCAGTGCAGGCCCTGGGCACTCATCGCACCAACGTTCTCATCGGCGTGTTCGGGGATGAGAGAAACCCCCTGGTGAGGGCAAGGGGGAGATGTGAGCCTGTGTGCAGCTGCTCCTGGCAGGGTGCACAGGGACAGGGATTGTGCCGGGGAAAACAGGCACGGGCTGCTGGGGAGAAGGACAGGAGGGATGGGGGGCACAAACAGCTCCTGCCTTAGAGGTGGGAATCTCAGTGTCTGACACCAAATGGAGTTGGGCTAAGCTGGAATCCAGGGGCATTTGAGTTCATTATTCTTTCAAATGCTGTTAACTTTGGAAACATCTGTTTGAAAATGTAAACTCCCTGAGCACAAAAGCGGTTGTCAGAAGTCTTCTAGGAAGCTTGAGCTTTCTGTAAAAGAAAGGAAAGCTGGCATTTGAAGAGTGTTTGCAAGGACTGAAACTTCGATTAAAACATATGGAAATGGCAATGCCAAATTCCCTGGATGGCACCAAACATCTGAACCTGGGCCATCATGGCACTGCCTGTAAATCAGTGAACAGGAAGGAAAGGCAATGCAGGCTGTGCCAGGGAGCCTGAAGTTTGACCAAACAGTTGCTTTCAACTATCAGGCTGCTTCCCTTAAAGAGGAGGGTTTCTCCCCACCAGAAGAACCAGTTGTTTAACTGTCAGGCTGGTCTTACCTAGAGATTTCTTGCAAAGATAAAAGCTTTGGGCCAATAATTTTTAGTTTGAAAGGTTCTCTTACCTTAATCCTTTTCAATTTGGAGGTGAACATGTAATTTTCTTTTTCCCCAAAAGCCCAGCATTTCAGCTGGAGAGTGGTAGCTGTCCCTAAAGAAAAAACTTGAGCAGGGTTGAGCTGTTGAAGGTTTTTTAGGTTTGTCTGTTGTGGTTTGTTTTGGGTTTTTAAAAATCTTTCTTGCTTGCTTCCTGGAACAGAGGGCACAATTACGGAGCTCAGGACGGCTGGCAGAAATCTCCCCAAGCCCAAGGCTGGCAGAGCTTGGCAGGATCCCAGCACCACAGCCTGTGTATGTATGGAAGGATGGATGGATGGATGGATGGATGGATGGATGGATGGATGGATGGATGGATGGATGGATGGGAATGCGACCTGAGTCACCTGGGAGTGTTGTAAAATGTCAACCAACCCCCCAGCAGTTTCAGGGGAACATTCCTGATAAATCCCTGGAAGAGCCGCAGAGTTTCTGGCCTTGGGCACTGGGTGGGCTGTGCTGGCTTGGCACAGGCTGGGTCTGCCCCTCGGTGTCTCAAATCTCACCTTTTTGCTGCCTTCTCTGTCTTTTCCTCTCCCACTGTGCTTTTTGCATCCCCACTACTGTCCTCTGTAGTTGCTCAATGCAAGCAGTTGCAGCTGCTGCAGCACCTCAGTGCCATCCCTGGGCTGCCTTTAGAACAGACCTGCCCCAGCCTGGATTGGGAAGGGCTGGATCAAACCATTTCTCAGTTCAACGTGCCAGCACCCACCCAGGGGCTGCATCCTGGCCAGGAGCTGCTCGTGCAGGTGTCCCTCCCTCCCTCCCTCCCTCCCTCCCTCCGTCCCACTGCAGGTCCCTGTTCATAGTTATTTATTTTCCAGAGATGAGCTCCACCCACCTAAATTCAAACCCCAACCACCAAAGGAGAGGAGAACCTGTCTGGATTTCCCGGCAACTCGATGGAGGCACTTCAGGACTGGACAGGAGGAGGCAGCCAGAGCCCTGTCCAGGTGTAGAGCAAATTTGGGGAAGAATCCCCCGAAGGAGCTCCGGTGGGAAAAAAGCAGATCCAATCGGCCCTTCCCCTCAACTGGTCCGGGCGGAAAAAATACGTCCCTGGAGAAAGGTGGAAAAAAACCTGTTTGTTAAACAATAAAACCAAAACAATATCAAACAATGAGACCCCTTGCCACTCTAAAAGAGATGACAAACTGAGAAAAGCCTGTCCCTGGGTTGCAGCTCACTCAGTCTCTGATCAGTCCCTCCGGTGCTGGAATTGTCACAGGCCAGGCCCGGCCCCGTGGGCCACAGGTGCAGCTGCCGGTGCTCTCCTGGGTGTTCAGTTCAGAGCAGGTTTCAAGAGGTCCAAAGAAAAGAAAATACACAGTCCAGGGAACTTCTTTGCCTCAGCTAGCTAACACTAACTAAAAAGTAAAAGAAGAGCTCTATCCCGCTGTCTGTCCGCAGACAGCAACAGTCCAGGAGGAGGAATGTGGGGGAGTGGAGTATGGTGTCTGAAAACAAACTGCGCGCTTCTTCTCTCACCCCCTTCACTCTCTGGAACACTCTTAAATGTGCAAAACTTATTATTCAACATAAACAGAAAGAGACGATTGGGGATAAAAGCATCATATGGTCAAGCCAGGACATTCCACCCCTTATCCCCATATCGTCTGCTTACTACTAAAACTAATATAAATTCTAACTCTACAAGTACATACATGATACATCCATTATACAGCAATACACAGACAATGGTAATAACATTCAGCAAACAGTGATATTTACACAGGTTTTATCCAACAATCAGATCTCCCTGAGGTACACATTGTGTTCTTCCATCTTTTTGCATTATCCACCATGTGCAACCTGGTCCCTGAGCAAAAACAACCCCACGAATGGGTTTGTCTGTATTCAAGGCAGGATTAATCCAAACTGTCTTCCCTAACAAACCTCTGACATGTACCACTGGGACTTTGACTCCATCTGCTCTCTGCAAAGGCTCAGATTGGGCAGGGCCCACTCAGTTAGTAGAGCCTCGGGTGTTAACTAACCAGGTGGCTTTTGCCAGATGCTGCTCCCAGTTTTTGAAAGGTCCCTCACCTAATGCTTTCAATGTGGTTTTTAACAGTCCGTTGTACCTCTCCACTTTTCCTGCAGCTGGTGCATGGTAGGGAATATGGTACACCCACTCAATGCCATGTTCCCTAGCCCAGGTGTTGATAAGGCTGTTCTTGAAATGAGTCCCATTGTCTGATTCAATCCTCTCAGGGGTACCATGTCTCCACAGATTTTGCTTTTCCAGGCCCAGGATGGTGTTCTGGGCCATAGCATGAGACACAGGGTAGGTTTCCAACCATCCAGTGGTGGCCTCCACCATGGTCAGCACGTAGCGCTTGCCCTGGCGTGTCTGGGGCAGTGTGATGGAGTCAATCTGCCAGGCCTCCCCATACTTGTACTTGGACCACCACCCACCATACCAGAGGGGCTTCACTCGCTTGGCCTGCTTGATGGCAGCACACGTCTCACAGTCATGGATAACCTGAGCAATACTGTCCATGGTTAGATCCACCCCTTGGTCTCGTGCCCTCTTATAGGTGGCATCCCTGCCCTGATGACCTGAGGCATCATGGGCCCATCGAGCTAGGAATAACTCTCTTTTATGTTGCCAATCTAAGTCCATCTTTGACACCCCTATCTTTGCAGCCTGGTCTACTTGCTCATTGTTTTGGTGCTCCTCATTAGCTCTACTCTTGGGAACGTGAGCATCCACATGGCGGACTTTCACAGGTAGCCTCCCTACTCTGGTAGCAATGTCTTTCAAATCTTCAGCAGCCCAAATTGGTTTTCTTCTACAATGCCAGTTAGCCTGTTTCCACTTCTCCAGCCATCCCCACAGAGCACTGGCTACCATCCATGAATCAGTATAAAGGTAGAGCTTTGGCCACTTCTCTCTCTCAGCAATGTCCAGGGCCAGTTGAACAGCTTTGAGTTCAGCAAGTTGGCTTGATCCACCTTCTCCTTCAGTGGCCTCTGCCACCTGTCCTGTGGGGCTCCATACGGCTGCTTTCCACTTCCAGTTCATTCCCACAATGCGGCACGAAGCATCAGTAAAGAGAGCGTATCGTGTATCTTCTGCTGGCAGTTGGTTTTAGGGAGGAGCTTCCTCAGCTCGTGTCACTTCTTGTTCCCCTTCATCAGCGAGACCAAAGTTTTCACCTTCCGGCCAGTTTGTAATTATTTCCAGAATCCCAGGGCGATTCAGTTTTCCAATACAGGCGCGCTGTGTGATAACAGCAATCCACTTGCTCCATGTAGCACTGGTGGCATGGTGCGTAGAGGGAACTTTTGCTTTGAACATCCACCCCAGTACTGGTAGTTGAGGTGCCAGGAGGACTTGCGCTTCAGTGCCTGTTACCTCTGAGGCAGCCTGGACTCCTTCATAGGCAGCCAAGATTTCTTTCTCCGTTGGAGTGTAGTTGGCTTCAGAGCCTCTGTAGCTTTGACTCCAAAATCCCAGTGGTCGGCCTCGAGTCTCCCCAGGCACCTTCTGCCAAAGGCTCCAGGACAAGCCATTGTTCCCGGCTGCAGAGTAGAGCACATTCTTCACCTCTGGTCCAGTCCTGACTAGACCAAAGGCTACTGCATGAGCAATCTCCTGCTTGATCTGTGCAAAGGCTTGTTGCTGCTCAGGGCCTCAGTGGAAAGTGTTCTTCTTACGGGTGACCAGGTAGAGAGGGCTCACAATCTGACTGTATTCGGGAATATGCATCCTCCAAAAACCTATGGCGCCTAGGAAAGCTTGTGTCTCCTTCTTATTGGTGGGTGGAGACATTGCTGTGATCTTGTTGATGACATCGGTGGGAATCTGATGCCGTCCGTCTTGCCTCTTCACTCCCACAACCTGGATCTCTTGAGCAGGTCCCTTGACTTTGCTCTTCTTGGTGGCGAAGCCAGCTTTTAGAAGAATCTGGATGATTTTCTCCCCTTTCTCAAACATCTCTGCTGCTGTCTTCCCCCACACAACGATGTCTTCAATATATTGCAGATGTTCTGGAGCCTCACCCTTTTCCAGTGCAGCCTGGATCAGTCCATGGCAGATAGTGGGGCTGTGCTTCCACCCCTGGGGCAGTCGGTTCCAGGTGTACTGCACGCCCCTCCAGGTGAAAGCAAACTGAGGCCTGCATTCTGCTGCCAGAGGAATGGAGAAAAATGCATTGGCAATGTCTATAGTGGCGTACCACCTTGCTGCCTTGGACTCCAGCTCATACTGGAGTTCCAGCCTGTCTGGTACAGCAGCGCTCAGGGGTGGAGGTACTTCATTCAATGCACGATAGTCAACTCTCAATCCCCATTCTCCTTCAGATTTTCGCACAGGCCAGATGGGGCTGTTGAAGGGTGAGTGGGTCTTGCTGAGCACCCCTTGGCTCTCCAGCTCACGGATCATTTTGTGGATGGGGATCACAGCATCTCGATTCGTTCGGTACTGTCAGTGGTGCACTGTTGAGGTGGCAATTGGCACTCGTTGCTCTTCCACCTTCTGGGAGACCACTAGGAGACCTACTGCAGATGGGCTTTGTGACAGTCCAGGCAAGCTGCTCAACTGCTTGACACCCTCTGTCTCTACAGCAGCTTTTCCAAATGCCCATCTGAGTCCCTTTGGGTCTTTGAAATACCCACTTCGGAGGAAGTCTATGCCTAAAATGCATGGGGACTCTGGGCCAGTCACAATAGAGTGTTTCTTCCAGTCATTTCCAGTCAGGCTCACCTCAGCTTCCACCAAAGTAAAATCCTGGGATCCCCCTCTCACACCAGCAATAGAAACAGACTCTGTCCCCACATGTCTCGATGGGATTAATGTGCATTGTGCACCAGTGTCAACCAAAGCTTTGTATGCTTGTGGTTCAGATGTGCCAGGCCAATGAATCCACACAGTCCAAAAAACACGGTTTTCCCCAGCCTCTACCTGGCTAGAGGCAGGGCCCCTCTAAGCCTGGTTATCCTTCTTTCCCTGGGCATATGCCTTGGAGGGTCTTTCAAGGGGATCAAAAATATTGTCATTATCATCATATGTGACAGTTCAGTTACTGGCCACTGGAGCTGCTTCCCTTTTGGAACTTCCTCTCTGAGTCTTCAGTTCACACACCCGTCGTGCCAGAGCAGTGGTAGGTTTTCTGTGCCATCTCCCCATGTGTTCTCCACAATCACGCAGGTAGAACCACAGCTCAGCTCGTGGGGTAAACCTTCTCTCGCCATCTGGGGAACGTCTGCGTTGGGTACCAGAACCTCTGATCTCACTGCCGAGATTTGGAGAAAGCCCTCTTTAATCTCCTCCCTCAGTTTCTTGTGACCCTCCTCCATCTTGTATTCTAATTTTTGCAGACATGTTTCCACTGCTGCGATTCTGGCATGTGTTGGGCCATTCACAGTGTCTGCATACACTCGGAGCTTCCTTGCCATATCCAGCACAGTCTCCTCACCATCATCCCGCTTCATTATGGCTAAAGCAGAAGCGTTTTCTCGTGGCCCAAGTCGTACAAGTTTTCTCCACATCACAGATGTGCATGGTAACAAGTCTGGATTTACAATGTTTCCATCATCTGAGAAGACAATCTCAGCCAGTGCCATTTCCCTCAAGCGTTGAATCCCTTGTTCTATGGTTTTCCACTGGGTTTGCTGCATATAGAGATCGTCTGCGCACAGGTATCTTCGTGCTGCACTTCTTAGGACCCGTTCCCAGAGGCTGTGAGGGTTAGCCCCGCTCATCATTCCTTGGTCGATGACAGGATCCTGTGACAGGGATCCCAAATGCCTGGCTTCAGTGCCATCCATAATTGTAGCCTCGCCTGCAGCATCCCAGAGATGGACCAGCCAACTAATTATGGATTCACCAGGTCGTCGGGTGTAATCCTTCCTTAGGCCACGAAGGTCCTTCAGGGAATAAGACTCAATATTTGCATCTGATCTTGCACCTGCTGCTTTGACTCCTGATTTTATGTCAGGAGGCATCGAGGTTTCTTCTCCTGTATCACCATCATCATCATCCACTGGTCGATTAGTTTTTTCCATGCATTTTTTCCCACTTCTAGTACTGGTAGCAACAGCCATGGGTTTAGATGCTGGCTTAGGCTCACTATCTGGTTTGGCTGCTGGCTTCGAGCCTGGGCTGTTGACTACAGCTTGAGTGACTGGGATAGCTGATTTATCTCCCTGCCCCCTTGCCTCTGTCTGCTGCCCTACACTATCTAACAAAGTGTGATAAGCATAGGCCAGGGCCCAGCTTATTGCAGGTAGGCTTTTCTCCTTAGAATCGTCATGGCACTTCTCTTTTAGGTATTTCCCCACTTCTGCTGCTTTCTGAATTTGGTCCCGTGGAAAATCCCAGTCTACAGGATCAGAAAATTCCTAAGGGTTTGGCCTATATTTTCCCATTGTCCACACCACTCAGGATTTTTCACGCCTGCATCTGCTTCTGGGCCAGGGGTCTCACCAGCTCCTCTGGATATCTCAGCCCGCATTCTAGAGAAGCTGCAGACCATATAGAGGAAGTTTACCAGATTAAATACCAGAAAGATGGTCTCTTTAACATTCAGGGGAAACTGAACATTCTAAAAAAGTGACATAACCTATCCAAAGGAGAAGAAGGAAAGGGAAGGCTGGAAAGTCTCATTCTTGGCTCCTCCTCTAACAGACTGAGTGTAATTACTAATAAATTCCCAAAACCTACTACTGGAATTGGGATGCAGGGTAGGATGAAGAAACCATAAACCATACATATCGTAAACAGAGGCCAGTATCTTTGTAAATGCTTTATAAATCATTATCACCAAGGCCAGCACAACAGCTATTCCAATCCGTACTCCTCTACCGTAAAAATTACTCGTTAAGGACAATAATCCTAGTGACCAGAAAGGTATTGAAACCTCAAAAAGGTCTAGAGCCCAGAGCCATACAAAGGCTTTCACAACCACAGACATCAGGGGTCCAAGCAGCATGGCTACTAACTGCTTTAACAACAAGAAACACACACTTAATAGAGCTTTTTTCCACCTTTTCCAGCCATGCATTGGGCGCCAATTCATGTATTTGTCCAGGTTTAGAGCAAATTTGGGGAAGAATCCCTCGAAGGAGCTCCGGTGGGAAAAGCAGATTCAATCGGCCCCTCCCCCCAACTGGTGCGGGAGGGAAAAATACCTCCTTGGAGAAAGGTGGAAAAAAACTGTTTATTAAACAATAAAACTAAAACAATATCAAACAATGAGACCCCTTGCCACTCTAAAAGAGACGACAAACTGAGAAAAGCCCATCCCCGGGTTGAAGCTCAGCTCACTCAGTCTCTGATCGGTCCCTCCGGTGCTGGAATTGTCACAGGCCAGGCCCGGCCTGGTGGGCCACAGGTGCAGCTGCCGGTGCTCTCCTGGATGTTCAGTCCAGAGCAGTTTCAAGAGGTCCAAAGAAAAAGGAAAAAACACAGTCCAGGGAACTTCTCTGCCTCAGCTAGCTAACACTAACTAAAAAGCAAAAGAAGAGTTCTGTCCCGCTGTCTGTCCGCAGAAAACACAGTCCAGGAGCAGGAATGTGGAGGAGGAGTGCAGTGTCTGAAAACAAACTGCGCGCTTCTTCTCTCCCCCCCTTCACTCTCTGGAACACTCTTAAAGGTGCAAAACTTATTATTCAACATAAACAGAGTGAGACAATTGGGGACAGAAGCATCATATAGTCAACCCAGGACACACGGCCACTCCCCCTGCAGGTTTAACTTAGGCCAGACTTCCATACAATAGTGAATCATTTTTAATTTGTCTAAGCCTTTTGTGGCCTCCTGAGTGTCCCATTGATCTAGCATCTGTCCCAGAGGACTATCAAGGGGAATATTCTTCTCTTTTTTCCCATCTTCCCTTCCAAATATTCTTTTACTCAAACACTTTCCCATACTGACTCTAATTTGGTTCTTAACTGAAATCTTAAGGTGCCCCTACCTGAACAAAAACTACAGACGGGCAAAACAACACTTAATATTCTTTTACTGATCAAGCAGTCATTCACTTTCACACTGGTAAGTATGGGGAATTTACTCACATACTCGGGAAAAAGAGGGGAACGTCACCCACACTCACGGGCTTCACCTTTCACTTCCCAGGGGTTAGGTCCCATTGAGGCTCCCTCTCGCCCCTCCCTTGTACCCTAAGGCTAGGTCTGGGGTTAGGTCCCAACGGGGCTCCCTCTGGCCCCTCCCTTGTACCCCTCCTAACCAGGAGGGAGGGTCCTACCCCTTTTGGAGGCGCCTCAACCACCGATTCTACTCACTTCACCCCGTTCCCGGCTGGCCCCCTTGGGGGAGTCCAGAAATGCGGTACTTGGGGCCCTCACTGACGTCGGGGGTCCGAGCTGCCGGCCCCCGTCTCACTCACTTGCCACTCGCCCGCCTCCAACTCCCGCCACCGGTTCTTCCCAGGTCCTGGCGCTCCTCTGCGTTGCCAGTCCCAGGCTGTCTTCCCAGGTCCGGTGTAGCCAGCTGTTCCCTGGAGGCCCAATAGGGCAGGCGGCTGTCCTGTCCTCGGTCCTCTTCGGATGTGGCTATCCTGGAGGAGTCCCCAAGCTGTGATAAATAGGGCCAGGAGAGCAGCTCCTTTAAAAAGGCCTTTATTAAAGACAGCTCTGGCTGGGGAACCCGAGGGGTCGCTCACACCGCCACTGCTCCCACTGGACGACGCTGAGGAGGAGGAGGAGTACAGCTTTGTCTCTCGGCAGAGCTGGGGCTTCCGTCCTCACCAGAGTCCTTAGGAAGGCAAATATTGGCTCGCAGCCAAGGAGTATCTTCCAAGCTGGGTACTATCAAAATTATGGTGACAGGACAGAATCCGGCTCTGGCCAAGAGTGGGTGACTTAGTGTGGTTCTGATGGGTTAAAGTCAAAGTCTGTGTGCTAGTTCGTTGTTTTGAGAGGGTTCATAGAGTTCCCACAGCCTCTCATTTGAATTCAGTCCGGGTGCAAGTCCTCCTGGGAGCAGGGGAGTAGGGGAAGTGGTTCCCGAGGGGAATGGATACAAATCCCGGGTGAGACGGAAAGGGGAACAAATACAGAGTATGACAGGGAAAGATACAAATACAGGGTAAAATAGCAACATCGAACAGCAGCAATTAAAGGCAAGTCTTACAATACTAACATTCAAAGTTTAACTAACAAGGGGTACAAAAGACTAGCAAGGGGTACAAATACAGAGTATGACAAGGAGAGATACAAATACAGGGTAAAATTGTAACAGTTAGCAACGGCAACTGAAGGCAAGTCCCAGAACTCTAACCTTCAATGTTTAACAACAGACCAACACTTCAAATTAAGACCTTATCAACTTCATTAACATCAACTACCAATTACTGCTCTGAAAAAGAGCTCTCATCCCCACGATTTCATTCCTCACAACTGCCACCTCCTCTGCCCATGCGTATCCCTGAGCTGCCTTTATCTCTTTTTTGATCTTCCTCTGTCCCATCCCAACCCATTCCCGAGTTCTTTTAGAGACCCCAGGAGCAGCCCCGCACCCTCCAAGCCCCTCCTGAGTCCAACATGTCCTTTCCTCTGCCCCCGAGCCCCCTGGTCCTGGCCTCTAAACAACACAGACATTGACCCACCTCTGCAGGAGTAGTTGATGGCCCCTTCTTCTATTGCAATAAAGAGATGGAGCTGTCACCCCAGTGTCCGGGTGGCAGCAGCAGCAAAGCCCAGCCAGCAGCACCACTGGCTGAGCTCCATGGCCAGGAGCAGCCGTGGATGCCCACGGTGTGGGCAGGCAGGAGCCAGGCAGGGGCTGCTGTGACCAGCGGCGGGGTCCCCAGGGCTGGGGGAGCGCAGGGGGCAGGCAGCAGCATGGGGCTCCCGAGAAAAAGCAACCCCATTTGCTTAGTTTTTCAGGTTTAGAAATTAGAAATTTGTAGAAATATTTCAAAATATTTTTTCTGTAGAGAGACATCCCCAAATATTCCTTCTCAATTCCTATAGTCCTTAAAGATTTTCTAAGTAGTTTTAGAATCCAGGAAAAGTGACCTCATTTTGTCTTCACTTTTCATCTTTAGAAACATTTAGAAATATCTTTTGTAGAGAGAAATCCCCAAATGTTTCGTTCCTGTTTCCACAACACATCTGTATTTTTGAAACTGGTTTTGAGTTCTGGAAAATATTTTCCCCTTATACAATAAAAACTAAAATTGCACTTCAGTGGTAATCTTTATTCTAGGAAGAAGTAAGACCCTTTCAGCCAGCCAGCCTGCTGCAGAGACTCTTTTCCTGCACGAGCATTGTACATAGTCACAACCAACATACATAAAACCTTTTCCCAGATATTTCCTGGGATTTTTGACAAGCTCCCGTCTTAGTCTTCTCAGACAAACTTTGAGCACAGTGGGCATCTCTTCAAGTTACCATCTTTGTTTGCTTCTGGTGGAACTCCCTCAGTTCTAGAGCAGGGCCTTCTCTCAGCTTCCTGCTGCCCCCGGGCTCTCCTCCCGGCCTTCTGGGCTTTGTTGGGTGGCACAGCCTGTGACGTTGCTCCCACATGTGACTGAGGACACTGCTTAAGCAGAACCTATCCATCCTCTGCAAAAACATTTATCACTGAAAGACACCATTTATTGAAATAATTTGGGGAGAATCTTGGTCATGAAGCTTCTCCACCAAAGGTGGGCCTTTCCAGGTGATATCAGCACACCTTTCAGGGTGGGCAGGTGCCTTACTGTGCAGAGAACTGTCTCCCAACCCACTGGGCCTGAGAGGCATTTACTCTACCACAATGCCAAGGTTTCGGCTGCAGCAGGAGGAGGAGCTGTGCTGAGTGAGAAGCTGAATCAGAAGCTTCAGAGTGCTCAGAAAGTCCTCACAAATAGGTCCCTGTCAGTGGGGATGTGGATCATTCCTCTTGGGTTCAGCTGCAAACAGGGCATTTTGAGTAACATTTGCAGCCGGTACTGGCTCCCTCAGGCCTTACACAGCCCACGGCAGCAAAGGAAGACTTGGAAAAAAACATTAATTCCATAAAAGTGGTGTTGGGAAAGCAGGAGATAGCAAAGCACTGCTGAAAGCACGCAGTGTATATGATATAAAATTACTGTTTATTGATACACTGCAACATATTGTTCTAATGGTGGGAGGGAGAAGAAATAATGATCAGTTATCTCATTAATAATGTTAATTTTCTCTTCCAGTATTGCCAGCGGGTTGAGTTAATTTTTAAGCATGACAGTTGGGCTTTAATATATCAGCTGTAGATTCCAGTCTAGTTTAATAATTGGGTTTCTTTCTCCCTCATTTTGACTAATAGCATACTTATAGCAATTATTAAAATTCATCATAGCACAAAAATAAACCATTTGAAACCTCACCAAAAATGGCAGCACAACAGAGCTCTGCTTAGCATTTAGTGGAGAATTCAGAACAGTTTTTTGGAAAACAAGAACAGCTTCTCTGATAATTCAACAGCCATAATGTGAACGTGGACACTCAGTGAAAGCCAAGAGTGCTTCAGGTGAGCCAAGGCAGTGTTGAATAGGCTGCTGTTACTAAAAAAGCGCATTCAAACTTCACGGGAAATTCCCTCTGAAAATACAAATTCATATGTTGTTCTTTAGCTATAGGTAGTTCAGCCAAGCCATGGCAGTTCACCAGCACTGGCAGAAAGTTGTTTCAACACTGCATCATCAAACTGTTCTGGAGACTTCACAGTCTGCCTTGGAATGGCTGTAGGTGCCAAGTGGACACAGCTTCTGCTGTGAGGAACTTAAAATCCTCCTTACTGCTCTTCCAGACTCTTTAAAGACAAGGTTTAACTTCCAGCATGAGCACAGCTCTGCAGAAGCTCATTGACCCCAAAACCTATAGGCATCATGGCACCCAGCAGAAATCCTGCACATTCCCACCACGCCAGAGAGAAATGGGGCTTATTCAAGGACTGACAAATAGGCAAGACTTTGAGGGGTGAGAGTGGAATGAAAATAGAAAACTTGAGAAAAGCCTGGTGTTTATAGCTTTGGGAGAATGGGCAGCAGGACTGTAAGGTGCGTGCTCACCATCTCCTCCTCCAGGTGCACACAGGGATGGAGCAGCCCCAGTGAGGGGTTTCAGGCATTGAAACCACTGTAGACTTGGAATCAATTCACAAGTGAAAATAAAGACAGAAGAATCACAGAATCCCAGACTGGTTTGGGCTGGAGGGACCTCCAAGCCCGCCCAGTGCCACCCCTGCCATGGCAGGGACACCTCCCACTGTCCCAGGCTGCTCCAAGCCCCAGTGTCCAGCCTGGCCTTGGGCACTGCCAGGGATCCAGGGGCAGCCACAGCTGCTCTGGGCACCCTGTGCCAGGGCCTGCCCACCCTCACAGGGAGGAATTTCTTCTTAACATCTGACCAAGTACCTGGTTACACAGACACCAGGAACTGTCTCACTCTGCAGCAGGCTGCAGTCAATGTCTGCTGAAATATGACGCACAGAATCCACCACAGGTTCCTCCTGCACGCATTGCCTGCACTCCTCTCAGGACACAGCTCTCAAAACCAGTCCCAGAGTGCTCCTGCTGCCCAGGAGGAGATGGGAAAGGGCTGTGCCCTGGCTAGAGCCTTGGCAAGAGCTCAGCAAGAGCCATCGGTGTCACCGCAGCCCAAGAGACAGAACAGGGAGAGAATTTCTATTTGCACTTTGAAGCTGAGAAGGGACCAGTTGGTGTCTGAACAGCATTCCTTCACACCTCCCCATATTATCTAAAAGTAGGAGACTTAGCAATTAAGCAACCCTCAGATGAATAATTGAGGAAAACTAAAGACTGGAAAGATACCAAAGGCTTCCCTCACAGGACTGCAGAGTGATGCATTGCTTTGGAACTGCAGATAAACCAAGCCCCAACCAACCTCATCCTCTGGCCACTATTTAAGAGCCAGGAGGAAAAGACTGGAAGCAAGAAGACACCAGCCTACTACAAGTTTTGCCCTGAAACTCCATTGGCACAGGAGCCCCAGGCTTTCCTGCATGATGCTTCGTGACTCCATGATGCTGTTACAGCCACGCTCAGCTGCTGCACAGCCCATGCCTCGTTCACTTGAGCAGCCTGAGCCGGGGAACACCAGAGAGTATTATCAGAGCACAAGGAATGCTGCTCTAATTGTTGGTTTGCAAAGTTATGTGGATAAATGATCATCTGGGGAAAGAAACATGGTGTATGTATAGTTAATCTACTTAGAATTTGTTGTAAATTAATCATCTTGAATATTAAAACTATTCCCTATTCTCACATTCAAATAACTCCTCAGTATTTTCATCTGATCTTACCAGAAATGATGAAGCTGGACTTTGCTGTCCACCTCTCCCATTCTTACCTCTTGCACTGCCAGGAAAGTGCTAAATAGAGGAATTGCCAGCTCTCTGCAGCAGAGAGCTGATCTTCTGGGCCCTGTGACACACAGATGAGGGAGTCAAACCACAGATGCCTTTGGAGGCTAAAATCCTGTGTCTCTGTGGTGCTCACAGCAGCTGGTCCCAGGCAAGAGGTGAGCAGTTTCACAGGTGACCCGAGGGCTGTGGGGAGTTTGAAATCCCACATATTTTGTTCATGTGTCAAATCTGGGCTCTGTTTCTTGTGCTCACCCCATAAACTCCATAGGTGAACTCACTAAAAATGGCATCACAGAGATCCCTTCTGATCAGCAAAGTGTAGATATCAGGTCAAGGACTGGACTCATTTACCTTGGAGATCCTTTCCAGCTTTTGTGATGCCTGACTCTATAAACTGAAGCTGGTCTTTTGCTCATACTGCATTTTTGTCATAGCTTCTGAATCAATCCCTTCAGAACATCAGCTGAACAAGTATTGCTCTCCAGGCAGCTTCTCACACAGTAGAGGGATGGGCAATAGAAACCACACAATGTTTTTTACAAAGGTGTGTTTGTTCTTTCCTAGGACAATTTTGGAATCAAGTGCTGTAGCACAAACGTGTTTTTCCAGGTTTACAAGAGCCTCTCACCTTTACTGGTTCTGCAAAGCAAATTGGGTGCTGAATACCACTCACACATGAATTGGTGGCCAATTGGCCAAAACTTCTCTTTCTTGTCTCCAGCCCAGCTTTAGCCATGACTCTGCACACTCAGAAATCACAGGGCAATGGAAGATTTGTCCTCTTAACAGCAGTAATGCAAGATGACTGCAGATGAAATTTTACATTCTAATTAATACTTGGTCCCCAGTGATGCTCATGAGTGCCCTGGCTGTTCAGAGGTGTCCCAGCTCCCTCAAACACAACTGCACCAGCCAGGACATCTCATTTCACGGCCTGTGGCAGCAGAAACGCACTGCTCTGAAAGGCTCTGAGGCCAGTGGGCCGCACTACAGAGCAGATAATCTCCAGCAGGGGTTGGAGGAAGAGTTCTTCTTTGAGCTCACCTGAAGATGATCAATAGCTGCACCCACCAAATTTGTTTTGTTGTTGCCCGTCAGAACTAAGGAGAAGAATTTCTCAGGAGCTCCTGCCAACCATTGCCGTGAGCTATTTGAACTCATGTCCTTGTCCCTTTCCCAGGTCTGCTGTGTGAGGAGCCACCTCCACAGTGCTGTCAGACACCCTCCTGCCACCAGTCCCTCGCTGGAAGGGTTCCAGCCAGGTACTGCCAGCTCTGCATGTACTGAGGATGTCACCTCCTGCACACACACCTTGTAAATGCCCTATAAACCCCCAGCACTGGAGTGGTGCGTGTGCATTACTATCAAGTTATGTCACTGCTTCCATAATAAAATTATTTCAGTGGGTTGTAAGTCAGCTATAAAACTCTCTTTGGGCTAAAACTTGGCATGTGCACATATGCAAAGACACTCACACAGCCTGATTTCTGGGAAGGGGAGAGAAGTGCATTACTCCTGAATTCTGCACAGGGGCAGAGGGTATTCTCACGGGGAGAAGCTGCAGAGCACCCGCCAGGCCAGTGGGGGAAGGCAGAGACTGCTGGAAATGGGACGGCCACAAACCCACCCATCACTGCCATTCCAGCCTCCTTTCCATCCCCCAGCTCCAGGAAAGGGGGATGGCATCTTGTCTGCTCTTGGGGACGGTGAGCGGAGGGTTACATGTTTTCCCAGCTCTGTCTGAAACTCAGAGGGTACAGGGACACTTCAGAGTCCCCCTGCATAGGCTGCTTCAAAGGAGGAGTCCTTGGAAGCTCACCGGCACTAAGCCCATCCTTTAAACAAGCTTTGCTTTGCAAGAGTTTGGATGCTCCTTGACTGTTACTGCAAACTGCAGAGGGAAAACATGTTTGCAGTGCCAGGACTGTCCTGGGATGTTGTGTTGTTTCTGTAGAAGTTGGACTTTTCTGTTCCCCCTACAATGTAATGGTTCTGCGCTGGTTATCTTCTCCTTCCCTTGTGCTGCCAGTTATCCCAACTCCTTCCCAGTTGCCTGGGAGACTAATGTATCCTTTCTCAAATCCCTCCCCAGTGCCCTGTCCATCACTCGGCGCTCACACCCTTCTCTCTAGAAACTTCCAGCGAGAGCGTTGAGTGATTGGTTCAGGGACCAGGGCCCCACCCTCAAGTTATCCCCATTGGGGTTCTCCCTAAGTCAATCTTTTGTATTCCGCTCCCCTCTGAAACTCTATTCGCCCTAGGGTCGACTCCTCCCCTGTCTCCCTCCCTCCTTAGAAGCTGTTGCAAGTGTCTCCCCCCTTCCCTGTCCAGCTGTCGGTTCCCCTGGGACCCAGTGAGCCTGGATTCCCCACAGCTGGAGAGCGCTCTCTTCTTTCTGCTGGCTGCAGCCATAAGCCATGCCACGTCCCACCGCAAGGTGTGGCTGCTGTCACAGCACAGGGCGTTTGCCTTAGGCCCTGTCCCGAGCCACGGAGATCGGGACAGTGCTGCCCTGCTGCGAGCGGTGCTGGATAGCTGGCCGGGCCATCCGGGAAGGACAATCCTTGCCCAGCTTGACCGCTTCACTGGGACATAGCTGCTGTTAAAGAGTGTAAATCCCACTGCTCACAGAGGTCCCTCCTGCAGGGCTCTGTGAGCTTGGCACTATCACAGCAAGAAGAAATCTGCCCCTGGAAGCTGCATCCAACAGTGCCTGCACAGTTAGTGGGAAGAGGGGAGGGATTTTTAAGAAGCATAAAGAAAAGGGGAGCATAGAGAAAAAGGGAGCCTCCTGCTGTCTCTTGAAATCTCCCCCAGCCTGAACAAGCTCTCTTTTGGGCTAGAGACACCCAGAAGCACAGTGGGGCAGTGCCTGCTGTAAACACAGCATCCTTGTGATGTCTGCAGCTGCAGGTGTTTGTACAATTGACCTTTTGTGATAAACAGTAAGGACATTTCCTTCATACTTACTTTGCAAATCTTCTAGGAAACACACCAAACTCCAAGCAGTCATTTGCTGTGATGTTTTTTCCCTGAATAACACAAAACTCTACCTTTATGTCAGTGTTCCTCTGGTTTGCTGGGTCAAAATCCACATCTAGCCTGAGGGAGATGAGTCATTTGCCCAGGTGCTTCCACTCCTGCTGCAGCCCTGAGATGGTCCACATATAGAAAGAAGAAATATAGGGAAAGAACTATAACAATGTATTATCATGTAATCAGGTGGTAAAAAAGGGGAGTGTAATTGAAAGTAAGGGTATTCTTCTTTAATTTGATGCAACTATATTTAGTGATATTAGTGGTTTGAGCATTGCTGTACATCCTCCTGTTATGTTTGCCCAATTATCCCATCAATAAAAAAAACCAAACAATATTAAAAGTAGTAACAATTTTGATTGAATAATTGAAATGAAAAATATAAAATTGGATACAATATAATTCGATTAAAATAAGGGATAATTTGGTTCCAATAATAGTGCATAAGCAAGAGATACCGCGGGGTACGGAGTGCAGGTTTCAATGACCCTTGCCACTTCATGTACAAGCCAGCCAAGTGAAAGTCACCCCTTATATGCCATGTGTCAATGCCATCTCCTCCTATATTCGGTTCGTCACTTTTCTGTCTCCGCCTTCATTACCACCCTTATCACGCTTGCGCCACCACTGGGTTTGGTGGTCGCACAACTCTTTGGGGGTCGTCACTGATGAAGGCCCTGTAGTCTTCTTTGTTGTCCTTTAATTCACCTTTGGGTTACACATGTGCACCAAGCCAGTACAATGTAAGCCAAGACTAACGTATCATTGCATCTGCATATCAAAGCAATAAGTCCCTTATAATTAGCATTTTTTGGGACCCAACCAGGTTCTTGGTAATTTTTAGCAACTGTATCTTCAGCTTCTTTCCTGTGGTCCTTGAGAACATCTGCTGGGAAAAGGGGGGGTGGAGCCCCTCCTTTCCCTCTCTTCTTTGGCATTACTATTTTTAACTTATTTTATTATTTCCAGATATTAGTTACTGTATCAATATTGATTACTGTTTCAATTTTTATCAGCAGAATCATACCTATTTACCACACTCCAAACTAGAAATTATCTGGTTCCACCATGTGGACTGAAGAGAATGTAACAGCTCCATCTTTTCAGAGAGGAGGCAGCACTAGGACCACAGTGATTGTTTCACACAGTAGACCTGAGCACACAGTTTGCTCCCACTCAGAGCATGGGCTCATCCCAGCCTAAGAACTCCTGAAGGCTAAATTATTAGAAATAGCATTACCACAGGATCTATGATGGCTATCATGAGATAATCATCCCACATCTGGATTTTTAAGACACAGAGCGTTGTCTGGTGCTTTCCAGTCCCTGGTGACATGACCTAATAGCAACACGTGCCTGGAGCTGCGCTAGTGCAGCACTCTGTGCTGGGGGAAGGAGGCACTGCTGGGCTGGGAGAGCACACAACTGGCAGCCCATGGCTGTGATTTACACAAAGCTGTTTGTGTCTTGTAAATACATTTCTTTTCCTTCAGTGGTCGGGAGCCAGGAGATGCATTACTCAGCAGCAGAACAGAGAACATCTTGGTGCAGAGCCAGGAGCAGGGGAAGGACAAGCCTTCCAGCACAGGGTACTCACATGGCTTTTGAAATGAAGAGCTGCAGCAAATGTGGAAGGGTAAATAAGGCCAGGAAATCTTTTGCTCTATGAATGAACTCCCTGCTATTTATGACGCAGAGTTTCCAGGGATGTTGCTTTGGAGCTGGGCTCCTGCTGGGCAAATGATTCTTCCCAAACTGAGGTGGGTGCCATGTTATCACTCCCTGGCTCTACCTGTCACTATCTGGCTGCTCCTCAAAGCTCTGGCTTCAGCCCAATCTTCTGCCTTCTGAGCAGCAAGATTTAAATGGTCCTTATCATTCAAATGACTTGACTTCAAATTGAAATGATTTGATTATTTTAACAACTGATTAAATCAGCTCCCTCTGATCTAATGGTGTTGGTGTCTGGGAACAGTGCAGCCAGGACTGAGATGCTCAGTACAGGCTGCAAAACCTGCTGGAAATGCATGACAGTATTTAGGTTGTTTATGACACTCCTCTCCCATTTCCTCATGCTGTTCCTGCACCTGTACTGGGTGGGCGAGGCTGTGCATGCCCTTTGAGCAGAGATGAACTTTTGGGGTCAGCTGCCTAATGGCCAGGAGGTGCCAAACTGTTTGGGTCACTGGTGTCCTCTGCCTGCCCTGCAGTTCATAGCCACCATTTCTCTCACCTCTTATTTCTTCTCCCTGGTACCTCTGCCACTACTTCAGCTTCTCAAACCTTTTTTTCTGTTTCTCCTCCCCTCTGGAAGTTGCCAGATCTTCTCTTCTCTTCCCAAGGAAGTGATGTGGGCTCATTTTCTTTCTCCAGTCTTCACACCTGGTTTGTTCCTTCCATGTGCTGGAAGATGCATTGGCACATGGATGTGGAGAAAACATCAGAGAGTGAACCAAGTCATGTACACCAAGAGAGATTAGATTATGTTATCACTGGGTTGTCTAGAATCATGGAATCAGAGAATCCTTAAAGTTGGGAAAGACCTTCACAATAATCAATTCCAACCATCAACCACACCATCACTATGTTCACCACTAAACCACATCCCAAGTCCCGCATCAACATGTCTTCTGAGCTCTTCCAGGGATGGTGATTCTACCAGTGCCCTGGGCAACCTGTTCCAATGTTTTACAACCTTTTCCAAGAAGAAATGTTCCCTAATTTCCAATCTAAACCTCTCCTGGTGCAAGTTGAGGCCTTTTCCTCTTGTCCTGTCCCTGTTCCCATGGGAGCAGAGCCCCACCTGGCTCCACCCTCCTGTCAGGGACTTGTGGAGAGCCACGAGGCTCCCCCTGAGCCTCCTTTTCTCCAGGCTGAAACCTGGGGAAAGTCCAACCCACAGTGTGAGTTGATTCAGAGGAACCAACAAATCTGTTTTAGGTACTGGTAAATGATGCTGGCTGTTCTTAGTAGTAAAAACCAGAAAACAAACGAGATATGCCCAGGAGCTCAGTGTGGTGAGTTGTGCTAGGAAAGAGCCCACTCCAGACTCCAATGGCACAAGCATCAGCACTAGATTCTGCCTGCGATAACCTCTGTGAATTCCTCCCTCAACTTAGGCAGCTGAAATAATAACTGATCCACATGAACCAAATCTTCACAGTGGATACATTTCTTCCCTACTGTTTCCAAACAAAAATCAAACATAAACAGTGAGAAATTATTTTATCTCTACTAATGAGTGGCAGCATGAGAACTCAGCAATATGTTAAGAGAAAATCTCCCTGGTACAGTGAATTACACTTTTCCTGGAGTGAAGCAAGAACCCCTGTGATTGAAAAACTCCCTTTCCAGACTCAGAGATTGTTTTTATAAAGTATTAAAAAAAAAGTATAATGTTCCAAAACTCAGCCAGGAAAGCAGCGGTAATAATTCTTCCCTAATGCCTCTGAAATTAAGCTACACTTAGACTGATTTTTTTCAATTTGGAGTGTATGTATACACAATAGGAGTGTATGTATACACAATATTGCTAACATATCCCTGCAGTAGATGTGTGCAGTGTGTGCTGCACTGCCCAGCTGCTGGCTCTGTCACCCCAGAAACTGCTGCTCCAGCCCCACGGGCTGCAGGCCCTCATGGCCAGGGCTGGGGCGTGGGGGCTGCTCCCCTGCACGGCCTCCCCTTCACATCCCTGCCAGAGCCACGGGCAGCTGCCTGTGGCCCCCGAGTGCACTCAGGAACTGACCACTGCTGCTGGAGGCCTTGGTGCTGAGCCCCTGAATCATCTCTCACTCGGACATGCTGACAAACAAAGGAGGAACAGGGCCTCAGTGGCCCGAAGAGCTGCCCACAGAACCAGGAGGCCCTGGACGAGTGGGACTGCAGAAGCGGCGCGGGGAGAACATCCAGGCAGGCTGCCAGGGGCTGAGGCTGGGGCAATGGAAAATCTGCAGTGGGAAGGAAGCAACACAGCATCTGGTATTTTGAAACACAGCTAGAGTTTTCCTGTGCATTCTGACTATGAGTCACCAATGGTAGGCTGTGAAATTCCTAATACCTGTCTGGCCCTTGGGGCTGAGCTGTGGGATGAAGCTGTGGGAGGAGACCTGGGAGAGATCCTAGAGTGAGCCAGGGGCCCTCATGTCAGAGCAGAACCCGGAAAAGCGGGAAGGGATCCATGGCAGCCTCGCTGCCCCGCTGCTGCTTCCATGCTCTGCAGGGCTGTTTCCCAGCCTGGCCTGGCTGCAGCTTCTCCCCAGCCTCTGCAGGAAGGCATTGGGCATCAGCTGCCGCGCAGCCCAAACTCAGCAGGGATCCCCTGCATTTCCCGGTCCCCAGTAACATCCTGAGATGTGGCTGCTTGGAGGAGGTAAAGCCATACCCAGCCCCAAAGGCCTGGAGGGATCAGGCTTTTACCGATCCTTATCCATGTTTTGGACAAGTATTGCCTCCTGAAGAGGCCACCTCCTGGATGTGCAATGATTCCATCTGATCCAGCTGTGCCTCTTCCTTTCTCAAGGGATGGACAGAGGGGCTCTATGGAAGGTGGCATTTCCTGCAGGAAGGGAGGCGATGCCAGGCACAGTCACAGGAGGTAATTGCTGTGCCTCTGGGCCTGAGACCTGCTGAGGCTTGAACTGCCCTCTCTGCTGCTTGGCACTGCGGGCACAGCCCAGACAAGACGGGCACAGCCCAGAGGAATTAACCCCAGCAGGCTCAGGGCACTCGGGTACTGAGCTGTCCGGCTGGGCTCCCTCTGTGGGAGACACGTCCCGAAACCTGGGAGCGGCTGCACGGGGTGCCCATGGTGGGGAAAGGGCCGAGGGGGAGATCAAGGCTCCAGTGTGTCCTGAGAGGGGCTGGCTATGTACCCGGGGGCTGTGGGAGCTGTTTCATGGGCAGGTGGGCAAGCAGGAGGGAGGTACGGAGGTTGAGAGAGACATCAGTGGCACTGCAAATTTCCCCAAGCATTTAGTGAGGGTTTCCTGCGTGGGAGGGAGAGAGTCCCAGGGCCCTGGGCTGCTCCAGCTGCCCCTCCAGGCATGTTGCACAGGACCTGCAAAGAGCGTGGAGAGTGACCAGGAGGCACAGGCTCCCACAGCCTTACCCCACCCCCTTGCAGTGTCCAATTCCCCAACGCAGAAGGGGATCCCAGCACACCATGGCAATGGTTCTGTAGGATCTGTGCTCCCTTCTCGACTGGCACATGACTTGGATTACTTGGAAATGCTGGTGAATGGTGCTTTGAAGACCTTGCCAGATGTTGGAGGCATGTTCTGAATGTACCTTTCCTGACAGAATAATCTGTGTCAGTGTGGCAAGAGCTCACTCATGAGCCAGTTCCCTTAAGTTCCTCTGAAGGATGATCAGTTCTGGAAACCTTGCCCTGCTCCCTTCTGGAGCCCTGAGGGATCCCACAGGATCGATGTCAGTGGGAGGAAGGGACAATTTGCTGTCCATCCTCCTCCAATGTGCAATGCCACTGTGGCCTTCTGTGTGCTCTGTGCAGCCACAGGGAAGAGCAGAGAGGGAAGGGGCTGGGCCCAGGGCTGTGCCCCGGGGCTGAGCCTTTCTCAGCTCATTTGCTGCCCCCAGGGAGCCTGAGATGCTCCTGCTGCCTCTGCCAAGCCCTGGCCCTGCCTGGGGCTGGGTTTGGAGGTGCTGGCAGCTCCAGGGAGTCCTTTCTGCCCCCAGCTGCCCCACAAGGGGCTCCTTCAATCCCAGTGTGGGGCCACTGCAGGCACAAGGTCTCCCTGGCCCTGCTCCTGAGTGGAAGGCAGAGCCAAGGGAGTGCCTTGGAGGGCACCAATCACCCAGGTGCCCTCACTGCCACTCGGGCCTGAAGGAGAATCTTCAGCAGTGCCATTGGAGCTGTTCTGTCCTGCCTTTCTTTGCAGCTGAGCCTGTAGGCAAAGGTAATCTGGCTTCCCAGCCCACATTCAGGATTGAGCCTCTGGGAGATGGTGAGGGTAGGTCAAGGCCTTTCCCCTGGGAGAGCTGCCAGATCCGAGCCCAAAGCTCGGCCAGGGGGGCATTGCTGCAGGCGCCAGGACAGAGCCATGGCTGTGTGTGCCCTCGCCCTGCACGATCCACTCACAACTTCTGCTCAGCACTGCCAGCTGTTTTGAGGAGGGTGGGCCCTAGCCCAGCTGAAAAAGACCAGTGATTTGTTGATTTTACCCGATTTTGCATAAGCATGACGTCCTGAACATGCCATTAAAGAAATGGAGAATTTCTCCCTCTGTTAAGGTGTACTTTTTGTTTCTCAAGTGATGGGCCAAAAGGCAGGACAGAAGGAGGTGTTTCCCCAACGAAGCAGAGGCCGATTGGCAGCCCCTGCTGCAGGAAGGAAGGCCAAGCCAAACACAGGTATGGGCACGGGCACAGGCTCAGAAGGTAATTGCTGTGCCAGGCTCATCAGGGCTCAGCCCTTGGCAGGGCTGTGTGGCTGCAGCTCTTCCCCCAGGGCCTGCCCTTGCACGGCCCGGCAGCAGCCAAAGCTGGAGGCGCCTCTGGAGTCCTTGAGGCCTCTGGACCTCATTCACAGCCCCGGGGAAAGGGGACTCGTGCACCAACGTCCCTCCTGCTGCAGCTGCTCTGGAGCTGGCCCTGAGTGCCCAGAGGCCCAAGGCACAGGAGCAGCCCCGAGCGGGAGCCCTGCCGCGAGCCCAGGGCCAGAGCCAGCCTTGGCTCCCGACTGGGCAGGGGCTGCGCTGGGTCCTGACAGGGCCTGACTCTGTGCCCTGGGGCTGGGGGAGCTGTCACGGGGCACGGAGTGCCAGGGCTGGCAGTGGCTGCCCAGGGATGGGTTTGGCCCGTGTCCCTCCAAGCAGCAACTGCCCAAGAAGCAGCACAGCCCCGGGCTCTCCTCCCGGCCTGCTGGGGTTTGTTGAGTGGTACAGCCTGTGCCAAGGGGCAGCAAGGTGTCTGCAGGCTCCAGCTCTGGGGGAAACAGAGAACGTCCTGCCCGCATCCACCGTGCTGCCAGCTCAGCAGTGCAGCACAGCACGGGCTGACCCTCCCCATTGCTTCCACAGGTGCAGCAGCTGGAACCACAGCACATGTTCCTGATGCCCAGAAGGGCCTTGGAAGGGGTTTCTGTCAGGGAACGGGCTTCTGGCTAGGGTTCCTGGCAGGCCTGCTTCTCTTGGAGCTTATCTTCAACTTATGCTGTGTCCAAATTTGGACTTGCTGGAAGAGAAAAGGGTGAGTGTTTAGTTCACCTTTCCCTCAAACAGCTTCTTTTGAAAGTCTACTGTACATAGGAAACATTCCCAGTGAGGCTGCAGTGTAGGTGTGGCCAGTCCATGATTGTCCAAAGAACTCTGCTGGGGGTTCTGCTGCTGCCCAGAGCTTTCATTGGCCTCCTAATTGCTGGGCCTTGTCCTGGGGGGCCCGCTGGGGCTGCCGCCAGTGCTGGTCCCCACTGAGGCTGCCTGGCCAAGAGCAGCCCCAGGGGCACAGGGCAGAGGCAAAGCACGGTGGGGAGGAGCAAGAACAGGGACAAGATTGGCCTTGAAAGGCAGAGGCGCTCTGGGGCCCGCTCCTGGCCAGGGAGCCTGGCCAGAGCCGTGCCCTGCTGGCCGGGGCCTTGAGGGACAGCTGTGCAGCTGGGCCAAGCTGTGCCAGCAGCTCCAGCTGTGCTGGGGAACCTTGCCAGCTCTGGGCCCTGCTGTGCAGGAGGCTCCCTGTGTGCCACTGGCAGCTGGTGCCTCAGCCACCTCCTCTTTCCACAGTTCCACCTCTGGACAGGAGTTGTAAGATGGTGGCTGCACCTCACACCCAAAGAGCAAGAGCAGCTCATCCAGCAGTTAGAAGAGCCTGGGTAGCCCTGTCAAGAGTTCTGAGAAGAAGACTCCAGAAAAGCCATTGTCAAGGAAATCTCCTATTCTCCTGGAGATCCCACTGCCACCTCCTCGTCCCATGTATATCCCCAAGCTACTTCCATCTCTTTTTTGATCCTCCTCTGTCCCGTCCCGACTTCTTCTATAGACCCCAGGAGCAGCCCAGCACCCTCCGGCCCCTCCTGAGACCAACATGTCCCTTCCTGTGCCCCTGAACCCCCTGGTCCTGCCCTCTAAACAACACTGACGTTATCCCCGCTCTCTGCCAGTCTTGGTGATGGCCCTTTCTTTAGTTGCACTACAGGGAAGGTGCCGTCACCCCAGTGTCTGGGTGGCAGCAGCAGCAAAGCCCAGCTGGCAGCAGCACTGGCTGAGCTCCATGGCCAGGAGCAGCTGTGGATGCCCACGGTGTGGGCAGGCAGGGGCCAGGCAGGGGCTGCTGTGACCAGCGGCGGGGTCCCCAGGGCTGGGGGAGCCCAGGGGGCAGGCAGCAGCATGGGGCTCCTGAGAAAAAGCAACCCCAGTTGCTTAGTTTTTCAGTTTTAGAAATTAGAAATTTGTAGACATATTTCAAAACATTTTTTCTGTAGAGAGACACCCCCAAATATATCTTCCCAATTACTATAGTGTTTAAAGATTTTTGTAAGTATTTTTAGAATCAAGAGAACAAGTGACCCCATTTTTTCATTCTTAAAAATATTTAGAAATATCTTTTTTAGGGAGCAATCGCCAAATTTTTCGTTCCTGTTTCCACAACACATCTCTATTTTTGAAACTAGTTTTAGTGTTCTGGAAAATATTTTCCCCTTTTACAATAAAAAATAAAATTACATTTCAGTGGTAATCTTTATTCTAGGAAGAAGTAAGACCCCTGCAGCCAGCCAGCCTGCTGCAGAGGCTCTTTTCCCGCAGGAGCTTTTTACCTAGTCACAACCAACATGCATAAAACCTTTTCCCTGGTACTTAAGATTTTTGACAAGCTAACGTCTTAGTCGTCTCAGAATAACTATGAGCACAGTGGGCATCTCTTCAAGTTACCATCTTTGTTTGCTTCTGGTGGAACTCCCTCAGTTCTAGAGCAGGGCCTTCTCTCAGCTTCCTGCTGCACCCGGACTCTCCTCCCAGCCTGCTGGGCTTTGTTGGGTGGCACAGCCTGTGCCAAGGGGCACCAAGGTGCCTGCAGGCCCCAGCTCTGGGGGAAACCGAGAATGTCCTGCCCGCATCCACCGTGCTGCCAGCTCAGCAGTGCAGCACAGCACGGGCTGACCCTCCCCATTGCTCCCACAGGTGCAGCTGGAACCACAGCACATGTTCCTGATGCCCAGAAGGGCCTTGGAAGGGGTTTCTGTCAGGAACCAGGCTGCTGGCTGAGGTTCCTGGCAGGCCTGCTTGTTTTGGAGCTTATTTTCATCTTATGCTCTATCCGAATTTGGACTTAAGAGAAGACAGTGAGTGTTTAGTTCACCTTTCCCTCAAACAGCTTCTTTTGAAAGTCTACTGTACATAGGAAACATTCCCAGTGAGGCTGCAGTGTAGGTGTGGCCAGTCCATGATTGTCCAAAGAATTCTGCTGAGGGTTCTGCTGCTGCCCAGAGCTTTCATTGGCCTCCTAATTGCTGGGCCTTGTCCTGGGGGGCCCGCTGGGGCTGCAGCCAGTGCTGGCTCCCACTGAGGCTGCCTGGCCAAGAGCAGCCCCAGGGGCACAGGGCAGAGGCAAAGCACGGTGGGGAGGATAAAGAGCAGGGACGAGATTGCCCTTGAAAGGCAGAGGCGCTCTGGGGCCCGCTCCTGGCCAGGGAGCCTGCCCAGAGTCGTGCCCTGCTGGCCGGGGCCTTGAGGGACAGCTGTGCAGCTGGGCCAAGCTGTGCCAGCAGCTCCAGCTGTGCTGGGGAGCCTTCCCAGCTCTGGGCCCTGCTGTGCAAGAGGCTCCCTGTGTGCCACTGGCAGCTGGGGCCTCAGCCACCCCCTCTTTTCACAGGAGCGCCTCTGCAGCTTCACAAGACCGGCCAAATAACTCAGCCAGGGAGAACTGGACCTGTCATCTCTCATTCCCGTGCCAGTGTCCGTTGTCCCTGCCATGGCTGCAATACCAGTTTGTTGCTGGGGTCATGCTGTTGCCACCACCACTCAGAACAGGACCCTCTATCACCAGTTGGCCTGGCTCTGCTCTACAGCCAGGCCAGGAGGTGCAGCCCTCCAGACAGGGAAGGGCCTGAGTACAGCAATGTCTTTGGGCTTCAGCTCATGTGTCCGTGAGCTACCACCAGCACAGGCGGAGCTGCTTGTCTGGGCACAGCCGTGAGTGGGCAGGCAGTGGCCAAGCATGGGGCTCCTGAGACACCATATTTTGGCTTAGTTCTTCATTTTATTAATTAGAAACTCTTAGAAATAGGTAGGGTTTATTTTTTTCCTAATAAAGAAATTGTCAAAATTTTGCCCCCTTTTTCCATAGTCGGTAAGGATTTTTCAAAGTAATTTTAGAATTCAGAAGAACTTTGAACATTTTTACACTTCTAGAATCAACTGGACTTGTCATCTTGCATTTCCGTGCCAGTGTCCATTGTCCCTTCCCCACAGCTGCATTACCAGCTTATTGCTGGGGACATGCTGTTGCCTCCACCACCCAGAACAGGACCCTCTGTCCCCAAAGGTGCCGGCCCTGGTGTCCAGCCTGGCGAGGTGGTGCAGCCCTCCTGCCAGGGAAGGGCCTGAGTCCACCAACATCTTTGGCCTTCAGCTCAGGTGTCTGTGTGCTACCACCAGCGCTGGCAGAGCTGCTTGTCTGGGCACAGCCAGGGCTGGGCAGACAGCTGCTGGGAACGGGGCTCCTGAGAAAAAGCGACCCCATTTTGTCTTCATTTTACATAGCAGAAATTGTTCAGGATTTTTACATAGCAGAAATTGTTCAAAATATTCAGAAACAGTTTTTGTAGAAAAAAATCCCCATATATTTCTTCCCTTTTCCCACAGGAGTTCAGGATTTTTCAAAGTAGTTGTAGAATTCTGAAAAAGGTAGAACACTTAAATACTTGCAGAATAAAAAATAAAACTGAATTTAATTGGTGATCTTTACTCTAAGAAGAACTAAGTCATCACAAGGCACCCAGCATACTGGAGAGGCTCTTTTCCCACTGGACATTCTTACCAAGCGACAACAACCAACTAAAACCTTTTCCCTGATATTTTCTGGGATTTCTGAGAAGCTCACCTCTCAGACTTCAGAGGCAAACTTTGAGCACAGTGGGAATCTCCTGCTGGGCAGGAGGGTCTCTGTGTGCCAGCTGCAACTGGGACCTCAGCAACCTCCTGTCTCAACAGGCGTCCATCTGCAGCTTCACAGGAGCGGCCAAACACCTCAGTCTGGGACACCTGTACCAGACATTCCCCATCGCCATGCCCATGCTCAATGCCCCTGTCGCAGTTGCTTTACCAGCTTGTTGCTGTGCAGGTGCTGCCACCACCCAAACAAGGTCCTCTCCCCCTGAAGGCACTGGCCCTGATCTCTGGCCCCTACTGAAGGTGGGCAGAGCTTGGCCCAGCATTTCTGTTACAATAAAGAGATGGAGCTGTCACCCCAGTGTCCGGGTGGCAGCAGCAGCAAAGCCCGCACTGGCTCAGCTCCGTGCCCGGGAGCAGCCATGCATGCCCACAGTGTGGGCAGGCAGGAGCCAGGCAGGGGCTGCTGTGACCAGCGGCGGGGTCCCCAGGGTTGGGGGAGCCCATGCTGAGCGTCCCTGGGCTGAGGGCACATTTCCTTCCCTGGCATCATCTGGGCCTGGACCTCCTCCAGTGGCAAGCCCAGGAAAAGAGGGAAGCCATCAAGAGCATCTCCATGGACACAGTCTGACCCACAATGTCAGCAGGAGACGAATAAGGTTTTGCTGAGCAATGGACCTGGGATACACAAAAACAATCAAGGCAGTCCATTTGTACAGATGCGGGCGCACTCTGGGGGTACAGCTGAAGCCATGAGGTCACAGCAGGCTCAGGGGTCACAGCAGGCTGAGGTCACAGTTGGCTCTGAGGTCACAGAGGTGCCAGACCCGGTGGTTGCACAGCAGCACAAGGAGCGAGCACTCAGTCCTTGAGCACAACTGTTGCGGCAGCAGCGGCAGTGGCAGCAGTGGTGCTGACATTGAGACAGCACTGTCAGGACAGCGGTGGCAGCAAGAGCTACGGGACTGGCAGAGGGCAAGGCACCATGGCCCTTGCTCTGCGCCTCTTCCTCCTGCTCCTCCTGGCCGTGGCCCTGCCTGCCAGGGCTGCCCAGGCTGCTCCACTGAAAGCATGGCGAGCACGTGAGCCGTCAGCCTGGCTCCCCTTTCCCGGGACAGCGCTCCCTGCTCCCCGGGAAGCGCTGGGGATGGTTTTCCCCAGGCCTTTAGGGAAGGTTTCCTCTGGGGGAGGGAGAAAGCCCCCATGGCCCTGGGCAGCCCCAGTTTCCTCTCCAGGGATGAGTCAGAGGGCCTGCAAAGAGGGTGCAGAGTGACCAGGAACCTGCCCAGAGCTCCCCAGGCCCCTGTGCAGTTTGGCCTTGTCCATTCACACCTGGCTCCCGTAGCCTTAGCCAAACCCCTTGCAGTGCCCTGTTCCCAAAGGCAGAAGGGGATCCCAGCACACAAAGGAAATGGTTCAGGTCTTTGATCCATTCTAGATTTGGATCACGCCTTGGAAGATTTGGAAGTCCAGGTGAATGACACTATTAATGTCGTGACGAATGCCAGAGGCAAGTCCTTAATTTCCCTTTTTACTGGCAAAATAATCAGTGTCCATGTGGCAAGAGCTCACCTATCGGCCATTTTTGTTAACGTTAAGTCAGGGCTGAAGAATTCTGTAAAACTTGCCTGCTTCTTTCTGGAGCACTGAGTGATCCCACAGGATCGCTGTCAGTGGGAGGAAGGAGCATTTTAGCTGTCCATCCTCCTCTCGTGTGCAATGACACTGTGTCCTTCCATGTGCTCTGTGCAGTCACAGAGAAGAGTAGAATGGGCAGGGGCTGGGCCAAAGGCTGTGCCCCAGGGCTGAGCCTTGCCTGCAGCCTGAGGATCTCCTACAGTGCCACAGGTGATGTTCTGTCCTGCCTTTCTTTGCAGCTGAACCTGTTGGTGAAGGTGATCTGGCTTCCCAAACCACATCCACGACTGAGCCTCTGGGAGATGGTGAGGGTAGGTCAAGGCCTTTCCCCTGGGAGAGCTGCCAGCTCAGAGCCCAAAGCTCGGCCAGGGGGGCATCGCTGCAGGTGCCAGGACAGAGAGCCATGCACATGTGTGCCCTCGCCCTGCGCGATCCCCTCACCGCTCCTGTGGCTCAGTGGTGCCCGTGCAGCTGAGCAGAGATGGCAGAAGCTTCTGTGGCTGATGTGTTACAGATGTGTCTGCAGGGAGGACTTTTCCTGTCCCTGTGATCATTCCTACACAGAAGCCAGGCTCCCGTCGCAGGGGTGAGCAGTGTGTCCCTGCTGACCCCACAGGCTGAGCCCTGCTTTTGTGGCATCCATTCACGGGAAATGGAACCGTGTTGCTCTCAGGTCCTCCAAGGGGAAAGAACAAAGCTACAGGACAGAAGAAACCCCATGAGCCATCTGAACAAATGAGGGAAATGCTGAAGGAAATGCAGCAGGCAGGACAAGGTGGGTTCATTCCCTCAGCCTTCACCTGGGGCTAAGTAGCCGAGGGTTCTGGCTGGACATCTGGACACGCCGAGCCTGGCCCAGCAGGAAGGGATCCATGGCAGCCTCACTGCCCCGCTGCTGCTTCCATGCCCTGCAGGGCAGTTTCCCAGCCTGGCCTGGCTGCAGCTTCTCCCCAGCCTCTGCAGGAAAGCATTGGGCATCAGCTGACAGGCAGACCAAACTGCACCACAGGCATGAGATGCCCTGCAATTTCCCATCTCCTGGCAAATCAGAAGGGGCACCTATATGAAGAAGGGAGAGCCCTGCCCTACCCAAAAAGTTGAAAGGGATTTCCTGAATCTTAACCATGTCTTTGAGAGGCATTGCCTCCTGAAGATGCCACCTCTCCAATGGGGAACAGTCCAATATGATCCAGCTCTCTCTTTTCTCCAGAAGCAGATGGAGAGGCTGTGCAGAAGGAAGCATTTCCTGGAAGAACCAGTGGTTCATGGACAGCCTCTTCTGCAGGAAGGGAGGCGATGCCAGGCACAGCCACAGGAGGTAATTGCTGTGCCCCTGGGCCTGAGCCCTGCTGAGGCTTGAGCCGCCCTCTCTGCTGCTTGGCACTGTGGGCACAGCCCGGACAAGACGGGCACAGCCCAGAGGAATTGTCCCGAGCAGGCTCAGGGCACTCGGGTACTGAGCTGTCCTGCTGGGCTCCCTCTGTGGGAGACACGTCCCGAAACCTGGGAGCGGCTGCACGGGGTGCCTATGGTGGGGAAAGGGCAGAGGGGGAGATCAAGGCTCCAGTGTGTCCTGAGAGGGCCTGGCTATGTGCCCGTGTGCTGGGGGATTTGTCCCAGTGGAAAGACGGTTGGAGAGATAGAAGTAGGTAGAAAGGGAGGAAGGGCAGGAGGGGGACAGGGGGATAGCTGTGCCACTGCCTGCTGCAGTTTTCCCCAGGGATTTAGCAAGAGTTGCAGCTGTGGAAGTGAGAGCTCCCAGGGCCCTGGGTTGCTTCAGCCGTCCCACCATGGATGTTGCACAGGGCATGGAAAGAGGGTGCAGAGTGACCAGGAGCCTGCCCAGAGCTCCCGAGGCCCCTGTGCAGTTTGACCTTGTCCATTCACACCTGGCTCCCACGGCCGTACCTGACCCCCTTGCAGTGCCCAATTCCCAAAAGCAGAAGGGGATCCCAGCACACAAAGGAAATAGTTCAGGTCTTTCCTCCATTCTAGATTTGGATCATGCCTTGAAAGATTTGGAAGTCCAGGTGAATGACACTTTGAATGTCATGGCGAATGCCAGAGGCAAGTTCTGAATTTTCCTTTTTACTGGCAAAATAATCAGTGTCCATGTGGAAGGAGCTCACCCATCGGCCATTTTCGTTATAGTCAAATCAGGGCTGAAGAATTCTGTAAACCTTGCCCCGCTCCTTTCTGGAGCACTGAGTGATCCCACAGGATCGCTGTCAGTGGGAGACAGGAGCATTTAGCTGTCCATCCTCCTCCCGTGTGCAATGCCATTGTGTTCTTCCCTGTGCTCTGTGTAGCCACTGAGAAGAGTAGAATGGGCAGGGGCCAGGCCCAGGGCTTTGCCCCAGGGCTGAGCCTTGCCTGCAGCCTGAGGATCTCCTACAGTGCCACAGGTGATGTTCTGTCCTGCCTTTCTTTGCAGCTGAACCTGTTGGTGAAGGTGATCTGGCTTCCCAAACCACATCCACGACTGAGCCTCTGGGAGATGGTGAGGGTAGGTCAAGGCCTTTCCCCTGGGAGAGCTGCCAGCTCAGAGCCCAAAGCTCGGCCAGGGGGGCATCGCTGCAGGTGCCAGGACAGAGCCAATGCACGTGTGTGCCCTTGCCCTGCGCGATCCCCTCACAGCTCCTGTGGCTCAGTGGTGCCCGTGCAGCTGAGCAGAGATGGCAGAAGCTTCTGTGGCTGATGTGTTACAGATGTGTCTGCAGGGAGGACTTTTCCTGTCCCTGTGATCATTCCTACACAGAAGCCAGGCTCCCGTCGCAGGGGTGAGTAGTGTGTCCCTGCTGACCCCACAGGCTGAGCCCTGCTTTTGTGGCATCCATTCACGGGAAATGGAACCGTGTTGCTCTCAGGTCCTCCAAGGGGAAAGAACAAAGCTACAGGACAGAAGAAACCCCATGAGCCATCTGAACAAATGAGGGAAATGCTGAAGGAAATGCAGCAGGCAGGACAAGGTGGGTGCATTCCCTCAGCCTTCACCTGGGGCTAAGTAGCCGAGGGTTCTGGCTGGACATCTGGACACACCGAGAGCCTGCCCCAGCAGCAAGGGATCCATGGCAGCCTCACTGCCCCGCTGCTGCTTCTACGCCCTGCAGGGCTGTTTCCAAGCCTGGCCTGGCTGCAGCTTCTCCCCAGCCTCTGCAGGAAAGCATTGGGCATCAGCTGACAGGCAGACCAAACCGCACCACAGGCATGAGATGCCCTGCAATTTCCCATCTCCTGGCAAATCAGAAGGGGCACCTATATGGAGAAGGGAGAGCCCTGCCCTACCCAAAAAGTTGAAAGGGATTTCCTGAATCTTAACCATGTCTTTGAGAGGCATTGCCTCCTGAAGATGCCACCTCTCCAATGGGGAACAGTCCAATATGATCCAGCTCTCTCTTTTCTCCAGAAGCAGATGGAGAAGCTGTGCAGAAGGAAGCATTTCCTGGAAGAACCAGTGGTTCATGGACAGCCTCTTCTGCAGGAAGGGAGGCGATGCCAGGCACAGCCACAGGAGGTAATTGCTGTGCCCATGGGCCTGAGCCCTGCTGAGGCTTGAGCCGCCCTCTCTGCTGCTTGGCACTGCGGGCACAGCCCGGACAAGACGGGCACAGCCCAGAGGAATTGTCCCGAGCAGGCTCAGGGCACTCGGGTACTGAGCTGTCCTGCTGGGCTCCCTCTGTGGGAGACACGTCCCGAAACCTGGGAGCGGCTGCACGGGGTGCCCATGGTGGGGAAAGGGCAGAGGGGAAGATCAAGGCTCCAGTGTGTCCTGAGAGGGCCTGGCTATGTGCCCGTGTGCTGGGGGATTTGTCCCAGTGGAAAGACGGTTGGAGAGATAGAAGTAGGTAGAAAGGGAGGAAGGGCAGGAGGGGGACAGGGGGATAGCTGTGCCACTGCCTGCTGCAGTTTTCCCCAGGGATTTAGCAAGAGTTGCAGCTGTGGAAGTGAGAGCTCCCAGGGCCCTGGGTTGCTTCAGCCGTCCCACCATGGATGTTGCACAGGGCATGGAAAGAGGGTGCAGAGTGACCAGGAGCCTGCCCAGAGCTCCCCAGGCCCCTGTGCAGTTTGGCCTTGTCCATTCACACCTGGCTCCCACGGCCGTACCTGACCCCCTTGCAGTGCCCAATTCCCAAAAGCAGAAGGGGATCCCAGCACACAAAGGAAATAGTTCAGGTCTTTCCTCCATTCTAGATTTGGATCATGCCTTGAAAGATTTGGAAGTCCAGGTGAATGACACTTTGAATGTCATGGCGAATGCCAGAGGCAAGTTCTGAATTTTCCTTTTTACTGGCAAAATAATCAGTGTCCATGTGGAAGGAGCTCACCCATCGGCCATTTTCGTTATAGTCAAATCAGGGCTGAAGAATTCTGTAAACCTTGCCCCGCTCCTTTCTGGAGCACTGAGTGATCCCACAGGATCGCTGTCAGTGGGAGACAGGAGCATTTAGCTGTCCATCCTCCTCCCGTGTGCAATGCCATTGTGTCCTTCCCTGTGCTCTGTGTAGCCACTGAGAAGAGTAGAATGGGCAGGGGCCAGGCCCAGGGCTTTGCCCCAGGGCTGAGCCTTGCCTGCAGCCTGAGGATCTCCTACAGTGCCACAGGTGATGTTCTGTCCTGCCTTTCTTTGCAGCTGAACCTGTTGGTGAAGGTGATCTGGCTTCCCAAACCACATCCACGACTGAGCCTCTGGGAGATGGTGAGGGTAGGTCAAGGCCTTTCCCCTGGGAGAGCTGCCAGCTCAGAGCCCAAAGCTCGGCCAGGGGGGCATCGCTGCAGGTGCCAGGACAGAGCCATGCACGTGTGTGCCCTTGCCCTGCGCGATCCCCTCACAGCTCCTGTGGCTCAGTGGTGCCCGTGCAGCTGAGCAGAGATGGCAGAAGCTTCTGTGGCTGATGTGTTACAGATGTGTCTGCAGGGAGGACTTTTCCTGTTCCTGTGATCATTCCTACACAGAAGCCAGGCTCCCGTCGCAGGGGTGAGTAGTGTGTCCCTGCTGACCCCACAGGCTGAGCCCTGCTTTTGTGGCATCCATTCACGGGAAATGGAACCGTGTTGCTCTCAGGTCCTCCAAGGGGAAAGAACAAAGCTACAGGACAGAAGAAACCCCATGAGCCATCTGAACAAATGAGGGAAATGCTGAAGGAAATGCAGCAGGCAGGACAAGGTGGGTGCATTCCCTCAGCCTTCACCTGGGGCTAAGTAGCCGAGGGTTCTGGCTGGACATCTGGACACGCCGAGCCTGGCCCAGCAGGAAGGGATCCATGGCAGCCTCACTGCCCCGCTGCTGCTTCCATGCCCTGCAGGGCAGTTTCCCAGCCTGGCCTGGCTGCAGCTTCTCCCCAGCCTCTGCAGGAAAGCATTGGGCATCAGCTGACAGGCAGACCAAACCGCACCACAGGCATGAGATGCCCTGCAATTTCCCATCTCCTGGCAAATCAGAAGGGGCACCTATATGAAGAAGGGAGAGCCCTGCCCTACCCAAAAAGTTGAAAGGGATTTCCTGAATCTTAACCATGTCTTTGAGAGGCATTGCCTCCTGAAGATGCCACCTCTCCAATGGGGAACAGTCCAATATGATCCAGCTCTCTCTTTTCTCCAGAAGCAGATGGAGAGGCTGTGCAGAAGGAAGCATTTCCTGGAAGAACCAGTGGTTCATGGACAGCCTCTTCTGCAGGAAGGGAGGCGATGCCAGGCACAGCCACAGGAGGTAATTGCTGTGACCCTGGGCCTGAGCCCTGCTGAGGCTTGAGCCGCCCTCTCTGCTGCTTGGCACTGTGGGCATAGCCCGGACAAGACGGGCACAGCCCAGAGGAATTGTCCCGAGCAGGCTCATGGCACTCGGGTACTGAGCTGTCCTGCTGGGCTCCCTCTGTGGGAGACACGTCCCGAAACCTGGGAGCGGCTGCACGGGGTGCCCATGGTGGGGAAAGGGCAGAGGGGAAGATCAAGGCTCCAGTGTGTCCTGAGAGGGCCTGGTCATGTGCCTGTGTGCTGGGGGATTTGTCCCAGTGGAAAGACGGTTGGAGAGATAGAAGTAGGTAGAAAGGGAGGGAGAAAGGGCAGGAGGGGGACAGGGGGATAGCTGTGCCACTGCCTGCTGCAGTTTTCCCCAGGGATTTAGCAAGAGTTGCAGCTGTGGAAGTGAGAGCTCCCAGGGCCCTGGGTTGCTTCAGCCGTCCCACCATGGATGTTGCACAGGGCATGGAAAGAGGGTGCAGAGTGACCAGGAGCCTGCCCAGAGCTCCCGAGGCCCTTGTGCAGTTTGGCTATGTCCATTCACACCTGGCTCCCACGGCCGTACCCGACCTCCTTGCAGTGCCCAATTCCCAAAAGCAGAAGGGGATCCCAACACACCCTGAAAAATGTTCTCATCTGTGCTCCATTCTAGATGAGGTTGCTCGAAAGGCTTCCCCATTAGATTGGTTGAGAAAAGTGTTGAAGCCTTTGGAGCCTCCTTCAGGTATGTTCTCACTGTCCTACACAGTAATAATTGTTGACAACTTCACAGCAACCAGGTTACACAAACTACTGTGGCTGTTGTGTTACAGATGTGTCTGCAGGGAGGACTTTTCCTGCTCCTTTGCTGATTCCTACAGAGAAGCCAGGCTCCCATCGCAGGGGTGAGTAGTGTTGTCCCTGCTGACCCCACAGGCTGAGCCCCGCTTCTGTGGCATCCATTCCTAGGAAATGGAACTACTTTCCGTTAAGGTCCTCTGAGAGGGAAGAACAAAGCCCCAGGACACAAGAAACCACATGAGCCAAACAACATCTTGAAACGAATAGTGACAGAACTGCTGAAAGGGAATGGTGAGAGCATTTCCCTCAGCCTTGTCCTGGGGCTCAGCAGCCGAGGGCTCTGGCTGCACATCCGGACACGCCGTGCCCGGAACAGCGGGAAGGGATCCATGGCAGCCTCGCTGCCCCGCTGCTGCTTCCATGCTCTGCAGGGCTGTTTCCCAGCCTGGCCTGGCTGCAGCTTCTCCCCAGCCTCTGCAGGAAGGCATTGGGCATCAGCTGCCGCGCAGCCCAAACTCAGCAGGGATCCCCTGCATTTTCCCGGTCCCCAGTAACATCCTGAGGTGTGGCTGCTTGGAGGAGGGAGGGCCATAGCCAGCCCCAAAGGCCTGGGGGGATCAGGATTTTCCTGATCATTACCCATGTCTTGGAAGGGTATTGCCTCCTGAAGAGGCCACCTCCTTGATATGCAATGATTCCATCTGATACAGCTGTGCCTCTTCCTTTCTCAAGGGATGGACAGAGGGGCTCTATGGATGGTGGCATTTCCTGCAGGAAGGGAGGCGATGCCAGGCACATCCACAGGAGGTAATTGCTGTGCCTCTGGGCCTGAGCCCTGCTGAGGCTTGAGCCGCCCTCTCTGCTGCTTGGAACTGCGGGCACAGCCCGGACAAGACGGGCACAGCCCAGAGAAATTATCCCCAGCAGGCTCATGGCCCTCGGGTACTGAGCTGTCCTGCTGGGCTCCCTCTGTGGGAGACACGTCCCGAAACCTGGGAACGGCTGCACGGGGTGCCCATGGTGGGGAAAGGGCCGAGGGGGAGGGCAAGGCTCCAGTGTGTCCTGAGAGGGCCTGGCTGTGTGCCCGTGGGCTGTGGGAGCTGTTCCATGGGCAGGTGGGCAAGCAGGAGGGAGGTACGGAGGTTGGGAGTGACAGCAGTGGCACTGCAGCTTTGCCCAAGCATTTAGTGAGGGTTTCCTGCATGGGAGGGAGAGAGCCCCAGGGCCCTGGGCTGCTCCAGCTGCCCCTCCAGGCATGTTGCACAGGACCTGCAAAGAGCGTGGAGAGTGACCAGGAGCCACAGCACAGGCTCCCACAGCCTTACTCCACCCCTTTGCAGTGCCCAATACCCCAAGGGAGAAGGGGATCCCAGCACACCATGGAAATGGTTCTGTAGGATCTGTGCTCCCTTCTCGACTGGGATCATGACTTGGATTAGTTGGAAATGCTGGTGAATGGTACTTTGAAGACCTTGCCAGATGTTGGAAGCATGTTCTGAATGTACCTTTCCTGACAGAATAATCCGTGGCTGTGTGGCAAGAGTTTACTCATGAGACAGTTCCCTTAAATTTCACTGAAGGTTGATCAGTTCTGGAAACCTTGCCCTGCTCCCTTCTGGAGCCCTGAGGGATCCCACAGGATCGATGTCAGTGGGAGGAAGGGACAATTTGCTGTCCATCCTCCTCCCATGTACAATGCCACTGTGGCCTTCTGTGTGCTCTGTGCAGCCACACAGAAGAGCAGAGAGGGAAGGGGCTGGGCCCAGGGCTGTGCCCCGGGGCTGAGCCTTTCTCAGCTCATTTGCTGCCCCCAGGGAGCCTGAGATGCTCCTGCTGCCTCTGCCAAGCCCTGGCCCTGCCTGGGGCTGGGTTTGGAGGTGCTGGCAGCTCCAGGGAGTCCTTTCTGCCCCCAGCTGCCCCACAAGGGGCTCCTTCAATCCCAGTGTGGGGCCACTGCAGGCACAAGGTCTCCCTGGCCCTGCTCCTGAGTGGAAGGCAGAGCCAAGGGAGTGCCTTGGAGGGCACCAATCACCTAGGTGCCCTCACTGCCACTCGGGCCTGAAGGAGAATCTTCAGCAGTGCCATTGGAGCTGTTCTGTCCTGCCTTTCTTTGCAGCTGAGCCGGTTGCTAAAGGTGAACTGGCTTCCCAGCCCACGTTCAGGATTGAGCCTCTGGGAGATGGTGAAGGTACGTCAAGGCCTTTCCCCTGGGAGAGCTGACAGCTCAGAGCCCAAAGCTCAGCCAGGGGGGCATCTCTGCAGGCGCCAGGACAGAGCCATGCACGTGTGTGCCCTCGCCCGGCACGATCCACTCACAACTTCAGCTCAGCACTGGCAGATGTTTTGAGGAAGGTGGGCCCTGGCCCAGCGGAAAAAGCCTAGATGATTTGTTGATTTGACCTGATTTTGCATAAGCATGATGTTCTGAACATGCCATCAAAGTAATGGAGAATAGTTCCATCTGTTAAGGTGTACTTTTTGTTTCTCAAGTGATAGGCCAAAAGGCAGGACAGAAGGAGGTGTTTCCCCAAAGAAGCCGAGGCCAATTGGCATCCCCTGCTGCAGGAAGGAAGGCCAAGCCAAACACAGGCATGGGCACGGGCACAGGCTCAGAAGGTAATTGCTGTGCCAGGCTCAGCAGGGCTCAGCCCTTGGCAGGGCTGGGTGGCTGCAGCTCTTCCCCCAGGGCCTGCCCTTGCACAGCCCAGCAGCAGCCAAAGCTGGAGGTGCCGTTGGAGTTCGTTCACAGCCCCAGGGAAAGGGGACTCGTGCACCAACGTCCCTCCTGCTGCAGCTGCTCTGGAGCTGGCCCTGAGTGCCCAGAGGCCCAAGGCACAAGAGCAGCCCTGAGCGGGAGCCCTGCCGAGAGCCCAGGGCCAGAGCCAGCCTTGGCTCCCGACTGGGCAGGGGCTGCACTGGGTCCTGACAGGGCCTGACTCTGTGCCCTGGGGCTGGGGGAGCTGTCACGGGGCAGGGAGGGCCAGGGCTGGCAGGGGCTGCTCAGGGATGGGTTTGGCCCGTGTCCCTCCAAGCAGCGACTGCCTAAGAAGCTGCACAGCCCCCGGGCTCTCCTCCCGGCCTGCTGGGGTTTGTTGAGTGGTACAGCCTGTGCCAAGGGGCACCAAGGTGCCTGCAGGCTCCAGCTCTGGGGGAAACCGAGAACGTCCTGCCCGCATCCACCGTGCTGCCAGCTCAGCAGTGCAGCACAGCACGGGCTGACCCTCCCCATTGCTTCCACAGGTGCAGCAGCTGGAACCACAGCACATGTTCCTGATGCCCAGAAGGGCCTTGGAAGGGGTTTCTGTAAGGGAACGGGCTTCTGGCTAGGGTTACTGGCAGGCCTGCTTCTCTTGGAGCTGATATTCATCTTATGCTGTGTCCGAATTTGGACTTGCTGGAAGAGAAAAGGGTGAGTGTTTAGTTCACCTTTCCCTCAAACAGCTTCTTTTGAAATTGTATTTCAGACAGTAAACATTGCCAGTGAGGCTGCAGTGTAGGTGTGGCCCGTCCATGATTGTCCAAAGAATTCTGCTGAGGGTTCTGCTGCTGCCCAGAGCTTGCATTGGCCTCCTAATTGCTGGGCCTTGTCCTGGGGGGCCCGCTGGGGCTGCAGCCAGTGCTGGCTCCCACTGAGGCTGCCTGGCCAAGAGCAGCCCCAGGGGCACAGGGCAGAGGCAAAGCACGGTGGGGAGGAGCAAGAACAGGGACAAAATTGGCCTTGAAAGGCAGAGGCGCTCTTGGGCCCACTCCTGGCCAGGGAGCCTGGCCAGAGCCGTGCCCTGCTGGCCGGGGCCTTGAGGGACAGCTGTGCAGCTGGGCCAAGCTGTGCCAGCAGCTCCAGCTGTGCTGGGGAGCCTTGCCAGCTCTGGGCCCTGCTGTGCAAGAGGCTCCCTTTGTGCCACTGGCAGCTGGGGCCTCAGCACCTCCTCTTTCCACAGTTCCACCTCTGGACAGGAGTTGTAAGATGGTGGCTGCACCTCACACCCAAAGAGCAAGAGCAGCCCATCCAGCAGTTAGAAGAGCCTGGGTAGCCCTGTCAAGAGTCCTGAGAAGAAGACTCCAGAACAGCCATCGACAAGGAAATCTCCTATTCTCCTGGAGATCCCACTGCCACCTCCTCGTCCCATGTATATCCCCAAGCTACTTCCATCTCTTTTTTGATCCTCCTCTGTCCCGTCCCGACTTCTTCTATAGACCCCAGGAGCAGCCCAGCACCCTCCAGCCCCTCCTGAGACCAACATGTCCCTTCCTGTGCCCCTGAACCCCCTGGTTCTGCCCTCTAAACAACACTGAAGTTATCCCCGCTCTCTGCCAGTCTGGGTGATGGCCCTTTCTTTAGTTGCACTACAGGGAAGGTGCCGTCACCCCAGTGTCTGGGTGGCAGCAGCAGCAAAGCCCAGCAGGCAGCAGCACTGGCTGAGCTCCATGGCCAGGAGCAGCCGTGGATGCCCACGGTGTGGGCAGGCAGGAGCCAGGCAGGGGCTTCTGTGACCAGCGGCGGGGTCCCCAGGGCTGGGGGAGCCCAGGGGGCAGGCAGCAGCATGGGGCTCCTGAGAAAAAGCAACCCCAGTTGCTTAGTTTTTCACTTTTCGATATTAGAAATTTGTAGAAATATTTCAAAATATTTTTTCTGTAGACAGACATCCCCAAATATTTCTTCCCAATTCCTATAGTAGTTAAAGATTTTTCTAAGTAGTTTTAGAATCCAAAAAAATGACCTCATTTTGTCTTCACTTTTCATTTTTAAAAATATTTAGAAATATCTTTTGTATAGAGAAATCCCCATATGTTTCATTCCTTTTTCCACAAGACATCTGTATTTTTGAAACTGGTTTTAGAGGTCTGGAAAATATTTTCCCCTTATACAATAAAAAAATAAAATTGCATTTCAGTGGTAATCTTTATTTTAGGAAGAAGTAAGACCCCTTCAGCCCGCCAGCCTGCTGCAGAGGCTCTTTTCCCACAGGATCTTTTTATCTGGTCACAACCAACATACATAAAACCATTTCCCAGATATTTCCTGGGATTTTGGACAAGCTAACGTCTTAGTCTTCTCAGACAAACTTTGAGCACAGTGGGAATGTCTTCAAGTTACCATCTTTGTTTGCTTCTGGTGGAACTCCCTCAGTTCTAGAGCAGGGCCTTCTCTCAGCTTCCTGCTGCACCCGGACTCTCCTCCCAGCCTGCTGGGCTTTGTTGGGTGGCACAGCCTGTGCCAAGGGGCACCAAGGTGCCTGCAGGCTCCAGCTCTGGGGGAAACCGAGAATGTTCTGCCCGCATCCACCGTGCTGCCAGCTCAGCAGTGCAGCACAGCACGGGCTGACCCTCCCCATTGCTCCCACAGGTGCAGCTGGAACCACAGCACATGTTCCTGATGCCCAGAAGGGCCTTGGAAGGGGTTTCTGTCAGGGAACAGGCTGCTGGCTGGGGTTCCTGGCAGGCCTGCTTGTTTTGGAGCTTATCTTCATTTTATGCTCTGTCCGAATTTGGACTTAAGAGAAGACAGTGAGTGTTTAGTTCACCTTTCCCTCAAACAGCTTCTTTTGAAAGTCTACTGTACATAGGAAGCATTCCCAGTGAGGCTGCAGTGTAGGTGTGGCCAGTCCATGACTGTCCAAAGAACTCTGCTGAGGGCTCTGCTGCTGCCCAGAGCTTTCATTGGCCTCCTAATTGCTGGGCCTTGTCCTGGGGGGCCCTCTGGGGCTGCAGCCAGTGCTGGCTCCCACTGAGGCTGCCTGGCCAAGAGCAGCCCCAGGGGCACAGGGCAGAGGCAAAGCACGGTGGGGAGGAGAAAGAGCAGGGACGAGACTGCCCTTGAAAGGCAGGGGACGGGAGAATGTCGCTTATCGGAGGAAGCCCCAAAGGGTGGCTGGAAGGGGTGCCGGCTGATCAAGGACCCCCAAGGAGTGGTGGGAGGGCGTATAGGCTGATGGAGTGTCCCGAGGAGCGGTTGGGGAGTGTAGGGGTGTCCGTTGGTGGGGAGGAGCAGCCGGAGCGCTTGCACGGTCCGGTGATGGGGAGGCCAGCGGGGCCTGTCAGAGTAGGCTCAGCCCGGCCGGTGGGTACGGCTAATGCCACCCGCCCACAGGAGCATGGCGCAGTTCCTGTTCGAGGCGGACCTGCGCGGGCTGCTGAAGCTGGACACGCTGATCCCGAATGCGCCGCCTACGCGATGGCAGCGCAAGGCCAAGGAGAGTGGCCCCGGGCCCAGTCCCATCGGCGTGTCGCCCACGAAGCCGGCCAATTGTTCCCGCAGCTCCAGCAAGACGCCGTCCAAGACACCCGGTGAGCGCCGGCCCCCAGCGACAGAGGTTGAGTGCGGGAGCCTCGCCCAGGATGCTTGTCTGTAGCCATGGGGCTCTGGGCTCCCTGCCACGCTGCCCTACTGGCTGCTGCTCAGGCAGGAGGAGGTGGTCTGTGCTCCTGACAGCCACCCACCTCCTTGCCAGCATTAGGGGCAGAGCTCTTAGCACTGGGGCTGGCGAGCTGCTGTTTGCCCAGCTGAGCCTTGCTGGCACAGCTGTATGCTAGGACGAGTGTGGGCAGGACTGTTAGCTGACAGCTTTACATCTTGTGAGCGTTTTAGTATCTTCCCCTTATCTCTGGACTCTGGAATTGTTGCACTAGACCCAAGGAGTTGCACCACACTGTCCCTAACCAACTTGGTGGCAGGGAGGAAAATATAAGTTAGTTGTGACTGGGTGGCATGAGACCTCAGAGTCCTACTTGTCTGGTGGGTGTGATGTGGAGGAGTGTTGGGTTTGCTCCCGTGAAAGCTCTAATACAGGCTGTTAAATAGCTGTAAGACAATATTTTCATATGTGAATGCAGGTAAATCTGGATCCAAAATTCAAAGCACTCCCACAAAGGCTGGGGGGGATCGCTACATTCCCAAACGCAGCACTATGCAGATGGAGATGGCAAATTTCCTCCTAACCAAAGAGAATGACCCTGATGAGGATTCCCCTACCAAAAAGGTGAGCATGTTGCTAAGTTACAATTACTTCACAACCGCTACTCCTTCCTGCCCCTTTACTCTATCAAGTGGGCACATGGGACTGACAAGTCCCAGCCATCACTACTTGCAGCTCTGGGCTTCAGGAGCCTAGGATGAGATTGAAGCTGTAGAGACTGCCATGCACTCTAAGCCTATGCTGCTTCTAGCAGCAAAATCTACCTTTGACTAATGAGGCTTTAAAATGTAGCAGGCAACAAAAACACAAAGCTGTGAGCCTATGCAAAGTGAAACTGCTGGTGGTAGCTATTCTAGGACAATGTCTCCACAGGGAACACTTCTGGAATGTTTTACACTGTGTTCTGAAATCTGTTTATGAAGCATTTGGTCGCTTTGTGGCTGTGGCTTTTCCCACTGGCAATGACACTGAGTTTGCCATTGTGTGAAAATGTGAGCAGGACGATGTATGTAAGTCTGAGGGAAAACTGCTTTGACCTGCCTCTGTGTGACTGACCCTTGCAGCACAGTCAAACATCTTCAGATTCTAAGAGAAGGGGACTTAGGTGTCTGTTTAAATTGCAGTGTGGGAATTGTTTTAAATGCATTGCACTGAGGGTGATTTGTCTCTGTAGGAGCAACAGAAAGCCTGGGCAGTGAATCTGAATGGTTTTGATGTAGAAGAGGCAAAGATCCTCCACCTCAGTGGAAAACCACAGAATGCTCCAGAAGGTATGATACAGAGTCTGTGTGAGCTGAATCAGCAGGAGAGATCAGGTTAGGGGAACAGCAACACAGAGGCTCTGTGTGTGGTCACAGGAGAAATCAACTGGTTTCTGAGAGCTGTACAGGCTGGAGTCTCCTTTCTTACGGTTCCTGAGGTCGAGGGAGGGCATAACAGTTACAGTGAATTTATTTAGGAGAGTTGCTATGACTGCCAGTTGGTCACCTGTTACAGGGCTTGCAAGGGTCTTCAGGGTGGAGAGAGAAATGAGAATCTGACCTCATGTTCAGAAGGCTTGATTTATTATTTTATGATATATATTACATTATTACTATACTAAAAGAAATAGAAGGAAAGTTCTCAGAAGCTAGCTAAGCTAAGAATAGAAAAAGAATAAATAAACAAATTTCTGTGTCTCAACAGAGAGTGAGACCCAGCTCTGCTCTGAGTGGTCAGTAAATCCAAACATTCACCCAAGACCAATCACGCATCCACCTGCTGCATTCCACAGCAGCAGATAACCATTGTTTACATTTTGTTGCTGAGGCCATAGCTTCTCAGAAGGGAGAAAAATCCTAAAGAAAGGATTTTTATGAAAAGATGTCGGTGACAGTCACCTGTACTGCAGGTTCCAAGCCTTCATGAAGTCTGTAAGAGCATCAAAGTCTCTGCTGTGCATTTTCTAGCTTAAACTGCAACTAAATATAATGGGATTCAAAAACCCAAGTGTTTGTTAAATTTGTTTCCATGAATGAGCAAATTGTAGCTCACCCCTGTTCAGCAGTTCATTCTGCCAGTGATTTTCGTGCACGGCAGGCTTGTAAGTGTTTCTCTTAGGACTTTATTTTCACTCCAAGGGATTCCTAGTTGGGTGAGCAGCACTCAGCTGGGAGGAAACTAACTCAGGTTAACAAACCTGTTCCCCTGCACACAGGCTATCAGAATAACCTGAAAGTGCTCTACAGTCAGAAAATGGCACCTGGATCCAGCAGGAAGAAGAGCAGATATATTCCCTCAAAGCCAGACTGGGTCTTGGATGCACCAGAGATGTTCAACGACTACTGTAAGTAGGCTGCAGGGTTGAGTGCTGGGCATCCAGAACTTTCTGCACTGGATTGCTGTTCCTAGGACAGTGTAACTGGGCTGTCTGTATTATTTTGTGTACCCAGGCTAGCACAGACCACTTCTGGAGTGTCCCTGTGTGGCCTTACAGGGACAGTGGTCTAGGGCACTGTGTAGGTGCCTTGGAGCAGGGTACCTGGCCCCAGCAGCTGGGCATAGTGACACTCAGAAGGCTGCCCCTCACCTGTACGTGTGTGTGTGCACATGTGCACCCGCGCCTGCTGCATCAGCACGGGTGAAGGGCAGGGCTCTCTAGCCAAGCATGGTGTGACCTGCACTGCTCTTTCAAATTGTAGATCTGAATCTCACAGACTGGAGCTCCCAGAACTTCCTTGCAGTGGCTCTGGACAACGCTGTTTATCTGTGGAATTACGGTACTAGGGAGATTATCCCCCTACTGCAGACGGAGCATCCATATCCTTACATTTCCTCTGTGTCATGGATTAAAGATGGAGACTATCTTGCTGTTGGCACAAGTAGTGCTGAGGTTCAAGTGAATGCAGGACTAAAACTAGAGGTGTTTTCTAGGGATTGACAGAACTGTGGGGCCTTGGCTGGCAGAGGAAGGATGCCATGCACCTGACTTGTCTTCCCTGGTGTGGGGTGGAACTGCCCAGTGTGCAAGTCAGGGCTTGGTTTGGGGGTTTTCTGATAAGCAGCGTTACCTTCTGTGCTATAGTCATGAGATAAACATTTTCTCTGTTCCCTTACTGAGTAAGCTGAGAGAGCCTGTGCAGTGAGGTTCCTAGGGCATAGAAACAGGATTGGGTTTCTTCTGAAGAACTTTTTGCTTTGCCTCTCCAGCTATGGGACGTTGAGCAACAGAAATGTCTCCGAACCATGACCAGCCATTGTGGCCGTGTGGGAACCCTCAGCTGGAAAGCTGCATCCTCTCCAGGTAAAGCAGTGGGTCAAGGGCAGTTTCCAGTTGTTGCAAACTCCTATCCCTCAATCTACGTGTGGCATGGGTTAGGGATGGCAGAGAGAAGTTTGTCCTGGCTTGGGATTCTTATTTAGCCTTATCTGTTGGGGCTGTGAGGAGAAGACCTCTTTCCTGTATTGCAATTTGTGCTGAAGTTGTGAAGAGCTTGTGTGGGTGTTTCACTCACACCAACAGACCTGTGTTGCTGGTAACACTGGTTGAAACCCAGTGGCAGGTATAGCAGTCTTGCAACAACAAAAATGGATTTGGGTGAAAATGTGCAGCCTGACTCTGTAAGCCTTCTCTTCTCTCTGCAGTGGTGCACAGACTGGGCAGATCCATCACCACGATGTCCGAGTGGCTGAGCATCACGTGGCCACCCTTGCTGGCCACACAGAGGAGGTGTGCGGACTCAAATGGTCTCTGGATGGCCACTACCTGGCCAGTGGTGGCAGTGACAGTCTGGCGAACGTCTGGCCATGCACCCAAGGTGGGGGTGGAGACTTTGCTCCTGTACAGACCTTCACTCAGCACCAGGGTGCTGTCAAGGTGAGCACAGAGCTGCCACGGGCGGATATGTGTGTGCAAGGCAGGCATGCAGCACTGGCTGGGTGCAGGTTGCCTCTTGTATGTTTTAAAATGAACTCTCCTTGCTCAGGACTGGCGTGGTGCCCATGCCAGATGAATGTTCTAGCCACTGGAGGTGGCACTAGAGACAGACATATCTGCATCTGGAACGTGTGTTCTGGCGCCTGCCTCAGTGCTGTTGATACCCGTTCCCAGGTGAGATATGAACATCAGCTTGGAGACAAACACCTTCTGGCAGCACACCTACACAGAGCTGCTGGCTCCTCAGGCCCAAAGGCACAGGGAAGGAGGGGGACCATGCTCACCTCCGAGTGGTGAGCATCAGCACAAGCACCTCGTCTCACCTGTGTTACTGCCTCTTTGCAGGTCTCTTCTATCCTATGGTCAACAAACTACAAGGAGCTCATTTCAGCCCACGGCTTTGCACAGAATGAGCTGATTATATGGAACTATCCAACAATGACCAAGGTTGCAGAGCTGCAAAGTAGGTGGTCAGGGCCTGGGTGTGGGGGGGCTGTTAGAGGCTGAAGACAGCTGCACTCCTTGGTTGGAGCCTGCAGCATCACTGATACAGGACAGTATCCGGGGCCATGCTGCTAGGAGTAAAGCATGCCCACGGGGCTGTGGAAGAGATACCACTGATCCAAGTGTGTGCTTGGGATCTGAAATCACGCTGCCACAGCCACTGGGGGGACAGCTATGCAAGCTGGCAGGGCTCATGGGAGCATACAGGAGTAAATGTGCATGTGCTGATCAGCTCAGCCCGGATTGCACATTCCTTCTCCTCCTCAGGTCATACTGATAGAATCTTGAACCTGACCATGAGTCCTGATGGTACAACAGTGGCCTCAGCAGCTGCTAATGAAACAGTGCAGGTCTGGAGCTGTTTTGAGATGGATCCCATAAAGAAGAAGGAGAAAAGAGAAGGCAAACAGTGCCAAAAGTGGGATTCTTCACCAGAGCATCCGCTGAGAGCACGAGATTGTTGTGGGGAGGGGGATATTTGGTTTTACACACTGTACAGTATTTTAAATGTCAATGAACTGCTTAACTTGACTTTTTCTTAATGGAGTCTTATGGAAAAAGAGCCGTGGCTCCTAAACCCAAGTCCTCCCTGAGGCTAGGGATCTGGGCAAGGAGTGGAGACCTAGGTCTTAAGGGCCAGTTTAGAGGCCCCTGAGCTTAGCACAGCCTAGCAGAAGGATGCTGTGCAAGGGCTGTACTTCTGTTTCTGTCCCAGATAAGACAGATATGTCACCTGCCCCATCTGGATGCTGACTACAAGCATAGCAGCTCCACCACAGGCTCAACTGAAAGCACAGCATGGCTGTGGCCTCAGTTTGTGTTGTCCTGGCCTGTCTCACAAGCCCAGAGACACCTTATCATGGCTCTGCAGGCAGATCTCAGTTTGTCTTGTTAGCTACAGGCAGCCATCACTGCCTGCCTATGGTGCTGGAGTAGAATAGCTGTTGGAAAACAAAGAAGGGAGAGAAATATAGAGCAACAGCTGTAATCACCCCAAAGGCTGGAAAGGGGCTGGCTCTGGCATGAAGCCTGATGCAAAACAAAAGGTTAGCTTACACTGCCACAGCCAGCCTGGATGTCATGCAAGAGCCACGCAAAGCACCACCAACCCTGTGCTCAGCCTTCAGTCACGTATTCTTCCAACAACTCTGATCTCCCTTCCCCTCCTGCTGACAGGAGGCCCTAGTGCCTCACTGAGGCTTCATGCAGGGGAGCCAGCACCAGGGCTCAGCTGACATTTATTGGGGCTTGACTCCCCTACACTTGTAAAAATGCCTTTTTTCCAGGCTGAACTGTGCTGGAGCAAGTTGCAGAAAATATATTTGAGCCCTTACCCGACCAACAACCAGCTCAGCCATGCTGCTTTGCACGGTGGAGCCGCAGTGTCTGAGGTTGCGGGGCTGCACCAGACCCATCAAGCCTGTCCTTCAGCTGCACCAGCATTGCCAGGGGCTGCTGGGGACACTGCACAGCTGATAAGCACCTTGGCCTGTACAAAGCAGCTCCACCAAGCCTGTGCCTCCCATCAGCCCTCAGTGATTAGCTGAGGGTGGATTATTAACTGTTTTCACCTTTCCCTCAGCACAGTGTCACACTGTGCCTAGCACCAGCTCGGCCTCCTGAGCCTTACAGCAGCTGGAACCTTCCAAGGTTCCGACTTGTGCTCTGCCAAGGCCAGTGAGTGTGTAACCACACCCACCACAGCACCCCCACACACACACATAAAGCTGATATGGGGGGCACAGTCTCAAAAACAGCCACTGAGCCAGCACCTTCCCAGCAGTGCTGCTGGTGCATCCCCATTTGGCCACTTGGGAAAGATCAGGAGGTCCAAGGATGGAGCTCTCCCTCAGACACAAATCCTAGGGCCACAGCTGTCTCTAAAGGGGAGGCAGGCAGGAACCCAGATGCAAGGCTGGGCTCCTCCACAGAGCTGTGCTGTTGTTGTAGGAGCCCTGCCCCACACCCCTGCACTTGGTGCTGGGAGTTAGCACAGACTTGCTTTGTGGGGCCACAGCTGATTAGGCCTTCCCTGGTCCGTGACCTGGAAGGAAAGCTTTATATGCCAAAAAGTTCCTGTCATTTTTGCAGTCCCATGTAAGAGCAGCTCAGCTTTCTCACAGACTCTTTCTTTCTCCTTAGCACATGCCCCACACCCCGATGCTGTGCATTACATAGCCCTTAGAAGACCTCTGAGCATTACTACAGAATAATGATACTGCAGGGTCTTTGACCCCATGCTGGTCTCTTACAGTCCTGGAGTGAGGAGGAGCAGAGGAAGGAAGTGGGCACTGATCCAGCAGGCCCAGTAAACACAGCCCTGTAAGGTGTGAATTCAGTTCACAGCATGACAGCATATTAATTACAAAGTACCATGGCCAGCCCATAGAAGAGCACAGCTAACAGTGTTATGAATCAGAAGCCTGACTAGGCCAATATTCAAGCAGCAATCAATTTATTATTTATTATGGCAAAGTATGAGCAATACAGCGCTGGGTACAGTGGGGGAAGTTTTCCCTCCAACTGCACACTGATAATTGAGGATTACAGGTATTTATAGGGGTACTCATCAGTTTTTTTCAGCAGTTTCTATTTCCAATCTTTTACTCATCAGCAATTTTTGTTCGAAATTTTTACATCACAATTCTATACACTACTGTGATTTTAATTTCTCAGGATGTATCTCAAAGGAGTATCCCCAGATGGTGACGGTCCCATTTCCAAAAGAAGAAAGATGAATCACATCTGGTGGGGTCCAGCTCCCCAGATGTGTGTCCACCTTTTAATTGCAGAGAATCCAAATCTCATAACAGTGATGTCCAGCTTCCCTTTGGTCAAAACCATAAACCCTTGAGGTGATGTTCATCTTTTTTTCTCAAACTGTTTTTCTCTGCTTCAATAAGGTGTGAGATAGGCATATTTCCCTTATATATATTCCAAAGCTACAGTTTCAATAATACAAGTAATATTCTAAAATTATACTTCAAAAGGTTATTATTGCAGAACTCTTTATGGATTAAATGCAAGCAAAAAGCAACATCTATAACACTTTAATTCAAATGCTCCTAAATCAACTAGGGTTGATTTGCAAACAAAAGATAGGTTCAAAAGCCTTTTTCCATGCTTTATTTTCCTCAGTTATTATTAGAATTAACAGCTCTCCCATTGTTGGGGTCCACGCATTTTGCATTCACAAATACACACATCGCCTGTTTGTGCCTGACACGAAACACAGCTTTGCATCTCACAGCCAAGAAAATGCACTCCTTGCTCTTCTGACACAGCTCTCTCTGTTCATGATGTGGGACAGCGAGAGCTGATGATGTGCAGGAGCTGATGCAAGGGACAGGGATGAGGATGCAGCAGGCACAGTGCCAAGCTGACAGAGGGATGATCTCTGGCAGTGGCACTGAAGGAGAAGAGTTTGCAGGCAGCACAGAAAATGGCTCTTTGTTTCACCTCTTCTTTCAGTGCTGCTAAGAATGTAGCCTGGAGCAAGCTGGGAACACCAGAGCCTGGAGCCCTTTCCAGGCAGGGCTGCATCAGACACAAACCAGCAGGGGACTGAGGAGCCCCTGGGGTAGCAGTGAGCAGCCTCGGGCTCTGCTCACTGCTGCTGGCATTTTCTATTGACCCATCTCCAAGGACTTCTGTTGTGCTCTGTATTTCTAAGGGTTTCCCCCCTTGGTTTTTTTTTGTTGTCTCCTGCACCTTTTTTTCTCCAAATTTTCCTACCCTGTCAGCAGCAGCTCCTGTCCAGAACTGGCTCTAAAATATCAGCAAAGTAGCTAGGAACAACAATGGGTGGAATCCTGCGGCTCAGGAATTCGTATGCCAGAGCCCTGCCTCTGCGTTATGCTTTGTCAGGACCTCCTTCTCTGTGCAAAACAAGGGACTAGTGGAGTCTTTTGCCAAAGAGCTCCTGAGAAGCAAATGTTGTGCTCGGTTTCTCAGGAGTGTATCCGTTAAGTTCATTGCCGGCAAACAGTAAGTAAGGCCAGGGTAGCAGAGCAGCTGGGAGCTGGTCACTCCCTGCAAAGGGCTGGTGCAGGATGTGGGAACACCACGTTCCAGGATGGGCGAGCAGGGTCAATGTGCTCAAGGTGCTGCCAATGAGGTTTGGGTTCACTTAGAGAGTAGTCAGGAGCAGTGAGCACTGGAAGATCCAGCTGCAGTCCCCATCCACGTCCCTTTCAGTGCTGGCTTTAGGGTGTCTGCAGCCTGGATCCAGAGCTCCCTGGGGTGCTCCTGAGGCTGCCTTTGCACTCAGGGTGAGGATGCCCAGGAGCCCCTGAGGCCGGCAGTGGGGACCAGGGCTGGGGCTTGTGGCCTGGCAGGTGTGGCTCTGGGGGCTGTGACATGCCAGGCCATGGGTCACTGTCACTGCCCTCCGCAGCCCTGGCTAGCTCTGTGATGCTCCAGGAACAATGGCAAGAGGGGGGAACTGGCTAGGATAGGGTTTTGCCTGAGCCAGAACCTCTAGGCCAAATGCCGAGCAGTAGAAACCCCTGGAGGACCGAGTGAAGGAAGCAAAGGAAGCAAAGGAGGCTCTTCTGCGTTGTAAAGGGCAGCAATTTCATCAGGAGAAATAGGGGGAAGGTTCACAGCTGAGAATTCCCAAAGGAACAGATGTTGCAACAACCCCCAACATCCCTGTGACCGGATTTTTAAAATCTTTCAAAACAGGGGGTGGACACCATATAGTAACCAATAAGCGACTCTTGGGGTGCGGTTTTGAGGGCTACAACAAATCAGAACAAGGGGAGGAGAGAGCGTTGGGATAGGGATTGGATCTTAGGGTGAGGGACAGGGAACTTTCTGGAGCAAAGGGTAGGGTTTGGGCTGATGGATGGGGCAAAGGGGCGGGGTTGTCTTGACAGACAGGGAAAAATCTGGTGAGGAGGGAGGGGATTCCTTGAGGGACACTTGGTTAAGAGAGCATAACATAGAGGAGAAGCTAACTGTAATAACTCGGGGAGCACTTGAACATACCACTATATAACAGAACATTTGGCTCAATAAACTAACTCACTGCAACACAGAAATTCAGGCTTTCGGCAGCTGTGAGGTGGCACTATTAGAACCCGCAGCAGCTGGTGAAAGCCATCTCTCTCCTTCAGGTTCTTGCTATGCGGGAAGGTGCTGCGAGTTGTGGTGGCTGCACTCCCCCTTTGCTAGGAGGATGATCTGTACCAGGGCAGAGCAGAAAGCTGCCATGGTGAGCAGAACATGCTCAGAGCATTGCAGTTCAGAGAATGGCACTGCCCCTGAAGGGCAAAAAGCTTGAAAGCATAGAATTCTGTGCAGAACTGTTGCACAGATTTTCTCTTCTAGAACATGCCCATTTTTGTATACTGTAGATGAATACTCTGGGTTTTATAGAATACATGGGGTTTTTTCTTAAGTTTTTTGGGAGAACTCTCAAGTTTATTTCTGTTTGTATTTTACATCCCGCCTGCATACAGTTTTTTTTTTATTATGATTATTTTTCTTCAGTAAATACTTAGGGAAAAATACCTAAGCATTTTTTAATCCTTTGGGGTATTGTGATTAATATTCTTAGAAAGAAAACCTTGTTGAACAAGTGTGAAAACACAGAGAGAGGGAAAACAGTATAAAAGTCTTTTAGAACAGGGCATGTAATAAGGACTGCAGAACTGAGTAATTCCTCCAAGTGCAGAATTAGCAAGATATATCCCCAAGAGTAACTGCCAAGATACTTCCTTAAACCAAGGGAAATGTGACCTGCAGCCATACGAAGCACAGCCAAAGCAATTGAAAACCTTTGGAAAAGAGGGAATTTTGCCAGTGACATCAGTCTGTCTGGATAACTGAGGGATGCCCATCAATATTGCACTACATTCCTCAATATTTGAAATGTCTTTTCTCCCAATTTCTGCAAAATGAATAAGCTGCAGTTGTTTACCATTAACTTAAGCTCTTAGGGGAATTACCAAGCACCATGTATGTTTTTCTGTAGCTGAGCAGGACTTGAGTTTCCCAAATCTTCTACAAAGCGGAAGGGAATCACACAGTTACTTGTGCTAATGTCAATGAAGGATTTAATGAAAGCAGGTGAATGAGAGCATTGCATTGTAAAACTTCCACATGCAAGAAAACAGGAGTCCACTTAGAATAAAACATAGAAGGCTAGCATAACATCAGAACAGGATAAAATGAAATTGCTAGACAGGAACTGATGCGTCAGAAATTAGGTGTATCATTTCTGATACATCTGCATGCATTTGCAAGCTAAAACAGAAAAGGAAGGGCAGAGATAATAAGGAACGAAGATTTTAAAATTGCACTGTGCAGAAGAGACACACAAACCACCAGTGTGAACACAGCTGGGAGATTCAGCTTGGAGATGGATTAGAGTGGAATCCATTCACTGGAGGTCTCTGGTGCACATGAGTGCAAAGACTGAGGAAAAAAGGAGAAAAGTTTAATTTCTGAAAGCTATTTAGATTCCTGGAAGCATTGTCTAGAGATCTAAAAATCTAAAGCCTCAGAGAATCTGAACCTAAACCATCCCCAAATGGATTGATCAGGTATGATGTGCACATCTCTGCTGTTTTCAGAGTCAATGAAATTGTCAGTTAGTGTCTGGAAATTAGGAATGCCCACCCAGATTTTATCTCCCTTACTTTAAGAACACCTTAATAAGGCACTTCAGGAACTGAACACTGGCATTCTCACCCTGCTCTATTTACTTTACATTTGAATACAGGCTGGTAGAAGGAGAAATCGGGCTTTAATTTCTCCCCAAATTACCTGTTGCACTTTCAGGTTAGGAGTAGATGTAAAATTCAGCTAATCACTCTGTCTATCCATGAATATTCCACTAGTGAACTGACCTACAGAACATCCTTTTTCTCTTTTGTACCTTCCTAAATGGTGCCCAATGAACAGAACACTCGCATAAATTGAGATGGACAAAACCTCTTGTTCGTTACACAATAGGCAACCATGTGATTGGAAAATACATGGTTGGTTATCCGTATGATAGTGATTCAGAGATACGTGGTCAACCATATGATTAAGAAATACATAACCGCATAACCTAAAAATATATATATATATATCAAGTTACTATTGTTTGCTAAATTCAATCATGTATTGCGCAAATACTAACCATGTGAAAGGCTGAGGTTTTAGGAACTAAGAAGAGCTAGCCGAGAAACAGAAACTAGCCAAACACCACCCCATAAAAGGAAGGCAAGTACTCCGAGGTCAAGAGTACAGGCCTGAGGAAGACCTCAAGCCTTCATCCAGTGACCACCAAAGGGAAGAACACGACCCCCTAGCAACAACTGGAGCATGCGCCAAGGGAAGGACACGTCTACGGAAATGGACTAGTATAAAAAGGGGACTTGTGAGATACCGGGTGCGGCAGTTGGTGGAGCGGGGACTCCCCTGTCGCCCAGCGCTGAATCTTTTGCTTATGCTGTATGCAATGAATTAATAAATTCAAATTGGAAATATATATTGCTCCTTTTTGAGTCCGTCTATAACAATTTGGTGCCGTGACTCGGATGGTGAGGGAGCGACGGTGTTTGGGAGGCGCCCCACCCCATCTCCGGGTGGCCCAACATCCGACCTTCCTACCTCACGACCACCGACAAACCTAAAACTATACTCATAAGCGAAAGGGAGACACCGGTGAACCCCTTAATCTTCTGTGCACAGAGTCCGGACGAAGACGCAGGACACGTAAGTCACGTAAGCCGTAAGTTTGGGTCCCGGGGTATAAAGGCACTCCGGAAGAAATGAGATCCGTCCAATTGGGGTTGAGATCCTGGGGCAAGGATCCTGAAGTGCAAAGGGCACTCCGAAGGGATGGAACAGGGGAAGAAGTCTCCTGCATGCTCCAGATGAGCCCTTGGAGGGCGAGAGATCCTCGAGTGCAAGCAAGTGAGGTGTACATGAGAGGGGAACCGACAGTCGGATTCCCCAAGTGAGTGTGGACCCTCAGTAGTGCGGTTCCCATTGGTCCGCGAGGACGCGGGCCACGAACAAGGGGAAGCGAGTGGTGATTTGTGTGTGAGAGGCACTCCAAAAGAATGGGACAGGGGAAAAGCAAGCCCCCTATTTCTATTAAATTTTCTCCGGCACCAAAAGATAGTCTGTTGGAGTTTATGCTAGAAAATTGGAGACATTTTCCGGAGATGATTCAGTATGATGTTGAGTTTGAGAAGAAGAAGAAACTTTTAAGAGTGTATATCGGCCCATCAGTAAAAATCCCTTTCTTTAGTCAGGAAGAAAGTGATTATGTAATAATATGGGTCAAGCAACCAGGTACATTGATGCTTAAGTTGGCAGAACGAAAGGAGTATGAGAAGAAGAGGGAATCTCCTGAGGAGGACCCCCTGATACCTCCACTCCCCCAAGATCCCTCACTCCCACTATACCCAGACTCACCGCTCGGGCAGGCACTGCTACGATCGCATTCTGTAACACAGGCATGGGAAAACATTAGACAAAGGCTGGAGAAAGTAGATAATTGGCAAGGCAGAGGTCGAGATGAATTGCTGCAGGAGATACAGCGCGTGTTTGCATGGAAAGATGTCGCCCAGGAGTTAGGGGGAAATGGGTTTGGAAAGCGAAGGCAGGGAAATAGTCAGGATACTGAAAGGAAAGGGAATGGTCAGGACACTGGGATGAAGGAGCCTAAAGCCTGCTTTTATTGCGGAAGGAAGGGACACTTCAAACGAGAGTGTAGGGTCAGGATCCGGGATGAGAAAACCTTTCAGGAGAATCAGAGAGGGCGGGAGCTAACGAAGAGGACCGAAGAAAGGGCCTTGATAATAAATCTAAGAGTAGGTCCTCAAGACGAAGAACTTGCATTTTTGGTAAATACAGGAATTTCTCGGTCAACAGTGGCAAAATTACCCCAGGGATGTGAGATACGCAGTGAGCAAGTTCCAGTAATTGGAATTACGGGAGAGGCTTTCCCTGTTCCTGTAATAAAAGGAGTACAAATTGAAGCAGGTAACAAATTTAAAGTAAATGATTTGCTGTTGCTGCCAGAGGCCGAGAATAATATGTTAGGCAGAGACCTAATAATAGCCTTAAAATTACAGATAACACCCTGTGAAGGAAAACTCAAAATTCATTCTTTAACTGAAGAAGATAATCTAGAAATCAATGACACAGGAGGGCATTCAGGTGAAGTGGGAGAAGTTTAGGATAAGGGAGTCTGGTCCCCTTAGTCCCTCCTGGTCAGCACAAACCTGAGAATTTTATAAAATCGGAAGGGGACTTAATAAACATTCAAAAGAAAGGGTTAATATAATTGATAATTCAGATATTGGAAGCTTTAAAAGGGTTCAAAGAAAGTAGCAGTAGTTCATGCAAAAGAACATCAGAAAGGGAGGGATATTAGAGTTAGAGAAATAATTTGGCTAATAAAAGAAGTAAAAAGAGCAGCCCTAATTGGCAGTTATAGGAAAATGAAGAACAACATTTAAGGAGGAAGAGTGAGTTTTTCCTGATGATGATGCCAAAAACCAATGGCACATTAGATTTTAGATAACTGGTATAAACAGACACACTGGGAAACTAGAGCCTTTTTGTGATCACTCTTTAAAATTTTATGGGTGTATAGGGATATTTGAAATTGGAAAATAAATTACCCAGGGGTGTCTTACCTGTTAAACGGTAAATAAGAAGGTGTTAAGATTAGAGAGGTCAGGGGCTCTATTTAATAGGGACTCGGAAACAACATAATGAGCCCTTGATAAAACTTAAGGTGGGTCCCCAACACTAGGAAATATCTTTCCTGGTAGACACCGGGGCTGAGAGATCAACTATTCAGTTTTTACCAAAAGAATGTAACTTATCTAAATAGCAATAGGGGATTTTCATTGGTTCCAGGATTTTTAGAACCCTGTATGTCTCCTTTTAATACGCCCATTCTTCCTGTTCGGAAACCAAATGGTACCTATCATCTGGTACACGATTTAAGAGAAATAAACAAACGCACAGTGGCCCGATTTCCAGTAGTGACTAACCCATGCACTCTCTTGAGAAAAGTGGGGCCAGACAATTTGTGGTATAGTGTAAGTAGACCTGAAGGATGCCTTTGGGGCATATCCTCTAGCAGAAGACAGTCGGAACTATTTTGCCTTTGAACGGGAAAGATCCAGATACTGGATGGAGACAATAATTGAGGTGAACTGTGTTACCACAGGGATTCACGGAATCTCCTAATTTTATTTGGGCAAGCTTTAGAACAATTAACCATTAAAACTACAGCTCTGCAAAACCCTGCTGAATTCATAAATGGAAAATGGGGCGCAGAACCATTAGAGCGCGATTGTATAATCACCATAGAAGAACAAGTAAAAATAAGACCAGATGTGGAGGAGGAAGAATTAGACACCGGAGAAAAGTTATTAAATACTAGAGTCAGGGCCATTAGATAAATCTTAGTCAGCCCAGGCGTGTGAATTATAATCCGTACTGCGTGCTTTACAGATTCCAAATATTGTTATGGAGTAATACATACATACGAAAAAAATTATGGGAAGAGAAGGGGCTGATAAGTTCTCAAGGAAAGGATTTGGTTCACAAAAATCTTATCTCAGAAGTATTAACTCATGGTGGAAAATAACCAAGGGAAGAGAGACAATTAATTTGCTTGTCTTGTTATGATTATGTATTTAGCTAGCTAATTATGGAACATATTGCTAGGATTTATGTTTGGGGATATCTTTGAGATTGGGAGAAAGGACCCTTCCGGCCGCAACTGGATCGATAGGGAACCTAAAGCAATTGGTTCCTGAATAAAATTCAGGAGAGCCCTATGGGGGAAAGGGAATGATTGCTCAAAGATCTCTTTTGGATCTTGCATTACATCAGGTAGAGCGTGGAGATTGGGTCCTGGTCCACAGCTGGAAGGAGAGCCCCCTCACACTAAAGTGGGAGGGATCCTATCAAGCCTTACTAACTACGTCAAGCTTTACTAACAACGGACACCGTAATCAAAAACCACAGAAAAAGGCTGGATCCATGCGAGCCGAATAAAAGGACCAATAGAACAATCACCTCGACCAGGGGGCCAAACTACAAAGAACTCTAAATGGGAAGTAAGCGAAGTACCAGGAAACTTCAAGGTGAAACTGAAAAAGAAACAGACCTTGAATGCTAGGACTGGGCAAAGATAAGTGGGACGGTTTGCACCACTACTACCAGGGTAGTGATGGCTGTTATTATATGTGGGAAGGAGGAATACCTGTAACAAATCTAGATGTAATAAGTGACCTTGGGGGTATGTATGAATGTTGGGATTGGGTATATTGTACCTTTTTACTGGTGGACAGGAAATCAGGAAAAATAATTGAAGAAGGAAAAGGATTACAGAGCTCAAGAATAAGGGTTACATGTAATGCTCGGGGATGTTGGGGAAGCTGTAATCCATTTGTTTGCTTCGAGTGCATAATATGTAATGAAAGGTGGTGGACCCATTGTCGTAACGGTTATCCTCCTAGGGGAGCCTGCCATAATTGTTACAGAGAACAACGAAAACTAACCGAACAGACATTGGTAACTCGAGTAGCATCTGAAACCCTTAAAGTGGGCTCCAAAAATTGGTGGAACATCTATACTAAGGGAGTAAACCCCCAGTACTACTGTTACCATTCAAACGAACCAACACTGTTCATTACAAAAATTGTTGCAGGAGTTTGCCGGGGGTGGATCCCTGACCCGAGCTGTCTAGCTCCTCAGGTGAAAGAAGCAAAGTGGTATCAATATCTTCAACGAGCCAGGAAAAAGGGGCGAAAAACTCCTCCTGAAGACTACCCTTGCTGCCGAGAAGATGGATCACCCCATAGCTCAAACCAACCAAGTTGATGGGCAAGGCAGAGGGGCTGATAACTGTGGGGGAGAGGGCCCTAAAATTAGACCTGGACAAAATTGGGACCACTCTAAGCAAAAGCAACAGTATCAAAAACGACAAAATTTGGAACAAGGAAACTATGGCAGCCGCTATGACAATTGGAAAAACTACCTTAAGACTTTTAGAATACTCTTAATAATGTTAATGATTGGGAACTGTAAATCTCAAACACATGAGCCCTTTAAATGGTCATTAATTAGGTGGGAAGTCCAAGTTGTAATCAGTAGCATTACCCAAGCGGGACCCCCTTCATTTAAAGTATATCTGACACAATTAGTCACCTTTTGGGGAGGTCAAGACAACCCCACAGATCATTGGAATACAGGAAAGAGGTATAAAGCTTTCTACATGTGCCCAGCGTCAAACCCTGGGAAAACTTACTGCAACTACCCGGGGTATAACTATTGTAGGTATTGGGGCTGTGAAATGATAGCTTTGGGATTTACCCCAGGGGGAGGACCTGACAAATTTTTGCAGGTTGGGAGAGGCCCTCCAGGATGTACACCTCCACAATATGCAGCTGGTGGAAAAATTATAGGAGAGACTCGAGTAGAACGCCCAGGATGGTGCCAATATCTGTATTTCAATGTCACTCAGCCAGACGATATAGGTTGGCTAATAGGGAAAACTTGGGGGATTCAATTATGGGGACCAGGAACAAATAGGGGAGGTATGATACTCATTAAAAAGGAAATTGTTCCACATGACCCCAAACCTGTTGGACCCAACCATGTGATAGCAAACCTAGGTAATAGCTTAGGAGGACCCAACTCTGTGATAGCAGATTCAGGTAATAGTCTAGGAGAGATGAGGAATGAAACTGAAATCAACAAGACGCAGGTAGAACAGATAGAAGCGACTTCGACTGATGAGGGAGATAACATACTTTGGAGAATCTTACACACTACATTCGAGGTACTAAACAGTACCTATCCTAACTTAACAAAGGAATGCTGGTTATGCTACAGTGCTAAACCTCCTTTCTACGAAGCCATAGGGAACACTGCGAGGCCCAAAAGAATAAATGGGACTAATCCTGCACAATGTTTGTGGAAAAAAGGACAGGATAGAACTCCGGGAATTACCCTATCACAAGTAACTGGGAAAGGGAGATGTATTGGAACTGTTCCAGAGAATAAGAAACATTTGTGTCAAATAACTAAATCAGTGCAGGATACCTTAAGACCAGCTGAGTGGTTAATTCCGGCAGCTAATACCAAATGGGTATGTAATACCCTAGGCATGACCCCCTGTATCTCTATAACAGCCTTTGATGAAAGTCATGAATTTTGCATACAGGTAGTAGTAGTCCCCCGGATTATCTATCATCCTAAGGAATACGTATACTCTCAAAGCCATATTTCAAAACATCATTTGCAGAAACAGGAACCCTTTACAGCCCTCAGGGTTGCGGCATTACTAACCATCGGGGGAGCCGGAATAGGAACAGGCACGGTGGCGCTTGTACATCAGCAACAGGGGTTTAAAGCTTTAAGAGCTGCTGTAGATGAGGATCTTAAGAAAATTGACAAATCTATTAATGAATTGGTAAACTCACTCCGATCACTTTCGGAAGTAGTTTTACAAAATCGAAGGGGGTTAGACTTATTGTTTTTGCAGCAAGGTGGCCTTTGTGTAGCCCTTCGGGAGGAATGCTGCACGTATGTTGATAGTACTGGAATAGCAGTAGATACCATGGCCGAGTTACGTAAACAAATAGAGAAAAGAGAGAAAGAGAGAGAATCCCAACAAAACTGGTATGAATCTTTATTTAACTATTCCCCATGGCTTACCACCTTGTTGTCCACCATCGCCGGACCGGTAATCTTGCTGTTGTTAGGGTTGACCTTTGGGCCATGTATATTCAATAAAATAGTTAGCTTAGTGAACTCCCGATCTGAAGCAGTCCATTTAATGATGATGAAAGCAGAGTATAAATCTCTAGATACCATAGAAGTAGAGGACTATTTGGACTTGAGTAGAAAAGAACTTCAAAGGTTTAGTGAACAGAATGATAAATAAAGGAAATACTTGGAACTAAGTCGATTCGAATTAACTAGATTTGACGAACAAGAGGATAAAAAGAAAAAGGGGGGATTGAGATGGACAAAACCTCTTGTTCGTTACACAATAGGCAACCATGTGATTGGAAAATACATGGTTGGTTATCCGTATGATAGTGATTCAGAGATACGTGGTCAACCATATGATTAAGAAATACATAACCGCATAACCTAAAAATATATATATATATATCGTTACTATTGTTTGCTAAATTCAATCATGTATTGTGCAAATACTAACCATGTGAAAGGCTGAGGTTTTAGGAACTAAGAAGAGCTAGCCGAGAAACAGAAACTAGCCAAACACCACCCCATATAAGGAAGGCAAGAGCTCCGAGATCAAGAGTACAGGCCCGAGGAAGACCTCAAGCCTTCATCCAGCGACCACCAAAGGGAAGAAGACGACCCCCTAGCAACAACTGGAGCATGTGCCAAGGGAAGGGCACGTCTACGGAAATGGACTAGTATAAAAAGGGGACTTGTGAGATACCGGGTGCGGCAGTTGGTGGAGCGGGGACTCCCCTGTCGCCCAGCGCTGAATCTTTTGCTTATGCTGTATGCAATGAATTAATAAATTCAAATTGGAAATATATATTGCTCCTTTTTGAGTCCGTCTATAACATAAATCTCACAGAAAATCCCCAAAATTGCTGAAATTAACACACAATTCCATGATAAAAGCTTCTGAGAAAAGGCTTGACAGGATCACTGAACAAACTGAAACTTGGAAGAGAAACACGCATTTCTGCACTGATCAAGGGGAAAGAAAAAGAAATGCTGTAAAAATTCCAAGTGGAAGGTAAGGAGAAACACAGGAAGCACAGAAAGAACAAGGCCCTGTCAGATGACCTGTGCAAGGTAACTTTGTGCCCCAGCATTGTTAGAGGTCATTCCCTGTCATTGGTGCAAGCAGCTGGAGACATAAATGCTGATTGATTTGGGGGCCACAGTCTTGATAAGTGCAGAGGTGGTTCAATAACGTGACATGAGGGAGTTCCCTCAGAGCAACTGGGATGCCAGAAAGAAGTGAACAGCTCACCACAGCCTGGCCCGCTCGGCTGCTTTTCCTTCTGACCCCCCTGGGGAGGCTCTGACATTTCCTCTTCCCTGATGGAAGCGCAGCTGCTGCCAAGGGAAACGTCCCCACACTCACTCAGTGTTCCCTTTGCTTGCCAGATGTCCCATCTGCTGTCCCTGTCCAGGAGAGCTGCTCTGCTCGGGAGGAGGAGCCCGAGTGAGAGCCTGGGAACATCGGTGGCTGAAATCCCTCCTGATCTAGTGCTGTTTATGGATGTGTAGTTAGATTTGGATAGTTACAGGTATAGGGATATTTACATACACTGACTGCTATTTGCATAGGGATAGTATGTGTGTATATTGTTATATTGATGCGTGTATATTCATCTGTTTACATACTTGTACAGCTCTGTAGCTGTGCATTTCTATTGCTGGGGTTGTATTGATGTTTTTATTGGTCCATTGACATTTGTGTATTTATAGACAGCTTTGTTATGTTTGTATTATATTGTCATGTTATATGTCATGAAATATGTAATGCATGTTTACATCTCTATATTATTATGCCTATATATGTATTTACTTCTATTTATTATGTATGGAGTTGTATAGTTCTAAAATTCTATTTATTTAGTTCTGGATATGAGATTCTTTAGAGAGGGATATTGATGTTTCTGTATTTGTATATGGGCTGTATGGTTGTAGTAATATGTAATAAATTTAATTGCTAAACTTCAATTCAGTAACTTCAATATTTGTGTACAGTGAGTTGTTGCAGAGGGTTGCAGTAAAGTAATTTTTTTTTCACTGAAGTTGATATTTGCATATATTTACATAGCACAGTTCTCAGAATAAATTAGATTTTAATCATAAATTGATATGTCAGTGTTTCTATATTGGTAACACAGGTGTTGTAATTTAAAATAAATTTCATTTTTAAACATAAGTTAATGTTTGTGTATTTGTACATTAGTAGTGCGGGTGTAACTGTCTGCAATAAATGCAATGTTTCAATGAAAGTAAGCGTAGATTTGTGCTACCCAAAGCCATGGGCAGGTGTAAATGCTGGAGGATTCTGGCCATGCCAATCTCCGGCCATGCCCGGCACATGCCCGACCTGCACTCAGGCTGGGCAGGGGAAGCGCAGATTTGGGCTGGCAGCAGAGCCCCACGTTGGCTCAGAACTCGCTGCAGAGGCTGCTGAGAAAACTCCGGGGCTCCATGAGCACAGAATCCAAGCAGGAGCCACCCGGGGAGGACAAACCCCTCATCCCACAGGCAGCTCTTTAGGAAAGTGCTCCAAGTGTGCCCCTGAAGCTCATCCCGGAGACCAGAAGCCAGCAGGGATCCTGAGCCAGCTCTGCTGCCTTTGGCAGCACTTTGGCAAATGAGCTGCAGCAAGGGGGAGGCAGCAGCGACTGTGACTGCTGCAGGCTGGGGATGAAGGAAGGGCCATGGACACAAGTGCTGAGATGCTCCAAAATCCAGAAGGAGGCTGGAGAGCTGGGAATCAACTTGGCATTTCAGCGCCAAGCTCTCACAGGCACTGAAATGATGGAATCCCTTTGTGTGAAGTGACCTGGAAGAACTGACAGGGAGTTGCTGCTAGGATCAGCAGTAGCAGAAAGCAAAAATGTACAAACACTAGGAGATAATCTAATATGCCCCACAAGCAATGGCTTCAAAAATGACCTCATACATTCATCATATTATATTAATTATATTTTATTATAATATATTACATTACATTACATTACATTATATTAATAAAATATATAATACATAATATACATAATATTCATGAAATTTAATGCACATGTATTTTTGGACAATTTTATTTTTTGATATATATTTTCATTTAAGATACATATTTGAAATAGCCTTTCAGCTTGGGAGAGTGAAGATTTACAACAGTGCAAAACCATCTGCACACACAGCAGTCAGCCTCCGGGTGTGTGCATGCACACCCACCCACTGTGCTTGCTCTTCTCAGCATCTCGGGGCTGCTGTTTGCACAGAATTGGGATGAATTTCACTCGACAGAGACACGAGTGGGCTGTCCAGCTTGTCATGAACACTCATGTGGCAATGAACAACAGAGAGCTCTCAAATCCCATTATCACATGTCATTTCATTCCTGCTGGGCAATGCGGAACTCTAAAAAAGACAGAGAAAAGGGGTGGAAAACATTGGCATCATGCTACTGCTGGTGTCCTCCTGGAGGAAAATCTGTTGGGTTTCTTAAGGTGGTAGCTTTCCAAAACCTAGGAAAACTGCTCAGCACTGGTAGCCCAATTGTGAATGGTTTTCTTGACTTGGCAAAGCTGTGGTGTTAACAATGGACTCTGTCCTTGGTCCAAATCACCTGCCCTCACCTGCAGACAAAAGCACCACCAGCAGCAGCAGCTACATCTGTCAGTTTTCTCAAAAAGCTGTGTTAAATTTGGGAGAGGAAAGGAAAACACATCAGACACTGTGGATTAATGACAAGACTCAGAGGAACAGTTCCAAAGCAAAGGGCAGCAGCTTCTCTCTGGGCCACTCCTTGTGCCCCAAGGCAGCCGGGCTGCCCTGGCTGCCCAGGACCCTGCGCCCCGCGGGCTCTGCAGAGCTGCACAGCGAGGAGGCAGCTTCGGGCACCTCAGCCCCTGGGCAGGAGGGGCTGCTTGCTCTGCAGGGCTGCCTGTGGGCAAAAGCAGGGTGCTGGCCTTCTGCTCCTGGCCTCAGCCTGGCCTTGCAGGGCTAATCCTGTTCCCTGTCTCAAATGTGCTAAGGACAGGCTTGTTTGTTTGCAGCTCTGCACAGGTGTGATTTGCACCACAAAGTACTGAAGGACTAAGGCCTGAACAACAGACCCTGACTGAAGCCTCAACAACAGGACCTGAGCCAAAGCTGCCCTCTAGATGACCTTTCCAACCCAATGTTCTATGTACCTGCTCCTTAACCAAGTGTTATTATCAAAAGGATCATTGCATCCATTCACTGGTGAAACATGTCTTCACCTTTCTGCATGAGGAAAATGGACAAGGCCACACCTGGCCTTGGTTCCTCCTTGAGCCCTGGCCAGCCCTGGGGAGAAAACCAAGAGGAGAATGACACCAGCTGTGCCTCAGCAGAAGCTCTGGCACATTGCTCATCCAGCACTGTCAGAGCCGGGCTACTCTCACAGCACACTCGGGAGCCTCGTGGCTGCCAAAGGTGGAGGCACCGCAGCATTTCCCGGTTCCCGGCCGTGGCTCTGCAGGGCTGGGCTGGGACAGCTTCCCCCAGCTGATGTGCAGCTGTGGATGAAGGGGAAACCATTGGGCTACCTGGTGATGGATCTTCCTAAATCACCAGAGGCACCCTTTTGTAATAATGCTGAGGTGCATTGCTTAGATTATCCTTTCCTGACTCTTTTTTGCACTTCTGCATTACAGTAAATTACACTGTTCCTTCAGCTGGTGTCTGTGTCTGCATCTCTGACCTTCCCCACCATCAAAACAAACACACAGCCAGTTTAGCACGTGACCTGCCTCTCTGCCAGCCCATCTCTTGGCAAACACCCCTGGTGGCCATCTCCAAAAATGAAATTCCTACTTTGCAACTTCCTTTTCTGCAGGCAGGTGAGAAATGAGCCACTCCCAGCTCTGGACACCTCGAGAAACCAGCTGCTTTCAGCAGTCACAACCTGGAAATATCAACCTCCTTCCTTAACCTGCCACTGGGAGCTCCCAGCAAGAGGCCTTTTGTCCAAGGATACCCACAGAAGAGCTGGAGAAGGGAGCAGTTTGAAACACAGCTGCTTCAGAGTTTAAACCTGCCTTTATCAAATGAGCACACACCAACCTGTCCCAAAGGGAAAGCAGGCAGGAGAGAGAAGCTCCACTGCCACAACAGCAAACTCTGTGCTTCCTTCTGTTTCAGCTGGAGAGTGGAGGGCATGGGCTGCACCTCACTTTGGGAAGGAGCCCTGGGAATTGGCCTGATCTGGGAGGGCAGCAAAAGGAATTCCCCAAAAAGTAGGAAAAGATTCTCTGGAAGGAATACATGATGACAACATTTCTGCAGAAAAGCAAAAAAAAAGAATAATTGAAGCATTTCATGAAGTGCCCAGACTGAAATTTGTTTGCCAATACGACAACCCCAAAGTCTCTGTGGTGTGTCAGCAAGCTCAGGAATGAACCTGCAAGGCTTGGATAAACATCATTGGTGTACGTCCTCCAGAGCATCAGCAGCTTCCCAACAAGATTTCAAGACTAAGGGACAAAGCTTCCCCCTTCAGCTCTCCACAGCAGCTCCAGGGAGTCTCTCCCCACTGCAAGATCTCCTTTGTCAGTCTACAGTGACAAGAGTTGGCTGCAGGAGACATTTGCATGGGAACTCTCCCCAGATTGGGGGGAAGAAAAAGAAGAGGTGATTCCTGAGGAAAGAAAAAGGCAACGCCCTTTGGGAAGACACCAATGTGAGTTTGCTATAACTCTAGGCCCGAAATCCCCTGAAGAAAGCACCATCCATCCATGGGGCAGCACTTTGGCTTTGATATCAATGCTGACAAAATTGCTGCCCATTCCTGCTGCCGTAGCTGACTCCAATTCATGAGCAATGTGCCAACTCTGCCAAAGACAGGCAGACACGGTGAGATAAAACCAGCTAGTCTGCTGAAAAGGAGTCCACATGAATGTTTTCTAACTCCCCCTTTTCATCCTTTCTGCAGCCAAGACAGAGCAATGTCCTTCCTCTCTGCCCCCAATGGTGACCCAGGCATGGGGTGCAGCGTGGGGACAGAGCCTGTCACTGCTCCCAGTCCCCTGCCCTGCCCTTCCGTGCCTGCCTTGCCCTTCCCTGTCCTGCGGGATCCTGCTGTGCTGTGCCGAGCCTGGCCAGCGGTCACGCATTTCGGGAATGACCCTCCCCTGTGCCGCCCACCGGCGTAATGAACACACCACTTTCTGACTTTGACTAGTTAGAGAGGCTTTGTCCCTGATTTTCAGTTTTAACAATTCAGGGAGCTTTTGTTTTCCCTGACAGTACAGTTGCTGCCAAGGGAAACACACCCTAAGACCAATAGTGACCCAGCCTTCCCTTTGCTTCCCTTTTCCTTCCCTCACTGCTACACAGCGCTCTCATACCAGGACCTCAGTGCTGCCTCACCTGAGGATTCAGAGCTGCCTCCATGCCCTTCCAGGCTAAGTGCAGGTGCTCAGGACTCTGAGGTTTTCCTGGCTTCTTGGGAGAAGGTGTTTGCTTCATCTGGACTTCTTGGGGTTTCCTCGGAGGAGCCAGGCACAGGCAAATTTCATCTCCACTGTGAGCTCTTCATTCTGCTTGTTCCCATGAAGCTTAAATGCCAACCTGAGCTCATCATTCCTCTGGTTCCCGTAGACCATCACAGCCCTTCCATGGCCTCTCCAGAGAGAAGCAGCTGCACATCTTCAGAGCAGCAGTTGCCAGCCCGCATCCCATCAGGGAGGGAAAGAGCTTCTACCCTTGCTTTCCAAGCAGGTCCTGGTTAATGACCCTTTAAAATGTTTTCCTGCTGTGCTCTATCATGGGTAGATCTCAAGTGAGAATCAGGTAGAAAGGGTCAAGTCGCCTAGGAAGGGGGACCTTGAAAACAGAAAGATTCTCTGCCTGCTTTTCCTGTCCTTGCTGCAGATTTGGATGGTGTTCTGGGCATTTTGCAGACAGCCTCTCTGTAGGGGTACAAGGGCAAGGTGGAAGATATTGCCTAACAAGTGGTCAGTGTTAGGTGCACTCTCCTCTTTCTTTGAATGAAGCCATACTAGGACTCTGATAGGATATTGCAGATGTTTAAGACTGCCTGCCCTGCAAATCAAGCCGTGCCATTTGACGCTGGCAGGGGCTATGTAGAAATCACGAATGGGCCGGGACTGCTGAGGAACACGCCTTGAGCAGTTTTATTTTCCAGCATCAGTCTCATTACATGGGTATGACAATGGGAAGATGCCAGCAGCTCACATCCCAGGCAGCAGACAAAGAACTTAATGTTACAACTTACTTTATAAATTTTTTGACCAATCACACAAAGCAAAAGCACATTGACAGTAGTTCTATCCAATCACTATAAGCACATGTTCCTTTGGTTAAAACAATGCTTGCTTATTTCGAATACAATACCTACGTGTAAGCCTTAAAACACAACACACTGAGCTCCATTATTAAGCTTCAACCTTCCCAATATCTTGCTAGATAAACTTTTCTGTAGCTTAGAGAGTTATTCTAGACCAGCGTTAATACACAGACCATTGTTCTATTTGTCCTTGCTTTTCTACAGTTTAAATAATTTTTCTGCTGACCTATCTCATGGCTGCTGCTTGGCTCTAATCACAGTTCTACTGTATCTGAGACCTGCCTATTTCAGCTTTCCCAAAACCCTCTAATTTTGTGGATTCCCTCAGAGGACTCAGTGTCAGAGCCTCTGGAGAAGCGTGGAGGGCAGGGCTCAGGCAGGTTGTGCCAGTGCAGGATTTGAACTCAAGGCACCAGGAAGCACCAAGCCTGCAGAGAGGAACTCAACCCTTCTCATCTCCCTCACTGCCAGAGGCAGGCTCAGAGCAGCCATCTCACCCCTCTCTAAACCAGTGGGGGCTCTGTCCTTACCAGGCTCCTCAGGCTCCTGGGAATTGTTCCCACAGCTCTCGGTGCCAGGCGAAGCTCCCTCTGCTGCAGCTCTGTCCACAGGCTCCCCTCCTGAGCACTCAGGGGCAACATTAATATTCCCCTTGAAAGAGAAACAGAAAGGAAGAAACCCTTCTCACCACTTACACAAAACACTTGGTCCAACAACTCCATGGCTCACACACTTAATCCCTTGTTCCTAACAAGAACTCTGGGCCCCAAAGCCCTTCAACAGTCAGAAAAATTTGACTTCTCAAACACAGTCCAAAAGCTGTCAAAGCTGACAGTGACAGTGTGGAACATGGGGGTGACACTGAACACATGGAATGGCTGCTAAGGAAATCCATTGCTGCTCTGTTCTGTAAGGCTGCATGTCTGACAGCACTAACATCAGTCATCATGTCACTAATTGCAATGGAAGTCGCACTGTCTTCTTTCTTCAGCCAACACCCCAATCGGTGTAATGGTTTCAATGCCTTGCCCGAGGCAAGTTGATGTAGAAATAAATTCGATGTACCTCATTTTGCAGGGCCCTAGGGTCTGAAATTGCTATTACAGTTTTCTTTATAATGATGGGCACATCTTTTTTCTCTGTGTTTTCTCTTGATGGCTTTTTTAACGATAGGTGCTATCACAGTGAGTTGTCTGATGCTACATGGGCCACATTTAATTTCTGAGGGAATGTCCTGCCAGGCTCTATCTCCACAAATGAGCCAATATTCTGTTGTTTATTGTCATGGGGACTCATCTAGGTCATCCACTCGTCAGCAGTTTCACCCTCAGGGGGCACTGGGGTAGTACAATTGCACCACAAACTTGAGTATCTGTCCTCAGGATGATGGGGTATAACATTTAACTGTGGATCTCCCTGGTACTGAAACTCAGCACAAATTCCATCACCAATGAACCAGGAATTCCAATTCTTGAGATTCAGAAGGTGCTTTAAGAAGATCAGGGGCCCAATGATGCCAGCTGGTTATGGGATTGGTCTCGTTGGCAGCCTCGCACCAATATTTGTCACCATTGGGTATTGGCTACTCCTTGGCTGGCACAGGCACACCGACCAAACAGGTTGCAAAGGGTTTGTCTGGGCTCAAATTGGTCAAACACATGGTGTCTGAGCCTGCTGACTTGGCTAAAGCAAGGCAAGCATTCATTTTTGGTTCATCTACAGGCATGTATGCACAGCAAAAGCGAGCAAGAAAAACCAACAAGTGCCAGTACATCATTTGATCAAGCTCCATGTTCCTGCTCAGCTGTTTTTTGGCAGAAGCTTCCCCATCTATTTCAGTTCTCAAGCAAATCTTTTAGCACTTGTTCAGGGACTGGCCAACTATAGGGCACTAAACTGTCCCTCTAACCTTCAATTTTTACAAATTTGGCTATCTTAGAATTCTTTTGAACACAATGGACACCACGCTTTTGATGAAAGAGATCTATGATACAAACCATTTTCGCAGTCCAAAAATGAACATCAAACTCAAGATTTGTAGCTTTCACAGGCTGAACAGGGAACGTCTGGCATGAACCGTCGCTTCTCCGTGCGGCTCACGTCTGCGTGCTCATTTCCCTGCTGGTGGAATTGTCGGTGCACTCTTGTGTATGAGACAGTTTCACGTCCTTCGCGGGGAGCCAGTTAAGTCTGGCACCTGTGCAAATACAAGCCTACCCTTTGCCCCGAATGATTAGCGAAAATGGTCCTTCAATTTGCCCTAACTCAAGGTTTCTGATCAAAACTGAAGGATTTTCTTTCAATTTTTCCTGTGTGCTGTTTGAAAAGTGCCTCAAAATTAGAGGATTAGGTCCTGCAAATGAGCTATTCAAAACATAAAGACATATAAAGCTTTGCTCAACCTTATCAGAGGTGTTGCTTGGGCCACTTCCCCTTTTGTTGACCTAGAATGGGTTTTAGAGTGTGGTGCATCCTTTCAACAATTGCCTGACCTGTATGGGAATAGGGAATTCCAAAAGTGTGGCAAACGCTACAGTCCATCAAAAATGTGGCCAATTTCTGAGCTGTGTATATGGGACCATTTGTTGTTTTTCATCTCGTGGGGGATCAGTTTGGTGAGCTCTGGACCCAGTGACACTGACAAGAACAAAAGCAAAAAACAAGAGGCGCTCTCTCTTCCCAGGACCAAAGTCCCACAGCTTTAATGGAGAACAGCTCCAGGAGAGAAAGGGAGTGTCCAGGAGAGGAAAGAGGATGTCCAGTGGAGGAAAGAGAGTGTCCACCTTGTGGCAGGAGATTTTAAACCCTCGGGGAAGGGGGTGGTAGAAAGGAACTACCATAGTTCAACATAATAAATCACCACACTGTAGTTTTCTGCATAAATTGCTGCACTTGTTGCAAACAAAATCCTAAAATCTCCCCAAACACAACCGTGCAGTCCCAAATGACCACAGTGTGGGAGAAAAACCACTCAACCCCCTTGTATACCCAGGCACCAGGTGTCACAGGGAGCACCAACCCCTGCAATTAGAAAGTCCACACACACAGGCTCACTGGGAAAGGAGTATCTCGTTACGAGGGGACAGAGTGCTCACTTTTCTCAACACAACACACACCATAAATCACAACAGATCCATCCACATCATCTTCCTCAAACATTCACACACTGAAAACACAACCACAATTACGACACACAGGAAAGAATGCAGCAATAAAACAGGATTTGCTCCATTCACCCCCAGAATTGCTAGCAGGTCCTTATTGACACAGAAAATCCTTTCTGCCAGCAGCCAGACCCAAACCCAGACTGTACAGGCGTGCGTTGTGTGCAGGACGTCTCTGTGTGACTTATGAACAGCCCTTCCCCTGTGTACGCCTTACGGGTTACTTTATACAGAGTTAAACGTTCCCTTGCTCCACAGTCCCAGCAGTCTTGTCTGTTGCCCACGAGGAACAGCCGAGAGCGGAGGTGCCTCCAGGAAAGGAATGTCCTGGCAGCGCCCAGAGACGTCCAGAGCCCGGTTGTTCTCGCTGGAGCAGAGAAGCGTTCCTGCCGCGGTCACCAAATGAGGTGTGGAATAGAACTCACCACAGTTAAAGGTAGAAGGTGGTATGTTTATTACAGCCCGGCACAGGAGGAGTTGTCTCCTAAAGACATGTGTGAAGAATCACTGGCTCTCTCTCTCATCTCTACTCATCTAAAATATCTTACACATTCATATAATTCCCAAAAAACCTAACACATATTCATTAGATAACACTGCCTACCCTCCTTTGAATTAAAATGTATTATAATTGAGTCCAAAGTTCCTTCACATTTCTGCAGTCTTTCACTTCAAATGGGTTGGTGGGTTTCAAAGTGGGGAATGGTCTCCTTCTGATGAAGGCCAAGACGTCTTCCTCAATTTGACCTCTTTCCTTATGACCTGTTGGCAGGCTTTCGCACCGCTTAGCTATAGCTGAAGTTTCAGAGCCCAGATGCAGGCTACGGTCCTCTTTTTTGTCACAGAGAAATCCGCATCCCATCCTGCTTCTTTAAACATAGTAAAGACAGACAAGTGATATATTACCCTAGCCTTAACTACCTTACCTGCAAAAAATTAACTATCCCTTATTATTTCTACTCTTCTTCCTATACTCTTTCCCCATAACTAAATCTTGCTAAAATTTTAACTCTTCCAGTTCTTTTAAATCCTGGATTCATTGGCCTCATCTCACTTGTCAGCCATGTGTGAGCCGATGCTATAACTGGGAAATTCCACTCCTGAGCAGGAGATACAAGGCCTGGTTCTGAGCTGGAAGGGTGAGAAGGATGAGATGCACAGCGTTTTGATCCAGGGGATGTCCTGAAAGTGCACTGCCTACCTGCCCCTGCTGCTGAGCACCATGCTCCACCTCCTTCTCCTGCTCAGCAGATTTTTAGGAATCCAGTGGTTGCTGTGCATTATTTGCTATTGCAACAAATAGAATGAATTTTCTTTTCAAGCCCCGTTTTGTCCCGGGTTATTTTGGGCATGGGTCTCCTCCTGAACCTGTGACAAAGGCCAGCAGGGACCTACAGGACACTCCTATACTCATGTCAGTAAATATGTCAGATACTTAAAGCACTGAGAAGTGCTTTAAGTATCAATAAGGCAAAAGGTATCAATGAGTTAATAAAAAAATTTGGGGGAATATTTAGCCTGTGAGTTTCAGCAAAGTATTGAATATGTCTTAGATCCATGGATACAAAGTAGCAAGTGAGATTGCTGGGTGTGCACGTGTTAGGGATGTGATTCCCCACACACCCAGTGCTGGGATCAAGGATTGTCTCTCTTCTAACCCTGAGCTGGCAGCAGGGATCAGGCTCTGCTTGGTAACATTCATTTTGAAGACTTCTGTTGAGCAGGTAAGAATGGTCAAAATGAAATCTTGTCCAGCTGTTTCCCTTTGGTTTACCTGTTTGAGGGTTAAAATTCTGTGCTGCAGGTGTGCTGGGTGTGTGCAGAGCAGTGCAGCCCCAGAAACTCCTTGGCTTGCCCACAAGTTGTCATGCCTTGTTGCCAGGTGTGCCCAGCTGTGGCAGGAGAAGGAGCCCGCAGCGCAGTGGGCACCGTGCCCTGCCCAGCCGGGGCTCTGTGGCACAGAGCAGCAGCAGCGCCAGCACCATTCAGCCTGCTCCTGCCTTGGCTTCCCCTGGCACACAGAAGCCTCTGGAAATCAGCACCGCCAGTGGCATTCCCAGCTTGGAGCAGCTGCTGCTGGCGGGAAGATGCTGCCAGTCCGACTGCTGCCAAAGGGGAAGAAAGGCAGAGATGTACCCGCACTGGAGCCCTGGGCATGTCCAATAAAGGTGCAAATATGTGGGGAGATTTGTTAGGAAGCATTTCAGCTGTGATGCCAACAGTGGCTTCTCTCCTGGTTCTGTGTGTTCTAGACAAGTAATGCAATGGTTGGCTCTGACAATTAAAGAAGCAGATGTTATGTGGATGTTCAAATGTGCAGTGATGGTATTGTAATATATCCTCCCATAGTCCTCTTTCCCGTCCCCCTTGTAATAGCCTTGGTAGTCAGGGCATTTGGGGAGGGCTGGCTTGTGACCAGCAGGCAGGGTGTAACAACACCTGACCTCCAGTCAGGATGCAAGAAAGTAATCTCCACCAATGGACAGCAGAGAAAGAGTTGACTGACAAAACTTTTGGAGGGGCTATGGGTATAAAAGGCAGAGCATCCTTTTTGTAGATGAGCATATGGCTGCTAGTCACAGAGACTCCCAATGCTGCAATTTTTCCTTATTCAGTCCTTTGTTAAGGTTTAGTAAACCATTAAAATTTTGAAAGTGAGAGTCATTTCTCACATCTGTAATGCTGTGGGCCATTTTCTTGGTCTGGTTTCCTTTGCTTGTGTCCCATCTGAGTGCTCAGCTGGGGTACAGGCAGTAGGTGCTTGGGGCACCCTTGGTATTCCTCTTGGATCCCTGAACAACAGGGTTTGGCCCATGAGGGGAGTTTGTGCTGCTTTGTGACAGAGAAGAACTTCCCAGGCTCGTTTGTGTTTGCTGTAGGGAAGGTTGATGATTGCTTTGCATAAATTCACAGACTAACATGCTTTGTGATGCTTTGCTTTGTCATACTTTACTTTGTGATATCAGGGCATGGTTGCCGCATTTTCATGGTGACATCAGAAGGTTGCCTTGGTGCACGGAAGGTCTCAGTGCCAGAGCAGCCCTAGGGCTTGCTGAGATCAGGCGCATCTTCCTGATTGTGGCCTTTGTCAGCGTGTAGCTGCACTCTGACAGGAGTCTTGGTTTTTGTAGTGTTGGAGTAGACTTGAACAACAGTGCTACAATGATTGAGCAACTCGCTGCTGCAGTTTGCACTGTGTATGGCACTGTTTATTCTGCCTATTTCATTACCAGCCTGGCAAGTAAGTAGAGGTTTCAACTCTGTTTAGATTAGGGTGTAACCTAACCTGGCTTTTGTATGTCTTCCTGTTCTTTCTTGGTGGCCGAGTTTCTGATTTTGAAACAGAAAGAGCATTAGGATGCCACCGGTTTGGTAAAGCTCCTGTCAAGGCATTCAGCTAAAAAGGGGGTGTCTGTAGCCACAGGGGCAGCATTTGCAGGGGAACCTGCAGGGCTTCCGTTCCCTCCACGGGAGAGTCTGTGGCAGCAGAGTCTGTCATTTCCTCAGTTTGCTGCGACAAGCAGGACAACTTACAAAATGCAGACTGGGAGGCCTTCTCAGAAGGCCTTCTAAAGACTTTGTAGTTCTCTCCAGAACTCAGGGAAAGCTTCTTTTATTCCAAATTTTGTAATGAAAGGATTTGACTGTCCGTTTTGACCCTTGGCTGAGTGCTAAAAGAGTGATTCCCTTTGCAGTGAAGTGCAAACACCAAAGCAGTGAGTGTCTGCTCCTGAGCCTGGAGCTGCTGCTGTGCTGTTTCACAATAGAACTGCCACAGCTCAGGGGGATTTGGGGCAAGCTTTTCTGGGTGACTGTTTTCAGCAACTTAATGGGAATTAGTGCATGCAACTTCTTTTTTTTTAAAAAAAAAGTACCTGAAAGACAAGAGAACAAAAGCTGCTTTATCTGTTGGACAGAACAGAATAGAAGCATTGAGTGTTAAAGAACAATTTGCATTTTCTTGATCATATTTGTATTCATTTACTGGCTGAACAGGCTGAAGTGTAGGCACAACCAAGATTATTGTCCTGATCTCTTGCTGGCTGTGTGAAAGAACTATGTCACGTGGAGGGATGTCGATCAAGAAAAATACTCTCTGTTTGGGTTGACTTCTTCTCTTCTGTGAGATTCAGCAGCCCAGGCAGTTTTCTCACAGCACTTGTTCATTTTCCGTTGCCCACTACAAGTCACCTGAAGCGTGTATTCAGAGGTGCTGATCCTGAGGTGAGTGAGAAAGGAACATTTCATGTTCCTGGTGCTTAAGAATTGTAGAGCAAGCTGTGAGCTTGGCCTGTGGCAGTAGAGTGTAGAGGGCCCGCTAGGAAGGCTGAAAGAAAATCCATTTCCATGTCTGCAGCAGCAATAACAAAGGCATCCATGGCTATTTCCTAATTTTTCATGTCAGAACTTTCAAAGAATGAAAAGCTATGTTGCAGAGAGAATGTTGCTTCTCGATAGTAGCCAGGGCGTAATGTCTAATTCAGAACTATTAGCAATTCTGTTGAATTAGCCCATTTAAATTTAGCCACAGTGACTTAGAATCCCATTGTTATCAAAGTTTCTGATTTGTCCTTAGTAGAGCTGGTTGTAGAAATAGAGCTGAATAGAATAAAGTGCTGAATAGAAATAAGGTTATAAATTATAGGTAACTTTCTGTCCCCCACACTGCTGTCTGTCCACAGATCACAGAACCAACAGCAGTCTCTCCTCTGGCCCCCTCTGCTCATGGAGAGGAGGCCGAAGAGGAGGCAAATGAGGTGGATGAGCACCAGCCTCCATCAGTGCTCACACCACAGCCTGAACATTCTGAGCCAGTAAGTGCCAGCTGTGTGTGCTGCTGCCTTTAGTGCAGGGCAGAGCTGCAAGTTTCTGACCAGCCAGCACTTTACTGTTGCTAGCAGGGCTGAGGATGCTGAGTGCTGGAGTCCTGCCAGGACCCAGTGATTGCCCCCAGCCTGTGACAGCTGGACAATGGGCTTTGGTCTGTCATGTTTAGGCACCAGTTTCTTGGCATTTTGATAGGGGCCAGCCTGAAGCACGAAGGCTCCCTGTTCCCAGAGCAGGGAGCATGTCACAGACACTGTGCTCAGCCTTGTTGGATACACAGGGGACACTGTGGCTTGGAGAGACCTGTCCCCCTGCACAAACTGGCCAAGTAGCTGCAGGCACAAAAAAATGTTGATCTGACCACACAAGTTCTTTGCAGTACTTTGTCCCCACAAACTTCTTGGGTGTGCTTACTTGGGAGTATTTCAGAGACACACTGGGGATGTAGAGTTGCTGCTTGAAGTCAGGGATTTTGGTGCCTTTGTTGCCAGGTTGCTCTTTTGCCTCTTCAGACAGAGCAGCCAGTAGCAGAGCAGATAGGTGCTCTGAGTCTGCCTGTTTCTTGGTCCTTGATAAGCTGCAAGGAGATGACTGTGTTGTCCATGAAGCTGTGGGGGGCCATTCTTGTCTAGTGTGGCAAAAGAAACAAAGTGAGTAGTTCTGAATACTTCTTCTGAGGCAAAAACCAGACGCTGACTTTGTCTGTTGATACTTTCTATTGTGTAGTCTGCTTTGAAAACTGTATTGGAGCCCAGAATGGGAGCAAAGCTGCAAGACCTTGACTGCTTTCTTGTAATGCTAAACCCAGGATGTACACCTTGCAATGGTGCCTGCTGGATCTGAAGTGAAATGGGCACCTTTGTGGCTGGGGAGCTGCGTGGGCCAAAAGGACGCAGGGCTGGCGGCCTTGAGCAGCTGAAGATGAGGCAGCGTGGGGCCAGGGGGCCAAGAAGGCCAAGGGCACGGTGGCTGTGCCAGCAGCAGTGGGGCAGCAGGAGCAGGGCAGTGAGCGTGGCCCTGTGCTGGGCAGCGCTGCGGCCACAGCTGGAGTGCTGTGTGCAGCTGTGGGCCCTGGGAAGCAGAGAGTCATGGAGGGGCTGCAGCGAGTGCACAGAAGGACAGGGGAGCTGGGCAAGGGGGGGCAGCACAAGGCCAGGGAGGAGGTGCTGAGGGAGCTTTAGCCTGGACAATGGGGGCTCCTGAGGGACCTTCAGGCAGACTTCCATAGATCCCTGCCTTAGATCCATAGATCCAATGCTCAGCACAAGGGCTGTTTCAGTGCCAAACATCCCTTCACTGCATCCAAGTGCTTTAGACACTGGAGTAGGTAACACTTTCATATTTTGTTTGTTTGTTTGCTAGAAGGGGAAGCCTTGTGTAATTTCTCCTTCTGCAGGGAGCAAGGGAGCTTTTTCTCAGTTTTCCTGCCCTTTTCCAGCACTGGCAGAAACACATCACTTTCAGAGTAACGGCTCCCGTGTCTTTTGGCAGCCCAGGGAATCAGTGTGTATTGTGTTTGAGAATTGAGCAGGAAATCAATGCCCTTGCATTCCAGCTGGTGCTCAGAGATTAGAGGAGCTGGGAGGGGCTGGGCTGCATTTCTGATTCCAGCCACTTCAGCACCACCAGTGTGATCGAGTCCAAGAGAGGAACTTGCCCGAGAACAGAACACAAAGAGTGCAGTTCCCAGTGCAATGCTCTGGGTGTCTGGTTGCATTCCATAGGGACCCACATGCTCCAGATTCCCCAAGAGTGTGCTTTTTTGAAGCAACAGGAGAGCAATCTCAGGATTGTAGTTGAGCGGGGCACTGGCTACCAAGTTCTGATGTGTGTAGCAACAGAGAGGACAGTAAAGAGAGATTTCAGTCATGAGATCTGTCTGTCTATCTACCTATCTATCTATCTATCTATCTATCAAACTATCTATCTATTTATCTATCTATCTATGTAACATTTACATAATTGAACCTTCCTGGCTCGGGTCCAAGGCAGCTGGAGGTGCAAAGGTCACCTAAAGCATCCCTTTCAGGAGAGGATTAGAGACATGCTCCCTCGACCAATTCTGAGCAGGTGGAGATGTTTTCCCCTCCAGATATGGTGGGTTTTTTTCCCCTCAGAGTTGTTTTCCTCCTCCGGCCTCTTCTGCCCTCAAGTCCCCAGTTAATTCTTTAAATTTCTGCCTGTCCTAGAGAGGTGCAACAATTCCATGTTTAGGTGGTGTTTGGTGACTCTGGTCACACATGCATTATGTGACACATGGTTTCCTTCACTGGCATCCCCAGGGCTGTGTAAGTGCATTTGTTCATGGGGCCTTAGGAGGATCTTCTTTCCCTCAGCAGCAGCAGCAGCAGCAGCAGCAGCAGCAGCAGCAGCAGCAGCAGCAGGGAGCGGTGGCAGGGTCAGGACGAGGAGGAGGTGGCTGCCCTGGCCCTTTGCTCCCGGGCCCCAGGCCAGGAGGGCTCTGGCTGCAGCAGGGCGCTCTTCGGGCAGCCCCTGGCAGCCTCTGCACGGAGCACGGCACGGAGCTGCCCCGTCCTGCTGGTGCCACTTTTCTTCAGCAATACCCTAGCTCCTCCTCACAAGGAAAAAACTCCAGCAATCTAAAAAGAGATCATTCAAGTACAGTTCTACCTGCCTTTGCATTGTAGTTCAGGGCATGTGTTTTTTTGTCTATAATTTCATTATTTTTATGAAAACATGCATTCACATCTTCACATTTTTGTGGTTTTAATTATTCATATACCTAAACACTCCGTTTTAAACTCTTGATTTGCTGCAGTTGGTAATTTTGAGGTAGTATATTTTAAAATGTCACAAAACAACAGCTTTTGGGTAGTTTTTCTCACTCTTAAAAAAACCCCATAAGCCATTTTAGTCTCTGTCTCTCCAAGTTGGTTCATATCTGCCTATTTTAAATCAGGGCTACAATATTTTTATAGGATTTAGAGAGGTCCAATGAAATGCACACCAGTGATTCCTCTTGTGGAACATCACGGCCCTACCATAAAGCCTCTATTTACTTTTTTTTTTCTCTCATTAGCTCAACTGCAAACACATGTTTAGTTGAAAACTTACACAAGAAGAGCAAAATCAAAATGATGTGATGGGCCGTTGGGAGCTCCTTGCTGATCTTTCTGCTTCTTCAGCTGAGCAAGGCTCCGATCCAGGCAGAGATTGCACTTAGTGCTACACAACCATTTGGCTTGAACTCTGCTGATTTCTAGGAACAGCTGGAGGCCTCTATCTCCCCAGGATGTTTTGGCTGAGCCAAGCTTTGCTGGGTTTTGGCTGCAAATACCTTTTGCCCTTGCTTTCTTATATGCACAAGTACCATGGCTGGGCAAAAACTGCCACGTGGGCCATCTTCCAAAGGCACTTTGGTCTGGAGTTTGTGAATGAACGAGAGCCTCATCCACTTCCAAACCACATGAAAAAAATTATGAAAGAGAACTTCGCATCCTTAACAAACAACTGACAATTCACAAGTGGATCTAGAGCTTCTTTACGCAATGAAAAGGAAGGCAATCTTCCAATGGAGCTGTGCTTTCGCGAGTTTTTCTTCTGACTCCCACTCCCAGCTGGCACTGGAAAAAGTCACGTCTCTGCAAGCGTCAGTGTCTTCTGTCTGCCTTGAGTTTTTTTGCTGCAACAATCAGAACAGGCATCAGGCTGGAGAGAGGCTCAGCTGATGCTAGCAACAGGAGCTGCCCCAAGGAGAAAAAAGACATGAACTTTTACCTCCCAAACCCATCTCCCCAGAGGCTCAAGCAGGATTCCTCTGGTTCCCAGAAATACAAAGAAATAGGGCTGAGAAGACCCTTTGCAGCTATGTGTTCATGCCCAAGACTTTGCTGATGGCATTTGAGTTTTGCCTTTTTTCTTTTCTGTCTTTTCTGTATTCCCTGCACATCAATTTAGAGCTCTGTAGGCTACTCGATTAGTGACTACTTTTCCAGGTCCTTTTCCATGGCCTTTGCCTAAGCAGAAAGACAAACTTCCAGAGCTCCAAGCGCCAGGGGGTAGAAGGCCCCAGTGTTATCTTGATTCTTCCTGGGACAGACCCCTCCAGGGAGCTGGTGGACTCACCATCCCTGCAAGCCTTTGAAGGAAGACTGGATGTGGCACTCGGTGCTGTGCTTTAGTTGAGGTATTAGGCCATAGGTTGGACTCCATCATCTTGAAAGTTTCCTCCAAGCCAGTGATTCTGTGATTCTGTGACTGAGGCAGCTTTTCCTGCAGCCCTGGAAAGGGCTGCGGGGGCCCTTGGCCAAGGACGGGGGTCAGGGCTCATGGAAAAGAAGCAAAGGGCTCAAGGCAAAGGCTGACAGGGCAGAGCTGCCCCAGCGCGGCGCAGAGCGAGCCTCACGTCCTCCTCCTCACCCTGCGCTCTCTGCGCTGCCCTTTGCGGCGCCGGCGGCTCCTCTCGCTGCGGGGCTCCAGGGCGTGCTGGGGGCTGGGCCCCTCGTCTTCGGGAAGCGCCGGAGCCTCGGAGGCGAGCGGCTGCTGCTGTGGCCAGCAGGGGAGAGCTGCGGCTGCGGCCCCGGGCACGGAGAGCTGCCGCTGTGGCCGGCTCCTGCCGCGGCTCCTGCCTCTGCTGCGGGTTCTGCTCCTGCCCTGTGCGCACAGACACGGCCGAGGGCTGCCCGGCAGCTCCATCCCGCTCCGCAGCGGGCCCGGCTGCTCTCTGCGGCTTCTGCCCGCCGCTGCCGGCCCCGCCGCGCTCCCGCCTGCCTCTGCCGCAGCCGGGCCAACACAGGAGGCAGCACATTACGGCCGGCTCGGAAAAGCCCTGCCCGCAAACCGCCCGCCATGGCCTCGGCCTCAGGGCACAGGCTGCCGGCGTCCTCGCAGCTGCGAGCCAGCCCAGGCCGCCTGCCGGCCTCGGCCACAGCTCCCGCCTGTGTCTCCATGGCCGTGGCTGCTCGGCACAGCGGGCCGAGCACAGCCAGGGCCAGCAGCAGCTCCTCACGGGCCCAGGCCCTGGGCGCTCCGAGCCCACCCAACCCCGAATTCCAGCCCTGAGGGGCTTTGCGTCCCAATGCATCCCCTGGGGACAGCAGAGTCGGCCACTGAGCTCAGCCCATGGTGACACCACCAAGTGACCAATGGAAAATTCACCAAATCCTCATCAGAGACAAGACAAAACTCCCATGGTGCCTGACAGCCTGAAGCAACTGCCAATTCCAGATCATTCCATCCATGTAGGAAAAGAGGCTTTTGCATTAAAGCAGAAAAGAGTTATCAAAAAGGAGGGCAGGAACAAACAACAAAGTTATTTGGACTCATGCTTCTTGTGTCTGTTAGAAAGGCCAAGAAAATGCACTCCTTGCTCTTCTGACACAGCTCTCTCTGTTCATGATGTGGGACAGCGAGTGCTGATGATGTGCAGGAGCTGATGCAAGGGACAAGGACGAGGATGCAGCAGGCACAGTGCCAAGCTGACAGAGGGATGATCTCTGGCAGTGGCACCGAAGGAGAAGAGTTTGCAGGCAGGACAGAAAATGGCTCTTTGTTTCACCTCATCTTTCAGTGCTGCCAAGAATGTAGCCTGGAGCAAGCTGGGAACACCAGAGCCTGGAGCCCTTTCCAGGCAGGGCTGCATCAGACACAAACCAGCAGGGGACTGAGGAGCCCCTGGGGTGGCAGTGAGCAACCTCGGGCTCTGCTCACTGCTGGTGGCATTTTCTATTGAACCATCTCCAAGGACTTCTGTTGTGCTCTGTATTTCTAAGGGTTTTCCCCCTTGGTTTTTTTTTTTGTTGTTGTTGTCTCCTGCACCTTTTTTTCTCCACGTTTTCCTATCCTGTCAGCAGCAGCCCTTGTCCAGAACTGGCTCTAAAATATCAACAAAGTAGCTAGAACAACAATGGGTGGAATCCTGCCGCTCAGGAATTCATATGCCAGAGCCCTGCCTGTGCCTCATGCTTTGTCAGGACCTCCTTCTCTGTGCAAAAACTAGGGATTAGTGGAGTCTTTTTGCCAAAGAGCTCCTGAGAAGCAAATGTTGTGCTAGGTTTCTCAGGAGTGTATCCGTTAAGTTCATTGCTGGCAAACAGAAAGTAAGGCCAGGGTAGCAGAGCAGCTGGGAGCTGGTCACTCCCTGCAAAGGGCTGGTGCAGGATGTGGGAACACCACGTTCCAGGATGGGCGAGCAGGGTCAATGTGCTCAAGGTGCTGCCAATGAGGTTTGGGTTCACTTAGAGAGTAGTCAGGAGCAGTGAGCACTGCAAGATCCAGCTGCAGTCCCCATCCATGTCCCTTTCAGTGCTGGCTTTAGGGTGTCTGCAGCCTGGATCCAGAGCGCCCTGGGGGCTCCTGAGGCTGCCTTTGCACTCAGGGTGAGGGTGCCCAGGAGCCCCTGAGGCCGGCAGTGGGCACCAGGGCTGGGGCTTGTGGCCTGGCAGGTGTGGCTCTGGGGGCTGTGACATGCCAGGCCATGGGTCACTGTCACTGCCCTCCGCAGCCCTGGCTAGCTCTGTGATGCTCCAGGGACAACAGCAAGAGGGGGGAATTGGCTAGGTTGGGGTTTTGCCTGAGCCAGAACCTCTAGGCCAAATGCCGAGCAGTAGAGACCCTTGGAGGACTGAGTGAAGGAAGCAGAGGAGGCTCTTCTGCGGCATTAAGTGCAGCAAATTCATCAGGAGAGGCGGGGGGAAGGTCGTGCAGGCAAGAATTCCCAAAGGGAACAGATGTTGAAAAAACCCCCAACATCCCTGTGACCGGATTTTTAAAATCTTTCAAAACAGGGAGTGGACACCATACAGTAATCAATAAGTGACTCTTGGGGTGCGGTTTTGAGGGCTACAACAAATCAGAACAAGGGGAGGAGAGAGCGTTGGGATAGGGATTGGATCTTAGGGTGAGGGACAGGGAACTTTCTGGAACAAAGGGTAGGGTTTGGGCTGATGGATGGGGCAAAGGGGCTGGGTTGTCTTGACAGACAGGGAAAAATCTGGTGAGGAGGGAGGGGATTCCTCGAGGGACACTTGGGTAGGAGGGCATAACATAGGGGAGAAGCTAACTGTAATAACTCGGGGAACACTTGTACGTACCACTATATAACAGAACATTTGACTCAGGAAACTAACACAGTGCAACACAGAAATTCAGGCTTTCGGCAGCTGAGAGGTGGCACTATTAGAACCCGCAGCAGCTGGTGAAAGCCATCTCTGTCCTTCAGGTTCTTGCTGTGTGGGAAGGTGCTGCGAGTTGTGGTGGCTGCACTCCCCCTTTGCTAGGAGGATGATCTATACCAGGGCAAAGCAGAAAGCTGCCATGGTGAGCAGAACATGCTCAGAGCATTACAGTTCAGAGAATGGCACTGCCCCTGAAGGGCAAAAAGCTTGAAAGCATAGAATTCTGTGCAGAACCGTTGCACAAATTTTCTCTTCTAGAACATGCCCATTTTTGTATACTGTAGATGAATGCTCTGGGTTTTATAGAATACATGGGGTTTTTTTTCCTAAGGTTTTTGGGAGAACTTTCAAGTTTATTTCTTTTTGTATTTTACATCCAGCATGCATACAGGGTTTTTATTATTAATTTTCTTTAGTAAATACTTAGGGAAAAAATACCTAAGCATTTTTTAATCCTTTGGGATATTGTGATTAATATTCTTAGAAAGAAAACCTTGTTGAACAAGTGTGAAAACACAGAGAGAGGGAAAATAGTATAAAAGTCTTTTAGAACAGGGTGTGTAATAAAGACTGCAGACCTGAGTAATTCCTCCAAGTGCAGAATTAGCAAGATATATTACTGTGATAAATAGGTATGATTTGTGCTGATAAAGATTGAAACAGTAATCAATAATGATAACAGTAATTATTATTTGAGAATAATAAAATAGTTAAAAGTTGTGATGCCAAGGAGGAGAGGGAGAGGAGGGGCTCCACCCCCCCCGAAATGAGCCTTGCTTGGTCTTATCCTAGGCAAGCTATTACAGCTCCAGAGCTCAGTCTCCAAGGGGACTGGGTGCCAGAAGCCAGCTCGCTCTCAGACCAAGGCCGCAGGACAGCCCTAGCAAGCAGGGAATATTCAGCTCTTAGTGATTAGGCAGCTCTTGTGATTTCAGCATTGCTTGCTAGGTAGCTTTTCCCTTGGCCTAAGGCTCCAGCAGACGGTAGAGAGAGAAGAAGACGCCGGCTGTTCCACGTGTATGGCTTTATTGGAGGGTCCATGAAGGGTCTCAGCTCTTCTTCTTCCGAGTTAGTAGGGGTACAGTATGCTACTTTTATACCCTTGGCCTGGAATCAATCCTGACCAATGGCAAAGGTGTTAGAGTGACCATAAGTGACCAATAGTAGGGTTAACAACATATTGCCTTACATGGCTATAGGGATAAGGTACAAGGCGGATGTCCCTGGAGACAGGAAACTTCTTTGCTGCTGTGTCAGCATTCTATTCTCCAAGGGGCCCTGGCTAAAGCTGAGGGGTTTACTACACCTCCCCCCCCCCCCCCCCCCCCCCTTCCCAGCAGGTGTTCTCAAGGACCACAGGAAAGAAGCTGAAGATACAGTTGCTAAAAATTACCAAGAACCTGGTTGGGTACCAGAAAATGCTAATTATATGGGATTTATTGCCTTGATATGTAGATGCAGTGATACGTTAGTCTTGGCTTACATTGTACTGGCTTGATGCGCATGTGTAACCCAAAGGTGAATTAAAAGACAAAGAGGAAGAGGAGAGGTCTTCATCCAAAAGGACCCCCAAAGACTTGTGTGAACACCAAACCGAGTGGTGGCGCATGCGTGATAAGGGTGGTAATGAGGGCGGAAATAGAGATACGATGAACCGAAAATGAGAAGAGATGGTATTGACACATGACATATAAGGGGTGATTTTCATTTGGCAAGCTTGTACGTGAGGTGGCAAGAGTCCCAGAACTCTGCCCTCCGTACCCCGCGGTTATCGTTTGCTTATGCGCTATTATTGGAACCAAATTATCTCTTATTTTTATCAAATTATATTGTATCAAATTTTAATTTTTTTTATTTTAACTATTGAATTAAAATTGTTACTACTTTTAATACTTTTTGGCTTTTTTATGATGGGATAATTGAGCAAACATAACAATTTTTGTGCCGATACCCGGGACTCTTTTAAATCCAGGGAGGTGGATAGCTTCTGGGAAGGAGCTCCCCACCAGACTTTTAAGTGGTCCCAAGGCTAGACCACTCTCCCTTGGGAAAAGAGGGTCTTTTTTACAATAATGCATAAGCAAATCAGTTTTTAAGAGCGCGCAAGAAAGGCTCCCATCAGAGTGCCGGCTTGTAGGAGAGAGAGTACCCATAGAAAACTGCTTTGTGCATGAAGACCCTTGTGAGAAAAGGAGGCTGTGAGTATCATGAGGTTTTGGGTCGGGGGGCGGCTGTATGCATGTGTGAGTGTGTGTGGAGTGTCTGAGATGGGGGCTGGGCAGTCCCGGACCCCCGAAGCGAGTGGGACCTCCCAGTACCGCGTTTTCGTGCTGTCCGAGAGGAGGCCGGCCGGGAAAGGAGGGAAATGAAAGAAAAGTGAATGAGTGGGGACCCCGGGAGGGTTTGACCCAGGGGGAAGGAGGGGATCCCTGGTCCAGGCACCTGTGGGAAGGTCCTTGGGCAGGAGGGATTGACTCAGTGGGGAGACTGAGAGAGTGAATGAAGAGGTTCAATTTCTTTGGATGGGTTGGTAGCAGGCAATTTAGTATGTGATTAGATGGTGAGAGGACGGGGCTAATAGATTGAGAAAGAGGAAGAGATAGGAGTGGAACAAGTAGATTGCAGAGGGAGAGATAGGAGTGGAACAGGTAGATTAAAAAGGCAGTGTGGCAGAGTAGTAAGTGAGGAAGTTGAGTCATGAGGTGAGTGTGGGAAACTAAGACTCTCCTGGTACCGGGAATTTCTTAGTTTGTTGCTGCCAGAAATGGGTCAGGGAAAAAGTTCCTTGACCCAGGGGCTGCGAATTGTAGGAAAAATTCGCAGTGGTTTGAGGTATCTGGGAACCGTGAGGGGGGTTCTCGGGGGGGGGCATTCCTCAGGACAGCCCACTGGGGATGATGATACGGTTTTGGGATGAATGAGAATCCCAAAGGAGAAAAAGTAAACAGAAAATAGTTAAGTATTACATGTTTAAATGGACAAAAGAAATGATCCGGAAAGATAATTTATATTGGCCCAAGTTCAGATCATTTGAGGATTGGATTTGCCAGGCTCTAAATATGTATGTGAGTTCAAAAGTCCCTGTTAATCAGGAAGAGAGTAAGTCTGCTGCCTTTTGGAGTCCTGAGGGGCGGCATCAGGAAGAAGCTGGAAAAATTAGAACACTGGCAGGACAGGGGACTTCAGGAGTTACTGAGAGAAGCACAAAGGGTGTGTGTGAACAGAGATGAGGAAAAGCAGAAAGCAGATGCCAGAATTTTGGTGGTGGCAGTTAGAGAAATGCAGGCAGCTTTGAATACAGAAAAAAAGAAAAAAAAGAAAAAAAATCCGCAGGGAAAAACAAACTGCAGATGTCAGGATCTATTTTTAAGAACACAGGACCTGTGTGTTTTTTCCCGCCACAAGAATGGGCACTTACAAAATTCTTGCCCTGCCTTGAGGGGTGCAGGACCCACCTGTTTTTACTATTATAAAAAGGAGCACCTACAAAAAAAGTTGCGGGAAGAAACAGCATGATGAGGAAACTTTTCCGGGAGGTCAGGGGCTCTGTTTAATGAAGGCGACAGAAATGCCACCAGAAGAGCCCTTGATAAGTTATATTTTTAGTAAATATAGGAGTTTCTCAGTCGACAGTGACAAATTTACCCCAGGGATGTGAGATAAGTCGTGAGCGAGTTTCAGTAATCGGAATTACGAGAGAAGCTTTCCCTGTTCCTGTAATAAAAGGAGTGCAAATTAAAACAGATGATAAATTTGGAGTAAATGATTTATTGTTGATATCAGAGGCCGAGAATAATTTGTTAGGCAGAGATCTAATAATAGCCTTAAATTTACAGATAAAACCCTGTGAAGGAAAACTTAAAATTTATTCTTTAACTGAAGAAGATAATCTAGAAATTAATGACACGGGTTGGCATTCAGGTGTAGTAGGAAAAAGTTGAGGGTAAAGGAGTCTGGTCCCCTTAGTCCCTCCTGGTCAGCACAAGCCTGTGAATTGTATGCATTACTCTGTGCATTATTAATACTAAAAGGGCAAGAAGGGACTATTTTTACAGACTCCAAATATGCTTTTAGTGTAGTACATACTTTTAGAAAAATTTGGAAAGAAAGGGGACTTATAAACACTCAAGGGAAAGGGTTAGTACACGGGGAATTGATAATTCAGATACTTGAAGCTTTAAAAGACTCAAAGAAAATAGCAGTAGTTCATGTAAAGGAACACCAGAGAGGGAGGGATATTAGGATCAGAGAAATAATTTGGCTGATGAAGAAGCAAAAAGAGTGACCTTAAGAAAAAGAGATACTGAAATAATGATCTTACAAAAACTAGAAATTCAGCAGGAGACACTTTCCCTTCCACTAGCAGAACTGGCAACTATAAAGAAATTAGGAGCAACATTTAAGGAGGGAAAGTGAGTTTTTCCTGATGGCAGGATTATGATGCCAAAACCAGTGGCACATTAGATCTTAGATAACTTGCATAGACGGACACACTGGGGAACAAGAGCCTTTTGTGATCACTTTTTAAAATTTTATGGGTGTATAAGGATATTTGAAATTGGAAAGCAAATTACCCAGAGGTGTCTCACCTGTCAAAAAGTAAAAAAGAAAGTGTTAAAAACCCCTCCCTCTGGAGGATGCAAAACAGCCTACAAGCTATTTGAAAAGATCTAGGTTGATTTTATAGAATTGCCTAAAGTGGGTCGGTGGAAATATTTGTTAGTTATAATAGATGAATTAACTCAGTGGGTTAAAGCATTTCCAGCAGCTCGGGCTACAGTTCAAACTGTAGCTAAAATATTGTTGGAACATGAAATTCCAAGAATGTGATAATATGGTGGGATTTAAGTTGATTTATATTAACCCTGATTTATTAAGAATGAACTAGGCATCCTGGATGGCTGCTAACCGCAATTCCCTTGAGCTCAGAGGCAGAAGAACGCCGGTGGAAAAAGAATAAAAGACTTTCTGAACCAGTGGGAACGGCCTAAAAAGATTGAAGATCTCCTTCAGGGTCATGCACCAGCAACATTATTAGAATTGATTACAGAACTGCAATTCCAGAAACTGCGATTGATAACAGCTGTTGTTGAAAGAGAGCAGAGACAAGTAAAACATTGGGAATGCAGTAAACATGGTTTAAAGTGTCATCCCTGAATATGTATTGTTTGCACACTTTGCTTTAACTCATGGTGGAAAGTAAGAGAGAAGAAAAGAAGAGACAATTTATTTGCTTGCTTTGCTATGGTTATGTATTTAGCCCGCTAACTATAGAATGTATTGTTAATAATTTTTTTTGAGATACCTTTGAGACTGGGAGATGAGACCCTTCCAGCAGCAATTAGATTAATAGAAAACTTAGATCAATTGGTTCTTGCTATATTTGCTATAGCACAAATAAGAGAACGAGCAACTCATAATATTATAGACCAGTGTCTCAAAATTGATAGTTGTGGCGGAGAAGAAGTCTATACACCACATCATAGGCGCATTCCAGGGGCACATTGGCGCCGCGAGTGTGCCTATTGGAGATGGTGACTTAATGCATTCCCCGCCCCTGAAGCACAAAATAATTAGAAAAATCTTCTTGTAGTTGGCACATCCCTGAAATTTTGGAAAATACAGGTTTATGGTATTCTGGCCTAATCTTTTCCCTGTTCTTTTTGTTTTAATTATTGCTTCTTAACCAGCTAGAACTGGGAAACAGCATTTAAAAAGAGACAAGCAAACTCTGTGGGGCTATGGGTACCAAAAATACTAAAAGCACCGGTGACTAGATGCCGGGATATTACCTTTGCTACCGAGAAGACTGGCATCTCGGCCCTTGGCTGCAACCCAAGGGGCCTTGAGAAAGGTAAAATGGTAGATTTCCTGAGGATTATTTTCACTGTGATCATTCTGGTACCCTGGGCAGTTGGCCAAAGCCAGAAAGCCACACTGGACAGAGTTTCAGCAATGAAAAAGCAAACAAGGCAAAAACCAAGTCCCAGCAATTGCAACATTTGTGACTATTGTAATCAACCTGTGTGGATTAAGGACAAGGTGGAATCTGTGTTTGTAACACACCCATATGCTAGTTCTGCCTGCTACAATCGCAGCAGTGTTATAGATGTTTGTATTAAGGAAGGAAAGATGTATTGAGTAGAAAAAAAATTGGGATATAATGGACGAGCTCCTTATCCCCCTAGTAATCAGATTGGCCCTCAATATGAAAGGTTTTTTTGTTTTGAAAGAAATCATAATAAAGATGATCCAAGTATAAGAATAGGAGGCCGGGCACTAAAAGAAAAATTGAAAAAGAAAATAAAAGAAAAAAAAAGAAACAAAGGGGAATAGAAGAAAGAACAAGAGAAAAGAGTCAACAGAATTAGCTAAATTATATAAACAGCTAAAACAGTACTACAAAGATTGGAATTTGCCAGCCTTGAATAAGAATCGGTTTGTAGGATTGATGCAAAGGATTGCTACAGAATTGGAATTATCCAAATGTGAGATTTGTAGAGGTCTAAAAAATGGCTAAAAGATGGCCGTAGAAAAGTGAGAGCTTAGCTCCAGAGCAATTTTTAAAGTAGAACCACACCCAAATTTCTGGAACATTGAAGAGACCTGAAGGATGGATTTTAAGCCATCAAGTAATTGGAACCATTTGTATAACTTGAGAAGGAAGGAAATTTAATAAAATAGTAGGGCATACTCCTTGTAAATCCACGTTGGTGGTTAATATGGATAATCATTCAAAAATTTGGCGACCTGAAAACCCCATCGGATATTGGGGACCAATAAAAGAAATAAATTGTGAATAAGATTAACAGACTAATTTATGCTGGTACAGAAGTCCTGGAGCTAACCCCTACCAGTCCATCAACAGCCTGAGGTCTTATTGGGAACAACCTGAGAAAACTGATAAGAAATGGAAAGCCCCAGATGGGATATATTAAATTTGTGGGCAACGAGCATACAGTGAGTTATCTCAAAAATGGGGAGGAACTTGTACTTTGGGAGTAATACAACCCTCCTTCTTTGTTTTACTGAGGTCTAGGAGCAATGTGCTAGGAACTCCACTGTATGAAACCATGCAGTGGAATAAAGGAGATTTGAATTTAAATTTTCCAACAGCAGGAGGGAATCAAAACTGGGGGGAGGACAAATAGCCTTCAGAACGAATTATAGCATATTATGACCCAGCAACATGAGCTCAGGATGGGTCATGGAGATATAGGACCCCAGTTTATCTGTTGAATCGATTAATAAGGCTCCAAGCAGTAGTAGAGGTGGTCTCAAATCGCACCTCCGATGCTTTAAAAATGTTGGCCAGGCAATATACACGAATGTGGGTGTTTGTGTACCAAAACAGGATCACCCCAGACTATCTGTTAGCAAAAGAAGGAGGAGTTTGTAGGAGTTTTAATGAATCTGAGTGCTATGTAGAAATTAATAATTATGGAGAAGCTATCACAGAACTTGCAAAAAAGATTAAAAGAGTAGCTCATGTGCCGGTACAAAAGTGGAATTCAATCTTGAAAACTGATTGGTGGGGTAACCTCTTTAGAAGTGTTTGGAGGAAACTGTTAGAGTTCATGTTGTTATGCTCAATTCTAGGACTTATGTTTCTGCCTTGTATGATTTTGTATTTTATTAGGCTAATTCACTCAGTGATTCAAAAGATGCAAATTTCAACAATGTCTCTAGATTCAGAATCAGCAGAAAAAGTAAAACCAAGATCTATAATGGTATTAAAAGCTAAATCGACCCCTGTTAAAGACAAAAAGGACTTAAAAAGATTGAAATAGACCAGGACATGCTAACTAAACTTGAAAGTGTGAAAGACTAGAAGCAGTAATAGAAATGCTAGAAAAGTTTGAAGCTGAAAAGAGACAACAAGAAAACCAAAATTCTGAAAAATATAAAAGACATCAGGGCACAGCTTTTTAAATGCAGCACGAATCATAATGATCAAAAAGAGAAATGAGAGATTTGTGATAAATAGGTATGATTTGTGCTGATAAAGATTGAAACAGTAATCAATAATGATACAGTAATTATTATTTGAGAATAATAAAATAGTTAAATGCCAAAGAAGAGAGGGAGAGGAGGGGCTCCATCCCCCCCCCAGCAGATGTTCTCAAGGACCACAGGAAATGAGCTGAAGATACAGTTGCTAAAAATTACCAAGAACCTGGTTGGGTACCAGAAAATGCTAATTATATGGGATTTATTGCCTTGATATGTAGATGCAGTGATACGTTAGTCTTGGCTTACATTGTACTGGCTTGATGCGCATGTGTAACCCAAAGGTGAATTAAAAGACAAAGAGGAAGAGGAGAGGTCTTCATTCAAAACGACCCCCAAAGACTTGTGTGAACACCAAACCGAGTGGTGGCGCATGCGTGATAAGGGTGGTAATGAGGGCGGAGATAGAGATATGATGAACCGAAAATGAGAAGAGATGGTATTGACACATGACATATAAGGGGTGATTTTCACTTGGCAAGCTTGTACGTGAGGTAGCAAGAGTCCCAGAACTCTGCCCTCCGTACCCCGCGGTTATCGTTTGCTTATGCGCTATTATTGGAACCAAATTATCTCTTATTTTTATCAAATTATATTGTATCAAATTTTAATTTTTTTTTATTTTAACTATTCAATTAAAATTGCTATTACTTTTAATATTATTGGGTTTTTTTATGATGAGATAATTGGACAAACATAACACTTTCCATTTTCATTTCACCTGTGGAAAGCTGTTTCACTTCCCCAGGAATCTTCTCCACACTCCTGTCTGCCCTTTTCAAGAACCTTTCCTGGAGAACGAGGTGCAGCTTCTGTCACAAGATGTGCCCCCAACTGCAGCTTCTCTTGACTTTCCACACCGTGAGCAGCACGACTTCTGCAGCAAAGCAAGACAAATGTTTGGATTCCTTGACAACTTGTCCTTTCTTTTCCTTGTGGGCTGGACAGTTGTGCCATTGCTGAGTTTTTCATTGTGCCTGTTCTAACCCAAGAAAACAGGAGGTTTTGTTGGGGACTTGCTGGGGAATGCAAGCCTGATCGAATGCAGAAAGAATCTCCAGGACACTCTGGGAGCTCCCCGGGCTGGGCTCAGGTTCCCGCTGGGACTCTGCAGAGGGCAGGGCTCCAACTGGGATCAGCAGCAGTGCAAGATACCTCTGGGCATCTCCATTTTCTGCTGCTCCGAGGAAGCAATGAAGGCAGCCAACTTCAGTATTTTCGTTCTCCTGGTGGATTTTTTCATTTGATTTGCCACTCCAGAGGCAATTTCTGTGATGGTCTCTGTAGGTTGATTCTATTTCAACAGCACCAGCAGCAGGGCTGTGTTTGAGTGCTGCAAAAGTGGTCTGTGATGCTTTCATTCCCCTCGACTTGGTGCTCAAGGACTTGTGAGCATTTCAGTCTCTGCTAATCATGATGCCTGTGACAAAAACACTGAGTTCACCATCACAAAAGCACAGTGGGCAGCAGTGATTGAAAGAGGCAAGTGCAGTTGTACTGATAAAATTCAGGTGGCAAGCAGAAGAGGGCCAAGAGCAACCGTGATCTGGAATTCCCAAGGCAAAGGCACCAGCAGCCTCCTGCTGTCAGCTCAGGGTGAGTAAAAGAGCCTTGAAAACAGCGCTGGAGCCAGATCCTTTCTTCCTCTGAGGGCTGGCTCAGGGCAGCACAGGTGGGCCCTGAGCAGTCAGGGCTGTGTGTGGGTGCTGGCTGCTCTGCTCCAGAATTGAGCTGTTAAAAGCCCTTGGGAGCCGAGGCAGGAGCAGGTGGGAAGGGGCCGGCGCTGCTGCTGCTCCTGGCCGGGAGCCCCGGCTGGGCCGGGCCGGCGCCCCCTGCGCTGCGGCTGCTGCTGCTGCCAGAGCCAGGCGGGACTCGGGGACAGGGAACGGACACGGGGGGACAGCAAAGGCCTGGCGGCTGCAGGGATGGTGGCGCTGGGGCCAGCGCCAGCACAGAGCTTCAGCCCGCAGTTAACCCCGAGGGAAATGCTGGGGAAACGCTCCATTTCAGCTTTCTTTGCTTGTTGCTGTAATGAAGGGACTGAAATGAAAGGCGAACAAGCAGGGCCCGACCCCTCCTCTGGGAGGGGCCCCGGGACTGGGTCTGTGAGGGGCCGTGAGGGGCTGTGAGGGGCCGTGAGGGTGTTATGAATCAAAAGCTTGACTAGTCCAATATTCAAGCAGCAATCAATTTATTATTTAATATGGTAAAGTATGAGCAATACAGTGCCAGGTACAGTGGGGGAAGTTTTCCCTCCAACTGCACACCGATAATTGATGGTTACAGGTATTTACAGGGGTACCCATCAGTTTTTTTCAGCAGTTTCTATTTCCAATCTTTTACTCATCAGCAATTTTTATTCCAAATTATTACATCACAATTCTAAAAACTATTGTGATTTTAATTTCTCAGGATGTATCTCAAAGGAGAATTCCCAGATGGTGACGGTCCAGTTTCCAAAAGAAGAAAGACTAATTCCATCTGGTGGAGTCCAGCTCCCCAGATGTGTGTCCACCTTTTAATTGCAGAGACTCTAAATCTCATAACAGTGATGTCCAGCGTCCCTTTGGTCGAAACCATAAACCCTTGAGGTGATGTTCATCTTCCTTTTTCAAGCTGTTTTTCTCTGCTTCAATAAGGCGTGAGATAAGCATATTTCCTTTATATATATTCCAAAGCTACAGTTTCAATAATACAAGTAATATTCTAAAATTATACTTCAAAAGGTTATTATTGCAGAACTCTTTATGGATTAAATGCACGCAAAAAGCAACATCTATAACACTTTAATTCAAATGCTCCTAAATCAACTAGGGTTAATTTGCAAACAAAAGATAGGTTCAAAAGTCTTTTTCCATGCTTTATTTTCCTCAGTTATTACTAGAATTCACAACTATCCCATTGTCGGTATCCACACATTTCTCATTCACAAGTACACACATTGCCTGTTTGTACCTGACACGAAACACAGCTTTGCATCTCACAAGGGGTTGTGAGGGGCCGTGAGGGGCTGTGAGGGGCCATGTGGGGCTGTGAGGGACCATGAGCAGCTGTGAGGGGCCCTTGCCCCTCTATGGAGAACTGTCATTCCTGTCCAGGAACCCATGGCTGAAATGGAATTCCACCCCAAAACTCCCCATATATCCAAGGGTTGCTTTCAGACAAAAGCTGCAAGGACAGACAGGTCTGGCTTGCCTTGGCCTCTGGGGACTGCTTCTCATGTGCTTTCAAAACCCTGGAGTTCTGTGATTTCCTTCCTATAGGAAAGAACTGTCCCCATTGTCCAGGTGCTCCTGGCCTCAAGCACTTGACCACTATACAGGGATGCAGTTTGACAAGAAAGTCTCACAGATGTGTATGCTTGGCTGAAAGATTTTTGAATGTAATGTCTGAAGACGAATATAAATGAAAGCAAGTTTTGATATAAAAGAAAAGAATTGATGAGCCAGTCTTTTTGGATAGCTAAGAAGGTAAAGTGTTAGTTAGAAGGGGTTTTTCTGACTTAGAGCAAAGGATAAGCCCACCTCAAACAAGAAGATTTTACCAAGCAGAAAGATAGCACAGGCAAACAAGTCAGCAAATTTTGCAAGTAGAAAAAAGGTCTCAGAATTTTCCACTGCAAGAAAACTGGAAAACAACTTTTAGCTTAAACTGTAATGTACTAACTTTTAGTGATTGGAGAATAGTAACATGAATATGGTAATGATAGTAGCTATGATTGGCTATAGGTAAAAATTAATGTATAGATTGGTTCTATTGTGTGAAGATGCTCAGCAAAGAAAAGTATATAATGCATTTGTAACCTAAACTAAGGGTCTCCAGGCCTGCAGCTGGAGCTGACAGCTGTAGCACAGCTCTGTCACCCATGACTCTGGACTGCTGTATCACCTTGGATACAATAAACTGCACTTTGAAGAGCCGCCTGGAGTCCCACATCCCTCATTTCAGCTCTCACAAACTGGTGTTGCCCGGAACTGCCATTGCCCAGATCCAGAAATTTCCTGGTGCTGGTGCAGCCCAAGTGCAGCAATTTGCAGGCAAAAACCCCCAAAATCTGGCAATTTTCCACTGCTGGCTCTGTTGCTGCCCAGACCTGGAGTTTCCCAGCACTGCCATTGCCCAGATGCAGAAATTTCCCAGTGCTTGCAAAGCCCAAGTGCAGCAATTTGCTGGCACAGAAATACAAAACCTGGCAAATACCTGGGGCCGGCACCACCCAGATCTGGTGTTTTCCAGCACTGCCAGTGTCCAAACATGGCAATTTCCTGGTGCTGGCACAGCCCAATTCCAGCAAATTGCTGGCAAAGAAAGCCTAAATCAAGCAAATTCCTGGATTTAAAAGGGATTTAAAGCAACCCAATCTCATGTTTGCTGACACCGCCAGTGCCCAGATCCGGAATTTTTCAGATGCCTGCACAGCATAATTCCAGCAATTTGCTGGCAGAGAAGGTTCGCATTTGGCAATTTCCCGGTGCCAGCACATTCCCCACCCAGATCTGGTGTGCACTGGCACTGCCAGTGCCCACATCTGGCAATTTCCTGATGCCAGCAAAACCCAAAGGCAGCAATTTTCTGGCAAAGAAAGCCCAAACTTGGCAGCACCCACATCTGCTGTGTTTGGGTTGGTTTAAAAGAAGGAGACCTCGGCTTAAGGCTTTGGGAAAACCCTCTTTAGGGTGAGCAGGAGCTCCCGCCCATAATCCTCTTGTTCAGTTATGCAGATTGTTACTAGAAAGTTCTGAGTTCTCTTTGCTACCATTGGTTACTTTTTGCCCCAAAATTGTAATATTCTTAATCATTCCTTCCTCTTGGATCCTTCCCTCAGATCCCACCTTAACCCCTCCCCATAAATAAATGTATAAATATCCCTGCTAGATCCTGGACCCAGGCTTTTTTCTGCTTCGCTCTCTGTACTGTGCACGCCATCCTGTTTGTTGTGTTTGCCTTCAGTAAAGTTCTGTTTCCACACAACCAGATGAAAGCAGTCTCTGTCTGTAAAGTGGCCAGAGCTGGTTCTCAGGGAAACCACTGGCCAACGGTCCGGACGAGGACCAGAAGGTTTCGCTGGTGTTTGCTGGCACTGCCAGTGCCCCGATCTGGAAATTTCCCTGTTCCAGCACCACCCATGTCCAGCAATTTGCTGGCACAGAAAGCTAAAACCTGTGGCAGCTTCCTGCTACTGGGTCTGGCACCACCCACATCTTGTGTTTGCTGCACCAGTGCCCAGATTTGGAAATTTCCCGGTGCCAGCAGAGCCCAAATCTGGCAGATTTCTGTCACTGGCAATGACACCACCCAGATCTAGTGTTTGCTGGCAGCGCCAGCACCCAGATCTGAAAACTTCCTGGTGCTGGCACAGCCCAAGTCCAGGGATTTGCTGGCACAGAAAGCCAAACTTTGGATATTTCCAGGTTCTGGCATCAGCATCATCCAGATCTGGTGTTTGCTGGGACCGCCAGTGCCCAGACTTGGAAATTTCCTGATGCCTTCACAGCCCAGGTCTAGCAATTTGGTTTTAGCTAGCTGGGGCAGAGAAGTTCCTCGGACTGTGACTTTCCTTTTTCTTGGAATTGTTTAAACCCGCTCTGGAGGGAAGTCTTTTCCTCAGCTAGTAGGGGGAGGGGCCACTGGAACTTGCTTTCTAGACTGACCCCTTTTGGAGGTTTCCTTCCAAAATTTGCCTGAAACCAGCACAAACAGTCACAATGAAAACTTCACCAGTGGCACAACTCCCCAGCCCAGCAGGAAAAGAACGGACATGTAAAGTTCTCCTAACATTTGTCCTGCTTTGCTGCAGAAGTCCTGCTGCACACACTGTGCACTGTGGAAAGCTAAGAGAAGCTGCAGCTGGTGGCAAATCTTGTGACAGAGGCTCAACCTTGTTCTCCATGAGAGATTCTTGAGAAGAGCAGACAGCAGATGATTCCTGGAAAACTGAAACAGCTTTCCAGAAGGGAAATGAGAATGAAAGAAACAATCCAAGATGTTTTCCTCTATTTATTTCTATGCTCCTCTTTTCCATGTTGCACTGCTTCTCCATCCCATTCATTCCAAATGCACCTCACCTCTAAAATCTGTGACTTGGCAAGTTTTAGACACTCTAAAATCCCATGAGCTACACACAGTTTTCCTTTCCACACAGGAAAGCAACACTGGAGGTGTAAGTGCAGTGTTTGGGTCAGGTAGGAATCCTACCCCAAGGGAAGGTGCCCCGACAGTGTCTGACCCTCAGCAAGGACAATGCTCAGCAGCAAGCGAGGGGATCGCTGTGCCAGTGTGCAGGAGTCAGGGCTCTGCATCTGGGCTCAAGGCTGCAAAGTTCCCGTGTTTGGACAGACGGAGGGGCTGTCCCCGGGGCGCGCGGGGCTCGAACGTGGGGCTCGTGGGGCGAATGGGGAACAGACACGGGGACGAACGGCCCCGGTGCTTCAGTTGCAGCAGCGGCAGCAGCGGCGGCAGCAGCAGCGGCGGCAGCAGTAGCGGCAGCAGCAGCAAAACAGATAATTTTGAATAGTCTTTCTCTCTCTCTCTCTCTCTCTCTTTCTCTCCCTTTCCCGCTGTTGGGCACCCTACTCTCGGGGTCCCTTGCCCAGCGTCCCTCTCCTCTCCCCGCCTCCCTCTCCCCTGCCGGGCTCGGCCATGGCCCCGGCCCGCCCCCGGCCCCGGGCGGGGCTGCCCCGTGCCCGGCCCCGGCCGTCCCGCCGCGGTCTCGCCTGCGCCCGGCTCAGGCTGTACTGGCGGTGGCGCTGCTGGGCGGGCATCAGTGCCTGGGGCCGGGGCGGCATCGCCGCCCTTTGCCTCCGCCTGGCCCGAGCCCGGCCCCGGACCCGACGCAGGGTCAAGTCCCGACCCCGGCCCCGGCCCCAGCCCCAGCCCCGCCCCCGCCCCCGCCCCCGCCCCCGGCCCCGCCCCCGGCCCCGGCCCCGGCCCCGGCTCCTCCCGCGGCCCGCGGAGGACACAGGCGGCGCGGCCGCTCCCGCCGCCTCCGCTGCGGCTTCCCCGGCCCGAGCTCCGCCGCTCGGCAGCGCGGCCGCCAGCCCCGAGCCTCCCGTGCCGCGTTCCGAAGATGGAACGCCTGGGCATGGCCGGCCCGGGGCGGGTGAGGAGCGCTCGGGGGCCGTTGCTGGCCCCGGGCCGAGCGCTGACAGCCGCGTCCCGCCCGCAGGGACGGCGCAGGAGGCCCTGCAGGAGCGGTACAGGCTGGGATCGCTGCTGGGGCGCGGCGGATTCGGCAGAGTCTTCGCGGCCACGCGGCTCTCGGACGGCGCCCCGGTGAGCGGCGGGGCCGGCGGCGGGCGCAGGAGGAGGGGATGGAGGAGGAGGAGGAGGGCGGAGGGCGGAGGATGGGGCTGGCAGTGCGGGCGGCGAGCTCACCCCGCTGCTGCCCTTGGCTTGCAGGTGGCCATCAAAAGGGTGCCACGGAACCGCGTCCGGCACTGGGGCGAGCTGGTGAGTGAGCGGGGCCAGCAGCCGGGGCTGCCGGCCGGGGATGAGCCGGCGCCCGGCACGGTGGGAGCCACCAGGACGCCCCGAGAGAGAGCGGGCGTGGGGCCAGCGCAGGGCGCAGAGCATCCCGGGCTGGCTGAGGGCTTCCCCAGGCCTGGCACGGCATCGGCCCCACTGACGGCATCGTGCTCCTCCCGCAGCCCGACGGCACCAGTGCCCCGCTGGAGATTGTTCTGCTGGCCAGGGTGTCCACTGGCTTCCCCGGTGTGGTCCAGCTGCTGGAGTGGCTCGAGCTCCCCAACTGCATCGTGATGGTGCTGGAGCGGCCAGAGCAGTGTCAGGACCTGCATCATTTCATTCGGGCACGGCGGTTCCTGCCTGAGGAGGTGGCACGGGAGCTGTTCCGCCAGGTGCTGGAGGCCGTGCGGCACTGCACCAGCTGCGGGGTCCTGCACCGCGACATCAAACCAGAGAACATCCTGGTTGACCTGGACACCGGGCAGGCCAAACTGATTGACTTTGGCTGTGGCACCTACCTGCAGGACACAGTCTACACTCACTTTGCAGGTGAGCCTGCAGAGGGCTGTGCTCCCGCTGCTGACATCTCATGGCCCAACATCTCCCAGCCCAAGCTGGCTGTGGCAGTGGGGATTCTCCCTTTTGCTGCCAGTCAGGACACTGAATCTTCAGCTGCGTTGCTTTAGAGCAGGGCTGGGTGGGCAGCCATCTTCCAGCCCTGCTGGCAGCCTTTGCCAGCCACTCTGCCCAGGACTAGGGCTGGGCCGGGGCAGCCAGCCCAACCAAAAGCCCCGTGGGTTGGGGTAGCAGAGAGGGAGGGCGGAACCTTTGCCCCAGCCACTTTGGTATGCAGATGACAGGAAGGGCTTGGGCTGCTTCACTCGCCCTGTTTCCCTTGGCTTCATATTATTTTTGGGGAAATGCAGGCAGGGAGGATAAGGGCATGTTTTTTCCCCAGCATGGAGTGGGTTTTTCCTTTGCATGTCATGGTCAGGCCTAGCCAGGGCTGCCCTCTTCCAACACCAGAGGCTTCTTTTCCAACCCTAACTTTGTGCACAAGTCCCAGATGCTGGCGAGAGGGCAGTGGTCACGCTGTGTGCCCCTGACGCAGCCCCCGCACACCCAGGGATGCTGGGGCCAGGCTCTGGGAGCAGCAGCATCCCCCTGATGAACTCCATCTGTATTCCATAGGAACACTGTCCTACAGCCCCCCGGAATGGAACGACTTTGGCTGGTACCATGGCGAGGCAGCAACAGTCTGGTCCCTGGGCATCCTACTGCATCAGATGGTCTGCGGGGAGCACCCTTTCAGAAGGGGCCAGAACCTCAGCTGGGGCCAGCTCCCGCTGCCACAAGGGCTCTCTCAAGGTGGATCCTCTTCTCTGGGCATGGGGGGAATCCCAGTGCTGGGAGCCAGCAGCGGGCTAGTGGGCATCCTGCTCTGGCAGCTGCTGAGGAGGTGGCACATGTCCTGCTCTCCTCCAAAACAGGGAATTGATGGGAAAGTTTAGGCCCAGCTCTGAGCACATCCAGCATGGCCTGGGCGTGGGAATAGTGGGGCAAAGCAGACAGGAGCCTTCTCTGGCTGACCGACAGTTTCTGCTTTCTCTTCCCAGAGTGCAAAGACCTGATCAGGTGGTGTTTATCCGTGAACTCCTTGGACAGACCCACACTGGAAGACCTGTTCTGTGATCCTTGGATGTGGGATATTCCTCTGCCATAAAAGAAGGGGGAGAGCCACAGGCACACTTTGATCCAGGGCCCTGGTAAGTTCCTGCTCCACATATGCCTTGGCAATGAGAAGCAAAGGAACCCAGAGCTTTTTGTGCTGCCTGTGTCACTGCACCGGGGTCATGGGATGGGAACACACAGCCCTTGTGCTGGAGCTGAGCTGCTCTGCCCAGCACTGGTGGCCGCCATCCCAGCTGGTTTTGCTTGTCCTGGTTCCCTGACAGCTGGGGCCCTGGGCAGAGCCCTGAGAGTCTGGTCTGCCCCCAGGGAAGGAGAAGGAGCCCCTGGAGAAGCTGTACCGGGTGGGGATGCTGCTGCTGCTGCTGCTGCTGCTGCTGCTGGAGACAAGACATCAAGGATGACAAGCTCTTCCTCAGCGTGGCCACTGGAGGCTGAAGGTGGTGCACTTTGATTCTGGCACCTTCTTCAAAGCCAAACTCCACAGGGAATTTGCAGATGAGTCCCACCCGGGAAATTCTGCCAGATCTGGGCATAACCCAGCGTGGCGAGGAACCAAAGGCTCCCCCTTTGCTGGGGCAGATGCAACTCATTCTTCAGTGGCTGCCCAGCTGCTTTTGGCAGGGTGGGGCATGGGCTGGGGTGGGTACGAAATGGGATTGGGCTCCTGGCCCTGCCAACAGCCCCCAGCACCCACTGTGCCCTGGGCTGGGGCTGGGGCAGCCAGCCCGACACAAACAAAGCCCCATGGTGGGAGCAGAGGTGGGACTCCAGAACCTGTGCAGAGCTGCTTTGCTGTGCAGGCAAGGAAGGGCTTGGGCTGCTCCACTGCCCTTGTTTGCTTTGGGGTCACCGTGATTTTGGGGGGCAGTGCAGAGGGGAAGAGAGAAAGTGTGGGTTTCCCACAGCCATGGCTGGGTTTTTCCCTGGCATGCAGGGGTTGGGCCTTCCTCAAGACCCTGACAGAGATAAGACTTTTTACCAATTTTCTTGTTTTCCCATTTTGTCTCTAAACTCTTTTCAATAATGTGTTGTTTGTTATTCCAGAGGAAGCGTTCCAGGTGGTCCAGTGTGGATGGGGAAGTGCTTGGGAGCAGCTGTGGTGTGGATGGGCCGTGCCCCTGGAGAAGGCTGAGGCCATGGTTTGGGAGCAGCTTTTCTTCCAGCCATGGGTGGTGTGAGGTGGGTTCCCTGTGTGCTTGGCAGGGTGGGATCAGAGCTTTTGGGAGATGGCAGCGAGCACAGGAGTATCCTGCTCCGGGCAGCTGCTGAGGGCTGGATGTGCCGTGGCTGGCTGCAGGCTGGGCACATGTGCTGCCCTCCTGCTCTGTGCCTTTGGCAGCAGGGATGGGCAGCTCTGGGCACAGCTCTGGGTGCAGCCAGCATGGCCTGGGCACCGCAGGCCTTGGCACAAGGGCACAGGAGCCCTCAGCTGATGGGCACTTTCTGCTTTCTCTCCTTGCAGCCGGGCTCTGCGGGTGCTGAGGCTGCTCTGGGCTCTGCCAGGGCTCTTCTGGGCTCAGCCCTGGGCCCAGCTGGGCTGGCTCTGCCCTCACATTGCTCTGACAGCTCTGCATCAGACGAGCCCATTGCGAGCACAGTGCCTGAGCTTTCTGCTTTGGCAGGTGAGTGAGACTCTGCTGCAGGCCCAGAGATTGCAGCTGGGGACACACATGCAACTGGCAAGGACCCAAATTCTCCACAGTCCCAGCTGAACACCTGGATCTATACAGGGTGTTTTGTGTGTCCCGTTCTTCCTTCTTGATTGGCTGGAATTGTGCAATTGCACTTTCTTCCTCCTCTAGAAGTGCCACGAGTGGGCCAAAGCTGGCGAGTGGGCCGTGTTCCTGAGGTACTGCAGTCTGGAGCTGATGGATGGAGAATTGCCCTTCTGCACTGCCAAACCAGAGCAAAAAGCTGTCAGTGGGAGTTCGTGTCTCTAAGAAACTCCTGGCAGTTACAACAGGAATGTGCAGCTCATTTGCAGGGTGAGAAGGAAGGTGATCTTCTAAAGGATTTGGGGTTTGACAGAGTTTCCATTCCCAGTCCTGCTTGGAGCTGGAAGGGCACAAAGCAATTTCCTCTTGCTTCGAGCACAATTTCAAATACCAGTGTTGGGAACAAAGCCCAAAATCTTTTAAGAGGCTGCTGAGGTCAGTAAGATGGATCCATGCCATCAGCACATTTACAATGTAAAGAACTGAGTTCTCTTTTGAAAAGATCATTTACCTCTTAATGCAAAGAATGTGTCTTTGCCTTTATGTTTTGTTTTTTTCATTAACATTGTGTTATGTTTTTTCACTAACACTTGGATTTTATTCTTATCTTTTACAATTTACCTAGTTTTTTCCTTTTTCCTTTTTTTCCTTCTAAATAGAAAACATGTCCTACAGAAGAAATGTCCTTTGCTCCTGGTTCCCGTGTGGAGCAGCTCCCTTCCTGCTGGCTGAGCTGCTCAGGCAGAGCCCGGCAGCTCCTGGCCCTGCAGGGCTGAGGCTTTTCCCCGTTGCTGGGCACAGACTGATGGAGCAGTACTGCTGAACACGGGCACACAGAGGGACCAGCAGCAGCTGCCTTTGGCCACCTGAGGCTCCAAGGCCCAAACTCTGAGCAGCCAGGGCTGGAAGAGACTGGCAGGATCTGATCCCTGACTCTGGGCCAGGGCTGCACAAATGACCCCACGGCAGCAGCACCAGCAGCAGCAGCAGCAGCAGCAGCAGCAGCAGCAGCAGCAGATGGAGCTGACTTTGAGCACAGCCCCTGCCCCTATTCCCTCCCGTGTGCAGCGGTGTCACAGCAGCCTGAGGCACCTGGGAGCCCCCAGTGCCAGCAGGGACTGGAGATGGCAGCCCTGGGCTCCTGGAGGCTGTGCAAGGAACAGAGCTGGGCACTCCCTGTCCATGGGGAGCTTCCAGATGGAAAAGGCTGCTGTACCCAGGCAGCTCCAAGGGCACAGAAAGGAGGCTCTGGAGCACTGGATCTGTGCCAGTGCCACAGTCTTTGGCAGCAGCCAGCGAGCCCTGGGGGAACAGAGGGCACAGCAAGAGGGACAGAACCAGGCAAGGGCTGAGACTGGAGAGAGCCAGGCCTGGGAGCAGGAACAGCTGCTCCATTGCACTCTTGGAGAAAGCTCTTGGCTGGTTCAAAGCGCTGAAAGATGTGAAGGGCAGAGAGGAGGCCACAGCAAACAATGCTCCTGTTTGCACAGCCTCCCCTCTCCGTGTCCCAGAAGGAATTGCATGGACTGTGCTCTTCTCTCCGATTCGTCTCGTTCAGCATGAGCACCTCAGCACCAGGAGCTGAAGGAGCTGAAGCCTCAGGCCACAGGAGCTGGGCAAGAGGAGACTTTCTGAGCAAAGTAATGCTGCTAAAATAGCCCCAGCGGAATGCAGTGGATATTAGCATGGAGCCACAGAATCCTTTCTGTTGGAAAAGCCCTCTGAGCTCACCCAGTGCAGCCAGTCAGCCAGCAGTGCCAAGCCCAGCACTAAACCACGTCCCTGAAGTGCCAAGGTCTGGACACCAGCCCTGAGTGAGGCCTGGACAGCAGGCCCTGAGCCAAAGATGGCCTCTGGATGAACCTTCCAAGCAAAGGTTATCTTTGTATCTGCTCCCTGATGAAATATGCATGGTCATTAGCACTGAGATAGATGTAGCCACTCATTAGTGAAACATGTATTGACCTTCGTGTATTTAGAAGCCAGACAAGGCCATGAAATCTGACATCTGGCCTTGTTTGGGGCTGTATGGTCAAAGTCACCTCCCTTGGTTCCTCCTTGAGCCCTGGCCAGGCTTTGGGAGGAACCCAAGAGGAGGATGAAAGCAGATGTTGCCACACTAGCAGTGCTGTCAGTTTGTTCATTCAGCACTGTCAGAGCTGGGCCCTCTCCCAGCGGAGTTGGAGCCTCACCTGGGGCTGGAGGCACCTGCAGGAATTCCCAGTGCCCAGGAGTGGCTCTGCAGCCGTTGGCTGTGACAGCTTCCCCAGCTGCTGTGTGGGTCTGGGGGATGGTAAAGGCTGAGGGTAAATGCTGCTGGATCTTCGTTAATCACTGCTGCAATCTTTGGTGGTGATTGCTGGGTGCATTGCTGAGCTGCTCCTGTTGCGATTCTTTGCTGCTCTGAACTGCAGGAAATGACACTGATTCCTTCAGCTGGAGTCTGTGGCTTTGGTGCTGACCCTGCCCACTGGCAAAACAAAACTGGCACAGTCTGGCCAGATCCCAACAAAATGTCACTTGTTCAGTGTAAATGGGAGGAATCGAGCCCATCAGAAATTCCCAGCTGGGAAGCCCTTTCCTGGAGTTCCCTGGCTCTGGAGTGGGCTGAGGTCGGAGCCCCGTGGGAGCAGTGGGGCAGTCGGGTAAAAGAAGCTGCACCCCTGGATGTCTTCAAATGCAATCCAAAAATTGCACATGGAAAAGGAAAAGACCTTGTGGGTTTGGGCAGACAAAGATGAATTTGTTGAGAGTACATAGGAAACAGCACTTTCAGAAGGAACAATGATTGTTGGAATGCTCCCACATGGAGCAAGAGAAGAAGGTTTTAATCTTGAACTGATATGCATTTGTGCAAGTGAAATATCTATATACATAATAATTATATATGTATTTATAGTATAATAAGACCTCAATGTATCTATTTATATAAATTTATTTATGTCTGTATCTATCTATATTTCTATATCACTATCTATCTATGAAATTATATAATAACGTGAAATAGTGCTGACAATACTAATTTGGTAGCTTTGGCTGCTCAGGGATGTAACACTAAATACCCTACAGAACAGGACTGGCCAGGACCCTAATGTCAGTGGTCAACTTTTTGAGATTGTATACAATGAAAAAGGGAGAAAGGGAGAAAATTGGCTATTTTTGCAGGGGTTGCTGATACTGTGGTGCAGGGTGCTTTGTCTGTTCCTGTGAAAAATACTGTGATTTTGCCTGCAGGGTTTTTCATGTACCAGATTATGCACAAGCTGCCGGATTGGTTGCACGGGTGAAGGGGTTGTTAAAAGAGCAGTTGGAAAAATAAGGAGATGGGAACCTTTGTCCATGGAGAACCCATCTCCCAGATGTGCTCCATGCCCTTCACAATGGCCCACTGGGGAAATGGAAACCCCCAGGCTGTGCATGGCTGCCCCCAATTTGCAAATCCAACCATGGGCAGTGAGACTTGGGCTGCCTGGGAAATTGTTCTGGCTGTGATGGCCCCTGGCAGGGCCAGCCCAGAGGCTGCAGGGCTGGGCCTTCATGCACTGGAATTAATTAGGAGAAATTCAAAGCCAATGAGAGCTGTCAATTCTGAAACAGGAATTCAGATTCCTCCAGGACATTTTGCTTTGGTTACTGCTCCCTTGGAGCTTGGCCTTGCAAAGTGTTCCTGTCATGGCAGGAGGAAATGATGCAGAATATCAAGGAGAAATTACAGTAATTCTGTAAACAATAGTGCCAGGATTGGATTAGTCAACCCTGTGACAGGGTAGTACAATTATTGATACTGCATTTTTAGGAATGATTGTGAAAAAAGGAGATCCACCTCCAATCACCACTGTTTGTGCAAATAAAGGGTTTGGGTGCAGCAGTCCTAATAATGGAGCCAGAGTGTGGGTCCCGAGGCCAAAAGGCCCTCCCAAGGCAGCTGAAGGAGCAGCTCCTGGGAAAGACAACTCTGAGTCCTGAAACCTGGGCAGGAACAATGGGAATGTGTCCCTGCATCCAAGGATTCTGTGTGAGAACAAGGAGATCTGACAGGATATGGTTTTACACATCCTGCCAGACCAGATCTCCCTGTATGCCCCAAGGGCCCCTTTGGAAAATTTTCTGATCCACAGGGCTCCATGTGAAGGCTGCTGTGACACTGAGGGACTTGCACAGCAATTCCATCCAGGAGCCTGGGTGCCCCTCAGGGACTGGGACCCGGCCCCTTCCAGCCAGAGGGGAAAGGGCTCCCCCCAAGCCTTGTTAGCCACAGACAGCATGGTAAAGCTGAACAGCAAAGGGCCTGGGGGCATTATTCTGGAATTAAAAAGGTGCCAGCTCCATGCAAAACAGAATTCTTGTTCCTAATTGGAATGAGATTGAGAAAAAAGAATGAAGAACGGTGTCACTAAAGTACTGCTGATGTCTGTAAGGTGTACCTTGATAGTCAGCCAGAATCTTTGTCTGCCACAAACACCTCTGGTGTTTCACCAAGGGATTGGTCATCAAAATGTAATGATGGGTTATGATGGATTGCTGAGCTTCTTTTGTAATTCATTGCTAATGATGATGTGCTTTGCTGAGCTTATCCTTTTGTAAATCTTTGCAGCTGTGCATGATATAAATGACACAATTCCTTCAGTTGGTGTCTGTGTCTTTGGTAGTGACCCTGCCCACTGGAGAAACAGGGCCCCCTGTTGCCTAAGTGTTCCCTGGGAAGGCAAAAGCCCTCCCTCCAAAATTCCCCCCTTCCTCCCTGTTCCCCCCTTCATACCCTGAGCATGATGTGCTCTGGTCTGGGCTATGCCCAGGTCAGTTGGGGTCCCCTGTCCTGGCTGTATCCCCTGCCCAGCTCCCCCACAGCCCCAGCCTCTCCCCAGCGTGGCTGGACGAGGGGCAGGACAGGCCTTGGCTGTGCTGCAGCTCAGCAAGAACAAAACCATCTCTGCGTGCTCAGCGCTGTGCTCAGCACCCGGCCCAGCATTGTCTCAGTTCCAGGGGCTGTGCCCTCAGTCCCTGCCAGGGGTTTCCATGGCAACTGCCAGGCCAGGTGACCCAGGTGTCCCCCCCAGTGCCGGTTGCCATGGCAACAGTGCCCAGCCCTGCCCCTTTCTGTCTGGCTGACCTGGCCTTTGGCCCTGGCAGTGCCGTTGGCTGCTGGTTCCTGGTGCCTGAGCGGCCAGCGCGGCACAGGACAGGTGGCCATGGCACAGCCCCCAGCAAGGGATCCCCTCTGGCTCTGGGCACTGACACCAGCCCTGAGCAAGGGCCAGGGCAGCTTTCCATGGCCACCAACCATCACAACAGCTCCGGCATTGGTTGCCATGGCACCAAACCAAGGAACGGGTCCCCGTGGCCATTTCCATGGCACCTGGTGGCACCAACGAGTGTCACTGCAATTGTACCTGGAACAGCCCTGGCACTGCTTTGTCCCAGGGTTGCCATGGCCGCTGAGGACAGCAACAGCTCTGCAGGCAAGTGGCCATGGAACCTGGCTGCAGAAATGGCTCCTTGGGCTGGTTTCCAAGGAAACCTGAACTGATGGGGGTTGCCATGGCACCCAAACCCAGCAGTGGGGTCATTGCAGTGTCCATGGCAACAGTCCCTTGCAATGGCACCACTGCATGTTGGGATGATGATCCACCCTCACAGCTGGCCCAGGGCAGGTCTGGAGTGCTCCTGGTGGCAGCTTGGGCTTGGCACACACTTGAGGAGGATGTCTGTTTGCAATGGGGAAACTCAGGAGTTTTAGATTGCTTCAAAAATCAAAGAAGGAAAATCCCTCTTTGGCTGTGTGCAGCCAGTTCTTCAAGCAAAGCAGGTTCCAGGTGAGTGAGGAGAGACACAATGGGCTTGGGGAATGTGGAGCAAGGTTGTCTACACTGGCTCAGAGCTCAAGGCACAGCTTCTCTGAGCAGGCCAGGGCTCCTTAGGAGAGTCCCTGGATCAATATCAGTCACTGAATGCTGCAATCACCTCTTGTGTAATAGGAACAGCAATAAAAGACACCCTTTAAAATAGGACTACATATTTCCTGGAAGCTCTTTGAACTATTTCTCCATAACTGTCAAAGGAAACCGTCCTAATGAACTGCACTGGAGCAGAGGGAAATCAAGGCAGAGCCAGGGTTTGTCAGGACTTGCTTGATCCTCATGAGCCTCACTGTGCATTTGGAGCTGAGCCCTTGAACATCAGGGCCTGGCAGGAGATTGCACAAACCTTGCCAGGAGTCAAAGGCAGAGGAAACACCCCAAGTTTCTCCAGGCATTCATGGCTCCCACTGAGGTCCCTCTCCAACACAGGCTCCTCATGCACTCCTTGCAGGAGAGAATTGGTGACCAGGATGGCACAAAAACCTCTCAGACACTCAGTGTGGAAAGGAAAATCCAAAGCACCTTCAGCACCTTGAGTGTCTCAAAGCATTAATGAGCCCCACTGAGTGTCAGTACAAAGCTCTCCAGGGACTAATTAACTCAGATAATTGGGGCCATGATTGGACAAATATCTCCCAGAGTCTATCCCAAGGGAAACACTAAGTACCTTAAAAGAACTGAAGTACCTTGAAGCATTAATGAGCCCCACTGAGTGGTGTTACTGACAAAGCCTCTCTAAGAACTAACTACAACACATAATTGGAGGCCATGACTGCACAAAGCTCTCAGAGACTCCAAAGCAAAAGCAAAACTCCAAGTCCTTTGAAAAGCCTGAAGTCCCTGCAGGGAGCATTCAGGAGCCCCCAGGGCCATTGCTGAGCAAGGCTCCCCAGGGACTCCTTCCAGCAGATCCTTGAGGCCACTGGGATGTGGGCTAGGGGGATATGCTGAGGACCGGACAAGGGGGTGACAGTGCCCAGCCTGGCTGGGGCTGTGCCAGGAGGCCCCAGTGCCTCAGGACAAGGTGTCTCCTCCCAGCCCTTGGTGACACAGACCCTGCTGCTGTGCCCCAGGGCACCAAGACTTGGCTTCTCTTTGTCCGCAGCTGCCATCAGTGCCTGCAGTTCTCTGCTCTGCCTGGGGCCTGGGGACACTTTCCCTGTCGTGTCCCTTACAGGGATCTCTTCAAAGTACAAGAAACTTCAGTGTTTCAATAGAACTGAGTTCTTGAGGGTTCTTGAAGGTTCTGTGACATCCCAGAGCTGGCTGTGACATCACAGAGTAGGGTCTGAGGCCATAGAACACAGTCTGCCATCATAGAGGGTGGCTCTGTCGCATCAGAGAGTTGGTTGTGACATCACCTGGTGGCTGTGGAACATCATAGAGCAGGCTGTGACATCACAGAACAGATTGTGACATCAGAGGGTGACTTTGTGACATCAGTCTTCGGTGATGTCACAGCACTGCTGTATGACATCACAAGGTGACATCGAGTTGGCTCTGTGACATCAAAGGGGCAGTGTCACATCACAGAGAAGGCTGTGTGACATAACAGGGGCTCTGTGACATCACAGGGGCAGTGTGACATCACGGGGGCTGTGTGACATCACGGGAGCTGTGTGAGGTCACTGGGAAGGTCACTCTGCCCCGGCCCCCCTCACAGCTCCCCCCAGAGCACTCCAACCCTGCTCGTGCACAGCGGGGTCCCCTGTCCTCCCGGGTCCCCCCACCTCTGGCCCCGCAACCTCCCCCAGAGGATGTTCCACGAGATCGACCCCAGAGCCTGACACGGGGACGGGTGACCGGGGCCCTGGGGGTGGCACAGGGGGACAGGGACCTCCCGGCAGGGTCCCTGTGTCCCCCAGAGCCAGAGCCTGGGCCAGGGCTCCTTCACCCTGTTACGAACGAGGGCTTGAGAGCGCTGAAAAAATCCCCAGCAAGGGATCAGCAAAAACCAGATTTAATATTAACCAACAGCAGCACAAAGTTCCTTGGCAAGAGTCGTTCTGCTCCTGACTGGACTCTTCAGGCACACCAGGGAAACAAAGCAACAACAAAACCAAACAGAATCCAGGCAATCAAACCAGAAATTAGAGAACTGAGAACTGAGAACTGTCCCTCTGTGTGTGTGTGTGTGACACAAGGACAGCAAGGGCAAGGATAAAAGGAACACGGCCTGAAAGCTTAACAGAGCTCAAACTTAACCGGACATTACTTATACATTAGCCTTAACTGATAGTTTCAACCTCACAATTTAGCAAAAGAGCAGAGCGTAACAGCATGTAACCTAACTTAAACCTATGACTTCCCAATTTAACAGAGGAATAACATTTAACAATATTGAACTTAACATAAAACTTATATTAAAGGTAACCACTTAGCAAAAGAAAAACTCTCAGCAGCATTTAATTTAACTTAGGCCTTGTGATTTAACCTTCCCTACAGGCCTGACTGACTCAGCTATCCAAGGCACAACAACTCCTCAGAGAGCAGCATTTCTGCAACATTTCCCCAGGACAGGCACTCCTGTGTGCACACAGACACCAAGAGTCAGTGCAAGGCACCTGTGAGCAATTCCCCTGAGGGCAGGAAATGCTCACTGTGGATCCTTTGGCATCTCCCCAGTGGGCAAAGGGTTGAGCCTGGAGGAGTGGGGGGATCAGCCCAGGCTCTGTGGTTGTTCAGGATCCTCGAGTGCAGCAAACGGGAGAGTTCCCGGCTGGGAAATGCCCCACCCAGAGGGAGTCGCTGGCCCAGGAGAGCTCCAAGGGCTCCTTTTGGGGTGCTGTGCGCAGGGCCCCAAGAGAGAGGCTTCAGTCCCAGCAATGATTCATCCTGGCCGCACTTGGAATCAACAGCTTTCTTTGGCAGTGTGAGAACAGGGATGTTGTGCCACTGAGGGAACAAAAACAGTTCCCAGGGCTGCTCCTACAGAAACCAGGAGCTGGTTGGGCAGCAGCAGTGGCTGGAGCAGTGTTTGTGATGAGCTGCAGAGGAGCTGAGCCCAGGGGCTGTTGGCCAAGGCCGAGGCCCAAGGAGCATTTCTCAGCTGGCAGGGCGGCCTGAGAAGGGGAGGGGGGAACGCAGCAGCACAGGGCCATGGAACCAAGGGACCATTGTGACACTGTGGGGCCCTGTGAGACCAAGGGACCATTGTGACACTGTGGGGCCCTGTGAGACCAAGGGACCATTTTGGCAATGTGAGGCCTCGTGGTGTCATGGAGACCACTTTGACATTGCTGGGCCTCATGGAACCAAGGAGACTGTACTGACGCTGTGTGACTCCATGGCATGTAGGGATCATCATGACATTGAGAGGCCACATCGGGCCAAGGGTCCATTGTGACACCACCGGGCCTCATGGAACCATGGAGACCATTATAACACTTTGTGGTGTCATGGAACCAGGCAGCCATTGTGACACTGTGGGACTCCATGGAACCAAAGGTTCACTGTGACATTGCAAGGCCTCGTGGAACCATGAAAAGACAAATAAGACACTTTACAGCCTCGTGGAACCAAAGGGCTATTGTGACACTGAGGGGCCCATGGAATCACAGAGACCATTGCAACACTCAGGGGACTCATGGAGACCATTGTGATACTATGAGGCCCCATGGAATAAGCAAAGCATTGTGAGACTGTGAAGCCTCATGGAACCAGTGAGACCATTGTGACCGTGGGAGGAGCATTGTGATATTGTGGGGCCACGTGAAACCAAGAGGCCTTTGTGACACTGCAGGGCTGCATGGAACCAAAGCTCCAGGGTGACACAGAGTGGCCTCCTGTCATCAATGATCCATTGTGACACTGTGGAGCCAGAGGAGACCATTGTGACACAGCAAAGCCCCAGGGTCCAAAGGTCCATTGAGACATTGCAGACTTCATGGAACAGAGGAGTCACATGACATTGTGGGGCCTGGGGAACCATGGAGACCATTGTGACGCTGCAAGGGCTCATGGAATCCTTGGGACCATTGTGACACTGCAAGGGCTCATGGAATCCTTGGGACCATTGTGACACTGCGGGGCCTTATGACACCTGGGGGCCACTGTGACAGTTTGGGACCCCATTGAACCTGGGGGCCAGTGACACTGCAGGTCTTCTTGTAATCAAGGGGCCATTGTGACACTGCTGGAACCCATGGAATCAAGTCACCATTATGACACTGCGGGGCCCCATGGATCCAAGGAACCATTGTGACAATATGGAGCCCCATAAAACCAAGGGAAAACAGAACAGGTCTGGCTGCTTTGGCTTCCCATGGACTGCCTGACTGGTCCAAGTGACCTTTGCATGTTGAGGGTCACTTCTCATCTGCTGCTGAAACACTAGGGCTCTGTGCTTTCCTTCCCAATGGAAAAGAACTATCCTTCTGCTCCAGGCACCCATGGCCAGAATTGGGATTTCACCTCCAAAGTTCCTTATATCCAGAGATTGTTCCCATAGGCATATTGCCAGGATAAGTCTGGCTGGCAGTAGTTTCACAAGGGTCACCTCTCATCTGTCCCCAAAACACTGGGGGAGGCTCCATGCTCTCCTTCCCATGGGAAAGAACTGTCCTGCTTCTCCCGGTGCCCATGGCTGAGATTGGGTTTCCACCTGCAAATTCCCTAAATCCAAAATCTGCAATTACTGACAAGTCTAGCTGGCCTTGGCCTACTGCGGCTCTCACCTGCCTTCCAAATCTTGGGGCTCTGTGCTTTCCTTCCTATGGAAAGAACTGTCCTTCTCAGCCAGGTGCCCATGGGCACAATTGGGATTTCACCTCCAGTATTGCCTGTTGTGATAGACTGGAGGAGATTGTTGGCTCTAAACATTTTGTATGTGGGGGAGGAAGGGGCAGGTCCAGCCTTGCCCTGCCCTGTAAGCACAGCCCTTCCCTGCCCTGTGACCCCAAGGGGCCTCCAGTGGGTTTACGGTTTCTACCTGACCTGCGGCACACTCAACCCCCAGCACCACCGTTCCACCCTGGGCACTGGGGCCCTCTTGGCTCTACTCAGTGCTGCTGCTGTACTCGGGGCACCCCAAACCTTGGTAGGGACCCGTGTCCCCGCACTCCAGGGATTGTGTGCGACTCACACTGCCCCGATCCTCCACGCACCCGGAGCTCCGTTCGGGGTTTGCGTGCTAACTCACAAATTCACCTGCCACCTTTACTCGAGTTTGGTGCACAGGGAAAACACCAGCCAGATATCTGCAAGAGGTCAGGAATTACACAAATTTTTACAGGCAAAGTACAAAAAGCCAAGAAACTTTGGAAGAGGATTTCATGCAACATCCAATTACAAAGAAAACACTTATCATAGCAATAACTTCATTAACTTAGTTCATTTGACATAGAAATCAATGAACACGTAAGCTGTTGAGGTACCCAAAAATGTTCCATATAAAGAGCATTAGAAGGAGAAGAAAGAGAGAGAGACAGACAGAAGCTCTATAGAAAGACACACATATGACTAACAGCTCCTAGGGTTCCAACGTGTGTGAGACACAAACCCCAGGAGAAGGCAGAGTCCATACCAGGGGCTGACCTTGCACTCCATGTTTTTAAGCCTCCAGGCCTTTGTGGGCCTCTCCCCAGGTGGGATTTCTGATCACACAGGCAATCAGGGCTGGGTTAGCACTGTACCCACTGTGAGACTGATTGACAGCTCATCCCAGAGTGTCTCAGGATATTGATCTCATCCATCCTCTGATAGTGACTATGGTGACAGTGGGGAACCTCATGGAACCACGGGTCAGTTGTGACCAGGTGTGTCCAAGGACACCATGGTGACATCAGGGAATCTCGTGGGAACAAGTGGCCATTGTGATGCTGTGGATCCCCATGGAACCAAGGGAACATAGAACAGGCTGATGCCTTCAGTTTTAGCTGTCATATTTCCAGATTCTCTACTGCATTAGTCTGTAACTCTGGACTTCATACACAGGGTTAGCAAGTTCTCTTCACAGTGTAGTCAGACAAAACAATCCTTTTCCAGCCCCAGAACCGGACACTGTTGCAGTTTCAGGCACAAAAAGTGCAAATAACAGCGAATTGAGAAAAGCAAAATGGGAGGATGGGACTGCATAATCTGAGGCTGTAACTGGACAACTAACCCCAATATTTAAATGGACCAAACCTTATAAAAGTGTGAAAACTCCTGACCAGTCATCTATTTTGAGTGTAGCCTCAACTGGGCTTTTGTCCTGCTCAAGGTGAATCCTTTGAAGGCCTTTTAATAAATCCCAGCAAGAGGAAGAAGCCATGAGAAAGCTGACAACTCTTTGTGAGAACCGAGATGTGGAGCAGTGAAAAACAACTTGTTTTTCCTGAGAAAGAGCTCTAGGACTGTGGAAAACAACCTACTCTCCCTGAAAAAGAGCTGTAAGACTGTGATTAACACCAGCCACCTGTATAAACTGTATTTTCCCTCTTAGACAGAAAAATGAAAACTATCTCTCACAAACAACTTTTCTTTCACATACACACCAGGGGTTTGAGTGACCAGTCAATACTGGGTAACAACTTGTTGCTGACCAACTGGGGATAGACAGAAGATGTTCTTAAAAAACCCTACAAAAAGGCCTATAAAAAGACCGTATAAAAATAGCACAGGATCGCTCCTTTCTTTTTGCACCATATAACATGTCCTGCATCCCTCTATATCGGGCGCTGTTGCAGTGCCCTTTTATTTCATAGCTTTTTGGATGGTCTGTTCCAGTTCACCCCCTGTATGTTGTCTTTCCCCAAGCTGGATTATTCCCAGGTTATATCCCTCCCCTTTTACCCTTCAATCATTATAATCCTCACCTTGTATTCCAGTGCCTTCCCTATCCATCCCTGTAAACTCTGCCCCTGTTCTGGACCCTTCCCTGTCAGTCTCCTGTAAACCCCTCCCCTGCAGGTTCCGCCCCTCGGGAATTCCCCTCATGGATGATGCCCCATTGGCCCATGTGACCTGCCCTCTCCACCCCCTTATCCCATTGGTCCCTGAGATGTATTCCCCTCCTTTTGCTCCTCTCTCCCTGATTCCCTATTGGCTCAGCGATCATGCCCACCCACAGTTCTAGTGCTCTATAAAATCCTGAGCACACTGGTGCTTGAGGCTCTTTGGTGCCTGTTCCCTCTGATGAGTAAAGCTTCCTCAGAATCTCACACCAAAGGCCTCCCTCTCCTCTTTAGTCTGCTCTCTGACACTGACACCATTCCAGCTGTGGAGCAGGTGGCTCCAAGGTTCAGCTCTCCCTGTTTCAGGGGAAGCTGTTCCCCACTCATGGCATGCGGCGCCCCTGAGCCAGCTGTGTACTCCAGCGCGGTGTCAGTCCGGGGCTCCTGCTGGGCTGAGTCTGCCCTCAGGCAGGGCTCAGCTCCCCCACAGCATCTCGGTGTCACCTGTGAGCCCCGAGGAGAAGACACCTCTGTGCCCTCTGCTCAGAATTTCACTGCCAGGACAGCAGGAATGCAACCCAAACCTGCCTTCAATCTGCTGGGGTGGGCAACTCCTGCACCAGTGGCTTTCCGGCCATTCTGCTGCTCATGGCCAAGACATTTTCCCTGCCCCTCTGCCAGGGGAATGCCCTGTGCCAGTTCTGCAGTGAGGCTTCCTTGGGGCGATGCTGGCACCAGTGGTTCCTTCAGTATTGGAACTGGAGTCAGCGAACATGACTGGTGAGCTCTCAGGATGGCCGGGGACAACTGATCCACCTGGCCCACCCCAAAATTCACCCAAGTCCTGCTGGAGCTGATGGACCCAGTGGCCAAGAACGACCCAAGAGCCAGGTAGAACCACTCACCCTTTTCCAGGACACTGCGGTGGCTCTACCCCACCGTGGCCAGGCATTACAGGTGACCGTGTAGGGCCCCTCACCCAGGAAACCCCAGAGCCCCACAGTGCCCCATAGACAGGTAGACCCAGCAGCCCCATCCCGCCAGGAAACCAAATTTCAAGACCAATAAATAATTTAAACATACTTTTGACATAGGAAGATTTTTTTGGCATTTAAATTCTTTTGAGTAAATCAAGAATTTTGGGGATGTAATATTCTATTTGCAGGGTTGCCCAACGAAGGCAGGAATGATGCATTTAACTCCATGTTCTCAGAAGGCTAATTTATTACTTTATAATACTATCTTATAATAAAGTATACTATACTATACTATACTATACTATACTATACTATACTATACTATACTATAATATACTGAAGAACAGAGAAAGGATTCTTAGTGAATGTTCAAAAGATAATAATGAAAACTCGTGACTCTTTCCAGAGTCTCGACACAGCTTGGCCATAATTGGCCAATGAGTCAAAATAACTCACACCAGAATCCAATCAAACAATCACCTGTGGGTAAACAATCTCCAAACACATTCTGCACATGAGCACAATACAGGAAAAGCAAATGAGATAAGAATTGTTTTCCTTTTTCTCTGAGGCTTCTCAGCTTCCCAGGAGAGAAATCCTGGGCAAAGGGATTTTTTCAGAGAATGTGAATGCCACAGTGTTAGAGATGAGTAATGAGATGGTTGGCTCTCCCAATTAAAGGGTGAACATGATAAGTATGTTAAGAGAAGTTGTACAGATGTATAGTTATGTTACTGCAATGTGTCCCTCCCACCCAGCATTGTTATCCCGGGCTGATATTGGTAGTCCGGGCATTTGGGGAGGGGCAGATTGTTCCTAAGAGGCACGGCCTAGCAACACCTGCCCTCCAATGCAGTTCCACGAAAGCAGTCTACACCAATGGACAGTGACCAAGAGTCAACAGACAGCCTTTGGAAGGAGCTAGGGCTGCCTGTTGCAACAGCAAGGATATAAAAGGGAGAGCAGCCATTGTGTGGATGAGCCAGCCACGTGGTTACCAGCCACCAAGTGGGGGAGGCTCCCAGCGCTGTAACTTTTTCCTTATTTAGTCCTTTTGTTGTAAGTTTTATTAAGTTTTTAATAGACCTTTCAAAATATTGAGAAGTAAATGGTGATTTCTCACGGGGAGAAAAAGTTGTAAAAGAAAGTTTCTTTGAAATTACTTCTTTTTCTTTTAAACCCAGGTCATTCCTACCATGCTGACAGTGAACCACTGCCTTTCTCACCACTTGGACATCCACCCCCCCCATCAACCCACTCCCCCTGGACTCTGCACAACTCCCAACACACCATTTGTCTGGGGGAAGGCACAGACTGTGTAAAGGTAGCAAAGCCCAGACCTGGCCTGACTTCCCTGGACCACTGGAAAGGAGGAAATCCAGTTCCATGGACACAGAGCAAAGCTTTGCTCAAAGGATTTATTGATTCTTGATGATTGATTCTTCAGGGGAAATGGCCCATGGCTCAAAGAGTTCAGGGGTTTCCTCCAGTGATGATCATCTCCTCATGCCACTGGAGAGGAAAAAGTACACTGGTCCTTCACACCCTAAAAGACAAACCCCAGAACGTGACCTCTGGAGCCCACTGGGACATGGATGGGCTTTGTCTCCAGCCCTGTCCCTGCAGGCATGGCTCACCTAGGCATCAAGAGAGGCAGCCAGGCGCTTCTGTCGCAGGAGAGCCCGCAGCTCTTCAGCCACAGGAGGCTGGGGAAAAGGCAGCGTTAGAGACACAATGGGGGCAGTGGGCTGCACTGGGAGGCAGGGGAGAGCAGGGGGGCCTTGGGGAAGGGGCTGTGGCAGCAATGGGGTGCAGGAGCTGCTGTGCTGCTGCCCAGAAGCACTGGGCTCCTGGCCAAGAGCCACAGCTGGGGCAGGGGCTGCGTCCTGGCTCATCCAGGGGGTCCTGGGGTGACAGGGATGGAATGCAGCAGGGCCCTGGGTGAAGGCTTCCCTGGGGAGGAGCCCTGGGGCAGGGCATTGTCTGGGCTGTCAGGAGGGGTGCACTGAGCTGTGCTGGGACACACTGGGATGGCCTGGGCTGTGGTGGCCATGCAATGGGAGGGTCTGGCACCGGCAGAACTCGTGGTACCCACCAGAGGTGTCTCCAGGACCGCGAAATTGTCTAAATCCAACTGCAGAGAGACCAGGAGACCTCGCTGGTCACTGGGATGTCCCCGGTGCCAGCAAGGGATGGGGGGACAGCACTGCCCCCCAATTCCCTTAGGGGATGCTCTCCAATGCCAGCAGCCCACTCACCTCCCGCAGATCATCTTGGGTTCTTTCCAGGAGTGCCTGGAAAGGAGAACAAAGGCTGGGTCCGGACTGGACCTTGTGGGGCTGGGGTGGGAAATGGGTGCAGGGAGCAGGGTGCAGGCAGAGGGATGGGAATTCAGGGCCTCCAAAAAGATCTGTTTGAGGTGAGGGGAGACCCAAAAACATTGAGAGTCCAGGGGACAGGGCTAGGGGTGTGGAAGGAGCAGCGTGTGAGGTACAGGGGAGGAGAAAGGAATTGAGGTGTAGGGACATGGGAGTGCAAGAGAGGGGCTTGGTGGGGACAGGAGAATGAGGACAGGTGGGGACAAAACCAACAAGACTGGGAGATGGTGTGGGATTGGGGGGTGAGTCAGGGAATTGTACAGGGGGACCCCTCTGCAGTGGCCAGAAAGAAAGGCAAAGGATTGAGGGGGGACATGAAAGGAAAGGCCTCAGGAATGGTCAGTGGGAGGGCAGCTGGGGACCCTGAATGGGACACAGAGGAGGGACCAAAAGGGTGGGATGGGAGGCCAGAAAGGGCAGGATGTGGGGACAGCGTTTGGCTAGTGCCTTACCTTGGCCTGTGGATGGAGGAGGATGGAGAAGAGCAGGGCCACACTGAGCACAGCCACCTTCATCTTCCTCTCGCTCTGGGCAGCGCTGCCTGAGGTTGCAGCAGGTGAGGAGCACCTTTATCCCTGCCGGGACTCCTCCCCGCACCCTCCCTGCCAGCCCCCAGGCCAAAGCCCGGCTTGGCACAGCCCCCAGCCCTGGCCACAAGCCCAGCCCTGGAACAGATTCCATCCCACCCCACCTGTGGCACGGATCCAGCCCCCTTGCCCGGCATGCCTCCAGCTTCCTACACGGGGCAGCTGCCCCTGGAAGGGCCCAGGCACCTGGGGGGCCAAGGGGGGCAGGCAGGGAGCCAAAGGTACCTGGGGACCCTGTGGGGACAACCCCCAGTCCAACACAATCCATCCTCCAACAGCCCCCAGTGCCAGATCCCCCATCTCCTGCTGCCCCTCCCCTCCCAGAGCTTTCCCTGGGGGACACCCCAGAGCTGAGCCCGGCCGCAAACCCAACACGTGGGAGAACAAGGGGAACAAGGGACATGTGATCAGATGGCTGATTGGCATCTCAGGCACTGCAGACACTGGGGAGCACTGGGCAATGCTGATCACCTGCAGACAAGGCTGAGGGCTGGGGAATGGCTCAGCAGTGACAATTCCCACATCCACACAACCCGATACCCCTTTCCCCGCAGATGCCAAACCCGACCAAGATCCATGCCCGGAGCACTGTCCAGAGGGGAATATGCCCTGCCCTGCCCCTCATGCTGTCCCACCTGCAGCCACGGAGCCCTCCCAGAGCACCTGGGTCATGGCCCTGGCTCTGGGCCCAGGCCAGCACTGGCCCCGAGCAGGATGTGCCCATCCCAGGCACATGGGGAAGTGGGCACCTGTCCCCAGGACGCCACTCAGAGCTAATTGGGGTAACAGAGGTGCCCTGTGAGGAGGAGGGGTGTTGGTGCCCTGCCAGCATCTCTGACAAGCCCTGTTTACCCAGGGCCTGAGGCACCAGGAGGACATTCAGACATCTTGGGCTTCCAGGAAGGAAAATCCACGGTGAAGTGGTTCTGAAGAGCTGTCTATGGCTGTGATTCCTGTTTGACATTCCAGGGCATTAGTGAGGGGTTCTGCACATCTCTTTCCCCAGGGACAATGTGGATCCATCAGAGAAGTCTTATGACTCAGCTGGGAAAACATTTCAGGCCACTGCCCTGACTGTTTGCTCTGGAACTCACCCAAGGAGGCGCAGGGCCCAAGGGGGAAGATTTTCCATGGGGGTTTTGCTGCTTTGTGCCCTTGGAGAAGACACCAGAGTGTCCTCATGGGGGATTCTTGACCAGATGGACAAGAGCTGTGACATCATTGGTGGGTGGGGTCATCTTGGAGAGAAATTGAGGAAGTGTCTGCAGGGTCCTAAATGGTGAATGAATGGATGAAGGAGATTCTCACTGTCCTGACCCACTATCCAGCAAAACCACATCCAAGGGAAGAGGCCTGGTGGAATCAGGGGGGAAGCAGACCTTGTTGAGCCTGGTGCACACTGGGCAGTGTGGGGTGATCCCCTGCTGGTGTCCCAGCTCTCAGTGCAATACCACCACTCTGATGGACTGGATCCTTAAGAAACAAAAGAAGTGATCAAGCTCAGGGGAGGAGGGGATCTGGTCGCACTTCTCTTGTCTGGGAGTTTCTCTGCGAGGGGGGACATTCCATGAGAATTGGGATGCGGTAAAGGACAGGGCTGAGGGCAGCTGCTCCCTCTCTCTCTGGGCTTCGGAGGAGGACGCTGGGAGCTGCTGCTTGGAAAAAGGAATTGGTTGCTGCGGGTGGCCAGAGCAGCTTCCCCAGGCAGGTGCTGTCAGGTGCCTGCAGCACCGAAAGCGTCTCCACTTGGGGCTGCCTTGACAACTCCCCCAGCCCAGCAGATCCTGAGCCCGGATGGTGCAATCAAAGCCTCAGCAGAGGGACGAGAGGACTCCTCGCAGAGCAGATCCAGCTGGATTTATTAAGGGAAAATCCAAGGGTCCAGGGGAAGTGAGAGTGCAGAGGGAAAGAGGAGCAAGCAAGAACACAACATCTGCTGAAGGGAACCAGAGGCGAAGAGCCAGGAGCAGGACTGGGGCCAGGGTATATAACTGGAGGAAGGCAGGAGGGGTCAGGGTACAAATGATGCAATGGAGAAGGGAGCCAGGGCTGGAGATAAGGTGGGGTGACACAGGATGCACCAATAGGGGAGCAGCAATTTTTTGGAAAAAGAAGACAAAACACAGCAATTTCCTGGTGCCAAGTCTGTCACCACCCAGACCTGGTATTTGATGGCACTGCCCATGCCCAGATCTGGACATTTCCCTGTGCCACCACAGCCCAAGTGCAGCAATTTGCTGGCAAAGAAAGCCAAACCAGGCAAATACCTGGTGCCTACACCAGCCCAATCTTGTGTTTGCTGACACCACCAGTGCCCAGATCTGGAATTTTTCAGATGCTTGCACAGCTTAATTCCAGCAGTTTGCTGGCACAGAAAGTTAACATTTGACAATTTCTCAGTGTCAGCACATTCCCTTCCAAGATCTGGTGTGCGTTGGTGTTGAAGATTGCCACGCAAGATGTTTTCCATTACCATCTGTATGGCAGATTACCTTTGTCAAGTGGGCAGTTTGCTTTATCTCTCTCTTTGAGTGACCACATTCACACCTCCCTCGGGAGGGGACATCTGCTGATAACAGACTATTGAATGTCACTGCATGACTGATAAGAACTATAACATCCCATTGTGAGATGTTCCGCCCAGAGGGAGGAGCCAAGCATTGCTACCCAGATATAATCCAGAGGTTTTTGAGACACCGGCACGGCTTTCTCCACGGGATTCCCCAGAGGAACAGCAGCTGTCTCTTCTCCCACTGGGTCTTCAGAGGAAGAATACATCCTTCTCTACAGATCCCCCCCCGCTCCAGCAGAACCACATCTGACGCTTCAGGAGGGCGTCAGCCACATTTCCAATTGGACTGCCACCAACACCCTGACCCACAGGGTGTCAGGTTGGGTTCTGACTCTGTCAGTGTTGTTCTACTGTACTGCATTGTTTATTTTATCTTTTTTTTTTTTTTCCTATTAAAGAACTGTTATTTCCTGCTCCCATATTTTTGCCTGAGAGCCCCTTAATTTAAAATTGATAGCAATTCGGAGGGGTGGGGAGGGTTTACATTCTCCATTTCAGGGGAAGCTCTTGCCTTCCTTAGCAGACTCCTGTCTTTCCAAACGAAGACAGGTTTTGGCGCCTAACGTGCGGCTGGAGGGCACAGAAACAAAAAAGGAATAACAGTTCTTAAGTAATCTAATTTTTGTGTGTAGCTATAGAAACCTCATTATGCGATGCCATGTGGTCCAGCTGGCCCTGGTTTGGGTGGCATGTGATCATGGCTGTATTTCTCCCATTTATAGGCCCTTATCTAAACATTGGTCCTATAACCAAGGCTACTGTGTCTGTTATCCGGTTTGTTTTATGGGTGAAAAAGGTGAGGAATTAATGGATTTTTAACTTCCTCTGGAAAGCAGGCACACAGATTCACAGCTATCACACACTAACAGTATGTTTTTGAGGTTACTTTAATAATGGCACCTGCTATAAGGAAATGACACCAGGTGAAATCTTCTCCCAACCCTTTAGCCATCTCTTTGGGTCCGCCCCACCAGTTTTTGAAGGGTTCAGATCCACTCTAAATATTAATGATATCATACAGTGGCTGGTGTTGCTGATAGGCCTGTTCTATTTAGCATTTAGAGAGAAGGGGTGACTAACCTGGATAAGCACCCTGACACCAACCCCAGAATCTAATACGCCATCAGAGTCTAGGGATGCTGCTGCCCCAGACCCTGACCCTGCCCCACATCCCACCCCAGATGTGAACTACCCAGATTGGCTGGGGGGTCTGGTGAAGGAGATACGTGAGATGGGCCGGATGCTGAAGGAATACACTTCCCCAGCTGGTGAGAAGCCCTCCCTCTGCCTTGAAGAGGGAAAGTCTAATAGTGCGGCAGCAGAACCCACAGATGTTACAACTGTCCAGGTTCCGGCTGAATTGCAAAGGCAGACACAGCCAGCAGCAGTTGCCCCTCTAGAAACAAAGAGATCTAAGACAAAAGCAGAGCACCCAGATAAAAGAAGGCCCTCACAACCCACAGGGGAGCCAGAGGTTGCGATCTACACCAAGTCCCTGACGTACAAAAGTCTCCGTAATCTGCACAAAGACATTGTATGACAGGGACGTGAGGCTTATACAACCTGGCTACTTCGCATCTGAGATCTTATGAGTACAAGCGTCCAGCTGGATGATGGTGAGGCAAGGAATTTGGGACCCTTGACCCACGACTCAGGTATCAATCAGATTGTTGTAAAGGAGCCAGGGTCTCTTTCCCTCTGGGAGCAGCTTTTAATAAGTGTCAGAGAGAGATTTGTCCACAGAGAAAGAATGCAGGACCAGCACCATAGAATGTGCTGGAAGACCCTTGAGGAAGGGATCCAACAGCTGAGAGAAGTGGCAGAATTAGAGGTACTCTTTGGGAGGGATGGACAGCATGATAATGACCTCGACAAAGTCAGGTGCACAGGGCAAATGTTGTGGAGACTGGCAAACCTGGCAAAATACACCACCTTTATTGCAACAATTAATGCTGATAACAACCAAGAGACAGTGGGTTCTGTAGCTAACAAGCTTAGGAATTATGAAAGTATGATCAATGGGCTGATGCAGGCTCATGTCTCTGCTGTGATTAAGGACCTCAAAGAGGAGATGAGGGAGGTGGTGAGGGAAGAGGTGAGGAGGAGCAATTCCCACATTGCACCGCTGTGAGTCACAGGCCCCAGAGTCAGAGCCCAACGTTCCCCAGCTAGAGAGAGGGGGGGTACACCCCACGGGCTGACCTGTGGTTTTTTCTGCGTGACCATGGGGAAGACATGGGAAGGTGGGATGGAAAACGCACTTCTGTCCAGGCAGCACGGGTGCGTCAGCTCAAGGAGGGAAACACAAATCAAGGGAACTCCAGTAAAGTGAAGTTAGCCTCAACCTCCCATGACCGAGCTGCTGAGTATGATCTGTCAGATCCCCTGGAAGGTACCTCTACCATGAATACCCAGGGTTAGAGGGGTCCTGCCTCCAGCCAGTGAGAGGCACGGGACAACTGGATTTTCTGGATGGTGTGGATCCGATGGCCGGGCACATCAGAACCACAAAAGTACAATGCTTTAGTTGATACTGGTGCACAGTGTACCCTAATACCATTGGGACATGTGGGGGCAGAACCTATTTCCATTGCCAGGGTGACGGGGGGATCACAGCAATTGACCCTTTTAGAAGCTGAGGTGAGCTTGACTGGGAAAGAGTGGATAAAACATACTATTGTGACTGGCCCAGAGGCCCCGTGTATTCTGGGCATAGGTTTCCTCCTGAACGGCTATTACAAAGACCAAAGGGACTCAGATGGGCTTTTGGCATAGCTGCTGTGGAGGCAGAAAACACCAAGCAGTTGAACACTTTGCCTAGGCTATCAGAAAACCCATCTGCAGTAGGACTCCTGAAGGTGGAAGAGCAAAGACCACCAATTGCCACCTAGACAGTGCATCGCCGGCAGTGTCAGGTGAATCAAGATGCCATGATCCCCATCCACAAAATGATCCGTGAGCTGGAGAGCCAAGGGGTGGTCAGCAAGACCCACTCACCCTTCAACAGCCCCACTTGGCCTGTGCACAAGTCTGACAAAGAATGGAGATTGACAGTGGACTATCGTGGCTTGAATGAAGTGACTCCACCCCTGAGCGCTGCTGTGCCAGACATGCTGGAACTCCAGTACGAGCTGGAGTCCAAGGCAGCAAAGTGCTTTGCCACCATTGACATTGCTAACACATTTTTCTCCATTCCTTTGGCAGCAGAATGCAGGCCTCAGTTTGCTTTCACCGTGAGGGGAGTGCAGTATACCTGGAACCGACTGCCCCAGGGGTGGAAGCACAGCCCCACCATCTGCCATGGTGCCACTGATCTAGGCTGCACTGGAAAAGGGTGAGGCTCCAGAGCACCTGCAGTACATCGATGACATCATTGTGTGGGGGAACACGGCAGTGGAAGTATTTGAGAAAGGAGAGAGGATCATCAGGATTCTGCTAGAAGCCAGCTTTGCTATCAAGAAGGACAAAGTCAAGGGACGGGCCTGAGACCCAGTTCCTGGGAGTAAAGTGCTAAGACGGACTGCATCAGATTCCCACTGAGGTCATCAACAAAATCACTGCGATGTCTCCACCAACTAGCAAGATGGAAACACAAGCTTTCCTGGGTGCCATAGGTTTTGGAGAATGCACATTCCTGAATACAGTCAGATTGTGGGCCCTCTTTACCTGCAAGAGGAATGAGTTCCACTGGGGTCCTGAACAGCAACAAGCCTTTGCCCAGATCAAGCAGGAGATCGCTCATGTGATTGCCCTTGGCCCAGTCAGGACAAGAGCAGAGGTGAAGAACGTGCTCTACTCTGCAGCCGGGAACCATGGCTTGTCCTGGTGCCTTTGGCAGAAGGTGCCTGGGGAGACTTGAGGCCAACCACTGGGATTTTGGAGTCAAAGATACAGAGGGTCTGAAGCCAACTCCACTCCCACAGAGAAGGAAATCTTGGCTGCCTATGAAGGAGTCCAGGCTGCCTCAGAGGTGACTGATACAGAAGCACAACTTCTCCTGGCACCCTGACTACCGGGGCTGGGGTGGATGTTCAAAGGCGAGGTTCCTTCCACCCACCACGCCACTGACACGACATGGAGTAAATGAATTGCTGTTATCACACAGTGCTCCTGTGTTGGAAACCTGAATCGCCCTGGGATTCTGGAAATAATTACAAACTGGCCCAAAGGTGAGAACTTTTGTCTGACTGATGAAGAGGAACAAGGACCAGTGACACGTGCTGAAGAAGCTCCTCCCTAAAACCAACTGCCACAAGAGGAAACACGCTACGCTCTTTTCACTGATGGTTCCTGTTTCATCATAGGGATGAACCAGAAGTGGAAAGCAGCCGTATGGAGCGCCACCCGACAGGTTGCACAAGCTAGCAAAGGAGAGGGTGGATCAAGTCAACTTGCAGAACTCAAAGCTGTTCAGCTGGCCCTGGACATTGCTGAGAGAGAGAAATGGCCAAAGCTCTACCTTTATACTGATCCATGGATGGTAGCCAATGCTCTTTGGGACTGGCTGGAAAGGTGAAAAAAAGCCAACTGGCAGCCTAGGGGAAAACCCATCTGAGCTGCTGATGAGTGGAGAGACGTTGCCGCTCGGTTAGAGAAGCTACCTGTGAAAGTCCACCATGTGGATGCTCATGTTCCCAAGAGTCGGGCTAATGAGGAACACCGAAACAACGAGCAGGTAGATCAGGCAGCAAAGATAGAGGTGTCAAAGATAGACTTAGATTGGCAACATAAGGGGGAGTTGTTCTTAGCTCAATGGGCCCATGATGCCTCAGGTCATCAGGGTAGAGATGCCACCTATAAGTGGGCACAAGACCAAGGGGTGGATCTAACCATGGACAGTATTTCAGAGGTTATCCATGACTGAGATGTGTGCTGCCATCAAGCAGGCCAAGCGAGTGAAGCTGCTCTGGTAAGGTGGGCGGTGGTCCAAGTACAAGTATGGGGAGGCCTGGCAGATTGACTCCATCACACTGCCCCAGACACGCCAGGGCAAGCGCTACGTGCTGACCATGGTGCAAGCCACCACTGGATGGTTGGAAACCTACCCTGTGCTTCACGCCACAACCTGGAACACCATCCTGCGTCTTGAAAAGCAAATCCTGTGGAGACATGTCACCCCTGAGTGAATTGAGTCAGAAAATGAGACCCATTTCAAGAATGGCCTTATCAATGCTTGGGCCAGGGTACATGGTATTGAATATATCATATTCCTTATCATGCACCAGCTGCCAGGAAAGTTGAACAGTGTAACAGACTACTTAAAACAACCCTGAAGGCACTCGGGGGGGGACTTTTAGAAATTGGGAAATGAACTCAGCAAAAGCCAGCTGGATGGTCAACACCAGAGGCTCCATAAATCAAGCTGGTCCTGCCCAGTCTGAACCCCTGCACACAGTGGATGGAAATAAAGTCCCTGTTGTACACATGAAAGGTATTTTAGGAAGGACTGTTTGGATTGATCCCATCTCAGGCAAAGACAAAACCATCCATGGAATTGTTTTTGCTCAATGACCTGTTTACACTTGGTGGGTAATGCAGAAAGATGGAGAAAGCCATTGTGTACAACAGGGAGACCTAGTCTTAAGTGAGAACTGTGTGAAATTTTTTTGTTGTTGTTGTTTTTGTTTTTGTGGTGCAGATGGAAATAGAAAAAGGGGTGGATAATGTTGAAGATTGCATGCAAGATGTTTTCCATTACCATCTGTATGGCAGATTACCTTTGTCAAGTGGGCAGTTTGCTTTATCTCTTTCTTTGAGTGACCAGATTCACACCTCCCTTGGGAGGGGACATCTGCTGATAACAGACTATTGAATGTCACTGCATGACTGATAAGAACTCTAACATCCCATTGTGAGATGTTCCGCCCAGAGGGAGGAGCCAAGCATTGCTACCCAGATATAATCCAGAGGTTTTTGAGATACCGGCACGGCTTTCTCCACGGGATTCCCCAGAGGAACAGCGGCTGTCTCTTCTCCTACTGGATCTTCACAAGAAGAATACATCCTTCTCTACAGATCCCCCTTGCTCCAACAGAACCACAAATGATACTTCAGGAAGTCTGCAGCCACATTTTCAATTGGACTGTCACCAACACTGTGACCCACAGGGCGTCAGGTTGGGTTCTGACTCTGTCAGTGTTGTTCTGGTGTACTGCATTGTTTTATTTCATCCTTTAATTTTTTTCTTTTCCCCCTTAATGAACTGTTATTTCCTGCTCCCATATTTTTGCCTGAGAGCCCCTTAATTTAAAATTGATAGCAATTCGGAGGGGTGGGGAGGGTTTACATTCTCCATTTCAGGGGAGGCTCCTGCCTTCCTTAGCAGACTCCTGTCTTTCCAAACCAAGTCACCAATGAACTCCTACCAAATTCGGTGAAACAAATTCCTTGGTAAAGGCCGCCTGGCTTATTGCTTGAAACCTGGCTCCCCGGTTGCAGACGGGGCAAAGAGCTCCGGAGCGGAGTGACCACCCACTCCGTTCTCGCCGTAAATGTAGCCCCAATTCGATGGCTCAAAATCCGGATTTTGTCCTTAGGGGGGCGGGGGTGGGTGGTCTGGGGGCTGCCAGTACGCCTGTCCAGGGTATCGGTGGGCACTCAGACTCAGATCCTAGCCTCCCACGAGACACTGAACCGTTTGTGCTTGGTGAGGGAAGCGGCAAAAAGGTGAGTGAAGGCACACCAGAGGCATTGCCTCTAGTGCCTGGGGAACACGGAGGGCAGTCACCGGATAACATGGTGAAGGTGACTGTTCCTGACAAAAATCCACCTTGTCCCTGTTGTGTGGTACCCGGGTAAACTCTGTGTTAAGCCTGATTGAACATCTAAAGGAGTTGCACTGGAAAAGGAGGGTTTGCTTTCGGTGTGCCAAGTGTGTAAAGGAAAATATTAACTATCATAGTGTTATTTGTCATTTTGCAAAATGCAGAGGTCCAGAAACTGAAAGGGTTCCAGCTGGAGAGTGGATATGTGAAGTATGCGTCAGAGACTTCAGAACCAAAATTGGCCTGGGACAACACAAAAGATTGGCACATCCTTTGATAAGAAACCAAGAAAGGATCATTGCTTCTCAACTGAAAGAAACATCAAATCCAGGAGCCCACAAAAGATGCTGGACAAAAGAGGAGGAAGAACTGCTGATAAGACTGGAGGCACAGTTCGAGGGAAACAAAAACATTAATAAACCTATTGCCGAACACATAACAACAAAAACAGCTAAGCAAATTAGTTACAAAAGAAGATTGCTGCCTAGGAAACCAACAGATGGAGCTGACAGAGGAACTGAGGTGAGTCATCACACCAGGAGAGCAGCTGAGGGCATGGGAATGGAACCTGGGTTGAGTCAGCAGTCCCAGGCAAGAACCGTGGACAATGGACCTGGGGAGAACCATCCGCCAGGGAGGCCAGCTGCCAGAGAGAAAACAATGGATAAATTAAGACGACGCCCTGATAAGGACAACCAGCGACAGAAACCAGCAGAGGGCGGGGCAGCTGCAGGCTCATTACCAAAAGACAGTCAAGGAACGCTTATCAGCTGGAGCAATTAACCACTTCCCCAGAGCATTCAAGCAATTGATGGACGGCCAGGAGATGCTGACAATGATTAATCAGGCAGTGCAGGACTGCTTTGGATGCCTAGAATCAATAAGCCAGATAAGAACTGCTACACGTGGTAAAATGGGAAGGAGACCCGGGAGAAGCAACCAAGAAAGCCATTTCAGAAGTGGATGAAGGACAGAGCGATCAAGAAAGGTAATTACCTTTGCTTTCAGCATTTATTCCATCTTGACAGGGGGAAACTAGCAAAAATTATTTTGGATGACGTAGAGTGTTTGTCCTGGGATATATCATCCAGTGAAATTTACTCGGTATTTAAAGCCAGATGGGAAACACCTGGTACTTTTGCTGGCATCAGGGACTTTGAAATTAATGGGAAGGCAGACAACAGCACCTTCAGAGGCTTAATCACGGCCAAAGAAATTGAAAGAAATGTGCAGGAAATGAGCAAGGGCTCGACTCCAGGTCCAGATAGGGTTACTCTTGGGGACATCAAAAAGATGGATCCCAGGTATTCCCGGACGGCTGAGCTCTTCAACTTATGGTTAACATCTGGGGAGATCCCAGACATGGTGAGGGGGTGCAGAACTGTTTTGATTCCCAAATCTACAAAACTGGAACATTTAAAGGACATTAATAACTGGAGGCCTATCACAATCAATTCCATCTTGTTGAGACTGTTCTCCAGGATTGTAAAAGCAAGGCTGAGCAAAGCGTGCCCCCTCAACCCAAGGCAAAGAGGCTTTATTAGAGCAGCAGGATGCTCTGAAAACCTGAAACTCCTGCAAACTATACTTCAGACTGCCTAAAGTGAACACAGACCACTGGGTGCTGTATTTGTGGACATCGCCAAGGCTTTTGACACCATAAGCCACCATCACATCATACATGCTTTGCAGCTGAGGGGAGTGGATCCCCACATCATTGGCCTGATGAACAATATGTACAAAGACATCAATATGTATGTCACCACAAAAATGAACACACACACAGAAAAAATCCAGATCCGGGTTGGAGTAAAGCAGGGTGACCCGCTGTCACCCCTTTTATTTAACCTGGCAATGGACCCCCTGTTGTGCAAGCTGGAAGAGAGTGGTAAAGGATTCCACCGAGGACAGAGTAGTATAACAGCAGTGGCATTCGCCGACAATCTGGTCTTGTTGAGTGACTCCTGGGAAAACATGAAAACAAATATCAAGATATTAGAGACCTTCTGCGATTTCACCGGTCTCAAAACACAAGGGGAAAAGTGCCACGGCTTCTACATCAAGCCCACAAAAGACTCTTACACCTTCAATAACTGCGCTGCATGGACCATCAACAGCGCACCCCTGAACATGATCAACCCCAGGGAATATGAGAAATACCTTGGCCTACACTTTGACCCCTGGACTGGGATAGCAAAAGCCAACCTCCCCACAAAACTAGAATTCTGGCTTGAATGAATTGATCAAGCTCCACTTAAACCTCTGCAAATACTTGATATCCTCAAAACATACACCATCCCTCGACTGACCTACCTGGCTGACCATTCACAAATTAAACAGGGGCCCTTGAAGCCCTTGACCAGAAGATCCGAACAGCGGTCAAGGACTGGCTGCAACTACCTCCGTGCACCTGCAGTGCCATCTTGTACTCGAGCACGAAGGACGGCGGTTTGGGCGTCACCAAGTTGGCGGGACTGATCCCCAGTGTACAGGCCCGGAGACTGCACTGGATTGCACAGTCCTCGGATGAAACAATGAAGGAGTTCCTAGAGAAAGATCAAATGGAACAACTGTATAAGAAATTGTGGATTCAAGCTGGAGGGGAAAGCGAGAAGATACCCTCTATTTGGGAAGCACTACCGGCGAATGAACCATCCAACAGTGCAGGCACAACCTCGGAGTGGGAAGCACCGACCCTTAAAACTAAATTTCCTAAACCTTGTGATTGGCGGAGAAAAGAATTCAAGAAATGGACCAAATTAGTATGCCAAGGCCGTGGAATTAAAAGCTTTGAAGGTGATAAAATTAGTAGTGATTGGCTCCAATACTATAGATGCATTCCTCACAGGAAACTCCTCACTACACTACAACCTAGGGCCAACTTCTACCCCACAAGAGAATTTCTCTCCTGGGGTAGAGAGGAAAATTATATCAAGGCCTGTAGGCACTGTGATGCGGACAACGAAACCTGCGCCCTAATCCTCGGCTACTGCCCAGTGATTCAGGACGCTCAAATCAAGAGGCACAATCACATCTGTGAAAGGCTTATTGAGGAGGCGAAGAAGAGGGACTGGGTAGTGTTCAAAGAACCACCCATAAGGGAAACCATCAAGAAGCTGTACAAACCAGATCTGATAACTGTTAAGGACGGACATGCATTCATCGTGAAAGTGACAGTACAAAACGAAGCCTCCAGAACATCTCTGGAAGAAGTGGCTGCAGAGAAAGTAAACAAGTGCAAACATTTGGAAACCAAGGTGCAAAGCCTCACCAACGCAAAGGACGTTGTTTCTATGGGCTTTCCCCTTGGAGCACGAGGGAAATGGTACAAGGGGAACTTTGAACTTTTGAGTACACTTGGCCTCTCCAAATCGAGGCAAGCGATGGTTGCAAAGACTTTATCCACAGAAGCACTCCTATCGTCTGTGGAGATTGTACATATGTTCACCAGTAGGGCCAGAAGATTACACGATTCAGGGTAGTGAATTTTTGCATTTTTTGTACTTTGTAATGTTTTGTAGATTTTTATTGCTGTTTTAATATGTTGATTTTTGTATGCAATTTTTTTTTTTGTATCACTTTTGCATTTTAATAAACTAGAGAGTAGCTAGGTTCGTAAGGAAGCCACAAGCCAGTTAGGTAGCTCATAGTGAGTAGGGACAAAGACTTTAATTCATAACGCATCAATTACCACCCAATCCAGACCAATTTACTGTATTTGAAACAATTTACCGGATTTGTCCAAGGTGGACGGGCCACCTTTATTTAACCCGGAAAAGGAACATATATTATTTATATGTGTTTGAAAAATAGCCAAATGCCTCATCATCTAATTAGTGACGTGCATGAATGGATGCACGGATTCCCACTGTCCCTACGTACTATCCAGCAAAACCACAGCAAAGGGAACGGGCTTGGCAGGATCAGCGGGGAAAGAAGACCCTCTTGAGCTTGACTCTAGTCTGGCACTGTGAAGAGACATGAGAGGTGTAGAATAAGTGGGAGGCCGGGCATGCGCTCGGCAGTGCGGGGTGACCCGCCCGCTGGCGTCCCAGCCGTTGGTGAAATACCACTACTCTGATTGTTTTTTCATTTACCCGGTGAGGCGGGGGGGCAAACCCTGAGGGGGGCTCTCGCTTCTGGCGCCCACCCCCAGGGTGGCTAATGGCCACTCTATTGGATAGTGAACCCCCATCTCCCAGTTGCTCTATCGACTGATCTGCCTGCAGGCACAGGAATGAGGCTGAGCACTCAGACATCCCTTGGTGGGCAGCAGAGGGCACAGCCGCAGCAGAGGGCACAGCAGCCAGTCCTTTCAGGAGTCTTGGCAGCCACGGCAGGGCACGGAGGGGCTGCAGGGTGCTCATTTAACACAGCCAGGCTGCTCCGGGCACCTCCACCACTGACTCCAGGGACAGCACACTCAGCTGACGGCGCCCTCCCGCCGGGGGCAGCGGCACGGCCCTGGGTGACCAGGGGACATCCTGCTGGGAAAACACCTCTGCCAAGGGTGGCAGCACAGTCCTGAGGGCAGCAGGGCACTCCCTGGGCAGGTCACTCTCACCTGGGGAGGCTCCACGGCTCTGCCTGGTGGCCTCCTGGTGGGCTGTGCCTTCTGCACTCATCCCCTCTTCCCTCGCTCATCCAGCACAGCGTCTGCTCTCCCTGCTGCCTTCCCCAGTGCCCTGCTTTCTCCGTTAGCCTTGGTGGAGAGCCAGTGAATGCCCCATCCTTGGAAACATTCCAGCTCGGATGGGGTCTGAGCAACATAATGGAGTGAAAGATGCCTCTGCCCCCACCCCACAGGAGGCCCTGTGGTGTCAGCTACTGGAGTGGTCAGGGTCTCTTGTAGGACGCAATTCCCCCAGAGAGCAGAGAGAACACAAACACCACAGCTGGCAGGAACACCCTCCATGGAGATAGGAATATTCTGGATCAACAGGCTCAGGCTGCTGACTTTTGCCCCCTTGTAGATGGACACAAGTGTCTGAAGTTACTGAGAGCCAGGAGGCCCCACAGTGTCTCTGAGTCCCCTTGGTTCCCTGAGATCACACAGTGTCCCAGTGTCCCTTTGGTTCCATGAGGCCCCACAATGTCACCAGAATCCCGGGACACAACAAGGTTCTGGGGGATCCCAATGGATCGTTGGTTCCAACTGGCCTCACTGAGTCACAAGGGCCTCTGGACTCCTTGAGACTCCACAGTGCTACAGTGTCCCTTTGGTTCCACAAGCGACAGCTTCACAATGGTTCCTGAGCATCTTCAGGCACCAGTGTCTCAGAGCATCCCCTGAGTTCCATGAACTCCACAGTGCCACAATGTCCCCTTTGTTCCATTTAGTTCTGCAGTGTCACAAGGATTCCTGGAAAGAATGAGGCCCTGAGGTATCACAATGGATGGTTCCATGAAGTCCCAGAGTTTCACAGTCTCCTCTTGCTTCCATGGATTCTACAAGACCCTGGAGTGTCACAGGGCCCCTACAGTCCTATGAGTCTTCACAGTGTGACAATGTCCCCAGGAGACACTGCAGTGTGACAATGTCCCCAGGAGGCAGTGCAGTGTCACAGAGGAGCAGCACTGGAGTGGGCACAGCACCAGGGGAGGTTTGGCAGTGTTTCCATGTCTGTGACACCAGAGTGGTGGCAACACCAACGTTCCCATCTCTAAGATAACACAGATGTTCAAGACCGAGCATTCCCCTGTCAGTGACACCGCAATGATGGCAACCTCAAAGTTCCCCTGTCTGTGACATGACAGCAGTGGCAATAGCAATGTGCCCCTGTCTATGACACCAAAGCAATTGCAAGCCCAGTGTTCCCCTCTCTGTGACACCACAGAGGTGGCACCCGCAGCATTCTCCTCTTTATGACAGCACCACAGTGGCAAGCCCAACATTGCCCTCTCAGTGACACTGCAGGGGTGGCAGCCCCAAATGCTCCCCTGTGACACCACAGCAGTGACTCCCCCAGCATTCCCCTCTCTGTGATACCACTGAGTTGGCAGTTCCAGCATTGACTTCTGTAGGACACCACAGGGGCAGCAGCCCCAAGATTACCCTGTCTTTGAGCCCACAAGGATGGCAGCCCCAACATTCCTCTCTCTATGATACCACAACAGTGGGAGCCCCAGAATTCCCCTGTCTGTGGAACCCTAGCAGTGTCAGCCCCAACATTTCCCTCTCTGTGACATCATAGTTGTGGCAGCCCCAAGTCCCCCTCTCTGTGACACCAGAGCAGTGGAAGGCCCAGAGTCCCCTGTCTGGTGACACTGCAGCTTTGGCAGCCCCAACATTCTCCTCTCTATGACTCCACAGCAGAGGCAGCCCCAACATTCTCCTCTCTATGACTCCACAGCAGAGGCAGCCCCCAGCCCCCAGCATTCTCATGTGTATGATACCATTGTGGTGGCAGCCACAACGTTCCTCTCTCTGTGACACCTCAGTGGTGGCAGCCTCAGTTGTCCCTTCTACGACACTACAGCAGCAGCCACCCCAACATTCCCCTCTCCATGACACCTGAGTTGTGGCAGCCCCAGTGTTCCCCTCTCTGTGACACCACAGCTGTGGCAGTCCCGTTGTCCCAGTTTCTGTGACACCACAGCGGTTGCTGCCCGAACGTTCCCCTCTCTGTGACACTGCAGCTGTGGCAGCAGAACTAAAACAGAAGCAGCAGCTGTGGAAGAACAGGGGAGCAGGGGAGGAGCAGAGAAGGAGCAGTGGAACAGTGGTAGATGAGCAGTGTTGGAGCAGCAGTGGAGCAGTGGTGGAGGAGCTGAGGAACCGTGCTGAAACTGCACCACACAGCTTTTGAACAGCAGTGGAGTGAGCATGGAAAAGGAGGAACAGTGGTGGCACAGGAACTACAGCCATGGAACAGTGGTGGCACAGGAACTACAGCCATGGAACAGTGGTGGCACAGGAGCTACAGCCATGGAACAGTGGTGGCACAGGAACTGCAGCCATTGAACAGTGGTGGCATAGGAACTGCAGCCATGGAACAGTGGTGGCACAGGAGCTACAGCCATGGAACAGTGGTGACACAGCCCCACAGCTGTGGAGCGGTGCCTGAGATGCCGAAGCTGTGGGACACAGAGCGGCTCCCAGCGCTGTGTCCTGCAGGAGCCGGTCCCGCACACACCACAGCGATGCCCCTCTGGCTGAGCCAGAGCTGGGGACACAGGCAGGAATTGCTGCTGGGCTGTGCAAGGCGTGGATCGAGTGCAATTAATGGTGACCTGGGCATTTGATCCTGCTCATTGTGGCTGCTTTTGTGCAGTCAGGACCATTCCAGTTCATCTGAAGTCATGAGTCATGAACTCAGGAGAAACTTGGGACATAAGGAATCAAAGTGCCTTCTGTCCTGCTGTCTTGGTTTGAAAGACAGGTGCCTGCTAAGGAAGGCAGGAGCCTCCCATGAAATGGAGAATGTGAACCCTCCCCCTCTGAATTGCTATAATTTTAAATTAAGGGGCTCTCAGGCAAAAAATAAAAAGTATAGGAGCCGGAAATAGCAGTTATTTAATAGGGAAGAAAATAAAAGGATAAAATCAACAATGCAGTACAGTCAAACAACACTGACAGAGTCAGAACACAACCTGACACCCAGTTGGTCAGGCTGTTGGTAGCAATCCAATTGGAAATGTGGCTGCAGTCCTCCTGGAGTGGCAGGTGTGGTTCTGTTGGTGCAGGGGCTCCCGTAGAAAAGGGTGTAGTCTTTCTCTGAGGGTCCAGTGGAGGAACAGGCAGCTGCTATTCCACTGGGAAATCCAGTGGAGAAGTTGTGCTGCTATTCCAGAATCTCCAGATTCTATCCAGTTAGGAATGCTTGGCTCTTCCCTCTGGGCAGAGAATCTCCCAATGGGATGCTGTAATTCTTATCAGCCATGCAGTGACATTCAATAGGCTGTTATCAGCAGATGCCTTCACCCCTGGAGGGAGGAGTGGTTGTGGAAGAGATAAGGAAAACTGCCATACAGATGGCAAATAAAATCCATTTTGCCTTGCAATCTGGGACACCTGCAGAGGAAGACATCTTGGTAGAAGTTGAATGATTTCTGATTTGGGAACCAAAGTGGGTCAATTATTGGCCTGTGGTTTGTTCTCATCCAGAAAGATGTTCCAAAGTACTGCAATTTGGAAATAAAACCAGGAACATGCTTCTTCATCTGGATATTGCATATGGACTATAGAGCTATTTGTGGTCAATATGATAAGAAAACAACTGGAAATCTTTTCTTCATTTCACTCTTTCTTCCAGTCTCTGGGATTAGGCCTCCAACACTCCCTGCAGGTCTTCTTTCCATAATCTGCTCCTCCAGAGTTGGGATGTGACAAATCAGCAGTGGGAAGAGGGAGGACAATGGACCATTACAACTGCAAACTCCAGTTTTTATAGTCTTTGGATTTCCAGTGCTTAGAAATTGTCATGTTTTCAACTGTCTGAACATATCCCACATTTGTCACTTTTACCGCGGCAGAAAACCTTCCTTTGGCCTTATTTAGGAACCGACCCTGGGAAACACCTCAGTGCAGATGCTTTTTTGTTGGTTTTGCTAAGAGATGACAAGAAAATGAGCACACAGGGCACGGATGAGAGAAAGGGAAGAAACAGTTCCTTTCTTTTCTCTTCCTTGTGGAAACTCTCCTCTAGAGGTTGTGCTCCAGCCGGAGACTTCCTGGGCCAAGGGCTGAGGGAAGCAATTCAGCTGAGGCAGTTGAGGCATCTCCTCCCTGGTCTGTAGCCCTGGGGCTGGGAGGGGACAAAGGTGCCCCCCCTTGCAGCCCTTGCAGCCCCTGGAATGGGGGATTCCTCCTGCCTCTGCCAGGTGCTGCTGATCCTGGCGTTAGCCCTGGCCTGGGTGCTCCTGCTCTGAGCTCCCTGCCATGGTCATTGCTGGTGCTGGAGGGCAGGAGGGAAGGATTCAGTGCAAACCTGGGAGGCGCCGGTGGGCTCAGAGATGGCTGGAGGTGACAGTGACAGAGTGACGGGAGGTGCAGATGGACACAGGGGCAAGACAACACCCCAAAGAAAACCTCTTGGAAACTTGGGGGACTTTGAGTGTAAAATACACACGAACACAGACACACAGACAAAGAATACTGCAAAGCATTTCCCAGCTATCTTAGGTTGGACAGTGGGGGTGTATTCTATTCCTATCTGATGGGGCAGTTATCTTATGTTAATTGGGCAGTTTTCTTTATCTCTTTCACAACCCAACCTCCCTCCCAGGAGATATCTTTTGTTAATGGGCCATTGAGTGCCACTGCATGACTGATAAAATTCCATCATCCCATTGTGAGAAGCTCCACCCAGAGGGAGGAGCCAAGCATTCCTACCTGGATATAATCAGAGGGCTGGAAGACCAGAGTCAGCCTTTTCCACTGGATTGCCAGAGGAAGACCAGGCCCAACACCACCACCACTGGATCTTCAGAGGAAAACCCCACTGTTCTACAGGATCCCTGCCACCGCCACTGTGACCCACAGGGTGTCAGGTCGTATTCTGAATCTGTCAGTGTTTTTTCTTTGTACTATTGTGTTTATATTTTAATTTTTCTGCTAAATAGCTGTTATTCCTATTCCCATATCTGTTTCCTTAGAGCCCCATAATTTCAAAATTATAACTGTTTGGAAGGAGGTTGTTTACATTTTCCATTTGAAGGGAGGCTCTTGCCTTCCTTAGCAGACACCTGTCTATTCAAACCGAGACAATGCCCCAGGACACCCAGGCGGGTGAGGAGGAAGTCAGTGCCCCTTTCCCCCTTTCTCCTGCTCCATCTCCCAGCCCAGCACAGCCCCCAGCTGCAGGACAACCTCACTGCCAATGCCGTCCTGCCGGGGAAGCACTGGGGAGATCTCCTTCCCCTTCCTTTTGTCACGGAGGCAAATCTCATCCTCTCTTTGTCCTTCCTGCCCCAGACAAGGAGCTGAGGATTGAAACCAGGGCGGACAAATCCCCACAGCAGAACCTCGTGGAAGAGGCTGTTTTGCGCAGCTCCATGGCACAAGAATCCAGTGGAGAGGAAAAGCCCTGGAGATTCCACAGGAAGAGGGGCTGCAAACCCAGCCCAGTGTGCTCTGAGGAGGAAAGACCCACCCTGGGCCAGGAAGGTGGACGGAACTTCAGCCAGAGCTCGGAGCTGGTGGTGCAGCTTCACAATGGGGAGAATCCCTACAAGTGCTTGGAGGGTGGGAAGAGCTTCAGGCAGAGCAGCACCCTGATCCGCCACCAGGGGATCCACACCGGGCAATGGCCCTACAAGTGTGAGGAATGTAAGAAGGGCTTCAGCTGCAGCTCAGAACTCATCAGGAACCAAACGCATCCACACTGGGGAGAGGCCCTACGAGTGTTCCCATTGTGGGAAGAGGTTTCGGATCAGCTCTCATCTCCTCCTGCATGAGCGGATTCACACTGAGGAGAGGCCCTTCCACTGCCCTGAGTGCGGGGAGGGATTCCAACACAACTCCCACCTCAGCATCCACCAGTGCACCCACACCGGGGAGAGGCCCTACAAGTGTCCCCAGCGTGGGAAGAGCTTCTCAAACAGCTCTACCTTGTCCCGACACCAACGGAGGCACCGGTAAGGGAAGCCCTGCGTGTGCTCCAACTACAGGAGGAGCTTTGTGCACTGGCGCAGCTTCATCCCCCATGGGAGGACCCACATTGGTCAGAACACTGGTGACCCACATTCCCAGTGATCCATGTTGGGAGGAGACCTGGCTGGTTATCCTTTTGGCCCTAATTTTCTTCTGATTTGTCTTTATCACTTAAAAACACCTGAAACAGGACTAAAATGAAAGTAATTGATCAAGGATGTCTGAAGTCCCACCATTTAACAGGTATTTGAGGTGGAATTTATGGTTTGTGAACATTTGTTCTGTAGGATTTGTGGGTTCTTGGGGGATTTCAGCAAGTGTTCTCCATATCTTTGCACTCCAGAATTCCAGATAGATTGTTCTGTCACCTCAAAATGATTCAATCCCATTGAAAACACCTCAATTTTACCCCAAAATTGACCAATCCATGTCAAAATGCCTTATTCCCACCTAGGAAAAATTCAGTCCCATGACAAATCTACTTGATTCCACAGTGTCCAGGGTGAGAGGGGGTTGGAAGGAGATTGGGAGAAGTGGCATCCAAATTTGAGGGTGTGGGATTGGGATTGTGTGGGGCTGGGTGTGTGGCCTGTATTTTGATAGTAAATAAAACTTCCAGAATGACTGATTTCTGTCCCATTCATTTTTTGTCAGTTCCAGTTTGTTTTTCAGAGTGCCACCTTCGCAGCTGTTTGTGTTTGTGCCCTTCTTTCTCTCCTGCCTTTCTTTGCCTGCTCTGTTTCTCTCTCAGTGTCTCTCTTGACCCAGGGCAGCTCCCACCAAAGACCCTGCCCTGATTTATTTCCCACTCCCGGAGCTACAACAACCACAGGTGAAGCTGTGAAGACTGGCAGTGAAATGTCACTGTAAGATCGTGCTCCACTTGGAGCATCTTTTCCTGCCTGGGAATGGGAATTCCAGCCCCTGGCAGTGTGTGCCATGGATCCCAGAGGGGCATTCCCGAGGCTCCCCGGGTGCTGCTCCTGCCATGCCTCCCAAGGAGCTCTGCAGGGCAAGTGGACAAGGTCCAGCAGCTCTGTTGGTTCTGCAGTGCCACAAGGGCCCCTGGGTCCATGAGTGTCCTTACTGCCAACAGCGGTTCCTTGGTTCCCATGATGCCCTGCTGTGTCACCATGGATATTTGGTGCCATGAAGTTCTTCAGTGTCACAATGGCTTCCCTCGCTCCATGAGCTTCCGCAGTGTTACCATGTCTTCCTTGGATGGGCAGTGTTACCATGGGCCATTGGCTCCATGCAGCCCCGCTGGGTCACCATGGACTCCTTGGTTCCACGAGGTTCTGGGGGTGTCTCCATTGTCTCCTGGGATCCACAGTGTCACCATGGACCACTGGATCCACGTGGCCCTGCTGTGTCACCATGGCCCCTTGGTTCCATGGGACCCCAGGGTCATAATTGACTCCTTGCTTCCACATCACCTCCTCAGTGCCAAAATGGCCCATTCGTTCCATGAGGAACAAAAAAGTTTTGTAGAAACTTTGAAAAATCAATACACCTGGGAACATCTGTTTGCATTCAAGAGAGAGGTAAAAGGTGAGGATGGCAGGAGCAGCTTCATCTGCAACAGAGATCCAGGGAAACGACAGGGACAGAGAATTCAGGTGCAAGACTCAGAGAATTCTGCTCCCAGAGATCATTTCTGCTCACACTGTCCCTTGTAGAAAGGTGACATCATTCCAGGCAGTCTGGACTGAGCAGGTTGTTTCTGAGGTGGGTTTGTTTTTCAGGAAACCCACTCAGGCTTTTCCATTTGTTCTGGTTTGAAAGCAAAACCAGAGAGAGACTCGATGTCAGAAATACAATTTATTAGGAAAAAAAAAATCAAAAATCATGCAATAATACATAAGAAAAAACACTGATAAAGTCAGAATATAACCTGTCACTCTCTTGGTCAGGGTGTTGATAGCAGTCCAGTTGGAATGGTGGCTGCAGTCCTCCTGGAGTGGCAGATGTGGTTATGTTGGAGCAGTGATCCTGTAGCAGGGTGTAGCCTACCTCTGAAGTTCCAGTGGAAATGGCAGCTGTTGCTCTGGGGAATCCAGTGGAAAGGCAGCTTGTTTTGTCCCAAAGCCCAGATAATATCCAGGGGGGGATGCTTAGCTCTTCCCCCCTGGGTGGACCATCTCACAATGGGCTGATATCATTCTATGAGTCATGAGGTGGGTCCATTAAACAGAAATGGCTCCTGGAGGGCATTATCTCTGAGTCATGCAGAAAGGCATTGATAGGCCTATTAACAGGAGATAAGGAATAAAACAATACCCCTCCTGTTTCAACAGCTCTTGAGGATGGGAATAGAGTACATCTTTATATTGTAACCTAGGTCATCTCTCACCAATGGAAGGGTGGGACCAAATAACTTCATATTTGGTGTCATTTTGTGCTCTGCTGGGAGTTTCCCGAGGGCTGGTAGTGCTGTTGGCTTCAGGAACAGTTTGGGTAATGGCTGTAGGACTGAGGGTTGGGTAAAAAACCAGAACAGTATTCTTGTATTTATAATCTTTTGTTACATGTCCAGTTTTCCTGCAGTTATAACAGTTTCCACTGCCTTTATTACATTCTGTATTGTGGGGAAACACGTTTGCTGCAACCAGCATTTCAATTGCACCCTGGCTGGTGGCCTTGGCTAGGCTGGAGTCACGGTCTGAGACCACTTGGAATATGCAAGCATCAACCATCTGAGCAATGGTAGGCTCAGGGTCAAGGGGGAGGCTGTGAAGAACCTTTCTGCAGTCAATACTGGCATTATAGAAAGCTAATTTGCTAATAAGATCATCCTGGACCTTTTGATCATCTACCTGTTTTTCCAGGGCTTTCATAAGGTGCTTTATGAACTTGATATAGTTCTCATCCGGGCCCTGGTGAATGTCAGTGAAGTCAGTGTGGGGTGTAGAATTATCAGGTGTTTGGAGGAGGGTGGACCATGCAGCGCCTTTGAGATCTTCCAGTATTGACTGGGGGAAGACTTCAGCCTGATACTGCAGTCTAGTATAGTCTCCTTCCCTGGTAATGCGGTCCATTGTGAGGTGTTGTCGCCCTTCTTCCTCAACATAACCTTTTGGTAACTCATGAACTTTTTTTATCCAAACTCCTTTCCAGAAAATAAATTCATCGGTGACAATATAATTTTCATACACCGTTTTAAATCTTGTGATACCATTGTGTGGGCAGTAAATGGCATGTCCAGCAAATTGTTAAAATAGGGAGAACCCCTCCCATAATCCTTGGCAGCCTTTACTAAGTCATTCATTTCCCTATGGAGGTAGGGAATCCAAGATTCAGGTGGCACCTGTGCAGTATAAGCAGTGGCCAAAACCTAAATGGGAATCTATTCCCTATGGATTCCCATTTAGGTTTTGGCCCCTGCTTATACTGCACACCACCTGAATCTTGGATATCACTTCCCGGTCCCCCTCCTTTGCAGCTTTTTTCCACATCCTCTGCCAAGAATCCTTGGGCTCATCCTCACTCTCAGATAAGCTATCACTCTTTTCCTCTGTAGAGGAGGCAGGTCTGCTGGCAGAGGCGCAGGCCTTTCTGCTGACCGGCAATGCCTGGCGTTGAAGGCCTTTGGTAGCCCAAATGGCTTCCTTCCAGTTGGCCCCATGTCCGGTTCCAGTGATGTGGGAACTGGAAGAAGCTGGACTGGAGAAGGGGTCTGGAAGTGGAGAGGTGGAGCCTGCGCCGGGGAGGAGCTTTCTGATGACAGGGGAGGGACCCAATGCAGCGGTGGAATTCAACATTAAGGCGAGACCCGTCACAGAGGAGGCACCTGAAGCAAAGGTGGGAAATGGGGATGAAGGTGGGAGGGAATCTAAAATGGCGGTCTCTCTAACAGGATTATTGCCGTCTTATGATTTATAGGAAGGAGGATTAGAACTAGGGAATGAAGGAATGTGGGTGAGGGAATATCTCAAGGCAGTATGGCCACTACCACCCTGAGGAGAGGACAGAAAAGGAGGGGAGATGGCAGACAGCAGATGGCTTGTCTGTGCCAAAGGGCGGGCGCCATCTCCCATCCTGTTCTCAGGGAACCTGGGTTCGGGAACGTGAAGGGCGGGTTGAATAAACCAGGGAAAAGGGTTGGAACCATGAACTCCTTAAATGATCCTATAAATTGAATGAAACAACAGATAAAATTTCCCAACTTTTAAAACCCCTTGTGTTTGTAAAATATAAAGCTTTTCCCCGACAGCATCCCAAAACGATAACTGATAGACAGAATCAACAGAGATATCAGGAAGCTCCTCAAATAACCATGAACAATCCCTTTTAAACTCCCTTCAGAAATATAACTCCCCTCTAAATTTAAAACTCTCCAAAACTTCACAAAAACATCCTTTTCAGCTTGGGAATGAGTATTTCCCGTAGCTGCCCCCAATGGAAGAGGGAATGCACACCCACAGGAACAGAAAATCAGACGCCCAAACCCCTGGGAGCTCTCTGCCACTCAATCACTCACTCTCAGTCTCACAGGCACAATCTCCAGCCAATGTGGGGCTTGTGGGGAGCACCAGAGACAGCTTTCCCTTGCTTGTCCCCACCTGGCATCACTGCCTGCAGGGTTCTGTTCTAGCTGGAACCTGGGGACGCTTTCTCAGTTGTGTCCCTGACAGGGATCTCTTCAAAGTACAAGAAACTTCAGGGTTTCAACAGAACTGAGTTCTTGAGGGTTCTGTGACATCACTGAGGGGATGGTGACATCACAGAGCTGGCTGTAACATCCCAGAGCTGGCTGTGACATCCCAGAGTAGGATGTGAAGCCATAGAGCAGAGTCTGCCATGAGAGAGGGTGGCTCTGTGGCATCAGGGAGTGGGTTGTGACATCACCGGGTAGCTGTGTAACATCACAGAGAAGGCAGTGACATCACAGAACAGATTGTGATATCACAGGGTGACTTTGTGACATCAGACTTCTGTGGCATCACAGCTCTGCTGTATGACATCACAAGAGGACATAGAGTTGGTTCTGTGACATCACAGGGTCAGTGTGACATCACAGGGTCAGTGTGACATCACAAGGGCTGTGTGACATCACAGATGGCAGTGTGACATCACAGGGTCAGTGCGACATCACAGGGACTGTGTGACATCACAGGGGCTGTGTGAGGTCACTGGGAAGGTCACTCTGCCCCGGCTCCCCTCACAGTTTCCCCCAGAGCAGTCCAACCCTGCTCGTGCACAGCGGGGTCCCCTGTCCCCCCGGGTCCCCCTGCCCCCGGCCCCGCAGCCTCCCCCAGAGGATGTTCCACGAGATCGATCCCAGAGCCTGACACGGGGACGGGGGGCCGGGGCCCTGGGGGTAGCACAGGGGGACAGGGACCCCCCGGCAGCGTCCCCGCGTCCCTCAGGGCCAGAGCCTGGGCCAGGGCTCCTTCACCCTGTTACCAACAAGGGCTTGAGAGCGCTGAAAAAATCCCCAGCAAGGGAGCAGCAAAAACCAGATTTAATATTAACCAACAGCAGCACAAAGTTCCTTGGCAAGAGTCACTCTGCTCCTGACTGGACACTTCAGGCACACCAGGGAAACAAAGCAACAACAAAACCAAAAAGAATCCAGGCAATCAAACCAGAAATTAACTGAGAACTGTCCCTATGTGTGCGTGTGTGACACAAGGACAGTGAGGGCAAGGATCAAAGAAATATGGCCTAAAAGCTTAACAGAGCTCAAACTTAACAGGACTTAACCTATATCTTAACCTTAACTGATACTTTCAACTTCACAATTTAGCAAAAGAGCAGAGTGTAACAGCATTCAACCTAAATAAAAGCTTTTGACTTTGCAATTTTACAAAGGAATAAAACTCTACAATATTTTGCTTAGTTTATAACTTACACTAAAGGTAGCAACTTAGCAAAAGAACACCTTAGCAAAAGAACAACTCTTAGCAGCAATTAACTTCACTTAGGCCTTGTGATTTAACCTTTCCTACAGGCCTGACTGACTCAGCTATCCAAGGCACTCATACTCCTCAGAGAGCAGCATTTCTGCCACATTTCCCCAGCACAGGCACTCCTGTGTGCACACTGACACAAAGAGTCAGTGCAAGGAACTTGTGAGCAATTCCCCTGAGGGCACGGAATGCTCACTGAGGATGATTTGGCATCTTCCCAGTGGGCAGAGTGCTGAGCCTGGAGGCGTGGGGGGATCGGCCCAGGCTCTGTCATTGTTCAGGATCCCCGAGTGCAGCAAACGGGAGAGTTCCCGGCTGGGAAAGGCCCCACCCAGAGGGAGTCGCTGGCCCAGGAGAGCTCCAAGGGCTCCTTTTGGAGCGCTGTGTGCAGGGCCCCAAGAGAGGGGCTTCAGTCCCAGCAATGGTTCATCCTGGCCGCACTTGACACCAACAGCTTTCTTTGGCAGTGTGAGAACAGGGATGTTGTGCCACTGAGGGAACAAAAACAGTTCCCAGGGCTGCTCCTACAGAAACCAGGAGCTGGTTGGGAAGCAGCAGTGGCTGGAGCAGTGTTTGTGATGAGCTGCAGAGGAGCTGAGCCCAGGGGCTGTTGGCCAAGGCCGAGGCCCAAGGTGCATTTCTCAGCTGGCAGTGTGGCCTGAGAAGGGGAGGGGGGAACGCAGCAGCACAGGGCCATGGAACCAAGGGAGCATTGAGACACTGTGGGGTCCTGTGAGACCAAGGGACCATTGTGACCCTGTGGAGCCTTGTGACACCAAGGGACCATTGTGACACTGTGGGACCCTGTGACAACAAGGGACCATTGTGACACTGTGGGGCCTCATGGAATCATGGAGAGCACTGTGACATTGCTGGGCCTCATGGATCCAAGGGGACTGTACTGACGCTGTGTGGCTCCATGGAATGTAGGGATCATTGTGACACTGAGAGGCCTCATCAAAACAAGGGGCCATTTTGACAGCGTGGGGCTGCATGGAACCATGGAGACCGTTCGGACACTTTGGGGTTTTATGGAACCAAGGGACCATGGTGACACTGAGGGGCACCATGGAAACACAGAGACCATTGTGACACTCAGGGGACTCATGGAAATATGGAGACCATTGTGACAGCGTGGGGCTGCATGGAACCATGGAGACCATCCGGACACTTTGGGGTGTTATGGAACCAAGGGGCCATGGTGACACTGAGGGGCACCATGGAAACACAGAGACCATTGTGACACTCAGGGGACTCATGGAAACATGGAGACCATTGTGACGCTGTGAGGCCTCATGGAATCAGTGAGACCATTGTGATCCTGGGAGGACCATTGTGATATTGTGGGGCCGCGTGAAACCAAGAGGCCTTTGTGACACTGCAGGGCTGCATGGAACCAAAGGTCCATTGTGACACTGCAGGGCCTCCTGCCATCAGTTGTCCATTGTGACATTGGGCAACCAAAGGAGACCATTGTGACACTGCAGGGCTGCATGGAACCAAAGCTCCAGGGTGACACAGAGTGGCCTCCTGTCATCAGTGGTCCATAGTGACACTGTGGAGCCAAAGGAGACCATTGTGACACAGCAAAACCCCAGGGTCCAAAGGTCCATTGTGACATTCCAGACCTCATGGAGCAGAGGAGTCCTGTGACATTGTGGGGCCTGGGGAGCCACGGAGACCATTGTGACACTGCAAGGGCTCATGGAATCCTTGGGACCATTGTGACACTGCAGGGCCTTATGACACCTAGGGGCCACTGTGACATTGTGGGACCCAATGGAACCTAGGGGCCAGTGTGACACTGCAAGTCTTTTTGTAATCAAGGGGCCATTGTGACACTTCTGGAACCCATGGAATCAAGTCACCATTATGACACTGCGGGGCCCCATGGATCCAAGGAACCATTGTGATAATATGGAGCCCCACAAAACCAAGGGAACACAGAACAAGTCTGGCTGCTTTGGCCTCCCATAGACTGCCTGACTGGTCCAACTGACCTTTGCATGTTGAGGGTCACTTCTCATCTGCTGCTGAAACACTGAGGCTCTGTGTTTTCCTTCCCAATGGAAAAGAACTGTCCTTCTGCTCCAGGCGCCCATGGCCAGAATTGGGATTTCACCTCCAAAGGTCCTTATATCCAGGGAGTCTTCCAATAGGAATATTGCCAGGACAAGTCTGGCAGGCAGTGGTTTCACAAGGGTCACCTCTCATCCATCCCCAAAACATTGGGAAAGGCTCCATGCTCTCCTTCCTAAGGAAAGAACTGTCCTGCTTCTCCAGGTGCCCATGGCTGAGATTGGGTTTCCACCTCCAAAATTCCCTAAATCCAAACTCTGCAATTACTGACAAGTCTAGCTGGCCTTGGCCTGCTGAGGCTCTCACTTGCCTTCCAAACCTTGAGGCTCTGTGCTTTCCTTCCCATGGAAAAGAACTGTCCTTCTCACCCAGGTGCCCATGGCCACAATTGGGATTTCACCTCCAACACTGCCTGTTGTGACAGACTGGAGGAGATCGTCTGCTCTAAAAATTTTGTGTGTGGAGGGGGGAGGAAGGGGCAGGTCCAGCCTTGCCCTGCCCTGTAAGCACAGCCCTTCCCTGCCCTGTGACCCCAAGGGGCCTCCAGTGGGTTTATGGTTTCTACCTGAACCGTGGCACACTGAACCCCAGCACCGCCGTTCCACCCTGGGCACTGGGGCCCTCTTGGCTCTACTCAGTGCTGCTGCTGTACTCGGAGCACCCCAAACCCTGGTAGGGACCCGTGTCCCCGCACTCCAGGGATTGTGCGCGACTCACACTGCCCCGATCCTCCACGCACCCAGAGCTCCGTTCGGGGTTTGCATGCCAATTCACCAATTCATCTGCCACCTTTACTCGAGTTTGGTGCACAGGAAAAACACCAAGCAGACATTCGTAAGAGGTCAAAATGACACAAAATTCTATTGGCAAAGTGCAAAAAATCAAGAACTTTGGAAGAGGATTTAACGCAACATCAAATTACACATAAAACACTTATCATAGCAGTAACTTCATTAACTTAGCCCATTTATCCTGGAAACATTAAAACACGCAAGCTGTTAGGGTATCCAAAAATGTTCCATATAAAGAGCATTAGAAGGAGAAGAAAGAGAGAGAGACAGAAAGACAGAAGCTCTATAGAAAGACACACATATGACTAACAGCTCCTAGGGTTCCAGTGTGGGTGCGACACAAACCCCAGGAGAAGGCAGAGTCCATACCAGGGGCTCACCTTGTGCTCTATGTTTTTAAGCCCCCGGGCCCTTGTGAGCCTCCCCCACGTGGGATTTCTGATCACACAGGCAATCAGGGCTGGGTTAGCACTGTACCCACTGTGTGACTGATTGACAGCTCATCCCAGGGTGTCTCACGACATTGATCGCATCCAGCCTCTGACAGTGACCATGGTGACACAGGGGAACCTCATGGAACTGTGGGTCAGTTGTGACAATGTGGGTCCAAGGACACCATGGGAGATGTCATAGACAGGTAGAATAATGATAAAAGAAAAGCCTTTTGAAATGAAGCCTTGTTCAGCCATATCAATAGCTGGCCTCTCATCTCTTCTGTGTGCAACTAAGCAATTACAAGTTCCCATGTGAAGCTATTTTGAGAATGAGACTTTGTGACCATTCTATTCTGAGGGTGAAAAACAAATGCACCTGCAATAACAAGTAATTTGTTCCATGAGAATCAGTGAAGAGGTAAACAATACAATAGAGAGATTTGATGCACAAGTAAAATCTATTTTATTAACCAATAATCAACTAACTGATAAGAAATCTTTGAACGAACTAAAGGTGCACACAAGGTCTGTTAAACTGTGTAAAATGAGTTGTATGAATAAAGAATAAAGAGTTCTTCTCCATCTTAGCTTAGTCCTTTGGGATTTCAGTTCCCCCCTTCTTGACGGCTTTGGGTTCTCCCTTCTTTGGAGCTTTGGGTTCCGCCTTCTTTGGGTCTTTGTCTTCCTTCTTCTCTGGGATTTTGGTTTCCTTCCTCTCTGATGCTTTGGTGTCCTTCTTCTCTGATGCTTTGATTTTCTTCCCTTCTGATGCTTTGCTTTCCTTCTTCTCTGGGATTTTGATTTCCTTCCTCTCTGGGATTTTGGTTTCCTTTTTTGGGATTTTGGTTTCCTTATTCTCTCGGGTCTTGGTTTTCCCCTTTCCTGGTTTTGGAGGTTGCTTGCCAACAGAGACACTCTTCTTTCCCTTCTTCTGCCTCTCTTCCTCCTTCCTCCTCTCTTCCTCCTCTAAGGCTTTTGCCTCCTCCTGCTCAAGCTTTTGAGCTGGCTCCTTCAGCTCCCTTCTGCAGACAAAGCAGAAAATATGGCTGAGAGTCCCACCAGAACCTTGGGCTCCCTAGTCCTGACTGACCCTGCACTTCATTCCTTGACCCTGAGGCCATTTCCGTGAATTCTCCTCAACCCACATAGGTTGGGAACATCCCAAGTGAGGGCATGGGTGGAAGGGGACCTCCAGGACCAGCCAAACCTGAGCTTTGCCATCATAAGGTGTTGACTGTGCCAGCTCCCTCTGAAGGCACAGCCAGACCCCTCCAGCCCCTGCCAAAGGCTGATCCAGCAGCTCTCTGCACTGGTGCCTGGAAACGCCCTTTGTCTCTTGGCTTCCCAGTTTAAAGCAGAGCACAGATTGCTGACATCTGCCTAGCTCTCCTACAGTTCTTACCCAGCTCATTCAGCCCCCTTCTCCCTGGGCATAGCTGAAGCATGATTTTAAAGAGTTCAGATTTCAGCTGAGGGTTAGAAGCAATTCCCATTGATCAGGATGTAGGTTAGATAGGCAGACCATAGCTTAATGATTATGAGATGCTTAAGCTGGAGCTGATTGTTCTATTGTTTACCATTAGGAGCTTCTTTCTAGAGGGAAGTGGAGGAAGTGAACTGTTATAAGAACATCTTGAAACCAGTAGAACAATGGTTAGCACCTGGGCTTGATGTCAATCAATCACTAAGCAGGGGACCTTGGATGGTGCCAGAGGGTCACAGAGACCTGATGAAGACATTCCTGACTTCATCCCTTAAGACCACTGACCCAATTCGAGACCACCAATCCAATTCAAGGGAAGAATTGCACAGGAGTGAAGGACCAATGACCTCATTTGAATACAGAGCAGGGATGGGAGGTGCTGGGGTTGTGCAGATGTATTTTATGTAAGATCTTGGGAAATAAAGAGAGGGCAAAGAACCTTGGACAACGCGGGCACGCCTTTTAGGGACGGCTCTGGTGCCGCCTGCTGGTGTTAATAAACATCCCACTGTCTAACTTTAATTAGTTAGAGAGTCTCTGTCCGTGATCTTCGGTTTTAATGACTCCTAGCCTGCTCTTTCATGAGAACAATCCTATCAGTCAGAAAGCAAAGGCTGCAGGAACTCCTCTCCTGCAAGACAGGCTCTTGTCAGGCAGATTTCCTGCTGGAACCCAGCTGGGACCAAGCAAACCAGTGCTGGCTGCCATGGAAATCATTGGAAGCAGCCTCGTCCGTCTCCTCCCCATGAAACCAACTTCACTCTGGCCTGAAGAAGTCCTGATGCACAGGCTTGCTTTAAGCACCTCCACTCCCAGCTCCACACTTGGCCTGTGTGTCCTGAGCTGGGCTGCCTTGCTGGAGCTGAGCTTCTCCTGTGCTTGCCTACGGCTGCAGCTGCAGGGGAGCCTAAAGGACAGGAGCTTTTCTGGCTGCTCTGCCACCATAAGGAGAACCCTGGCAGATCAGCAGTGCAAGGACTTCATCTGTGGCAGGAGCAGGACCCAAAGCAAGGTTTGCTCTGTGCCCCACGCCTGCCCATACCACAATCCCACTGTTCTGGTGAAGAAGGCAGATGATGAAGAAGATGCAACTCAACACCATGGACTTCAAGACACCTCTAGAGGCAGTGCCAAGGCAAGCCCAGAGCCCAGCTCCCCGCAGACAGCAGCTAAGCCAGGAGGGCTCAGCACTCAAATAGAGAAGAAGATGTTCTGTCTCAACAGAAGAAGGTCCTTCCTCTCTTGGCAGCCAGGGAGCTCAGAGTGGCCATCCCTGTGTTGCTGCTGGCCTTTGCTCTGCAGCTCCTCTGAGCTCAGAGGCCTTGGAGCAGGGAAGCCCTGCAGGGACAATAACCCATGGCAGAGCAGGAACCCATGGAAGGCTGACTCACCTGTCCCTGAGAGGGGCCTGAGAGCCACAGCTGATCTCCTGGGGGCTCAGGGAGGAGCTGACACGTGAGGCCTCCCTGGGCACCAGCACCTCGGAGGTGGAGCCTGCCTCCATGTGGCACAGCTCCGGGACATTGCAGGTGGTGTTGAGGTGGCCAGAGAAGGTGGAGGAGACCTGCTGGCTCTCTCCTGGCTGCAGCACACCTGGCAGTGGCAGGATATTGAAAGCCTGGATGGAAGACAGGAGAGATTGAGGTGTTGAGCATGGAAATGGATCCAATGGAGCATCTTGGAGCAAAGTGCAGCTGTAGCCAGAGGGGCCTATTCCCCAAACACTGCCAGAATCACCCTCACCTCATCCTGCATCCATGCCATTGACCAGTGCAGGGACCATGGGGAAAATCTTCTCCCATACTCACAGCTCAATGCATTAATTAGTACATTACATGAAAGTGAACTAGGATGTCTCCTGGCAGTAGAAATTCTCTCTGATGCACAACTTGCCTTTAAAAAGTTTTAAAACTACCTGCTTTTAGAGAAGGAGGAGACTCAGAGTGAGAGCTCTTGGAGCTGAGGGAAGGAGTCCAGCCCAGCTCATCTGACTCCTGAGGCTCTTCCCCTCTCTCTCTGATTTAAATGCTTCTTTCTCAAGGTGCTACAGCAAAAGCTCCTGCAAAAATTTCCTGTGGAGCACCTGAGGAGTTCCAGGGGGAGCAGTGCCCTCCACAGGTGCTGCACAGCGTCCTTGGGCAGCCCTGCAACGTGTCCTGCACGGCCTCTCCAACAAGCAGCTGCTCCAGCAGCACTTTGTGATGGGCCTGCAGGGATGGGAGGCCCCTCTGTGGCCAATGCTGAGGGCCCCCAGTGGCACTGGCAGCTCCAGCCCTGCTTGCCACACTGACAATGGGCAAGGGAGACAGATTCCCTCTTGCCTTCTCTGCTCCCAGGGCAGTGTGCGCCACGTCCAGGGAGCACCTGAATCCCTCCAAGCCTCGAGGCAGGTGAGGGTGCTCAGCAGTTGGTGCTGGCACCCAAAAAACAAGCCATTTTTTATGCTGGGAAGAAGAGACAGCCCCTCTGCAAAGTCTCCCTTTGTCAGACAGCTCCAGGGCCAGCAGTGCAATAGCAGCTCTGGGTGAAAGCAGAGCCCTGCAAACAGGGAGTCTGGCTGCTTTGGGAAGAGGCTCCATGGAGATCAGGATCACCCCAGCTTGCTCTGGGAGGGAAGCTGGAGGTGTTACCATGATGATGCAGAGAAAAGCCTCATCTTACATTGGGAAGGAAACAAGGCAAAAAATCCCACACTCAGCACAGGCCTGTAGGATCTGAGCCAGCTTCTCCAAGGAAAACTCTCCTATTTCTCCCTCCCCCTCAGCCCATGTCCAGCCACTGGCCCTGCTGCCCAGCCCACTGTCAGGGCACAGCACAGCAGGGCAGCAAAAAGGGAGCTCAGCATGAGCAGGACTTGGTGCTGGCAGGCTGGGGAGGCAAAGCAAGCAATAGGTGTACAAGAAAATCTACCTCTGCTCCTGAAGAGTGGGTAAAATCCTGCACTTCTTTCAGGGCTCTGGCTGCCTCCTCCTTTCCAGTCCTGAAGTGCCTCCATCGAGTTGCTGCACAATCCAGACTGGTTCTCCTCTCCTTCGGTGGCTGGGGTTTGAATTTAGGTGGGTGGAGCTCATCTCTGGAAAACAAATAACTATGACCAGGGACCTGCAGTGGGAGGGAGGGAGGGAGGGACACCTGCACGAGCAGCTCCTGGCAAGGATGCAGCCCCTGGCTGAGTGCTGGCACGTTGAACTGAGAAATGGTTTGATCCAGCCCTTCCCAATCCAGGCTGGGGCAGGTCTGTTCTAAAGGCAGCCCAGGGATGGCACTGAGGTGCTGCAAGAGCTGTACCTGCTTGCATTGAGCAACTACAGAGGACAGGCATTAACACCTGGTGGGGATGCAAAAAGCACAGTGGGAGAGGAAAAGACAGAGAAGGCAGCAAAAAGGTGAGATTTGAGACACCGAGGGGCAGACCCAGCCTGTGCCCAGCCAGCACAGCCCACCCAGTGCCCAAGGCCAGAAACTCGGCAGCTCCACCTGGGATTTATCAGGAGTGTTCCCCTGACACCGCTGGGGGGTTGGTTGACATTTTACAACACTCCCAGGTGACTCAGGTCGCATTGCCCATCCATCCATCCATCCATCCATCCATCCATCCATCCATCCATCCATCCATCCTTCCATATATACACAGGCTGTGGTGCTGGGATCCTGCCAAGCTCTGCCAGCCTTGGGCTTGGGGAGATTTCTGCCAGCCGTCCTGAGCTTCGTAATTGTGCTCTCTGTTCCAGGAAGCAAGCAAGAAAGATTTTAAAAAACCCAAAACAAACCACAACAGACAAACCTAAAAAAGCTTCAACAGCTCAACCTGACAGCTACCACTCTCCAGCTGAAATGCTGGGCTTTTGGGGAAAAAGAAAATTACATGTTCACCTCCAAATTGAAAAGGATTAAGGTAAGAGAACCTTTCAAACTAAAAATTATTGGCCCAAAGCTTTTATCTTTGCAAGAAATCTCTAGGTAAGACCAGCCTGACAGTTAAACAACTGGTTCTTCTGGTGGGGAGAAACCCTCCTCTTTAAGGGAAGCAGCCTGATAGTTGAAAGCAACTGTTTGGTCAAACTTCAGGCTCCCTGGCACAGCCTGCATTGCCTTTCCTTCCTGTTCACTGATTTACAGGCAGTGCCACGATGGCCCGGGTTCAGATGTTTGCTGCCATCCAGGGAATTTGGCATTGCCATTTCCATATGTTTTAATCGAAGTTTCAGTCCTTGCAAACACTCTTCAAATGCCAGCTTTCCTTTCTTTTACAGAAAGCTCAAGGTTCCCACAAGTCTTCTGACATGCTCTTTTGCACTCAGAGAGATGACATTTTCAAACAGATGTTTCCAAAGTTAACAGCATTTGAAAGAATAATGAACTCAAATGCCCCTGGATTCCAGCTTAGCCCAACTCCATTCTGTGTCAGACACTGAGATTCCCACCTCTAAGGCAGGAGCTGTTTGTGCCCCCATCCCTCCTGTCCTTCTCCACAGCAGCCCGTGCCTGTTTTCCCCAGCACAATCCCTGTCCCTGTGCACCCTGCCAGGAGCAGCTGCACACAGGCTCACATCTCCCCTTGCCCTCACTAGGGGGTTTCTCTCATCCCCGAACACGCCGATGAGAACGTTGGTGCGATGAGTGCCCAGGGCCTGCACTGCCACCACAACTGGGATCTCTGCTGTGCTCTGGGGCTGCACAATCCCACAGGGCTTGGGGCTGGAGTAGAGCACAGCAGAGTCCTCCTTGCGTTTCTCGAAGGGACACAATGAAACGCAGATTCAGAGGGACCTCTCAAGAAACTTCAGGCTCCTTAACATCCACCACAACAGCAACTTACACACACCTTTAAAACTCCCCAGGACAAAGGTCAAAGGCACAAACAAGATGCAAGGATTGTAGGTTTAGCACTCCCAGGGCATCCTGCAAGGAGGCTGCCAGCACAGGCACTGGTGTCTGTGGGTGCAGCAGCTTTTCACAACCCTCTAAGATCTCCCACAGGAAAACACCCTGAGGACTAGAACATCAACTGTTTTTTCAGGAGCTTAAACTGCCTCCTCAAGTTTACACTTGGGTAGGATCCTGTTCTCAGCAGATCTTTAAGACTGAATAGAAACCAGCAAGGTCTTATCCAAACCCTTTGTTCCCCTAATAATCTCCTCAGGAATATTTGACAGGAGGAGGTGGATGTGATGCCAAACCTGGGGAATAAGCCCGTAGCAGCCAGGAAGGTGACTGGGATTCCTAATGAGGATCTTCCTCTCGTAGGGCACCTTCAGGTGGCACTCATCACACAGCAGCACTGGGGAGGACACTTGGAGCTCAGGAACGAGACATCTGGGCTAAGAGATGACCCCAGGACAATCAGAGATACTGAGAGAATGGAGAATGCCTACCCCCAAAGATTGTGAAATGGAGCAGAACACATTGGTCACTGTCAAATGCACATTGAAGAGCCCTACAGGGATAAATTGCCTTCTACCTCTTCCCACTCCAACATGTCTTGTCAAGGAGGGGCAAACCCTGAGAGGCAGCACCCAGAGGCTGCCAAGTGCCCCAGGCAGAGCACTTTGCCCCACAGCTGCCTCAGCCCCTGCTTTACCCAAGAAGGCTTGCAAGGACTCCTGGAACAGTCCCAGTGACCCACGAGCTCGGGGGAGCCTTGCCAACAAGGATCAGTGCTCCCTAAGGCTCAAGGAACACACAACTCCAGGGTCTCAGTAAAAATGACTCCCTTCTCTGCCATGGTGCTGTTGCCCTGCCTGAGAACTCAGCTCTTTGCCCCAGCCCTGGAGGGCACGAGACAGCAGCTGCCCCACAGAGGGGCTGATCAGCCCCTGCCAGGCCCTGCAGCTCCCTGGCTCCTTCACTGCACAGCTCCAGGCACTGCCTGGCCCCAGCTCCACCTGCTGTACACAATGGCAGCCCAGGCACTGCCTGGATGGCTCTGCCTGGCACAGGGAACAGCACCAGGGAGCTGCATCCCTCTGGGCATCACACTGACACCCACAGCAGCACAGCAGCATGGAATTCTGCTGCAGCAACAACGACTTTTGTCTCAACTCTGACGACATTAAAGCTCAAAACGGGAAGCAGAGGGAAGGACAAAAACTGGAGCTGACCTGCCACATCAAGGGCTGCTTTCCCCTTGTCAGACCTTGCCCTCCCCACTCTTGCTGGGAGCCACTTCCCCCCTGCCATGTGCCCTCATGGACAGAGCCAGAGCCTGACTCTCAGCAGCTGCTTGCTGTGGCCCAAACCAATGCACCGTGCTCACAACCAGCACAACTCCACCTCTTGCAGCCTGAAGGAGAGGAAGCCCTCAGGAAATTTGTTCCACCTCAAGCACCAAAAACCAGGCCAATCAATGATATCATTCCTGGTGCCTTTAGAAGAGGGCTCAGGACCATGCTGGGCTGTGAGCAAATGTGCTTTTCACCACGGGCTGCTGCCCAAGCACTGCTGTTCTCATGTCCAGCTGGCACAACATGAGGGCATTCAGCAGCACTTCTCCTTGGCAGCTGCAGCCAGCACAGCCTGGGCAAGGCAGTGCCTGCGGGAGGCCAGGCAAGGGCTGGTACCTGGCTGTGATGATCAGGGCTGCCACTCCCTTGCCAATACCCTCCAGGTCCACCAGCAACCTCCGGTAGAACTCCATCACCGTGTTGGAGCACAGGGTCACCTGGTGGAAGAGAAGAACAGTCAATGCTTCCTTACAGAAGCTCATTACCCACGGGTGATAACCTCCAGTTCCTGAGGGAGGATTTGGCCTTCATTCTTCTGCTGCTCCATGTGTAGAGCACAGTCTCAGAGTAACAAAAGCCTTCTGGCAATACCAGATTTTCTAAACACACCTTGCTATCAGGGCACAGGTCAGCTACATTAAAACATTAGACTACAGCTCCAGGCACCACTGCATTCAAATTATGGGGCCAATTTCTCATCTGGCTACAAAGACATCCATGCAGAGGAAATCTGACTCGACCACAATGAGTTCAGCTTTACAGCACGAGGTTGAGGGCAAAGTGTGGCCCAGCAGGTTCTGGGCAGTTCATGGCTGCCCTGGGAGCCAGAGCCCTGAGAACTGCGGCCCCACACCAGGAGTGGGGAACTGCCCCAGGGTGGGTACTGACCACAGGCAGAACCCTCAGAACCAGAACTGCCGCAGGCTGGGCATTGACCACAGGCAGAACCCTCAGAACTGCCCCAGGGTGGGCATTGACCACAGGCAGAACCCTCAGAGCCTCTTGCTCTATGCCACAAGAGACAAGCCACCAATGGGACCAGGCAGAGGAGAAAGGAGGAGGATCTCTGTCTTGAAGTTCCACAAGGAAGGGTTTATTCCAAGCAAAAGGATCAAAGCCAAAAGAGCCCTGGACACTCCTGTGCAAGGGCTTTTGTACAGATACAAATCAGGGGGTGAATACAAACAGCAAGCCAAAAGGGAATCCTCAGGGGAGCACTGAGGGGATTACATCAAGTGTCTGGGGCCACTTTGGGTAGGAGGGTGGGGAGGATGGCTCACATGGGCCAATGGGGCCTCCAGGAATAGGGGAATTCCAAAGGGGCATTGCAGACAGGGATTGGCTCCAGGTTAAATTGGCAAAGAAGGTTGGGGAACAAAAGGGGCTGGGTTTGACAGGCAGGGAAAGAGCTGGAACAAGGGGCAGGGAATGGCATGAGGGACAGCTTTGAGGGAAGGTAAATCCCAGGGGTAAACCAACTCGGGGAGAACACGGGGTACAACAGAACAAACCACTTAACAAGGAATCAATACAATAAATTTGAACCGCTACACATGGCTGCAGATTTTTTTGTCTCCACTGGAGCTTCCTGCAGTGAACACAAATCATTCTGCTCCCCAGGAGGGGGGAAATGACACCACGAAGAAAAGCTCACTGCTTGATACAATGACATCTCTCTGACAGCCACCTTCTGCCCTCATCCTTGCTCTGCCCCGTTGCAATCAAATCAATCGCTCTCAAAAACACAAGAATGGCTTCAGGCCTTGACCATAAGGTCTGTGAACTCAGGCATATGATTTTGGAAAGCAAACAGTGCTCTTTGAGGAACATCCCGAGTAAGCCAGCTAGCAGAGGCCCCCAGCAGTGCAGATCTCTCAGTGCCAGGATGCTCCAAGCTGGCACCAGAGCTAAAGCCCTCCCACCCTGCAGTGCAGCTCCAGCCCTGGTGCTGCAGCGGCTGTGGCTGGGCTCTTGCCGTACCTCGATGTCCTGGTGTCCCTGGGGGAGGATGGTGCCTTGGCTGGGATTCAGGGTGAACTCCCTGGGCTCCACATGGAAATGGATTCCCTTGCTCCAGGCCGGGTCGGTGTCCCTGCGGATCTGATCCACGCTGTCCACAGCCGGCTGCGTGCCATCGTCCGACATGGGGAGCTGGAACGTCAGGGGCACCGCGGAGCTGTTGGTGAGGCGGCAGCGCTGCGTGTAGGGAAAGCCTGGGCAAGGACACAAATATCCATTCAGGCACCAAGCAGGGCATGATCCTGGGGGCAAGATCCTGGCAGGATCAAAGTGGGATTGGAGTTGAGCTCTTTATGGTCTGAACTACAGCTCACCCAGAAGCTGCGTGAGGAATTAATCGTCACTTAGTTCCCTTTGACACAGATTCCAGACTGCAGCCTTGAAAATGCCCACTCCTAGCCCTGCTGAACACTGCAAGCTTCTCTCTTTGGGATGGGGACGAGCTCCCTCACCTGCCCCAAACCAGCACCAGTTCTCTCCCAGTGATGAGTGCGCACCGAGACCCAGCATTTACTCTGAGAATTCAAGCTGTCCAATTCCCTGCTCAGCCTGCCAACACTGCCACCTTTTTCAAGACATATAAAGAGTGAGTTGTCAGTGAGAAGAAGCTACAGCAAAAGAAAGTGAGGATGGAATCAGGAACTAGAACGTGAGGCAAAGCACCCTAATGCAGCTTCTCTCTGCAGGATCCTTAAGGCATCTCTTGCTTTGGGCCAAACAGACTGAGCACGTGAAAGCTCAGAGCCCACTCAACTGGGGGCACAGCCAAGCCTTGCTTTGAGATTAGCAATTAGGAACCAGGTCCCACCTCACCCAACAGACGGGGACATCACAGCCATGCTGCTCACTGAGAGTGCTGCCTGCAAGGGTTTACCCCACCTTGGCTCTGAGATTTGCTTTCCATCCTGCAAAGCCAGAGATACAGCCACTCATGGTGGGGATGTCCTGCAGAGCCCGCAGAGCAGCCACAGCCTGCTGTGCACTGCACATCTGGCTGGGCTGGCCAGCTCTGTGGGGAGGAGACTTCTCCCCAGGCCTGCTCACCAAGAGCATCTGGGACACAGATGGGGAGAATAAACAACTGCAGCTGCAGCCCAGAGCTTCTCTGTGCCCATCCAAGTGACCACTGCCAGCTCCAGCAGGGACTCCAGCAGGGAGGCAAGAGAGGCACAAAAAGGACAAACCCAGATGTCAAAACCTCCAAGGAGACTGAGGCCAGCACATGCAGACAACAGTCAAGAGTTACAAAGAAGCAAAGACACAACAGCTGCCTTCAGCCGAAGAGCCCTTAGGAATGAAATTGGATTCAGCAGGATCAATCTCCTGCTTCAGAACCATATTTCCATCTCTTGCCTTTCGTGTTTCTTTCCTTCCAAAGGCAACTTGACAAGCGCCTCCGTGGTGATGCAGGCTGGGGAAGAAGCAGCTCAAAAAAGGCAATGAGTTTCCTTCAGAAGTTCATGAACTTCATTGTTCTGGGTTTTCGCTTGGCAGTGAATGTTGCCGTTGGTCTGGGAAGGGGGATAGGGGTTCTGGGGGGTTTTGGGGGGTTTCGGCCCTGGGCTGGGCTTTTCCCTTGGGGGATTTGGGAGTTGTGGCGTGATGCCGTGGGCGGCTGTGCAGTGGGAGCTGAGGCTGGGCAGGGAGCGGAGCTTCCCTTCCTCCCGCTCGGGGGTCGCAGCTCGGCCGCTGCTGCTGCGGGAGGTTTGTGCTTGGCCCGGGGCTGCCCTGGCTGCAGCTCAGCGCTGGCACCGACCCTGCCTGCCTGCCCCGCTGCTGCTGCTGCTGGGCACTGCCCACATCCCCCTGCCCTATGGGGCTCTGCAAAAGGAGCATTTCCTCCTTCCCTTCCCTTTCCGCACCGGCTGGGGGGGATCCCTGCCCTGCCAGAGCCCACAGCTCCTCCTGCTGTGACCAGACCTCCACCAAAGGGGAAAAACAGGACTTGGCATCTGGGAAATGTCTGTTCTTGCCTTCTTGTCTGTGCTCTCCTGAGACAGTCTAGCAAAGAACTGTTATTCCTTTTCGCACAGTTTTGCCTGGGAGCCCTGTCATTTCAAAGGGATAATCATTTGGAGGGAGGGGCTCAACTTTCCATTGCAGCAAGATTCCCACCTTCCTTGGCAGACATCTGTCCTTTAAAGCAGCACAGAGACACCAGAAAATACTGCCTTCCTATTCCTTGCTTCCATTGGATCTCACAATGGCAAAATGCCCCCTGAGGCAGCAGCAGCAGCAGCAGCCCTGCAGTTCAGAGCTTGAAGAGTCTGCTGGGGCAGGGCAGGAGTGAGGGATGCTTTTCTGTTGGAAGGCACACATCCCTGAGGCTGTGTCCCAGCCCAGGGAACACTCACCAAAGGAGATGTCCCTGAAGTCGAGCTCAGCGAGGTCGAAGTGTAAACTCGGTGCAGTGACGCTGCCCCTGCAGGCCGAGGACAGAGCACGCAATGGCTCGGTTAAAGGCATTGCAAAGGTGCGGCTGTCGTGGCTCGGGGGCACAAAACCCGGGCTCAGGGCACCCTGGGTTTCCAACCAACACAGCCCCGTGTGCTCAGCACAGAGCCCTGGGCACAGGAGGCAGCTCAAGCCAAGGGGCAGCAGCCAACAGCCCCTGATGGGCTCTGGGCACAGGGCAGGCAGGAGAAGCCCCCGGGTTGCTGGGGGTCCCATGAAGGACCCTGAACACACACCCAGACATGGCTCCGTGCCTCAGTTTCCCCATCTGCAATGGCATGGACATCAAGGTGTCCCCACAAACTTCTGTAAGCAGCCCTTCCAGCCACAGCTTCCCTGCTTTGCTCCTTCTGAGCTGCAACTGCTGTTCCCATGGAGGAGCTTTCTCAAGAGAGTTTGACCCACACAATCATTACAGACACTGTTCTGAGACACGAGTCCAGGACATTCCCAAACATCCTCTGAAAAGAGCAGCAACAGTTCTACCCAGGGCACAGATGAATCCTAGAGGAAAGGACCAGCTTGTCAGCAGTGCACCAGCTGGCACAGCCAAGAGCAAGAGCTTCAACAACCAAATATGGCTGTCCTGAATCTAGCACAGCACCTCACCTGTCCTTCAACTCAGCAGACACACTCCAAGAGCCACCAATATCCACTGAAATCAGCACTTGAAGCTGCACAACATTCACCAGTTGATTTCATGGTTGATGCCAATCAGTGCCCACTCTGCCTTTTGGTTCAAAATCAAGAACCAGTGAACTGTGTCCTCTATTGTATTCACAGGACTGCCCCTGGCTCTGCTCTGCACATCTCAACAAGAGACACCTGCCCTTGCTCAAGGAGCAAGCTGCTTATGCAGAAACACCCCATGGCCACTTTGGGGGAGGGACAGAGGAGAATCAATTATTTGATGGTGAAAGGTTCACTCTTGATTTCCAAATGAAAAAGCAGCACTTTTCCTCCAAAAACAAAGGCAGCGTCACTGTTTTTCCACTATGGGCGCACCTGCTAACCACTTTTCTCTTGCTAAGGAATAACTTCCTTGTTCCTCTTCACCATCTCCCATATCTCATTGGCATCATGCAGTGCAGATTGTTTTCATTTCTTCACTGCCTGGAGCCAGTGCCTCCCAAGAGCAGCAGCCCAGCTCCAAAGCTGCAGAGCAGCCAGCATCAGCTCTCCTGCTTCCACTGCATTATCCTGCAGCACATGGTTTAGGCTGGCAGGGAAAGGCCTCACGATGCTGTGGTGCTGAGCACTGAGCTCTGCCTCCCCTATGATCCGCCCTTCTCCCTTTGGCTGGGCCAGGATTGTCTCTTGCCCACGGGATGGTGCCCCAGTCCTTGGCACAGTTCCTGCTGCACAGTTCCTGACTCCCACATCAGCCCTTTGCTGGCTGTGCAAAGGAGGCACCAGAGCCCTCTGGGCACAGGAGCTGGGAGCACAGCTTGTGCCCCACAGCATGGCCATGAGAGGTGAGCTGAGGCTGCTGCTGCCCATCTGGCATGGATTATTCACACAAGGTTTTACAAACACTGCTGCTGCTGCAGAATCAGCCAGGCTGGCCCATCTGCAAAGCCCTGGGGGCCTTGCTGGGGGTTCAGGTGGGACATCCCATCCCAGAGCAGCTGCTGCCCAAAGCTGATCCATCCCACTGCCTGCCATGGCCCAAGGCACAGGGAGATCCCTGCAGGGAGGAGTCATTCCAGCTCCCAGCTACCACACAGGGCAGCAGGCAGCCTCACACTAAAGCAATGCCAGCAGCAGAGCAGAGATTCACACCTCAGAAAACACCTTTTTCCTCTGCTCCACCCCAAAAGGAGGTAGGTGGGGGATGTTCCTAAGACAGCCACAGATGTGCCCACCCAGCTCCCAGGGTCCTTACTTGATGGTCAGGATGGCAGGCACAGGAGATCCAGCCACACTGAACTGGAACTCCTCCTCAAAACTCCCCAGCACGGTGGCACTGAAGGAGATCTGCACACTCTGGCTCCCACCTGCTGCAATGATGCCCTTCTCGGGGGCAAACTTGAAACACAAGCCCAGGTTGGTGGCTGAAGGGAGACAGGTGAAGGGAGCATCAATAGCTCCTTGGTTCATCAGTTTCACCTGCAGCAGCAAGAAAGCAAAATGGAAATACGTGTGGAATCTTCCCTTCTTGTGAGTTATTGTCTAATGATGCAATGAACACCCAGAAAAGGCAGAAGATGCTTTGTGCTGCTGAATGGCAGAAGTCCAAAGATTCAACAGGACAAGTTCTGCCTTTGGGTTTTCACGCAGAGCAGTGGCAACTCCACAGAACTGCAGTCACCCTGGGCTTATCCCATGGACACAGAGCAGTGCCCCTCTGCTCAGCAGCACCAAGCGCATTGAGAGCTGGCCCTGAGAGCAACGTGGGCTGATTGCAGCTGCGTAGGGAATCACCCCAGAGCTGCTGCTGCCCCAGTGAGCACAGCTCCAACAGCACCATTTGCTCATTCACTTTTTCCAGACCATGAAAACAATAAGTTGAGAATGAGGTATCAGCATCAAAACGTACAGACAGCACCATCTTTTGGTGAGAAAACTCAGCGTCTTTCCCATCCACAGCCCAAGATTTTGAAAGTGTCGGCCATGATGCAGTGCCTCATGAAGGTTTTGCAAGCTTGACTCTACTGGGGGGGAGGCAAATAGGTAGAAAACACCTTTGCTTTATGCCCAGGAACACTTTTCTCTTTCTAGAGCCAGAGATGCACCGAGGCTGAAGTGTGGTGAGGGACTGGTCAGCAAGGGAGAGAACTCCCAAGGATTTCCTGTGATTGCAGCAATAAGCAGCAGACACTTGGCTGGGAGCTGTTGGCAGTGGGCTGAAGCTCAAAGGCAGCCAGTTTGTTGCAGCTGCTTCTGCAGAGCCCAGTCCAAAGGTGCCTTGTGTCTGGCACTGCCACAAAAGCCTCTGAACATGCAGCTTTTGGAGCCAGTGAGGGTTTCATGTGCCAAGGGGTTGTTTTGCAGGAAGCCTCCCAGATGATCCCTAAGGAAGGCTGCCCAAAAGCAGGGACTGGGGCTTCAGGAACAACTGACACACCTTTGTGACCCCCCAGATTTCAGCAGTCCATCAAATATTCCCTGCTCACAGCTGCCCAGGTTGGCAGCAATTCCACAGCTGCACCAGGCTTGCTGCTGCCTCAGGAGCCATCAGCATCCATCCCAAGCCCTGCTGCTCACCTCATAGACATGGGGGGTGTTGACGAAAACGTTCCCAAGGTTCAGAGTAGGAGAGCTGAGTTCAACCAAGGGTCCTTGGCCTTCCCCTCTGAGCTGCAGGGGCAGCCTGCTCTCACAGCCTGGGGAGAGATGTCCATTGCAGTACAATCATTCCCTCTGCTCCACTGCATTTTCCAGGCTGCCTCAATGCTAGTCCCCGACTCTGAGCTGGATGCAACCAGCTCCTGATGCTGCAGGAGAAGATATGCACCCTTCTCTTCCCTCAGGACATATCCCCTGAGGCTGACTTGCAATTTCTAACCCGTTTCCTGGGCTGCTTTCCAATTTGAGCCACCAGTTTGCTGAGTTTAAAACATCTCTGGTGCCTGTAGTGACACGCCATGGAGTTATGGGTAGAAATGGAGAGAAAGGAGATTTAGGTGAGACATTAGGGGAGAAATTTTCCCTGTGAGGGTGGTGAGGCATTGGAGCAGGTTCCCCAGGGATGTTGTGGAGGTTCCAGCCCTGAAAGTGTTCCAAGCCAGGCTGGATGGGGCTTGGAGCACCCTGCTCTAGAGGGAGTTGTCCCTGCCCATGGCAGGGGCCTTGGGACTAGATGATCTTTAAGGTCCATTCCATCCTTACCATACTGTGATTCTGTGGTTTCCTTCCCATGCACCTAGAGGAGCTTTGAAATCCATTCAGTGCAGGCACAAAGCTCCTATGGAGTTTGGCAATTCCCAAACTCCCTGGCCCAGGAGCACAGGACTTTGTTGCCCAAGTGCTCCCCTTGTGACACTCAGCACTGTGTTCTATTGCCACAGACTGAGAGCTGCAAGGTGACAACTGCCACACAGGGAGAGAAGCAGCTGCTGGCCAAGGCTGCTCCCTCTACCAACAGCCCAGGCTCAGGGGGGCTCAGCCCCCTCTGCTCTGCTGCTGTCTGGGCACTGGGAGGTGATCCAGGCTCAGGGAGCCCATTTCTAACTCAGCTCCTACCACCTGATGATGGATCCATGGCAAATGGAGCCATCCTGGAGGCCAGGGGCCTGCAGGGGCTGAGTGCTTGTTCACTAAAGCTGTTCTGCTCTGCAGCTCTCTGGCCTTTGAGGGAATGCTGGCAAAGCCATGGCATGAAAACCTCTCCCTGCACTGCCTGGGCTGTTCTGGGATCACTCAGGCACACACAGCATTCTGAGCCCTGGCCTGGCACGGGAGACTCCCTGGGAGCTGCAGGGCCAGGGGGGATGTGCCAGCACTGCCCTGCTGACCAGGGACTCTTCCCAGCACTTCCATGGGAGCCCAGCGGGCTCAGGCTGGCACCATGGCTTCACTGAGGGGGAGAGAGGCAGGGCAAAGGAGCTGCACCTGAGATGCTGCAGTAAGCCACACTTCCATACTCCAGTGCTTCCAGGGGTTTGAAGGTCACCTTGATTTCAGCTGAACAATTCGGCCTGACTTCTCCCTCCTACAGCAGAAAGAGACAGCAAAACATTGCTTTGAAAACTTCACATTGCTTGTTTTCACCACCCTCCTGTAAGCCTTTGTTTAGAGCATCAGTGATGAGTGAACAACACAAGGAGCCAAGGAAACACTCCAAACCCAGCCCAACACAGCTCTCAATGCTCAGCTGATCAGCTCCCACTCTCCACAATATTCCTGCTGCTCTGACACAAGCTCTTGGGCACATCATGCTGCTGTCAGCTACAGTGGGATGCAACTGCCACTGTGCCCTGCTGGCTCTTGGCCTTAGATGGGCCATAGCTGTAACCAAGAAGAGAACATGATCCCCTGTGGGATCTCAGTCTCTCAGAACTGGGGTGCAGGGTGAACCAGACTACCCCTGGGGGGCTCGGGAGTCCTGGAATGTTGCCAGAAATGTCTGGTGGCTGGACTTTGATCCCACATGGGAGATGACATCAGTATGAGGACGGGAGGATTTCACTGGGGTGAATGGTGAAGGGACAAGTTAATTGGAGTGTGAGATACAGGGTTTAAGATCCCTGTACAGGGGGGTCTAGAGAGGCAAGATGGAGGTACTGGGGCGTGCCCTTCTCCTTCTTCTTCTTCCTCTAGGCCTCCATCTTCTGTGGTGGAGTTGGCACTCCGGGATTGGACCTTACTAGGGGAACACTGGTTAATAAGGATAGAGGGTATTGGAGAAAAATGATAAATATTGTATACGTAACTCTGGGTATAAAGATAGGTGACCGCCCCAGGGGCTTTCAGTGTGTGTGCCCATGGCTGACTGCTGAGCAGAACTCTGTCAGGCCAAGAGAAAATCTTTTAGATAAGCAATTAATAAACACCGAGACCGAGAACAAATCTGAAGCTTCCTCTCGTCCTTTTGAACCCGGGGGCCCAAGGCCATCTTTGGGCTTTTTCCCAGACCATCTAAACAGCACCCAAAAATCCAACAATCCCCGTCCTTGGAAATAAAAATATTAGTTTAACCTGTATTGAAAGAAAGCAGAGGCTGGCATTATTCTAGGGTTTACTCCAAGATGAGAAGGGATGTTGCACTGTGCACACACCAGGCATTCATCATCTCTCACAATGCCAGTACTCAGAATCAAGGCTCTGGTTGATGGGAGCATGTGGCAGTTTGCTTGCATCACCAGAAAAGGACAAGGTTTTCTGTCCCTGTGTGCAGGACAACTCCAAAGGCCCATTTCAACCTTCCACCCTTGTGTCCAGGCTCACAGATGACGCTGGAAGGGACACTCAGAAATAGTGCAAGGCATGGTTACAGGAGGGGATTGGCATTTCTGTCATTAACCTTGGGCTGAATTTGGCCTCCTTTTGCCAGGGAACAATTGCAAGCTCCAGGTCAGTGTGTGAGCTGGCAGTGCTCCAACAGCCTCTGCTGAGCCCCACGTGTTGGGGGAGCCCCTGCCTACAAGAACTGCTCCCTGGGACACTGACAGGACACGCAGGCAGTGCCTTGAGCTCGAGCCTGGCAGCAGAGCTGGGCTTTGTCAGGCTCCCAGCCCTGCCTGCAGCCTGCAGGGCACAAATGCTTTCAGCAGCGAGCCCTGCAGCCTCACCAGAAACTCCATGTCCTCCCTGCCAGCACATGGGGCCAGCTGAGGATCTGCCCATTGACCGCAGCCAGGGAAGGGATGGGTGTAGGGAGTAGGGTGGGTGGGAGGACGGGGGGGGAAGGAGGAAGAGAATGTTCTCAGCTATCACTTACCATTGGCTCAATGAAAAAAATGTCATCAGAGAACAGCATGGGGTCTTCTTGCACCTTTGCCATCTTCTCCTGGACCATGCTGCTCAGGAGGGCACTGTGATCTCCACAAGAGCCCTTCACCTTCTCCGTTTCTTTCTCCTCTGGGAAGTTTTCCTGAGACACCTCTTTCGGCAGCCACAGCAAACACTTCCTGCAGCCCCAGGGAGAGACAAGGCCAGCAGATGGTTTCATGAGCCACAGATTTGCAGAGAGAAGTGTGAGCGCAGGAGAGCAAAGCACTTGAGGAGGAGCAGCAGCAGCTCCCCAGCAAAGGCTGAGCCCAAGCCACGAGGGTCCCACAGGGATCAGAGGACAACTTGCTGTTCCCTGGCCCAGCAGGGAGTTTCACTCCACACTTGCAAGCTCAGCAGAGGTTTCCAAAGCCAGCATCCCTCCAGAGAACCTCCTGCCTCAAAGCCTCTGCCATAGCTGAGGGAGAATCTACCAACCATTTCAAGTGGCTTTTCCTCCCACTCAGCTGCTCAGGAGGGCACAGAAAGATCACAGAGCACCCACTGCAGCATTTCCCTGCCAAGGGGAGACAAAGCTGGCTTGCAGCTACGTGTTACCAGCATCACTCCTTGTTTCTTCCATTTTGGACCTACCCGGTTCCCTACTCTGCCTTTCACAAGAGCATCCCAGAGCACTTCCACAGGAAATTGATGAATTCAGGCACCGAATCCCTTCAGGGACATTCAAGTTTTATATATGCAATATGCATGAAAACAGAGCCTCTGAGAGGGGAAGGAACTTTGTTGTGCAAGAGGGAGACAGCAAACTCCTGGAGAGACCTTTTCATGAGCCAGAGCTTTTTGGATCCCATTCCAGTGCATGGCACTAGAATGTCCTGAGAGGGAAAGGATCCTGCACTATCTTCTCTCACAAAAAATCCTCTCTGCTCTGAGAGCTCAAAACCTCTCTGACAGCAGCACAGGGACACACAACCAGCCTGCATGGGCAAGGAGCTTTTGAAGGAACTAAGGGGAAAAAAGAGGGTGTATCACCTTTGGAAAGAGGGACTGGCAACTCAGAAAATGTTAAAGGATGTTGCCAGGTCATGTAGAAAGAAGAGAAGAGAGACAAGAGCCCAATTAGGACCTGAGGAAATCAAGTCATCACAACCAACCTTTCCTTCCCAAAATGCCATCCCTGGCTGGAGTATAAATGACCTGGAATGCTGAGTGCTGAGCTCCTGAAGCCCAGGGACACACACCCCAGTGCCGGGCATGGTTTACTTGGCCTTAACCATTCAAAAGCACCAACATCCCCTGAGGCCACATGTTAGCTCAGTCTTGGGCCTGTATCTCACTGAAATGCATCTTTCAAACCAACCTCCTCTTCTCTTCATTCTCTTCTTCCTCAGCAGCAAAAGCCTTCCACTGGAAGTGGGCTGTGATGTTACTCCTGTTTTCAATGAACAGGGTTCTGTGGCTTGACATGGTGGTGAAAGTCTTGTCAAGCTCCACGGAATTTGTGCTCAGCCCAACGTTGACATCTACAGCTTCTCCCTGGAGCTTTGTGTGGATTCTTTCTTCACCTGGAACAAAGCAAAGGGGAGTCTTTGCTCAGCTCACTGGCTGATGGAAGCACAAGCAACAGAGCAAGGCACAGGGCACAGAAGAAAGTGTCCCAGTTTTGCGCTGAAGGAGCAGTTCTGTGGACCACTCCATTGATCACATCCTTCAGCTCTGTGTGTACAGCGTGAGGATGTCCTGGGCACCTCCTCAAACACCTTATTTCTGAGGGTGTTTGTAGAGATTTGGCCCCAAGGTGACAGGATGGACAAGGAGATTGGTCCATGTGCTCCGGTGACCCACTCAGATCACCAGGATTTCTGCATCCAAGTCCTTCAGGTGACAGGGCTGAGGAGCCCTGCTCAGTCCTGCCTTGCCCAGGCTCTCCCCGGGCATCCCAGGAGACTCCTGTCTCTCCTGATCCCTTGGATCCCTTCTTGCTGACCAGCAAATATGCCTGGGGGCAGGTGGGCAGCAAAAGGAGGCCCAGAGGAACAAGTGAAGTGACAGCCCACAGCAGGAGGGGACACAGGTGAGGAAACACAACCAGCCTGGCTCTGCAATGTGACAAACCACTACAGAATGAGCACCATGAAAATCATCTCCCTGTCCAAACCCACAGCCACATCAGTCTTTAAATATTTTATACTGTTCTGATCTGAAAAACCAAGCTGGAGCATTGCAAATCAAATAAGAAAGGGACAAAGGAAAGATTAGTGAGTACCGAGCAGTTTCTACATTAAGACTGAATGGGATCCCTCAGTCTAGAAATCAAATGGGAGATAGATGTGAGAGGTTTGTAACAGCTTGAACAGCCTGGGAAATGGGGACAGGGAAAAATTTGTTTTGATTCGACACAAAAAAGGAACTTGAGGGCCTGAAAATGTTATTAGGCAGAAACTACATCTATGTGTAAGGGCCACATAGAGAAAGGGTCTGTGGCAAGCCAGTGGAGAAGCAGCATATGGGACAGAGGTGTGCAAGAAACCCATTGCATTGGAGAGAGTCTGATGGAGACCTCACCTACAGCACTGCCCAGGAATCAAATAAAACTTCACCCAGGCATAGCCACATGGTAGTGGAGAATCAGAGTTCCTCCTTCCTCCACTCAGCAAGTCCCAGCAAAACAGCAGTCAAAAATCTTTGCCTTTCTCAAGCCCCTAAACACCAAGGAGTTCTCAGTTTGCTTTGGGGTAAAGGTGAACAGGGCAGGCACCTCTGGAGGGAATGGACAGCAGGCAGCCATGTGCAGAACTGTCCTGTGCCCTGCAGGGCCCAGCACTCACCTGAGCTGCAGCACACGGCCAGGGAGCCGCAATGGGCACCGCTGGCCAGCGGGTGAAATGCCACTGTCACCTGCACGGTGTCACCAGCGCCCAGAGCTCCTGTGGCCGGCACCACGGAGAAAGGACTGCAACACAGAGAGAGGGGTCAGGCCTGGGGGACACCTGGCCAGAGATTCCTGCTGCACTGCAGCTCCCTGCAGCGCCCTTGGCCAAGCAGGGAGCAAACCAAGCACAGGCAGCACAAGAGACAGAACAGACAGGATCACAAACAGCCACCGAGCCACTGCTGACAAGATCCAGCCCTCACAAGATCCTGGGGGTAAAATGACCTCAGCTCCCCATACTCTGCATCCAGCTCTCTGCAATGAGCCTCAAGGCTCCCACTGCCAGCAATCCCATCAGAGAATGGTTTGTGAAAAGCACAGAGAGGGTTCAGAGCTATTTGCATGCACAACTTGACACTGACTGCCTCAGGAATTTCTCTTTTCCTGCTGCCTATAAAACTCATCTCAAGAGATGAAAATGTTAGGGCACTCCCTGTCCTGGGAGATTACACCCTAGGAATCAGACAAGGAGAAGGAACTTTTCCCTGAAGACCAAGGAATAGTTCCTGTTGCATTTGCAGTGTGCTTCTTTGGTTTATTTTACCTTGAAATCATTGTGATTTAGCCTAAAAGGGGCAACTTTTCTAAGCATTTCAATGAAAGCTGCTCTAAGAAAAGGAGCAATCAAAACTCTGAAAGAGTGCAAATGCAGATTAGAGCAATACAGTGACATGGAAACCCAAAAGGATGATGCCATTTACAGTCTGAAGGGTCCAATCCCAGCTAAATGAAGCACCATGAGCAGGAGCACATCAAGGAAGCAGAACAGGAGGTTTCTGTGTGTTTACCAGCAATGCAGTCTGGGACTCTGGGCTGTCATGCAGGCTGGTAACTCTTTGCTTGGCCCAGCAGAGAAACTCTGTGCAATGTGTTGGAAATAATGATGCAGATGTGTTGGTGCACTTTGGATTTAACAGGAGCAATCAGGATTTAGTCACCAGGTAAACAGCTCTTGCCTGACAAACACAAGACTCTGTGCTTTGATGCTCAGGGACAGCTCAGGGGAAATGTGCTTCTGCCCAGCAGCTGCTGGGCTTTGTGCCCTTCTACAGCCCCAGTGAGGAAACAAAAGTTCCTGGCCTTGGTGCTTTGTTGCTGGTCAATCTGTCACTTCAGATGTGTTCTGGGGACTTTGCTGATGAATGCATCACACACAAAAACAAAGAGAACATCCGCCAAGCTGAACTTTGTTCATGTCAGTAGTAACAGCTGATGAACTCGCTTCAGGTTCTGCTCATTAAGGACCTCTTGCTGTAATTATGGGCTGACCTGTTCCCATTGCCACTGGTGACAACATCACTGCTGGCTGATGGAGAAGCCTTGGGCCAGCAATGTTCATGTGCTGGACGTGAGACTTTGGAGGGAGGGGAGGAAAGACAAGGCCCCAGCAGCCCCAGAGCCAGATCAGTGCTCGTGCTCCTGCATTTGCCCCGGGGCTGATGCCAGCACGGCTGCAGCTCTGCTGGGGCTGGGGGGATCAGGGCCTGCTGGGGGCAAGGCACAGCATTCTGTTCTTAGTCTTTGGCCAGAAATTTCACCGCAATAGAGAAGCTGCCAGTTAGGGGAATCCCTGGCCACGCTTCAGCACTACCTTCCATTCCATTCCCTTCCCACTCCTGCCCCATGTTACATGCTCCTGCCTTCAGGTGGCAGGATGGGAATAACATTCCAGGGATGACTTCAGAGCTTGCCTGAGAAAGAAGGTGTATTCTTCTTTTCAAATTATCAGGAGAAGAGGATCCAGCCAAGTTCAGGACTCAGCTGTCAGGTCTGGAAAACTGAGTGCAAATCAGCCCCCGCATCTCCTCTATCCCTGGGCTGTACCCACCAGACTCCTCTGTTCCTGCTGTAGCACTCATCTCTCACACACACCTGGCTCCCCAAGACCCAAAGACACAAGCTCCACAGCTAAACTTAACTCCTCTGAATTTCAGCCAACATCACTAAACTGTTCCCTGAGCCCACAGCTAGAAGAGCTGTGAAGGAGACATCCCTGACACTGTAAGAACCAAAGGAAAATCACTGCCAAGAGATAGGCCTGGAAAGCTAAATTTTGGGCTTTTCTCTGTTAATTGTGAGCTGCTCCTTAAGACACTTCTTATCCTGTTAGATCCATCCTCTCAATGAATCACTACTGCACCTGACAGGCAGTAAAGATAAGGTATGGAGGGGGTTTTAAAAGGTTGTTTTCTTCTGCTTTTATAACTAGGTCCATTGACATGTTTGTTTCCTTGTATGGCATCTAAAGACAGGTCCATGTCTCCCAATGGCACCTTGCAACCCCCAGACACTGCTCTTGCTTTGAGCAGTGTGTTTGCTCAGATGATTTCCAGAGGTCCCCTCCAGGACCACTGCAAAGCCACGTGCCTGTGGCCTCCCAGAGAATGGCTCTGTTTGCCGGACAGTGCTGAGGAAGCATTTCCGAAGCTGCTTGTGCTCAGCAGGGTGTAAGCCAGCTCCCAACATGTTCCAGCAGCCTCCAGGGAATCTGGGACACAGAAAGCTCCAAGGCCACTGAAAGCAAGAGCAGATGCCTTCCATCCTGCTCACTTCCAGCCAGGCTGCAGGGCAGCAGATCCGATGCTTGGTTCCTTCTGTAGCTCTTTCCCAACTCCGCTCTCACCCAAAGCTGTTTGCACAGGGACAGATGAGCTGCCTCACCTCTGGGTGCTCAGCTGGTACCGAGCTGCCCGGGCACCGACATTGCGCACCAGCAGAGTCTGCTGGGTGCTGTCCTGGACCTGACACTTGGAGAAGTCCAGCTGGGCAGGGAAGTCCAGCACAGCTCGGGCACCAATGGCCCGAATTGGCACAACGATCCTTTCCCTTGCAGTGAGGCACACCAGCTCGTGGCAATAATCCTGCAGGAAAAGAAACTGGCTCAGCACAGGACATTTAGTGCCATCCCCATGGCAGAAGAAAAACCATTTCCTATACCCCTTCAAGGCCATCAATTTACCTATTGCACCCTCAAATGAACACGAAGTTCTACTACTATGTCACATTTTAAAGGCACCAGTGCACTTTGCAAAATCTGTCTCAGTGGCATTCAGCTCTTGTGTCACTTGGGTCATACAGATAACAGCCCTAGGCCACCATCATTTTTACTCTAAACTTTAATGATGTTAAAGAATTCCTAAGCCCCTTCTAAGCAACATGGAGCTGGGGAACACAGGACATTGCTCTTTAAGCTTCTGTATTCCCACTGTCTGAGAATAGGACAAAGTGTTCAACTGACTCTAAGCAGCAAAAGGAAGAGGAGAAAACAGCTGCACCCAAAGACATCCTGCACCTCTGGCTTGGTGCAGAAACATCGGTTGGCTCACAACTCCCCTCTAACTTTGCCTGTCCAACCAAGTCAGGAGAAGAACAGTGCTAAGAGGTAGCAGGATGCTGTTGGAAAAGGCCTCTCTGTTTCCCTGCCAGGCTTCCTCCCTTCCATGCCATGCCCTCAACCCTTCTGTATGAACAAGCCTCCAGATCAGAACATGAACCCTCCAGATCCCAGCACTGAGATCAGACTTGCCAGGGCCTCAGCACTGCTGTTCAAACCTCCCCACAAAAGCAGCTTTGGCACAGAATGGGTGCCAGCTGACAGAGCAAGCACAGCGACAGGCATGAAGACAGAGCCCCAGCAGTGTCACTGCCACGGGCTCTGGGCTCACAGCTCTGCCTGCAGCTTGTACCTGCCCTACACCAGCTCCTTCAGGCAGGTGTCCAAGTCCCCTGCAGCTCAGCAACCTCCTGCTGACCAAGGGCACCCAGAGCCCAGTGTGCCTGTGCCAGGCCGGGCTCACGGGCACAGCACATCCTCTGCCCTGGCCCTGCAGCTGTGCCATGCTCACTTGTGCTCTGGGACAGCACAGCTGCAAGGCTGCACAACAGAGGGGCTGAAAAAGCACCGGCTTTGCTCCAGCCCAGGGGCACGCAGGGAAGCTGTTGGCAGTCCAGGAAGGAGGAAAGCTCTCTGACCTCTTTGTTCCTCTGGTGTTTTCCATCAGAATGATACCCCTTCCACTGGACCTAGAGATGGCCCAACATCTATCAACAGCCCTCTGTCATTTTCATCCTGTTTCCTGTGCATCTTCCCTTGGCAATGCTCAGGAATGTGCAGGGAGGGGAAGCAGAGCCTGTCAGGCCTGGCTGCAGTGCCTGCCAGCAGTGCCAAGGTGTGACTGGCTGCAGGCTGCCTGCCCACGCCTGGAGCCCAGCTCACAGCATGCAATGGGCTGGAGCCAGAGTGCAGGGAAAACAATGGCTGTGGAGATCATTGTGTGCTTTGGCTCCTCCAGCCTCACCTGGTTCTTGCTGGGGGTGAAGCGGATGCGCACAGGGGCAGAGGCGCCCGGCGGCACGGCACGGTACGCATCGCTGGAGCTCACCAGCTGGAAGTAAGGTGAGCTCTCCATGGAGACCTTCACCACGTGAAGAAACTGCAGCAAAGACATGAAATTATCATTTTGCCACTTGTGGAAACAGGACGAGAGGAGACCTGTCCATGCCCTGCTAACATCCCTCCCTTGACCCTCTTCCAAAGCACTTTCAGCTGAGCAGGCACAGGCACATCATTCACAAGGCTCAACTTGAATCCCTTCTCTCTGGCTCCAGCATTTGGCCAGGGCCATAGGGCAGTGCCTGCTGGGAAGGAAGGGCTGAGCAGGTCAGCGCCAGCAGGATGGAGACACAGCACCTGAACCAAGTCACCTGCATATTCAACAAGGCCAAAAACCTGCTGGCTTCTGCCTGCACACAGGCATCAAGTTGTCATGTTCCAGAGGGGGAATGTGCTACCTAAAAGCAAACCAGCACATTACTGTGGGGCAAGGAAGAAATTCCCTTCTGGCAGAGCAGGTTTGGGTAGGGACTTTCTGGGGGATACAGTCAGGCAGGCAGAGCAGCAAGACAGGAGACCAAACACTGTGGTCTTACTGGGAATAAAAGCAAACCTGAAAAGCAAAAGAAGGAATGAACACAGCAAGACAATCCCTAAAACAAGGAGATGACAAAGAGAATTTAAATGGGCAGTAAAGCAGCAAGGAAGAATCATAAAACCATGAGAGCAACCAGCTTGCCAAAAGTGACAGAAACACAGACAGGTGGTGTCTATTGACCATGGGGCTTCAGAGGCATTTTCTGCCTGGAGAAACAGGACCAGCACTGACTGACAGTGTGGTTCCAGTATGCAAAGCCAATCTTGGCTCTCCAGGGCTTCCTGCTGCCTGTACAGGCAAGCTGGGCTGCTGGGCATTCCTGCCTGCAGCCAGCAGGCCAGGTTCTGCCCTCTGGGGCTCACAGACAGAGCACACATGCATTTTCTAGCACACTGATATCATCAACCCCTGAGCACCAAAATGCTCTCCAAAAGTCTAAACCAGATGATTTGGACTCCCTCCTGTCTCCTCCCACCAGCCCACTCTTGGCACTAGCCTCACTTGAGAAAATGTTTCCCTGACTGAAATTCAAATGGTCTCAAGTTTTCCTCTTTACAGTGGAACACAACTGACATTTTTCAACTGTTTCCCTCTCAGCTCTCTTGGGAAACTGCAAAACAATCCCAATTTCTTCAGGTGAAGGTGGAAACCTCCAGGAGCACATGGCTGTGGATGTGCTGTGCTTCTGCAAAGGGAAAGCAGCGCACCGTGTTGCTTTTGGAAAAGCTGAGCAGAACTGGATGAAGCTGAGCAGGAGCCTCAAGTGGCACCTAAAGGCCTCTCACTGCTTCTGCTCCATCACTCTGATTGCAGGGCTCTTGCAGAACACGGTTCCTGCAGGGCCAATGCCATTAGTGAGAAGTGATTCCAGCATAAAGTGCAGAAGGCTCAGCCCCTGAGCTTTGCCTGTGAGCTGCACAAAGGGAGCCAAACTGGCTGACAGAGGCAGAGATTCCTACCAGGAGCCAAGATTAACCAAGGACACACAGGGTGTGCTATAGACCCAAGGCCAAGCATGAGAGCAGGTAAGAACTGTACAGCCCTCAACATTCCTGTCAATCCAGAGCTTTCAAGAGAAGGAAACTCCTTTGGGATAGACACCATCAACGCCTGGCCAAAATCTGGGGACAGTTCCCAGCAGGAAGATTTCCACCATCTTGCAGAAGAAGGTGCTGAGACATTTTCTTCTGCATGTGCTGCAGCACATAACTTGCTTTGCTCTACACTGAGGGAATGACAGCACTCTCCTCTTCCAGCACAGTGTTAAAGCTTCGCGTGCCAGCACTTACCTTGTCCTTATTCATGAGAGACAGCACCATTTCAGAGACCTCCGGAGCGACGAAATACCATTCTGAAATACCAGCTCTGGTGGGGAAACCCCAAACCAGCTCTGTTTCGGGGCAGCTGACGGCAGCTGGAGAGGAGAGAGAGCAGGGAGAGCTTCAGCTGCTGGGAGGAAGGTTCATGCAGGAGAATCTTCCACTGATCCCCAGTGAAGTACAGACACTGAGGGAGCACGTCTGCCCAGCCCACACTGGGCAAACAGTGGCTCACCCACCTCTGCTCTGAGCTGATCCACAGCTGCTGGGCCACACAGAGCAGGCTCAAGCCAAGCTGCTCTTCTGGCATGGATTTCTCCAGGTTTCTTTCTCCAGAATGCCAGGCAGCACTTTCCTAAAACACAGCCCTGTGCCCATGTGGTCACAGAGCTCTGGGGCACTGACTGAGCACTCAAGGAGTAAGTAAAACCCATGAATTTACAGGAGACTCCATGGGAAAGGATTTGGGATGTCTTTTACTCTGAGACACGGAAACCAAGGACCACACAACTGCAAATATCTTTTTTGCTCTACAACTTAGACATCTGTAAGAAGAGCACAGGACCAGAGGAGGTGTGAGAGATGAGGTGACACTTGGCTGAAGCCAAAAGGTTATTAAGCAAAAGAATGGAATTTGTTGGTTCTGTGTGTTATTTGTGGTTTGCATTTGTTCCGGTTGGTTTGTTGAGTGTCACAGTGAGAGGGACAGGGTTGAAGACCTGACCAAAAGGAAGGAGGATGAGAAGGGAGGGGACAGAAAAGTTGGTGCTCAGTAGAGAATGGAAGCTCCTGAGTAGCCATCCAATGGCAAAGGGCACAGGGACCGCCCCAGCCGGGTACAAAGGGGATACAAAGATTGCCATTTTCTCAGAGGGTGTGTGTGTGCGCTTGGCTCTCAGGGAGGGAGACATCCCCAGCTCAGCTGAATCCTTACTAAGAAACACTTTTCTTTTGCTTTGATGATTTTGTTCCTTTTCATTGTATTTAAAAGTTAGTGTGTTCCAAAGAGAGAAAAAGGCAAAAATAAAAAGACAAATGAGCTGAAAATAAAAAGACAAGTGAGGTGAATGCTGAATGAGGATAAGGTTCAGTTATTTTCTCAGCAACTTGGGTAAAAGTAGAGTTGGTATCTCCTTTTTCAATGGCCTTTAAATGGGTGCTTTCTTGTCATTACTGCGACCTTATTTCATGCCATTCTAGAGGCACGTCTGGAATGACACAACAACAGCAAATGCTTCTGGAGCAGAGACATTGCTTGGAGAAAACTCTGCCCTGCTTTCTCTGCTTTCTCCAGCCACACTGCTGTCACTGCAGAGATGCAAGCAGCTCTCCTCTCTGACTTCACAGCAGACACATTCTGCTGAAGAGAGTGGCTGCAGCACGCTGTCCCTTAGCTGTGCCCCTCCCTGAGGTGTTCCCAAGGCTCCTCTCCAGGACAATCCTTTACCTGGATTGTGTTCTGTGTCTCTTGCTGCCAATTTCCTGCTCAACAGCCCACCTCAGTCACTTACCCATTTGGACTGTGCTTTATACCGAGCTAGTCCTGCCAGAAAGGCAGCTTTAAACACACCTCTGAGTAGGCACTGATCCAGATAAAGCACATCCATTCCCCTCTGCCTAGGGCCAGTCCCCTGGACATCTGGCAGCCTGCAAAATCTAACACCCCATCAGGGTCCAACACATTGTTCCAGCCCAAAGCAGTAATGCAATTTGTTGTGTTCAATCTGAAGTCATTCCTGCACATCCTTGGCCTTCAAAGGCCAACGCTGCCACTCTGCAGGGAATCCTGTGACCCCGAGCATTTGATGGTGACCACACCAAAGCAAGAGGTGGCTCCTTCAGCAGGAGAATGGCAAAGGGCAATTTTGTGCCTTTGTGTCCCCAGCCTTCCTCCCATTGTTTTAGCAATGGCAGCTGCACTCCAGCACACCCCAGCAGCTTCAGCAGAGGGTATTTGTGTTGCCTTAGTGCAGATCAGGACTCCCAGTCCACCACTCCCAGCACCTTGCAATGACAGCAGGACCTGGACACTGAGGTATTTTGCTGGAGGCAAGCCTGTCACAAACACACACCCTCTTCAAACTTCATGTGAAACAGAAAGGAAAAGAGCAGGAAAAGGCTACCTTTGGGCGAGTCTCACTCCTGTCTAGAAATGGGCCAATTCTGGGCAGGATACCTTCCCCAGTGCTGGCCTCCTTCTTCCTGCTGAGAAACTTCTCCCTCTGGAACTTAGAGGGAAGCAGCTGAAAGGCAAAAGTAAACCAGCTAGAGCCTCAGAGTTGTGCTTGTTCAGAAAGGCTTTTCGTGAACAAGTGGCACTGCTGAATAACTTGTGATCACAGCCACTAGGACAGTCCTGGAAGCCCTGGGAGTTTCCTGCTGAAATACTTAGCATCAGTCAATTAATAATACAGAGTGGAACACACATACTCCAGCCATATGGCTCTGTCCCATTGGCTTCTCCATGATTGCATGGGACACGGTTGGGGATTTCTGCTCTTTGGGCATTTGTTTCCTCTTACGTTTCGTTGGATTGAGGCAGTGTCCTTTCCAGAGAATGGGGAGGAGCTCTCAGAACTGCCTGAACTCCATCCCTGCACAACGCTCAGAACTCACAGCAAGGAGATATCGCTGCTGGATGAGTCCAAGAGATGCAAGAAAGGAACACTGTTCCAAGAGTGAGGTGCACAGGAATGTGTCTAGGTTTTAGTTCTCCCTGTTAATTGTTGTCTCTGTTTGGGCTGACAGAGCCCTCCACAGAAGAAAACAGAGGCATCTCCTTGACAGAGCCTCAGCAGTGGGGCATCTTCAGCCAAGTGAGCTGCAGACAGCAAGGGACCTTTGTGGCCCTGGCTCCAGCGCTGCCTGCAGGGCTGCATCTGTGCCCACACAGGAGCTGGGAGAGAACAGCTGCTTGGAAGCTCTTCCAGCTGGGACCAGCCGTGGCTCTCAAGGCTTTGGGCAGAGTTTGAGCTTCCCCCCCCGACATGCCCAGGTGCCCAAGGGCAGGATGGTCAGAGCAGCACAGGTGAGTGCCCAGCCTGACAGAAGGAATTCCTGTGGCAAAGGGAAAGGGACAGAACACATGCTCAGGCCTTCAGCTGTACATTGGTTTCACTCGGCTCTGCTGGCACAGACAGGCAAGACACAGCTGAAGCATCCCACAGTGTTCCCTATTGCACCAGGACAGCCCCAGAAACAGCAGCACAGCACAAAGGGCTGGGCAGGGGCTCTGCAGCTTCACAGCACTGCTGGACAACAGGGGCAGGGAGAGCAGGGACACCAGGGCAGTGCCAGCCTTAACACAGCCCCAGTGGGTACTCACAGTATTAGGCTTCAGCCCTTCCCTGGACAAAAGACGAGGTGTTGGTGTCTTCTTTGGCAATCCAGACGCCATTTCCAAGGGACGATGTTGCAGGTCAGCGACAATGCCTCAACAAAACTGGAAGGAGCAACAATGGAACTCTGAAAATCCACAACCCAATTCGTGGCAGATTCAAGGCATATTCTGCTGCTAAAAATGTTACATTACTTGAAAGTAGCTAAGTGCTTGTTTGGTGTAAGTAGCTAGTATAGTTAGGCCTCTAGTTGGACTGTATTTGAACTATATGGCTACCTTGTGCAATTCAAAGTTAGATCATACTGAAACCTGGAGCTAAAAATCTGAACATTAATAACAGTTCGAACAGACAAAGCTGTAGCTTAAATATTACTCAAAAATAGCTAGAGTGGGCCTCCTCTTCTTTAGGCTAAAGCACCCTTGCTCTATCAGCTGCTCCTCACAGCTGAGACACTAATGAGAGACTGGAATGTTATGGCTAATGGCTTAAATATCATTATAAAGGACTTTCTGCCCATTGTGACAAAACTGTATAAAAAAGCTGCGACCACCCAAGCCCACCCTTCCCTGAAAATGCCTCCTGACTGGAACTAGGCACTGTGAGTTAAGCTGCCTAAGAGAACTTGAGACAAGATCAAGGGGACACTATTGTCCCATTACCTCAGGTCTGGGGAGAAGTAAACAAGGCTGAGGAGAAAAACCTATCCACAACAAAGCCAAACTCAGCAGCTGTCCTGAAAATCACCTCTGTCTGGGTTCAGGCTGGGGAAGTCATAGCCACAGACTCTTCTGCTGAGGCCAGGTTTGCACACAAACCTCCCAGCAAAGACCTCCACAGTGCCTCCAGACCCATTCCTGAGGCCTGCACCTGACCACTGCAGGGCATGCAAAGCAACAGAACAAATCAGAAAATCCAGAACCCAACTCATGGCAGACTCGAAGGATATATGGGTGCTAAAGATTTTGTATTTTCTGAACGTAGCAAGAGACAGAGTCCAACTTGCCCCCCACTGGGAGGTACCTGGGCAAGGTATCATCTTGCCCAAATCTCCATTAATCCATTGGAGTCTTACATTTTGCCAGACCTCACCACAGAGAAGACCACAAGAGGATTTAATGGTAGGCAAATGGGATCCATGGAATGGTGATATTTTCTACTAAATCTCTCTCTGTCACTCTCTTTCTCCTCCCCCCCTTCCCAAACTCCATCCCCCTCCCACTTTTTCTTTTCTTTCTCTCTCTTTCTCCCTCACATTTACTGTTCCATAAAATCCAGACCATTGACTTTGGCATATGGTCTCGTTTGCACCTCAACACAGAGGCATCTCCCTAAAAATTTTAAAACCCAGATGATAAAAACCCACTGAAACTTGAACAGAACTCATTCACCCACCTTTAAGCAGTTTAAGCAGTTACTATAGGACAAAAATGTATAGACTACTATCTTTAGAAAATGTTGCATTTCTTCAGTAAAAAAAGCACTATCAGTAGACCATTTATTGGTCATCCTCTCAGGTGTACATGTCACTGAACTACTGCGCCAGAAGACTGACACGATCACATCCTCTATTTCCCTTTGGCATTCTCTTTCAGAGCTGCCTGTGTGCTGCAAGCCTGTGGCCCCAAGAGCTCAGCTGGCCCTCTTCCCTCACCCTCCATAGGCAGCTGCCAGTCCCTTTCACGTGTCTGTCCTGTGACCGCATGCTCAGCGTGCAGGTTCCTGGCCAGTGAGTAGCACCAGTGCATCAGGGGCAGCAGGGCTGGCATGGGGGGGGGGGGGTGCCAGCAGTGACCCGCTGTGCTGGGCACAGGGGTGACAGTGTCTGCTTGGGAGGGGCTGATGTGGGGAGCCCCTGTGCAGCCCTGCCCATCAGCAGGGCCTATGGGGGCTCATCCCAAGGGCTACAGGCAGCGAGATGCCATGGGCTACAATCCCATGGCCTTGGGTTGCTGCCTCCAACAGGAACAGGTTCGTTGTCCCCTGCCACACACCTGTGACTCCTGCCCTCCCCAGGCACCCCGAAAAACTCTCGTATTTGCAGCCGATGCCCCCTAGCAAGGAGCCACCGCCCAGTCAAAGGTAAGGGCTCTGAGGACACGTTCCCCGCACCTGGGGTGCAGGGTAGCCCTGACACAGCAAGGAGGGCTCTGCACCTGGGCTGGGGCAGAGGAGCCTGGGGGGACGGGGCAGGGTAGGGGAGCAGAAGGCAGCTGTGGAGGGCCAGTGCTTGCCCCAGGGCTGGGGGCTTTTGCATTCCTTGCCTTGCACTGCTCTGTCTGGCCCACTTCTCTGTCCCAAGGTTGCTGAAAGCACATCTGATGAGCTGTGTCTGTTTTCAGTCTGAGCTCAGGCTTGGTAGGGAGCTGTGTGCCTCCTGTGAAAGGAGTTCCCAAAACCAATCCCTGCAGCTGGGACAGCGCAGCTCCTGCCAGCTGGTGTCCTGTGCACAGGGACCTGCCATGGCCATGGCCAGCACACCTTGCTGTGGGGACAGAGCCAGCAGATCAAGCCTGGTGGGATGGGCTTGGGGCTCCTGCAGCAGGTGGACAGGAGCTGGCAGGGACATGCCCCTGCAAGCAGCACTGCTAGTGCCCTCCCTGGCACAGCAGGGTGATGCCCTGCATGCCACAGGGCTGGGCACTGAGCCTCCTCTGTCCCATCCCACAGGAGGCTGCTGGTCTGTGCCAGTGTCCCCCGTATGCCTCAGATCTCTGGGGATCATCAAAGCAGCAGTTTCACGATGCAGAACATCAAGGCTTCCCCACATACAAGTGCACAGCTGCAGCGTCTCCTGGTACACCACAACAAGGTAGGTGTGATGAAGGTAGAGACACAGAATGGTGACTGAGGCTTTAAGCATTGCTGACTATCCAGGAGGAATCTGTGCCTTCAGTCCCCAGGGAGACCTGGGTTGGGAGGATTATTGGGGGGTGCTGGATTGGGCCCTGCATTGCAGCCAGCTGCCCTCTCCTCCTCAGCCTAGTGTGACCCTGCTGCACGGTGATGGACACATCTCGAGGGGCCATAATGACTAGCATCACACGGCGACCAGGACACAGGATGTGTCAGATATGGCCCTGTCAGGGCAAGGGGGTCAGTGACGACAGGGTGCTGATTATCTGCAGGGTGCTAGCTGGGGGATGAGTAGGGCTCTGTGTACAGAGCTGGGTAATGTGGCATGGGTATTTTGCGTCTGGGGTAAGAAGGAAGGGGCAGAATGGAGCAGGAGGACTGGCACATGGGGCAACTGAGCTTGGAGCTGGAGTAACGTGGGAGAATGGCCATGCCCAGTGTGGGACAAGACCTTGAGTCCTGGTGTGCTGGGGCCAGCACCTGTGGCGGCTCACCCTTGTCCTTCACCGCCCAGGCCCTGCCGCCTCAGGACAGCACCGGCCAGGCACAGCTCCTCGACAGCTCTCATGGGCCCCAGGGCTCGAGCAGCCTCTCCAGCCCCGCCAGACATCAACAGCCCCTGGTCAGCTGGAAAGGACTCAGCGCCCAATGCTCGACCTGGGACATCTTGTCCGAAGCGAGAAACACCTGTGACAACTGTCATAAGGAACTTGACTTTTTACTTGTATATAATAACTAAGTTGGTTGTATATAGTTATTAGGTTAATAAAAACTGTTAAAATTACGGGCAGAGCCTTGTCTCACAGCCTGCCTCTCCCCAGGCTCCCTGGTGCTCCTTCAGCTCCTTCCCCCCTGCTGTGGTTCTGCCCCCGGGCTGAGCAGTTCGAGCCCCGGGCCAGGCCCTGAGGCCGCTGCTGCTCCCGCGGCGCCTGCGGGGCAGCCCTGAGGCTCTGGGCCGGCTGTGGGAGCAGGAGCCGCGCTGCAGAGCCCGCGGCCCTCACGGGCTGCGAAGGCACGGGCAGATGGCCATGGGGCCCGGCTGGCAATGCCGGCGATGCTGCTCTCGGCTGCCGCCTGCAATCCTTACAGGCAGCCCTCATGCCGGCTCAGGAGACGCTCAGAGCCGCACCCGAGGGCTGGCCCCGACCCGCGGCCCCCAAGGGCACTTGTCCCTTCATCTCTGCACTGCCACATTCCGAGCTCCCTCCTCCCCTTCCTTTCTGCGGGGCAGCATTAGGGGCTGGCCCAGCGGCTTTCCTCCCGCACAGCCGGCAGCCCCTTGCCCACAGCTCCCTGGCGGGAGCCAGAGCTGCTTTCCAGCTGGGCAGCCCCGCCGTGTCCCGCAGCCCGGGCCGGCTCCTGCCCGCTGCCGGCGAGGCCTGGCGGCTGGGCCCGGCCATCCCGGGCCATAGCAGCTCCCTGGCCAGGGGAACACAGCCAGACATGCGGGGACACACAGCAACACAAAGGGGACACACGACGGGCACCGTTTCCCGTGTCCCCATTGCCGCAGAGCAGTGCTGTGTGCGGGGCTGGCACAGACCTGGGCACAAAGGAATGTCTGTGCTGTCACTGGAGAAAGGACACGGCAGGGGTGCTGCTCACGGATGAGGGTGCTTGGGGCTGGGGGGGCTCTCCGACCTTCTTACACCTGCGGAGGTCGGGGCAGTCTCTGTCCCTCTCAGCCCTGGTGTGACCCCAGCCAAACATCATCGGGGTCAGAGGGACAGAGACACCCGCAAACCCCCAGAACGGCAGAACCTGGGATTTGGTTTGGGGTTGAGGATTTAGGAAGGGGCTGGAATTGGGGCTGGGTTGGAGTTGGGGCTGAGATTTGGATTAGAGCTGGGATTGGGGTTAAGGCTAGACATGGGATTGGCTTTGGGCTGGGGTTGGGTTGTGGTCTGGGGCTAGACAAGTTTGGAATTGGGATGTGATTAAATACAGAACTGTGAGTTTGTCTAAACGTGGAGTGAGATTGAGACCAGGATCAGGGTCAGGTTTGGGACTGAGCTCACCCAGAGCGGAACAGAGGGGATGTCACTGCAGGATGTCCCTGGCATCATCCCAGCCCTCCTCAGGCACCTCCAAACATGAGGGGCAGCTGGGTGCCCCAAGATCCAGGTGCTCGCACACTGCCCCACCATACCAGGCAAGCATTCCCTGAGGGCAGCCCTGACTGTGATCCTTAGGGCTCTGGGATCAGCCCTCACATCCCTGTGGGAGAAGCTGCAGACAGGATGAGAGATTTTTTGCCCCCTCTTCCCTGTGGAAAGATGAAGCCCAGCTGCCCTTTCCTTCTGGTGCCTCCTCTCCTCAGCTGAGGATGTCAAACTTCCCAGGAGCAGGAAAATCCCCATTCCCTGTTTCCTTGTGGCTGCAGCTTGGAACACCCACCCAGAATTAAGGACTTTCTGACCACCCTGCTGAATGACACTGGGAGGAGATTTGTGAGAAAGGGAGGAAATTGTATTTCAATAGTAAATAAAAGGCGCAAAATTATTGCTTTCTGTCACATTTGTTTTCAGTCAGTTGCACTTCTGGTCCCAGGCCAGAGAAAAGGGTGGGGCAGGGGGCTGGGAGAGGCGGGGGGGCCGGGAAAAGGTTGCGTTGGTGCTCGATGAAGAGATGCAGGGGGGTCTGGGTTCTCAGGAATGGGGGTGCCAGGGGGATCTCAGGGTCATGAAAATGAGGGGGGGAGGGCAGGGACGTGGAGAGGTAGAATGGACTTCCAGGGGGTCCTTGAGCCCAGGAAAGGGGAGTCCAGGGTTTCCCAAAAAGGGGGGACCAGAGTGGGGTCACCCGGGATGTTCGGAAAGGGGGAGCTCAGGGGGTCTCTGGTTTTGCAGAAAGGTGTGCCTGGGAAAGGCAGGAATGGGAGACCAAGGCGTTCCACGTTGTCCCAGAGTCAAGCCCACGCCAAGTCTGGAGGCTGGGAGCCATGGGATGGCCGGGAAAAAGGGAGCAGCGGGTCATGATGTCCGAACAGGAGGATTCAGGGGGCCCCTGTGCAGGCTAAGGGGAGCAGGGGGGTCCGGTGCTGGCAGTGGCGGTTCAGGGTCCCGGTGCTGGGGGTCCCACTCCCCCCTGGCCCCCCACGAGCGCCCTCAGCCCCAGCGCTGGAGCCATCGCCCTGTTCCTCCTCACTGCCAGTGTGATCCCAGGATGATCCCAGTAGAACTCAGTCACCCAGGAGCTGCTCCCAGGATGATCCCAGTACAGCCCAGTCACTCCCAGTCCTGGCATCCCCCCAGGCCTCTCTGCGTTCCGACCTGTCCCGGCTCCATCCCCGCCCCTCCCGGGGGCTGCGAGGGCTGCGGGAGCGGAGGAGGAGGAGGAGGGAGGGAGGAAGAGGCGGAGCTGGGGAGGAGAGCGGGAGGCAGGCGGCTCTGGCGCTGCCTGAACTTGCAGCAGCCTCTTGTCCCCTCCTGTCAGGGAGTTGTGCAGAGCCAGAAGGTTCCCCGTGAGCCTCCTTTTCTCCAGGCTGAGCCCCCTTCCCTGCTGCCTCAGCCCCTCCTGCTGTTCCAGCCAGGGTCGGATAATAGTGCTGCAAAGAGCACTGTACAGACCTGGCATAGGTGCCTTTATCCGCACATTTTAACCTTTCATTAGTTACACAAAGACTCTTGGGAAGGCCCAAACTGCAGTCAGTCGCTGCAGGGCCAATCTCCTTTGCAAATCCCTGCGGCCCCGCCCGGCCCCGCACTCGGTGCCGCGGTTGCCCGGTAACCGCGCCCGGGCCCTCAGCGTCTGTGACAGCGGCGCGGCCTCAGTTGCCTGAGAGTGCGGCGCTGGCTGGGTGTGCGCAGCCTGGGCTCCTGCAGGCGGCTGCACCGGGCCATTCGCCAGGTGAATTGTCGGTGTAGAGAATTGCTAAAGGTGCAGAGCATTGGCCTCTGCGAAAAGCGCCGCAGCGTGCAGAACACTGGTGTCTGCTAGGGAGTCCTGAATTTCATTTGAAGGTAAAGACCGACTAAAGTTGAACTTTTTGGTTTTGTTTCATCTGTGCTCTGAAAGAGAATGCCAAAGGGAAATAGAGGATGTGATCATGCCAGTCTTCTGGCACAGTAGTTCAGTGACATGTACACCTGAGAGGATGACCAATAAATGGACTACTGATTGTGCTTTTTTTTAGTGAAGAAATGCAACATTTTCTAAAGATAGTAGTCTATACATTTTTATCTTATAGTAACTGCTTAAACTGCTTAAAGGTGAATGAGTTCTGTTCAAGTTTCAGTGGGTTTTTATCATCTGGGTTTTAAAATTTTTAGGGAGATGCCTCTGTGTTGAGGTGCAAACGAGACCATATGCCAAAGTCAATGGTCTGGATTTTATGGAACAGTAAATGTGAGGGAGAAAGAGAGAGAAAGAAAAGAAAAAGTGGGAGGGGGATGGAAGTTGGGAAGGCGGGGAGGGGAAAGAGAGTGACAGAGAGAGATTTAGTAGAAAATATCACCATTCCATGGATCCCATTTGCCTACCATTAAATCCTCTTGTGGTCTTCTCTGTGGTGAGGTCTGGCAAAATGTAAGACTCCAATGGATTAATGGAGATTTGGGCAAGATGATACCTTGCCCAGGTACCTCCCGGGGGGGGGGCAAGTTGGACTCTGTCTCTTGCTACTTTCAAACAATATAAAATCTTTAGTACCCGTATATCCTTTGACTCTGCCATGAGTTGGGTTCTGGATTTTCAGATTTGTTCTGTTATTTTGCATGCGCTGCAGCCGTCTGGTGCAAGGCCTCAGGAATGGGTCTGGAGGCACTGTGGAGGTCTTTGCTGGGAGGTTTGTGTGCAAACCTGGCCTCAGCAGAAGAGTCTGTGGCTATGACTTCCCCAGCCTGAACCCAGACAGAGGTGATTTTCAGGACAGCTGCTGAGTTTGGCTTTGTTGTGGATAGGTTTTTCTCCTCAGCCTTGTTTACTTCTCCCCAGACCTGAGGTAATGGGACAATAGTGTCCCCTTGATCTTGTCTCAAGTTCTCTTAGGCAGCTTAACTCACAGTGCCTAGTTCCAGTCAGGAGGCATTTTCAGGGAAGGGTGGGCTTGGGTGGTCGCAGCTTTTTTATACAGTTTTGTCACAATGGGCAGAAAGTCCTTTATAATGATATTTAAGCCATTAGCCATAACATTCCAGTCTCTCATTAGTGTCTCAGCTGTGAGGAGCAGCTGATAGAGCAAGGGTGCTTTAGCCTAAAGAAGAGGAGGCCCACTCTAGCTATTTTTGAGTAATATTTAAGCTACAGCTTTGTCTGTTCGAACTGTTATTAATGTTCAGATTTTTAGCTCCAGGTTTCAGTATGATCTAACTTTGAATTGCACAAGGTAGCCATATAGTTCAAATACAGTCCAACTAGAGGCCTAACTATACTAGCTACTTACACCAAACAAGCACTTAGCTACTTTCAAGTAATGTAACATTTTTAGCAGCAGAATATGCCTTGAATCTGCCACGAATTGGGTTGTGGATTTTCAGAGTTCCATTGTTGCTCCTTCCAGTTTTGTTGAGGCATTGTCGCTGACCTGCAACATCGTCCCTTGGAAATGGCGTCTGGATTGCCAAAGAAGACACCAACACCTCGTCTTTTGTCCAGGGAAGGGCTGAAGCCTAATACTGTGAGTACCCACTGGGGCTGTGTTAAGGCTGGCACTGCCCTGGTGTCCCTGCTCTCCCTGCCCCTGTTGTCCAGCAGTGCTGTGAAGCTGCAGAGCCCCTGCCCAGCCCTTTGTGCTGTGCTGCTGTTTCTGGGGCTGTCCTGGTGCAATAGGGAACACTGTGGGATGCTTCAGCTGTGTCTTGCCTGTCTGTGCCAGCAGAGCCGAGTGAAACCAATGTACAGCTGAAGGCCTGAGCATGTGTTCTGTCCCTTTCCCTTTGCCACAGGAATTCCTTCTGTCAGGCTGGGCACTCACCTGTGCTGCTCTGACCATCCTGCCCTTGGGCACCTGGGCATGTCGGGGGGGGAAGCTCAAACTCTGCCCAAAGCCTTGAGAGCCACGGCTGGTCCCAGCTGGAAGAGCTTCCAAAGCAGCTGTTCTCTCCCAGCTCCTGTGTGGGCACAGATGCAGCCCTGCAGGCAGCGCTGGAGCCAGGGCCACAAAGGTCCCTTGCTGTCTGCAGCTCACTTGGCTGAAGATGCCCCACTGCTGAGGCTCTGTCAAGGAGATGCCTCTGTTTTCTTCTGTGGAGGGCTCTGTCAGCCCAAACAGAGACAACAATTAACAGGGAGAACTAAAACCTAGACACATTCCTGTGCACCTCACTCTTGGTACAGTGTTCCTTTCTTGCATCTCTTGGACTCATCCAGCAGCGATCTCTCCTTGCTGTGAGTTCTGAGCGTTGTGCAGGGATGGAGTTCAGGCAGTTCTGAGAGCTCCTCCCCATTCTCTGGAAAGGACACTGCCTCAATCCAACGAAACGTAAGAGGAAACAAATGCCCAAAGAGCAGAAATCCCCAACCGTGTCCCATGCAATCATGGAGAAGCCAATGGGACAGAGCCATATGGCTGGAGTATATGTGTTCCACTCTGTATTATTAATTGACTGATGCTAAGTATTTCAGCAGGAAACTCCCAGGGCTTCCAGGACTGTCCTAGTGGCTGTGATCACAAGTTATTCAGCAGTGCCACTTGTTCACGAAAAGCCTTTCTGAACAAGCACAACTCTGAGGCTCTAGCTGGTTTACTTTTGCCTTTCAGCTGCTTCCCTCTAAGTTCCAGAGGGAGAAGTTTCTCAGCAGGAAGAAGGAGGCCAGCACTGGGGAAGGTATCCTGCCCAGAATTGGCCCATTTCTAGACAGGAGTGAGACTCGCCCAAAGGTAGCCTTTTCCTGCTCTTTTCCTTTCTGTTTCACATGAAGTTTGAAGAGGGTGTGTGTTTGTGACAGGCTTGCCTCCAGCAAAATACCTCAGTGTCCAGGTCCTGCTGTCATTGCAAGGTGCTGGGAGTGGTGGACTGGGAGTCCTGATCTGCACTAAGGCAACACAAATACCCTCTGCTGAAGCTGCTGGGGTGTGCTGGAGTGCAGCTGCCATTGCTAAAACAATGGGAGGAAGGCTGGGGACACAAAGGCACAAAATTGCCCTTTGCCATTCTCCTGCTGAAGGAGCCACCTCTTGCTTTGGTGTGGTCACCATCAAATGCTCGGGGTCACAGGATTCCCTGCAGAGTGGCAGCGTTGGCCTTTGAAGGCCAAGGATGTGCAGGAATGACTTCAGATTGAACACAACAAATTGCATTACTGCTTTGGGCTGGAACAATGTGTTGGACCCTGATGGGGTGTTAGATTTTGCAGGCTGCCAGATGTCCAGGGGACTGGCCCTGGGCAGAGGGGAATGGATGTGCTTTATCTGGATCAGTGCCTACTCAGAGGTGTGTTTAAAGCTGCCTTTCTGGCAGGACTAGCTCGGTATAAAGCACAGTCCAAATGGGTAAGTGACTGAGGTGGGCTGTTGAGCAGGAAATTGGCAGCAAGAGACACAGAACACAATCCAGGTAAAGGATTGTCCTGGAGAGGAGCCTTGGGAACACCTCAGGGAGGGGCACAGCTAAGGGACAGTGTGCTGCAGCCACTCTCTTCAGCAGAATGTGTCTGCTGTGAAGTCAGAGAGGAGAACTGCTTGCATCTCTGCAGTGACAGCAGTGTGGCTGGAGAAGGCAGAGAAAGCAGGGCAGAGTTTTCTCCAAGCAATGTCTCTGCTCCAGAAGCATTTGCTGTTGTTGTGTCATTCCAGACGTGCCTCTAGAATGGCATGAAATAAGGTCGCAGTAATGACAAGAAAGCACCCATTTAAAGGCCATTGAAAAAGGAGATACCAACTCTACTTTTACCCAAGTTGCTGAGAAAATAACTGAACCTTATCCTCATTCAGCATTCACCTCACTTGTCTTTTTATTTTCAGCTCATTTGTCTTTTTATTTTTGCCTTTTCCTCTCTTTGGAACCCACTAACTTTTAAATACAATGAAAAGGAACAAAATCATCAAAGCAAAAGAAAAGTGTTTCTTAGTAAGGATTCAGCTGAGCCGGGGATGTCTCCCTCCCTGAGAGCCAAGCGCACACACACACCCTCTGAGAAAATGGCAATCTTTGTATCCCCTTTGTACCCGGCTGGGGCGGTCCCTGTGCCCTTTGCCATTGGATGGCTACTCAGGAGCTTCCATTCTCTACTGAGCACCAACTTTTCTGTCCCCTCCCTTCTCATCCTCCTTCCTTTTGGTCAGGTCTTCAACCCTGTCCCTCTCACTGTGACACTCAACAAACCAACCGGAACAAATGCAAACCACAAATAACACACAGAACCAACAAATTCCATTCTTTTGCTTAATAACCTTTTGGCTTCAGCCAAGTGTCACCTCATCTCTCACACCTCCTCTGGTCCTGTGCTCTTCTTACAGATGTCTAAGTTGTAGAGCAAAAAAGATATTTGCAGTTGTGTGGTCCTTGGTTTCCGTGTCTCAGAGTAAAAGACATCCCAAATCCTTTCCCATGGAGTCTCCTGTAAATTCATGGGTTTTACTTACTCCTTGAGTGCTCAGTCAGTGCCCCAGAGCTCTGTGACCACATGGGCACAGGGCTGTGTTTTAGGAAAGTGCTGCCTGGCATTCTGGAGAAAGAAACCTGGAGAAATCCATGCCAGAAGAGCAGCTTGGCTTGAGCCTGCTCTGTGTGGCCCAGCAGCTGTGGATCAGCTCAGAGCAGAGGTGGGTGAGCCACTGTTTGCCCAGTGTGGGCTGGGCAGACGTGCTCCCTCAGTGTCTGTACTTCACTGGGGATCAGTGGAAGATTCTCCTGCATGAACCTTCCTCCCAGCAGCTGAAGCTCTCCCTGCTCTCTCTCCTCTCCAGCTGCCGTCAGCTGCCCCGAAACAGAGCTGGTTTGGGGTTTCCCCACCAGAGCTGGTATTTCAGAACTTCGTCGCTCGGGAGGTCTCTGAAATGGTGCTGTCTCTCATGAATAAGGACAAGGTAAGTGCTGGCACGCGAAGCTTTAACACTGTGCTGGAAGAGGAGAGTGCTGTCATTCCCTCAGTGTAGAGCAAAGCAAGTTATGTGCTGCAGCACATGCAGAAGAAAATGTCTCAGCACCTTCTTCTGCAAGATGGTGGAAATCTTCCTGCTGGGAACTGTCCCCAGATTTTGGCCAGGCGTTGATGGTGTCTATCCCAAAGGAGTTTCCTTCTCTTGAAAGCTCTGGATTGACAGGAATGTTGAGGGCTGTACAGTTCTTACCTGCTCTCATGCTTGGCCTTGGGTCTATAGCACACCCTGTGTGTCCTTGGTTAATCTTGGCTCCTGGTAGGAATCTCTGCCTCTGTCAGCCAGTTTGGCTCCCTTTGTGCAGCTCACAGGCAAAGCTCAGGGGCTGAGCCTTCTGCACTTTATGCTGGAATCACTTCTCACTAATGGCATTGGCCCTGCAGGAACCGTGTTCTGCAAGAGCCCTGCAATCAGAGTGATGGAGCAGAAGCAGTGAGAGGCCTTTAGGTGCCACTTGAGGCTCCTGCTCAGCTTCATCCAGTTCTGCTCAGCTTTTCCAAAAGCAACACGGTGCGCTGCTTTCCCTTTGCAGAAGCACAGCACATCCACAGCCATGTGCTCCTGGAGGTTTCCACCTTCACCTGAAGAAATTGGGATTGTTTTGCAGTTTCCCAAGAGAGCTGAGAGGGAAACAGTTGAAAAATGTCAGTTGTGTTCCACCGTAAAGAGGAAAACTTGAGACCATTTGAATTTCAGTCAGGGAAACATTTTCTCAAGTGAGGCTAGTGCCAAGAGTGGGCTGGTGGGAGGAGACAGGAGGGAGTCCAAATCATCTGGTTTAGACTTTTGGAGAGCATTTTGGTGCTCAGGGGTTGATGATATCAGTGTGCTAGAAAATGCATGTGTGCTCTGTCTGTGAGCCCCAGAGGGCAGAACCTGGCCTGCTGGCTGCAGGCAGGAATGCCCAGCAGCCCAGCTTGCCTGTACAGGCAGCAGGAAGCCCTGGAGAGCCAAGATTGGCTTTGCATACTGGAACCACACTGTCAGTCAGTGCTGGTCCTGTTTCTCCAGGCAGAAAATGCCTCTGAAGCCCCATGGTCAATAGACACCACCTGTCTGTGTTTCTGTCACTTTTGGCAAGCTGGTTGCTCTCATGGTTTTATGATTCTTCCTTGCTGCTTTACTGCCCATTTAAATTCTCTTTGTCATCTCCTTGTTTTAGGGATTGTCTTGCTGTGTTCATTCCTTCTTTTGCTTTTCAGGTTTGCTTTTATTCCCAGTAAGACCACAGTGTTTGGTCTCCTGTCTTGCTGCTCTGCCTGCCTGACTGTATCCCCCAGAAAGTCCCTACCCAAACCTGCTCTGCCAGAAGGGAATTTCTTCCTTGCCCCACAGTAATGTGCTGGTTTGCTTTTAGGTAGCACATTCCCCCTCTGGAACATGACAACTTGATGCCTGTGTGCAGGCAGAAGCCAGCAGGTTTTTGGCCTTGTTGAATATGCAGGTGACTTGGTTCAGGTGCTGTGTCTCCATCCTGCTGGCGCTGACCTGCTCAGCCCTTCCTTCCCAGCAGGCACTGCCCTATGGCCCTGGCCAAATGCTGGAGCCAGAGAGAAGGGATTCAAGTTGAGCCTTGTGAATGATGTGCCTGTGCCTGCTCAGCTGAAAGTGCTTTGGAAGAGGGTCAAGGGAGGGATGTTAGCAGGGCATGGACAGGTCTCCTCTCGTCCTGTTTCCACAAGTGGCAAAATGATAATTTCATGTCTTTGCTGCAGTTTCTTCACGTGGTGAAGGTCTCCATGGAGAGCTCACCTTACTTCCAGCTGGTGAGCTCCAGCGATGCATACCGTGCCGTGCCGCCGGGCGCCTCTGCCCCTGTGCGCATCCGCTTCACCCCCAGCAAGAACCAGGTGAGGCTGGAGGAGCCAAAGCACACAATGATCTCCACAGCCATTGTTTTCCCTGCACGCTGGCTCCAGCCCATTGCATGCTGTGAGCTGGGCTCCAGGCGTGGGCAGGCAGCCTGCAGCCAGTCACACCTTGGCACTGCTGGCAGGCACTGCAGCCAGGCCTGACAGGCTCTGCTTCCCCTCCCTGCACATTCCTGAGCATTGCCAAGGGAAGATGCACAGGAAACAGGATGAAAATGACAGAGGGCTGTTGATAGATGTTGGGCCATCTCTAGGTCCAGTGGAAGGGGTATCATTCTGATGGAAAACACCAGAGGAACAAAGAGGTCAGAGAGCTTTCCTCCTTCCTGGACTGCCAACAGCTTCCCTGCGTGCCCCTAGGCTGGAGCAAAGCCGGTGCTTTTTCAGCCCCTCTGTTGTGCAGCCTTGCAGCTGTGCTGTCCCAGAGCACAAGTGAGCATGGCACAGCTGCAGGGCCAGGGCAGAGGCTGTGCTGTGCCCGTGAGCCCGGCCTGGCACAGGCACACTGGGCTCTGGGTGCCCTTGGTCAGCAGGAGGTTTCTGAGCTGCAGGGGACTTGGACACCTGCCTGAAGGAGCTGGTGTAGGGCAGGTACAAGCTGCAGGCAGAGCTGTGAGCCCAGAGCCCATGGCAGTGACACTGCTGGGGCTCTGTCTTCATGCCTGTCGCTGTGCTTGCTCTGTCAGCTGGCACCCATTCTGTGCCAAAGCTGCTTTTGTGGGGAGGTTTGAACAGCAGTGCTGAGGCCCTGGCAAGTCTGATCTCAGTGCTGGGATCTGGAGGGTTCATGTTCTGATCTGGAGGCTTGTTCATACAGAAGGGTTGAGGGCATGGCATGGAAGGGAGGAAGCCTGGCAGGGAAACAAAGAGAGGCCCTTTCCAACAGCATCCTGCTACCTCTTAGCACTGTTCTCCTGACTTCGTTGGACAGGCAAAGTTAGAGGGGAGTTGTGAGCCAACCGATGTTTCTGCACCAAGCCAGAGGTGCAGGATGTCTTTGGGTGCAGCTGTTTTCTCCTCTTCCTTTTGCTGCTTAGAGTCAGTTGAACACTTTGTCCTATTCTCAGAAAGTGGGAATACAGAAGCCTAAAGAGCAATGTCCTGTGTTCCCCAGCTCCATGTTGCTTAGAAGGGGCTTAGGAATTCTTTAACATCATTAAAGTTTAGAGTAAAAATGATGGTGGCCTAGGGCTGTTATCTGTATGACCCAAGTGACACAAGAGCTGAATGCCACTGAGACAGATTTTGCAAAGTGCACTGGTGCCTTTAAAATGTGACATAGTAGTAGAACTTCGTGTTCATTTGAGGGTGCAATAGGTAAATTGATGGCCTTGAAGGGGTATAGGAAATGGTTTTTCTTCTGCCATGGGGATGGCACTAAATGTCCTGTGCTGAGCCAGTTTCTTTTCCTGCAGGATTATTGCCATGAGCTGGTGTGCCTCACTGCAAGGGAAAGGATCGTTGTGCCAATTCGGGCCATTGGTGCCCGAGCTGTGCTGGACTTCCCTGCCCAGCTGGACTTCTCCAAGTGTCAGGTCAAGGTCAGCACCCAGCAGACTCTGCTGGTGCGCAATGTCGATGCCCGGGCAGCTCGGTACCAGCTGAGCACCCAGAGGTGAGGCAGCTCATCTGTCCCTGTGCAAACAGCTTTGGGTGAGAGCGGAGTTGGGAAAGAGCTACAGAAGGAACCAAGCATCGGATCTGCTGCCCTGCAGCCTGGCTGGAAGTGAGCAGGATGGAAGGCATCTGCTCTTGATTTCAGTGGCCTTGGAGCTTTCTGTGTCCCAGATTCCCTGGAGGCTGCTGGAACATGTTGGGAGCTGGCTTGCACCCTGCTGAGTACAAGCAGCTTCGGAAATGCTTCCTCAGCACTGTCAGCCAAACAGAGCCATTCTCTGGGAGGCCACAGGCACGTGGCTTTGCAGTGGTCCTGGAGGGGACCTCTGGAAATCATCTGAGCAAACACACTGCTCAAAGCAAGAGCAGTGTCTGGGGGTTGCAAGGTGCCATTGGGAGACATGGACCTGTCTTTAGATGCCATACAAGGAAACAAACATGTCAATGGACCTAGTTATAAAAGCAGAAGAAAACCACCTTTTAAAACCCCCTCCATACCTTATCTTTACTGCCTGTCAGGTGCAGTAGTGATTCATTGAGAGGATGGATCTAACAGGATAAGAAGTGTCTTCAAGAGCAGCTCACAATTAACAGAGAAAAGCCCAAAATTTAGCTTTTCAGGCCTATCTCTTGGCAGTGATTTTCCTTTGGTTCTTACAGTGTCAGGGATGTCTCCTTCACAGCTCTTCTAGCTGTGGGCTCAGGGAGCAGTTTAGTGATGTTGGCTGAAATTCAGAGGAGTTAAGTTTAGCTGTGGAGCTTGTGTCTTTGGGTCTTGGGGAGCCAGGTGTGTGTGAGAGATGAGTGCTACAGCAGGAACAGAGGAGTCTGGTGGGTACAGCCCAGGGATGGAGGAGATGCGGGGGCTGATTTGCACTCAGTTTTCCAGACCTGACAGCTGAGTCCTGAACTTGGCTGGATCCTCTTCTCCTGATAATTTGAAAAGAAGAAGACACCTTCTTTCTCAGGCAAGCTCTGAAGTCATCCCTTGGAATGTTATTCCCATCCTGCCACCTGAAGGCAGGAGCATGTAACATGGGGCAGGAGCATGTAACATGGGGAAGGGAATGGAATGGAAGGTAGTGCTGAAGCGTGGCCAGGGATTCCCCTAACTGGCAGCTTCTCTATTGCGGTGAAATTTCTGGCCAAAGACTAAGAACAGAATGCTGTGCCTTGCCCCCAGCAGGCCCTGATCCCCCCAGCCCCAGCAGAGCTGCAGCCGTGCTGGCATCAGCCCCGGGGCAGATGCAGGAGCACGAGCACTGATCTGGCTCTGGGGCTGCTGGGGCCTTGTCTTTCCTCCCCTCCCTCCAAAGTCTCACGTCCAGCACATGAACATTGCTGGCCCAAGGCTTCTCCATCAGCCAGCAGTGATGTTCTCACCAGTGGCAATGGGAACAGGCCAGCCCATAATTACAGCAAGAGGTCCTTAATGAGCAGAACCTGAAGCGAGTTCATCAGCTGTTACTACTGACATGAACAAAGTTCAGCTTGGCGGATGTTCTCTTTGTTTTTGTGTGTGATGCATTCATCAGCAAAGTCCCCAGAACACATCTGAAGTGACAGATTGACCAGCAACAAAGCACCAAGGCCAGGAACTTTTGTTTCCTCGCTGGGGCTGTAGAAGGGCACAAAGCCCAGCAGCTGCTGGGCAGAAGCACATTTCCCCTGAGCTGTCCCTGAGCATCAAAGCACAGAGTCTTGTGTTTGTCAGGCAAGAGCTGTTTACCTGGTGACTAAATCCTGATTGCTCCTGTTAAATCCAAAGTGCACCAACACATCTGCATCATTATTTCCAACACATTGCACAGAGTTTCTCTGCTGGGCCAAGCAAACAGTTACCAGCCTGCATGACAGCCCAGAGTCCCAGACTGCATTGCTGGTAAACACACAGAAACCTCCTGTTCTGCTTCCTTGATGTGCTCCTGCTCATGGTGCTTCATTTAGCTGGGATTGGACCCTTCAGACTGTAAATGGCATCATCCTTTTGGGTTTCCATGTCACTGTATTGCTCTAATCTGCATTTGCACTCTTTCAGAGTTTTGATTGCTCCTTTTCTTAGAGCAGCTTTCATTGAAATGCTTAGAAAAGTTGCCCCTTTTAGGCTAAATCACGATGATTTCAAGGTAAAATAAACCAAAGAAGCACACTGCAAATTCAACAGGAACTATTCCTTGGTCTTCAGGGAAAAGTTCCTTCTCCTTGTCTGATTCCTAGGGTGTAATCTCCCAGGACAGGCAGTGCCCTAACATTTTCATCTCTTGAGATGAGTTTTATAGGCAGCAGGAAAAGAGAAATTCCTGAGGCAGTCAGTGTCAAGTTGTGCATGCAAATAGCTCTGAATCCCCTCTGTGCTTTTCACAAACCATTCTCTGATGGGATTGCTGGCAGTGGGAGCCTTGAGGCTCATTGCAGAGAGCTGGATGCAGAGTATGGGGAGCTGAGGTCATTTTACCCCCAGGATCTTGTGAGGGCTGGATCTTGTCAGCAGTGGCTCAGTGGCTGTTTGTGATCCTGTCTGTTCTGTCTCTTGTGCTGCCTGTGCTTGGTTTGCTCCCTGCTTGGCCAAGGGCGCTGCAGGGAGCTGCAGTGCAGCAGGAATCTCATGGCCAGGTGTCCCCAGGCCTGACCCCTCTCTCTGTGTTGCAGTCCTTTCTCCGTGGTGCCGGCCACAGGAGCTCTGGGCGCTGGTGACACCGTGCAGGTGACAGTGGCATTTCACCCGCTGGCCAGCGGTGCCCATTGCGGCTCCCTGGCCGTGTGCTGCAGCTCAGGTGAGTGCTGGGCCCTGCAGGGCACAGGACAGTTCTGCACATGGCTGCCTGCTGTCCATCCCCTGCATTCCCTCCAGAGGTGCCTGCCCTGTTCACCTTTACCCCAAAGCAAACTGAGAACTCCTTGGTGTTTAGGGGCTTGAGAAAGGCAAAGATTTTTGACTGCTGTTTTGCTGGGACTTGCTGAGTGGAGGAAGGAGGAACTCTGATTCTCCACTACCATATGGCTATGCCTGGGTGAAGTTTTATTTGATTCCTGGGCAGTGCTGTAGGTGAGGTCTCCATCAGACTCTCTCCAATGCAATGGGTTTCTTGCACACCTCTGTCCCATATGCTGCTTCTCCACTGGCTTGCCAAGGACCCTTTCTCTATGTGGCCCTTACACATAGATGTAGTTTCTGCCTAATAACATTTTCAGGCCCTCAAGTTCCTTTTTTTTCTTACAAATCAAAACAAATTTTTCCCTGTCCCCATTTCCCAGGCTGTTCAAGCTGTTACAAACCTCTTACATCTATCTCCCATTTGATTTCTAGACTGAGGGATCCCATTCAGTCTTAATGTAGGAACTGCTCTGTACTCACTAATCTTTCCTTTGTCCCTTTCTTATTTGATTTGCAATGCTCCAGCTTGGTTTTTCAGATCAGAACAGTATGAAATATTTAAAGACTGATGTGGCTGTGGGTTTGGACAGGGAGATGATTTTCATGGTGCTCATTCTGTAGTGGTTTGTCACATTGCAGAGCCAGGCTGGTTGTGTTTCCTCACCTGTGTCCCCTCCTGCTGTGGGCTGTCACTTCACTTGTTCCTCTGGCTCTCCTTTTGCTGCCCACCTGCCCCCAGGCATATTTGCTGGTCAGCAAGAAGGGATCCAAGGGATCAGGAGAGACAGGAGTCTCCTGGGATGCCCGGCGAGAGCCTGGGCAAGGCAGGACTGAGCAGGGCTCCTCAGCCCTGTCACGTGAAGGACTTGGATGCAGAAATCCTGGTGATCTGAGTGGGTCACTGGAGCACATGGACCAATCTCCCTGTCCATCCTGTCACCTTGGGGCCAAATCTCTACAAACACCCTCAGAAATAAGGTGTTTGAGGAGGTGCCCAGGACATCCTCACGCTGTACACACAGAGCTGAAGGATGTGATCAATGGAGTGGTCCACAGAACTGCTCCTTCAGCGCAAAACTGGGACACTTTCTTCTGTGCCCTGTGCCTTGCTCTGTTCCTTGTGCTTCCATCAGCCAGTGAGCTGAGCAAAGACTCCCCTTTGCTTTGTTCCAGGTGAAGAAAGAATCCACACAAAGCTCCAGGGAGAAGCTGTAGATGTCAACGTTGGGCTGAGCACAAATTCCGTGGAGCTTGACAAGACTTTCACCACCATGTCAAGCCACAGAACCCTGTTCATTGAAAACAGGAGTAACATCACAGCCCACTTCCAGTGGAAGGCTTTTGCTACTGAGGAAGAAGAGAATGAAGAGAAGAGGAGGTTGGTTTGAAAGATGCATTTCAGTGAGATACAGGCCCAAGACTGAGCTAACATGTGGCCTCAGGGGATGTTGGTGCTTTTGAATGGTTAAGGCCGAGTAAACCATGCCCGGCACTGGGGTGTGTGTCCCTGGGCTTCAGGAGCTCAGCACTCAGCATTCCAGGTCATTTATACTCCAGCCAGGGATGGCATTTTGGGAAGGAAAGGTTGATTGTGATGACTGGATTTCCTCAGGTCCTAATTGGGCTCTTGTCTCTCTTCTCTTCTTTCTACATGACCTGGCAACATCGTTAAACATTTCCTGAGTTGCCAGTCCCTCTTTCCAAAGGTGACACACCCTCTTTTTTCCCCTTAGTTCCTTCAAAAGCTCCTTGCCCATGCGGGCTGGTTGTGTGTCCCTGTGCTGCTGTCAGAGAGGTTTTGAGCTCTCAGAGCAGAGAGGATTTTTTGTGAGAGAAGATAGTGCAGGGTCCTTTCCCTCTCAGGACATTCTAGTGCCATGCACTGGGATGGGATCCAAAAAGCTCTGGCTCATGAAAAGGTCTCTCTAGGAGTTTGCTGTCTCCCTCCTGCACAACCAAGTTCCTTCCCCTCTCAGAGCCTCTGTTTTCATGCATATTACATATAAAAACTTGAATGTCCCTGAAGGGATTCGGTGCCTGAATTCATCAATTTCCTGTGGAAGTTCTCTGGGATGCTCTTGTGAAAGGCAGAGTAGGGAACCGGGTAGGTCCAAAATGGAAGAAACAAAGAGTGATGCTGGTAACACGTAGCTGCAAGCCAGCTTTGTCTCCCCTTGGCAGGGAAATGCTGCAGTGGGTGCTCTGTGATCTTTCTGTGCCCCCCGGAGCAGCTGAGTGGGAGGAAAAGCCACTTGAAATGGCTGGTAGATTCTCCCTCAGCTGTGACAGAGGCTTTGAGGCAGGAGGTTCTCTGGAGGGATGCTGGCTTTGGAAACCTCTGCTGAGCTTGCAAGTGTGGAGTGAAACTCCCTGCTGGGCCAGGGAACAGCAAGTTGTCCTCTGATCCCTGTGGGACCCTCGTGGCTTGGGCTCAGCCTTTGCTGGGGAGCTGCTGCTGCTCCTCCTCAAGTGCTTTGCTCTCCTGCGCTCACACTTCTCTCTGCAAATCTGTGGCTCATGAAACCATCTGCTGGCCTTGTCTCTCCCTGGGGCTGCAGGAAGTGTTTGTTGTGGCTGCCGAAAGAGGTGTCTCAGGAAAACTTCCCAGAGGAGAAAGAAATGGAGAAGGTGAAGGGCTCTTGTGGAGATCACAGTGCCCTCCTGAGCAGCACGGTCCAGGAGAAGATGGCAAAGGTGCAAGAAGACCCCATGCTGTTCTCTGATGACATTTTTTTCATTGAGCCAATGGTAAGTGATAGCTGAGAACTTTCTCTTCCTCCTTCACCTCCTCCTCCTCCTTCCACCCACCCTACTCCCTACACTCATCCCTTCCCTGCCTGCAGTCACTGGGCAGATCCTCAGCTGGCCCCATGTGCTGGCAGGGAGGACATGGAGTTTCCGGTGAGGCTGCAGGGCTCGCTGCTGAAAGCATTTGTGCCCTGCAGGCTGCAGGCAGGGCTGGGAGCCTGACAAAGCCCAGCTCTGCTGCCAGGCTCGAGCTCAAGGCACTGCCTGCGTGTCCTGTCAGTGTCCCAGGGAGCAGTACTTGTAGGCAGGGGCTCCCTCCACACGTGGGGCTCAGCAGAGGCTGTTGGAGCACTGCCAGCTCACACACTGACCTGGAGCTTGCAATTGTTCCCTGGCAAAAGGAGGCCAAATTCAGCCCAAGGTTAATGACAGAAATGCCAATCCCCTCCTGTAACCATGCCTTGCACTATTTCTGAGTGTCCCTTCCAGCATCATCTCTGAGCCTGGACACAAGGGTGGAAGGTTGAAATGGGCCTTTGGAGTTGTCCTGCACACAGGGACAGAAAACCTTTTCCTTTTCTGGTGATGCAAGCAAACTGCCACATGCTCCCATCAACCAGAGCCTTGATTCTGAGTACTGGCATTGTGAGAGATGATGAATGCCTGGTGTGTGCACAGTGCAACATCCCTTCTCATCTTGGAGTAAACCCTAGAATAATGCCAGCCTCTGCTTTCTTTCAATACAGGTTAAACTAATATTTTTATTTGCAAGGAAGGGGATCATGTTCTCTTCTTGGTTACAGCTATGGCCCATCTAAGGCCAAGAGCCAGCAGGGCACAGTGGCAGTTGCATCCCACTGTAGCTGACAGCAGCATGATGTGCCCAAGAGCTTGTGTCAGAGCAGCAGGAATATTGTGGAGAGTGGGAGCTGATCAGCTGAGCATTGAGAGCTGTGTTGGGCTGGGTTTGGAGTGTTTCCTTGGCTCCTTGTGTTGTTCACTCATCACTGATGCTCTAAACAAAGGCTTACAGGAGGGTGGTGAAAACAAGCAATGTGACGTTTGCAAAGCAATGTTTTGCTGTCTCTTTCTGCTGTAGGAGGGAGAAATCGGGCCGAATTGTTCAGCTGAAATCAAGGTGACCTTCAAACCCCTGGAAGCACTGGAGTATGGAAGTGTGGCTTACTGCAGCATCTCAGGTGCAGCTCCTTTGCCCTGCCTCTCTCCCCCTCAGTGAAGCCATGGTGCCAGCCTGAGCCCGCTGGGCTCCCATGGAAGTGCTGGGAAGAGTCCCTGGTCAGCAGGGCAGTGCTGGCACATCCCCCCTGGCCCTGCAGCTCCCAGGGAGTCTCCCGTGCCAGGCCAGGGCTCAGAATGCTGTGTGTGCCTGAGTGATCCCAGAACAGCCCAGGCAGTGCAGGGAGAGGTTTTCATGCCATGGCTTTGCCAGCATTCCCTCAAAGGCCAGAGAGCTGCAGAGCAGAACAGCTTTAGTGAACAAGCACTCAGCCCCTGCAGGCCCCTGGCCTCCAGGATGGCTCCATTTGCCATGGATCCATCATCAGGAAGCAGGAGCTGAGTTAGAAATGGGCTCCCTGAGCCTGGATCACCTCCCAGTGCCCAGACAGCAGCAGAGCAGAGGGGGCTGAGCCCCCCTGAGCCCGGGCTGTTGGTAGAGGGAGCAGCCTTGGCCAGCAGCTGCTTCTCTCCCTGTGTGGCAGTTGTCACCTTGCAGCTCTCAGTCTGTGGCAATAGAACACAGTGCTGAGTGTCACAAGGGGAGCACTTGGGCAACAAAGTCCTGTGCTCCTGGGCCAGGGAGTTTGGGAATTGCCAAACTCCGTAGGAGCTTTGTGCCTGCACTGAATGGATTTCAAAGCTCCTCTAGGTGCATGGGAAGGAAAGCACAGAATCACAGTATGGTAAGGATGGAATGGACCTTAGAGATCATCTAGTCCCAAGGCCCCTGGCATGGGCAGGGACACCTCCCTCTAGAGCAGGGCGCTCCAAGCCCCATCCAGCCTGGCTTGGAACACTTTCAGGGCTGGAACCTCCACAACGTCCCTGGGGAACCTGCTCCAGTGCCTCACCACCCTCACAGGGAAAATTTCTTCCCTAATATCTTGCCTAAATCTCCTTTCTCTCCATTTCTACCCATAACTCCATGGCCTGTCACTACAGGCACCAGAGATGTTTTAAACTCAGCAAACTGGTGGCTCAAATTGGAAAGCAGCCCAGGAAACGGGTTAGAAATTGCAAGTCAGCCTCAGGGGATATGTCCTGAGGGAAGAGAAGGGTGCATATCTTCTCCTGCAGCATCAGGAGCTGGTTGCATCCAGCTCAGAGTCGGGGACTAGCACTGAGGCAGCCTGGAAAATGCAGTGGAGCAGGGGGAATGATTGTACTGCAATGGACATCTCTCCCCAGGCTGTGAGAGCAGGCTGCCCCTGCAGCTCAGAGGGGAAGGCCAAGGACCCTTGGTTGAACTCAGCTCTCCTACTCTGAACCTTGGGAACGTTTTCGTCAACACCCCCCATGTCTATGAGGTGAGCAGCAGGGCTTGGGATGGATGCTGATGGCTCCTGAGGCAGCAGCAAGCCTGGTGCAGCTGTGGAATTGCTGCCAACCTGGGCAGCTGTGAGCAGGGAATATTTGATGGACTGCTGAAATCTGGGGGGTCACAAAGGTGTGTCAGTTGTTCCTGAAGCCCCAGTCCCTGCTTTTGGGCAGCCTTCCTTAGGGATCATCTGGGAGGCTTCCTGCAAAACAACCCCTTTGGCACATGAAACCAAGCCTGGGTCAAAAAGCTGCATGTTCAGAGGCTTTTGTGGCAGTGCCAGACACAAGGCACCTTTGGACTGGGCTCTGCAGAAGCAGCTGCAACAAACTGGCTGCCTTTGAGCTTCAGCCCACTGCCAACAACTCCCAGCCAAGTGTCTTCTGCTTATTGCTGCAATCACAGGAAATCCTTGGGAGTTCTCTCCCTTGCTGACCAGTCCCTCACCACACTTCAGCCTCGGTGCATCTCTGGCTCTAGAAAGAGAAAAGTGTTCCTGGGAATAAAGCAAAGGTTTTTTTCTACCTATTTGCCTCCCCCCCACTAGAGTCAAGCTTGCAAAAACTTCATGAGGCACTGCATCATGGCCGACACTTTCAAAATCTTGTGCTGTGGATGGGAAAGACACGCTGAGTTTTCTCACCAAAAGATGGTGCTGTCTGTACGTTTTGATGCTGATGCCTCATTCTCAATGTATTGTTTTCATGGTCTGGGAAAAGGTGAATGAGCAGATGGTGCTGTTGGAGCTGTGCTCACTGGGGCAGCAGCAGCTCTGGGGTGATTCCCTACGCAGCTGCAATCAGCCCACGTTGCTCTCAGGGCCAACTCTCAATGCGCTTGGTGCTGCTGAGCAGAGGGGCACTGCTCTGTGTCCATGGGATAAGCCCAGGGTGACTGCAGTTCTGTGGAGTTGCCACTGCTCTGCGTGAAAACCCAAAGGCAGAAGTTGTCCTGTTGTATCTTTGGACTTCTGCCATTCAGCAGCACAAAGCATCTTCTGCCTTTTCTGGGTGTTCATTGCATCATTAGACAATAACTCACAAGAAGGGAAGATTCCACACGTATTTCCATTTTGCTTTCTTGCTGCTGCAGGTGAAACTGATGAACCAAGGAGCTATTGATGCACCCTTCACCTGTCTCCCTTCAGCCACCAACGTGGGTTTGTGTTTCAAGTTTGCCCCCGAGAAGGGCATCATTGCAGCAGGTGGGAGCCAGAGTGTGCAGATCTCCTTCAGTGCAACCGTGCTGGGGAGCTTTGAGGAGGAGTTCCAGTTCAGTGTGGCTGGATCTCCTGTGCCTGCCATCCTGACCATCAAGTAAGGACCCTGGGAGCTGGGTGGGCACATCTGTAGCTGTCTCTGGGACATCCCCCACCTACCTCCTTTTGGGGTGGAGCAGAGGAAAAAGGTGTTTCCTGGTGTCTGAATCTCTGCTCTGCTGCTGGCATTGCTTTAGTGTGAGGCTGCCTGCTGCCCTGTGTGGTAGCTGGGAGCTGGAATGACTCCTCCCTGCAGGGATCTCCCTGTGCCTTGGGCCATGGCAGGCTCTGGGATGGATCAGCTTTGGGCAGCAGCTGCTCTGGGATGTCCCACCTGAACCCCCAGCAAGGCCCCCAGGGCTTTGCAGATGGGCCAGCCTGGCTGATCCTGCAGCAGCAGCAGGGTTTGTAAAACCTTGTGTGAATAATCCATGCCAGATGGGCAGCAGCAGCCTCAGCTCACCTCTCATGGCCATGCTGTGGGGCACAAGCTGTGCTCCCAGCTCCTGTGCCCAGAGGGCTCTGGTGCCTCCTTTGCACAGCCAGCAAAGGGCTGATGTGGGAGTCAGGAACTGTGCAGCAGGAACTGTGCCAAGGACTGGGGCACCATCCCGTGGGCAAGTGACAATCCTGGCCCAGCCAAAGGGAGAAGGGCGGATCATAAGGGAGGCAGAGCTCAGTGCTCAGCACCACAGCAGCGTGAGGCCTTTCCCTGCCAGCCTAAACCATGTGCTTCAGGATAATGGAGTGGAAGCAGGAGAGCTGATGCTGGCTGCTCTGCAGCTTTGGAGCTCGGCTGCTGCTCTTGGGCGGCACTGGCTCCAGGCAGTGAAGAAATGAAAGCAATCTGCACTGGGTGATACCAATGAGATAAGGGAGATGGATAAAGTAGAACAAGGAAGGTTTTCCTTAGAAAGAGAAATGTGGTGAGCAGGTGTGCCCATAGTGGAGAAACAGTGACGCTGCCTTCATTTTTGGAGGAAAAGTGCTGCTTTTTTCATTTGGAAATCAAGAGGTAACCTTTCACCATCAAATAATTGATTCTCCTCTGTCCCTCCCCCAAAGTGGCCATGGGGTGTTTCTGCATACGCAGCTTGCTCCTTGAGCAAGGGCAGGTGTCTCTTGTTGAGATGCGCAGAGCAGAGCCAGGGGCAGTCCTCTGAATACAATAGAGGACACAGTTCACTGGTTCTTGATTTTGAACCAAAAGGCAGAGTGGGCACTGATTGGCATCAACCATGAAATCAACTGGTGAATGTTGTGCAGCTTCAAGTGCTGATTTCAGTGGATGTTGGTGGCTTTTGGAGTGTGTCGGCTGAGTTGAAGGACAGATGAGGTGCTGTGCTAGATTCAGCACAGCCAAGTTTGGTTGTTGAAGCTCTTGCTCTTGGCTGTGCCAGCTGGTGCACTGCTGACAAGCTGGTCCTTTCCTCTAGGATTCATCTGTGCCCTGGGTAGAACTGTTGCTGCTCTTTTCAGAGGATGTTTGGGAATGTCCTGGACTCGTGTCTCAGAACAGTGTCTGTAATGATTGTGTGGGTCAAACTCTCTTGAGAAAGCTCCTCCATGGGAAAAGCAGTTGCAGCTCAGAAGGAGCAAAGCAGGGAAGCTGTGGCTGGAAGGGCTGCTTACAGAAGTTTGTGGGGACACCTTGATGTCCATGCCATTGCAGATGGGGAAACTGAGGCACGGAGCCATGTCTGGGTGTGTGTTCAGGGTCCTTCATGGGACCCCCAGCAACCCGGGGGCTTCTCCTGCCTGCCCTGTGCCCAGAGCCCATCAGGGGCTGTTGGCTGCTGCCCCTTGGCTTGAGCTGCCTCCTGTGCCCAGGGCCCTGTGCTGAGCACACGGGGCTGTGTTGGTTGGAAACCCAGGGTGCCCTGAGCCCGGGTTTTGTGCCCCCGAGCCACAACAGCCGCACCTTTGCAATGCCTTTAACCGAGCCATTGCCTGCTCTGTCCTCGGCCTCCAGGGGCAGCGTCACTGCACCGAGTTTACACTTCGACCTCGCTGAGCTCGACTTCGGGGACATCTCCTTTGGTGAGTGTTCCCTGGGCTGGGACACAGCCTCAGGGATGTGTGTCTTCCAACAGAAAAGCATCCCTCACTCCTGCCCTGCCCCAGCAGCCGCTTCAGGCTGTGAACTGCAGGGCTGCTGCTGCTGCCTCAGGGGGCATTTTGCCATTGTGAGATCCAATGGAAGCAAGGAATAGGAAGGCAGTATTTTCTGGTGTCTCTGTGCTGCTATAAAGGACAGATGTCTGCCAAGGAAGGTGGAAATCTTCCTGCAATGGAAGGATGATCCCCTCCCTCCAAATGATTATCCCTTTAAAAAGACACGGCTCCCAGGCAAAACTGTGGGAAAAGGAGTAACAGTTCTTTGCTAGACTATCTCAGGAGAGCACAGACAAGAAGGCAAGAACAGACATTTCCCACATGCCAAGTCCTGTTTTTCCCCTTTGGTGGAGTTCTGGTCACAGCAGGAGGAGCTGTGGGCTCTGGCAGGGCAGGGATCCCCCCCAGCCGGTGCGGAAAGGGAAGGGAAGGAGGAAATGCTCCTTTTGCAGAGCCCCATAGGGCAGGGGGATGTGGGCAGTGCCCAGCAGCAGCAGCAGCGGGGCAGGCAGGCAGGGTCGGTGCCAGCGCTGAGCTGCAGCCAGGGCAGCCCCGGGCCAAGCACAAACCTCCCGCAGCAGCAGCGGCCGAGCTGCGATCCCCGAGCGGGAGGAAGGGAAGCTCCGCTCCCTGCCCAGCCTCAGCTCCCACTGCACAGCCACCCACGGCATCACGCCACAACTCCCAAAACCCCCAAGGGAAAAGCCCAGCCCAGGGCCAAAACCCCCCAAAACCCCCCAGAACCCCTATCCCCCTTCCCAGACCAAGGGCAACGTTCACTGCCAAGCCTAAAGCCAGAACAATGAAGTTCATGAACTTCTGAAGGAAACTCATTGCCTTTTTTGAGCTGCTTCTTCCCCAGCCTGCATCACCACGGAGGCGCTTGTCAAGTTGCCTTTGGAAGGAACGAAACACGAAAGGCAAGAGATGGAAATATGGTTCTGAAGCAGGAGATTGATCCTGCTGAATCCAATTTCATTCCTAAAGGGCTCTTCGGCTGAAGGCAGCTGTTGTGTCTTTGCTTCTTTGTAACTGTTGACTGTTGTCTGCATGTGCTGGCCTCAGTCTCGTTGGAGGTTTTGACATCTGGGTTTGTCCTTTTTGTGCCTCTCTTGCCTCCCTGCTGGAGTCCCTGCTGGAGCTGGCAGTGGCCACTTGGATGGGCACAGAGAAGCTCTGGGCTGCAGCTGCAGTTGTTTTTTCTCCCCATCTGTGTCCCAGATGCTCTTGGTGAGCAGGCCTGGGGAGAAGTCTCCTCCCCACAGAGCTGGCCAGCCCAGCCAGATGTGCAGTGCAGAGCAGGCTGTGGCTGCCCTGCACGCTCTGCAGGACATCCCCACCATCAGTGGCTGTATCTCTGGCTTTGCAGGATGGAAAGCAAATCTCAGAGCCAAAGTGGGGTGAACCCTTGCAGGCAGCACTCTCAGTGAGCAGCATGGCTGTGATGTCCCCGTCTGTTGGGTGAGGTGGGACCTGGTTCCTAATTGCTAATCTCAAAGCAAGGCTTGGCTGTGCCCCCAGTTGAGTGGGCTCTGAGCTGTCACGTGCTCAGTCTGTTTGGCCCAAAGCAAGAGATGCCTTAAGGATCCTGCAGAGAGAAGCTGCATTAGGGTGCTTTGCCTCACGTTCTAGTTCCTGATTCCATCCTCCCTTTATTTTGCTGTAGCTTCTTCTCACTGACAACTCACTGTTTATATGTCTTGAAAAAGGTGGCAGTGTTGGCAGGCTGAGCAGGGAATTGGACAGCTTGAATTCTCAGAGTAAATGCTGGGTCTGGGTGCACACTCATCCCTGAGAGAGAACTGGTGCTAGTTTGGGGCAGGTGAGGGAGCTCGTCCCCATCCCAAAGAGAGAAGCTTGCAGTGTTCAGCAGGGCTAGGAGTGGGCATTTTCAAGGCTGCAGTCTGGAATCTGTGTCAAAGGGAACTAAGTGACGATTAATTCCTCACGCAGCTTCTGGGTGAGCTGTAGTTCAGACCATAAAGAGCTCAACTCCAATCCCACTTTGATCCTGCCAGGATCTTGTCCCCAGGATCATGCCCTGCTGGGTGCCTGAATGGATATTTGTGTCCTTGCCCAGGCTTTCCCTACACGCAGCGCTGCCGCCTCACCAACAGCTCCGCGGTGCCCCTGACGTTCCAGCTCCGCATGTCGGACGATGGCACGCAGCCGGCTGTGGACAGCGTGGATCAGATCCGCAGGGACACCGACCCGGGATCTGCACTGCTGGGAGGCCTCAGCTAGCTGGCTTACTCAGGATGTTCCTCAAAGAGCACTGTTTGCTTTCCAAAATCATATGCCTGAGTTCACAGACCTTTTGGTCAAGGCCTGAAGCCATTCTTGTATTTTTGAGAGCGATTGATTTGATTGCAACGGGGCAGAGCAAGGATGAGGGCAGAAGGTGGCTGTTAGAGAGATGTCATTGTATCAAGCAGTGAGCTTTTCTTCGTGGTGTCATTTCCCCCCTCCTGGGGAGCAGAAAGATTTGTGTTCACTGCAGGAAGCTCCAGTGGAGACAAAAAAATCTGCAGCCATGTGTAGCGGTTCAAATTTATTGTATTGATTCCTTGTTAAGTGGTTTGTTCTGTGGTACCCCGTGTTCTCCCCGAGTTGGTTTACCCCTGGGATTTACCTTCCCTCAAAGCTGTCCCTCATGCCATTCCCTGCCCCTTGTTCCAGCTCTTTCCCTGCCTGTCAAACCCAGCCCCTTTTGTTCCCCAACCTTCTTTGCCAATTTAACCTGGAGCCAATCCCTGTCTGCAATGCCCCTTTGGAATTCCCCTATTCCTGGAGGCCCCATTGGCCCATGTGAGCCATCCTCCCCACCCTCCTACCCAAAGTGGCCCCAGACACTTGATGTAATCCCCTCAGTGCTCCCCTGAGGATTCCCTTTTGGCTTGCTGTTTGTATCCACCCCCTGATTTTTGTCTGTACAAAAGCCCTTGCACAGGAGTGTCCAGGGCTCTTTTGGCTTTTATCCTTTTGCTTGGAATAAACCCTTCCTTGTGGAACTTCAAGACAGAGATCCTCCTCCTTTCTCCTCTGCCTGGTCCCGTTGGTGGCTTGTCTCTTGCAGCGTAGAGCAAGAGGCTCTGAGGGTTCTGCCTGTGGTCAATGCCCACCCTGGGGCAGTTCTGAGGGTTCTGCCTGTGGTCAATGCCCACCCTGGGGCAGTTCTGACGGTTCTGCCTCTGGTCAATGCCCACCCTGGGGCAGTTCTGAGGGTTCTGCCTCTGGTCAATGCCCACCCTGGGGCAGTTCTGAGGGTTCTGCCTCTGGTCAATGCCCACCCTGGGGCAGTTCCCCACTCCTGGTGTGGGGCCGGAGTTCTCAGAGCCAGCCCGGGCCCGGGCTCCCAGGGCAGCCATGAACTGCCCAGCACCTGCTGGGCCACACTTTGCCCTCAGCCTCCTGCTGTAAAGCTGAACTCATTGTGGTCGAGTCAGATTTCCTCTGCATGGATGTCTTTGTAGTCAGATGAGAAATTGGCCCCATAATTTGAATGCAGTGGTGCCTGGAGCTGTAGTCTAATGTTTTAATGTAGCTGACCTGTGTCCTGATAGCAAGGTGTGTTTAACAATTCTGGTATTGCCAGAAGGCTTTTGTTACTCTGAGACTGTGCTCTACACATGGAGCAGCAGAAGAATGAAGGCCAAATCCTCCCTCAGGAACTGGAGGTTATCACCCGTGGGTAATGAGCTTTTGTAAGGAAGCATTGACTGTTCTTCTCTTCCACCAGGTGACCCTGTGCTCCAACACGGTGATGGAGTTCTACCGGAGGTTGCTGGTGGACCTGGAGGGTATTGGCAAGGGAGTGGCAGTCCTGATCATCACAGCCAGGTACCAGCCCTTGCCTGGCCTCCCGCAGGCACTGCCTTGCCCAGGCTGTGCTGGCTGCAGCTGCCAAGGAGAAGTGCTGCTGAATGCCCTCATGTTGTGCCAGCTGGACACGAGAACAGCAGTGCTTGGGCAGCAGCCCGTGGTGAAAAGCACGTTTGCTCACAGCCCAGCATGGTCCTGGGCCCTCTTCTAAAGGCACCAGGAATGATATCATTGATTGGCCTGGTTTTTGGTGCTTGAGGTGGAACAAATTTCCTGAGGGCCTCCTCTCCTTCAGGCTGCAAGAGGTGGAGTTGTGCTGGTTGTGAGCACGGTGCATTGGTTTGGGCCACAGCAAGCAGCTGCTGAGAGTCAGGCTCTGGCTCTGTCCGTGGGGGCACATGGCAGGGGGGAAGTGGCTCCCAGCAAGAGTGGGGAGGGCAAGGTCTGACAAGGGGAAAGCAGCCCTTGATGTGGCAGGACAGCTCCAGTTTTTGTCCTTCCCTCTGCTTCCCATTTTGAGCTTTAATGTCGTCAGAGTTGAGAGCAAAAGTCATTGTTGCTGCAGCAGAATTCCATGCTGCTGTGCTGCTGTGGGTGTCAGTGTGATGCCCAGAGGGATGCAGCTCCCTGGTGCTGTTCCCTGTGCCAGGCAGAGCCATCCAGGCAGTGCCTGGGCTGCCATTGTGTACAGCAGGTGGAGCTGGGGCCAGGCAGTGCCTGGAGCTGTGCAGTGAAGGAGCCAGGGAGCTGCAGGGCCTGGCAGGGGCTGATCAGCCCCTCTGTGGGGCAGCTGCTGTCTCGTGCCCTCCAGGGCTGGGGCAAAGAGCTGAGTTCTCAGGCAGGGCAACAGCACCATGGCAGAGAAGGGAGTCATTTTTACTGAGACCCTGGAGTTGTGTGTTCCTTGAGCCTTAGGGAGCACTGATCCTTGTTGGCAAGGCTCCCCCAGAGCTCGTGGGTCACTGGCACTGTTCCAGGAGTCCTTGCAAGCCTTCTTGGGTAAAGGAGGGGCTGAGGCAGCTGTGGGGCAAAGTGCTCTGCCTGGGGCACTTGGCAGCCTCTGGGTGCTGCCTCTCAGGGTTTGCCCCTCCTTGACAAGACATGTTGGAGTGGGAAGAGGTAGAAGGCAATTTATCCCTGTAGGGCTCTTCAATGTGCATTTGACAGTGACCAATGTGTTCTGCTCCATTTCACAATCTTTGGGGGTAGGCATTCTCCATTCTCTCAGTATCTCTGATTGTCCTGGGGTCATCTCTTAGCCCAGATGTCTCGTTCCTGAGCTCCAAGTGTCCTCCCCAGTGCTGCTGTGTGATGAGTGCCACCTGAAGGTGCCCTACGAGAGGAAGATCCTCATTAGGAATCCCAGCCACCTTCCTGGCTGCTACGGGCTTATTCCCCAGGTTTGGCATCACATCCACCTCCTCCTGTCAAATATTCCTGAGGAGATTATTAGGGGAACAAAGGGTTTGGATAAGACCTTGCTGCTTTCTATTCAGTCTTAAAGATCTGCTGAGAACACGATCCTACCCAACTGTAAACTTGAGGAGGCAGTTTAAGCTCCTGAGGAAACAGTTGATGTTCTAGTCGTCAGGGTGTTTTCCTGTGGGAGATCTTAGAGGGTTGTGAAAAGCTGCTGCACTCACAGACACCAGTGCCTGTGCTGGCAGCCTCCTTGCAGGATGCCCTGGGAGTGCTAAACCTACAATACTTGCATCTTGTTTGTGCCTTTGACCTTTGTCCTGGGGAGTTTTAAAGGTGTGTGTAAGTTGCTGTTGTGGTGGATGTTAAGGAGCCTGAAGTTTCTTGAGAAGTCCCTCTGAATCTGCGTTTCATTGTGTCCCTTCCAGAAGCGCAAGGAGGACTCTGCTGTGCTCTACTCCAGCCCCAAGGCCTGTGGGATTGTGCAGCCCCAGAGCACAGCAGAGATCCCAGTTGTGGTGGCAGTGCAGGCCCTGGGCACTCATCGCACCAACGTTCTCATCGGCGTGTTCGGGGATGAGAGAAACCCCCTGGTGAGGGCAAGGGGAGATGTGAGCCTGTGTGCAGCTGCTCCTGGCAGGGTGCACAGGGACAGGGATTGTGCCGGGGAAAAGAGGCACAGGCTGCTGGGGAGAAGGACAGGAGGGATGGGGGCACAAACAGCTCCTGCCTTAGAGGTGGGAATCTCAGTGTCTGACACAGAATGGAGTTGGGCTAAGCTGGAATCCAGGGGCATTTGAGTTCATTATTCTTTCAAATGCTGTTAACTTTGGAAACATCTGTTTGAAAATGTCATCTCTCTGAGTGCAAAAGAGGATGTCAGAAGACTTGTGGGAACCTTGAGCTTTCTGTAAAAGAAAGGAAAGCTGGCATTTGAAGAGTGTTTGCAAGGACTGAAACTTTGATTAAAACATATGGAAATGGCAGTGCCAAATTCCCTGGATGGCACCAAACATCTGAACCCGGGCCATCGTGGCACTGCCTGTAAATCAGTGAACAGGAAGGAAAGGCAATGCAGGCTGTGCCAGGGAGCCTGAAGGTTGACCAAACAGTTGCTTTCAACTATCAGGCTGCTTCCCTTAAAGAGGAGGGTTTCTCCCCACCAGAAGAACCAGTTGTTTAACTGTCAGGCTGGTCTTACCTAGAGATTTCTTGCAAAAATAAAAGCTTTGGGCCAATAATTTTTAGTTTGAAAGGTTCTCTTACCTTAATCCTTTTCAATTTGGAGGTGAACATGTAATTTTCTTTTTCCCCAAAAGCCCAGCATTTCAGCTGGAGAGTGGTAGCTGTCCCTAAAGAAAAAACTTGAGCAGGGTTGAGCTGTTGAAGGTTTTTAGGTTTCTATGTTGTGGTTTGTTTTGGGTTTTTTAAAATCTTTCTTGCTTGCTTCCTGGAACAGAGGGCACAATTACAGAGCTCAGGACAGCTGGCAGAAATCTCCCCAAGCCCAAGGCTGGCAGAGCTTGGCAGGATCCCAGCACCACAGCCTGTGTATGTATGTATGTATGTATGTATGGATGGATGGATGGATGGATGGATGGATGGATGGGCAATGCGACCTGAGTCACCTGGAAGTGTTGTAAAATGTCAACCAACCCCCCAGCGGTGTCAGGGGAACATTCCTGATAAATCCCAGGCGGAGCTGCCGAGTTTCTGGCCTTGGGCACTGGGTGGGCTGTGCTGGCTTGGCACAGGCTGGGTCTGCCCCTCGGTGTCTCAAATCTCACCTTTTTGCTGCCTTCTCTGTCTTTTCCTCTCCCACTGTGCTTTTTGCATCCCCACCAGGTGTTAATGCCTGTCCTCTGTAGTTGCTCAATGCAAGCAGTTGCAGCTGCTGCAGCACCTCAGTGCCATCCCTGGGCTGCCTTTAGAACAGACCTGCCGCAGCCTGGATTGGGAAGGGCTGGATCAAACCATTTCTCAGTTCAACGTGCCAGCACTCAGCCAGGGGCTGCATCCTTGCCAGGAGCTGCTCGTGCAGGTGTCCCTCCCTCCCTCCCACTGCAGGTCCCTGGTCATAGTTATTTATTTTCCAGAGATGAGCTCCACCCACCTAAATTCAAACCCCAGCCACCGAAGGAGAGGAGAACCAGTCTGGATTGTGCAACAACTCGATGGAGGCACTTCAGGACTGGAAAGGAGGAGGCAGCCAGAGCCCTGAAAGAAGTGCAGGATTTTACCCACTCTTCAGGAGCAGAGGTAGATTTTCTTGTACACCTACTGCTTGCTTTGCCTCCCCAGCCTGCCAGCACCAAGTCCTGCTCATGCTGAGCTCCCTTTTTGCTGCCCTGCTGTGCTGTGCCCTGACAGTGGGCTGGGCAGCAGGGCCAGTGGCTGGACATGGGCTGAGGGGGAGGGAGAAATAGGAGAGTTTTCCTTGGAGAAGCTGGCTCAGATCCTACAGGCCTGTGCTGAGTGTGGGATTTTTTGCCTTGTTTCCTTCCCAATGTAAGATGAGGCTTTTCTCTGCATCATCATGGTAACACCTCCAGCTTCCCTCCCAGAGCAAGCTGGGATGATCCTGATCTCCATGGAGCCTCTTCCCAAGGCAGCCAGACTCCCTGTTTGCAGGGCTCTGCTTTCACCCAGAGCTGCTATTGCACTGCTGGCCCTGGAGCTGTCTGACAAAGGGAGACTTTGCAGAGGGGCTGTCTCTTCTTCCCAGCATAAAAAATGGCTTGTTTTTTGGGTGCCAGCACCAACTGCTGAGCACCCTCACCTGCCTCGAGGCTTGGAGGGATTCAGGTGCTCCCTGCACGTGGCGCACACTGCCCTGGGAGCAGAGAAGGCAAGAGGGAATCTGTCTCCCTTGCCCATTGTCAGTGTGGCAAGCAGGGCTGGAGCTGCCAGTGCCACTGGGGGCCCTCAGCATTGGCCACAGAGGGGCCTCCCATCCCTGCAGGCCCATCACAAAGTGCTGCTGGAGCAGCTGCTTGTTGGAGAGGCCGTGCAGGACACGTTGCAGGGCTGCCCAAGGATGCTGTGCAGCACCTGTGGAGGGCACTGCTCCCCCTGGAACTCCTCAGGTGCTCCACAGGAAATTTTTGCAGGAGCTTTTGCTGTAGCACCTTGAGAAAGAAGCATTTAAATCAGAGAGAGAGGGGAAGAGCCTCAGGAGTCAGATGAGCTGGGCTGGACTCCTTCCCTCAGCTCCAAGAGCTCTCACTCTGAGTCTCCTCCTTTTCTAAAAGCAGGTAGTTTTAAAACTTTTTAAAGGCAAGTTGTGCATCAGAGAGAATTTCTACTGCCAGGAGACATCCTAGTTCACTTTCATGTAATGTACTAATTAATGCATTGAGCTGTGAGTATGGGAGAAGATTTTCCCCATGGTCCCTGCACTGGTCAATGGCATGGATGCAGGATGAGGTGAGGGTGATTCTGGCAGTGTTTGGGGAATAGGCCCCTCTGACTACAGCTGCACTTTGCTCCAAGATGCTCCATTGGATCCATTTCCATGCTCAACACCTCAATCTCTCCTGTCTTCCATCCAGGCTTTCAATATCCTGCCACTGCCAGGTGTGCTGCATGCCAGGAGAGAGCCAGCAGGTCTCCTCCACCTTCTCTGGCCACCTCAACACCACCTGCAATGTCCCGGAGCTGTGCCACATGGAGGCAGGCTCCACCTCCAAGGTGCTGGTGCCCAGGGAGGCCTCATGTGTCAACTCCTCCCTGAGCCCCCAGGAGATCAGCTGTGGCTCTCAGGCCCCTCTCAGGGACAGGTGAGTCAGCCTTCCATGGGTTCCTGCTCTGCCATGGGTTCTTGTCCCTGCAGGGCTTCCCTGCTCCAAGGCCTCTGAGCTCAGAGGAGCTGCAGAGCAAAGGCCAGCAGCAACACAGGGATGGCCACTCTGAGCTCCCTGGCTGCCAAGAGAGGAAGGACCTTCTTCTGTTGAGACAGAACATCTTCTTCTCTATTTGAGTGCTGAGCCCTCCTGGCTTAGCTGCTGTCTGTGGGGAGCTGGGCTCTGGGCTTGCCTTGGCACCGCATCTAGAGGTGTCTTGAAGTCCATGGTGTTGAGTGGCATCTTCTTCATCATCTGCCTTCTTTACCAGAACAGTGGGATTGTGGTATGGGCAGGTGTGGGGCAAGAGCAAACCTTGCTTTGGGTCCTGCTCCTGCCACAGATGAAGTCCTTGCACTGCTGATCTGCCAGGGTTCTCCTTATGGTGGCATAGCAGCCAGAAAAGCTCCTGTCCTTTAGGCTCCCCTGCAGCTGCAGCCGTAGGCAAACACAGGAGAAGCTCAGCTCCAGCAAGGCAGCCCAGCTCAGGACACACAGGCCAAGTGTGGAGCTGGGAGTGGAGGTGCTTAAAGCAAGCCTGTGCATCAGGACTTCTTCAGGCCAGAGTGAAGTTGGTTTCATGGGGAGGAGACGGACGAGGCTGCTTCCAATGATTTCCATGGCAGCCAGCACTGGTTTGCTTGGTCCCAGCTGGGTTCCAGCAGGAAATCTGCCTGACAAGAGCCTGTCTTGCAGGAGAGGAGTTCCTGCAGCCTTTGCTTTCTGACTGATAGGATTGTTCTCATGAAGGAGCAGGCTAGGAGTCATTAAAACCGAAGATCACGGACAGAGACTCTCTAACTAATTAAAGTTAGACAGTGGGATGTTTATTAACACCGGTGGGCGGCACCAGAGCCGTCCCTAAAAGGCGTGCCCGCGTTGTCCAAGGTTCTTTGCCCTCTCTTTATTTCCCAAGATCTCACATAAAATACATCTGCACAACCCCAGCACCTCCCATCCCTGCTCTGTATTCAAATGAGGTCATTGGTCCTTCACTCCTGTGCAATTCTTCCCTTGAATTGGGTTGGTGGTCTCGAATTGGGTCAGTGGTCTTAAGGGATGAAGTCAGGAATGTCTTCATCAGGTCTCTGTGACCCTCTGGCACCATCCAAGGTCCCCTGCTTAGTGATTGATTGACATCAAGCCCAGGTGCTAACCATTGTTCTACTGGTTTCAAGATGTTCTTATAACAGTTCACTTCCTCCACTTCCCTCTAGAAAGAAGCTCCTAATGGTAAATAATAGAACAATCAGCTCCAGCTTAAGCATCTCATAATCATTAACCTATGGTCTGCCTATCTAACCTACATCCTGATCAATGGGAATTGCTTCTAACCCTCAGCTGAAATCTGAACTCTTTAAAATCATGCTTCAGCTATGCCCAGGGAGAAGGGGGCTGAATGAGCTGAGTAAGAACTGTAGGAGGGCTAAGCAGATGTCAGCAATCTGTGCTCTGCTTTAAACTGGGAAGCCAAGAGACAAAGGGCGTTTCCAAGCACCAGTGCAGAGAGCTGCTGGATCCGCCTTTGGCAGGGGCTGGAGGGGTCTGGCTGTGCCTTCAGAGGGAGCTGGCACAGTCAACACCTTATGATGGCAAAGCTCAGGTTTGGCTGGTCCTGGAGGTCCCCTTCCACCCATGCCCTCACTTGGGATGTTCCCAACCTATGTGGGTTGAGGAGAATTCATGGAAATGGCCTCAGGGTCAAGGAATGAAGTGCAGGGTCAGTCAGGACTAGGGAGCCCAAGGTTCTGGTGGGACTCTCAGCCATATTTTCTGTTTTGTCTGCAGAAGGGAGCTGAAGGAGCAAGCTCAAAAGCTTGAGCAGGAGGAGGCAAAAGCCTTAGAGGAGGAAGAGAGGAGGAAGGAGGAAGAGAGGCAGAAGAAGGGAAAGAAGAGTGTCTCTGTTGGCAAGCAACCTCCAATACCAGCAAAGGGGAAAACCAAGACCCGAGAGAATAAGGAAACCAAAATCCCAAAAAAGGAAACCAAAATCCCAGAGAGGAAGGAAATCAAAATCCCAGAGAAGAAGGAAAGCAAAGCATCAGAAGGGAAGAAAATCAAAGCATCAGAGAAGAAGGACACCAAAGTATCAGAGAGGAAGGAAATCAAAATCTCAGAGAAGAAGGAAGACAAAGACCCAAAGAAGGCGGAACCCAAAGCTCCAAAGAAGGGAGAACCCAAAGCTGTCAAGAAGGGGGGAACTGAAATCCCAAAGGACTAAGCTAAGATGGAGAAGAACTCTTTAGTCTTTATTCATACAACTCATTTTACACAGTTTAACAGACCTTGTGTGCACCTTTAGTTCATTCAAAGATTTCTTATCAGTTAGTTGATTATTGGTTAATAAAATAGATTTTACTTGTGCATCAAATCTCTCTATTGTATTGTTTACCTCTTCACTGATTCTCATGGGACAAATTACTTGTTATTGCAGGTGCATTTGTTTTTCACCCTCAGAATAGAATGGTCACAAAGTCTCATTCTCAAAATAGCTTCACATGGGAACTTGTAATTGCTTAGTTGCACACAGAAGAGATGATAGGCCAGCTATTGATATGGCTGAACAAGGCTTCATTTCAAAAGGCTTTTCTTTTATCATTATTCTACTTGTCTATGACATCTCCCGTGGTGTCCTTGGACCCACATTGTCACAACTGACCCACAGTTCCATGAGGTTCCCCTGTGTCACCATAGTCACTATCAGAGGATGGATGAGATCAATGTCCTGAGACACTGTGGGATGAGCTGTCAATCAGTCACACAGTGGGTACAGTGCTAACCCAGCCCTGATTGCCTGTGTGATCACAAATCCCACCTGGGGGAGGCTCACAAGGGCCCAGGGGCTTAAAAACATAGAGCACAAGGTGAGCCCCTGGTATGGACTCTGCCTTCTCCTGGGGTTTGTGTCTCACACACGCTGGAACCCTAGGAGCTGTTAGTCATATGTGTGTCTTTCTATAGAGCTTCTGTCTTTCTGTCTCTCTCTCTTTCTTCTCCTTCTAATGCTCTTTCTATGGAACATTTTTGGATACCCTAACAGCTTGCGTGTTTTAATGTTTCCAGGATAAATGGGCTAAGTTAATGAAGTTACTGCTATGGTAAGTGTTTTATGTGTAATTTGATGTTGCGTTAAATCCTCTTCCAAAGTTCTTGATTTTTTTGCACTTTGCCAGTAGAATTTTGTGTCATTTTGACCTCTTACGAATGTCTGCTTGGTGTTTTTCCTGTGCACCAAACTCGAGTAAAGGTGGCAGATGAATTGGTGAATTGGCACGCAAACTCCGAACGGAGCTCCGGGTGCGTGGAGGATCGGGGCAGTGTGAGTCGCGCACAATCCCTGGAGTGCGGGGACACGGGTCCCTACCAGGGTTTGGGGTGCCCCGAGTACAGCAGCAGCACTGAGTAGAGCCAAGAGGGCCCCAGTGCCCAGGGTGGGATGGCAGTGCTGGGGATTCAGTGTGCCGCAGGTCAGGTAGAAACCGTAAACCCACTGGAGGCCCCTTGGGGTCACAGGGCAGGGAAGGGCTGTGCTTACAGGGCAGGGCAAGGCTGGACCTGCCCCTTCCTCCCCCCCACACACACAAAATGTTTAGAGCCAACAATCTCCTCCAGTCTGTCACAACAGGCAGTGTTGGAGGTGAAATCCCAATTGTGGCCATGGGCACCTGGCTGAGAAGGACAGTTCTTTTCCATGGGAAGGAAAGCACAGAGCCTCAAGGTTTGGAAGGCAAGTGAGAGCCTCAGCAGGCCAAGGCCAGCTAGACTTGTCAGTAATTGCAGAGTTTGGATTTAGGGAATTTTGGAGGTGGAAACCCAATCTCAGCCATGGGCACCTGGAGAAGCAGGACAGTTCTTTCCTTAGGAAGGAGAGCATGGAGCCTTTCCCAATGTTTTGGGGACGGATGAGAGGTGACCCTTGTGAAACCACTGCCTGCCAGACTTGTCCTGGCAATATTCCTATTGGAAGAATCCCTAGATATAAGGACCTTTGGAGGTGAAATCCCAATTCTGGCCATGGGTGCCTGGAGCAGAAGGACAGTTCTTTTCCATTGGGAAGGAAAACACAGAGCCTCAGTGTTTCAGCAGCAGATGAGAAGTGACACTCAACATGCAAAGGTCAGTTGGACCAGTCAGGCAGTCTATGGGAGGCCAAAGCAGCCAGACTTGTTCTGTGTTTCCTTGGTTTTATGGGGCTCCATATTGTCACAATGGTTCCTTGGATCCATGGGGCCCCGCAGTGTCATAATGGTGACTTGATTCCATGGGTTCCAGCAGTGTCACAATGGCCCCTTGATTGCAAGAAGACCTGCAGTGTCACTGGCCCCCAGGTTCAATGGGGTCCCAAAATGTCACAGTGGCCCCCAGGTGTCATAAGGCCCCGCAGTGTCACAATGGTCCCAAGGATTCCATGAGCCCTTGCAGTGTCACAATGGTCTCTGTGGCTCCCCAGGCCCCACAATGTCACAGGACTCCTCTGTTCCATGAGGTCTGCAATGTCACAATGGACCTTTGGGCCCTGGGGTTTTGCTGTGTCACAATGGTCTCCTTTGGCTCCACAGTGTCACTATGGACCACTGATGACAGGAGGCCACTCTGTGTCACCCTGGAGCTTTGGTTCCATGCAGCCCTGCAGTGTCACAATGGTCTCCTTTGGTTGCCCAGTGTCACAATGGACCACTGATTGCAGGAGGCCCTGCAGTGTCACAATGGACCTTTGGTTCCATGCAGCCCTGCAGTGTCACAAAGGCCTCTTGGTTTCATGAGGCTCCACAATATCACAATGGTCCTCCCAGGATCGCAATGGTCTCACTGATTCCATGAGGCTTCACAGCGTCACAATGGTCTCCATGTTTTCATGAGTCCCCTGAGTGTCACAATGGTCTCTGTGTTTCCATGGTGCCCCTCAGTGTCACCATGGCCCCTTGGTTCCATAACACCCCAAAGTGTCCAAATGGTCTCCATGGTTCCATGCAGCCCCACGCTGTCACAATGGCCCCTTGTTTTGATGAGGCCTCTCAGTGTCACAATGATCCCTACATTCCATGGAGCCACACAGCGTCAGTACAGTCCCCTTGGATCCATGAGGCCCAGCAATGTCACAGTGCTCTCCATGATTCCATGAGGCCCCACAGTATCACAATGCTCCCTTGTTGTCACAGGGTCCCACAGTGTCACAATGGTCCCTTGGTGTCACAAGGCTCCACAGTGTCACAATGGTCCCTTGGTTCCATGGCCCTGTGCTGCTGCATTCCCCCCTCCCCTTCTCAGGCCGCCCTGCCAGCTGAGAAATGCTCCTTGGGCCTCAGCCTTGGCCAACAGCCCCTGGGCTCAGCTCCTCTGTAGCTCATCACAAACACTGCTCCAGCCACTGCTGCTGCCCAACCAGCTCCTGGTTCCTTTAGCAGCAGCCCTGGGAACTGTTTTTGTTCCCTCCGTGGCAAAACATCCCTGTTCTCAGCCTGCCAAAGAAAGCTGTTGATGCAAAGTACGTCCAGGATGAACCATTGCTGGGACTGAAGCCCCTCTCTTGGGGCCCTGCACACAGCGCTCCAAAAGGAGCCCTTGGAGCTCTCCTGGGCCAGCGACTCCCTCTGGGTGGGGCCTTTCCCAGCCAGGAACTCTCCTGTTTGCTGCACTTGGGGATCCTGAACAACCACAGAGCCTGGGCCGATCCCCCCACTCCTCCAGGCTTAGCACTCTGCCCACTGGGAAGATGCCAAAGCATCCTCACTGAGCATTCCGTGCCCTCATGGGAATTGCTCACAAGTTCCTTGCACTGAGTCTTTGTGTCCATGCGCACACAGGAGTGCCTGTGCTGGGGAAATGTGGCAGAAATGCTGTTCTCTGAGGAGTTTGAGCGCCTTGGATAGCTGAGTCAGTCAGGCCTGTAGGAAAGGTTAAATCACAAGGCCTAAGTGAAGTTAGTTGCTGCTAAGAGTTGTTCTTTTGCTAAGGTGTTCTTTTGCTAAGTTGCTACCTTTAGTGTAAGTTATAAACTAAGCAAAATATTGTAAAGTTTTATTCCTTTGTAAAATTGCAAAGTCAAAAGGTTTTATTTAGGTTGAATGCTGTTATGCTCTGCTCTTTTGCTAAATTGTGAAGTTGAAAGTATCAGTTAAGGTTAAGATATAAGTTAAGTCCTGTTAAGTTTGAGCTCTGTTAAGCTTTTAGGCCATATTCCTTTGATCCTTGCCCTCACTGTCCTTGTGTCACACACACAGAGGGACAGTTCTGGGTTAATTTCTGGTTTGATTGCCTGGTTTCTGTTTGGTTTTGTTGTTGCTTTGTTTCCCTGGTGTCCCTGAAGTGTCCAGTCAGGAGCAGAGTGACTCTTGCCAAGGAACTTTGTGCTGCTGTCCCTTAATATTAAATCTGGTTTTTGCTGATCCCTTGCTGGAGATTTTTTCAGCGCTCTCAAGCCCTCGTTCGTAACAGGGTGAAGGAGCCCTGGCCCAGGCTCTGGTCATGGGGGACACAGGGACACTGCCGGGGGGTCCCTGTCCCCCTGTGCCACCCCCAGGGCCCCGGCCCCCCGTCCCTGTGTCAGGCTCGGGGGTCGATCTCGTGGAACATCCTCTGGGGGACGCTGCGGGGCCGGGGGTGGGGGGACCCGGGGGGACAGGGAACCCCGCTGTGCACGAGCAGGGTTGGACTGCTCTGGGGGGAGCTGTGAGGGGGGCCGGGGCAGAGTGACCTTCCCAGTGACCTCACACAGCTCCCGTGATGTCACACAGCTCCTGTGATGTCACACTGCCCCTGTGATGTCACACTGACCCTGTGATGTCACACTGACCCTGTGATGTCACAGAACCAACTCTATGTCCCCTTGTGATGTCATACAGCAGTGCTGTGATGCCACAGAAGTCTGATGTCACAAAGTCACCCTGTGATGTCACAATCTGTTCTGTGATGTCACAGCCTTCTCTGTGATGTTACACAGCTACCCGGTGATGTCACAACCCACTCCCTGATGCCACAGAGCCACCCTCTCTCATGGCAGACTCTGCTCTATGGCTTCACATCCTACTCTGGGATGTCACAGCCAACTCTGGGATGTTACAGCCAGCTCTGTGATGTCACCATCCCCTCAGTGATGTCACAGAACCCTCAAGAACTCAGTTCTGTTGAAACCCTGAAGTTTCTTGTACTTTGAAGAGATCCCTGTCAGGGACACAACTGAGAAAGCGTCCCCAGGTTCCAGCTAGAACAGAACCCTGCAGGCAGTGATGCCAGGTGGGGACAAGCAAGGGAAAGCTGTCTCTGGTGCTCCCCACAAGCCCCACGTTGGCTGGAGATTGTGCCTGTGAGACTGAGAGTGAGTGACTGAGTGGCAGAGAGCTCCCAGGGGTTTGGGCGTCTGATTTTCTGTTCCTGTGGGTGTGCATTCCCTCTTCCATTGGGGGCAGCTACGGGAAATACTCATTCCCAAGCTGAAAAGGATGTTTTTGTGAAGTTTTGGAGAGTTTTAAATTTAGAGGGGAGTTATATTTCTGAAGGGAGTTTAAAAGGGATTGTTCATGGTTATTTGAGGAGCTTCCTGATATCTCTGTTGATTCTGTCTATCAGTTATCATTTTGGGATGCTGTCGGGGAAAAGTTTTATATTTTACAAACACAAGGGGTTTTAAAAGTTGGGAAATTTTATCTGTTGTTTCATTCAATTTATAGGATCATTTAAGGAGTTCATGGTTCCAACCCTTTTCCCTGGTTTATTCAACCCGCCCTTCACGTTCCCGAACCCAGGTTCCCTGAGAACAGGATGGGAGATGGCGCCCGCCCTTTGGCACAAACAAGCCATCTGCTGTCTGCCATCTCCCCTCCTTTTCTGTCCTCTCCTCAGGGTGGTAGTGGCCATACTGCCTTGAGATATTCCCTCACCCACATTCCTTCATTCCCTAGTTCTAATCCTCCTTCCTATAAATCACAAGATGGCAATACTCCTGTTAGAGAGACCGCCATTTTAGATTCCCTCCCACCTTCCTCCCCATTTCCCACCTTTGCTTCAGGTGCCTCCTCTGTGACAGGTCTCACCTTAATGTTGAATTCCACCGCTGCATTGGGTCCCTCCCCTGTCATCAGAAAGCTCCTCCCCGGCGCAGGCTCCACCTCTCCACTTCCAGACCCCTTCTCCAGTCCAGCTTCTTCCAGTTCCCACATCACTGGAACCGGACATGGGGCCAACTGGAAGGAAGCCATTTGGGCTAGCAAAGGCCTTCAACGCCAGGCATTGCCGGTCAGCAGAAAGGCCTGCGCCTCTGCCAGCAGACCTGCCTCCTCTACAGAGGAAAAGAGTGATAGCTTATCTGAGAGTGAGGATGAGCCCAAGGATTCTTGGCAGAGGATGCGGAGAAAAGCTGCAAAGGAGGGGGACGGGGAGGTGATATCCAAGATTCAGGTGGTGTGCAGTATAAGCAGGGGCCAAAACCTAAATGGGAATCCATAGGGAATAGATTCCCATTTAGGCTTTGGCCCCTGGGAATCCGTAGGGAATAGATTCCCATTTAGGTTTTGGCCCCTGCTTATACTGCACAGGTGCCACCTGAATCTTGGATTCCCTACCTCCATAGGGAAATGAATGACTTAGTAAAGGCTGCCAAGGATTATGGGAGGGGTTCTCCCTATTTTAACAATTTGCTGGACATGCCATTTACTGCCCACACAATGGTATCACAAAATTTAAAACGGTGTATGAAAATTATATTGTCACCCGATGAATTTATTTTCTGGAAAGGAGTTTGGATAAAAAAAGTTCATGAGTTATCAAAAGGTTATGTTGAGGAAGAAGGGCGACAACACCTCACAATGGACCGCATTACCAGGGAAGGAGACTATACTAGACTGCAGTATCAGGCTGAAGTCTTCCCCCAGTCAATACTGGAAGATCTCAAAGGCGCTGCATGGTCCACCCTCCTCCAAACACCTGATAATTCTGCACCCCACACTGACTTCACTGACATTCACCAGGGCCCGGATGAGAACTATATCAAGTTCATAAAGCACCTTATGAAAGCCCTGGAAAAACAGGTAGATGATCAAAAGGTCCAGGATGATCTTATTAGCAAATTAGCTTTCTATAATGCCAGTATTGACTGCAGAAAGGTTCTTCACAGCCTCCCCCTTGACCCTGAGCCTACCATTGCTCAGATGGTTGATGCTTGCATATTCCAAGCGGTCTCAGACCGTGACTCCAGCCTAGCCAAGGCCACCAGCCAGGGTGCAATTGAAATGCTGGTTGCAGCAAACGTGCTTCCCCACAATACAGAATGTAATAAAGGCAGTGGAAACTGTTATAACTGCAGGAAAACTGGACATGTAACAAAAGATTATAAATACAAGAATACTGTTCTGGTTTTTTACCCAGCCCTCAGTCCCACAGCCATTACCCAAACTGTTCTTGAAGTCAACAGCACTACCAGCCCTCAGGAAACTCCCAGCAGAGCACGAAATGACACCAAATATGAAGTTATTCGGTCCCACCCTTCCATTGGTGAGAGACGACCTAGGTTACAATATAAAGATGTACTCTATTCCCATCCTCAAGAGCTGTTGAAACAGGAGGGGTATTGTTTTATTCCTTATCTCCTGTTAATAGGCCTGTCAATGCCTTTCTGCATGACTCAGAGATAATGCCCTCCAGGAGCCATTTCTGTTTAATGGACCAAGCTCATGACTCATAGAATGATATCAGCCCATTGTGAGATGCTCCACCCAGGGGGGAAGAGCTAAGCATGCCCCCCTGGATATTATCTGGGCTTTGGGACAAAAAAAGCTGCCTTTCCACTGGATTCCCCAGAGCAACAGCTGCCATTTCCACTGGAACTTCAGAGGTAGGCTACACCCTGCTACAGGATCACTGCTCCAACATAACCACATCTGCCACTCCAGGAGGACTGCAGCCACCATTCCAACTGGACTGCTATCAGCACCCTGACCAAGAGAGTGACAGGTTATATTCTGACTTTATCAGTGTTTTTTCTTATGTATTATTGCATGATTTTTGATTTTTTTTTCCTAATAAATTGTATTTCTGACATCGAGTCTCTCTCTGGTTTTGCTTTCAAACCAGAACAAATGGAAAACCCTGAGTGGGTTTCCTGAAAAACAAACCCACCTCAGAAACAACCTGCTCAGTCCAGACTGCCTGGAATGATGTCACCTTTCTACAAGGGACAGTGTGAGCAGAAATGATCTCTGGGAGCAGAATTCTCTGAGTCTTGCACCCGAATTCTCTGTCCCTGTCGTTTCCCTGGATCTCTGTTGCAGATGAAGCTGTTCCTGCCATCCTCACCTTTTGCCTCTCTCTTGAATGCAAACAGATGCTCCCAGGTGTATTGATTTTTCAAAGTTTCTACAAAACTTTTTTGTTCCTCATGGAACGAAGGGGCCATTTTGGCACTGAGGAGGTGACGTGGAAGCAAGGAGTCAATTATGACCCTGGGGTGCCATGGAACCAAGGGGCCATGGTGACACAGCAGGGCCACGTGGATCCAGCGGTCCATGGTGGCACTGTGGATCCCAGGAGACAATGGAGACACCCCCAGAACCTCGTGGAACCAAGGAGTCCATGGTGACCCAGCGAGGCTGCATGGAGCCAATGGCCCATGGTAACACTGCCCATCCAAGGAAGACATGGTAACACTGCGGAAGCTCATGGAGCGAGGGAAGCCATTGTGACACTGAAGAACTTCATGGCACCAAATATCCATGGTGACACAGCAGGTCATCATGGGAACCAAGGAACCGCTGTTGGCAGTAAGGACACTCATGGACCCAGGGGCCCTTGTGGCACTGCAGAACCAACAGAGCTGCTGGACCTTGTCCACTGGCCCTGCAGAGCTCCTTGGGAGGCACGGCAGGAGCAGCACCCGGGGAGCCTCGGGAATGCCCCTCTGGGATCCATGGCACACACTGCCAGGGGCTGGAATTCCCATTCCCAGGCAGGAAAAGATGCTCCAAGTGGAGCACGATCTTACAGTGACATTTCACTGCCAGCCTTCATAGCTTCACCTGTGGTTGTTGTAGCTCCGGGAGTGGGAAATAAATCAGGGCAGGGTCTTTGGTGGGAGCTGCCCTGGGTCAAGAGAGACACTGAGAGAGAAACAGAGCAGGCAAAGAAAGGCAGGAGAGAAAGAAGGGCACAAAACACAAACAGCTGCGAAGGTGGCACTCTGAAAAACAAACTGGAACCGACAAAAAATGAATGGGACAGAAATCAGTCATTCTGGAAGTTTTATTTACTATCAAAATACAGGCCACACACCCAGCCCCACACAATCCCAATCCCACACCCTCAAATTTGGATGCCACTTCTCCCAATCTCCTTCCAACCCCATCTCACCCTGGACACTGTGGAATCAAGTAGATTTGTCATGGGACTGAATTTTTCCTAGGTGGGAATAAGGCATTTTGACATGGATTGGTCAATTTTGGGGTAAAATTGAGGTGTTTTCAATGGGATTGAATCATTTTGAGGTGACAGACCAATCTATCTGGAATTCTGGAGTGCAAAGATATGGAGAACACTTGCTGAAATCTCCCAAGAACCCACAAATCCTACAGAACAAATGTTCACAAACCATAAATTCCACCTCAAATACCTGTTAAATGGTGGGACTTCAGACATCCTTGATCAATTACTTTCATTTTAGTCCTGTTTCAGGTGTTTTTAAGTGATAAAGACAAATCAGAAGAAAATTAGGGCCAAAAGGATAACCAGCCAGGTCTCCTCCCAACATGGATCACTGGGAATGTGGGTCACCAGTGTTCTGACCAATGTGGGTCCTCCCATGGGGGATGAAGCTGCGCCAGTGCACAAAGCTCCTCCTGTAGTTGGAGCACACGCAGGGCTTCCCTTACCGGTGCCTCCGTTGGTGTCGGGACAAGGTAGAGCTGTTTGAGAAGCTCTTCCCACACTGGGGACACTTGCAGGGCCTCTCCCCGGTGTGGGTGCGCTGGTGGATGCTGAGGTGGGAGTTGTGTTGGAATCCCTCCCCGCACTCAGGGCAGTGGAAGGGCCTCTCCTCAGTGTGAATCCGCTCATGCAGGAGGAGATGAGAGCTGATCCGAAACCTCTTCCCACAATGGGAACACTCGTAGGGCCTCTCCCCAGTGTGGATGCGTTGGTTCCTGATGAGTTCTGAGCTGCAGCTGAAGCCCTTCTTACATTCCTCACACTTGTAGGGCCATTGCCCGGTGTGGATCACCTGGCGGCGGATCAGGGTGCTGCTCTGCCTGAAGCTCTTCCCACACTCCAAGCACTTGTAGGGATTCTCCCCATTGTGAAGCTGCTCATGCACCACCAGCTCCGAGCTCTGGCTGAAGTTCCGTCCACCTTCCTGGCCCAGGGTGGGTCTTTCCTCCTCAGAGCACACTGGGCTGGGTTTGCAGCCCCTCTTCCTGTGGGATCTCCAGGGCTTTTCCTCTCCATTGGATTCTTGTGCCATGGAGCTGCGCAAAACAGCCTCTTCCACAAGGTTCTGCTGTGAGGATTTGTCCACCCTGGTTTCCATCCTCAGCTCCTTGTCTGGGGCAGGAAGGACAAAGAGAGGATGAGATTTGCCTCTGTGACAAAAGGAAGGGGAAGGAGATCTCCCCAGTGCTTCCCCGGCAGGACGGCATTGGCAGTGAGGTTGTCCTGCAGCTGGGGGCTGTGCTGGGCTGGGAGATGGAGCAGGAGAAAGGGGGAAAGGGGCACTGACTTCCTCCTCACCCGCCTGGGTGTCCTGGGGCATTGTCTCGGTTTGAATAGACAGGTGTCTGCTAAGGAAGGCAAGAGCCTCCCTTGAAATGGAAAATGTAAACAACCTCCTTCCGAACAGTTATAATTTTGAAATTATGGAGCTCTAAGGAAACAGATATGGGAATAGGAATAACAGCTATTTAGCAGGAAAATTAAAATATAAACACAATAGTACAAGGAAAAAGCACTGACAGATTCAGAATACGACCTGATACCCTGTGGGTCACAGTGGCGGTGGCAGGGATCCTGCAGAACAGTGGGGTTTTCCTCTGAAGATCCAGTGGTGGTGGTGTTGGGCCTGGTCTTCCTCTGGCAATCCAGTGGAAAAGGCTGACTCTGGTCTTCCAGCCCTCTGATTATATCCAGGTAGGAATGCTTGGCTCCTCCCTCTGGGTGGAGCTTCTCACAATGGGATGATGGAATTTTATCAGTCATGCAGTGGCACTCAATGGCCCATTAACAAAAGATATCTCCTGGGAGGGAGGTTGGGTTGTGAAAGAGATAAAGAAAACTGCCCAATTAACATAAGATAACTGCCCCATCAGATAGGAATAGAATACACCCCCACTGTCCAACCTAAGACAGCTGGGAAATGCTTTGCAGTATTCTTTGTCTGTGTGTCTGTGTTCATGTGTATTTTACACTCAAAGTCCCCCAAATTTCCAAGAGGTTTTCTTTGGGGTGTTGTCTCGCCCCTGTGTCCATCTGCACCTCCCGTCACTCTGTCACTGTCACCTCCAGCCATCTCTGAGCCCACCGGCGCCTCCAAGGTTTGCACTGAATCCCTCCCTCCTGCCCTCCAGCACCAGCAATGACCATGGCAGGGAGCTCAGAGCAGGAGCACCCAGGCCAGGGCTAACGCCAGGATCAGCAGCACCTGGCAGAGGCAGGAGGAATCCCCCATTCCAGGGGCTGCAAGGGCTGCAAGGGGGGCACCCGTGTCCCCTCCCAGCCCCAGGGCTACAGACCAGGGAGGAGATGCCTCAACTGCCTCAGCTGAATTGCATCCCTCAGCCCTTGGCCCAGGACGTCTCCGGCTGGAGCACAACCTCTAGAGGAGAATTTCCACAAGGAAGAGAAAAGAAAGGAACTGTTTCTTCCCTTTCTCTCATCTGTGCCCTGTGTACTCATTTTCTTGTCATCTCTTAGCAAAACCAACAAAAAAGCATCTGCACTGAGGTGTTTCCCAGGGTCGGTTCCTAAATAAGGCCAAAGGAAGGTTTTCTGCCACGGAAAAAGTGACAAATGTGGGATATGTTCAGACAGTTGAAAACGTGACAATTTCTAAGCACTGGAAATCCAAAGACTATAAAACCCGGAGTTTGCAGTTGTAATGGTCCATTGTCCTCCCTCTTCCCACTGCTGATTTGTCACATCCCAACTCTGGAGGAGCAGATTATGGAAAGAAGACCTGCAGGGAGTGTTGGAGGCCTAATCCCAGAGACTGGAAGAAAGAGTGAAATCAAGAAAAGATTTCCAGTTGTTTTCTTATCATATTGACCACAAATAGCTCTATAGTCCATATGCAATATCCAGATGAAGAAGCACGTTCCTGGTTTTATTTCCAAATTGCAGTACTTTGGAACATCTTTCTGGATGAGAACAAACCACAGGCCAATAATTGACCCACTTTGGTTCCCAAATCAGAAATCATTCAACTTCTACCAAGATGTCTTCCTCTGCAGGTGTCCCAGATTGCAAGGCAAAATGGATTTTATTTGCCATCCGTATGGCAGTTTTCCTTATCTCTTCCACAACCACTCCTCCCTCCAGGGGTGAAGGCATCTGCTGATAACAGCCTATTGAATGTCACTGCATGGCTGATAAGAATTACAGCATCCCATTGGGAGATTCTCCGCCTAGAGGGAAGAGCCAAGCATTCCTAACTGGATAGAATCTGGAGATTCTGGAATAGCAGCACAACTTCTCCACTGGATTTCCCAGTGGAATAGCAGCTGCCTTTTCCTCCACTGGACCCTCAGAGACAGACTACACCCTTTTCTACGGGAGCCCCTGCACCAACAGAACCACATCTGCCACTCCAGGAGGACTGCAGCCACATTTCCAATTGGATTGCTACCAACAGCCTGACCAACAGGGTGTCAGGTTGTGTTCTGACTCTGTCAGTGTTGTTTGACTGTACTGCATTGTTGATTTTATCCTTTTATTTTCTTCCCTATTAAATAACTGTTATTTCCGGCTCCTATACTTTTTATTTTTTGCCTGAGAGCCCCTTAATTTAAAATTATAGCAATTCAGAGGGGGAGGGTTCACATTTTCCATTTCATGGGAGGCTCCTGCCTTCCTTAGCAGGCACCTGTCTTTCAAACCAAGACAGCAGGACAGAAGGCACTTTGATTCCTTATGTCCCAAGTTTCTCCTGAGTTCATGACTCATGACTTCAGATGAACTGGAATGGTCCTGACTGCACAAAAGCAGCCACAATGAGCAGGATCAAATGCCCAGGTCACCATTAATTGCACTCGATCCACGCCTTGCACAGCCCAGCAGCAATTCCTACCTGTGCCCCCAGCTCTGGCTCAGCCAGAGGGGCATCGCTGTGGTGTGTGCGGGACTGGCTCCTGCAGGACACAGCGCTGGGAGCCGCTCTGTGTCCCACAGCTTCAGCATCTCAGGCACCGCTCCACAGCTGTGGGGCTGTGTCACCACTGTTCCATGGCTGTAGCTCCTGTGCCACCACTGTTCCACGGCTGCAGTTCCTGTGCCACCACTGTTCCATGGCTGTAGTTCCTGTGCCACCACTGTTCAATGGCTGCAGTTCCTGTGCCACCACTGTTCCATGGCTGTAGTTCCTGTGCCACCACTGTTCCTCCTTTTCCATGCTCACTCCACTGCTGTTCAAAAGCTGTGTGGTGCAGTTTCAGCACGGTTCCTCAGCTCCTCCACCACTGCTCCACTGCTGCTCCAACACTGCTCATCTACCACTGTTCCACTGCTCCTTCTCTGCTCCTCCCCTGCTCCCCTGTTCTTCCACGGCTGCTGCTTCTGTTTTAGTTCTGCTGCCACAGCTGCAGTGTCACAGAGAGGGGAACGTTCAGGCAGCAACTGCTGTGGTGTCACAGAAACCGGGACAACGGGACTGCCACAGCTGTGATGTCACAGAGAGGGGAACTCTGGGGCTGCCACAGCTCAAGTGTCATGGAGAGGGGAATGTTGGGGTGGGTGCTGCTGTAGTGTCATAGAAGGGACAACTGGGGCTGCCACCACTGAGGCGTCACAGAGAGAGGAACGTTGTGGCTGCCACCACAATGGTATCATACACATGAGAATGCTGGGGGCTGGGGGCTGCCTCTGCTGTGGAGTCATAGAGAGGAGAACATTGGGGCTGCCTCTGCTGTGGAGTCATAGAGAGGAGAATGTTGGGGCTGCCAAAGCTGTGGCGTCACAGACAGGGAACTCTGGGCCTTCCACTGCTCTGGTGTCACAGAGAGGGGGACTTGGGGCTGCCACAACTATGATGTCACAGAGAGGGAAATGTTGGGGCTGACACTGCTAGGGTTCCACAGACAGGGGAATTCTGGGGCTCCCACTGCTGTGGTATCATAGAGAGAGGAATGTTGGGGCTGCCATCCTTGCGGGCTCAAACACAGGGTAATCTTGGGGCTGCTGCCCCTGTGGTGTCCTACAGAAGTCAATGCTGGAACTGCCAACTCAGTGGTATCACAGAGAGGGGAATGTTGGGGGAGTCACTGCTGTGGTGTCACAGGGGAGCATTTGGGGCTGCCACCCCTGCAGTGTCACTGAGAGAGCAATGTTGGTGTTGCCACTGTGGTGCTGTCATAAAGAGGAGAATGCTGCGGGTGCCACCTCTGTGGTGTCACAGAGAGGGGAACACTGGGCTTGCAATTGCTTTGGTGTCATAGACAGGGGCACATTGGTATTGCCACTGCTGTCATGTCACAGACAGGGGAACTTTGAGGTTGCCACCACTGGGGTGTCACTGACAGGGGAATGCTCGGTCTTGAACATCTGTGTTATCTTAGAGATGGGAACGTTGGTGTTGCCACCACTGTTGTGTCACAGACATGGAAGCACTGCCAAACCTCCCCTGGTGCTGTGCCCACTCCAGTGCTGCTCCTCTGTGACACTGCACTGCCTCCTGGGGACATTGTCACACTGCAGTGTCTCCTGGGGACATTGTCACACTGTGAAGACTCATGGAACTGTAGGGGCCCTGTGACACTCCAGGGTCTTGTAGAATCCATGGAAGCAAGAGGAGACTGTGAAACTCTGGGACTTCATGGAACCATCCATTGTGATACCTCAGGGCCTCATTCTTTCCAGGAATCCTTGTGACACTGCAGAACTAAATGGAACAAAGGGGACATTGTGACACTGTGGAGTTCATGGAACTGAGGGGATGCTCTGAGACTCTGGTGCCTAAAGATGCTCAGGAACCATTGTGAAGCTGTCGCTTGTGGAACCAAAGGGACACGGTAGCACTGTGGAGTCTCAAGGAATCCAGAGGCCCTTGTGACTCAGTGAGGCCAGTTGGAACCAACAATCCATTGGGATCCCCCAGAACCTTGTTGTGTCCCGGGATTCTGGTGACATTGTGGGGCCTCATGGAACCAAAGGGACACTGGGACACTGTGTGATCACAGGGAACCAAGGGGACTCAGAGACACTGTGGGGCCTCCTGGCTCTCAGTAACTTCAGACACTTGTGTCCATCTACAAGGGGACAAAAGTCAGCAGCCTGAGCCTGTTGATCCAGAATATTCCTATCTCCATGGAGGGTGTTCCTGCCAGCTGTGGTGTTTGTGTTCTCTCTGCTCTCTGGGGGAATTGCGTCCTACAAGAGACACTGACCACTCCAGTAGTTGACACCACAGAGCCTCCTGTGGGGTGGGGGCAGAGGCATCTTTCACTCCATTATGTTGCTCAGAGCCCATCTGAGCTGGAATGTTTCCAAGGATGGGGCATTCACTGGCTCTCCACCAAGGCTAACGGAGAAAGCAGGGCACTGGGGAAGGCAGCAGGGAGAGCAGACGCTGTGCTGGATGAGCAAGGGAAGAGGATGAGTGCAGAAGGCACAGCCCACCAGGAGGCCACCAGGCAGAGCCGTGGAGCCTCCCCAGGTGAGAGTGACCTGCCCAGGGAGTGCCCCGCTGCCCTCAGGACTGTGCTGCCACCCTTGGCAGAGGTGTTTTCCCAGCAGAATGTCCCCTGGTCACCCGGGGCCGTGCCGCTGCCCCCGGCGGGAGGGCGCCGTCAGCTGAGTGTGCCGTCCCTGGAGTCAGTGGTGGAGGTGCCCGGAGCAGCCTGGCTGTGTTAAATGAGCACCCTGCAGCCCCTCCGTGCCCTGCCGTGGCTGCCAAGACTCCTGAAAGGACTGGCTGCTGTGCGGCTGTGCCCTCTGCTGCCCACTAAGAGATGTCTGAGTGCTCAGCCTCATTCCTGTGCCTGCAGGCAGATCAGTCGATAGAGCGACTGGGAGAAGGGGGTTCACTATCCAATAGAGTGGCCGTTAGCCACCCTGGGGATGGGCGCCAGAAGCAAGAGCCCCCCTCAGGGTTTGCCCCCCCGCCTCACCGGGTAAGTGAAAAAACAATCAGAGTAGTGGTATTTCACCAATGGCCGGGACACCAGCGAGCGGGTCACCCCGCACTGCCGAGCGCATGCCCGGCCTCCCACTTATTCTACACCTCTCATGTCTCTTCACAGTGCCAGACTAGAGTCAAGCTCAACAGGGTCTTCTTTCCCCGCTGATTCTGCCAAGCCCATTCCCTTTGCTGTGGTTTCACTGGATAGTAGGTAGGGACAGTGGGAATCCATTCATCCATTCATGCACGTCACTAATTAGATGATGAGGCATTTGGCTATTTTTCAAACACATATAAATAATATATGTTCCTTTTCCGGGTTAAATAAAGGTGGCCCCTCCACCTTGGACAAATCCGGTAAATTGTTTCAAATACAGTAAATTGGTCTGAATCGGGTGGTAATTGATGCGTTATGAATTAAAGTCTTTGTCCCTACTCACTATGAGCTACCTAACTGGCTTGTGGCTTCCTTACGAACCTAGCTACTCCCTAGTTTATTAAAGTGTAAAAGTGATACAAAAAAAAAAAATTGCATACAAAAATCAACATATTAAAACAGCAATAAAAATCTACAAAACATTACAAAGTACAAAAAATGCAAAAATTCACTACCCTGAATCGTGTAATCTTCTGGCCCTACTGGTGAACATATGTACAATCTCCACAGACGATAGGAGTGCTTCTGTGGATAAAGTCTTTGCAACCATTGCTTGCCTCGATTTGGAGAGGCCAAGTGTACTCAAAAGTTCAAAGTTCCCCTTGTACCATTTCCCCCGCGCTCCAAGGGGAAAGCCCATAGAAACAACGTCCTTTGCGTTGGTGAGGCTTTGCACCTTGGTTTCCAAATGTTTGCACTTGTTTACTTTCTCTGCAGCCACTTCTTCCAGAGATGTTCTGGAGGCTTCGTATCGTACTGTCACTTTCGCGATGAATGCACGTCCGTCCTTAACAGATATCAGATCTGGTTTGTACAGCTTCTTGATGGTTTCCCTTATGGGTGGTTCTTTGAACATTACCCAGTCCCTCTTCGTCGCCTCCTCAATAAGCCTTTCACAGATATGATTGTGCCTCTTGATTTGAGCGTCCTGAATCACTGGGCAGTAGCCGAGGATGAGGGCGCAGGTTTCGTTGTCCGCATCACAGTGCCTCCAGGCCTTGATGTAATTTTCCTCTCTACCCCAGGAGAGAAATTCTCTTGTGGGGTAGAAGTTGGCCCTAAGTTGTAGTGTAGTGAGGAGTTTCCTGTGAGGAATGCATCTATAGTATTGGAGCCAATCACTACTAATTTTATCACCTTCAAAGCTTTTAACTCCACGGCCTTGGGATACTAATTTGGTCCATTTCTTGAATTCTTTTCTCCGCCAATCACAAGGTTTAGGAAATTTAGTTTTAAGGGTCGGTGCTTCCCACTCCGAAGTTGTGTCTGCACTGTTGGGTGGTTCATTCGCCGGGAGTGCTTCCCAAATTGAGGTTATCTTCTCACTTTCCCCTCCAGCTTGAATCCACAATTTCTTATACAGTTGTTCCATTTGATCTTTCTCTAGGAACTCCTTCATTGTTTCATCCGAGGACTGTGCAATCCAGTGCAGTCTCCGGGCCTGTACACTGGGGATCAGTCCCGCCAACTTGGTGACGCCCAAACCGCCGTCCTTCGTGCTCGAGTACAAGATGGCACTGCAGGTGCACGGAGGTAGTTGCAGCCAGTCCTTGACCGCTGTTCGGATCTTCTGGTCAAGGGCTTAAAGGGCCCCTGTTTCATTTGTGAATGGTCAGCCAGGTAGGTCAGTCGAGGGATGGTGTATGTTTTGAGGATATCAAGTATTTGCAGAGGTTTAAGTGGAGCTTGATCAATTCATTCAAGCCAGAATTCTAGTTTTGTGGGGAGGTTGGCTTTTGCTATCCCAGTCCAGGGGTCAAAGTGTAGGCCAAGGTATTTCTCATATTCCCTGGGGTTGATCATGTTCAGGGGTGCGCTGTTGATGGTCCATGCAGCGCAGTTATTGAAGGTGTAAGAGTCTTTCGTGGGCTTGATGTAGAAGCCGTGGCACTTTTCCCCTTGTGTTTTGAGACCGGTGAAATCGCAGAAGGTCTCTAATATCTTGATATTTGTTTTCATGTTTTCCCAGGAGTCGCTCAACAAGACCAGATCGTCGGCGAATGCCACTGCTGTTATACTACTCTGTCCTCGGTGGAATCCTTTACCACTCTCTTCCAGCTTGCACAACAGGGGGTCCATTGCCAGGTTAAATAAAAGGGGTGACAGCGGGTCACCCTGCTTTACTCCAACCCGGATCTGGATTTTGTCTGTGTGTGTGTTCATTTTTGTGGTGACATACATATTGATGTCTTTGTACATATTGTTCATCAGGCCAATGATGTGGGGATCCACTCCCCACAGCTGCAAAGCATGTATGATGTGATGGTGGCTTATGGTGTCAAAAGCCTTGGCGATGTCCACAAATACAGCACCCAGTGGTCTGTGTTCACTTTAGGCAGTCTGAAGTATAGTTTGCAGGAGTTTCAGGTTTTCAGAGCATCCTGCTGCTGTAATAAAGCCTCTTTGCCTTGGGTTGAGGGGGCACACTTTGCTCAGCCTTGCTTTTACAATCCTGGAGAACAGTCTCAACAAGATGGAATTGATTGTGATAGGCCTCCAGTTATTAATGTCCTTTAAATGTTCCGGTTTTGTAGATTTGGGAATCAAAACAGTTCTGCACCCCCTCACCATGTCTGGGATCTCCCCAGATGTTAACCATAAGTTGAAGAGCTCAGCCGTCCGGGAATACCTGGGATCCATCTTTTTGATGTCCCCAAGAGTAACCCTATCTGGACCTGGAGTCGAGCCCTTGCTCATTTCCTGCACATTTCTTTCAATTTCTTTGGCCGTGATTAAGCCTCTGAAGGTGCTGTTGTCTGCCTTCCCATTAATTTCAAAGTCCCTGATGCCAGCAAAAGTACCAGGTGTTTCCCATCTGGCTTTAAAGACCGAGTAAATTTCACTGGATGATATATCCCAGGACAAACACTCTACGTCATCCAAAATAATTTTTGCTAGTTTCCCCCTGTCAAGATGGAATAAATGCTGAAAGCAAAGGTAATTACCTTTCTTGATCGCTCTGTCCTTCATTCACTTCTGAAATTGCTTTCTTGGTTGCTTCTCCCGGGTCTCCTTCCCATTTTACCACGTGTAGCAGTTCTTATCTGGGTTATTGATTCTAGGCATCCAAAGCAGTCCTGCACTGCCTGATTAATCATTGTCAGCATCTCCTGGCTGTCCATCAATTGCTTGAATGCTCTGGGGAAGTGGTTAATTGCTCCAGCTGATAAGCGTTCCTTGACTGTCTTTTGGTAATGAGTCTGCAGCTGCCCCGCCCTCTGCTGGTTTCTGTCGCTGGTTGTCCTTATCAGGGCGTCCTCTTAATTTATCCATTGTTTTCTCTCTGGCAGCTGGCCTCCCTGGCGGATGGTTCTCCCCAGGTCCATTGTCCACGGTTCTTGCCTGGGACTGCTGACTCAACCCAGGTTCCATTCCCATGCCCTCAGCTGCTCTCCTGGTGTGATGACTCACCTCAGTTCCTCTGTCAGCTCCATCTGTTGGTTTCCTAGGCAGCAATCTTCTTTTGTAACTAATTTGCTTAGCTGTTTTTGTTGTTATGTGTTCGGCAATAGGTTTATTAATGTTTTTGTTTCCCTCGAACTGTGCCTCCAGTTTTATCAGCAGTTCTTCCTCCTCTTTTGTCCAGCATCTTTTGTGGGCTCCTGGATTTGATGTTTCTTTCAGTTGGGAAGCAATGATCCTTTCTTGGTTTATATTAAAGGATGTGCCAATCTTTTGTGCTGTCCCAGGCCAATTTTGGTTCTGAAGTCTCTGACGCATACTTCACATATCCACTCTCCAGCTGGAACCCTTTCAGTTTCTGGACCTCTGCATTTTGCAAAATGACAAATAACACTATGATAGTTAATATTTTCCTTTACACACTTGGCACACCGAAAGCAAACCCTCCTTTTCCAGTGCAACTCCTTTAGATGTTCAATCAGGCTTAACACAGAGTTTACCCGGGTACCACACAACAGGGACAAGGTGGATTTTTGTCAGGAACAGTCACCTTCACCATGTTATCCGGTGACTGCCCTCCGTGTTCCCCAGGCACTAGAGGCAATGCCTCTGGTGTGCCTTCACTCACCTTTTTGCCGCTTCCCTCACCAAGCACAAACGGTTCAGTGTCTCGTGGGAGGCTAGGATCTGAGTCTGAGTGCCCACCGATACCCTGGACAGGCGTACTGGCAGCCCCCAGACCACCCACCCCCGCCCCCCTAAGGACAAAATCCGGATTTTGAGCCATCGAATTGGGGCCACATTTACGGCGAGAACGGAGTGGGTGGTCACTCCACTCCGGAGCTCTTTGCCCCGTCTGCAACCGGGGAGGCAGGTTTCAAGCAATAAGCCAGGCGGCCTTTACCAAGGAATTTGTTTCACCGAATTTGGTAGGAGTTCATTGGTGACTTGGTTTGGAAAGACAGGAGTCTGCTAAGGAAGGCAAGAGCCTCCCCTGAAATGGAGAATGTAAACCCTCCCCACCCCTCCGAATTGCTATCAATTTTAAATTAAGGGGCTCTCAGGCAAAAATATGGGAGCAGGAAATAACAGTTCTTTAAGGGGGAAAAGAAAAAAATTAAAGGATGAAATAAAACAATGCAGTACACCAGAACAACACTGACAGAGTCAGAACCCAACCTGACGCCCTGTTGGTCACAGTGTTGGTGACAGTCCAATTGAAAATGTGGCTGCAGACTTCCTGAAGTATCATTTGTGGTTCTGTTGGAGCAAGGGGGATCTGTAGAGAAGGATGTATTCTTCTTGTGAAGATCCAGTAGGAGAAGAGACAGCCACTGTTCCTCTGGGGAATCCCGTGGAGAAAGCCGTGCAGGTATCTCAAAAAACTTTGGATTATATCTGGGTAGCAATGCTTGGCTCCTCCCTCTGGGCGGAACATCTCACAATGGGATGTTATAGTTCTTATTAGTCATGTACTGCCATTCAATAGTCTGTTATCAGCAGATGTCCCCTCCCAAGGGAGGTGTGAATCTGGTCACTCAAAGAAAGAGATAAAGCAAACTGCCCACTTGACAAAGGTAATCTGCCATACAGATGGTAATGGAAAACATCTTGCATGCAATCTTCAACATTATCCACCCCTTTTTCTATTTCCATCTGCACCACAAAAACAAAAACAACAACAACAAAACAATTTCACACAGTTCTCACTTAAGACTAGGTCTCCCTGTTGTACACAATGGCTTTCTCCATCTTTCTGCATTACCCACCAAGTGTAAACAGGTCATTGAGCAAAAACAATTCCATGGATGGTTTTGTCTTTGCCTGAGATGGGATCAATCCAAACAGTCCTTCCTAAAATACCTTTCATGTGTACAACAGGGACTTTATTTCCATCCACTGTGTGCAGGGGTTCAGACTGGGCAGGACCAGCTTGATTTATGGAGCCTCTGGTGTTGACCATCCAGCTGGCTTTTGCTGAGTTCATTTCCCAATTTCTAAAAGTCCCCTCCCGAGTGCCTTCAGGGTTGTTTTAAGTAGTCTGTTACACTGTTCAACTTTCCTGGCAGCTGGTGCATGATAAGGAATATGATATATTCAATACCATGTACCCTGGCCCAAGCATTGATAAGGCCATTCTTGAAATGGGTCTCATTTTCTGACTCAATTCACTCAGGGGTGACATGTCTCCACAGGATTTGCTTTTCAAGACGCAGGATGGTGTTCCAGGTTGTGGCGTGAAGCACAGGGTAGGTTTGCAAACATCCAGTGGTGGCTTGCACCATGGTCAGCACGTAGCGCTTGCCCTGGCGTGTCTGGGGCAGTGTGATGGAGTCAATCTGCCAGGCCTCCCCATACTTGTACTTGGACCACCGCCCACCTTACCAGAGCAGCTTCACTCGCTTGGCCTGCTTGATGGCAGCACACATCTCAGTCATGGATAACCTCTGAAATACTGTCCATGGTTAGATCCACCCCTTGGTCTTGTGCCCACTTATAGGTGGCATCTCTACCCTGATGACCTGAGGCATCATGGGCCCATTGAGCTAAGAACAACTCCCCCTTATGTTGCCAATCTAAGTCTATCTTTGACACCTCTATCTTTGCTGCCTGATTTACCTGCTCGTTGTTTCGGTGTTCCTCATTAGCCCAACTCTTGGGAACATGAGCATCCACATGGTGGACTTTCACAGGTAGCTTCTCTAACCGAGTGGCAACGTCTCTCCACTCATCAGCAGCTCAGATGGGTTTTCCCCTAGGCTGCCAGTTGGCTTTTTTCCACCTTTCCAGCCAGTCCCAAAGAGCATTGGCTACCATCCATGGATCAGTATAAAGGTAGAGCTTTGGCCATTTCTCTCTCTCAGCAATGTCCAGGGCCAGCTGAACAGCTTTGAGTTCTGCAAGTTGACTTGATCCACCCTCTCCTTTGCTAGCTTGTGCAACCTGTCGGGTGGCGCTCCATACGGCTGCTTTCCACTTCTGGTTCATCCCTATGATGAAACAGGAACCATCAGTGAAAAGAGCGTAGCGTGTTTCCTCTTGTGGCAGTTGGTTTTAGGGAGGAGCTTCTTCAGCACGTGTCACTGGTCCTTGTTCCTCTTCATCAGTCAGACAAAAGTTCTCACCTTTGGGCCAGTTTGTAATTATTTCCAGAATCCCAGGGCGATTCAGGTTTCCAACACAGGAGCACTGTGTGATAACAGCAATTCATTTACTCCATTTCGTGTCAGTGGCGTGGTGGGTGGAAGGAACCTCGCCTTTGAACATCCACCCCAGCCCCGGTAGTCAGGGTGCCAGGAGAAGTTGTGCTTCTGTATCAGTCACCTCTGAGGCAGCCTGGACTCCTTCATAGGCAGCCAAGATTTCCTTCTCTGTGGGAGTGGAGTTGGCTTCAGACCCTCTGTATCTTTGACTTCAAAATCCCAGTGGTTGGCCTCAAGTCTCCCCAGGCACCTTCTGCCAAAGGCACCAGGACAAGCCATGGTTCCCGGCTGCAGAGTAGAGCACGTTCTTCACCTCTGCTCTTGTCCTGACTGGGCCAAGGGCAATCACATGAGCGATCTCCTGCTTGATCTGGGCAAAGGCTTGTTGCTGTTCAGGACCCCAGTGGAACTCATTCCTCTTGCAGGTAAAGAGGGCTCACAATCTGACTGTATTCAGGAATGTGCATTCTCCAAAACCTATGGCACCCAGGAAAGCTTGTGTTTCCATCTTGCTAGTTGGTGGAGACATCGCAGTGATTTTGTTGATGACCTCAGTGGGAATCTGATGCAGTCCGTCTTGGCACTTTACTCCCAGGAACTGGGTCTCTCAGGCCCGTCCCTTGACTTTGTCCTTCTTGATAGCAAAGCTGGCTTCTAGCAGAATCCTGATGATCCTCTCTCCTTTCTCAAATACTTCCACTGCCGTGTTCCCCCACACAATGATGTCATCGATGTACTGCAGGTGCTCTGGAGCCTCACCCTTTTCCAGTGCAGCCTAGATCAGTGGCACCATGGCAGATGGTGGGGCTGTGCTTCCACCCCTGGGGCAGTCGGTTCCAGGTATACTGCACTCCCCTCACGGTGAAAGCAAACTGAGGCCTGCATTCTGCTGCCAAAGGAATGGAGAAAAATGTGTTAGCAATGTCAATGGTGGCAAAGCACTTTGCTGCCTTGGACTCCAGCTCGTACTGGAGTTCCAGCATGTCTGGTACAGCAGCGCTCGGGGGTGGAGTCACTTCATTCAAGCCACGATAGTCCACTGTCAATCTCCATTCTTTGTCAGACTTGTGCACAGGCCAAGTGGGGCTGTTGAAGGATGAGTGGGTCTTGCTGACCACCCCTTGGCTCTCCAGCTCACGGATCATTTGTGGATGGGGATCATGGCATCTTGATTCACCTGACACTGCCGGCGATGCACTGTCTAGGTGGCAATTGGTGGTCTTTGCTCTTCCACCTTCAGGAGTCCTACTGCAGATGGGTTTTCTGATAGCCTAGGCAAAGTGTTCAACTGCTTGGTGTTTTCTGCCTCCACAGCAGCTATGCCAAAAGCCCATCTGAGTCCCTTTGGTCTTTGTAATAGCCGTTCAGGAGGAAACCTATGCCCAGAATACACGAGGCCTCTGGGCCAGTCACAATAGTATGTTTTATCCACTCTTTCCCAGTCAAGCTCACCTCAGCTTCTAAAAGGGTCAATTGCTGTGATCCCCCCGTCACCCTGGCAATGGAAATAGGTTCTGCCCCCACATGTCCCAATGGTATTAGGGTACACTGTGCACCAGTATCAACTAAAGCATTGTACTTTTGTGGTTCTGATGTGCCCGGCCATCGGGTCCACACCATCCAGAAAATCCGGTTTTCCCGTGCCTCTCACTGGCTGGAGGCAGGACCCCTCTAACCCTGGGTATTCATGGTAGAGGTACCTTCCAGGGGATCTGACAGATCATACTCAGCAGCTCGGTCATGGGAGGTTGAGGCTACCTTCACTTTACTGGAGTTCCCTTGATTTGTGTTTCCCTCCTTGAGCTGACGCACCCGTGCTGCCAGGACAGAAGTGCGTTTTCCATCCCACCTTCCCATGTCTTCCCCATGGTCACGCAGAAAAAACCACAGGTCAGCCCGTGGGGTGTACCCCCCCTCTCTCTAGCTGGGGAACGCTGGGCTCTGACTCTGGGGCCTGTGACTCACAGCGGTGCAATGTGGGAATTGCTCCTCCTCACCTCTTCCCTCACCACCTCCCTCATCTCCTCTTTGAGGTCCTTAATCACAGCAGAGACATGAGCCTGCATCAGCCCATTGATCATACTTTCATAATTCCTAAGCTTGTTAGCTACAGAACCCACTGTCTCTTGGTTGTTATCAGCATTAATTGTTGCAATAAAGGTGGTGTATTTTGCCAGGTTTGCCAGTCTCCACAACATTTGCCCTGTGCACCTGACTTTGTCGAGGTCATTATCATGCTGTCCATCCCTCCCAAAGAGTACCTCTAATTCTGCCACTTCTCTCAGCTGTTGGATCCCTTCCTCAAGGGTCTTCCAGCACATTCTATGGTGCTGGTCCTGCATTCTTTCTCTGTGGACAAATCTCTCTCTGACACTTATTAAAAGCTGCTCCCAGAGGGAAAGAGACCCTGGCTCCTTTACAACAATCTGATTGATACCTGAGTCGTGGGTCAAGGGTCCCAAGTTCCTTGCCTCACCATCATCCAGCTGGATGCTTGTACTCATAAGATCTCAGATGCGAAGTAGCCAGGTTGTATAAGCCTCACGTCCCTGTCATACAATGTCTTTGTGCAGATTACGGAGACTTTTGTACGTCAGGGACTTGGTGTAGATCGCAACCTCTGGCTCCCCTGTGGGTTGTGAGGGCCTTCTTTTATCTGGGTGCTCTGCTTTTGTCTTAGATCTCTTTGTTTCTAGAGGGGCAACTGCTGCTGGCTGTGTCTGCCTTTGCAATTCAGCCGGAACCTGGACAGTTGTAACATCTGTGGGTTCTGCTGCCGCACTATTAGACTTTCCCTCTTCAAGGCAGAGGGAGGGCTTCTCACCAGCTGGGGAAGTGTATTCCTTCAGCATCCGGCCCATCTCACGTATCTCCTTCACCAGACCCCCCAGCCAATCTGGGTAGTTCACATCTGGGGTGGGATGTGGGGCAGGGTCAGGGTCTGGGGCAGCAGCATCCCTAGACTCTGATGGCGTATTAGATTCTGGGGTTGGTGTCAGGGTGGTTATCCAGGTTAGTCACCCCTTCTCTCTAAATGCTAAATAGAACAGGCCTATCAGCAACACCAGCCACTGTATGATATCATTAATATTTAGAGTGGATCTGAACCCTTCAAAAACTGGTGGGGCGGACCCAAAGAGATGGCTAAAGGGTTGGGAGAAGATTTCACCTGGTGTCATTTCCTTATAGCAGGTGCCATTATTAAAGTAACCTCAAAAACATACTGTTAGTGTGTGATAGCTGTGAATCTGTGTGCCTGCTTTCCAGAGGAAGTTAAAAATCCATTAATTCCTCACCTTTTTCACCCATAAAACAAACCGGATAACAGACACAGTAGCCTTGGTTATAGGACCAATGTTTAGATAAGGGCCTATAAATGGGAGAAATACAGCCATGATCACATGCCACCCAAACCAGGGCCAGCTGGACCACATGGCATCGCATAATGAGGTTTCTATAGCTACACACAAAAATTAGATTACTCAAGAACTGTTATTCCTTTTTTGTTTCTGTGCCCTCCAGCCGCACGTTAGGCGCCAAAACCTGTCTTCGTTTGGAAAGACAGGAGTCTGCTAAGGAAGGCAAGAGCTTCCCCTGAAATGGAGAATGTAAACCCTCCCCACCCCTCCGAATTGCTATCAATTTTAAATTAAGGGGCTCTCAGGCAAAAATATGGGAGCAGGAAATAACAGTTCTTTAATAGGAAAAAAAAAAAAGATAAAATAAACAATGCAGTACAGTAGAACAACACTGACAGAGTCAGAACCCAACCTGACACCCTGTGGGTCAGGGTGTTGGTGGCAGTCCAATTGGAAATGTGGCTGACGCCCTCCTGAAGCGTCAGATGTGGTTCTGCTGGAGCGGGGGGGGATCTGTAGAGAAGGATGTATTCTTCCTCTGAAGACCCAGTGGGAGAAGAGACAGCTGCTGTTCCTCTGGGGAATCCTGTGGAGAAAGCCGTGCCGGTGTCTCAAAAACCTCTGGATTATATCTGGGTAGCAATGCTTGGCTCCTCCCTCTGGGCGGAACATCTCACAATGGGATGTTATCATTCTTATCAGTCATGCAGTGACATTCAATACTCTGTTATCAGCAGATGTCCCCTCCCGAGGGAGGTGTGAATGTGGTCACTCAAAGAGAGAGATAAAGCAAACTGCCTACTTGACAAAGGTAATCTGCCATACAGATGGTAATGGAAAACATCTTGCATGGCAATCTTCAACACCAACGCACACCAGATCTTGGAAGGGAATGTGCTGACACTGAGAAATTGTCAAATGTTAACTTTCTGTGCCAGCAAACTGCTGGAATTAAGCTGTGCAAGCATCTGAAAAATTCCAGATCTGGGCACTGGTGGTGTTTGCAAACACAAGATTGGGCTGGTGTAGGCACCAGGTATTTGCCTGGTTTGGCTTTCTTTGCCAGCAAATTGCTGCACTTGGGCTGTGGTGGCACAGGGAAATGTCCAGATCTGGGCATGGGCAGTGCCATCAAATACCAGGTCTGGGTGATGACAGACTTGGCACCAGGAAATTGCTGTGTTTTGTCTTCTTTTTCCAAAAAATTGTTGCTCCCCTATTGGTGCATCCTGTGTCACCCCACCTTATCTCCAGCCCTGGCTCCTTTCTCCATTGCATCATTTGTGCCCTGACCCCTCCTGCCTTCCTCCAGTTATATACCCTGGCCCCAGTCCTGCTCCTGGCTCTTCGCCTCTGGTTCCCTTCAGTAGATGTTGTGTTCTTGCTTGCTCCTGTTTCCCTCTGCACTCTCACTTCCCCTGGACCCTTGGATTTTCCCTTAATAAATCCAGCTGGATCTGCTCTGCGAGGAGTCCTCTCGTCCCTCTGCTGAGGCTTTGATTGCACCATCCAGGCTCAGGCGTCTGCTGGGCTGGGGGAGTTGTCAAGGCAGCCCCAAGTGGAGATGCTTTCGGTGCTGCAGGCACCTGACAGCACCTGCCTGGGGAAGCTGCTCTGGCCACCCGCAGCAACCAATTCCTTTTTCCAAGCAGCAGCTCCCAGCATCCTCCTCCGAAGCCCAGAGAGAGAGGGAGCAGCTGCCCTCAGCCCTGTCCTTTACCGCATCCCAATTCTCATGGAATGTCCCCCCTCGGAGAGAAACTCCCAGACAAGAGAAGTGCGACCAGATCCCCTCCTCCCCTGAGCTTGATCACTTCTTTTGTTTCTTAAGGATCCAGTCCATCAGAGCGGTGGTATTGCACTGAGAGCTGGGACACCAGCAGGGGATCACCCCACACTGCCCAGTGTGCACCAGGCTCAACAAGGTCTGCTTCCCCCCTGATTCCACCAGGCCTCTTCCCTTGGATGTGGTTTTGCTGGATAGTGGGTCAGGACAGTGAGAATCTCCTTCATCCATTCATTCACTATTTAGGGCCCTGCAGACACTTCCTCAATTTCTCTCCAAGGTGACCCCACCCACCAATGATGTCACAGCTCTTGTCCATCTGGTCAAGAATCCCCCATGAGGACACTCTGGTGTCTTCTCCAAGGGCACAAAACAGCAAAACCCCCTAGGAAAATCTTCCCCCTTGGGCCCTGCGCCTCCTTGGGTGAGTTCCAGAGCAAACAGTCAGGGCAGTGGCCTGAAATGTTTTCCCAGCTGAGTCATAAGACTTCTCTGATGGATCCACATTGTCCCTGGGGAAAGAGATGTGCAGAACCCCTCACTAATGCCCTGGAATGTCAAACAGGAATCACAGCCATAGACAGCTCTTCAGAACCACTTCACCGTGGATTTTCCTTCCTGGAAGCCCAAGATGTCTGAATGTCCTCCTGGTGCCTCAGGCCCTGGGTAAACAGGGCTTGTCAGAGATGCTGGCAGGGCACCAACACCCCTCCTCCTCACAGGGCACCTCTGTTACCCCAATTAGCTCCGAGTGGCGTCCTGGGGACAGGCGCCCACTTCCCCATGTGCCTGGGATGGGCACATCCTGCTCGGGGCCAGTGCTGGCCTGGGCCCAGAGCCAGGGCCATGACCCAGGTGCTCTGGGAGGGCTCCATGGCTGCAGGTGTGACAGCATGAGGGGCAGGGCAGGGCATATTCTCCTCTGGACAGTGCTCTGGGCATGGAGCTCGGTCGGGTTTGGCATCTGCGGGGAAAGGGGTATTGGGTTGTGTGGATGTGGGTATTGTCACTGCTGAGCCATTCCCCAGCCCTCAGCCTTGTCTGCAGGTGATCAGCATTGCCCAGTGCTCCCCAGTGTCTGCAGTGCCGGAGATGCCAATCAGCCATCTGATCACATGTCCCTTGTTCCCCTTGTTCTCCCACGTGTTGGGTTTGCGGCCGGGCTCAGCTCTGGGGTGTCCCCCAGGGAAAGCTCTGGGAGGGGAGGGGCAGCAGGAGATGGGGGATCTGGCACTGGGGGCTGTTGGAGGATGGATTGTGTTGGACTGGGGGTTGTCCCCACAGGGTCCCCAGGTGCCTTTGGCTCCCTGCCTGCCCCCCTTGGCCCCCCAGGTGCCTGGGCCCTTCCAGGGGCAGCTGCCCCGTGTAGGAAGCTGGAGGCATGCCGGGCAAGGGGGCTGGATCCGTGCCACAGGTGGGGTGGGATGGAATCTGTTCCAGGGCTGGGCTTGTGGCCAGGGCTGGGGGCTGTGCTAAGCCGGGCTTTGGCCTGGGGGCTGGCAGGGAGGGTGCGGGGAAGAGTCCCGGCAGGGATAAAGGTGCTCCTCACCTGCTGCAACCTCAGGCAGCGCTGCCCAGAGCGAGAGGAAGATGAAGGTGGCTGTGCTCAGTGTGGCCCTGCTCTTCTCCATCCTCCTCCATCCACAGGCCAAGGTAAGGCACCAGCCAAACGCTGTCCCCACATCCTGCCCTTTCTGGCCTCCCATCCCACCCTTTTGGTCCCTCCTCTGTGTCCCATTCAGGGTCCCCAGCTGCCCTCCCACTGACCATTCCTGAGGCCTTTCCTTTCATGTCCCCCCTCAATCGTTTGCCTTTCTTTCTGGCCACTGCAGAGGGGTCCCCCTGTACAATTCCCTGACTCACCCCCCAATCCCACACCATCTCCCCGTCTTGTTGGTTTTGTCCCCACCTGTCCTCATTCTCCTGTCCCCACCAAGCCCCTCGCTTGCACTCCCATGTCCCTACACCTCAATTCCTTTCTCCTCCCCTGTACCTCACACGCTGCTCCTTCCACACCCCCAGCCCTGTCCCCTGGACTCTCAATGTTTTTGGGTCTCCCCTCACCTCAAACAGATCTTTTTGGAGGCCCTGAATTCCCATCCCTCTGCCTGCACCCTGCTCCCTGCACCTGTGTGTCACCCCAGCCCCACAAGGTCCAGTCCGGACCCAGCCTTTGTTCTCCTTTCCAGGCACTCCTGTAAGGAACCCAAGATGATCTGCGGGAGGTGAGTGGGCTGCTGGCATTGGAGAGCATCCCCTAAGGGAATTGGGGGGCAGTGCTGTCCCCCCATCCCTTGCTGGCACCGGGGACATCCCAGTGACCAGCGAGGTCTCCTGGTCTCTCTGCAGTTGGATTTAGACAATGTCGCGGTCCTGGAGACACCTCTGGTGGGTACCATGAGTTCTGCCGGTGCCAGACCCTCCCATTGCATGGCCACCACAGCCCAGGCCATCCCAGTGTGTCCCAGCACAGCCCAGTGCACCCCTTCTGACAGCCCAGACAATGCCCTGCCCCAGGGCTCCTCCCCAGGGAAGCCTTCACCCAGGGCCCTGCTGCATTCCACCCCTGTCACCCCAGGACCCCCTGGATGAGCCAGGACGCAGCCCCTGCCCCAGCTGTGGCTCTTGGCCAGGAGCCCAGTGCTTCTGGGCAGCAGCACAGCAGCTCCTGCACCCCATTGCTGCCACAGCCCCTTCCCCAAGGCCCCCCTGCTCTCCCCTGCCTCCCAGTGCAGCCCGCTGCACCCATTGTGTCTCTAATGCTGCCTTTTCCCCAGCCTCCTGTGGCTGAAGAGCTGCGGGCTCTCCTGTGACAGAAGCGCCTGGCTGCCTCTCTTGATGCCTAGGCGAGCCGTGCCTGCAGGGACAGGGCTGGAGACAAAGCCCATCCATGTGCCAGTGGGCTCCAGAGGTCACGTTCTGGGGTTTGTCTTTTAGGGTGTGAAGGACCAGTGTACTTTTTCCTCTGCAGTGGCATGAGGAGATGATCATCACTGGAGAAAACCCCTGAACTCTTTGAGCCCTGGGCCATTTCCCCTGAAGAATCAATCATCAAGAATCAATAAATCCTTTGAGCAAAGCTTTGCTCTGTGTCCATGTGTGTCCATGGAACTGGATTTCCTCCTTTCCAGTGGTCCAGGGAAGTCAGGCCAGGTCTGGGCTTTGCTACCTTTACACAGTCTGTGCCTTCCCCCAGACAAATGGTGTGTTGGGAGTTGTGCAGAGTCCAGGGGGAGTGGGTTGACGGGGGGGGTGGATGTCCAAGTGGTGAGAAAGGCAGTGGTTCACTGTCAGCATGGTAGGAATGACCTGGGTTTAAAAGAAAAAGAAGTAATTTCAAAGAAACTTTCTTTTACAACTTTTTCTCCCCGTGAGAAATCACCATTTACTTCTCAATATTTTGAAAGGTCTATTAAAAACTTAATAAAACTTACAACAAAAGGACTAAATAAGGAAAAAGTTACAGCGCTGGGAGCCTCCCCCACTTGGTGGCTGGTAACCACGTGGCTGGCTCATCCACACAATGGCTGCTCTCCCTTTTATATCCTTGCTGTTGCAACAGGCAGCCCTAGCTCCTTCCAAAGGCTGTCTGTTGACTCTTGGTCACTGTCCATTGGTGTAGACTGCTTTCGTGGAACTGCATTGGAGGGCAGGTGTTGCTAGGCCGTGCCTCTTAGGAACAATCTGCCCCTCCCCAAATGCCCGGACTACCAATATCAGCCCGGGATAACAATGCTGGGTGGGAGGGACACATTGCAGTAACATAACTATACATCTGTACAACTTCTCTTAACATACTTATCATGTTCACCCTTGAACTGGGAGAGCCAACAATCTCATTACTCATCTCTAACACTGTGGCATTCACATTCTCTGAAAAAATCCCTTTGCCCAGGATTTTTCTCCTGGGAAGCTGAGAAGCCTCAGAGAAAAAGGAAAACAATTCTTATCTCATTTGCTTTTCCTGTGTTGTGCTCATGTGCAGAATGTGTTTGGAGATTGTTTACCCACAGGTGATTGTTTGATTGGATTCTGGTGTGAGTTATTTTGACTCATTGGCCAATTATGGCCAAGCTGTGTCGAGACTCTGGAAAGAGTCACGAGTTTTCATTATTATCTTTTGAACATTCACTAAGAATCCTTTCTCTGTTCTTCAGTATAGTATAGTATAGTATAGTATAGTATAGTATAGTTTAGCATACCTTATTATAAGATAGTATTATAAAGTAATAAATTAGCCTTCTGAGAACATGGAGTTAAATGCATCATTCCTGCCTTCGTTGGGCAACCCTGCAAATAGAATATTACATCCCCAAAATTCTTGATTTACTCAAAAGAATTTAAATGCCAAAAAAATCTTCCTATGTCAAAAGTATGTTGAAATTATTTATTGGTCTTGAAATTTGGTTTCCTGGCGGGATGGGGCTGCTGGGTCTACCTGTCTATGGGGCACTGTGGGGCTCTGGGGTTTCCTGGGTGAGGGGCCCTACACGGTCACCTGTAATGCCTGGCCACGGTGGGGTAGAGCCACCGCAGTGTCCTGGAAAAGGGTGAGTGGTTCTACCTGGCTCTTGGGTCGTTCTTGGCCGCTGGGTCCATCAGCTCCAGCAGGACTTGGGTGAATTTTGGGGTGGGCCAGGTGGATCAGTTGTCCCCGGCCATCCTGAGAGCTCACCAGTCATGTTCGCTGACTCCAGTTCCAATACTGAAGGAACCACTGGTGCCAGCATCGCCCCAAGGAAGCCTCACTGCAGAACTGGCACAGGGCATTCCCCTGGCAGAGGGGCAGGGAAAATGTCTTGGCCATGAGCAGCAGAATGGCCGGAAAGCCGCTGGTGCAGGAGTTGCCCACCCCAGCAGATTGAAGGCAGGTTTGGGTTGCATTCCTGCTGTCCTGGCAGTGAAATTCTGAGCAGAGGGCACAGAGGTGTCTTCTCCTCGGGGCTCACAGGTGACACCGAGATGCTGTGGGGGAGCTGAGCCCTGCCTGAGGGCAGACTCAGCCCAGCAGGAGCCCCGGACTGACACCGCGCTGGAGTACACAGCTGGCTCAGGGGCGCCGCATGCCATGAGTGGGGAACAGCTTCCCCTGAAACAGGGAGAGCTGAACCTTGGAGCCACCTGCTCCACAGCTGGAATGGTGTCAGTGTCAGAGAGCAGACTAAAGAGGAGAGGGAGGCCTTTGGTGTGAGATTCTGAGGAAGCTTTACTCATCAGAGGGAACAGGCACCAAAGAGCCTCAAGCACCAGTGTGCTCAGGATTTTATAGAGCACTAGAACTGTGGGTGGGCATGATCGCTGAGCCAATAGGGAATCAGGGAGAGAGGAGCAAAAGGAGGGGAATACATCTCAGGGACCAATGGGATAAGGGGGTGGAGAGGGCAGGTCACATGGGCCAATGGGGCATCATCCATGAGGGGAATTCCCGAGGGGCGGAACCTGCAGGGGAGGGGTTTACAGGAGACTGACAGGGAAGGGTCCAGAACAGGGGCAGAGTTTACAGGGATGGATAGGGAAGGCACTGGAATACAAGGTGAGGATTATAATGATTGAAGGGTAAAAGGGGAGGGATATAACCTGGGAATAATCCAGCTTGGGGAAAGACAACATACAGGGGGAGAACTGGAACAGACCATCCAAAAAGCTATGAAATAAAAGGGCACTGCAACAGCGCCCGATATAGAGGGATGCAGGACATGTTATATGGTGCAAAAAGAAAGGAGCGATCCTGTGCTATTTTTATACGGTCTTTTTATAGGCCTTTTTGTAGGGTTTTTTAAGAACATCTTCTGTCTATCCCCAGTTGGTCAGCAACAAGTTGTTACCCAGTATTGACTGGTCACTCAAACCCCTGGTGTGTATGTGCAGGAAAAGTTGTTTGTGAGAGATAGTTTTCATTTTTCTGTCTAAGAGGGAAAATACAGTTTATACAGGTGGCTGGTGTTAATCACAGTCTTACAGCTCTTTTTCAGGGAGAGTAGGTTGTTTTCCACAGTCCTAGAGCTCTTTCTCAGGAAAAACAAGTTTTTTTTCACTGCTCCACATCTCGGTTCTCACAAAGAGTTGTCAGCTTTCTCATGGCTTCTTCCTCTTGCTGGGATTTATTAAAAGGCCTTCAAAGGATTCACCTTGAGCAGGACAAAAGCCCAGTTGAGGCTACACTCAAAATAGATGACTGGTCAGGAGTTTTCACACTTTTATAAGGTTTGGTCCATTTAAATATTGGGGTTAGTTGTCCAGTTACAGCCTCAGATTATGCAGTCCCATCCTCCCATTTTGCTTTTCTCAATTCGCTGTTATTTGCACTTTTTGTGCCTGAAACTGCAACAGTGTCCGGTTCTGGGACTGGAAAAGGATTGTTTTGTCTGACTACACTGTGAAGAGAACTTGCTAACCCTGTGTATGAAGTCCAGAGTTACAGACTAATGCAGTAGAGAATCGGGAAATATGACAGCTAAAACTGAAGGCATCAGCCTGTTCTATGTTCCCTTGGTTCCATGGGGATCCACAGCATCACAATGGCCACTTGTTCCCACGAGATTCCCTGATGTCACCATGGTGTCCTTGGACATACCTGGTCACAACTGACCCATGGTTCCATGAGGTTCCCCACTGTCACCATAGTCACTATCAGAGGATGGATGAGATCAATATCCTGAGACACCCTGGGATGAGCTGTCAATCAGTCTCACAGTGGGTACAGTGCTAACCCAGCCCTGATTGCCTATGTGATCAGAAATCCCACCTGGGGAGAGGCCCACAAAGGCCTGGAGGCTTAAAAACATGGAGTGCAAGGTCAGCCCCTGGTATGGACTCTGCCTTCTCCTGGGGTTTGTGTCTCACACACGTTGGAACCCTAGGAGCTGTTAGTCATATGTGTGTCTTTCTATAGAGCTTCTGTCTGTCTCTCTCTCTTTCTTCTCCTTCTAATGCTCTTTATATGGAACATTTTTGGGTACCTCAACAGCTTACGTGTTCATTGATTTCTATGTCAAATGAACTAAGTTAATGAAGTTATTGCTATGATAAGTGTTTTCTTTGTAATTGGATGTTGCATGAAATCCTCTTCCAAAGTTTCTTGGCTTTTTGTACTTTGCCTGTAAAAATTTGTGTAATTCCTGACCTCTTGCAGATATCTGGCTGGTGTTTTCCCTGTGCACCAAACTCGAGTAAAGGTGGCAGGTGAATTTGTGAGTTAGCACGCAAACCCCAAACGGAGCTCCGGGTGCGTGGAGGATCGGGGCAGTGTGAGTCGCACACAATCCCTGGAGTGCGGGGACATGGGTCCCTAGTGGGGTTTAGGGTGCCTCGAGTACAGCAGCAGCACTGAGTAGAGCCAAGAGGGCCCCAGTGCCAGGGGTGGAACGGTGGTGCTGGGGGTTCAGTGTGCCGCAGGTCAGGTAGAAACCGTAAACCCACTGGAGGCCCCTTGGGGTCACAGGGCAGGGAAGGGCTGTGCTTACAGGGCAGGGCAAGGCTGGACCTGCCCCTTCCTCCCCCACATACAAAATGTTTAGAGCCAACAATCTCCTCCAGTCTATCACAACAGGCAATGCTGGAGGTGAAATCCCAATTGTGCCCATGGGCACCTGGCTAAGAAGGACAGTTCTTTCCATAGGAAGGAAAGCACAGAGCCCCAAGATTTGGAAGGCAGGTGAGAGCCGCAGTAGGCCAAGGCCAGCTAGACTTGTCAGTAATTGCAGATTTTGGATTTAGGGAATTTGCAGGTGGAAACCCAATCTCAGCCATGGGCACCTGGAGAAGCAGGACAGTTCTTTCCCATGGGAAGGACAGCATGGAGCCTCCCCCAGTGTTTTGGGGACAGATGAGAGGTGACCCTTGTGAAACTACTGCCAGCCAGACTTATCCTGGCAATATGCCTATGGGAACAATCTCTGGATATAAGGAACTTTGGAGGTGAAATCCCAATTCTGGCCATGGGTGCCTGGAGCAGAAGGATAGTTCTTTTCCATTTGGAAGGAAAGCACAGAGCCCTAGTGTTTCAGCAGCAGATGAGAAGTGACCCTCAACATGCAAAGGTCACTTGGACCAGTCAGGCAGTCCATGGGAAGCCAAAGCAGCCAGACCTGTTCTGTTTTCCCTTGGTTTTATGGGGCTCCATATTGTCACAATGGTTCCTTGGATCCATGGGGCCCCGAAGTGTCATAATGGTGACTTGATTCCATGGGTTCCAGCAGTGTCACAATGGCCCCTTGATTACAAGAAGACCTGCAGTGTCACTGGCCCCCAGGTTCAATGGGGTCCCAAACTGTCACAGTGGCCCCCAGGTGTCATAAGGCCCCGCAGTGTCACAATGGTCCCAAGGATTCCATGAGCCCTTGCAGTGTCACAATGGTCCCAAGGATTCCATGAGCCCTTGCAGTGTCACAATGGTCTCCATGGTTCCCCAGGCCCCACAATGTCATGTGACTCCTCTGTTCCATGAAGTCTGCAATGTCTCAATGGACCTTTGGACCCTGGGGCTTTGCCGTGTCACAATGGTCTCCTCTGGCTCCACAGTGTCACAATGGATCATTGATGACAGGAGGCTACTCTGTGCTGCCCTGGAGCTTTGGTTCCATGCAGCCCTGAAGTGTCACAAAGGCCTCTTGGTTTCACGTGGCCCCACAATATCACAATGCTCCTCCCACGGTCACAATGGTCTCACTGGTTCCATGAGGCTTCACAGTCTCACAATGCTTTGCTTATTCCATGGGGCCTCATAGTGTCACAATGGTCTCCATGAGTCCCCTGAGTGTCGCAATGGTCTCTGTGATTCCATGGGCCCCTCAGTGTCACAATAGCCCTTTGGTTCCATGAGGCTGTAAAGTGTCTTATTTGTCTTTTCATGGTTCCACGAGGCCTTGCAATGTCACAGTGAACCTTTGGTTCCATGGAGTCCAGCAGTGTCACAATGGCTGCCTGGTTCCATGACACCACAAAGTGTTATAATGGTCTCCATGGTTCCATGAGGCCCGGTGGTGTCACAATGGACCCTTGGCCCGATGTGGCCTCTCAATGTCATGATGATCCCTACATGCCATGGAGTCACACAGCGTCAGTACAGTCTCCTTGGTTCCATGAGGCCCAGCAATGTCAAAGTGGTCTCCATGACACCATGAGGCCTCACATTGCCAAAATGGTCCCTTGGTCTCACAGGGCCCCACAGTGTCACAATGGTCCCTTGGTCTCACAGGGCCCCACAGTGTCACAATGGTCCCTTGGTTCCATGGCCCTGTGCTGCTGCGTTCCCCCCTCCCCTTCTCAGGCCGCCCTGCCAGCTGAGAAATGCTCCTTGGGCCTCGGCCTTGGCCAACAGCCCCTGGGCTCAGCTCCTCTGCAGCTCATCACAAACACTGCTCCAGCCACTGCTGCTGCCCAACCAGCTCCTGGTTTCTGTAGGAGCAGCCCTGGGAACTGTTTTTGTTCCCTCAGTGGCACAACATCCCTGTTCTCACACTGCCAAAGAAAGCTGTTGATTCCAAGTGCGGCCAGGATGAATCATTGCTGGGACTGAAGCCTCTCTCTTGGGGCCCTGCGCACAGCACCCCAAAAGGAGCCCTTGGAGCTCTCCTGGGCCAGCGACTCCCTCTGGGTGGGGCCTTTCCCAGCCAGGAACTCTCCTGTTTGCTGCACTCGAGGATCCTGAACAACCACAGAGCCTGGGCTGATCCCCCCACTCCTCCAGGCTCAACCCTTTGCCCACTAGGGAGATGCCAAAGGATCCACAGTGAGCATTTCCTGCCCTCAGGGGAATTGCTCACAGGTGCCTTGCACTGACTCTTGGTGTCTGTGTGCACACACGAGTGCCTGTCCTGGGGAAATGTGGCAGAAATGCTGCTCTCTGAGGGGTTGTTGTGCCTTGGATAGCTGAGTCAGTCAGGCCTGTAGGGAAGGTTAAATCACAAGGCCTAAGTTAAATTAAATGCTGCTGAGAGTTTTTCTTTTGCTAAGTGGTTACCTTTAATATAAGTTTTATGTTTAGTTCAATATTGTTAAATGTTATTCCTCTGTTAAATTGGGAAGTCATAGGTTCAAGTTAGGTTACACGCTGTTACGCTCTGCTCTTTTGCTAAATTGTGAGGTTGAAACTATCAGTTAAGGCTAATGTATAAGTAATGTCCGGTTAAGTTTGAGCTCTGTTAAGCTTTCAGGCCGTGTTCCTTTTATCCTTGCCCTTGCTGTCCTTGTGTCACACACACACACACAGAGGGACAGTTCTCAGTTCTCAGTTCTCTAATTTCTGGTTTGATTGCCTGGATTCTGTTTGGTTTTGTTGTTGCTTTGTTTCCCTGGTGTGCCTGAAGAGTCCAGTCAGGAGCAGAACGACTCTTGCCAAGGAACTTTGTGCTGCTGTTGGTTAATATTAAATCTGGTTTTTGCTGATCCCTTGCTGGGGATTTTTTCAGCGCTCTCAAGCCCTCGTTCGTAACAGGGTGAAGGAGCCCTGGCCCAGGCTCTGGCTCTGGGGGACACAGGGACACTGCCGGGAGGTCCCTGTCCCCCTGTGCCACCCCCAGGGCCCCGGTCACCCGTCCCCGTGTCAGGCTCTGGGGTCGATCTCGTGGAACATCCTCTGGGGGAGGCTGCGGGGCCAGGGGTGGGGGGACCCGGGGGGACAGGGGACCCCGCTGTGCACGAGCAGGGTTGGAGTGCTCTGGGGGGAGCTGTGAGGGGGGCCGGGGCAGAGTGACCTTCCCAGTGACCTCACACAGCTCCCGTGATGTCACACAGCCCCCGTGATGTCACACTGCCCCTGTGATGTCACAGAGCCCCTGTTATGTCACACAGCCTTCTCTGTGATGTGACACTGCCCCTTTGATGTCACAGAGCCAACTCGATGTCACCTTGTGATGTCATACAGCAGTGCTGTGACATCACTGAAGACTGATGTCACAAAGTCACCCTCTGATGTCACAATCTGTTCTGTGATGTCACAGCCTGCTCTATGATGTTCCACAGCCACCAGGTGATGTCACAACCAACTCTCTGATGCCACAGAGCCACCCTCTATGATGGCAGACTGTGTTCTATGGCCTCAGACCCTACTCTGTGATGTCACAGCCAGCTCTGGGATGTCACAGAACCTTCAAGAACCCTCAAGAACTCAGTTCTATTGAAACACTGAAGTTTCTTGTACTTTGAAGAGATCCCTGTAAGGGACACGACAGGGAAAGTGTCCCCAGGCCCCAGGCAGAGCAGAGAACTGCAGGCACTGATGGCAGCTGCGGACAAAGAGAAGCCAAGTCTTGGTGCCCTGGGGCACAGCAGCAGGGTCTGTGTCACCAAGGGCTGGGAGGAGACACCTTGTCCTGAGGCACTGGGGCCTCCTGGCACAGCCCCAGCCAGGCTGGGCACTGTCACCCCCTTGTCCGGTCCTCAGCATCTCCCCCTAGCCCACATCCCAGTGGCCTCAAGGATCTGCTGGAAGGAGTCCCTGGGGAGCCTTGCTCAGCAATGGCCCTGGGGGCTCCTGAATGCTCCCTGCAGGCACTTCAGGCTTTTCAAAGGACTTGGAGTTTTGCTTTTGCTTTGGAGTCTCTGAGAGCTTTGTGCAGTCATGGCCTCCAATTATGTGTTGTAGTTAGTTCTTAGAGAGGCTTTGTCAGTAACACCACTCAGTGGGGCTCATTAATGCTTCAAAGTACTTCAGTTCTTTCAAGGTACTTGGTGTTTCCCTTGGGATAGACTCTGGGAGATATTTGTCCAATCATGGCCCCAATTATCTGAGTTAATTAGTCCCTGGAGAGCTTTGTACTGACACTCAGTGGGGCTCATTAATGCTTTGAGACACTCAAGGTGCTGAAGGTGCTTTGGATTTTCCTTTCCACACTGAGTGTCTGAGAGGTTTTTGTGCCATCCTGGTCACCAATTCTCTCCTGCAAGGAGTGCATGAGGAGCCTGTGTTGGAGAGGGACCTCAGTGGGAGCCATGAATGCCTGGAGAAACTTGGGGTGTTTCCTCTGCCTTTGACTCCTGGCAAGGTTTGTGCAATCTCCTCCCAGGCCCTGATGTTCAAGGGCTCAGCTCCAAATGCACAGTGAGCCTCATGAGGATCAAGCAAGTCCTGACAAACCCTGGCTCTGCCTTGATTTCCCTCTGCTCCAGTGCAGTTCATTAGGACGGTTTCCTTTGACAGTTATGGAGAAATAGTTCAAAGAGCTTCCAGGAAATATGTAGTCCTATTTTAAAGGGTGTCTTTTATTGCTGTTCCTATTACACAAGAGGTGATTGCAGCATTCAGTGACTGATATTGATCCAGGGACTCTCCTAAGGAGCCCTGGCCTGCTCAGAGAAGCTGTGCCTTGAGCTCTGAGCCAGTGTAGACAACCTTGCTCCACATTCCCCAAGCCCATTGTGTCTCTCCTCACTCACCTGGAACCTGCTTTGCTTGAAGAACTGGCTGCACACAGCCAAAGAGGGATTTTCCTTCTTTGATTTTTGAAGCAATCTAAAACTCCTGAGTTTCCCCATTGCAAACAGACATCCTCCTCAAGTGTGTGCCAAGCCCAAGCTGCCACCAGGAGCACTCCAGACCTGCCCTGGGCCAGCTGTGAGGGTGGATCATCATCCCAACATGCAGTGGTGCCATTGCAAGGGACTGTTGCCATGGACACTGCAATGACCCCACTGCTGGGTTTGGGTGCCATGGCAACCCCCATCAGTTCAGGTTTCCTTGGAAACCAGCCCAAGGAGCCATTTCTGCAGCCAGGTTCCATGGCCACTTGCCTGCAGAGCTGTTGCTGTCCTCAGCGGCCATGGCAACCCTGGGACAAAGCAGTGCCAGGGCTGTTCCAGGTACAATTGCAGTGACACTCGTTGGTGCCACCAGGTGCCATGGAAATGGCCACGGGGACCCGTTCCTTGGTTTGGTGCCATGGCAACCAATGCTGGAGCTGTTGTGATGGTTGGTGGCCATGGAAAGCTGCCCTGGCCCTTGCTCGGGGCTGGTGTCAGTGCCCAGAGCCAGAGGGGATCCCTTGCTGGGGGCTGTGCCATGGCCACCTGTCCTGTGCCGCGCTGGCCGCTCAGGCACCAGGAACCAGCAGCCAACGGCACTGCCAGGGCCAAAGGCCAGGTCAGCCAGACAGAAAGGGGCAGGGCTGGGCACTGTTTCCATGGCAACCGGCACTGGGGGGACACCTGGGTCACCTGGCCTGGCAGTTGCCATGGAAACCCCTGGCAGGGACTGAGGGCACAGCCCCTGGCACTGAGACACTGCTGGGCCGGGTGCTGAGCACAGGGCTGAGCACGCAGAGATGGTTTTGTTCTTGCTGAGCTGCAGCACAGCCAAGGCCTGTCCTGCCCCTCGTCCAGCCACGCTGGGGAGGGGCTGGGGCTGCGGGGGAGCTGGGCAGGGACACAGCCAGGACAGGGGACCCCAACTGACCCGGGCATAGCCCAGACCAGAGCACATCATGCTCAGGGTATGAAGGGGGGAACAGGGAGGAAGGGGGGAATTTTGGAGGGAGGGCTTTTGCCTTCCCAGGTAACACTTAGGCAACAGGGGGCCCTGTTTCTCCAGTGGGCAGGGTCACTACCAAAGACACAGACACCAACTGAAGGAATTGTGTCATTTATATCATGCACAGCTGCAAAGATTTACAAAAGGATAAGCTCAGCAAAGCACATCATCATTAGCAATGAATTACAAAAGAAGCTCAGCAATCCATCATAACCCATCATTACATTTTGATGACCAATCCCTTGGTGAAACACCAGAGGTGTTTGTGGCAAAGATTCTGGCTGACTATCAAGGTACACCTTACAGACATCAGCAGTACTTTAGTGACACCGTTCTTCATTCTTTTTTCTCAATCTCATTCCAATTAGGAACAAGAATTCTGTTTTGCATGGAGCTGGCACCTTTTTAATTCCAGAATAATGCCCCCAGGCCCTTTGCTGTTCAGCTTTACCATGCTGTCTGTGGCTAACAAGGCTTGGGGGGAGCCCTTTCCCCTCTGGCTGGAAGGGGCTGGGTCCCAGTCCCTGAGGGGCACCCAGGCTCCTGGATGGAATTGCTGTGCAAGTCCCTCAGTGTCACAGCAGCCTTCACATGGAGCCCTGTGGATCAGAAAATTTTCCAAAGGGGCCCTTGGGGCATACAGGGAGATCTGGTCTGGCAGGATGTGTAAAACCATATCCTGTCAGATCTCCTTGTTCTCACACAGAATCCTTGGATGCAGGGACACATTCCCATTGTTCCTGCCCAGGTTTCAGGACTCAGAGTTGTCTTTCCCAGGAGTTGCTCCTTCAGCTGCCTTGGGAGGGCCTTTTGGCCTCGGGACCCACACTCTGGCTCCATTATTAGGACTGCTGCACCCAAACCCTTTATTTGCACAAACAGTGGTGATTGGAGGTGGATCTCCTTTTTTCACAATCATTCCTAAAAATGCAGTATCAATAATTGTACTACCCTGTCACAGGGTTGACTAATCCAATCCTGGCACTATTGTTTACAGAATTACTGTAATTTCTCCTTGATATTCTGCATCATTTCCTCCTGCCATGACAGGAACACTTTGCAAGGCCAAGCTCCAAGGGAGCAGTAACCAAAGCAAAATGTCCTGGAGGAATCTGAATTCCTGTTTCAGAATTGACAGCTCTCATTGGCTTTGAATTTCTCCTAATTAATTCCAGTGCATGAAGGCCCAGCCCTGCAGCCTCTGGGCTGGCCCTGCCAGGGGCCATCACAGCCAGAACAATTTCCCAGGCAGCCCAAGTCTCACTGCCCATGGTTGGATTTGCAAATTGGGGGCAGCCATGCACAGCCTGGGGGTTTCCATTTCCCCAGTGGGCCATTGTGAAGGGCATGGAGCACATCTGGGAGATGGGTTCTCCATGGACAAAGGTTCCCATCTCCTTATTTTTCCAACTGCTCTTTTAACAACCCCTTCACCCGTGCAACCAATCCGGCAGCTTGTGCATAATCTGGTACATGAAAAACCCTGCAGGCAAAATCACTGTATTTTTCACAGGAACAGACAAAGCACCCTGCACCACAGTATCAGCAACCCCTGCAAAAATAGCCAATTTTCTCCCTTTCTCCCTTTTTCATTGTATACAATCTCAAAAAGTTGACCACTGACATTAGGGTCCTGGCCAGTCCTGTTCTGTAGGGTATTTAGTGTTACATCCCTGAGCAGCCAAAGCTACCAAATTAGTATTGTCAGCACTATTTCACGTTATTATATAATTTCATAGATAGATAGTGATATAGAAATATAGATAGATACAGACATAAATAAATTTATATAAATAGATATATTGAGGTCTTATTATACTATAAATACATATATAATTATTATGTATATAGATATTTCACTTGCACAAATGCATATCAGTTCAAGATTAAAACCTTCTTCTCTTGCTCCATGTGGGAGCATTCCAACAATCATTGTTCCTTCTGAAAGTGCTGTTTCCTATGTACTCTCAACAAATTCATCTTTGTTAGCCCAAACCCACAAGGTCTTTTCCTTTTCCATGTGCAATTTTTGGATTGCATTTGAAGACATCCAGGGGTGCAGCTTCTTTTACCCGACTGCCCCACTGCTCCCACGGGGCTCCGACCTCAGCCCACTCCAGAGCCAGGGAACTCCAGGAAAGGGCTTCCCAGCTGGGAATTTCTGATGGGCTCAATTCCTCACATTTACACTGAACAAGTGACATTTTGTTGGGATCTGGCCAGACTGTGCCAGTTTTGTTTTGCCAGTGGGCACGGTCAGCACCAAAGCCACAGACTCCAGCTGAAGGAATCAGTGTCATTTCCTGCAGTTCAGAGCAGCAAAGAATCGCAACAGGAGCAGCTCAGCAATGCACCCAGCAATCACCACCAAAGATTGCAGCAGTGATTAACGAAGATCCAGCAGCATTTACCCTCAGCCTTTACCATCCCCCAGACCCACACAGCAGCTGGGGAAGCTGTCACAGCCAACGGCTGCAGAGCCACTCCTGGGCACTGGGAATTCCTGCAGGTGCCTCCAGCCCCAGGTGAGGCTCCAACCCCGCTGGGAGAGGGCCCAGCTCTGACAGTGCTGAAGGAACAAACTGACAGCACTGCTAGTGTGGCAACATCTGCTTTCATCCTCCTCTTGGGTTCCTCCCAAAGCCTGGCCAGGGCTCAAGGAGGAACCAAGGGAGCTGACTTTGACCATACAGCCCCAAACAAGGCCAGATGTCAGATTTCATGGCCTTGTCTGGCTTCTAAATACACGAAGGTCAATACATGTTTCACTAATGAGTGGCTACATCTATCTCAGTGCTAATGACCATGCATATTTCATCAGGGAGCAGATACAAAGATAACCTTTGCTTGGAAGGTTCATCCAGAGGCCATCTTTGGCTCAGGGCCTGCTGTTCAGGCCGCACTCAGGGCTGGTGTTCAGACCTTGGCACTTCAGGGACGTTTTTTAGTGCTGGGCTTGGCACTGCTGGCTGAGTGGCTGCACTGGGTGAGCTCAGAGGGCTTTTCCAACAGAAAGGATTCTGTGGCTCCATGCTAATATCCACTGCATTCAGCTGGGGCTATTTTAGCAGCATTACTTTGCTCAGAAAGTCTCCTCTTGCCCAGCTCCTGTGGCCTGAGGCTTCAGCTCCTTCAGCTCCTGGTGCTGAGCTGCTCATGCTGAACGAGACGAATCGGAGAGAAGAGCACAGTCCATGCAATTCCTTCTGGGACACGGAGAGGGGAGGCTGTGCAAACAGGAGCATTGTTTGCTGAGGCCTCCTCTCTGCCCTTCACATCTTTCAGCGCTTTGAACCAGCCAAGAGCTTTCTCCAAGAGTGCAATGGAGCAGCTGCTCCTGCTCCCAGGCCTGGCTCTCTCCAGTCTCAGCCCTTGCCTGGTTCTGTCCCTCTTGCTGTGCCCTCTGTTCCCCCAGGGCTCGCTGGCTGCTGCCAAGGACTGTGGCACTGGCACAGATCCAGTGCTCCAGAGCCTCCTTTCTGTGCCCTTGGAGCTGCCTGGGTACAGCAGCCTTTTCCATCTGGAAGCTCCCCATGGACAGGGAGTGCCCAGCTCTGTTCCTTGCACAGCCTCCAGGAGCCCAGGGCTGCCATCTCCAGTCCCTGCTGGCACTGGGGGCTCCCAGGTGCCTCAGGCTGCTGTGACACCGCTGCACACGGGAGGGAATAGGGGCAGGGGCTGTGCTCAAAGTCAGCTCCATCTGCTGCTGCTGCTGCTGCTGCTGCTGCTGCTGCTGCTGCTGGTGCTGGTGTTGCTGCTGTGGGGTCATTTGTGCACCCCCAGGCCAGAGAGATCAAATCCTGCCAGTCTCTTCCAGCCCTGGCTGATCAGAGTTTGGGCCTTGGAGCCTCAGGTGGCCAAAGGCAGCTGCTGCTGGTCCCTCTGTGTGCCCGTGTTCAGCAGTGCTGCTCCATCAGTCTGTGCCCAGCAACGGGGAAAAGCCTCAGCCCTGCAGGGCCAGGAGCTGCCGGGCTCTGCCTGAGCAGCTCAGCCAGCAGAAAGGGAGCTGCTCCACACAGGAACCAGGAGCAAAGGACATTTCTTCTGTAGGACATGTTTTCTATTTAGAAGGAAAAAAAGGAAAAAGGAAAAAACTAGGTAAATTGTAAAAGATAAGAATAAAATCCAAGTGTTAGTGAAAAAACATAACACAATGTTAGTGAAAAAAACAAAACATAAAGGCAAAGACACATTCTTTGCATTAAGAGGTAAATGATCTTTTTCAAAAGAGAACTCAGTTCTTTACATTGTAAATGTGCTGATGGCATGGATCCATCTTACTGACCTCAGCAGCCTCTTAAAAGATTTTGGGCTTTGTTCCCAACACTGGTATTTGAAATTGTGCTCGAAGCAAGAGGAAATTGCTTTGTGCCCTTCCAGCTCCAAGCAGGACTGGGAATGGAAACTCTGTCAAACCCCAAATCCTTTAGAAGATCACCCTCCTTCTCACCCTGCAAATGAGCTGCACATTCCTGTTGTAACTGCCAGGAGTTTCTTAGAGACACGAACTCCCACTGACAGCTTTTTGCTCTGGTTTGGCAGTGCAGAAGGGCAATTCTCCATCCATCAGCTCCAGACTGCAGTACCTCAGGAACACGGCCCACTCGCCAGCTTTGGCCCACTCGTGGCACTTCTAGAGAAGGAAGAAAGTGCAATTGCACAATTCCAGCCAATCAAGAAGGAAGAACGGGACACACAAAACACCCTGTATAGATCCAGGCGTTCAGCTGGGACTGTGGAGAATTTGGGTCCTTGCCAGTTGCATGTGTGTCCCCAGCTGCAATCTCTGGGCCTGCAGCAGAGTCTCACTCACCTGCCAAAGCAGAAAGCTCAGGCACTGTGCTCGCAATGGGCTCGTCTGATGCAGAGCTGTCAGAGCAATGTGAGGGCAGAGCCAGCCCAGCTGGGCCCAGGGCTGAGCCCAGAAGAGCCCTGGCAGAGCCCAGAGCAGCCTCAGCACCCGCAGAGCCCGGCTGCAAGGAGAGAAAGCAGAAAGTGCCCATCAGCTGAGGGCTCCTGTGCCCTTGTGCCAAGGCCTGCGGTGCCCAGGCCATGCTGGCTGCACCCAGAGCTGTGCCCAGAGCTGCCCATCCCTGCTGCCAAAGGCACAGAGCAGGAGGGCAGCACATGTGCCCAGCCTGCAGCCAGCCACGGCACATCCAGCCCTCAGCAGCTGCCCGGAGCAGGATACTCCTGTGCTCGCTGCCATCTCCCAAAAGCTCTGATCCCACCCTGCCAAGCACACAGGGAACCCACCTCACACCACCCATGGCTGGAAGAAAAGCTGCTCCCAAACCATGGCCTCAGCCTTCTCCAGGGGCACGGCCCATCCACACCACAGCTGCTCCCAAGCACTTCCCCATCCACACTGGACCACCTGGAACGCTTCCTCTGGAATAACAAACAACACATTATTGAAAAGAGTTTAGACACAAAATGGGAAAACAAGAAAATTGGTAAAAAGTCTTATCTCTGTCAGGGTCTTGAGGAAGGCCCAACCCCTGCATGCCAGGGAAAAACCCAGCCATGGCTGTGGGAAACCCACACTTTCTCTCTTCCCCTCTGCACTGCCCCCCAAAATCACGGTGACCCCAAAGCAAACAAGGGCAGTGGAGCAGCCCAAGCCCTTCCTTGCCTGCACAGCAAAGCAGCTCTGCACAGGTTCTGGAGTCCCACCTCTGCTCCCACCATGGGGCTTTGTTTGTGTCGGGCTGGCTGCCCCAGCCCCAGCCCCAGCCCGGGGCACGGTGGGTGCTGGGGGCTGTTGGCAGGGCCAGGAGCCCAATCCCATTTCGTACCCACCCCAGCCCATGCCCCACCCTGCCAAAAGCAGCTGGGCAGCCACTGAAGAATGAGTTGCATCTGCCCCAGCAAAGGGGGAGCCTTTGGTTCCCCGCCACGCTGGGTTATGCCCAGATCTGGCAGAATTTCCCGGGTGGGACTCATCTGCAAATTCCCTGTGGAGTTTGGCTTTGAAGAAGGTGCCAGAATCAAAGTGCACCACCTTCAGCCTCCAGTGGCCAGGCTGAGGAAGAGCTTGTCATCCTTGATGTCACCCTCGCTGTCTCCAGCAGCAGCAGCAGCAGCAGCAGCAGCAGCAGCAGCAGCAGCATCCCCACCCGGTACAGCTTCTCCAGGGGCTCCTTCTCCTTCCCTGGGGCAGACCAGACTCTCAGGGCTCTGCCCAGGGCCCCAGCTGTCAGGGAACCAGGACAAGCAAAACCAGCTGGGATGGCGGCCACCAGTGCTGGGCAGAGCAGCTCAGCTCCAGCACAAGGGCTGTGTGTTCCCATCCCATGACCCCGGTGCAGTGACACAGGCAGCACAAAAAGCTCTGGGTTCCTTTGCTTCTCATTGCCAAGGCATATGTGGAGCAGGAACTTACCAGGGCCCTGGATCAAAGTGTGCCTGTGGCTCTCCCCCTTCTTTTATGGCAGAGGAATATCCCACATCCAAGGATCACAGAACAGGTCTTCCAGTGTGGGTCTGTCCAAGGAGTTCACGGATAAACACCACCTGATCAGGTCTTTGCACTCTGGGAAGAGAAAGCAGAAACTGCCGGTCAGCCAGAGAAGGCTCCTGTCTGCTTTGCCCCACTATTCCCACACCCAGGCCATGCTGGATGTGCTCAGAGCTGGGCCTAAACTTTCCCATCAATTCCCTGTTTTGGAGGAGAGCAGGACATGTGCCACCTCCTCAGCAGCTGCCAGAGCAGGATGCCCACTAGCCCGCTGCTGGCTCCCAGCACTGGGATTCCCCCCATGCCCAGAGAAGAGGATCCACCTTGAGAGAGCCCTTGTGGCAGCGGGAGCTGGCCCCAGCTGAGGTTCTGGCCCCTTCTGAAAGGGTGCTCCCCGCAGACCATCTGGTGCAGCAGGATGCCCAGGGACCAGACTGTTGCTGCCTCGCCATGGTACCAGCCAAAGTCGTTCCATTCCGGGGGGCTGTAGGACAGTGTTCCTATGGAATACAGATGGAGTTCATCAGGGGGATGCTGCTGCTCCCAGAGCCTGGCCCCAGCATCCCTGGGTGTGCGGGGGCTGCATCAGGGGCACACAGCGTGACCACTGCCCTCTCGCCAGCATCTGGGACTTGTGCACAAAGTTAGGGTTGGAAAAGAAGCCTCTGGTGTTGGAAGAGGGCAGCCCTGGCTAGGCCCGACCATGACATGCAAAGGAAAAACCCACTCCATGCTGGGGAAAAAACATGCCCTTATCCTCCCTGCCTGCATTTCCCCAAAAATAATATGAAGCCAAGGGAAACAGGGCGAGTGAAGCAGCCCAAGCCCTTCCTGTCATCTGCATACAAAAGTGGCTGGGGCAAAGGTTCCGCCCTCCCTCTCTGCTACCCCAACCCACGGGGCTTTTGGTTGGGCTGGCTGCCCCGGCCCAGCCCTAGTCCTGGGCAGAGTGGCTGGCAAAGGCTGCCAGCAGGGCTGGAAGATGGCTGCCCACCCAGCCCTGCTCTAAAGCAACCCAGCTGAAGATTCAGTGTCCTGACTGGCAGCAAAAGGGAGAATCCCCGCTGCCACAGCCAGCTTGGGCTGGGAGATGTTGGGCCATGAGATGTCAGCAGCGGGAGCACAGCCCTCTGCAGGCTCACCTGCAAAGTGAGTGTAGACTGTGTCCTGCAGGTAGGTGCCACAGCCAAAGTCAATGAGTTTGGCCTGCCCGGTATCCAGGTCAACCAGGATGTTCTCTGGTTTGATGTCGCGGTGCAGGACCCCGCAGCTGGTGCAGTGCCGCACGGCCTCCAGCACCTGGCGGAACAGCTCCCGTGCCACCTCCTCAGGCAGGAACCGCCGTGCCCGAATGAAATGATGCAGGTCCTGACACCGCTCTGGCCGCTCCAGCACCATCACGATGCAGTTGGGGAGCTCGAGCCACTCCAGCAGCTGGACCACACCGGGGAAGCCAGTGGACACCCTGGCCAGCAGCACGATCTCCAGCGGGGCGCTGGTGCCGTCGGGCTGCGGGAGGAGCACGATGCCGTCAGTGGGGCCGATGCCGTGCCAGGCCTGGGGAAGCCCTCAGCCAGCCCGGGATGCTCTGCGCCCTGCGCTGGCCCCACGCCCGCTCTCTCTCGGGGCGTCCTGGTGGCTCCCACCGTGCCGGGCGCCGGCTCATCCCCGGCCGGCAGCCCCGGCTGCTGGCCCTGCTCACTCACCAGCTCGCCCCAGTGCCGGACGCGGTTCCGTGGCACCCTTTTGATGGCCACCTGCAAGCCAAGGGCAGCAGCGGGGTGAGCTCGCCGCCCGCACTGCCAGCCCCATCCTCCGCCCTCCGCCCTCCTCCTCCTCCATCCCCTCCTCCTGCGCCCGCCGCCGGCCCCGCCGCTCACCGGGGCGCCGTCCGAGAGCCGCGTGGCCGCGAAGACTCTGCCGAATCCGCCGCGCCCCAGCAGCGATCCCAGCCTGTACCGCTCCTGCAGGGCCTCCTGCGCCGTCCCTGCGGGCGGGACGCGGCTGTCAGCGCTCGGCCCGGGGCCAGCAACGGCCCCCGAGCGCTCCTCACCCGCCCCGGGCCGGCCATGCCCAGGCGTTCCATCTTCGGAACGCGGCACGGGAGGCTCGGGGCTGGCGGCCGCGCTGCCGAGCGGCGGAGCTCGGGCCGGGGAAGCCGCAGCGGAGGCGGCGGGAGCGGCCGCGCCGCCTGTGTCCTCCGCGGGCCGCGGGAGGAGCCGGGGCCGGGGCCGGGGCCGGGGCCGGGGCCGGGGCCGGGACTGGACTCTGCGTCGGGTCCGGGGCCGGGCTCGGGCCAGGCGGAGGCAAAGGGCGGCGATGCCGCCCCGGCCCCAGGCACTGATGCCCGCCCAGCAGCGCCACCGCCAGTACAGCCTGAGCCGGGCGCAGGCGAGACCGCGGCGGGACGGCCGGGGCCGGGCACGGGGCAGCCCCGCCCGGGGCCGGAGGCGGGCCGGGGGCATGGCCGAGCCCGGCAGGGGAGAGGGAGGCGGGGAGAGGAGAGGGACGCTGGGCAAGGGACCCCGAGAGTAGGGTGCCCAACAGCGGGAAAGGGAGAGAAAGAGAGAGAGAGAGAGAGAGAGAAAGACTATTCAAAACTATCTGTTTTGCTGCTGCTGCCGCTACTGCTGCCGCTACTGCTGCCGCCGCTGCTGCTGCCGCCGCTGCTGCCGCTGCTGCAACTGAAGCACCGGGGCCGTTCGTCCCCGTGTCCGTTCCCCGCTCGCCCCACGAGCCCCGCGTTCGAGCCCCGCGCGCCCCGGGGACAGCCCCTCCGTCTGTCCAAACACGGGAACTTTGCAGCCTTGAGCCCAGATGCAGAGCCCTGACTCCTGCACACTGGCACAGCGATCCCCTCGCTTGCTGCTGAGCATTGTCCTTGCTGAGGGTCAGACACTGTCGGGGCACCTTCCCTTGGGGTAGGATTCCTACCTGACCCAAACACTGCACTTACACCTCCAGTGTTGCTTTCCTGTGTGGAAAGGAAAACTGTGTGTAGCTCATGGGATTTTAGAGTGTCTAAAACTTGCCAAGTCACAGATTTTAGAGGTGAGGTGCATTTGGAATGAATGGGATGGAGAAGCAGTGCAATATGGAAAAGAGGAGCATAGAAATAAATAGAGGAAAACATCTTGGATTGTTTCTTTCATTTTCATTTCCCTTCTGGAAAGCTGTTTCAGTTTTCCAGGAATCATCTGCTGTCTGCTCTTCTCAAGAATCTCTCATGGAGAAGAAGGTTGAGCCTCTGTCACAAGATTTGCCACCAGCTGCAGCTTCTCTTAGCTTTCCACAGTGCACAGTGTGTGCAGCAGGACTTTTGCAGCAAAGCAGGACAAATGTTAGGAGAACTTTACATGTCCGTTCTTTTCCTGCTGGGCTGGGAGTTGTGCCACTGGTGAAGTTTTCATTGTGACTGTTTGTGCTGGTTTCAGGCAAATTTTGGAAGGAAACCTCCAAAAGGGGTCAGTCTAGAAAGCAAGTTCCAGCGGCCCCTCCCCCTACTAGCTGAGGAAAAGACTTCCCTCCAGAGCGGGTTTAAACAATTCCAAGAAAAAGGAAAGTCACAGTCCGAGGAACTTCTCTGCCCCAGCTAGCTAAAACCAAATTGCTAGACCTGGGCTGTGAAGGCATCAGGAAATTTCCAAGTCTGGGCACTGGCGGTCCCAGCAAACACCAGATCTGGATGATGCTGATGCCAGAACCTGGAAATATCCAAAGTTTGGCTTTCTGTGCCAGCAAATCCCTGGACTTGGGCTGTGCCAGCACCAGGAAGTTTTCAGATCTGGGTGCTGGCGCTGCCAGCAAACACCAGATCTGGGTGGTGTCATTGCCAGTGACAGAAATCTGCCAGATTTGGGCTCTGCTGGCACCGGGAAATTTCCAAATCTGGGCACTGGTGCAGCAAACACAAGATGTGGGTGGTGCCAGACCCAGTAGCAGGAAGCTGCCACAGGTTTTAGCTTTCTGTGCCAGCAAATTGCTGGACATGGGTGGTGCTGGAACAGGGAAATTTCCAGATCGGGGCACTGGCAGTGCCAGCAAACACCAGTGAAACCTTCTGGTCCTCGTCCGGACCGTTGACCAGTGGTTTCCCTGAGAACCAGCTCTGGCCACTTTACAGACAGAGACTGCTTTCATCTGGTTGTGTGGAAACAGAACTTTACTGAAGGCAAACACAACAAACAGGATGGCGTGCACAGTACAGAGAGCGAAGCAGAAAAAAGCCTGGGTCCAGGATCTAGCAGGGATATTTATACATTTATTTATGGGGAGGGGTTAAGGTGGGATCTGAGGGAAGGATCCAAGAGGAAGGAATGATTAAGAATATTACAATTTTGGGGCAAAAAGTAACCAATGGTAGCAAAGAAACTCAGAACTTTCTAGTAACAATCTGCATACCTGAACAAGAGGATTATGGGCGGGAGCTCCTGCTCACCCTAAAGAGGGTTTTCCCAAAGCCTTAAGCCGAGGTCTCCTTCTTTTAAACCAACCCAAACACAGCAGATCTGGGTGCTGCCAAGTTTGGGCTTTCTTTGCCAGAAAATTGCTGCCTTTGGGTTTTGCTAGCATCGGGAAATTGCCAGATGTGGGCACTGGCAGTGCCAGTGCACACCAGATCTGGGTGGGGAATGTGCTGGCAGCGGGAAATTGCCAAATGCGAATCTTCTCTGCCAGCAAATTGCTGGAATTATGCTGTGCAGGCATCTGAAAAATTCCGGATCTGGGCACTGGCGGTGTCAGCAAACATGAGATTGGGTTGCTTTAAATCCCTTTTAAATCCAGGTATTTGCTTGATTTAGGCTTTCTTTGCCAGCAATTTGCTGGAATTGGGCTGTGCCAGCACCAGGAAATTGCCATGTTTGGACACTAGCAGTGCTGGAAAACACCAGATCTGGGTGGTGCTGGCCCCAGGTATTTGCCAGGTTTTGGATTTCTGTGCCAGCAAATTGCTGCACTTGGGCTTTGCGAGCACTGGGAAATTTCTGCATCTGGGCAATGGCAGTTCCGGGCAACACCAGTTTGTGAGAGCTGAAATGAGGGATGTGGGACTCCAGGCGGCTCTTCAAAGTGCAGTTTATTGTATCCAAGGTGATACAGCAGTCCAGAGTCATGGGTGACAGAGCCTGTGCCTACAGCTGTCAGCTCCAGCTGCAGGCCTGGAGACCCTTAGTTTAGGTTACAAATGCATTATATACTTTTCTTTGCTGAGCATCTTCACACAATAGAACCAATCTATACATTAATTTTTACCTATAGCCAATCATAACTACTATCATTACCATATTCATGTTACTATTCTCCAATCACTAAAAGTTAGTACATTACAGTTTAAGCTAAAAGTTGTTTTCCAGTTTTCTTGCAGTGGAAAATTCTGAGACCTTTTTTCTACTTGCAAAATTTGCTGACTTGTTTGCCTGTGCTATCTTTCTGCTTGGTAAAATCTTCTTGTTTGAGGTGGGCTTATCCTTTGCTCTAAGTCATAAAAACCCCTTCTAACTAACACTTTACCTTCTTAGCTATCCAAAAAGACTGGCTCATCAATTCTTTTCTTTTATATCAAAACTTACTTTCATTTATATTAGTCTTCAGACATTACATTCAAAAATCTTTCAGCCAAGCATACATATCTGTGAGACTTTCTTGTCAAACTGCATCCCTGTATAGTGGTCAAGTGCTTGAGGCCAGGAGCACCTGGACAATGGGGACAGTTCTTTCCTATAGGAAGGAAATCACAGAACTCCAGGGTTTTGAAGGCACATGAGAAGCAGTCCCCAGAGGCCAAGGCAAGCCAGACCTTTCTGTCCTTGCAGCTTTTGTCTGAAAGCAACCCTTGGATATATGGGGAGTTTTGGGGTGGAATTCCATTTCAGCCATGGGTTCCTGGACAGGAATGACAGTTCTCCATAGAGGGGCAAGGGCCCCTCACAGCCCCTCATGGCCCCTCACAACCCCTTGTGAGATGCAAAGCTGTGTTTCGTGGTACAAACAGGCAACGTGTGTACTTGTGAATGAGAAATGTGTGGATACCGACAATGGGATAGTTGTGAATTCTAGTAATAACTGAGGAAAATAAAGCATGGAAAAAGACTTTTGAACCTATCTTTTGTTTGCAAATTAACCCTAGTTGATTTAGGAGCATTTGAATTAAAGTGTTATAGATGTTGCTTTTTGCTTGCATTTAATCCATAAAGAGTTCTTCAATAATAACCTTTTGAAGTATAATTTAGGAATATTACTTGTATCCTTGAAACTGTAGCTTTGGAATATATATAAAGGAAATATGCTTATCTCACGCCTTATTGAAGCAGAGAAAAACAGCTTGAAAAAGGAAGATGAACATCACCTCAAGGGTTTATGGTTTTGACCAAAGGGAAGCTGGACATCACTATTATGAGATTTGGAGTCTCTGCAATTAAAAGGTGGACCCATATCTGGGGAGCTGGACTCCACCAGATGGAATTAGTCTTTCTTCTTTTGGAAACTGGACCGTCACCATCTGGGAATTCTCCTTTGAGATAGATCCTGAGAAATTAAAATCACAATAGTTTATAGAATTGTGATGTAATAATTTGGAATAAAAATTGCTGATGAGTAAAAGATTGGAAATAGAAACTGCTGAAAAAAACTGATGGGTACCCCTGTAAATACCTGTAACCATCAATTATCGGTATGCAGTTGGAGGGAAAACTTCCCCCACTGTACCTGGCGCTGTATTGCTCATACTTTACCATATTAAATAATAAATTGATTGCTGCTTGAATATTGGACTAGTCAAGCTTCTGATTCATAACACCCTGACGGCCCCTCACAGCCCCTCACGGCCCCTTACAGGCCCAGTCCCGGGGCTCCTCCCAGAGGAGGGGTCGGGCCCTGCTTGTTCCCCTTTCATTTCAGTCCCTTCATTACAGCGACAAGCAAAAAAAGCTGAAATGGAGCGTTTCCCCAGCATTTCCCTCGGGGTTAACTGCGGGCTGAAGCTCTGTGCTGGCGCTGGCCCCAGCGCCACCATCCCTGCAGCCGCCAGGCCTTTGCTGTCCCCCCGTGTCCGTTCCCTGTCCCCGAGTCCCGCCTGGCTCTGGCAGCAGCAGCAGCCGCAGCGCAGGGGGCGCCGGCCCGGCCCAGCCGGGGCTCCCGGCCAGGAGCAGCAGCAGCACCGGCCCCTTCCCACCTGCTCCTGCCTCGGCTCCCAAGGGCTTTTAACAGCTCAGTTCTGGAGCAGAGCAGCCAGCACCCACACACAGCCCTGACTGCTCAGGGCCCGCCTGTGCTGCCCTGAGCCAGCCCTCAGAGGAAGAAAGGATCGGGCTCCAGCGCTGTTTTCAAGGCTCTTTTCACTCACCCTGAGCTGACAGCAGGAGGCTGCTGGTGCCTTTGCCTTGGCAATTGGAGATCACGGTTGCTCTTGGCCCTCTTCTGCTTGCTACCTGAATTTTATCAGTACAACTGCACTTGCCTCTTTCAATCACTGCTGCCCACTGTGCTTTTGTGATGGTGAACTCAGGGTTTTTGTCACAGGCATCATGATTAGCAGAGACTGAAATGCTCACAAGTCCTTGAGCACCAAGTCGAGGGGAATGAAAGCATCACAGACCACTTTTGCAGCACTCAAACACAGCCCTGCTGCTGGTGCTGTCTAAATAGAATCAACCTACAGAGACCATCACAGAAATTGCCTCTGGAGTGGCAAATCAAATGAAAAGATCCACCAGGAGAACGAAAATACTGAAGTTGGCTGGCTTCATTGCTTCCTCGGAGCAGCAGAAAATGGAGATGCCCAGAGGTATTTTGCACTGCTGCTGATCCCACTTGGAGCCCTGCCCTCTGCAGAGTCCCAGCGGGAACCTGAGCCCATCCGGGGAGCTCCCAGAGTGTCCTGGAGATTCTTTCGGCATTCGATCAGGCTTGCATTCCCAGCAAGTCCCCAACAAAACCTCCTGTTTTCTTGGGTTAGAACAGGCACAATGAAAAACTCAGCAATGGCACAACTGTCCAGCCCACAAGGAAAAGAAAGGACAAGTTGTCAAGGAATCCAAACATTTGTCTTGCTTTGCTGCAGAAGTCGTGCTGCTCACGGTGTGGAAAGCCAAGAGAAGCTGCAGTTGGGGGCACATCTTGTGACAGAAGCTGCACCTCGTTCTCCAGGAAAGGTTCTTGAAAAGGGCAGACAGGAGCGTGGAGAAGATTCCTGGGGAAGTGAAACAGCTTTCCACAGGTGAAATGAAAATGGAAAGTGTTATGTTTGTCCAATTATCTCATCATAAAAAAACCCAATAATATTAAAAGTAATAGCAATTTTAATTGAATAGTTAAAATAAAAAAAAATTAAAATTTGATACAATATAATTTGATAAAAATAAGAGATAATTTGGTTCCAATAATAGCGCATAAGCAAACGATAACCGCGGGGTACGGAGGGCAGAGTTCTGGGACTCTTGCTACCTCACGTACAAGCTTGCCAAGTGAAAATCACCCCTTATATGTCCTGTGTCAGTACCATCTCTTCTCATTTTCGGTTCATCATATCTCTATCTCCGCCCTCATTACCACCCTTATCACGCATGCGCCACCACTCGATTTGGTGTTCACACAAGTCTTTGGGGGTCGTTTTGAATGAAGACCTCTCCTCTTCCTCTTTGTCTTTTAATTCACCTTTGGGTTACACATGCGCATCAAGCCAGTACAATGTAAGCCAAGACTAACGTATCACTGCATCTACATATCAAGGCAATAAATCCCTTCTAATTAGCATTTTCTGGTACCCAACCAGGTTCTTGGTAATTTTTAGCAACTGTATCTTCAGCTCATTTCCTGTGGTCCTTGAGAACATCTGCTGGGGGGGAGGGGGAATGGAGCCCCTCCTCTCCCTCTCTTCTTTGGCATTTAACTATTTTATTATTCTCAAATAATAATTACTGTATCATTATTGATTACTGTTTCAATCTTTATCAGCACAAATCATACCTATTTATCACAAATCTCTCATTTCTCTTTTTGATCATTATGATTCGTGCTGCATTTAAAAAGCTGTGCCCTGATGTCTTTTATATTTTTCAGAATTTTGGTTTTCTTGTTGTCTCTTTTCAGCTTCAAACTTTTCTAGCATTTCTATTACTGCTTCTAGTCTTTCACACTTTCAAGTTTAGTTAGCATGTCCTGGTCTATTTCAATCTTTTTAAGTCCTTTTTGTCTTTAACAGGGGTCGATTTAGCTTTTAATACCATTATAGATCTTGGTTTTACTTTTTCTGCTGATTCTGAATCTAAAGACATTGTTGAAATTTGCATCTTTTGAATCACTGAGTGAATTAGCCTAATAAAATACTAAATCATACAAGGCAGAAACATAAGTCCTAGAATTGAGCATAACAACATGAATTCTAACATTTTCCTCCAAACACTTCTAAAGAGGTTACCCCACCAATCTGTTTTCAAGATTGAATTCCACTTTTGTACCGGCACATGAGCTACTCTTTTAATCTTTTTTGCAAGTTCTGTGATAGCTTCTCCATAATTATTAATTTCTACATAGCACTCAGATTCATTAAATCTCCTACAAACTCCTCCTTCTTTTGCTAACAGATAGTCTGGGGTGATCCTGTTTTGGTACACAAACACCCACATTCATGTATATTGCCTGGCCAACATTTTTAAAGCATCAGAGGTGCGATTTGACACCACCTCTACTACTGCTTGGAGCCTTATTAATCGATTCAACAGATAAACTGGGGTCCTATATCTCCATGACCCATCCTGAGCTCATGTTGCTGGGTCATAATATGCTATAATTCGTTCTGCAGGCTATTTGTCCTCCCCCCAGTTTTGATTCCCTCCTGCTGTTGGAAAATTTAAATTCAAATCTCCTTTATTCCACTGCAGGGTTTCATACAGTGGAGTTCCTAGCACATTGCTCCTAGACCTCAGTAAAACAAAGAAGGAGGGTTGTATTACTCCCAAAGTACAAGTTCCTCCCCATTTTTGAGATAACTCACTGTATGCTCGTTGCCCACAAATTTAATATATCCCATCTGGGGCTTTCCATTTCTTATCAGTTTTCTCAGGTTGTTCCCAATAAGACCTCAGGCCGTTGATGGACTGGTAGGGGTTAGCTCCAGGACTTCTGTACCAGCATACATTAATCTGTTCATCTTATTCACAATTTATTTCTTTTATTGGTCCCCAATATCCAATGGGGTTTTCAGGTCGCCAAATTTTTGAATGATTATCCATATTAACCACCAACGTGGATTGACAAGGAGTATGCCCTACTATTTTATTAAATTTCCTTCCTTCTCAAGTTATACAAATGGTTCCAATTACTTGATGGCTTAAAATCCATCCTTCAGGTCTCTTCAATGTTCCAGAAATTTGGGTGTGGTTCTACTTTAAAAATTGCTCTGGAACTAAGCTCTCACTTTTCTACGGCCATCTTTTAGCCATTTTTTAGACCTCTACAAATCTCACATTTGGATAATTCCAATTCTGTAGCAATCCTTTGCATCAATCCTACAAACCGATTCTTATTCAAGGCTGGCAAATTCCAATCTTTGTAGTACTGTTTTAGCTGTTTATATAATTTAGCTAATTCTGTTGACTCTTTTCTCTTGTTCTTTCTTCTATTCCCCTTTGTTTCTTTTTTTTTCTTTTATTTTCTTTTTCAATTTTTCTTTTAGTGCCCGGCCTCCTATTCTTATACTTGGATCATCTTTATTATGATTTCTTTCAAAACAAAAAAACCTTTCATATTGAGGGCCAATCTGATTACTAGGGGGATAAGGAGCTCGTCCATTATATCCCAATTTTTTTTCTACTCAATACATCTTTCCTTCCTTAATACAAACATCTATAACACTGCTGCGATTGTAGCAGGCAGAACTAGCATATGGGTGTGTTACAAACACAGATTCCACCTTGTCCTTAATCCACACAGGTTGATTACAATAGTCACAAATGTTGCAATTGCTGGGACTTGGTTTTTGCCTTGTTTGCTTTTTCATTGCTGAAACTCTGTCCAGTGTGGCTTTCTGGCTTTGGCCAACTGCCCAGGGTACCAGAATGATCACAGTGAAAATAATCCTCAGGAAATCTACCATTTTACCTTTCTCAAGGCCCCTTGGGTTGCAGCCAAGGGCCGAGATGCCAGTCTTCTCGGTAGCAAAGGTAATATCCCGGCATCTAGTCACCGGTGCTTTTAGTATTTTTGGTACCCATAGCCCCACAGAGTTTGCTTGTCTCTTTTTAAATGCCGTTTCCCAGTTCTAGCTGGTTAAGAAGCAATAATTAAAACAAAAAGAACAGGGAAAAGATTAGGCCGGAATACCATAAACCTGTATTTTCCAAAATTTCAGGGATGTGCCAACTACAAGAAGATTTTTATAATTATTTTGTGCTTCAGGGGCGGGGAATGCATTAAGTCACCATCTCCAATAGGCACACTTGTGGCGCCAATGTGCCCCTGGAATGCGCCTATGATGTGGTGTATAGACTTCTTCTCCACCACAACTATCAATTTTGAGACACTGGTCTATAATATTATGAGTTGCTCGTTCTCTTTTTTGTGCTATAGCAAATATAGCAAGAACCAATTGATCTAAGTTTTCTATTAATCTAATTGCTGCTGGAAGGGTCTCATCTCCCAGTCTCAAAGGTATCTCAAAAAAAATTATTAACAATACGTTCTATAGTTAGCGGGCTAAATACATAACCATAGCAAAGCAAGCAAATAAATTGTCTCTTCTTTTCTTCTCTCTTACTTTCCACCATGAGTTAAAGCAAAGTGTGCAAACAATACATATTCAGGGATGACACTTTAAACCATGTTTACTGCATTCCCAATGTTTTACTTGTCTCTGCTCTCTTTCAACAACAGCTGTTATCAATCGCAGTTTCTGGAATTGCAGTTCTGTAATCAATTCTAATAATGTTGCTGGTGCATGACCCTGAAGGAGATCTTCAATCTTTTTAGGCCGTTCCCACTGATTCAGAAAGTCTTTTATTCTTTTTCCACCGGCGTTCTTCTGCCTCTGAGCTCAAGGGAATTGCGGTTAGCAGCCATCCAGGATGCCTAGTTCATTCTTAATAAATCAGGGTTAATATAAATCAACTTAAATCCCACCATATTATCACATTCTTGGAATTTCATGTTCCAACAATATTTTAGCTACAGTTTGAACTGTAGCCCGAGCTGCTGGAAATGCTTTAACCCACTGAGTTAATTCATCTGTTATAACTAACAAATATTTCCACCGACCCACTTTAGGCAATTCTATAAAATCAACCTAGATCTTTTCAAATAGCTTGTAGGCTCTTTTGCATCCTCCAGAGGGAGGGGTTTTTAACACTTTCTTTTTTACTTTTTGACAGGTGAGACACCTCTGGGTAATTTGCTTTCCAATTTCAAATATCCTTATACACCCATAAAATTTTAAAAAGTGATCACAAAAGGCTCTTGTTCCCCAGTGTGTCTGTCTATGCAAGTTATCTAAGATCTAATGTGCCACTGGTTTTGGCATCATAATCCTGCCATCAGGAAAAACTCACTTTCCCTCCTTAAATGTTGCTCCTAATTTCTTTATAGTTGCCAGTTCTGCTAGTGGAAGGGAAAGTGTCTCCTGCTGAATTTCTATTTTTTGTAAGATCATTATTTCAGTATCTCTTTTTCTTAAGGTCACTCTTTTTGCTTCTTCATCAGCCAAATTATTTCTCTGACCCTAATATCCCTCCCTCTCTGGTGTTCCTTTACATGAACTACTGCTATTTTCTTTGAGCCTTTTAAAGCTTCAAGTATCTGAATTATCAATTCCCCGTGTACTAACCCTTTCCCTTGAGTGTTTATAAGTCCCCTTTCTTTCCAAATTTTTCTAAAAGTATGTACTACACTAAAAGCATATTTGGAGTCTGTAAAAATAGTCCCTTCTTGCCCTTTTAGTATTAATAATGCACAGAGTAATGCATACAATTCACAGGCTTGTGCTGACCAGGAGGGACTAAGGGGACCAGACTCCTTTACCCTCAACTTTTTCCCACTACACCTGAATGCCAACCCGTGTCATTAATTTCTAGATTATCTTCTTCAGTTAAAGAATAAATTTTAAGTTTTCCTTCACAGGGTTTTATCTGTAAATTTAAGGCTATTATTAGATCTCTGCCTAACAAATTATTCTCGGCCTCTGATATCAACAATAAATCATTTACTCCAAATTTATCATCTGTTTTAATTTGCACTCCTTTTATTACAGGAACAGGGAAAGCTTCTCTCGTAATTCCGATTACTGAAACTCGCTCACGACTTATCTCACATCCCTGGGGTAAATTTGTCACTGTCGACTGAGAAACTCCTATATTTACTGAAAATATAACTTATCAAGGGCTCTTCTGGTGGCGTTTCTGTCGCCTTCATTAAACAGAGCCCCTGACCTCATGAAAAGTTTCCGCATCATGCTGTTTCTTCCCGCAACTTTTTTTGTAGGTGCTCCTTTTTATAATAGTAAAACAGGTGGGTCCTACACCCCTCAAGGCAGTGCAAGAATTTCGTAAGTGCCCTTTCTTGTGGCGGGAAAAAACACACAGGTCCTGTGTTCTTAAAAATAGATCCTGACATCTGCAGTTTGTTTTTCCCTGCAGATTTTTTTTCTTTTTTTTCTTTTTTTCTGTATTCAAAGCTGCCTGCATTTCTCTAACTGCCACCACCAAAATTCTGTCATCTGCTTTCTGCTTTTCCTCATCTCTGTTCACACACACCCTTTGTGCTTCTCTCAGTAACTCCTGAAGTCCCCTGTCCTGCCAGTGTTCTAATTTTTCCAGCTTCTTCCTGATGCCGCCCCTCAGGACTCCAAAAGGCAGCATACTTACTCTCTTCCTGATTAACAAGGTCTTTTCAACTCACATACATATTTAGAGCCTGGCAAATCCAATCCTCAAATGATCTGAACTTGGGCCAATATAAATTATCTTTCCAGATCATTTCTTTTGTCCATTTAAACATGTAATACTTAACTATTTTCTGTTTACTTTTTCTTCTTTGGGATTCTCATTCATCCCAAAACCGTATCATCATCCCCAGTGGGCTGTCCTGAGGAATGCTCCCCCCCTGAGAACCCCCCTCATGGTTCCCAGATACCTCAAACCACTGCGAATTTTTCCTACAATTCGCAGCCCCTGGGTCAAGGAACTTGTTCCCTGACCCATTTCTGGCAGCAACAAACTAAGAAATTCCCGGTACCAGGAGAGTCTTAGTTTCCCACACTCACCTCATGACTCAACTTCCTCACTTACTACTCTGCCACACTGACTTTTTAATCTACCTGTTCCACTCCTATCTCTCCCTCTGCAATCTACTTGTTCCACTCCTATCTCTTCCTCTTTCTCAATCTATTAGCCCCGTCCTCTCACCATCTAATCACATACTAAATTGCCTGCTACCAACCCATCCAAAGAAATTGAACCTCTTCATTCACTCTCTCAGTCTCCCCACTGAGTCAATCCCTCCTGCCCAAGGACCTTCCCACAGGTGCCTGGACCAGGGATCCCCTCCTTCCCCCTGGGTCAAACCCTCCCGGGGTCCCCACTCATTCACTTTTCTTTCATTTCCCTCCTTTCCCGGCCGGCCTCCTCTCGGACAGCGTGAAAACGCGGTACTGGGAGGTCCCACTCGCTTCAGGGGTCCGGGACTGCCCAGCCCCCATCTCAGACACTCCACACACACTCACACATGCATACAGCCGCCCCCCGACCCAAAACCTCATGATATTCACAGCCTCCTTTTCTCACAAGGGTCTTCGTGCACAAAGCAGTTTTCTATGGGTACTCTCTCTCCTACAAGCCAGCACTCTGATGGGAGCCTTTCTTGCGCACTCTGAAGAACTAATTTGCTTATGCATTATTGTAAAAAAGACCCTCTTTTCCCAAGGGAGAGTGGTCTAGCCTTGGGACCACTTAAAAGTCTGGTGGGGAGCTCCTTCCCAGAAGCTATCCACCTCCCTGGATTTAAAAGAGTCCCGGGTATCGGCACCAAAATTGTTACGTTTGCTCAATTATCCCATCATAAAAAAGCCAAACAGTATTAAAAGTAGTAACAATTTTGATTGAATAGTTAAAATAAAAAAATTAAAATTTGATACAATATAATTTGATAAAAATAAGAGATAATTTGGTTCCAATAATAGCGCATAAGCAAACGATAACCGCGGGGTACGGAGGGCAGAGTTCTGGGACTCTTGCCACCTCACGTACAAGCTTGCCAAATGAAAATCACCCCTTATACGTCATGTGTCAATACCATCTCTTCTCATTTTCGGTTCATCATATCTCTATCTCCGCCCTCATTACCACCCTTATCACACATGCGCCACCACTCGGTTTGGTGTTCACACAAGTCTTTGGGGGTCCTTTTGGATGAAGACCTCTCCTCTTCCTCTTTGTCTTTTAATTCACCTTTGGGTTACACATGCGCATCAAGCCAGTACAATGTAAGCCAAGACTAACGTATCACTGCATCTACATATCAAGGCAATAAATCCCTTATAATTAGCATTTTCTGGTACCCAACCAGGTTCTTCGTCATTTTTAGCAACTGTATCTTCAGCTTCTTTCCTGTGGTCCTTGAGAACATCTGCTGGGAAGGGGGCGGGGGGGAGGTGTAGTAAACCCCTCAGCTTTAGCCAGGGCCCCTTGGAGAATAGAATGCTGACACAGCAGCAAAGAAGTTTCCTGTCTCCAGGGACATCCGCCTTGTACCTTATCCCTATAGCCATGTAAGGCAATATGTTGTTAACCCTACTATTGGTCACTTATGGTCACTCTAACACCTTTGCCATTGGTCAGGATTGGATCCGGGCCAAGGGTATAAAAGTAGCATACTGTACCCCTACTAACTCGGAAGAAGAAGAGCTGAGACCCTTCACGAACCCCTCCAATAAAGCCATACACGTGGAACAGCCGGCGTCTTCTTCTCTCTCTACCGTCTGCTGGAGCCTTAGGCCAAGGGAAAAGCTACCTAGCAAGCAATGCTGAAATCACAAGAGCTGCCTAATCACTAAGAGCTGAATACTCCCTGCTTGCTAGGGCTGTCCTGCGGCCTTGGTCTGAGAGCGAGCTGGCTTCTGGCACCCAGTCCCCTTGGAGACTGAGCTCTGGAGCTGTAATAGCTTGCCTAGGATAAGACCAAGCAAGGCTCATTTTGGGGGGGGTGGAACCCCTCCTCTCCCTCTCCTCCTTGGCATCACAACTTTTAACTATTTTATTATTTTCAAATATTAATTACTGTATCATTATTGATTACTGTTTCAATCTTTATCAGCACAAATCATACCTATTTATCACAGTAATATATCTTGCTAATTCTGCACTTGGAGGAATTACTCAGGTCTGCAGTCTTTATTACACACCCTGTTCTAAAAGACTTTTATACTATTTTCCCTCTCTCTGTGTTTTCACACTTGTTCAACAAGGTTTTCTTTCTAAGAATATTAATCACAATATCCCAAAGGATTAAAAAATGCTTAGGTATTTTTTCCCTAAGTATTTACTAAAGAAAATTAATAATAAAAACCCTGTATGCATGCTGGATGTAAAATACAAAAAGAAATAAACTTGAAAGTTCTCCCAAAAACCTTAGGAAAAAAAACCCCATGTATTCTATAAAACCCAGAGCATTCATCTACAGTATACAAAAATGGGCATGTTCTAGAAGAGAAAATTTGTGCAACGGTTCTGCACAGAATTCTATGCTTTCAAGCTTTTTGCCCTTCAGGGGCAGTGCCATTCTCTGAACTGTAATGCTTTGAGCATGTTCTGCTCACCATGGCAGCTTTCTGCTCTCCCCTGATACAGATCATCCTCCCAGCAAAGGGGGAGTGCAGCCACCACTACTCGCAGCACCTTCCCACACAGCAAGAACCTGAAGGAGAGAGATGGCTTTCACCAGCTGCTGCGGGTTCTAACAGTGCCATCTCTTAGCTGCCGAAAGCCTGAATTTCTGTGTTGCAGTGAGTTAGTTTATTGAGTCAAATGTTCTGTTATATAGTGGTATGCTCAAGTGCTCCCCGAGTTATTACAGTTAGCTTCTCCCCTATCTTATGCCCTCCTACCCAAGTGTCCCTCGAGGAATCCCCTCCCTCCTCACCAGATTTTTCCCTGTCTGTCAAGACAACCCAGCCCCTTTGCCCTATCCATCAGCCCAAACCCTACCCTTTGTTCCAGAAAGTTCCCTGTCCCTCACCCTAAGATCCAATCCCTATGCCAACGCTCTCTCCTCCCCTTGTTCTGATTTGTTGTAGCCCTCAAAACCACACCCCAAGAGTCACTTATTGGTTACTGTATGGTGTCCACTCCCTGTTTTGAAAGATTTTAAAAATCTGGTCACAGAGATGTTGGGGTTTTTTTCAACATCTGTTCCCTTTGGGAATTCTTGCCTGCACGACCTTCCCCCCGCCTCTCCTGATGAATTTGCTGCACTTTATGCCGCAGAAGAGCCTCCTCTGCTTCCTTCATTCGGTCCTCCAGGGTCTCTACTGCTGGGCATTTGGCCTAGAGGTTCTGGCTCAGGCAAAACCCTATCCTAGCCAATTCCCCCCTCTTGCCATTGTCTCTGGAGCATCACAGAGCTAGCCAGGGCTGCGGAGGGCAGTGATAGTGACCCATGCCCTGGCATGTCACAGCCCCCAGAGCCACACCTGCCAGGCCACAAGCCCCAGCCCTGGTGCCCACTGCCGGCCTCAGGGGCTCCTGGGCATCCTCACCCTGAGTGCAAAGGCAGCCTCAGGAGCCTCCAGGGAGCTCTGGATCCAGGCTGCAGACACCCTAAAGCCAGCACTGAAAGGGACATGGATGGGGACTGCAGCTGGATCTTGCAGTGCTCACTGCTCCTGACTACTCTCTAAGTGAACCCAAACCTCATTGGCAGCACCTTGAGCACATTGACCCTGCTCGCCCATCCTGGAACGTGGTGTTCCCACATCCTGCACCAGCCCTTTGCATGGAGTGACCAGCTCCCAGCTACTCTGCTACTTTGGCCTTACTTTCTGTTTGCCGGCAATGAACTTAACAGATACACTCCTGAGAAACCTAGCACAACATTTGCTTCTCAGGAGCTCTTTGGCAAAAAGACTCCACTAATCCCTAGTTTTTGCACAGAGAAGGAGGTCCTGACAAAGCATGAGGCAGAGGCAGGGCTCTGGCATACGAATTCCTGAGCGGCAGGATTCCACCCATTGTCGTTCTAGCTACTTTGCTGATATTTTAGAGCCAGTTCTGGACAAGGGCTGCTGCTGACAGGATAGGAAAACGTGGAGAAAAAAAGGTGCAGGAGACAACAAAAAAAAACCAAGGGGGAAAACCCTTAGAAATACAGAGCACAACAGAAGTCCTTGGAGATGGTTCAATAGAAAATGCCAGCAGCAGTGAGCAGAGCCCGAGGTTGCTCACTGCTACCCCAGGGGCTCCTCAGTCCCCTGCTGGTTTGTGTCTGATGCAGCCCTGCCTGGAAAGGGCTCCAGGCTCTGGTGTTCCCAGCTTGCTCCAGGCTACATTCTTAGCAGCACTGAAAGAAGAGGTGAAACAAAGAGCCATTTTCTGTCCTGCCTGCAAACTCTTCTCCTTCAGTTCCACTGCCAGAGATCATCCCTCTGTCAGCTTGGCACTGTGCCTGCTGCATCCTCGTCCCTGTCCCTTGCATCAGCTGCTGCACATCATCAGCACTCGCTGTCCCACATCATGAACAGAGAGAGCTGTGTCAGAAGAGCAAGGAGTGCATTTTCTTGGCCTTTCTAACAGACACAAGAAGCATGAGTCCAAATAACTTTGTTGTTTGTTCCTGCCCTCCTTTTCGATAACTCTTTTCTGCTTTAATGCAAAAGCCTCTTTTCCTACATGGATGGAATGATCTGGAATTGGCAGTTGCCTCAGGCTGTCAGGCACCATGGGAGTTTTGTCTTGTCTCTGATGAGGATTTGGTGAATTTTCCATTGGTCACTTGGTGGTGTCACCATGGGCTGAGCTCAGTGGCCGACTCTGCTGCCCCCAGGGGATGCATTGGGACGCAAAGCCCCTCAGGGCTGGAATTCGGGGTTGGGTGGGCTCGGAGCGCCCAGGGCCTAGGCCCGTGAGGAGCTGCTGCTGGCGCTGGCTGTGCTCAGCCCGCTGTGCCGAGCAGCCACGGCCATGGAGACACAGGCGGGAGCTGTGGCCGAGGCCGGCAGGCGGCCCGGGCCGGCTTGCAGCTGCGAGGACGCCGGCAGCCTGTGCCCTGAGGCCGAGGCCATGGCGGGCGGTTTGCGGGCAGGGCTTTTCCGAGCCAGCCGTAATGTGCTGCCTCCCGTGTGAGCCCGGCTGCGGCAGAGGCAGGCGGGAGCGCACCGGGGCCGGCAGCGGCGGGCAGAGGCCGCAGAGAGCAGCAGCCCGGCCGGGCCCGCTGCGGAGCGGGATGGAGCTGCCGGGCCGCCCTCGGCCGTGTCTGTGCGCACAGGGCAGGAGCAGAGCCCGCAGCAGAGGCAGGAGCCGCGGCAGGAGCCGGCCATCGCAGCAGCTCGCCGTGCCCGGGGCCGCAGCCGCAGCTCTCCCCTGCCGGCCACAGCAGCGGCCGCTCACCTCCAAGGCTCCGGCGCTTCCCGAAGACGAGGGGCCCAGCCCCCAGCACGCCCTGGAGCCCCGCAGCCAGAGGAGCCGCCGGCGCCGCAAAGGGCAGCGCAGAGAGCGCAGGTTGAGGAGGAGGACATGAGGCTCGCTCTGCGCCGCGCTGGGGCAGCTCTGCCCTGTCAGCCTTTGCCTTGAGCCCTTTGCTTCTTTTCCATGAGCCCTGATCCCCGTCCTTGGCCAAGGGCCCCCGCAGCCCTTTCCAGGGCTGCAGGAAAAGCTGCCTCAGTCACAGACTCACAGAATCACTGGCTTGGAAGACAGACACTTTCAAGATGATCCAGTCCAATCTGTGGCGTAATACCTCAACTAAAGCACGGCACCGAGTGCCACTTCCAGTCTTCTTTCAAAGGCTTGCAGGGATGGTGAGTCCACCAGCTCCCTGCAGGGGTCTGTCCCAGGAAGAACCAAGATAACACTGGGGCCTTCTACCCCCTGGCCCTTGGAGCTCTGGAAGTTTGTCTTTCTGCTTAGGCAAAGGCCATGGAAAAGGACCTGGAAAAGTAGTCACTAATCGAGTAGCCTACAGAGCTCTAAATTGATGGGCAAGGAATACAGAAAAGACAGAAAAGAAAAAAGGCAAAACTCAAATGCCATCAGCAAAGTCTTGGGCATGAGCACATAGCTGCAAAGGGTCTTCTCAGCCCTATTTCTTTTTATTTCTGGGAACCAGAGGAATCCTGCTTGAGCCTCTGGGGAGATGGGTTTGGGAGGTTAAAGTTCATGTCTTTTTTCTCCTTGGGGCAGCTCCTGTTGCTAGCATCAGCTGAGCCTCTCTCCAGCCTGATGCCTGTTCTGATTGTTGCAGCAAAAAAACTCAAGGCAGACAGAAGACACTGACACTTGCAGAGATGTGGCTTTTCCAGTGCCAGCTGTGAGTGCGAGTCAGAAGAAAAACTCCCGAAAGCACAACTCCATTGGAAGATTGCCTTCCTTTTCACTGCGTAAAGAAGCTCTAGATCCACTTGTGAATTGTCAGTTGTTTGTTAAGGATGGGAAGTTTTCTTTCATGATTTTTTTCATGTGGTTTGGAAGTGGATGAGGCTCTTGTTCATTCACAAACTCCAGACCAAAGTGCCTTTGGAAGATGGCCCACGTGGCAGTTTTTGCCCAGCCATGGTACTTGTGGATATAGAAAAGCAAGGGCAATGGTATTTGCAGCCAAAACCCAGCAAAGCTTGGCTCAGCCAAAACATCCTGGGGAGATAGAGGCCTCCAGCTTTTCCTAGAAATCAGCAGAGTTCCAGCCAAATGGTTGTGTAGCACTAAGTGCAATCTCTTTGCCTGCATCAGAGCCTTGCTCAGCTGAAGAAGCAGAAGGATCAGCAAGGAGATCCCAAAGGCCCATCACATCATTTTGATTTTGCTCATCTTGTGTAAGTTTGCAACTAAACGTGTTTGCAGTTGAGCTAATGAGAGAAAAAAAAAGTAAATAGAGGCTTTACGGTGGGGCCATGATATTCCACGAGAGGAATCACCGGTGTGCATTTCATTGGAGCTCTCTCAATCCTATAAAAGTATTGTAGCCCTGATTTAAAATAGGTCGATATGAACCAATTTGGAGAGACAGAGACTAAAATGGCTTATGGGGTTTTTTTTTAAGAGTGAGAAAAACTACCCAAAAGGTGTTGTTTTGTGACATTTTAAAATATACTACCTGAAAATTACCAACTGCAATAAATCAAGAGTTTAAAATGCAGTGTTTAGGTATATGAATAATTAAAACCACAAAAATGTGAAGATATGAATGCATGTTTTCATAAAAATCATGAAATTATAGACCAAAAAATACATCCCCTGAACTACAATGCAAAGGCAGGTAGAACTGTACTTGAATGATCGCTTTTTAGATTGCTGGAGTTTTTTCCTTGTGAGGAGGAGCTAGGGTATTGCTGAAGAAAAGTGGCACCAGCAGGACGGGGCAGCTCCGTGCCGTGCTCCGTGCAGAGGCTGCCAGGGGCTGCCCGAAGAGCGCCCTGCTGCAGCCAGAGCCCTCCTGGCCTGGGGCCCGGGAGCAAAGGGCCAGGGCAGGCACCTGCTCCTCGTCCTGACCCTGCCACCGCTCCCTGCTGCTGCTGCTGCTGCTGCTGCTGCTGCTGCTGCTGCTCTTGAGGGAAAGAGACTCTCCTAAGGCCCCATGAACAAATGCACTTACACAGCCCTGGGAATGCCAGTGAAGGAAACCATGTGTCACATAATGCATGTGTGACCAGAGTCACCCAACACCACCTAAACATGGAATATTTGCACCTCTCTAGGACAGGCAGAAATTGAAAGAATTAACTGGGGACTTGAGGGCAGAAGAGGCCGGAGGAGGAAAACAACTCTGAGGGGAAAAAAACCCACCAGATCTGGAGGGGAAAACATCTCCGCCTGCTCAGAATTGGTCGAGGGAGCATGTCTCTAATCCTCTCCTGAAAGGGATGCTTTAGGTGAGCTTTGCACCTCCAACTGCCTTGGACCAGAGCCAGGAAGATTCAATTATGTAAATGTTACGTAGATAGATAGATAGATAGATAGATAGATAGATAGATAGATCTCATTACTGAAATCTCTCTTTACTGTCCTCTCTGTTGCTACACACATCAGAACTTGGTAGCCAGTGCCCCACTCAACTCCAATCCTGAGATTGCTCTCCTGTTGCTTCAAAAAAGCACACTGTTGGGGAATCTGGAGCATGTAGGTCCTTATGGAATGCAACCAGACCCAGAGCATTGCTTGCAACTGCACTCTTTGTGCATCTGTGGTCGGGAAAGTTCTTCTCTTGGACTCGACCACACTGATGGTGCTGAAGTGGCTGGAATCAGAAATTCAGCCCAGCCCCTCCCAGCTCCTGTGATCTCTGAGCACCAGCTGGAATGCAGGGGCATTGATTTCCTGCTCAATTCCCAAACACAACACACACTGATTGCCTGGGCTGCAGAAACTCACTGGCATTGTTAAGCTCTAGATGATCTGTAAGGCCATAGGGGCTGGCCTAGAACCACAAAAGCTCCTTCCGCATCAATGTCCCTGCACCAAATGATGAGTTCTCATGCAAAAATACTGCATTCCCCAGAAGTGACACCTTGGAATAGAAAATTGGAGCAGAACCAGTCCCAGTGCTGTATAAGGGCAGGAAATAATTGCGAAAAGAACCTTAGCTGGGAGAAAAAGAAAATGAATAAGCTTCCTCCTCCAAGTAAAGCAAAAATAACAATAAAAAAAGGAGAGGGAAAGTCAAGTCCAAAAGTGGCTAAATATTTGAATGCACTGAGGAGATTCTCAGGAGACTCCCATTGTGCAGGCTAAAGCTCCCTCAGCACCTCCTCCCTGGCCTTGTGCTGCACCCCCTTGCCCAGCTCCCCTGTCCTTCTGTGCACACGCTGCAGCCCCTCCATGACTTTCTGCTTCCCAGGGCCCACAGCTGCACACAGCACTCCAGCTGTGGCCGCAGCGCTGCCCAGCACAGGGCCACGCTCACTGCCCTGCTCCTGCTGCCCCACTGCTGCTGGCACAGCCACCGTGCCCTTGGCCTTCTTGGCCCCCTGGCCACACGCTGCCTCATCTTCAGCTGCTCACGGCCGCCAGCCCTGCGTCCTTTTGGCCCACGCAGCTCCCCAGCCACAAAGGTGCCCATTTCCCTTCAGATACTGCAGGCACCATGGTATTGAAGTGAAGGGGAGAACGACCATCCTGGTAATGCATCGAACTCCAACTTTATTGATCAATCAATCACCTTAAATAACAGTGCTAATGAACGCCATGAATATTCTGTAATCCAATGTCATGATAGGCTAACAGAGAAATTTCTAACCACTCCCTTTGTTTTAGAATACCTACAATTGTTTATTAAAGACAGAAACCAAAACAGAAACCAGAAACTAAAACAGAAACTAGTGTTCCCAAAACCTCTACATCTGTTCTCAGGATAACAGGCCTTCCCAAGGACGGTGTTCTGCTTGCATGGGAAGACAAGCTGAGAACTTTATTGTTTATAGAATGATGCCTGAGAGAGTCTAATTGTTTATACAAGTCAGAAGGCTGAGAACTGTTAGAAACGGCCTTACTTTTCCCTTATACTTTTCTCTCAATTTTATGTCTCATGGCCTTTTCTTTAAGTCATTCTCCGACATTTCCCCCGTTTTTTCTTTTTAAGAAAGGAGGTTAGTTTGCAGGTTTTTTCTATTATCTTACTATTTTTTGAATGCAACAAGGTAAGATAATGGTGAAGTTTTTCCTCATAGAAACTCTTGTGGAGGAGACATTACCAGATGTCAAGAGAAGTGCAGACCCCGCTCTGCCAGGGCTCAGCTGCACCAAAGGCCTGAGGATAAACAGGACACTCAGTGTCAGAAATGTGATCCTGCGGAGAAGGATCAGAACCAGTGCTCAGAGGTGGAATAATGATAACTTGCTTAAATAACAAGATCCACCCTGCGCCTGGGCTGGTATTCCATTCCAGGCTCTATCTCCGCAAATTAAAAATATCCCTGTGGGTAATTTCCTAGGTGTCATAATAGTAGAGCCTTTACTCTGGTTATAAAGCTATTTAGACACTATTTCCAGGTTTAGAGATGAATCCAGAGTAGCCCATGTCTGTTTATGCTGACTCATCCTTTGGAAATTAGAGTAATCAAAGCTGAACTGCAATTATTTAATGCTTGATTGGGATCTCTTCTTATAGGGCCTACAACAGAATGTTGTGTTAAAGGCACCAGTTTTCTACATCTTATTGAGGCTATATATGATGTACTTTGAGCTTTAACCCCTTTTCAAAATACACTGTACCTCCCACTGATAATAAGCTAAGATTTTTGCTCATGAGATTTATAAAGGTCTGAAGCTGAAGCAGTGTTTAGCCCTGTCTCATTCCGTAGTGCCTGCTCCCAATTATGTTCCCAGATGTGCCTATAATTACAGGTGTGGCACCATAAATGAAAAAGTAACAACTGATCACAACCCCCACAACACAGTGCAACCCAAGCAGCACAATTTGGGCTGTGACATTCAAGACAGTCCTCTTTTGCCAGTCCTCGTATATGTAAAGATGATAATGATTCAATAATGTCAATCAGTTCTCTGGTCGTCCGGCAACGGCGTGTTAAGGCCTTATCAGGCATTGCACAACAGGTGGTAATTGGACTAAGAAAAGAAAGCTGTTAACTGTTTTCATTCATGCAACCTGGAGAGACGTAAACAAGCCTGAAAATGATTCTTTCTGTCCTTGAAGTTATCACATCCACCTTTTTTCATGAGCTTCCCAGAAATGTTCAAAGTCAGTTTTCAGTTTGTAATCCTTTAGTCATTTGGCTCAAATGGCATCAACTGGGTGATTTTCAGTCCTTTGTTAATTTGGAGTGGTGAAAAGTAGTATGCATTTAAAGCACTTAAAATATTTAACTTAACAGACTTATTTGCAAATCATGTAAAATCACTTAAATCTAATTCAAACTTAACAGAATCTAACTTAACTTACTTAATAATACTTAACAAAAATTAATTTTCTTTAAATCCCACACAACTCAAACCTATATATAATTTAAACTTAAAAGACCTCGAACCCAACCGAAAACAAGCTTAACAAATTTAACCTTAACATTTAATGGCACTTAATCGATAACTTAACTTAAACTACTTAATAACAAATAAAACCTACTATAGAAATAAAATATAGCATTTACTATAACTTACTTACAGGCCTGATTCTAAAATACTCAACCAAAACAACCTTTCTCACGTCTTTGCTGCAGCATTTATACCAAAAACACACTCACAACATCTCACTCATACAATCAATCCAACACATCTCAACATTTTTAAGCTTTTCAAAACACAGCTTTAAAGTCTAATGTTCCACCGGCCCAGCCATCCGGGCTTCTGATGTTCAAAGTCTCTGGTAATACAGGTGTTTCCAAGACAGCATAACCAATGCCGAGCCAAATCGGCCGAAACCCGACTCTTGCATTCATTCACGCCGACTTCTGCTTTACAGTCTGTGCTGGGGAGAACAAAAGATCTCTCTAACTTAGGTGAAAAACATCCTGACAGCAATAGTCCTTGGTGTCGCTTGTTTAGTTTCACTAATCTTTTAATTGCAATAGGAATCTTTTCTTTTGTTGACAAGAGTCACAGTTATTACGGCTGTTAGATCTTAAACTGTAGCTTTTGCCGGCTACGGGGCAGAGGGAGAAACGCTCCCGCTCGAAAAAGCACTCTGAAGTCAGAATCCGCTAAGGAGTGTGTAACTAGCCCTGAAAATGGACGGCACTGGACACTCACCAGAGCCCAGAAAAGATGTTGGTCGATCTAAACAGCAGGACGAAAACTATCAATGCACAGCATGATTGCTCCTCCATCACCTGCTCTCTGATGTCCAGTCACTGTTCCCAAGCAGCAACTGGCCGCCCGTGGACATCTGGCCCCCAGTTCACACATGAGGGCGATGCGGCTCCGGTCGCTCCCCCCGCGGCGCTCTTTGTTCACTTTCGGCGCGGCTCTCGGGGTGGCACGGCTTGGTTTCTGCGGCGGTGGCTCCGCTCTTGGGGCGGCGCGGCTGCTCCCGCACAGTGGCTCCGCTCTCGGGGGCGGCGCGGCTCGGCTCCTGCGGCGGCGGCTTTTGATCTTCCCGCCGCTGCCTCCGCTGCGCCCATGCCGAGTTCGGAGTAGCACAGCACTGCAATTCTACCATAAATCACCGAATTCACACATTTCCATTAATCCGTAAACCATATGGAAAATCCCTTTACCGTAACTATAAGTCCAAAGTCCTGTTGAATCCTTCTGCTAATTCATCTCTGCTTTGCGCTGCGGGTCACTCCCTTCGCAGCGGTTCAGCTTCGCCCGCGGTGGCTTCCTGTGGTGTCGGGTTGAAGGCTTCCTGTTGCGGGGGATTAGGGGCAGGAAAAGGTACCGATGATGCAGCGATGACTTCTGTTGGTGCTTGGCATTCCCGGCGCAAGCGGCCCGTGCCTTCGCAGCATTTCGTGCGGCCCTCTTTATTTGATGCTGCAAACGCAGCGGACGTTTGAAGAGGTGCAAAAGCGGCTAACACCTGACTCTGAGAGGACCTTGCCTGTTCTTGCAAACCTATTCCTATCTGTTTAAGTGCATCTACCACAAAAGCCTGCTGGCCAGTAGGAATGAGCGCCATTCTTTCTAATGCTTCCTCGATAGTCCAATTTGCACCTAGAGTGTTAAGTATGTTTCTAGTAGCAGAGTTACAATTTTGAATACAACACTGTTTAAGGAGAGCCTTGCGCATAAATTCTGCTACTCCGGCTCTCTCAATTGCAGCCGCAGCTCTATCAACAAAAGCGCCAAAGGTCTCATCTTTGCCTTGCTTAATTCCCATATACACTGGTACCCCTCCTGGTTCCTTTACCTTATCTATCGCGAGTCTGACTAACCGCATTGCCTCCCGGCACTTTTCCGGACCTATTAAAACTTGTGCATCAGTACGAAGAAAAGGTCCCAGCCCCATAAGCTCATTAATAGTGATACCATGCAAGGGATCCCCCGGCTGTCTTTGAACTGCCACACACTCATTAGCTAAAGCTTGCCAGTGGGCGTTAAACAGCAATTGTTGATGTTGAGTAAAAATTAATTTAACTATCCCACGACAATCATTAACAAGAAGGATACTGGTGTCAAAAATATAATCGAGCATTTGCTTAGCTGGTTCACTCTTAAAGCCAAACTGACTAACAGTAGCTCGCAACTGAGATAACAGCTTCCAGTCAAGAGCGCTAATTGTGGCTTGAAAACCTCTTCCAGGCTGGGGGTTAAAGACAACCGGACAAGCCAGTTCTCGAGCCGAACTTATCAGCTCTTGATCTCCCTTGTCAATTGCATCTTTGGCCAGGGCAGCCCACGCGTCCCGTCTTTCCCTCGCAATCGCCGCCGCCAAGCCGATTTCCGACCCAGGGACCGGCTGATTGCTTGTCGGGAACGGAGTACACGTATCTGGCCCCAGCTGCTGAGACGCAGCAGGTACGGGAGAGTCAGAGGTGCTCTGTGTAGCCTGCGGCAAAGCAGACAACAGGGCACCCCGCGGAGCTTGGCTCGTTAGGGGGGGCTGCGACGCGGGTACTAAAGCCGTCTGCGTAGCCTGGTTTGTAGGCTGGCTCGTAGCCGGGCTTGTAGGCTGGCCCGTTAAGGGGGGCTGCGCGGCGGGCAGCGAGGCGGACTGCGCCTGGCTCATAGTATGACTCATAGCCTGGCTTTCCGAAGGAGGTGGTGAGGCAGGTAATAAAACTGTCCGCGTCGCGGGGCCAAGAGGAATTCCCGCGTTCTTATCAAATTCCCTATCTTGATCACATTCTTTGTTACGATCGTAAGCGGCAGTAGCCTGGTGAGCAGCCCTTTTTTCAGCTTGAATCCGCAACAGTTCGGTGTTAACGACCCGCCATAATTTACCCCACTTCTTAGCAGTTTTATCATCATCTAACGTAGCCTGCCACAATAAATCACCAAATCTACGCCACTCCAACAATTCGTGAACTGTGTGAGGATTTATAAAGATCCCCCTTTCTAGGCCATAAACTAAAAGACCCGGTAAATCTTTCTGTAAATCTAGTCCCTTAATTTGCCGTTTTTGCAAAAGGGTAATAAAAAGTTCGTATGCGGCTTGCCTTTCCATACCTATGTGCGCACGTTGCAGCTCTTCAAATCAAGGTCGCGGCCGCATGTCTCGGACGAGCCTATCTGTATAGTCGCTCGCAGCGCGGCGCGGGCCGGCGGGTTACCCTCCGCTTTGTCTTCCGCGCTTTTTCGCCGTTCCGGCTGCAGTTTCGATCTTACGGAACCCGAACCTGGCTTCACTTCGCGTGGCGTTCGCTTCCCCGTGGTGTTCGCTATCACGGTCGGAGGTCACCATATATTGAAGTGAAGGGGAGAACGACCATCCTGGTAATGCATCGAACTCCAACTTTATTGATCAATCAATCACCTTAAATAACAGTGCTAACGAACGCCATGAATATTCTGTAATCCAATGTCATGATAGGCTAACAGAGAAATTTCTAACCACTCCCTTTGTTTTAGAATACCTACAATTGTTTATTAAAGACAGAAACCAAAACAGAAACCAGAAACTAAAACAGAAACTAGTGTTCCCAAAACCTCTACATCTGTTCTCAGGATAACAGGCCTTCCCAAGGACGGTGTTCTGCTTGCCATGGGAAGACAAGCTGAGAACTTTATTGTTTATAGAATGATGCCTGAGAGAGTCTAATTGTTTATACAAGTCAGAAGGCTGAGAACTGTTAGAAATGGCCTTACTTTTCCCTTATACTTTTCTCTCAATTTTATGTCTCATGGCCTTTTCTTTAAGTCATTCTCCGACACCATGGCAAGATGGCCTTCCTGTTCTATAATCACATCTTCTAAGTAGACATCATAAAGTTTGATAGGAACAGAATTCTAAGGGACTCTGTTTAAATTAAAATGGCCTAATTCAACTGTACAGGAAGTCCCTCCTATGTATATATTCCACCCTATCTGCCATCAGCAAGCAAGGTTCTCTCTGCAAAATTAGGTTTGTAGTTCTTCAAAGCTCTGATATAGAAATCAAAAAATATCCATTTCTGCCTTTGTTATTTTTCTTGCAGGCATGAAAATGGATTTTCTTTTGCCCTTCCTAGCTGGCCCTCTACAGTCTGCTGCTAGTGGCCAAGCTCACATCTTCCTCTACAATTCTTAAGCACCAGGAACATGAAATGTCCCTTTCTCACTCACCTCACGGTTCTTCAGCACTGCTGAATACACGCTTCAGGTGTCCTGTAGTGGGAAGGGAAAATGAACCAGATGCTCTCATAAAACTGCCTGGGCTGCTGAATCCCACAGAACGAGTCATCCCAAACAGGGATGATTTCCCGTTTCACAACATGCCTCCAGGAGACACATTTCATTCACACAGCCAGCAAGGGATCAGGACAATATTCTTGCTTGTGCCTACACTTTGGCCTGTTTTGCCAGTAAATGAATACAAATATGACCAAGAAAATGCAAATTCTTCTTTAACACTCAATGCTCCTGTTCTACCAAAGACATAAAACAGCTTCTGAAATCCTCTCCTTCAGGTCCTTTTTTGTTTTTTTCAGTTACATGCACTAATTCTCATTAACTTGCAGGAAACAGTTGCCCAGAAAAGCTTTCCAAAATTCCCCTGAGCAGCGGCAGTTCGATTTTGGAAGAGCACAGCAGCACCTCTAGGGTTCAGGAGCAGACACTCACTGCTTTAGAGTTTGCACTTCCTTTCAAAGGGAATAACTATTTTAGCACTCAGTAAAAGGTTATTAAGTTAGACAGTCAAATTCTTTCATGACAAAATTTAAAAAGAAATAAGCTTTCTCTGAATTCTGGGAACAACTGCAGAGTTTTTAGAAGGCCTTCCAAGAAGCTCTGCCAGTCTACATTTTCAAAGGTGTCCTGCTTGACCCAGCAACCTGAGGAAATGACAGACTCTGCTGCCACAGACTCTCCCGTGGAGGGAACGGAGCCCTGCAGGTTCCCCTGCAAATGCTGCCCCTGTGGCTACAGACACCCCCTTTTTAGCTGAACCTCTTGACAGGAGCTTTACCAAACCACTGGCATCCTAATGCTCTTTCTCTTTCAAAATCAGAAACTCAGCCATCAAGAAAGAGCAGGAAGACATACAAAAGTCAGGTTAGGATACACCCTAGCCTAAGTAGAATTGAAACCTGTACTTATGAAAGAAGTGTGTCACATAATACGTGGAAAAACAAACACCATAAGCAGCAAAAGCTGCCGTGGCCAGATGGTGAAACATGGTAGCAGTGTTGTGGGAGTTCGCCACAACAAAGGAAAACACAAGACTCCTGTCAGTGGGCAGCTACCCATTTACAAAGGCGCCAACCAGGAAAGTTCTCCTGATGTGAGCAAGCACTAGGGCTGCTCTGACACTCAGGCCTTCCGTGCACCAAGGCAACCTTCTGATGTCACTACGACAAGGTGGCAACCGTGCCCTGACATCACAAAGGGACAGCTCTCTGTTGGTCTGTGAGGTTATGCAAAGCAATAACCAACATTTCCTACAGCAAACACAAAAGAGCCTGGGAAATTCTTCTCTGTCACAAAGCAGCAAAAATTCCCCTCATGGGCCAAACCCTGTTGTTCAGGGGATCCAAGAGGAACTCCAAGAGTGCCCCAAGCACCTACAGCCTGTACCCCAGCTGAGCACTCAGATGGGACACAAGCAAAGGAAACCAGACCAAGACAATGGCCCACAGCATTGCACATGTGAGAAATGACTCTCACTTTTAAAATTTTAAAGATTTAGTAAACCTCAACAAAGGACTGACTAAGGAAAAATTGCAGCATTGGGAGTCTCTGTGACTAGCAGCCATGTGCTCATCTACAAAAAGGATGCTCTGCCTTTTATACCCTTAGCCCCTCCAAAAGTTTTGTCAATCAACTCTCTCTCTGCTGTCCATTGGCGGAGATTACTTTCTTGCATCCTGACTGGAGGTCAGGTGTTGTTACACCCTGCCTGCTGGTCACAAGCCAGCCCTCCCCAAATGCCCTGACTACCAAGGCTATTACAAGGGGGACGAGAAAGAGGACTATGTGAGGATATATTACAATACCATCACTACACATTTGAACATCCACATAACATCTGCTTCTTTAATTGTCAGAACCAACCATTGCATTACTTGTCTAGAACACACAGAACCAGGAGAGAAGCCACTGTTGGCATCACAGCTGAAATGCTTCCTAACAAATCTCCCCACATGTTTGCACCTTTATTGGACACACCAAGGGCTCCGCTGCGGGTACATCTCTGCCTTTCTTCCCCTTTGGCAGCAGTCGAACTGGCAGCATCTGCCCACCAGCAGCAGCTGCTCCAAGCTGGGAACGCCACTGGCGGTGCTGATTTCCAGAGGCTTCTGTGTGCCAGGGGAAGCCAAGGCATGAGCGGGTTCAACGGCGCTGGCGCTGCTGCTGCTCTGTGCCAGAGACCCCGGCTGGGCAGGGCACGGTCCCCACTGTGCTGCGGGCTCCTTCTGCTGCCACAGCTGGGCACACCTGGCAACAAGGCATGACGACTTGTGGGCAAGCCAAGGAGTTTCTGGGGCTGCACTGCTCTGCACACACCCAGGACACCTGCAGCACAGAATTTTAACCCTCAAACAGGTAAATCAAAGGGAAACAGCTGGAAAAGATTTCATTTTGACCATTCTTACCTGCTCAACATAGGTCTTCAAAATGAATGTTACCAAGCAGGGCCCGATCCCTGCTGCCAGCTCAGGGTTAGAAGAGAGGCAATCCTTGATCTCAGCATTGGGTGTGTGGGGAATCACTTCCCTAACACATGCACCCCCAGCAATCTCACTTACTGCTTTGTATCCTTGGATCTAAGACATATTCACTACTTTGCTGAAACTCACAGGCTAAATATTCCCCCAAATTATTTGATTTACTCATTGATACTTATTGACTTATTGATACTTAAATCACTTCTCCAAATTTACTGTCATGAAAATAGGAGCGTCCTGTAGATCCCTGCCGGTCTTTGACAGGGGTTCAGGAGGAGACCCATGCACAAAATAACCCAGGACAAAACTGGGATTGGAAAGCAAATTCATTCTATTTGTTGCAGTAGCAAATAATACATACCAAGCCCTGGATTCCTAAAAATTTGCTGAGCAGGAGAAGGAGATGGAGCGTGGTGCTCAGCAGCAGGGGCAGGTAGGCAGTGCACTTTCAGGACATCCCCTGGATCAAAACGCTGTGCATCTCATCCTTCTCACCCTTCCAGCTCAGAACCAGGCCTTACATCTCCTGCTCAAGAGTGGAATTTCCCAGTTATGGCATCGGCTCACACATGGCTGACATGTGAGATGAGGCCAATGAATCAAAGATTTAAAAGAACTGGAAGAGTTAACATTTTAGTAAGATTTAGTTTGGGGGAAAGAGTATAGCAAGAAGAGTAGAAATAATAAGGGATGGTTAATTTTTAGCAGATAAGGTAGTTAAGGCTAGGCTAATATATCACTTGCCTGTCTTTACTATGTTTAAAGAAGCAGGATGGGATGCAGATTTCTTTGTGACAAAGAAGAGGACTGTAGCCTGCACCTGGGCCCCAAAACTTCAGCTATAGCCAAGGGGTGCGAAAGCCTGCCAACAGGTCATAAGGAAAGAGGTCAAATTGAGGAAGACATCTTGGCCTTCATCAGAAGGAGACCATTTGCCACTTTAAAAGCCACCAACCCATTTGAAGTGAAAGAATCCGCAAATGTGAAGGAACTTTGGACTCAGTTATAATACATTTGAATACAAAGGGAGCAGGTGGGGTTACCTAATGAATATGTATTAATAATTTTGGGAATTATATTAATATGTAAGACTTTTTTAGATAGTAGAGAGGCAGTGATTCTTCACACATGTCTTTAGGAGACAACTCCTCGTGTGCCTGGCTGTAATAAACATACCACCTTCTACCTTTAACTGTGGTGAGTTCTATTCCACACCTCATTTGGTGACCGCAGCAGGAACGCCTCTCTGCTCCAGCGAGAACAACCGAGCTCTGGATGTCTCTGGGTGCTGCCAGGACATTCCTTTCCTGGAGGCACCTCCGCTCTCGGCTGTTCCTCGTGGGCGACAGACAAGACTGCTGGGACTGAGGAGAAAGGGAACGTTTAACTCTGTATAAAGTAACCTGTAAGGCATACACAGGGGAAGGGCTGTTCACAAGTCACACAGAGATGTCCTGTGCACAACGTACACCTGTACCGTTTGGGTTTGGGTCTGGCTGCTGGCAGAAAGCATTTGCTGTGTCAATAAGGACCTGCTAGCAATTCTGGGGGTGAATTGAGCAAATCCTGTTTTATTGCTGCAATTTTTCCTGTGTGTTGTAATTGTGGTTGTGTTTTAAGTGTGTGAATGTTTGAGGAAGATGATGTGGATGGATCTGTTGTGATTTATGGTGTGTGTTGTGTTGAGAAAAGTGAGCACTCTGTCCCCTCGTAAAGAGATACTCCTTTTCCCGTGAGCCTGTGTGTGTGGACTTTCTAATTGCAGGGGTTGGTGCTCCCTGTTGACACCTGGTGCTTGGGTATGCAGCGGGGTTGAGTGGTTTTTCTCCCACACTGTGGTCATTTGGGACTGCACGGTTGTGTTTGGGGAGATTTTAGGATTTTGTTTGCAACAAGTGCAGCAATTTATGCAGAAAACTACAGTGTGGTGATTTATCATGTTGAACTATGGCAGTTCCTTTCTACCACCCCCTTCCCCAAGGGTTTAAAGTCTTCTGCCACGAGGTGGACGCTCTCTTTCCTCCCCTGGACATCCTCTTTCCTCCCTTGGACACTCCTTTTCTCTCCTGGAGCTGTTCTCCATTAAAGCTGTGGGATTTTGGTCCCGGGAAGAGAAAGCGCCTCTCGTCTTTTGCTTTTGTCCTTGTCAGTGTCACTGGGTCCACAGCTCGCCAAACTGATCCCCCACGAGATGAAAACTGACAAATGGTCCCACATACACAGCTCAAAAATTGGCCACATTTTTGATGGACTGGGGTGTTCGCCACACTTTTGGAATTCCCTATTCCCATACAGGTCAGGAAATTGTTGAAAGGACGCACCACACTCTAAAACCCATTCTGGATCAACAAAAGGGGGAATGGCCGAAGCAATACCCCAGATGAGGTTGAGCAAAGCTTTAGACGTCTTTATGTTTCGAATAGCTCATTTGCAGGACCTAATCCTCCAATTTTTAGGCACTTTTCAAACAGCACACAGGCAAAATTGAAAGAAAATCCTTCAGTTTTGATCAGAAACCTTCAGTTAGGACAAATTGAAGGACCATTTGCACTAATCGCTTGGGGCAAAGGGTATGCTTGTATTTGCACAGGTGCTGGACCTAAGTGGGTCCCCACGAAGGATGTGAAAGAGCACAGCGACAATTCCACCAGCAGGGAAATGAGCACGCAGACGTGAGCTGCACGGAGAAGCTACGTTTCATGCCAGACATTCCCTGTTCAACCTGTGAAAGCTACAAATCTTGAGTTTGATGTTGATTTTTGGACTGTGGAAATGGTTTGTATCATAGAGCTCTTTCAGCAAAAGCGTGGTGTCCATTGTGTTCCGAAGAATTCTAAGATATCCAAATTTGTAAAAATTGAAGGTTAGTGCCCTATAGTTGGCCAGTCCCTGAACAAGTGCTAAAAGATTTGCTTGAGAACTGAAATAGATGGGGAAGCTTTTGCCAAAAAACAGCTGAACAGGAACACCGAGTTTGATCAAATGATATACTGGCGCTTGTTGGTTTTGCTTGCTTGCTTTTGCTGTGCATACATGCCTGTAGATCAACCAAAAATGAATGTTTGCCTTGCTTTAGCCAAGTCAGCAGGCTCAGACACCATGTGTTTGACCAATTTGAGCCCAGACAAACCCTTTGCAACCTGTTTGGTCGGTGTGCCTGTGCCAGGCAAGGAGTAGCCAATACCCAATGGTGACAAATATTGGTGTGAGGCTGCCAACGAGACCAATCCCATAACCAGCTGGCATCACTGGGCCCCTGATCCTCTTAAAGCACCTTCTGAACTCAAGAATTGGAATTCCTGGTTCATTGGTGATGGAATTTTGTGCTGAGTTTCAGTACCAGGGAGATCCACAGTTAAATGTTACTCCCCATCATCCTGAGGACAGATACTCAAGTTTGTCATGCAATTGTACTACCCCAGTGCCCCCTAAGGGTGAAACTGCTGACGAGTAGATGACCTAGATGAGTCCCCATGACAATAAGCAACAGAATATTGGCTCATTTGTGGAGATAGAGCCTGGCAGGACATTCCCTCAGAAATTAAATGTGGCCCATGTAGCATCAGACAACTCACTGTGATAGCACCTAGTGTTAAGTAAGCCATCAAGAGAAAACACAGAGAAAAAAGATGTGCCCATCATTAAAAAGAAAACTGTAATAGCAATTTCAGACCCTAGGGCCCTGCAAAATGAGGTACATCAACTTGATTTCTCCGTCAACTTGCCTCGGGCGAGGCATGAAACCACTATACCGATTGGGGTGTTGTCTGAAGAAAGAAGACAGTGCTACTTCCATTGCAATTAGTGACATGATGACTGATGTTAGTGCTGTCAGACATGCAACTTTACAGAACAGAGCAGCAATTGATTTTCTTTTACAGGCACATGGACATGGTTGTGAGGAATTTGAAGGATTGTGTTGCATGAACCTTTCTGATCAATCTGAATCCATCCACAAAAGCATACAAAAGATGAAAGATTTGACAGCTCCAATTAAGGAAGATGGTGGGTCATGGTTAGATGATTTGTTCCAAGGACAGAGCTTTGCACCTTGGCTAAGGGAACTTTGTAGAATAGGTCTCTGTAGCAGAATGAGGCCTCTGTCGGGGATGAGGCATTTGTCGGTAAGGGAAAACTCGGACACTCAATAGGAGTGATAAGCAAGTTCCGTTTATTGAAGAGAGCATCAGACACCTATACAGCAAGTAATAAGCTTATGAATATTCTGTAAGCCAAGCAAACTATTGGTTAAACTATACCATCAACTCTTCCTCATTCCTTTGGGCCTACATTCCCTATTTCCCACGTCTCTCTGTCTACTTGTTATCATACCCAGCTAGGCCCAAGGACACGCTATCTTGCAGGTGCAAAACTCAAACTAGCTGTGTTCGGTACTTTCTCAGCTCCTGGTTGGCTAACAAGCAAATGTCTACGTGACCTCTGTCATGTAGCCATTTCTCCAAAATTCCCCTGTTTTCTTGTTGCACAGGCAAGGTTTGATGGGTTAACTGCGTCATACTCTTTGCAATACAAGAATAGGCAATTCTAACAACTATTACATTACAAGCAGTGTTCTCCACTAGCAAGGTTTCTCTCTTACAAGGGATCTAAGCCAGGGAGACAAACCGAAAAGGCTATCACTATTTATAGGATATGCCATAAGACAGATACAAAAAGGATTCTATGCTGCTACAAGGCTCAAACAAAACTCAGGTGTGCCAATACAACCTACAAAAATAAGCTACAGGAGCAACATGTGCGCAGGTTTCATCTGCGTCGATTGTCTGGTAAGTTTGCTTTCCATTCTCAAACAGCAGATATACTTCAAACAGGAGTGGCTCTACTCACAAATGCTTCTGATTGTCTTTTCTAACTAGAGTTTCTCTGATGTTCACGACAACACCTTGCACAAAAGTCATAAAATAAATGCCTAGCATAAAAGCATAAATCTGTATAACATCACTTAAACTTAATAGCACTTAGACTTAAAATACTTAAACTTAAAATATTTAAACTTAACAGAACTTAACATCACTTAAACTTATCTTTACTTAAACTTAACAGAAATTAATCTCAACGAACTTTAACTTACCATGACTAAAGTTTAACAGACCTTAACCTTAACAAAACTTAGCCTTAACAGAACTTAAACTTAACAGATTTTCAAATCAACAGAACTTACATGTAAAATCACTTAAATTTAACAGAACTTAATTTTAACAGAAATCAACTGACTTTAAATTCTACATAACTTAATATAATTTAAATGTAACAGAATCTAACTTCACTTAAACCTAATAACACCTAAATTTAACAGAAACTAAACTGAACAGCACTTAAACCTAACAGGACATAAACTTAACAAAACAACCTTAACAGTATTTAACATTTATTGGCACTAAATAGATAATTTAACTTAAACTATTAGCAACAGATAGAACCTACTACAGAAATAGAATAGAATGTAGAATTTACTATAACTTACTTACAGGCCTGACTCTAAAATACTAAGCTAAAACAACTTCTTTCATGTGTTTGCTACAGCATTTTTACACTTGAATGCACCTAAACATAAGGAGTTTGTCCAAGGTATAGCTGTGGAAAAATTCTTTTGAATTCAGTGCTTGCTTTTACATCTACTACATCCAAGCAAAGCTCAAAGAATACAAAAAGTACACTTATTACATCTTGCTTATACAATCGCTTTAACATGTCTTTAACATTTTTAAATTTTTCAAAATACAATTTCAGAGTTTGATATTCCACCGACTGAGTTATCTGGGCTTCTGATGTTAAAGTCTATGTTAATACAGGTGATTTTAAGGCAGCAATAATGGATGCTAAGCCAAATCGGCCGAAATTTGGCCCACGCATTCACTACTCATTCTATTTCACAGTCTCTGACAGGAAGAACAAAACTTAGGTGAGGAACGTCTTGATAGTAATGCTCCTTGGTGTCGCTTATTTATTATCACTGGTTTCTTAATTGCAGTAGGGATCTTTTCTTTTTTTGACAAGAGTCACATTTATTACGGCTGTTAGGTCTAAAACTGAAACTTCTGCCGGCCGCGGGGCGGAGGTGGGAAAGTAGTCACGCTTGGAAGGCCCTGGGATTGGGCCGCTGCTGCTCGTGTCGCTGTGGTGCAGTGGGTTAACGGAGTTGCTGCTGGACGCAACGCAGCATTTCGGCGGCGCGAGTCGCAGCCCCACGGCAGTGGGCCCCCCCGCACCGTGCTGCGCCCTCTTTGCGCCGTCGCTGCCGTCGCTTCAGGCTGCCAGCAGGGCACGGCGGCCCCCACCACGGGCTGCCCGCCTGCCGCTGAGTTCCGCACACCCAGCCTTGCCGGTGCGTACCGCACCGCACCGCGGGCACGGCACCACCCGCCTCGCTCGGGCTCTGTGGCTGTTCGTATTGCTGCTCGCTGAGCGCCGGCTGGCCGCACCAAGTTTTGCGCCCTGGAGACACTGTCCATGGCGGCGCCGGCTGAGCTGCGCAGCTATACTTGGAGTCTGTTAAGGTACAGTTTGTTTAGGTTGCCAAGTCGAAACTAAGGCCCCTGCTGGCTGCGGGGCGGAGGGAGAAGCGCTCGCACTGGAAAAGCGCTCTGGTCTTGCGCCGCTTGTGTCGGAGCGGGTGAAACCCCTGCGCTGGGCTCCTTGTTTTGCGAGACTCGCCGGCAGGCTGACTCACTGCGTGCACCGCACCCAGCACTGCACCCATGGCGGCGCGGGTCGCTCCCCCAGTGGCGGCTCTGCTTCCCCTGCGGCTGCCGCCGCTACCGCCGCTGCAGCGCAGCATCTCAGGTGAGCTGCCCGCCGTGGCTGCTCCCCACGGCACAGTGCCCATGCTGAGTTCGGAGTGGCACAGCCCTGCAGGTGCCCCGAGTCGTGGCTGCTGCCGCCATCACAGCAGGGTCGCTGACCCACTGTGCATATACTTGCAGTGCCAGCACCATAACGCACGTTTTTGCAAGTGTATATGCAGCAATCTCTGGAATTCTCTTCCCAAGTCAACAGTCTATAGTCCCCGCTTTTCTAAAAAGCAAATCTATACCCTGTAATCCTCGTTTCTCTAAAAAGCATCTAAAAAGGTGATTAGCCTCTTGCCTTTCCATTACCTTCTAACCTGATAGTCAGCGCTGCTGCAACCCTTTGCAAAACGTTGACGGCATTCAATCAGCTGGACTTTCCTGTGAGGTCGCCAGGCATTCAGTCAGCTGGACTCTCCTGTGAGGTTACCAGGGCACTGAAGCCCACCCTTTCGCCTTTTTCCAAGACTCCTCTGTATGGTCGCCTAAGGCAGGGCCCGCTTTTTGTGCCTCCCGGGCTGCGTCGGGACTGACACCCAAATACTGTACCGACCATGGCTCGCAGGCCCAAATCTTCTGTAAAGTCCGTAGGGTCTGTAGGGTCTGTAGGGTCCATAGGGTCGCTGTTCAGGCACCATTTGTTGCAGAATGAGGCCTTTGTCGGGGATGGGCCATTTGTTAGTGAGGGGAGACTCGGACACTCAAATATGAGTGATAAGCAAGTTCCGTTTATTGAAGAGAGCATCAGACACTTATACAGCAAGTAATAAGCTTATGAATATTCTGTAAGCCAAGCGATCTATTGGTTAAACTATACCATCAACTCTTCCTCATTCGTTTGGGCCTACATTCCCTATTTCCCATGTCTCTCTGTCTACTTGTTATCATACCCAGCTAGGCCCAAGGACACGCTATCTTGCAGGTGCAAAAATTTAAACTAGCTGTGTTTGGTACTTTCCCAGCCCCTGGTCAGCTAACAAGCGAATGTCTACATGACCTCTGTCATGTAGCCATTTCTCCACACTTATCAGTGAGCATTTTCAGTTCTGTCACTCATGTTTAGAGCAAGTTTTCTGTGACTCACTGCACCAGGTCAGTTCAAAGAAGAGCATTAGGAAGTATCCAACTGTATTTTCTCTTCTTCCTTCTGTGTACATGCTGCTTTTTTGAGCACTCTGGCTTTCTGAGCTCCCTCACATGTCTTGATCCTTTTCTGGATAACCAGAGGGATATCAGGATTAAATCCTGTCTCAGCTCTGAGGTCTGGCTTTTGAAGAGCCCCAGTCATCCTCTCCTACTCATCTCATCCTGGTCTTGGTGGAAATATTATGCCTTCATGGGATTGTTATTCAGCTTTGGGGCATTCTGGCACTGCTGTTCAGTGGAAGATTTTGAGACTTTGAAAGGTTTCCTTGTGTGGCAATGACAATCCTCAATCCTAATGCTTGATGGCAGTTGCAGTTGCCTCAGTTGTGAAACCTCCTGAAAAACATTGTTCTTTCTTTTCTCCTTGACTTTTCCTTGACTTTTTCCATCAACAGATTAGGAGGTTTGGGGATATCTTTTCAAAGGGAATTTCAATTAATCTCCTATCTGACATTTCAAAGGGGAACAGTGGTTTGGTTTTTTTTAACCAGCATCTGCTTACCATCCAATTAGCTAACTGCCTTTAATTAACCATAATACATTCCAGGAGAGCAAAATAACAAGGGAACAAAATCAAGTGGTGACGACTCTGTGACTGAACCTGGGCTTCCCCTTTCTCAGGTGCAGGATTCTGGGTAACCCTTTGCTGGCCACTTTGAGCTCTGCCATGCAGTGCCTTGGGTTTCTGGGGAGGGAAAAGCATCCAGTCCCTCACCTCCAGGTTCACATCTGCAAATCCAGAGGCCAGTGGATATTTCTGTCCATGAGATTTGCACACTGGATGCCCCATAGGAATCTGGTTGTGAGCTTTCCTCAAAAACATGGTGAGATGAAGTGTGCAGGACTCATTTCTTCAGAAGGGCAGGAGAGACCTCTGAAGGCCTCCTCTAAAGGGCCTCCTTACCCAGCAGTCTGACACAGATTTGCTTCTGAAGAGCTTTGTAATTTGTCCTTATTATGTTCTATGTGTGATTTAATGAAAGCCTTTTTCTCTACTGTAATTGAGCTCTTAATCTCATCTGAAAAGCAGAGCACAACCTCTTCAGAGATGGCGTTTGAGTAACAGCCTCTTTGTGTTTCCTCTGCTGTGGTGCTGCTCATGGAGCTGCTCACTCCTGATTTAAGAACAGAAAATAAACAAATTTCTTTGAGTCAAAAATACATCAGTGATGGCACATAGAGTAGGTTTGAATAAAAAACTCTTTTTTTCTATTGGGCAAGAGATCTTCCAAGCAGGATCTTCCCTGGTTCTGCAAAGAATATGAAGGAGTGAGTTTTCCTTAGTGAGCCCCTGAGGCTTCATGCAGGTGATGCTCAGAAAATGGCACATGGGCATGGCAGCTGTCAGCAAAACAACTGGCTCTGGGCAGGTAAAAGTTGGCAGGAGATAAGAGTGGAAAGTCAAAACAACAGGATGCTGAAAAACTTGTAAGAGGAATAACAACTTCAGTGAAAATCCGTCATCTTAAAGCTTCAAAACACATTTTTACAAAAATCCACAAAGGTGTCCTGATTTTGATCAGTCTGATCTTCCTAAATAGCATTTTACAATCAGAATTAGGAGTTGAGAGACACTAAAGAAGGCTAAGCAGAGGATTTTTCATTGTGACCTTCGTATATCTTTTTTACTGTGCTGTAGTTTGGAAGGAGGCCCCAAGCTCCAGCTGCAGCCTGGGGAGATCCTGTTGACCTAAACACTCCCCAAAGCTGCTGTGGGGCTGACCCAGAACCAGAATCTGTATGGAACTGGGTAAAATACTTCCCACTAGAAAACACTTGCAGCTTGATGGTGATCCACCATTCCCAGTTCAGACCACAGGCAGTGCCAGTAGTCACCAGTTTGCTGCCTGCTCTGTGCAGAGCTGGTGGCTGTGAGTGTCAAAGCTGTGGGGTGAACAGGCTGGTGGCTTTTTGGGGCACACAGAGCCTTCCATATCTACTGCTTTGTCCCCATTAGAGAGTGGATTTTCCTAGAGAAATACCTGGAGAGTGGGAAGGATGAAGAGCAAATCATTCCCTGCCAGTGGATGCTGTGCTTGTTGCAAATACAAGTTACATCTGGTAGGAGTCCTTGCTGTCAACCCTCAGGGATTCCAGGCTGAGATCAGCTCAGCTCTGTCATTTGCCAGGGGAGTGAGCATCAGACTCCACCACACCTCCAGAGCTGGGGATGACTGGGTTGAACCACATCCAGAGCCAGGATGAGGAATGGGCTGTGTTTTGTCTTGCCATGCACAGCAGATATCCTAATTTAAAGCTGTGCTGCCTTCCCAGATGCTGCTTCTTCCTCTGAGAAGACCCATCCATTTTGATCCTGTTCCTTTCCACCCATCCCTCTAAAGATCCCCATTACTGGAGTAATTGGCACCATTGGATCAACTTTTGATGTGATGAGCAGTGGATTTTTGTAGTCAACATGCCAATTTAAAGTGCCACAAATAAAAGATCAATTACTTCTTTCCTGGAGAAGAAATTAAGATAAAATCTTTCAATGTAATGGGCTGAGTGTACAAAGCTAAAGAGGTAGAAGATTTAAATGAGACTGTCTCCTGAGAGGATGTGTTTTTAATGTAAAAGTAACAAAGACAACCCAAACAGTGAGAGAGCATCACTTGAGCTGCACCTCTGTCAGTAAGGGATGGATCCCTCCTGCTCTTTCTCCTGCCTGGGGCACCTGTGTGGGGTTGGTTGTCCCTGTCATTTACCTTTTGATTGCACAACCATTTCTTAGAAAACAGTTGGCTCTTCAGACTCTCCTGGGCATTCAAGTGAGTCCAGGAGATGTGGGGGTGAGCTGATAAGTGGGTTTGGATGGTCCTGGCTGTTAGGTGTTGCTGTGTTTCCTGATGCTGGTCTCCAAAGCAGTCCCTGGCACGCTGCTTTTGTGGAAGGCAGAACAGCTCTGTGCTTGAAATTACCTGTTCTGGGGAAATGCAATGAATTTTCTGCTAGGAACTGCATGTAAGCAGAGATGGAGCCTGAATTAGGGATCTGCCCTTGTGGGGATCCCTTACACTGACACAAAGCTCTCTGTGCCTCTCCAGAGGGCTGTCACCCTACAGAAACATGTCACTTCAGGGCAGGGAGGGGGATTTGACATCACAAAACATCGAGGGAAAAACATCGAGGCAAATTCTACTTTTCTGGTCAGGAAAACCAGGGTGTGTGCCTGCTGTGTTCCACGAGCAGCAAATCAATTGCTGAGGTATTTCTGCTGGGAGATTTGTGCTTTATGAAATTCCTGCCAGTGGCAGAGGGCTGGGGAGCTGGAAACGATAGCGCTGTCTTCCTCCCCTCTGCTGCTTTAATTGTTTGTAATGATTTAATAAGCAGCACTATTCTTCCATGCAGCAAACACAGGTGGCATTTTATTACCTTTATTAGGGTCCCTGTTTGGAATTTCTTTGCTGTATTTCCTTCTTTGCAAGCTTGGTCCAAAACTTGGAGAGGTCAGTGTAAGAACTGGACTTTGTGCTGTCAATATTCTGAGTGTTGAGCCAGCACCGAATCCATGCAATTTTATGGGAAAGAAATAATAAGGACAAATGACATGATTTAAACAAGGAAATGCTCTTGGCTTTGGCATTTTATGTGCACACCAGGAGTGAAAGAGCAAAGCAGGTACAAGCTCCCAGTACTTGCAGAAGAATAAATGGAAATAACTTCCTCTTTAGGCTGGGAATCAGGAGAAAATTTATACTCATCAGAAGGGTGTTGAAGTGGAGCAGCTGCCTAGTGACAGCAGACAGATGGAGAAGGGAAACCCCAAATTAAAGACTTTTAATGTGGAGTTTTTTGGATGTTGGGGTCTTTAGAAGCAGATTTTGTGAGTCCCATGGGCAATGGAGGTGACTTCCCAGGGGAGCATCCCTGTCCCATGCCTGGGATCTGCTGCCCTGGTCCCACAGAGTGATTTGGGTTGTACCTGATGGCTCAGCAGAGCTTGGGGAAATGCCTCAGTGTTGGTTGGATTTGAATGGCATTTGGGTCAAATCGAGTTTCTCCTCTGAGGGATGGAGTCTTGAACTCTCACAGGTTTTGCTTGAGTATTTTTTAATCTGTCCCCCACCCCAAAACCCCCTAGCAGATCCCCTGCTCCTGCCACTCTGTGTCTCCCACAGCTGAGATCCTCAGAGCTTTTCCCTTACACTAAAAGAACTGGAAATCGGCTGGGTTTTGTTGCCTCTTGGCAACAAAATTGTCTCCTATTGTGCAGCTCAGGGAGAAAAAAACCTCTTCCTCCCTTCAGTCTGCTGCAACAGTGTTTTGTTCCTCTTTGTGAAGAACCAGGAAGAAACACTTCTTTTTAAGATGAGGGAGCCCAGTTCAATTCCCTTATCATTTTGAGCAAAATAACCCAGTTATTTATGTTGAAAGTCACTCCAAAATTTTGAAGAGATCTTTTTAGAAAATATTTCTCTGGGTGACTGATTATGAGTGGGTATGGGAAGAATCTCTTTGCATTGAACCACTCAAAGCAGTAATTTCTTCCCAAAGAGTAGATGTAATTACATTTTTTGGGTGCAAAAATAAGTAGTAGTGGACCAAAGGAGCTTCAAGCTGATCTCTGTTTGCTGCCAATGACTGAATTAAATGCACAGATTTCCTATCAGCTCTGCCAGACAAAACGTTGTATTTGGGTTATTGGGGGTTTTGTCAGAAATCTTTGTAGCATGAATAGTTCATGGACTTATCTCTGCTGGCTTCAGCCATTCCTGCTGTCCATCATATCTTGCTATTATAAGGCAGCTCTTTTCATTATGTTGTCTTAATTCAGATATCTGAGCCTTTTTCTACTTCTAGTCCCACTTTTCAGTAGGACAAACATTTTCACATTATCTGTGAGTGTATTCAGTGGTGGCCACACAAGTGAAGGCAAGGAGCTGGCAGGTGATAATTTATGAAACTTTCTATAATGGGAAAAAACTCAGCATTCAATTTCCATCTCCTTAGAAATCTCTATTTCTTTTCTTGTCTCTTGTGCTCTTTGTGGCTGGTCTGAGTTTAGTGCTTGGAAATGCAATTATATGGATTCCAATTCTTTTGAGAGAGACTAATCTTGTACACAAAGCCAAATAAATTTAACTTTTCAGTATTAAAGCAGTTTGACATCCAGGTTGGGGACCTAGCAGTGGTTAGTGCCTGGCCAGCCTCAGAACACAGAGTTTGTCTGATTTAGGTGAAATTTCATTCATTGGAGACAAAGTAAAATTGCCTCTTATTTGCTCAGCACTAAAAATCCATCTGAAGCTGATTGCCAAGTGATGGGATTAACTCCTGCAATGGCACCGTGAAATGAGAGATGGAGAGAAGAATATTAAAAAATGGCATTTCCAACCATGTGCAGGCCCTGATGTCCTGCTGTTGGCTTGGTGCTGTCAAAGGGGCTGATTTTGATGGTTTTAGAGGCACTAACCTGGGCAGTGAAATGCACCTCAGGCAGCAATTGCTTCTCTGGTGTCTGCAAGTGCCTTTATCTCCCTTCGTGCTCCTCAGAACTGAAATCCTGCACAGACCGAGTGAATCTGAGGCTTTGGGAAGGCCCAGTGGTGATAGATTTTGGTGAGATTTGAGTCAGGAGGTGGAAGCAGCAGCTGAAGGGGCTGTAATCTTCATCCTTGGGCTCTCCTGCAGGCTGATGCGGTGTGAAGGAGGCAGGGATTCTGTAAAGCAGCTTCTGTAGCTCCTGGGGGAAAAAAACCCAAGTGGTAAGTTCTTTAATTTGTTAGAGTTTCAGGCTGTGCTGCACCTCAGGGCCAGGCTCTGCTTCTCTCTGCTCCAGGTGGTGCTTCCCAGCTGTCCTCTGTGGTTTTTATTTATTTGCAAACCACCTCCCTGACCAGCTTCCACTTTGCTTTAAAAAATTCAGCACCACGTTTGTGGCTGAAGAGGTCCCAGAGTTGGGGAGAATGGTTTGAGATGCAATTTGCATCACAGAGTTGTTACAGCAGGGAAATTGTCCCATCCCTCCTGTGCCTGGAGCTGCTAATCTTGTTCTGAACATTGAAAACCTCTTCAGCTTCTCTCATTATACCTAAATTTGATTACTGCTTTGATTTCACACCTCTTTCATGCAGGCTTTTCCTCTCTCCTTGGCTGGAATTCTCTGAAAAGATAAATTTTATCATGCCTTGGGACAGTTCCCGTCATCTATCTCTGCTCCTAATGCTGCTTTTAATTATCTTGGGAACCTGAGCATGAGGGAAACTGGGAGGAGTTTAGTGAGAAGAAAAGGAAGGCACAGAGGCCAAAGTGTAAATGCAGAGTCTAGGTCACCAGAGTCTGCAGTGTTGTGGGGATCTGGGCCATGCAAAGTGATGTTTTTCTCTGTGAATGGCTGATTCCTTCTGTATCTCCTCCTGAAATTCCTGTGCACCAGGGCTGGTGCTGGAACTGCAGCCACACAAACTCCCCATGGAGCCGTGTGGGACACAGTGGGAATCATTTATTTGCTGTTTTTGGTGAAAAGTTGTGACATGAACCTCAGTGTCAGGGAGGAGACACGTTAATGCTGCTGCTGTCAGACAGTGCCCACACACTGTGTCTGGAGACAGCTCAGGAGAAGATGAAGAAAAACCAGGATTAAATCCCATGTGCCACTGAATTCTATCAGAGATAAACTGCTTGGAGCGAAGTCTGTGAAGTGACTGGAGAGAGCTGGATGAAAGGGACAGCTCTGAGAAGTGTGTGGTACTTCAGTGATGTCCTAACACTCATCTTTGCACAGAGATGAAATAGTATCAGTTTGCATGGCGTGAATGTCTGGTGTGGAAATTGTGTGTTGCACAAGCTGTGCTGAGCTTATCTGGCTCTGAAATATCATCTCTGCACCTTAGCCAGGAACAGCAGCAGAGTTCTGAACAGATTAATAAAAATCAGTCATAACCCAGAAGCAAACCTTGGCAATACACATCTGTGGCAGGTGAGGAGACCAAAAGCTTTCATTATTGTTCAATAAAAAAATCCTCTCTCTTGGCATTAAAATGCTTTAGTTTCAGCTCTGCCCCAGACTATCAATGTCAAATGTTTCTCTGGCTGTTGGGGGTAGGTTCTCCCCCATAGCTCTCTGCAGGTTGGTGCTAATTAAAGATGTTCTGTCAGGTTCAGATGTTTTGGTGCCTGACCAGGGAGTGCAGAAAAGGGATTACAAGTGCTGACATTTACTGTACTAGAAAGTCCAAGGGATAAATTTGTGCCAATTAACACCTTTAACTAGGAGGATCAATTCCTGTTGTGCTTGTACCAGAGTCTGGGCACAGACGGGGTTTCCAAGGGAAATCTTGGTCCATGTAGGGCTGGGGCTCCCTCCAGGCTGGTCCAGCCCCTCAGGGTGCTCAGGAACAGGGGTTCCCCACAGCCCAGCGCATCCTCCTTAGCCCTGGGGCTCCCAAGGGCAGAGCCATGGCTGAGGCTCTGCAGGAGCAGGCAGGCTCAGCCCTGCTCCAACATGGGATCCCATGGGACAGGGCACGCTGGGATTTGCCCCTGCAGCTACCAGGTGTGTCCAGAGAAACTGCAGGGAGGGGGTGACCTCTGTCAGTGGGACCCCTCTGTGCACAGGTGCCCCCACTCCTGGGGTGGCTGTGCCAGCTCCCCCAGGGACCTCCAGCCCTGAGAACCTGGAGCAAGTGGAAACCACAACTTTGCAAATGCTGCCTGTGCCCAATGCAAATGGTAAGAGAACGGGGTGTGAAAAAAAAATTATTACAGAAGAACATCAACAACAATACAGAACACTTGAACAATGTAAGAACACTTGTAACAACAACAATCCGTAGAACGTATATACATAAGAACCTATCTAGCTAAAATATATGAAATTCATTTGTAGAAGATAAAAAAATTCTAAAAGTCTTAAGTCCTAAATCCTATGCCTAAAGACAAAATACTGTAGAACATATGTACAAAAGGGTGGCATCTCTGTCCGGAATGTTCATCAGTGCTGGAAGAAAAGCAGGTGCCATGGTCACTGCAGTCAGGCACAGAGGGCTCTTCCATGTGTCCCCAGGTAGGCACATGTGGGCAAAGCAGGACTCTGCTACCAGAGCTGAGCCTGGCTGGCTGTGGGATGGAGCTTGAGTGGCCCAAAGTGAGCACAGGACAGGCAGTGTGTGGCCACCAGACTCCAGTTCGCGAGGTGCCCTGTCTCTGCACAGGGACCAGCCTAGCTCCAGTCGGGCAGCAGGGGACCCACTCTGCCTGTGGGGATCACGTGCCTGTCCTGCTGCTGGCATTGGTCTTCATCCCAAAATCATATCCTCTTCCTCATCTTTTATATCAATGTCCATGTCCTCAATGTATTCTTCCATTTCCACTTCCATCTCCTCCTCTTCCTCATAAACATCCACTTCCATTTCCTCTTCCACATCCACCTCCATCTCTTCTTCCATATCCATATCCACCTCCATCTCTTCCTCTTCAGTCTCTTCTTCCTCCATTTCCACGTCCTCCACTGTAGGAGTCTGGGTGTCCACCTCCATCTCTTCCTCTCTGTCCATGACAGCCTGCAGAGGTGGCAAAACCTCAGAGTGGGGTCCCTGTCCCACACCATCCCCACAGAGCTGCAGCCCACTCGGGCAGCTGGAGGTGTCCACCTCCATGGAATGGCACCGTACCTCCCTCAGTTGACAAATGAGACAAAGGATAAACGTGAGCATCCTGAAGTGATGGATGACAAAATCCAGGCACTAGGGAGCTCTCAGCACTGATGGGAGTAGCAGCGGGCAGGTGACAAGAAGGGCGGCAAGAACGGTGACGAGGGTGAGCAGGAGCGGACCGAACAGTTGGCTGACACAAGGGCCAGTGGTTGAGTTGTTCTCTGTGCTGGGTGGTGGCACTTCCAGTTGGAACATGGGATGTGACATCACACAGATCCCAAGATTCCAGGGTCAACAGAAGTGGTCACTGGGGATCCCTGAATGGTTGGGCTTGAAACAGACCCTGAAGATCATCTTGTTCCAAGCTGAGCAATCTCCTCCCAGACCTTGGGGGAGCCCTGTTCCCAAAGATGGGGCATGCACAGCCTCTGTGCCCAGCCTGGGCCAGTGCCTCACTGTCCTCAGTGTAAAACAGCAGCTTCCTTAGATCCAGCTTCAATCAGCCTCCTGCAGTTGAAAGCCATCCCCCTTGCCCTGTCACCACAGGCCCTGTTGAACTCTCTGTCCCCTTCTTTCCTGTGGGACCCTCCCAGTCCTGCACAGCCACAGTGGGGCCTCCCAGTGTCTCCTCTTTTCAGGCTGAGCATCCCCAGTCCCACTTGGACAGCAGTCAGTCAGATCAGGGGACGTCAAGGCTGAAGGGTAGCAAATAGCATCAGGAACTGAGAGATGGAAGTTTTAGACCCAGATTTGCCTCTAAATGTACAAAATTAATAACAGTGGAGGGAAAGATGGTGGGACACTTGGTCTAACTGGTGAATTTTATTTTTTTCTTCTTTTCTGTCATGCTGATGGTTTTTCTGTTTGAAAGGAAGCTTGGCATAATGTCCACTGTCTTCTCCATTTGTGAAACACCAAGCAGAGTCTGGGCAGGCTGATGATGCAGAGCAAAACCTGCAAGTATACTGGTGATCCTGAGTCTAGGGATGCAGCTAAACCCAGCCAAAAGTAATTTCTGGAAAGTCAAGCCTGGTTTACATTTTCTTGAGTTTGGCTATGCCAACTTAACCAGTCATTTATAAAAAAGCAAATAAAAAGCTCAAACCAAAACAGACAAAAACCCAAATAAACAAACCCATGCAAACCAATCAAACAAATAAAAAACTCCAAATAAAACCAAAGGGAATGAGGAGTTAGTGTTAGTTGTGAGGATATCACATCAGGCAAATGGCTGCTTCCCACAGGATCACCATAAAAAGCCACATAAAACAGCTGCTCCAAAATATACCCAACAGGAGAAAAATAAAAAGTGATACATGGCAACTTTGGGGGCAGCTCCACATTAAGGTGAAGGATGAGCAGTGGTTCAGACCCAGCATTCCCCACCCTTCAGGCTGCTGTTTGCTCCTGATAAAAGACCCTTGCAGGACTGTGGCTCCTCTCAGTGCAGTGTAAATCATCCCCACAGCTCTCAGCTGAGCCACTGGCATTTCCAGAGCAAGATCCAGGCACAATCCTGAGCATCTGTGGAAGATCCTGAGCATCTTCATGCCTAGAACCACAAAACAGCTCAGGCTCTCCCTGGACTGGGTTTTCAGGGGAGGTTTCCATTTGCCTGTGAGATCTGTTCATCCCTCAACACATCTGACTTTATGTACAATGATGCATTTTTGTTCCTTCCTTGTTCCTGTGTGCCAGTGAGGAAGCATCCATGTGAATGGAGGATGTTGTGCACAGGAACATTTATTCCTGGATTGCCATTCTGCTTCACTGTCACTCAGCTGAACATGGTCCTTTTCTAAGAGGGACTTACAAGAAATGTGTAGGAATTTTGGCTCTGAGAGGAGCAGAAAGCACATTTTCTACACCCCATTCCCAGCAGATGCAGTTTCCCTGGCAGAACAGTGATTGCCATTCATCTTCCTGGGAAGATTGTGAAGACATTCAGAGATCACAGGTTCAGCTCGCCTTTGGCTTTGTGTCCCTCATTTCAGATAGCCAGTTTCAAGGGCCATTGAAAGAGGCTCATGTTTGCCTTGCTACCCAGAAGTGCTGTAGTTATTTCCAGGAGAAAACAAAAAATTGATTGTCCTCTGGTGTGGTAGAAATCCCACCACAATTGTGAGTCTGTGAGCAAAGACAGCCTGTGCTTTTTGGGGCTGTAACAGCTGAGAGTGTGGCACAGCAGTTTTTATATTATTTTTAGAGTGCTGAAAACATTGTTCGCAAAACAATCTTTCTCTCCTGTCTTCTGTCATAAACTGTGGAACAGAGAAAATGGAAAGGAGCAGAGGTTTGTTTAAATTGACTGGGGTTTTTAAAGTCTTAAAACAGTGTCAGCTTGATGCATGATACTTTAGAAATTGGATTAGTAGCACCTATTTCATCCCACCAGAGAAGTGGGATTGAAGACTTCCAACAACAGAGACACTAGATGTGCAAGAGCTCAGTTTTCCACCCCTCACACAAGTGTTTTGCTGTACTATTTTAAGCAGCTCAGCCAGATATATTAAAATATTGCTCCAAACAACAGCAGAATGAAAATGTTCCACCAAATGGGGAAAAATAAGAAAAGTGGGCGGCAGCCCTTTCTGAAGAGCTTGTGTTGATTTTGCAAAGTTGGATGCAAACAAGGTTTGCCATATTTCTTTCCTAGAAAAATGTAGATATTTAATAGAAATCTGTGTCTGAGGCTGCTAAATTGGGTATGATTTTAGATCTGGGTGGAGCAGAACAGGTTTCAGAGAAGCTGTGGTTGTGTCACCCTTGGAAGTGTTCAAGGCCATGTTGGATGGGGCTTGGAGCAACCTGGTCTAGGGGAAGTGTCCTGAGTATGGTGAGTCCATGGAAAGAAACTTTTGGTTTTCCTGAGATGCTGCCCTTGCAAGGGGAGCTCACAAATACGCCATAGTCTGAAATGCTCTGAGCAGAACCCAGCTGTGCTTTCTCACAGGTGATGAGGGATTTTCACTTGTATTTTATGGGGGATTTTCAGAGGGCAGTGCAAGAGTATCTGAGTGTATTTGACAGGCAGAGAGGGCCAGTGTGGCAGCAGCTTAATGCAATGGAGCTTTTCCTTCTGTGACCCTGTATAACCTGAGGCACTCTGGGGCTCTTGGACCCGGCAGCTGGACAAGTTAATCATTGTAACAAGTGATAAATTAACCTGCTCCACTCTCCTTAGCATGGCTGTGATGAGCATTAAGTAAACCAGTGAGCCCTTGCCAAGGTGGGAGCTTGTTCTTAGCCAGGGAGCAGGGAGAAAATATTGCTTGGAGTCAATAAAGCAACTCTGCTTCCCCAGGAAGAGGAAAAGAAGTAATTAAATATGTGAGTGCTGCATGGAATGATTTGCACAAGGATATCTCTTGTCTGCTATGCAGGAATGTTCCCAATCAACTATGCTTCTCCTAACCTTTATTTTTCTGTATTTCTAAAAAATCATAAAAGAGACTCTTGATTTAAAAAAAACCAAAGCACCTTGTATGGAGGCATTTTTTCCTTTCTTCAGAGTGCCTCTTTCTTTTGGTCCCTCCAGAGCTCTCACTTCATTTCTGCTGTTCCTCGGAGCACAGGCTTACCTCTTTCCTGATCCCCTGGGCTTGTTTTGCCTCTGGGTGTCATGAACACTATTAATTGTGGGGTTTTTCTCTCCATCTTAAATCTGTCTCTTCAAGTGGTTTACCTTCATTTACCTGTTCGAGTGATGGATTTTTCTCACCTTTTATTACTTAGTGCTTTTTCTTCATTCTCTAAACCCAACTTCTCCCTTGCCCTGTGGCTGTTAGATGCCATTACAGGAGCATTCATTCTTTCTCTGCTGCTTGTCTGAGCTTTCACAGGGAGCTGAGAGCTCTTTGGGGTTAAACTTGACTCACTTCAGTGCCTTCCTTGATGCTGCCTGTGTACTTGGACACTTTAAGGGAATAAAGTCTCAGTGTGGAGATTACAGCTGTGAAATAATGGCTCTTTTGAAGAAGACAAGAATGCTGTTGTCAATCTTTTCAAGGATAAACTGAGCACCTTCTTTTTGGGGAGAACCAGGCTCAGCTCAGCACAGAGGTGGCTGATGCAGGTACCCAGGTTTGGAGGCAAGGGTGCAGCTCCTGGGGGTGTGTTTGTGGGAGGCTGTAAGGTTTGTGTGGGGTCCTTGGAGCAGTGGGAACACCCCACTGGGAGATGCACAGCAGGAAATGGGTGCACAAAGGGCCTGAAGTGTGACCAGCTTTGGTGAAGCTTTCCATAGGAAAAAATATTTTTACTGGGATTTTGGACAATTTGAGGCTCCTTCTCATATCCTTTGCCTGAGGAAAATTCCCCCTTTGCAAGAGTGTGGGAAATCCTGAGTTCACACTATGAAAAGCCCTGATCATTATATTTTTTTTTATTTTTCAATGTTGTCATCCCAGCAGGAGTCAGAGAAAGAGAATACGTGTGACCTGCCTGTCTTTGACTTCGTGACAGGAACAATGCCAAGGGGAAGCTGGTCAGAGGAGCATCACTGCTCTGTCCTTAATTTTCCTGCACAACTGAGGATGATTTAAGAACTAAGGCACAGCCAAGACCTTTCCTCCTCCTGTGCTCATCAAGCAATCAGTGCCTCATCACACCTCAGTTTCAAACACCTCGTTTGCATCTGGCTGACCTTGACTGCCCTCCCTGGATGGGAAGATGAAGAGGTGGAAGTGTGAAAGATTGGGATTTTATGGGTGAGTTGTGAAACAGTGTCTGGTGCAGGCTGGTTCTGTGGAAACATCGTGTGCTGTGCCATGGAGGATGAGAGTAAATGGATTAAACAGGAGATAAAAAGGGCAAGGCACCTGGTTAGCTGCTGTTGAAGAAAATGGTGGGAAAAAAAATACATGTAAGAAATATGTCAGAGATGGTCATTAACTGCACTGCAGGGTCAGAGCTCCTTTAGTAATTGGCCATGTAGTGAATACTAGAAATTATTTAAAAAGTTCCTAAGTGACTGAGGGCTTTTAGTGAATGGTTGGGGGAAACAAAGGAATACTGTTTCTGGCATAACTTTTATTATAATTTAAGCATCATCCTCTTTTTGAGATAACAGCTGCTTTGAATAAACTGAAATATCTTCTCCATTAGCTCTGGCAGGAACTGGATAAAGCTCTCATTCAGGTAAACTTTAACATATGTCTGTAGAATAATAAATTTAATGAGAGTCATAAAATGTATTGTATGAGTAAGGATTGTGCTTAGGGCAAGAAGAAAGAGTAATTAGGAGTGGACAAAACATGTATTATAGTGGGGAAATTATAATTTATGGTGGTTTAACTAAGCTTAACTAAGCTAAACTCAGCTTAACTAAGCTGAGATAAAAGTCTACCTTTGTTGCAGGCTAAGCTCTAAAACAGAATTCTACTAGAGCAAATCTGGTCTACAGACAGACCTTTGGATACAAGTTTACCTCTGGTTCGAGAAAGCTCAGGGCTTGAGCAGCATTTTATGGCTTTGCTCTTGACCCTTGGGCTATAAATGCTCCTGTAAAATTAATGCCTAAGTTATAGTTTCTACAAATTTCTAAGAGTTCCAATGGAGAAAGGTCCACCTGGACTTTGGGGACAGTTTCTCAGAGCAGAACATTTCAAGGTGCCATTAAACTGCATTCAAACTCTCTTTTATTGGGGCATAAATTTCACAGCCTGGTCTATCAGCCTGACACGTTCTTTGAGAAGAGACAAACTTTACAAGCCACTTTAAAAATAATTTCACTGCCAGGTTTGCAGCTCTGAGAACATTAATAAACTGCAATGGCTTTTCACCCTGCAGTAGCCACTAAGTAATTATGATTGTCTGTAGGCAGACTAATGAAACCAGCTGTTAACAACCTAATGAGAATTTTTACCAGCCCTCTGCTCCACAGGCACATCCCTTTTCTGTCCCTGATTTTCCTGCACCCAGTGCTTCCCAGAGAAGTTTGATGTTGCTTGATAGTCAGGTAAAAACTGCTTTATTCTGTAGGAGTGGTGATGCTTCACCTGGGCTGCTGCCATGCTGGGGTCACATCACAAAGTCCAGTTTCTGCAGGAGCTGGGGAGCATGGAGAGCTCTGATAGCACAGCATGGCAAAGCTGGAGTGGAGGATTCTGGTTTAGTGTGCCCCTGGTTTAGTGGCAGACAGCATTAGTGATTGATAAATCTTTAGTTCAAAGATAAGGTGTTGCTGTTTTGGCTCTAATCTTAGGTTGCTTTCAACACAGTTTTCCCTGGCACTTAAGATACTTTTCTCTTGCTGTCAGTACTCTGTCATTCCAGATGACCTTTAAAGGTCCCTTCCAACCCAAACCATTCCATAATTCTTTGGATACATGATGAATAGCAACATATATTTTACCCTTATTATGGGTGATATTACATCATGTCTGGCCTTTTGGGGCTCTTTCTTCTCCAGGTCCTTGTGACTACACTCACTCCTATATGCTCTTAATTTTTTCTGTTGCTTACCTATTGCAGAATGAGGCCTTTGTCGGGGATGAGCCATTTGTTGGTGAGGGGAGACTCGGACACTCAATATGAGTGATAAGCAAGTTCCATTTATTGAAGAGAGCATCAGACACTTATACAGCAAGTACTAAGCTTATGAATATTCTGTAAGCCAAGCGATCTATTGGTTAAACTATACCATCAACTCTTCCTCATTCGTTTGGGCCTACATTCCCTATTTCCCATGTCTCTCTGTCTACTTGTTATCATACCCAGCTAGGCCCAAGGACACGCTATCTTGCAGGTGCAAAAACTCAAACTAGCTGTGTTTGGTACTTTCCCAGCTCCTGATCGGCTAACATGCGAATGTCTACGTGACCTCTGTCATGTAGCCATTTTTCCACAGAAGCCTGCCTTTATGCAGGCACAGGGAGAGTGAGTGCTGAACCAAATCAACTTCCAACACACTGGGCCAACCTCCAAAGAGTCCAGTTTGTTCTGCTGCTTCCTTCACGAACACTCGTTGCCTGCCAGTTTGCATTTTTCCCATTTCTGCTCAAGACTAGGGAATTTGGGATTTTAGACTGCTGTCAGTCTGGTAGCACCCATAACCTGTATTGGGCTATTGAAAACAAAGAGTTGGCATCACTGAATCTCTGGTCTGTTTCATCTCTAAGTTAGGAAATGTTTCCCTAAGCCTTGGTAGCAGTGATCTTGGTTCTAACTTGTGTTTTCAACAGGGAATTTCCTGTTTTATATTCCAAAGATTGATGGGGTTTCTCTGTGTCTTTGTAGGGGATGGAAAACCAGAAGGCTGAAGGCCCATCTGTCAAGGAGCCGGTGAAGGAGAGGAACGATGGCTCAGAAGAGCCCCAGGCCACATTGTCTGCTAGCAAACGATACTGAGCACTTTTGTCAGATGTGACAAAGCACATGACAAGCTTTACATGCCTCTTCCTCAGGAAAAACTTTCTGGCAGAGATGACCAATGCCACAGATTATTTCCTTTCCCTACAAATGCTCTAGGATAAAAAATGTCTACTTGTGCATTGTGCTGAACACAACTTCTCTGGAGGGATTTCCACAAAAATGGAGAGACAAACAGACACCCATTGGTTGCAGCTCAGACGATCCAGTGCAGTGGCAAGGGCAGTGTTGTGGAGGCTGGGAGAGGGCCAAGTTTCTGCTGCCTGATTTGGGACAAGTAAATTCAAACAGGATTTTTTTTCATCTGAGTGGAGTCTTTTTCAGATGGGTGTTTTGAAGAGAAATCTCAGTCTGGAAGCAAGATGCCATTCTACAAAGATGCAGTTCTCATCCATGTGGTTTGGCCTGGCTGAATCATGGTTTTCTTATCTTCAAACAGCACCAAGTTTGAGTAGTAAGGAGCAAGGCAATTCCTGAAAAACTTCAGTCAACAGGTGTCTGAATGTGGACTTTTTGTCTTGATATTCCTGTCCTTCATGTAATTTGCTTGATGGACAGCATGTTTGGTTTATTTCCCCCTGTGCTGCAATCAGCATTTAAGACAGGAATTTGCTCCTTGCTGTCTCTTCATGGCAGTTGCAGAGCTGCTTTTACCTGTTCTCCTCTGATAGCAGAGGGGATTTATTTAGCTCTGTCCTGCTCAGCAGTGGCAGGAAAGTGACCACATGCCTCAGTAGCACAGCTAGCATCTTCCTGTGCTCATGGAAGAGACAGGTTGATCCAGGAGAATTGTTCCCAGTGGGGTTGTTAAGCTGTGCATCTGGTCTCTAGGGAAGCAAATGAAAGGTAAGTGTAGTTCTGGGATGTCTGGCTTCTGTTTTTATCTCCCTTACTGATTTTCTGAATCCTTCAAATATGGCCCTGTTCATCTGTTCAGATGCATCTGAGCCACTTTTCCAGATTGTCATGCCTGGTTGTAGAGACACTTCTCCAGAGTGATGAGTTTCCTTATTCTAAGACACACACGTCCCTTATGAGGAGGCATTTAAACTTGGAAGTAGTGTCTCTCTTTCTGCACAAAGTAATGTTACCTGTGTGCCCTGGCAGCCATCTGAAGATAGATCAGATGCATCTCAACCTTGGTTTTCCTGAGTGAGCAGTGGTGAGAATGTCACTGGCAGATTGTCTCCCATAATGATTGTCATGAGGTCCACATTGTTCTTCAGAGCCTCATGATTTTCCAGCTTGAAATCACAAAATTGGGAAAGCTGCTCAAGATGTTTTGCTCACAATTAACTGAAGGTATTGTGTGTGGCTGCAGCTCTCTCCACAGAGAACAGCAGGCACAACTTTGCCAGGCATTGTCTTGGGGAAGGCTGTGAGAAGATCAGAGAAAAGAATGAGAAACAATTCTTATCTTCACTTGCTGCACCTGTTGTTGTGAACACGTGGAATGTGTTATGGAGATTTGTTTACCAAAGGGTGATTTCCTAATTGGCCACTGGTGATGGTGTTTTGGATTCAATTGGCCAATCTGGTCTGTCTGTATCAGTGTGTTTGTAAGGGCGATGAGTTTCTGTATAGTACAGTTAAGTATAGCATAGCATAGCATAGTATAGTATAGTATGGTATAGTATAGTATAGTATAGTATAGTATAGTATAGTATAGTATAGTATAGTAAAGTGATTGATCAGCCTTCTGGAATCATGGAGTCAATGCTAATTATTTCCACTATGGGGATGCCATGCTACGATAATTATCACCACCAGGTCCTCATTTGGTTTTATTTTCCAGGGTGAAATCTCCCTCTGATGGACACCTCCTACCCCGTGCACAAGCCCAGGTCACGTCACCTCCAGCTGTGGAAGAAACGGAGCTGCTCCAGAAGCTTTACCATCTCCTGGAAGCCAAGGGGTTTCAGACAAGGATGGAAAGAGTGGAACTCCTCCGAGACCTGTGCAAAACCAGCCCCCAGCTCATCTCCACTAACATTGCCCAAGTATGTAGGGTATCTTCACTGCTCCTTTCCTTTAGCTCCTTTCCTGAGCCTGTAGCAGCAAAGTTAATTCAGTGTGTCTTGGCACTCCATCCTGTCTGTTTGGGACCCGCTGGTCCCTCTTACCCAGACAAATGTAATTCAGGTCCAGGCTTCAGGACAAGTTATTTCAGTCCAGCTGTATTTGTCTGGCAGGTGCATATTGATGCTGTTCATCAGATGATGGCAGAATTTTCTGCTGGTGTAACTGCTGCTCTCTCCTACTTCCAGTTGGGTTAAGTGAAGGGAATCCAGCCCCTGAAAGCATGGCAATTGTTCTCTAAACCAAAAATAGGTTTGCATAGGGAAGAGAAGTATCAGGCTGGGTTGGTTTAAACCCAGATGTTTTTTTAAAGAATACTTCTATATACTCCATCTTGTCTTACACAGGCACAGCTCTGGCTACTCATTTCCATCCTTGTTCCTTTTCCTCTTGGTAAAGACAGTGCTCACCCTTCTTGGAGGTCTTTTTTTCTCTTTGGAAAAGGAGGAAAACAGCTAAGGACTCATCTCTGCCTTCTCCTCCCAGTAGCTGCTTTTTCCCTTTTTCCAGGAAAAGGTGCCTGATAATGAGGCTGTCAAGGGACTGAACCTGCTCTAATGAGAGCTGTACAGCACCTTACATTTCAGAAGTCCACCTGTTACTTACAGAAATGGTCTGGATCCTGGAAGAGTTGATCAGAGCCCTGCAATTCTCCAGACACTGGTTCTGAGACAAACAAAAGGAAACTTAGATCTCTTCCAGCCATACTTTTGGCAAAATCATAATTGCCCTCAGTACTTGAGGCAACTGTATAGAAAGCTGGGCATTGTAAACATCTGCTTGCATTCAAAGCAAAGGTAGTCTTTAGCATTAATAAATGGAATTGATTTAATGATTTATAGATGGAGAGAAATACCATAGGAACTATCCTGTCCCCAGCCAAACCTCTTAAAAACAGAAGAAAATCTTTCAACCAGCATGAGGCTGTGCCACCATTCCAGTGAGTGGCCCACAGGAAAACAGTGAAATTGTGCAAGCGAGTGCTGACCTGACAGAAAGGATCACTTTCATCTGTGACATTTCTGACTGCTACATCCACTCTTCAAACAAGGACATTTGAATCCAGCTTTCATGTGGCTTGTTCTCTTCACAGATTTTTGATTATTTTGTCCTGAGAATATCTGACAGCCACAAGAAAGTGAAGCAGAGGGCGCTGGACGTGCTGGCTGAAATCACAGGAGCCCTGAAAGATGCCCTGAACCCGGTGATCATTGGTTTGGTGGAAGGAATAACAAAGAACATGAACTCAAAGGATCCCAGGGTTCGTGGAGCAGCTGTGAAAGCACTGGAAGAATCCATTGCTCATTTGGGTAAGGCTGAGCCCTGGCAGGGACTCTCCTCAGCTTTGTCTCTGTCTCTCCTGCACATGAGAGCGCTGAGTGCCTTGACAGCTGCTCTTGTCTGTGGAACACTCCAGCTGACACCCACCAGAGGCTGTGCAGGTGCAGTCCTTATGCACCATCCCCAACAGGCTGGAATGGGATCAGCATTTCCCAACAGTCCCAGGAGCCCTTGGCTCTGTGCTGCTTGTCTGAAGAGCAAGTCCTGGGCTACAGCTCTGCTACAGTTCAGAGGCAAAGGGGGTTTGGAGTTTGCTTGGGCCCCATCTGACTTCCCAAATGAACAGCTTTGCTGTTGGCATGAAGGGACAGTGACCCATCAGAGCTTCTGCAGAGCAGCCACCTGGAAGGCTCTACATTCTACATCAGAGGCATTAGCTGCCTATTTTCCACTTTTCTTCTTTGTCTTCTCTGTTCAAAGGGGAACTGATAATTCACCAAGTTCATTTGTTTAGAACAAACAGGTATAAACCCAGCTGTCAGTGATGCCTTGTTCCACATGTTGTTTTGCGTGGGGCAAGATGGCCACAGCAATTAACTACATAGGCAAGGGCTGCTGTAAATTCCTTTGCCACACAGATTTATGTCAGCTCTGAGAATGCTGCACTGGGGAAATATGCCTGAAAAAAGGAGTGTTGAAGAGGCAGGTCTTCAAGGGGAGTTTCCCCTTTCTCCTCCCCAGCTGCTCTGTGAGCTCAGGAACTGCCTGACTCAGTGCCTTTCTGTGTCCCAAGTATGGGGCTCTTCCTTTTTGCTCTGGGATGCAAAACCTTTCACTGCTTCCATGTGACTGAACTCTTGAGGTCCTTGATGTGAAATGTTTTAACACAGCTCCTGCTACAGCAGACAAGTTTGGATTTACAAATGTGAAAGGAGAACTTTTCTTTTGGAATTTAAAACCCTGCCAAGCAGGCTGGAAGGAAAGAAGAAAAGGATTCAAAAATCCGCAGAAATGTACTTTATTTTATGAAATGGGGTTGGCCCTGCCCTTTCTCCTATGACCTGAGAAAAGTGAGCAGAAACGTGTGTTTCCCTTGTAGATAAAGTGTCACTGCTGAAAGAGTTCAGCTACCAATGGAATCACCTGAGTGGCCAAGCCCTCCTGGATGTGACCGAGCGCATCACAGGTATGGCCTCCCCTTCTGAGCCAAGAGCTCTTCCCAGGGAGCATTTACAGGGAATGCCTGTGAGCAGACAGCAGAGCAGCTCCTCCAAACCAGGAGGTGCTGAGCTTGTCCCTGCTGCCCCAGAGCCAAGGCAGGTGGGTTTGGCAGGTTTTCCCTGGCTGCTGCAGAGCTGGGCAGCACCTGAGATGGGGGCAGCGCTCGGCCTGGGGCTGAGCTCTCACTGGGGCATCTCAGAAACACCTCCAGCAAAGGGAGGGCTAAAAAAGCCCCAGCTGGCTCCTCTCTGGGGAGCTCAGGGACATCTGTGATCTTTGAGGGGAAATGGTGGCCAATGCTGTTTCAGGGCATCGGTTTGTTTTGTCCTCACAGAATTCTTGTTTTTCTCTTGGAAAGTTTTGAGGCTGAACCGTGCAGAGCCTGGGGGTCACAGCTTAGGCCAGAACTCAACAGAGGTATCAGAGGCACGGGTTTAGTGCAAGGCAGCCTCTGGGGCACAGGGACAGAAGCAGAGTGCTGAGGCTCCCTGCCTGTGCTGTCACAGTGGCCTTGGACTGAGCCTTTCAGGGTGTGCAAACAGTGTCTGCCTGTGTCAGCGCTGTCCAAAATGCTACAAATGCAGCTGATAATTGATTCCTCGGAAGAGCTTGCTGTGTGAGCAATAGCCAAGGAATGGAAAAAGGATAATCTCAATATATAGCAGAGAAGATGATTGATAGCCTTCCTTTAACTGAGGCTAAATCCACTGCTAATTATGCCAACATCTTTGAATGCAAGGTTTAATACACTTTGTGTCTTCATTAGGAATCTCAAAAGGGCATGTTCAGCAATTGGGAATGTCAAAGGCCCTTAAAGAGCATTTGAATAAAGTAGATCCCCAGCAATAGGGAATTTAGTTTAGCAGTTCTTTTGATCTCTTTTTCAAATAAAGGAATTAACCATAAATTAGGACTACTTTAGAAAAAACAGCTGTTCCCTCTGAGATTTAGTAGGAACAGACAGCTGTTCCTCACGTTCAGTAGTCACCGATGTCTTTAATTACATTTAAACTCAAATGAATTCCCATTTTAAAATGGGTACCATAACCCTTTCCTGTTAGCAGATTAGGTTTTGGGTACTTGCAGGAGCTCTTTCAATGCTGATGACTGCTGATGAATTAACAGCATAGAGAAAATGAAGTCTCTTCCACCACAGAATATTAAATGCCTACTAGATAACATTTTGTCTGATCAGAAAATAAGAATGGTCTCCAGAGCATTTCAGGTTTTTTTCTCTCAGCCAAATCTGCCATGCAAGAAGCCTGTTGGTAGTAAATATTTGTCTGTGTTTGATATAGTTCAGTTCAGAAAATGGGCAGAGAGATTTCAGAGACAGTATGAGAAAGCACTTATGTTTTGGTTACATTTCAGTCCTCTGTGTAGCATTTTTCTTTCTTTATGGCCCTATTTCAGTGGACATTATAAGAAAAAATGCCATTACCACTGGGAGGGGAAATGGCATTAAAATGTGGAGATGCTCAAATGCCAAGGCAATGGGGTCTGGGTAATTATCTAAGACACCCTGAGGTTTGAAACAGGGAAGGAAGCCCCAAAAGCATTCTGCCAAAGACACCAGCTGGTCACTGATGTTTCTCATCCAGCTGTCAGGCAGCAGCCATCTCTGGTGGGCTGGAGTTTTGAGGTGTGTTCTAACCCTGCCCTTTGCTGTGTGCCACTGAGCAAAGGGAAGAGCCAGATTAGACATTTGGCACTTGACATAAAAGTTACAAAAATGGAATCATTCCTTTTATTAGAAATCTCTCAATTTCCTCTCTATGGTGCATTTCCAAATCTTCAGTGTGGGTTTAGACAACTTCTTAATGGAAATCAAAGGCAATTGAACATTTCATGCATTGTTCATGCAGAGATTGTGAAATAATTTAGTAAAGGTAGGAAGTCTGCCACAGGGCCAAGGCTCTGGTTGGAGCAATTAGTGCTGAGGGGTTGGTGGTTCTGTTTCCAGGATTCTCAGCTGCTTTGCCCGTTTCTGGATCAAGGGGCTCTGGTGCTATTTTGCTGCTCTTGGCCAGAGAGGCTGGCAAGAAGCAGAAGCAGAGGTAGATCCTTGTTTGCAGTGAGGCTGGTGGGTAAGGAGCTGTGTCTCTGTCCCGGCAGTGCTTGTGCAGGGGGTTCATGCCAGGAGCCCTGAAGTCGTCCAGCGCGACGCCCTGCCCGTGCTCTGGTCCTGCCTGGAGAACAAGGCGCTGCCTGTGCGGAGCGCCAACATCCTCACCGTGGCCACCAAGCTCGCCTCTGCCCTGTGCAAGGTGATGGGCACCCAGCTGAAGAAATGTGCTGCCACCAAGCCTCCACATGTGCGGGAAAACCTCTCCAAAATGCTGGGCTGGTGAAGGTGAGATGTTCTCCAGAAGGCTGAGGAAGTGCTGAGTTGGACACCTCTGGATTTGCCTTTTGAGCTGTGCCAAAAATGACAAAATCCTAAGGAAGGGTGTGCATCTGCCCCTGCTCTCTCCATTGCCCTTCCTAGTCATGGCATGGGGGGCCTGGAGCAGCTCCAGATGGAGGACAAGGTGAAGGCAATCATGGCTCAGCCTCACACAGAGGTGAGGGGGGAGCTGGGCCAATCTCTGCTGGGAGGAAGGGTCTTGTGGCAGCCCAGAGAGGCTGTGCACATTGCCAGGGAACAGCTGTGCCCTGCACGTGCCCCTGCACTGAGCTGTGCTGCTGCCAGTGCCCCTGGAGCTGTAGGGCTGCTGAGCTGTGGGGCAGGCAGAGGAGCAGGAGGGTGCGTGTGCAGCTGAGCCATTCCTGGGGAGCACAGGGCTCTGGGCTCCCTGCTGTCCCAGGGCAGCCCAGAGGCCAGGCTGTGCCTGTGCTAGCTCTGGGCAAGTGGTTCAAGGTTTTGCCCTGGCCTGCCTCAAGTGTCTGCCAGCAGGAGCATGTTTCCCTGTGCAGCTGTTTAGACATTTCCAGGAAATCTGTCCCAGGAAATATGGAGCTTCAGATGCTTTAGGTTTGCATGGAGGCCTCTGTTTAACTTTGTGTCTCCACTTTGCAGATCTGGCTGGTTACAGTCTTTCTGAGAAGTTTTCTCCAGACTCTTCCAATGTTCCCTCACCCACAAAGTCCTCGCCTCCCATCCAGAAGAGCTCTCTTTCCTCCAAGCTCAGGAAGAAGCTGCCGCCTGTATGAAGAGTGTTTGAAGAACAGGATTGATGTGTTAAGCTCGATAGTTACAGCTGTACATATGTTCTGATCTTTAGATGTAGTTTTGAATTAATGTCTTTTGATTCTGTCTTTAAGTTTTGATGACATATTTTTAATTCTATATATTTTATTTTGATGATGAAAAAAAAATAAATAACATTTAAATAAACCAAGAGGAGAATGTGAGACCAGGACCTGCTAGCCTAGAGATTATGGGAGTGCAGCTCACTCAATGTGCCAGTGTCTCACCACATCCTTTCCTCATTCTGCCCAGCCTCTGCTACTCTCAGCTTCAGTTGCTGCATGTCTTGCTCTGGCAGCTCATGTCCAAACAAAACTGTGTCCCTGCTGAGCACAGCAAGGAGCGGCCACAAAGTGGCAAGTTCCCCAGTGAACATCAAGGCAGAGACATGGAAGTGCGGAGGATAAGGACAACTCTGGGAGGAGAAGCTGTTCTGTGTCTCTGATGATGGTGCCCACACCCTGAAGCAGCAGCCAAGAGAAGCGCTGGAAGCAGACGGGCGCAGTTTTGGGCAGCACAATAGAAAAAGTTATGAAGCCATTAGCCAGAATGCAAAGGAGGACTGCAAGGATGGAGTGTGGTGTGGAGGGGAAGGCCTAGATGCAACTGAGGCCACTTTGTTCAGCCTGGAGGAGGGTAAAGGGCGTCATTGTGGTTTTCAACGTCCTCCTGAGGGGAATCAGAGGGGCTGCTGCAGCTCTCGTCACTGTTGGGACCAGTGGCAGGACTGGAGAAAAGGGCAGGGAGCTGGGACAGGGCAAGTTTCATTTCCATAGCAGGAAAAGGTTTTTCACCCAGAGCATGGTCAGGCACTGGGACGGGTTCCCCATTGACGGAGCCCGGGCTGGCTCTTGGGAAAACTGCGGCGCTGCGCCAGGAGTGGGGAACGGCCAAGGCGTGGGTCCTGCCCGTGGCTGACCCTGGTGAGCCACTGCTCAGTGGTTCAGGATCTACTAACTGCGGCATGGAGCAGGCAAAAGAGAAGGAGGAGGCTCCTCGATTGTGAGGTTCCACAGGCCAAGGTTTATTCCAAGGGAAAGATTCAGCACGAAAGAGCCGCCAGCACTTCTGTGCACGGGATTTTATCGGGGTACAACTCAGGGGGTGGATACAAACAATTGAGCAAGAAGGAATCTGCAGGGGAGGAGCGAGGGGATTCCATCAGTTGCTTGGCACTAATTAGGACAGATGAGATGAGAGGGTAGGTCACATGGGCCAATGGGGGTTCCAGCAATAGAGGAATTCCAAAAGGATCCTCAAAAGAGAGGATCGGTGTCTGCATGCTGAGGGCAGCACTTGTATTTTTGAAATGAGCCCAGTTACCCGTGCACAATCACAGGTGTGTTATGTGGGAAGGGGCTGTGCCTGTGTGAGATCTGCTTGCACAACTATTACAATAGAGTCTTTGAATGAAACTACTAATGTTACTAACTTCTCTATTTGTAATTTCACAACAACCAAAAGTGGATGCGACTTCAGCTGCACCACACTAGAACTTCTCTTGAGACTCTGCAGAATGCACATGATGGGTACCACCAAGTGCCCAAATTCCAAACTGCACGGGACGCTAACATTCTAAAGCAAATGCCGTACCAGCCTAATATAGAATGGCTAGTGGCAGAAGTCAAAAATGCATCTCACAGAGCCTGATGGACACTCAAATCCGGTATCAAAGTTGTTACCAAAATCATCACCAAAAGAGAGAAAGAAAGAGAACATCATGAGTCAGATGTCTTCTTGTGATGGACAAATCTGGAACCACCAACAGCTCCTCAGATTTTTAGCTTCCTCAGCAAACCAGTTCTAATTTTAAAAAATTACCCCTCTCCTCTTAACCATCATAAACCTATGGATGTGGTAGAAAATTAAAACAGCAGCAGAGCAATACATATGTACTGTGGACTGTCCAGAGGATCTTGTAAAAGAATTTGCATCAGGATAAAGAGAACAGCTGAATGAAACAAGGCCTTTGTTTGACATAAGCACAAGCAATTCACATAAGTAAACAAGTACTTGGCACAGACCTACACAAGCACTTAGCACCAGTTAGCATTAGAAAAACCTGGCTGGCCTAACTTGACAGGAGAGGGACTTGACAAAAAGCTTTAGACACATTCTACCAGAAGAACTAAGGGCAAGTGTAAAATGAGCCCTGTGCAGGGAAGCCATGAGGAAGAAGTGCTGCTTTAGGGCATGGAGGCCGCTCCTGGCCAGTGCCTGGACATCAGCTTCAAGTACAGGAATCTGACAGAATGTATTTCTAACGCCCTGCCTATTGAATCACCTCAGCAGAGACAAGATGGATGGTATTTTGGAGATCCATTTCTGACATCATCCCACTGAAATGTACATGTGGCAGAGAAGCATTTTAGCGGCGTGCAGACCCCTGCCCTCCTGCCACCTCAATAAAAGGGCTTTTGGCAGACAATGCATTTGTCTGTCGATTTCTTTGAATTAGGGAGACCCTTCAGGAGTGCTGTTGGCCATCCCTTGTGTGTGGCCATCCCCTGTGTGGATCTGCAAAAGCTTCAAATCAGCTGCCTCAGCTTCCAGGGCCTCTCTTGGCCAACATCCTGGCGTGGGTGCAGGGCCGCTGCAAGGCACTGCTGTGACCCAGCGCGACAGGACCGGCTGTCTCGTGTCCACGGAGCAGCCCTGACACAGCCAGGGCCATCCCGAGAGCAGAGAAACGCTCACGGGTCAGCAGAGACGAGCAAGGAGCACTGGGCTGCTCTCAGGGTATCTCAGCATGGTGCTCCAGTGGAAAGGGCAGGCAGGCCTCCCACATTCAGGGCATCCCCTGCATCAAAAGGATGGGCATTTTGTCCTTTTCATCCCTCCAACCCAGAATCAGGCCTGACATCTCCTTCTCTGGAGTGGAGTTTTTCCCACTGTACCTGGGACAGGGATTGCAGCTCGCCTGGCCAGGCCACTGCCCTCACTCACCCTGACTGAGATCCTGGAGCTCTTCCTGCTGCTCCTTCATCATGGGAAACCCAGCCATCTCTGAGAACAAAGAGTTCATCTTGGCCCCAGCGGCACAGCTCCCTGCCAGCGGCGCTGCCGGCGCTGTGGCCACACGGGCTGCTGGCCAGGCAGGGCTCAGCCCGGCCCTTGCCGCACGCTGCCGCCCCAGGGCACGGCTGCCAGAGGGCGGCAGCAGCAATGCCCGGGCCAGGCGGGTCTCCACGGCGCCAGGCCCAGCTGGCGCTGCCGGGGCAGCAGGCAGGGCTGGGGTCTGTGGGAATCCTGAAAATCAGAATGTTTTAGGAATGCTACAAAAGGCAGGCCTCAGAGACAGCAGAAGTGCCATTAGTGTTAAGCAGTAGCCATAAGATTTGTCAGCAGAAAATTTTATAAGAAGTAGAAAAGTAAGGACAAATAGAAGAATGGTCTGTGTATTAATGCTTGGCTCGAATACCTGCCTAAGGTACAGAAAAGTTTATCTACCAAGATATTAGGAAGTTTTAAGCTTAATAATGGAGCCCTGTGGATTGTATTTTAATACTTACCAGCAGGTATTATATACAAAATAAGTGAGCATTTTTTGACTGAAGGTACATGTGCTTACAGTGGTTGGATAGAACTCTTGTCAATATGCTTTTGCTTTGTGTGATTGGTCAAAAACTTTTAAAGTAAATTGTAACATGAAGTTCTTTGTCTGCTTCTGGGGATGTGTGTGACCATGGTCACATGGGTTTTCAGGTGAAAGGAGAGACGAGAATATTGACTTTATGTTCAGAAGGCTTGATTTATTATTTTATTATATATATATATTTTACATTAAACCTATACTGAAAGAAAAGAAAGGAAAAGGTTTCCTCAGAAGCTAGCTCACCTAAGAATAGAATAGAAAAGAATGATAACAAAGGCAGCTCTCTCAGACTCTGTCCGAGACAGCTCCATCTTGATTGGCCATTAATTACAAACATCTAAGAGGGGCTAATCACAGGTGGACCTGTTGCATTCTACACCAGCAGATAATCATTGTTTACATCTTGTTGCTGAAGCTGCAGCTTCTCAGAAAGGAGAAAAATCCTAAGAAAGGATTTTTCACAAAAGATGTCTGTGACAGATGTGAGCTGCTGGCATCTTCCCATTGTCATAACCATGTAATGAGACTGATGCTGCAAGATAAACAGCTCGAGATGCGTTCCCCAGCAATCCCGTCCTGTTGGTGATTTGTGCAGAGACCCCCAGGCAATGATAGAGCCGAGCTGTGGCAGGGTGGGGCAGGGTGGGACAGGGTGGGGCAGGGCAGGGCGGGGTGGAGTTGGGTGGAGCAGTACAGGGTTGAGCATGGCGAGGTCAGCCCAGGCTACAGCAGTGCAGGGTGGGGTGGGACACAGTGAAGAAACGTGGGGTAGGGTGGGGCAAGGTGCAGTAGGGTGGGGCAGAGTGGGGTGGGGCAGGGTGCAGTGGGGTGGGGCAGAGAGGGGTGGGGCAGGGTGAGGCAAGGTGAAGCATAGTGGGGTAGGGTGGGGTCTGGTTCGTGGAGCAGCGCAGGGCGGAGCATGGTGATTTAGGGCAAGGCCAGGTTGGGTGGAGCAGAACAGGGCGGAGCATTGTGAGGTTGGGCAGGGCTGGGCAGACAGAGGTTGGGTAGGGCGGGGAAGGGTGGGGCTGGATGGTGCTAAGAAGGGCGGGGCGGGCAGGGAGCCCAGGCTCGTGGCTCACCCGTGAACCTGATGGCCGCCTCTTGCAGGGGCTCCTGTGGGCTGTCCTGGCACCGCAGGGCCCGGCGCAGGTGCTCGGCCACTCTGTTCCTGCCCTCTGCCAGCTGGAGAGTGCCAGGAGCGTGCAGTTGGTGCCGGCTCAGCCCCTTGACTGGGCTCTCCCTGTGGCCAGCACTGGCCTCTCCTGCCCACAGAGCCCTGTGAGGCAGCCAGCAGCCACTGGGGCCGGGCTCTGGAGGGGGCAGAGGGCTGGGTGCTGCCCAAGAAAAATAAAGGAAAAATTCTGACCTCCAGCACTAAAACAAATGGCAGTATTGGAGATAACTTTTTGCAGGGGATGGACAACATATTGAGCCTGACAAGGTGCACAGTGCAAATGTGGTGGAGTTGTTCACAGCAGAGGCCATCTGAATACTCCAGCTTCATGGGAACAATGCATTTTGTGGATGACCAAGAGACAGTGAGTTCTGTAGCAGGCAAACTCAGGAATGATGAGACCATCGTCCATGGCCTGATGCACACGCATGTCTCTGCTGTGGTTGTCTCAAGGATGAACAGGGAAAATTCAGAGAGAAGATGAGGAAGGAGATGAGCAAGGACAGTTCCCATGTGGCACCAGTGCAAACCAGAAGCCCCAGTGTCAGAGCCCAACATCCCCCAGCTAGGGAGAGGGACTACACCCCACGAGTGGACCTGTGGTTCTTCCTCTATGAACATGGGCAAGACATGAAAGGGTGGAATGGAAAACTCGTCTCTATCCTAGCAGCATGGGTATGAGAGCTAAAGGAGGAAACTACTAAGAGAGGGATTTACACCCAAATGAATGAAGCCCCAGCTCCCCATGACCGAGTTGCCAGGTATAGCAGAAGGGAGGATGATATGTCAGATCTCCTTGAAGGAACATTCAGAAAATATGCCCAGGGAGGGAACGGTAGCCAAGACTAGAGAGGCCCTGCCTCTAGCCAGGTAGAGGCCAGGGAAAATTGTGTCTCTTGGGCTGCGTGGATCCCTGACACACCAGACCCATAGATACACAAGGCTTTTGTCCATACTGGTGCACAGTGTACTCCAATCCCATCAGGACGCTGAGGCAAAGTGAAAATTTTCCAGGATAGAATTCCATTTTAATTTAGGTGAAATGTACATTTTTGAGTTCAGTCTGTGGTTAGAAACCATAGTTATTTAGCCAGACAGCAAGGCCTATGCCCAGTGAAGTTACTTCAGTGAAGGACAGAGATAAAGGGGGGGAGACAGAAGATGATAGAGAGAGACAGGGACTGCTGTAGGGGCAAGTCAACCTGACCTCGGAATTTTTTCAGATAAAAAGGAGCTAGCGGTAAATGTCGCGTGAAACCCATAAAAATGAACATGTATAAACCTATTGTGAAACTGTATGCATATGTATTTGAGAGAGAGAGAAAAAGAGACCTGAAGTTCTCAGAAGTACGCATGCCTTTTTTTAGGAGAGCAATCTCCACATGCGTCCAATGCTGTAATAAACATACCAGCTTTACAACTTGTACAAAATTGTGGGGTTCTCTTCTTTTCTCCGCAAAACAGCCATCAGGTTCATGGGTGAGCCACGAGCCCGGGCTCCCTTCCCAGCCCGGCCCGCCGCAGCTCGGCCCCGGCCCCGCCTGGTGCCCCGGCCCCGCCAGCTGGGCCCGGCGCCGTGGAGCCCGGCCTGGCCTGGCCATTGCTGCTGCCGCCCTCTGGCAGCCGTGCCCTGGGGCGGCAGCATGCGGCAAGGGCCGGGCTGAGCCCGGCCGGGCCAGCAGCCCGTGTGGCCACAGCGCCGGCAGCGCCGGTGGCAGGGACCTGTGCCGCTGGGGCCGTGACAGGCTCTGTGTTCACAGGCATGGCCGGGCGGCACCTGAGGGGGAAGAAGGAAGGGCTGCAGCTGATCTGCGCTGGTGAGTGAGTGAGGGCAGCGGGCTGACAGCGGGGGCTGTTGGGTGGAGCTGCAAGCCCTGCCCCGGTTGTGGAGGGCTCTGCTCCCGTGGGCAGAGCACACGGAGCTTTCGGGGCCACGTGGGCCATTGGTGGCAGCAGCTTCTGGCTGATCCCCTTGCTCCATGCTCCCTCCTGGCCATGGCAAGAGCCGGCTGCGATGGCCCTGGCAGGGGGCTCTCCTGGGCTCCCCACAGATACCGCTCTGACCGTGGCTCTGTTCCTCTCTCTTGCAGCTCTGGAAGACAAAACAAATGACGTCAGCTTCGCCGTTGGAAGCCTGGCAATTCAAACACTGTGCATCCTCAAGTCAGGAGAGTGGGCTCCCATGTCCAGGTTCCAGTGGCTCTGAAATCACCTGTGCAGGGCATGGAAGACACAGCCTCGTCTCTCACAGCTCAGCTGCCTGCCCTGCCGGAGCTCTGTGGAGAGCTGATCCCACAAGATCTTTTTGCAGGGGCTTCCTGAGTCAGGAGGAATTTTCTTTTTCTTCAAGATTGTTCTTTTCAATTTTTTCTATTCCTTTACAATGTAAATAGAGACTATGTTATAATACACAGACTCCCAGGATCTTTCTTTTGCTGCCTAGGGTCCGCAGGGCATAGGGGAGGAGGGGGAAAAGGGTGCTTGCACTCAGCCAGCTGCCCAGGTGTGCAGTGCTGCAGGGGAAATGGCCAGAAGTCCCTTGGCCTTTGGTGGTTCTGCTGAAGCCTTTGTGCTGCCGGCAGAGCGGCTGGGCAGGGGCCGGAGCTGCAGGAATCCCTGTGAGAGCGGTGCCTGGAGATGGCCACATGCCCTGTGCCAGGCAGGAAGCGCCATCTGTGTCCTCCTGTCCGTGTGCTGCTGGCTGCAGTGCTGAGGGCTCCCAGGTGCCTCTGGATGGGGCTGCTCTGGAGCTGCTGTGGGGCTGCGGCGCTGCTGCCGGGCAGCTTGGCCAGGCTGGGGCAGCCCCTGAGGGGCTGAGGCGCTGGCAAGCCCTGAGCAATGGGCTGTCAGAGGCCACAAGCAGCCCCCCGGCAGCCGCCTTGTTCCTGCCAGAGTTGACTTGCAAGACGGATCCTGGGCACTGTGGAACTAACAGCATCAGTGTTGTTGGAAACCCAAATGCAGGGAAATCTCAGACCTTTGGCCTTGTCAGCAAAGCTTAGAATTAAGCACAGGATTTGATCGGAGACTTTGGAAAGGGCTTCCAAGCTTAGGTGCTAGAAGCGAGAATGCGGATTTCTAGTTTATTATAGCAGAGACACGGGGAGGAATGTTGAAGTGGAGGAAAGTTTAGAGTTTTAGTGCTGAAGATCTAGAAAAAATAAAAGTAGTTACAATGGTAAACAAGAAGTTTAGGATGCAGTGCTGTAGGTTTGTGTGTCACAGCATGATTGGCTAAGGAGGCTTACACTGTAGCAGGATGTGGGAACCCAGGAAATTCCTCTGGTTGCCCTGCAGGACTCGAGACCCTGTCAGAGGGCTCAGAGGCCTTGGCACAGAGCCCAAGATCCCTGTGCCTTTGATTTAGCCCTTGGAAAAAACAATTACCAACCTTGTAGGAAGAATGACAACCCACAAAAGTTTAAGTAGATTGATAGTGAATTTATCACAGAGTGGCAAAATAGATTTTGGGGCGTTTTAGAATGGGGCTTCAGGAGGCAAGATGGAGGAATCTGGGCATGTCCAGCCTTTCTCCTTCTTCTTCTTGGCCTCCATCTTCTGCTGTGATGTTGGCACTTTTAGATTGGTTCACAGTAGAAGCTCACTGTCTAACGTAGATTATAGGTATTGGAAAGTAATTGTAAATATTGTACACATAGTTGTTTTTAGTATAAAAAGATAACACCGCCCCGGGGCAGGCAGAGTGCCTTAGACTGTCTTGCTGTGCGGACCTCGGCAGGACACGAGAAAGAATTTTATAGATAAGATACAATAAACAACCTTGAGACCGATAAATGAAGAGCTCTGACTCCTTCTTCAACCGCCGGGCTGGGAAAAGAGACTTTCTACCTTATCTGGGGTCACTCTGACCAGCTAGAGACCCCCAGAGCATGAGTCTGTAAGACGAAATATTGAAGATTGGCTGCAAAACATAAATATCCTTGTCGGCCGTATCTTCTTGGCCAAGAAATCCTTCAAAGCTCTTGTAACTACAAGTCTTGTGGGCCCTGTGAGCCATGCAGTGGAGATGTGGGCCAAACTCACCCTTCCTGTCTATGTAGAAGAGAAGAAAAAGCAATGGCATCATCTAAAACACTCAGAGATCCGCTCTCTAGCTCGTTCCAAACTCCTTCAAATCCCCCAAAGTGGGATTTAGCTACAAAGAGATGACAAGGACTCTTAGTGCTGGCTCTTTGACTCCACAGCAGATGCTTTAGAATCTTTCACTTAACCGTGTGTAGTTATGTGCCAGAAATGGATCATTTGAAGAAACTTTCCCAAGTGACTTGCATGGAGGTTTGTTTGAAGGGTATTTGAGGAGAAAGGCTCCCAGCAGAGGTCTGGGCTTTTGCCTGGCTGTGTCCCCTGCTGATTGTGAAGTGTGCCATCAGCTGCATGGCTATCTGGGCTAAAAATATCATCAAGTCACTTGGACTTGCTCTTTTTGGCCTCTAAGATCTGGACCCAGTTTTGGGACACATTTGGAGACCTCCTCTGTGGGTGGATGGACCACCGAGGATTTTCCCAATTGCTGGGAATGGTTCTCCAGGTCCCTGGTGTAGAATGGGGCTCCCAAGCAACTGTGCCTCTGCAAGATGATAAACAATCGCCTTGGTTTGAAGAGAGAGGTGTCTGCTAATGAAGGCAGAAGGCTTCTCTGAAATGGAAAATGTAAATCCCCTCCCTTCAAATGGTTCTAATTTAGAAATTCAAATGCTCTCAGGGAAAGATATGGGGATAGGACTGAGCCCGCAGAGCTGGGCAGCGTTTGCTGATGGTCTGAGCCCTTCCCAAAGATCCTGTGCGGGCTGTCTTAGACACCTGGGGCCAGGGATTCCTTCCAAGCTGGGCCACTTTGGCTGGGCTGGGGGTGGCCCCAGGGCAGAAGGCAGTGTGTGCAAGGGCCCTTGGTGACACGCTGCAGCACGGTCTCTGTGCCATGGAATGGAACCCGGTGACCAAGGGCCCTCTGTGACACAGGGGAAATAGAAGCTTGCCCAGCTGCTGGGAACACACAATGGGGCAGAACAGGACAGAGCGGTGCCGTGAGGAGCCCCCGCACAGCACACTCGTTCCTGTCTGACCCGGAGCCTTTTCGAGGCATTCTTCCTGCAGCTGAGCTCGAGGCCAGACCACAGGACTTGGTGACCTGTGGCCTTCCCGAGGCTTCTCTTCTGCAAGTGTCCTCACAAATCTAGTCATTATCATGGAGCAGAGACCCCTGAAAGCGCCCAAGGTGGCCTGGGGGAAAGAGGAGGAAGAAGGCGCTGGAGCTGCCCCAGCACATGCAACCAAAGCGGTGGTGCCGTCTGAGCTGCCGCAGGAGGGTGAGTGGCAGAGCTGGGCCACAGGGTCGGTGCCCACAGCCAACTTGGCGCCATTCCATCCCATCCTATCCCATTTTATCCCATCCCACCCAATCCCATCCCATTCCCACGGACAGGACGGAAGAGGGGCCGGGCAGACACCCCACAGGGACCGTGCTCCATCCCCTGGGGCATCCTGGGGCTGTCCCTGCCTGGGGAGCGCAGGGCTGGGCTGTGTTCTCCGGCCTCTCCCGCAGCCCCTCAGCTCTGGCTGCGCTCGCTCTTTGCCAGGTGCAGCCCTGCAGCGCACACAGGAGCAGGACCCTGCCCGTGGCCTCTTCCACAGCACAGCCCAGGTATCTGCAGCCACCCCCACCTGGGCTGGGCCTGCTGGCACCGCGCCTGAGCATTCCCTGCAACATCCCTGGCTTCTTGCCCTTCTCCTACAGCTGGTTTGCAAATTCATCAAGAAAATTCGGGCGGAAGAGATCAGCACCATGGGCACTGGGCTCAGAGCATATTCGCACATCTTCAAAACCAAGACCAGTGCTGCCCTGCTGGATATGCTCATAGAGGAGGGCTTTTCCAATCCAAAGCAAGTAAGCAGCCTGTGGCCAGGGTTTGATCCTCCCAGGAATTGCTTGGTCTCCCAAGCCACGCCTGCTGGTCACTGTAACTCTTTGAGGCCATGGCAGTGTGGTGGGTAGGGAAGCACTTCTGTGGGGAAGCTGGGGACATTCCTCCCTCTGGCAGCTTTCCAAGTCTCCCGGTGCCTTCTCCAGGTTCCTGCCCTTGTCAGGTACATCCACCAGTGGCTCCTGGCCAATCAGTTTGCTGAGCACAGGCTGAACAGGACCCTGCTGGATCTCACCGAAGCACAGCCTGCTGACGTAGTCATGACGCTCCTGCGTGTGGCCCCGTCCTGTGACAGGTATGGGGCCAAAATGCCCAGAGGGCTCAGGGCTCGCCAGCCCATCAGCCTGTACAGCCTGGTCCAGGTGTGTTTTGCGGAGAAAAGAAGAAACCTCACAACTTTATAAAAGTTGTAAAGCTCGGTATGTTTATTTACGGCCGGACGCATGCGGAGAAAATTCTCCTCAAAAGGCATGCGTACCCCTGAAGACCTCAGGTCTCCTTTTATCCCCCTTCCAAATGCATATGCTTACAGTTTCACAATAGGTTCATACATATTCATTCCGCGTGACATTTATCGCCAGTTCTTTATCAAAGGAATTCCTAGGTCGGGGGCAAATTGACCTCGTGGTCTTTTGTTTTCCTTTCTCTGTCTCCTTGCTGTCTCGGCATGTGAGTTTTTCCTTCAGCTTTGGCCTCACAGACTTTTCACCTCTCCTAGACACTTCACCTAATTCAGAATGGATCTCTACTCTGTCTCATTCCCCCCTTTCCTAGGAAATAAGTAAATGCTTTTACTTAATGAAAACCCTCATGACAATAAGTGTCTTTTAATGCTCCACCATGTATGTTTGACAAAAAGGTTAATACAGCTATTCATTGTAGTATTCTCCAGTTCCAAATTAACAATATAATAGATAATCCTAAGCTTATCCCAACTAATACTAACAAAACTACAATGGGGTGGCGCAACTTATTAAAGATTCCACCCAAAGACCACCCAAAGATCACATCCCACCAGTGATGATCTGCATTTTGTTCTATTCTTTGCAGAATTCTAGTTATTTCTTTTGTATCATGTTGGACAGTAATTAAGGTTTTCTTTCCACTTTCTTGGATTTCTTTCAAGATTTGCTGTAGGTCTTGGTGCTCAATTAATTGTTTTACCAATGTAAGGTCCATCCCAATAGGGGTAGGTGATAATCTGTGATACATTGTATAATTAGTTTTAACCAGCTGGTGGGATGTCACTGGGGCTGAGTACAAAAATCACACCCAATAATCCTAACAAAATTACAAATACAGAAATTAGAATGATTTCTACTAGACAAAATAACATCATTGCTATCAATTTTTACAGCAGCACAGGCAGTTCTCAGGCATACACCCCCCTTTTCCATTATATACGAGCACAGTTTTCTGGTCAGTGACTGGATGAATTTCAAAGTGGCAAATACTCTGTTCAGTGTCTAGACACACATCTTGGGCATTGATAGTATTGCTTTCACAAATGAATCTCATCGTTTCTCTAGTAATGCAGGACTCTAAGTTTACTGTCTGCCACTTTTCATTCATCTTTCGTGCCCACACTCTATGTTCTGAAGGATAGAGTATTGTTTTTTCATGGTTTAATCCTAGGGCAATGATGGGATGGATAACATAAACAGTGGCATTACATATGCTAAGCACAAAGGCAGTGGCCACATTAGAAGCAGGATCATAGGTGAAATTCACCATAGCCCACCAGGATTGGAACTTCCTTTCAATATCAATTGCATTATCCCACACAATTTTCCAAATTTCAGCTGGAAAATTACCTTCACCCCTTTGCCATATGATCAGAGCTGCTGTTGCTTGCATCCATAACTGTGCTTGTATACAACTGAAAGCTAAAGACACATTATCTTGAACTATACTAAGTGCTTCTACTATCAACTTGTGGTCTTGGTCCCCGGCCTTTTCATACTTCCTTACTTTGGCAGTACTTTTGAAATCTGTCACTGGCTAGTTCCTAATGTCAGTAGAGATTACTATAAAGGCTGCTTCAATTTTGTTAGGCTACCTGCTGCAGTGGCCAGTTTATTCATCAGTATCTCTGAATCAATTCCATTTAAAACTCCTAATCCTGTCCCTAATATGCCAGTTAGATGTTTGTTATGGGGAACAGGAACTGCTTTCTGTCCATGACCATCCCTCCCTGCCAGAGGGATGTGCTGGGCTCACACTGCAAATTCAGACATACTTCACAAGTGTATCTGACAGAGGTTTAGGTCATACTTGAAGCAGATGTTTGTTCTGAAATGTAGAGACCTCAGGGAATCTAACCTCTCCTTCCCCCTCCAAAGCACCTGATTTCCCAGATGTGTGGCAAGCAGGAATGTCTCTCCTGGTCTACAAAACTTCACCCACCTTGCCCCTAGCTACGATCAAGCCGTGGACTGTGTTCAGGGCAGGTCCAAACCTCAACTAAATAATGATTTGCTGCCACAGGGTACAAATTCTGTGTTATCTTATTAGTTCTTAATCCAGTACTATCAATTATTGGGCTGATTCCTTCCTTATCTTCCTTTTGAGGGTGCTACTCAACTCTCACTGGTTGTGTTCTTTCCTTAAGCTTGATTACTATGGAGGGGCGTCTTTCATTCTCCCTGCTACAGCAGAGGCCCATACCCTTGAAAACACTTATTTACTTATTCTAATATCTCCTTACTAATGTCTTTAATTTCAGTGTCTGTTAATGTTAAGCCTAACATCTTTATATCATTTGCCTCCAGAGTAACCTTTCTCATTTGAGAATGTTTAGTGAATTGAGCGAATTGTACAAAAGCTTTTAGGTACATATAGTACACATGTTACTTTAAAGGTTTGCAAAAGTATGCCTTCTCAGACTGGCCAGTTGTTCAGTTGTTCCCCACACTACAACATAAACATTCTCCACAGGTACTAAAGCTTTATTTAAAACTGAATATATGGCCCTTGTATCGACTAAAATTCTTCCCTTTTGGGGAGGTCATCTTTACCCTTCCTCCCTTACCTTGGGAGGAGCCTTTAACAAATCATATGTATTCATTTTGCAAACTGTGATTGCTTTGCATTTCAGCATGATAATCTTTGCTTGATTTCATACATTGCTATCTTATGCTGCATGCTAAACAACATGTTTGATTTACTTTCCCTTTGCCTTGTTTTCCTTTTAAAGGGACAAGACCAGAGGGCGGTCTGATCTCACAGTCTCCTTGCCATTCTGGGTGGTTTCTTAAAACAAAAAGACATTTCAGCATACAAAAACTCTATCCCGTTTATCTTCCTATTATAAAACAATACTAACAGCAATGAAGTCTTATAAATCTTTTTATTTTCTGAGCTGCTCTTACTGGCAACCTCCTCCCAGTGAGCCTCCTAAAAGGGGCTAATGTAGGAACCTCTTTGCTCTGGTCAGTTCTCATTATTTATTTCTCCTTGCCCTATCTCGCTTCCACTCAAACCTTTTTACAGACCTTCACAGTAGTTTCTCAGTTTTCCTCCTATACACACAGCTCCAGGTGGCAGGTATCAGATGTGATTCCCACACACAAGCTCTAAGACCTTAGGTTCTGAATCTGCTTGACCAGAAACCTCTAATTTACACTTGGGGCATGTGCCCTGACACTTATTAGAACAGCAAAACAGCAATACCAGTGTTTCTCATAAACACCGCACTGCAATAATACCTGCAGATCCAGCTTTTGCCCACAGGCCATTCCCGTGTTCCCTGGGGAGACGAGGCAGCCAGAGCTGTCCCTGTGCCCAGGGGACAGCCACTGTCACCTCACACAGCATGCTAGCCTCTTGATGCACCAAAGGCTCCCCGAAATTGCCCACAAAGGCAGGCTATTCTGTTTGTTACAGAGAACTTTAAATCCCTATAGATTGTTTCCAGTCCAAACTTACTGCAGTACCAGCTGAAGTCTCATAAATCTCATAAGTCTCATTAACTAATTCATCTCATTCATCTCTTCTATCTAAACTCTGTTTTACAAAATATCAGTCTTTTCTAGTTCTCTTCTTGCACAATCTAATTGAGCACTGTGTCTACTTACGCTTGTTTTACTGCCTTGCAAAAAGGCTGTGCTAGTCACAGCCGAAATTCTGATATGCCCACAGACACACGCACCCCCCCCCCCCCTTTATCTCAAATTCACTAGAGCCAAGGCTTGAATTGCTGTGAGGGGGAGAATTCTTGGAATTCCTTTAACTCGCTTTATCGTAGTTAAGCATAAATCACCGTACTATAGTTCTCCTGTGTAAAATGCTACTCTTGTTGCAACAAAATCTTAAAATCTCCACAAACACCACTATACAATCTGAGAATCAAATTACCACAATGCAGCAGAAGAAAATCACCACACAAAATCACTGGGAAAGGGCATATCTCTCAAAGTGCTCACTTTTCTCAACACAACACAGCATACCATAATTCAGCATTTACTCACATCAGTTTTTCCTGGACACAATCAAAATAACAGCACACAGTCTAGAGATCAAGTCCAAACATCCAAGGCAAAGGAACCCTCTGAGCTCATACTCACGGTTAAAATGTACCAAATCTACACAAATCACTACATTTAAACACAATAAATATCATCACTGATGTTCCCCCACTCACTTCTCCACGGGGCACTTCTCTCCCTGCCCCCGCAGCCTGCTGCAGCCGGTGCCTCAGGCCTCACTCGACTGCTTCAAACACGGGTAGTACTCACCCCCCCACACACTGTAGGGCACTGTAGATTTACTCTCTTTTACATACCATTCACTTATACATTTGCACGATTAGAAACACAGTGCACTGGCCACCAAATACATTGACCATACAGCGACACAGTGTCCGAACATCACACACACACAAACAAAACACACACGGACTCAGCAGTTCTGCTCTATCAGAACAATGAACCCCCCAATACACACATACACGGGTTCACCCGGCTCACCCCCTAAGCCAGTAGCGGTTCCACTCTATCAGAACAATGAACCCCCAACACACACATACATGGGTTCACCCGGCTCACCCCCAGAGCCACTAGCGGTTCCGCTCTATCAGAACAATGAACCCCGTCTCTAATACAGCTGCTCTATCAGCTGAACCCAGACGTCTCTGGGTGGTTTACTCCCTTGCTCTCCTTTCCCTCCCCCGGGGGCCCCTCAGTACATACTGTACCTTCCTCCGCAGGCCAGCAGGTCATTGTCTGTCTCCGCAGGTGACAAGCGAGACGAGCGGAGCCCCATCAGGAAAAAAAATCCTGGGGCGTGCCTTGGAGGTCCATCTATCTCCCCTGCCCCTGCAGGGACAGAGAACTCCTGGCTGGCTCGCCATAATGTTTTGCGGAGAGAAGAAGAAACCTCACAACTTTATAAAAGTTGTAAAGCCCGGTATGCCTTTATTACGACGCCTGCCGGACGCAAGCCTCCCCAAAAGGCATGCGTACCCCTGAAGACTTCCGGTCTCCTTTTATCCCCCTTCCAAATGCATATGCATACAGTTTCACAATAAGTTCATACATATTCATTCCGCGTGACATTTATCGCCAGTTCTCCTTTATCAAAGGAATTCCTAGGTCGGGGGCAAATTGACCTTGTGGTCATTTCTGTTTTTCTTTCTCTGTCGTCTTGCTGTCTCCGGCATCTGACTTTTCCTTCAGCTTTGGCCTCACAGACTTTTCACCTCTCTTAGACACTTCACCTAATTCAGAATGGATCTCTACTCTGTCTCAGGGTTCAGGAGGCAAGATGGAGGGAACTGGGTGTATCCAGCCTTTCTCCTTCTTCTTCTTGGCCTCCATCTTCTGCTGTGATGTTGGCACTTACAGATTGGTTTAGAGCAGAAGCTCACTGTCTAACATAGGTGATAGGTTTTGGAAAGTTATTGTAAACATTGTACACGTAGTTTTTAGTATAAAGACATAACACCATCCCGGGGGCAGGCAGAATGCCTTGGACAGTCTTGCTAAGCTGACCTCAGCAGGGCAGGAGAAAATTTTTTATAGATAATATAAAATAAACGACCTTAAGATGGAGAAATGAAGAGCCCTTCTTGAAGACTCCTTCTTCAAGCGCTGGGCTGGGAAAAGAAACCTTTGAACTTTTCTCAGGGTCACTCTAACCAGCTAGAGATCCCAACAGGTGTGGGTGCAGGGGCCTTGTCAGGAGGTGCCAGCCACTGCTCGGAGCTTGCCTGAAAGAGGAGATTGAAAGAGGCGCCCAAAATGGATGCCCAAAAGAGGAGGGGAGTTCCCGTTACAATACAATAAATCATCTTCTGTGCCGCATATTCTAATTTTCACTAACCAATGTAGTACAAGATACAAATCTTACAGCATTTACATACAGCCTGTAAGAAACTTTACACTGCCATACTGTGTTACATTTTAAACCCTAAAAATTACTCTTTGGACCCCTTCTTTCAAGCTAGTAGGGTCTGCTCTGACCCTTGGACCTGTCTGCAAGCAGAGGGTCTTGTTTCATCAAAAGAGGATTACCTTCAGCCAGTCATACCATGGTTTTCCAGTTGTTCAGTAACTAAGGCTTGGTATTTCAAAGCTTGCTTTCATTTCAATCTCACGTATAGTTTCCATATTCTCAAAATCTTTTGCCAGGCAATCATATTTATAAGGCTTTCCTGTTTCATCTTCCCCAGCATCTGCTTCTTTTCATTTTCACCCCCCTTGCCCTGAAGTTGGGGAATCAGAAAGGTTTGTCACAGCCACCCTCATTGCGTCTTTTGGCACCCAAACAGGGACCCTGACATTGAATCATGTCAGCTGGGGTTACCTGATGGATAGGTCAGCGCTCCCTGGGATTTTGGATTGTGCCGGGCGGGCAGATTCATCATTGCTTTGAGGGACCTCGGCCAGGATCCACAAGGGACAACGACAGTTTCACCTGCGTAGGATTGCAGATGGGTTTGGGGAAACGCAGGACAATTATTGCCCATTTTGCCACTCTGATTTTACAATACACACCCACATCCCATAACTCATTTGGGGTGTTCCAGTGGCAGTTCCACCTAAGGTGGAGAAAGAGAAAAATGGGCAGCCGGATGTCCAAAGTAGAAAGGTGTGTAGATCGATGCTTTAAGTTAATTCTCACTGATCATGACTAAATATCTTCAAAGAAAAAATTAAATTCAATCGTGAAGTGGATCATTAAAAATTTTCCAGATGCCCCTGAACCCGACTGTCCTCCCTCCATCTTGGCTCCTCCACTTCCTGCTACCACAACCTTCTCTTCCGCCCTAAATGAACCTCCAGACTCCACCCCCATGAATGTGGGTCACGCCCCCACTTTCAATCATTCCACCTTCACTTTGGGCCATGCTTCTAGAAGGCCACATCAGAAGTCCGCCATCCTAGATCAAGGCCCTTCCTTCCCAACACCTGACAAAATGGCAGTGCCCTTTGCATCACCCTCCGGCAACAATATAACCCCATGCTCAAGGTACTAAGCCCAACTGTCACACTATTTCTAATCCAAATGTTTCTCCTCTAAGTTATTCTTCCTCCCCCGAAGGACAGTTTACAGTTTGGATTCCTCAGAGCCACCTTGCCCCTCAACCCTGGAAGATCCCTGGGAAAGTAAGAAGACTGGCATATGGTCTTGAAATTCCCCCATATGTTATGAAAGAAGGAGGCAGAATCCCAGGTATCAGCCACTGGTTTATGGGGAAATCAAGGATCTGTGTAGGGCAGCTAAAGACCATAGGAAGAACTTACCGTCTTTTAATGGCCTAATGAGGACCATGTTTACAGCACATGTCTTAACCCCCTATGATTTAAAATGTTATATGACCATGTTGCTGTCACCTACAGAATACATCCTGTGGGAAGGGGGATGGAAGTGTTTACTAAATCAATTAATAGCAGACTATGCTAATAATGAGGCAAGGGCGGAATTGACAATCAACCATCTAGGTGGAGAAGGACAACACAGCCTACCAGATGATCAAGCAGTAGGTATCGCCAGAGAAGTATTGGATGATATCAAAGAGATGGCTTTGAAAGCTTTAATCCAGTTATCGTAGTACCCCCAATGTGGACTACCTTGGGTGGCTGCAGCTAAAGCTTTAGGACAATTAGACCATCTTGGGTGCCTGTTAAGTAAGCAAACCAATGCTACCTCCCTCACACTGAGTGGCCTGCTCTCAGACATAGAGACCATCAGACATGCCACCTTGCAGAATAGCGATAGAGTTTTTACTCTGGGCACATGGGCATGGCTGTGTAGACTCTGAGAGCTGTGTGGTAAGAACCTTTCCAGCCAAAGCGAGTCAATCCACAAAAGCATTCAAGTACTGAAGGAAGGGTTCAAGAAGCTTCACGTGGAAAACAAAGACAAGGTCAATAAACTCTTCCAATCCAAGGGACTAAAGGGTTTGATGATGTCGAGCTAAAACAGGACTATTCGTTCTCTTAGTGATTGCTGTATGGTTAATTGTCCCATGTTTGGATGCTTTTGGAAATCTTACAAAATTCTTTCAGTTCCATCTTTGTTGTAAAGCAGAACAGAGAAAGATACCCAACACAGGCTCATCATGGACTCCATGGAGGAGGGAACTGGAGGCCAGGATGGCACAAAAACCTCTCAGAGACTCAGTGTGGGAAGGAAAATCCTTAAAAGTACCTTAAAGTATTCTTAAATCCATAAAGTATCTTAAAAACCTTGAGTATCTCAAAACAATAATGAGCCCCACTGAGTGTCAGTACAAAGTTCTCAAGGGACTCATTAAAGCAGATAATTGGGGCCATGATTGCAGAAACCTCTCACAGAGTCTGGATCAAAAGGGAAACACCAAATACCTTAAAATAACTGAAGTACCTTGAAGCATTAATGAGCCCCACTGAGAGCTGTTACTGACAAAGCCTCTCCAGGGATTAATTACAGCAGATAATTGGAGGCCATGATTGCACAAACCTCTCAGAGACTCCAAGGCAAAAGCCAAACCCAAAGTCCTTTGAAAAACCTGCAGTCCTTGGGAGTATTCAGGAGCCCCCAGGGCCATTGCTGAGCAAGGCTCCCCAGGGACTCCTTCCAGCAGATCCTTGAAGCCACTGGAATGTGGGCTAGGGGGGAAGCTGAGGGCAGGACAAGAGGCTGACAGTGCCCAGCCTGGCTGGGGCTGTGCCAGGAGGCCCCAGGGCCTCAGGACAAGGTGTTTCCTTCCAGCCCTTGGTGGCACAGACCCTGCTGCTGTGCCCCAGGGCACCAAGACTTGACTTCTCTTCATCCTCACCTGTCATCAGTGCCTCCAGTTCAATGCTCTGCCTGGGGCCTGGGGACACTTTCTCAGTTGTGTCCCTCAGTGGGACCCATTAAAAGTCCAAGAAACTTTGGAGTTGGATTCTGACTTGGAGTTCTGGAGAGGTTTCTTCAGCTCCCTCTCAGGGACTGATGTTCAGGGCCTGAGCACAAAGCCCCAGAGGCTCATAAAGTCTTTGTCCTGTGTCTGTGCTGCTAAGCTGAGCCTGGCACAGAGGTAGCTCCTGGTAACCAAGAAGAGCTTCAAAAGCACATTTCTCTTGATGAGCAGCTCTGCCAGCCCAGCAGGGCTGGGGCACTGCCTGCAGCCACCCCAGGCACAGCACAGAGGCACAGAGATCTTCAATCAGTCAGGGCTGGGAAGGTGCTGAGAAGTGCCTGGGGCAGAATCACTGCCAGCCCTTGGCACAGGAACCTCTGGTTGCAGGACAATGCAGCTGCAGCTCCTGGAGCCATCTCCTAAAGCTGCAACATCCCAATGCCTGCAGACCCTGTGAGTACATTCTCTGATTGTCTCTTGTGCCGAGCAGCCAGGGGTGCCCAGGGCTGTCCTGCAGAGCAGGGTCCTGCAGCCTAGGGCGCTGTGCTGGGGCAGGGACTCTGCTGCCTGCCAGGGACAGCTCTCAGCCAGCCCTGGCAGCTGCTCCCAGCACTGGGAGACAAGATCTGTGTAAAAGGAGAGAGCTGGTAAGGCTTGGAAGTGTTCTCCTTGTGTGGGGAGGATGCTGCATTGATCAGGACTGCTCCCAGTATGGCATTTAACTGCAGAACATTTTAAAGTAGATTATACAGGGAGCACACTGAGTCAGGGACTGCATGCAAGGGGAAATCCTGCTTTATTAATCTACTGCTCTGGGTTGTCTGAGTGAGAAATTGCACATCAATATTTATCTCTCAGTTCAGGGTGAGAAATTTTTTTTCTGAAATCATTCGAAATCAGGCAGTTAGAGAAATTAGCACAGGACAACTCAGAGGCAGCATCAATGACGCTTTTCCAGCCCCCTCAGAGTTGCTCTGATGGCTCTGCAGAGCCACAGCTGCCCCTGGCCAGTGCCTGAGATGGGAGGGGTCTGCAGGGCAGAGCTGAGCCCCCAGGGCTGGGCTGGGCTCTGGCAGCACTGGCAGGGCCCAACCCTGGGCACAGGGAAGCAGCTGCAGGCAGGGACAGCTCCAGGCAGCAGAGCCCTGGGCAGGGAGTGGGGGGAAAGTAAAGTGCCCCCAGGTTGTGCTGGGATATTTAAAGTCCTCTCCAAACCCAGCTAATCCATTATTACATTTTTTACAGATCCCCATGTCAAGGCACAGCAAATGTCCAACAGCAGCTCCATCAGGCACTTCCTCCTGCTGGCATTGGCAGACATGCGGCAGCTGCAGCTCCTGCACTTCTGCCTCTTGCTGGGCATCTCCCTGGCTGCCCTCCTGGGCAACGGCCTCATCATCACCGCCGTAGCCTGCGGCCACCACTTGCACACGCCCATGTTCTTCTTGCTGCTCAACCTGGCTCTCGCTGACCTGGGCTGCATCTGCACCACTGTCCCCAAAGCCATGCACAATTCCCTCTGGGACACCAGGGACATCTCTTATACAGGATGTGCTGCACAGCTCTTTTTCTTTGTGTTCTTCATTGGAACAGAGTTTTCTCTCCTGACTGTCATGTGCTACGACCGCTATGTGTCCATCTGCAAACCCCTGCACTACAGGACCCTCCTAGGCAGCAGAGCTTGTGCCCACATGGCAGCAGCTGCCTGGGCCAGTGGCTTTCTCACTGCTCTCATGCACACAGCCAGTACATTTTCCCTGCCCCTGTGCCATGGTAATGCCCTAGGCCAGTTCTTCTGTGAAATCCCACAGATCCTCAAGCTCTCCTGCTTCAATTTGTACCTCAGAGAACTTGGATTTCTAGTGTTTTCCATCTCCTTAGGACTGGGATGTTCTGTGCTCATTGTATTTTCCTATGTGCAGATCTTCAAGGCTGTGCTGAGGATCCCCTCTGAGCAGGGATGGCACAAAGCCTTTTCCACCTGCCTCCCTCACCTGGCCGTGGTCTCCCTGTTCCTCAGCACTATCATATTTTCCTATCTGAAGCCCCCATCCATGTCCTCCCCATCCCTCAATCTGGTTCTTTCAGTTTCGTACTCGGTGGTGCCTCCAGCCCTGAACCCCCTCATCTACAGCCTGAGGAACCAGGAGCTCAAGGCTGCAGTTTGGAGATTGATGACTGCATGCTTTCAGGGACAGTAAATTGCTGGACAATTTTTGCAAATAACTTGTAATAAAAGTAATCTTTCATACTTCTTCTTGGTTTGGTTGTGGGGATTTTTTTCCCTTGTTTTAGTTTTACATATTTTAAAAAAATAAATGTCATTGCTTGTGCCATTTCTCATTTTGTTTCTCTCCACATTCCCTGTGGCCACAGACTGTGTCAATGAGGGGCTGCACTCTCAGTGGCTTTAAAGGAACTAAATGATCTCCCAGCAGAGTTTTCTGCAGAGATGCCCTTTTGTTGCCTTCTCTGGAGCTGCAGCAGCAATGTCTGTGTGCAGAGCTGGGGGCAGATCAGTGCTGGCCCAGCAGCTGGGCCCAGCAGCAGCAGCACTTGGTGTTGCCAGTGCTGCTGCCGTGGCCCTGCCCTGCTGCCCAGGTGGCCCTGGTGTTGCTGTAGGGCCTGAGTGCTCTCGGGGCCGGGCACAGCCCTGGGGGTGGCAGTGCCAGGGCCGCAGCAGGGACAGGCCATGGGCACTGCTGGGGCTGCGCTGATGCCTCAGGCCAGGGCCTGGGGACTCCAGGCTCCTTGCCCAGGCTCTCTCAAGAACACAGCCAGGCCAATGCTCAGCACAGAAAACCCTCGTGAGCAGCCCCAGGCTGGCTGTGGGCCGGCTGGGGGCAAACAGCATGACTGGGGCTCTGCAAGGGCCATGGGGCAGACGGGAAGAAGCAGCAGAGCAGGGGCTGATCCATCCCCAGTGCACTGCACAGCCCAGGGCAGCGTCCCAGAGCGTCCTCACGGAGCTGCCAACAACATCCCCCCTCTGCAGCCCTGGCCTCTCCCCAGCTCACACAGGTGCCCCATCCTTGCAGGCACAGACACGGCAGCACTGGCTCAGCAGCCCCTGTTTGCATTGCACACAGCAGGGGGAGCACCCCCATGCTGTTGGTGTGGGGACATGAACCTGAGGGAGCACAAATGCCATCGGCCCTGGGGCCAGCAAGGGCTGGGGGACACCAGGGAAACCACTCAGGTTTTTCCTGGCCTCTGCAGTCAGCCAGCAAGTTTGTTCCCATCAGCTGGGAGTTTCCTGTCCCACTGCAGATGCTGTTGCTCAGAGCCAGGGCTGCGTGGCAGCCACCTCCAAACTGCCCTGAGCAATTCCTTGGCTTCACCTTTGCTTTCTTTACTCTTCCTGCTACAAATGTCTTCCTATTGCCCACTTCTGTCCCTTCCCCTGCAAACAGCCCATCCCTGTTTGCCCTTTCCTCTCTGGCTCCACTCCCCATTGCAGTTCCTGACTTGGCACCATGGGAACGTCCCTTGGGCAGCAGGATCATCCTAAAAGTGCTGCAGGAATTGTCTGCAGGCTCCTGCAGTGCCTGGTGCTGCACCCTTGCCAGAGGCACCCCAGGCCAGGGGGGCACATCTGGGCTGCTGTGTCTGTCTCTGGGGCTCCCTGTTCTGGGCAGTGAGGAGGAGCTGCAGAGGCTCTGCAGGACTGACAGGATGGGCTTTGGGGCTGGCAGGAGAAGCTGAGGGACCTGGGCTGCTGGAGCTTCTGAAGAGGAGGCCCGGGGCTCATCCTACAACTGCTCCAAGGGTGGCTTCAGAGAGTCACAGAATCAGCAGGGTTGGAAAAGACCTTGGAGATCATCAAGTCCAGTCTGTGCCTTGACACTGCCTTGTCTTCCTTGAGCCTCCTCTTCTCCAGGATAAACAACCACAGCTCCCTCCGCCACTCCTCAAAGCCCTTGTGCTCCAGACTCCTCCCCAGCCTTGCTGCCCTTCTCTGGACACACTCCAGCCCCTCCATGTCCTTCCTAAATTAGGGGCCCAGAACTGCAAGCAGCACTCGAGGTGCTGCCCCAGCAGTGCTGAGCACATGGGAACAATCCCTGCCCTGCTCCTGCTGGCCACACCATTCCTGATCCAGGCCAGGAGCCATTGGCCTCCTTGGCCACCTGGCCACACTGCTGGCTCATGTCCAGCCTGCTGTCCATCAGTCCCTGCAGGTCCCTTTCTGCCTGGCTGATGTCCAGCCACTCTGTCCCCAGCCTGTAGAGCTGCTGGGGTTGTTGTGGCCAAAGTGCAGGGCTTGGCACTTGGACATGTTAAACCTGACCTTGTTGAATTTGGGCCCTGGATCCAGCCTCTCCAGGGCCCTCTGCAGAGCCCTCCTACCCTGCAGCAGATCCAAACTCACACCCAGCTTGGTGTCATCTGCAAATATGCAGATGCTGGACTCAGTCCCTTCATGCAGATCATCAGTGCAGATATTGAAATCCACGCTGGCTGGTTCTGATCTCTCGGCCATCCTGTGGGTGCCCTGTGATGGCACTCAGGGTGATCTGTTCCATAACCTTGCCGGGCACCCAGGTCAGGCTGACAGGCCTGGAGTTCCCCAGATCCTCCTTCCAGCCCTTCTTGGGGATGGGCTCACACTGGCACCTCCAGTGCTCTGGGACCTCCCTGCTGAGCCAGGACTGATGGTAAATGATGGAGAGCAGCTTGATGGAGCTCATCCACCAGTTCCCTCATCCCCCTGGGATTGATCCCATCCAATTCCATACACCTATGAGCATTTGAGAGGCTCAGCAGGTCACCAACTGCTTCCTGCTGGATTACAGGGGTCTGTTCTGCTCCTTGTGCCCATCCACCAGCTCAGGAGAACACTTGTCCTGAGGACAACCTGTCCTAATATTGAAAATTGAGAGAAACAAGATGTTAGTCTGTTCAGCCTTTTCTTTATCTTTAGATACTATATTCCCCACTGCATCCAATAAAGAGTAGAGGTTCTCTTTATCCAGACTTTTACATAATTAATTTATTTATAGAAAACTTTTCCATTATTTTTCACTGAAGTGGCCTGGTTAAGCTCTAATTGAACTTTCACATCTCTGCTTTTCTTTCTGCATGACTTAATAACATCCTGAAACACTTCCGAAGTTGCCTGACTTCCTGTCCAAAGTTAATGCACCCTCTGTTTTCCCCTGACTTCCCACAAAAGCTCATGGGCAGCCAGGACAGCCATTTTCCTCACTAGCTCATCTTTTGCCACACTGGGACAGGCAGCTCCTTCCCACTTAAGATGATTTTTTGGAAATGTGTCCATTTTTCCTGGACCCCTTGGTTTTTAAGGACTGTTTCCCTTAAAAGAAATGAGTAACTGATTTAGTACTCCCCAAATCAGTATCATGAACAGGCGAAAGTCTGCCCTTCGTAATTCCAGTGTAGAAATTTTGTTGCTGCCCCTCCTTCTTTCATAGAACATTGAAAACTTGATTATTCCATGGTCACTGTGCCCCAGGCAGCCTCCGAGCCCCACATCTGCCACCAGCCCTTCTCTGTTTGTGAACAGCAGCAGACAGAGCTTTCCTTGGCAGTGGGAGTGTTACCAAAAATTCAGAAAAACAGATAACTCCTTAATCCCAATATAGCATTAAGAAGCAGCATTCTTTATTCAGCTGGATGCACAGAGGATAGCTCCTCCCAAAGCCCTGCATGCTGAGAACAGGAAAGTTTCTGTTTATTTTCTGTATTTTGCACACAAATTCATTGATTGTCCTGGACTAAAAATACAGATGATAATAATTTCCCCAAAATCATTACCACTTTTCCTCTCCCCATTACCCATGTGTTGTTCTGTCCTGGGGTCTCTCTGGTGGTCCCTGGTGCTCATGTACCCCAATGTTCCCATGGGCCCGGCTGAGCTGGCAGGACACTGAGGCTGCTGAACTTCCAATTCCCCTTCTCACACAATGGGCATTGTGTGGTTTCCATAGGCCTGGGGTTTTGGAGAACAAGCTCCAGGTGTCAGCTCAGCTGGTGGAGACAATTTATCATCTGATAACATGAGGTCACAGAGTGGGCTATGACATCACAGAGTGCATTACGTGAGGTCATTGAGCAGCTATGACATCATAGGCCATATCTGTGACATCAGATATCCAGCTGTGACATCACATGGCAGACTGTGACATCACAGACTGGTGTGACATCAGAGACCAGCTGAGTGACATTAGAGACTGGGCTGTGACATCACAGAGCAGGCTGTGACATCCCAGAGGGGCTGTGTGACATCCCAGCAGGGCTCTGTCAGGTCACTGGGTTGGTCACTCTGCCCCAGCTCCCCCTCACAGTTTCTCCCAACAAGTCCAATGCTGTTCATGCCCAGCTGGGTCCCTGTCCCCCGGGATCCCCCCAGCCCACCTGGAGCCACAGCCTCCACCAAAGGATGTTCCACAGGATCCACCCCAGAGCCTGACAGGGGACAAGGGGCCAGGGCTGTGTGACCAGGACATCAAGGATGGGGATTATCCAGGTCACTGTGGCCTGGGTTGGGTTCCCCAGGGCAGGAAAGATGCCTGGCAGCTGGAGCAGGGTCTGGGAAGGGCCTCCAAGGTGTGGCCGGAGCCCTTGGGCTGTGAGCAGAGGCTGAGGGAGCTGGGCTTGTCCAGCCTGGAGCAGGGAAGGCTGAGGGGCTCCTCATCCCAGCCTGGCAGTGCCAGCCAGGAGGGGATGGAGAACACAGAGCCAGGCTCTTCACAGGGGGCTGGTGGGAGACAAAAGCCAATGGGTGGAAGGGGAAAGAGGGGAGATCAGCCAGGGCATGAGGAGATGAAATGAGTCAGGCTGGTTTCAGCACCAGGGGTCTGAGTAAATGTATAAACGTCCAACCCTCAGCAACTGAGAGAGCTGGACATACTGAAACATGAGTGTATTTGAAAATTTAGTCCCAGGTACAATCTGGCTTGTCAAAGGAATTTATGGACCAAGAATCAAAAAGCAATGGAAAAATAGGGTTCTGACAAATTTCTGAGTTCTTGCAACTTTAATTACTACTTAGAATAGCTCACATTGTGTTCTTGGACAGAATTCACTTGAAGTAATATATTCCTCTACTCTATTAGAAATGAGTGACAATGTGCCCCATCCCCAGAGCAGTGGTATGGGAAGGAGGGAACATAACTCTTAAGTTAACCCTTTAAACTTTAATACAGTAGCTGATCATTTTGTAATTTAACTCTAATAATTGAACAGCAAGGAGTTCACTCAGGTGGAATAATGAACAAGGATGAGTAGTTTTATAATATTTTTTTCCTCCTCTCAGAATCTTCCAGTACATTCCCTCCCTTCCTCCTCATCTCTAAATTGCACATATATAGAAGAATTTTATTTTATTTTGAAACTGATGGGAGCTGTGTTTCAAGGTATGACTTTTGACCATAATATCTCTGAATCAAACTCGAGATTCACAAGGATGCTTGATTTTAATTCTGAGGGATGCATCCACAGCAGGGATCTACCCTGGAGCTGTTGGTCCTAGAAGTACACAGTACCTTGGAGTGGCATTTCAGATGCCATTTTGTAATTTAATGGATCAGATTACTTTCTTTTCAAGAAAAACTAAGTTTCTTGTGGGCTCAGTCAACGAGATGGAGCCATTTTAAGAATAAGCCAGACGGGACAGTACTGCACATTTATGTGGAAAACACATTTTCCTAAATTATTAGTTTCCCTGTCCAGTCTTACAGGAAAATTAGACTGCTGGATATCAATTCCTGTAATTGAGCTGAAATCCTGCAAGGTAACATTTACTCTGAAGTATAAATTTAATAAAGTTACATATAAAGCATACAATGAATATTGTCAGGACATCTTTAAAATGCTATTCTACATACTTTCTAATGCTGGGAGAAGTTCCTGTGGTCTGTTTTCAGTCCTACAATTATGAAGTATACTATAAAGCATAGCACAACTGACTATTTCCATCTCATGCAAGAAAAGTTACACAAAGTAGCAGAAACAGTTGCATTTTAGCTGCATTTCAAAAAGAGGTGCATTGGTGCTTAAGGCCAAAGTAGGGGAAATGAGAAGATCTGTGAGTTGATCAAAAAGCTGTAAGGAAACTTTGCTCACAAAGCAGAGGTAAATTTGTAGAAGTTTGAGAAAATCCATTTGGGTAATCCCTGGTTTTGAAAGTGTTGGGTTAAAAAGTCAACCTGCAATACTGTGACTCAGAATGGGCAATCAAATCCAGGGATGTCTTCAAGTCACCACTACTTGTGAAAAATCTCCTTAAAATAAAAAGTAGCTGACATGTCCTGGGATGGTAAGGCAAACCTATTTCCTACTCACATGTGCTCTTCAGATCTTCCACATGGCGGAAATGCAATCTAATCCTATAAATCCAAAGTCTGATGGGCCCATTCTAAAGCTCCTCAAAGACACGGTCCTGTGGAATATCAGATGACATGTCTGTGCTGAGTCACCACAAAAGAAAGCTAAGCCAAGGCTCATGATTCCACGGGTGAACAGAGCTGATTTGCAGAGGAGTTGCATGCACTTTATTCCCCCTCCCACCCAGGATTTTGTTCCAAAAATTTCAAGATGCCTCCTGGGTCTGCCTCAAGATTTTGACAGAGAAGGGAGTGACGGCATCTCATTTGTACTGGGATGCAGCTATCCAAATTTCTGCAGGGAACCTTACAGGGAGCATGGAGCTTGCGCAAACATCTGTCCCACTGCAGCTTTGCACTGTTCCAAAGGGTGCTCCTTTGGGCTCGACACCTGCAGGCCATTGCAGAGCAGCGAGCTGCAGGCTGCTGCCAGAGCTCCGACACAACGAAAGTGTGGCAGCCCAAGAATCAGCACACGTCTCTTTGGGATGTTCTGAGACTTTCAGTTGCCAGAGAAATAGCAAGCAGGACCACAGGAGCTCTGCGTCAAGACCTAAGCCAGCCTGTCCCTGACACAAAGAGAGGGCAGCCTCCAAAGCGAGTCAGAACAAAGGACAGCATGCACGCACGTGCTCAAGAAGAGACTGCAGCCTAAAATACTCCTGGCAATTTATTATCTTTGCTTCTTTTTCCCCCTAAATGACACTGAAGAAGTGAGACTTTTCAGAACCAGCTTCGATGCCACCTAGAAGAAGCAGCCTTGCTTTCAGGCAAAGCTTTTGGGAGCAAAGGGCATGTTTGCTTGGATTCCTTGGATGTCGCTTGGCTTGGCGCATTTTCTGAGTTCCCCTGGGATGCCTTGAGCACTGCCTTATGGACTGGGAGGACATTTTCTGCTGCTTTATGAGTGAGGAGAACTTGCCAGGCTTTTCTGTGGCATCAGCTGTACAGAAGGTTGGCTTGCTGGGCACAAGAAAGCCACAGAGCAGCTGCTATTGTGAGGTCAAGCCAGAGGTGTCATGTCACAGTGCTGGCAGCACAGCGTTGTCCCGGTGCGCGCAAGGCCTGCTTGTTCAGAGCGGCTCTTCCACTCGCTTCCTGCAGGAGGATCCTTGTGCTCAAGGAGTTCTCAGCAGACGGCCTGCACCCCGAGAGGAGTCTGGGCCTTCCCTTGGGTGGCATTCAGTGTGCAAACCCGCACAGTGCTGCCAAAATGGTCGGGCAGGTCTGTGCCTCGGTTTGCACGGTCTTTTCTCTTGTCTATTCTGGCTACTACCTGACCCAGCTGACTCGTAAGTAAAGGTTTCTCATGGGGCTGGCATCACCTGGCTTTTGCTTCACTCTGCTCTTTATACCACACCAGTGGCCCAGTTTATTTGGGAACAAAATGGCCATGAACATGCCGCCACTTTGGTCAATGTCCTGCCAGCAGCATCAGCTAAAAAGGGGACATCTCTATACTGGGTGGCGGGTGCAGAGTATTTGCCGTGCAACCTGCAGCGGTTGCCTTCCCTCCCCGAGAGAGTGCACGGCAGCGGAGTCTGTCATTTCCTCCGCTTGCTGCTTCAAGCAAGACAAGCTACAAATTGCAGACTCTGAGGGGAGATCCTCAGAAGTACTTCTAGCAACTCAGTGGTTGTCTCCAGGAGTGAAGGAAAGCACCTTTCGCTCCAAATTCTGCCCCTTAGAGGCCTTGGCTGCGTGACTTGACCCTTTGATGGTGTGCCAAGACTGCGATTCCCTTGGCCATGCAGCACAAAGTCCAGTGCAGGGAGGGTTTGCTGCTGAGCCCAGCAGCTGTTCCTGAGCTGCTTCAGCAGGGAGCTGCCACAGGGAAGGGGCCCTTTGTGGAAGCTTTGCTGGGCTATCATCTTCAGCCTAGGGATGGGAATTAGGGCATGCCATTTAAAAGAATATCTATCTAAAATGCAGGAAAGAGAAGAGGAAAATGCTGGTTGTGCTGCTGGGCACAACAGAAGCTCAGAGTGTTGAAGAGCAAGGGGCATTTCCACCACCATGTTTCTATTTCTCTCTTGGCAAAAGAGGCCCAAATGTAGACAGAGCCTACTATAGCACCCTTGTTGTTCTCTTGTTTGCTGTGGGAAAGAGCTGTTGCTCCGGGAGGCATGCTGGGAAAGGGAAATGCTTTGTCTTGGGACTGCCTTGTGCTGTGCAAGTGGCCAGCACGGCCACTTTTCTAAGGGCCTCTGGTTCCTTTTGCCTTGCTCGCTGCAGGTCACCTGACACGTGGATGAAGGCAAGCCTGTCCTTTGGTGAGTGGCAAAGGAAGCTGTGACGTTGCTGGCATGTGAGAATTGTGTGGCAATTCTGCCAGCTTGGCCTGTTGCAGTCGAGTGTGGAGTGCCAGCGTGGGAGGCTGAAAGAAAGGCCAACTGCCCGGTGGCATCATCAACAGCAAAGGGAGCACTGGCTGTTTGCTGATTTTCCAGTGAAGAGCCTTTCAAGAGATGAAAGGTAAATGGGACAGCTCCAAGGCATCTTGTTGCTTCTAGGCAGCAGGGAAGCTCGAATGCACAGCAAGATGGAGTAGCACCTCATTCAGCCAACTTCCTCGGGTTTTCATGCCTCAGAGTGCCATTTGTATCAAAGTCTTGATTTGCCCTTCTTCTGGGTCCTTTCCCAGCTCAATAGAGAGCAGCTGCTAAGGGACTGGCTTTTGCCCATCTCTCTCACTTCTGTCTGTCTGCAGGGCTCAACAGCAGGGTCAGCAGCTCCTCTGCCTGGCTCTGTCATTGAGGAAGAGGCTGAAGAGGAGCAAAGGAACATCAAGCCTCCAGCTGCTGTCCCTCCACAGCCTGAATGTGCAGAGCCAGTAAGTGGCAGCTGAACTTGTAACTGCCTTTGGTGCAGGGCCAGGCTTCCAGTTTTGGAGCAGCCCTTGTTGCTGGTGGCTGAAGATGCTGGCGGCTGTGTGCCTGCTGTGACATAGTGCTGCTTCAGGCAAGCCAGGCAGCCCTGGCCAATGGGTTCTGAAGTTGTACATTTAAGCTGGGATGCTGAGAGGGCCCGAGAATGTCTCTTGGGATCAGACAGGAGGCAGCATTCAATGATTCTCAGTGTAGGAGTCAGCCCCTTGTGCCCATTGTCAGTGCAGGCTGCCTGTGGTCAGCAGACAGAGTGGCCCAAAGACGCAGTTGACAGCCTTGCAGGGAACCAGGGAGACACTGACCCCTGGAAGGGACTTGCCCTCTCCATGGACTAATTAGCTTCAGGCTGTGCTTCGCTTCCAGCTGCTCAGAACAGAGTTTGGAGAGGAGAATGCTTGGCAGCCCTGCATTGTAAAGGGCGGGTGGGTCTGGGTAGGGCTGGAAGGCATGTCCCAAGGGCCGCTCCCTAAAGGCTGTCATGGAGAGGGGAAATCGGTGAAACAGATCAGAGAAGGGACACGCTGTGGGCTTCTGAGCAGACCATTGCATGCCAGCTCCGGGCTGATTTCATTGCCCAGGGAAAGACAGGAGGAGGAAATCAACGAGGCTCTAGGGCCCTGCTCTGATCTCTTTGGATCTTGGCAGCCCCATGGCTACCTTGTTGCCAGTGTCTTGCAGAAAAGCTGCAAACATGGAACATGGAGGTGGCCGTGAGGGGCTGGATCCAAGCAGCCTTTGGGCTTTTCCCAAAGTTGCCTTTGAGAAGGAGACATGGAAAATGCCCCAGCTGGAGAGGCCTGGCGGTGGCTGACAGCACCTTGCCAAGGCCTTGCTCTGGCCGTGCACTGCGCGGGGCATGTGTGCAATCCGCCCTTCTGATGGGCAATCCTTCCTTGTCCCAGCTCAACACAGGCTCTGCAATTCAACCTGGTGCCACCGGAGCAGCGTGGCCTGCAGCAGCTAGCTCGCCCCCGCTGCTGGTACTGCCTGCAGCAGCGCAGCCCAGCAGCCCGAGATGAGGGAGGAGCAGGGCCTGAGGACACTGAGTAAGTCGGGTGCATTTCTTGTCTACCAGAGCAGTGTGTTGTGTGCGTGTCTGGGTGTAGGCTGCGCCAGAAGCTGCCCTTCGGTCTCAGAGGCACTTAGGCCTCTCTGCAGAACCTGTTGTTGTGCTTTGAGGCAGCGCAGCAGCACTCAGGGAGTTCCTGCTGCTGGTGAGGGTGGCTGGGCCTGGCTTGGCTCTGCCTGGGCTGCCTTCTGTGCCAAAGACAAAAGCAGAGATTGTTTCTGCTTGAGCAGAAGGCTGGCACCTAGCAAGTGACTAGGCCCCAGGGAGCTCTCTGGCCCCAGCTGTTTTCGGGCTCCCGTTCTTACTCCTCCTCTGGCTCAGACACTTTGTGCCCCTGGCAGTGGACCTGCCAGTGATGGTGGCTGTGATTGCAGAGGCTGCAAAGGCCCTTGGTTACCTCTTAGGGCCCCCTTCTTAAGGGCTTCTCATTTTGGCTTATGGCATGGGATGGTGTGCTTGAATGAAATCAAGGCCTTCTTGGAAAGGCCACATGATGAAAGGTGGAGAAGATGGCCCTCCCACTTGCTGGTCTCAGCAGCTGGAAGCCAAGGGACCACAAAGGGCCCAGAACTGCTGGCAGCGGGGCTGCCTTTGGGAGGCTCTGGGCAGCGGCATCTCTGTATGCCAGTGAGTGCCCTGCACTGCTTTTGTCTTTCAGGTAGCATTGTGAGTGTGGGCCAGCCCATAGGCAAATACACAGCATTTGAAGAACTGGGATGAGGGTAAGCATGGTGTCGGCTCCTTTTGTAAAAGTGTGGGCCAGGTCTTTGGCTGGTGCAATATCAAGCGTGAAGTCAGGCGAGCTTTAATCATGGTCAGGCTCTGGCTTGACCTCCTGTTGCCTGCCTGGACTGCTTGGTCCAAGCAATCCGAAGGCCTCATCAAAGACAAGTTGATGCTGGCATTGTCTTGCTTGCAGCAATGAGGAGCAGGAACTAGGAAACCCCCTGCCCCTGCAGCTTTCTGGCCTGAAAGAGCATCTTGCCATTCAAGAAATGTCAGATTCTCAAGGACAGTCTTCTGACTCTAATTTTTCTCACTTTTTTGACACACACACATGCATGCATACCCACACAAGGAGAAGAGTTACCCCTAGGTTTGGAAATGACCTGGCTGGGCGTGCGCCTTGGAGGCCCTTGGTCTTCATGCTTTTGGGTGCAGCTCCGAGCACTCCTGGTGGCCTGGGCATTGTGGAATGTGGGAGAGCATGGACAGGAGCCTTGTCTCGCTGAGCAGCGGTTTCTGGTTTCTCTCCACAGAGTGCCAGCACATCATCAGGTGGTGTTGATGCATGGACCCCACAGACAGGCCATCACTGGAAGACTTTTGGAGCATTCTTGGCTACAGGAGCCCTGCCTGGCCCAGGAGACAGCAGAGATGCATCCCTGTGCACAGTAGGATCCAGGAGCCAGCAAGTAGCACCGGCACGAGTCTTGTGGCGCTGGAAGAAAACCCCGGAGCGTTTCCCTGCGGCTGTGGCACGGAGGAGAGAGCGCAGCTGGAGAGATGCTTCCGCTGGTCCCTGTGAGCTGTGGAGGGAGTGGCTCCATGCTGCCCATCCCATTGGAGAAGTGGTGGCAGTGCGGTGAAGGTGCCATGGACTGGGACAGGGGAAACATCCCCCTGCAGCTCAATGGCATCGTGATGTCCCTGCAAGCCGGGGCACAGCTGGCATGTTCTTCTGGAGCACGACCCCTTCTGGAGGGGGAAACACCCCCTCAGGAAGCTGGCTGGCTACCCCAGGATGTCGGACCTGGCCTGGGCTGAGGGAAGGTGGGTGATGCTTTTGCCATTCATCTACTCTGGCAGGAATTTGAACTTTAGACAATCACATGCCGTTATGTGTTTTCTCACTAGTTTTATAGATTGGAGAAGTCACTGTGTTCCAGAACTGTGGATAGAGGGTGAGTTTTGGGAGGGAAACAGGAGGTGCCCTGTCAGGGTCCGTCCTAGTGGACAGATGACCTGATGGTTCGTAGGAATGATCTCAGAGTGCAAACCACCAACACGGTACAAGGGGGTTTGCAGTGATAATCAAATCAAATGCAATTTTATTGAAATAACCACAGCAAAAAATGCGATAGAGGGATTAAGGGAGAGGAAAAGATAGAGAAAGAGACAGAAGAGAGAGAGAGCAGGAGGGAGAGGGGATATAGCTACCAACGCAGAGACGAAGTCCTTTGATGCAGTCCAGCCGAGGGTCCGCCTGCTACGCTGCAGAGATCTCAAAGGCTCTAGCTAACTCAGAGGTTTTTATTACTGAAAATTGTGAGGGGGGGGGAAACAGATACAATAGGGAACAGATGTAACAGGTAATCTATGTTCTCAGGAGTAAATGAGCTTGATAGATGTAACAGGTAGTTATGTTCTCAGCAGTAAATGAGAGCCATTGTTTTCTTGGTCCAGTGGTCACAACCTGCAGGCAAACATCTCGTTTCAGTCAGCTTGCCTCCCCCGGGCTGGGGGTTTCAGTCCCAGTCCTTGGAAGGAGCAGAGGGGCCTTTTAGGAGTTTTATGTCTCAGTCCTTGATGGAGAATCTTCTTACATCTCAGTCTGTCTGTTACGGTGCTGTAAAACAGGTGAGGGTCTTCTGTGGGAGACCACCTGAAACTCAGGAGAAGTCCAGCCAGGCCGAGAGGTGGGACAGCTTCCAAAGCTGCTATTGCTGCAAACGGGGCATGGCACCCTCTTCTTAGCATACAGCAAACACTCCTGTGAAAACAATAGCTCAACACTGAGCTTTCAGGTCTCAGGCCCGTGGTGTGTGACTTTTCTCCTTCAGAGCCAGATATAGACCGGGGAGGGTCTTCTCTTCAGTGGTCTCCCAAGGACGATCGTGAGGCAGATGAGGGAAAATTAGGACAGACTCTCACATGCCCACAGGATCCGAGTGCTGCTGTCAGCATCCAAGTGCTGCCTTCAGGATCTAAGAGCTGCTGTCAGTTTCCAGGCACTGCCCACACAATCCAAAAGCTGCCCTCAGGATCTGGGTGCTACCTGATTGATCTGGGCACTGCCCTCAGGATCCTGGTGATGCCTATGGGATCCAGGCGCGGCCCACACAACCCAGGCTCTGCCCACAGCATCCAGGAGCGGCCCTCAGAATCCAAACTCGGCCCAGACGATCCGGGCAATGCAGTCAGGATCCAGGCTCTGCCCACAGGATCCAGGCTCTGGCCACACGATCCCGGCGCTGCCCTCAGGACGTTGTCCTGCCCCCACGGCCCTCAGGGCAGGAGGCGGGAATGGAGGGGCCTGCTGAGAGTGCGGGCGGCAGCAGGGCTTGGTTTCATTTGTCTTTGTTTCTTAATGTCCAGGGGCTGTAAACACCCATATTTTTCCTTGTAGACCAAGCCCAGGCCATCCAGCCTGGGGAAACTACCCTATAACAGAAACAACCACGTTCTGTCAGTGTCCTGCAGGAAGGCAAGAATGGCGGCAGGAATTTGCACACTGGGCTTTGCCTCAAGGCCCTGGACCTGCAGCTTTGCAAAGAAAAGCAGCAGATAGGGAGGGGAAATATTCAGAAGCATTCAAAGACTGACTCTGTTAGACTGTGCCGCTCTTAAGTCAAGCTTACTGCATCAGTTCATATCACGACAAAACTGATCCTAAGGGGATCCTGACCAGAATCACATCGAAACCCAGCTACAGCCCAGACATCACAGCAATTCAGAGCAGCATTTGAGCAGTTTCTACCTTTCAAGAGATGAACCAAATGTGGTATTCTTAGAGAAAGATACAACAAGGCAAAGGCAGACTTAAAAGGGTTTGCAGTGTAGGACTTCCAATCACATTAGGAAGGAAATCTTTTGAATTCAACTAAAGCCAAAGAGACACTGAAGCAGTCCAGGCCATCATGCGTCTTTGGTCTCTTTTGTTTCAAAATTCTGTTCCAATAGCTCATGAGCAGATTCTTTTCTTTTGCCTCATGAACCTTGTGAGCTGTCTTGTGTATTACTCTGCGTGATAAAGTGAGAGAGATGGACTCCTTGTACTCCTTGTCTGTGCCCAGAGCCCTTGGAGACACTTGGGACCCTCCCCTCCGACCCCCCCCCCCCCCCGCCCCAGACCGTGCTCCCCTTTGTGACGTGAGGCTTGCGTGTGTCCAGAGCCCATTGTGACGTTTGGACCGCGCCCTGACCGGGACAGTATAAAAGGCAAAGAGCCCGGGGGTGCCACTCCCAGGAGAGCAGCTCCATCAGGAGCCAGCATCTTCCCAGGGGACGGCAGTGTCGGAGCGACTCCAAGATGTCCACGGACAAGGAGACGAGCACCGACACGAAGCCCAAGCAGAAGTGGCTGGTGTTTCGCCGGAGGCAGGGGGTGAGGGATGGGGCAGCACCTCAGGAGGCCGAGGAGCAGCGTGACTCCTGTGCTGGCCCTGGCGCGCAGGCGGCGGCAGCAGAGAGCCGGGCAGCGGCCCTGCACAGCCGCAGGGCCCGCGGCCAGGCTCTGCTGCACTCGCTGCGCCGCGGCTCCCGTGCCATCCTCAGCAGGGTGGCGGCTGTGATCCGGCGACGCAGCCGGCAGCTGGGGACACAGCGGCACGGGGATCAGGGCATGGAGGCAGTGGCGGCAGCGACAGCCCCCGCAGCAGGGCCACAGAGCCGGGCGGCTTCCCCGCACGGCCCCAGCTGTCCCCCCACAGCCTCGCCCACCCCGCTGGAAGCTCTCCGTGGGCCGGGGGCAGGGGCAGCACTGGGGGCTGTCCTGTCAACACCAGATGGTGAGGAGGCGGCCTGGGAAGCGAGCAGCCCCAAAGAGCTGTCCCAGGGGCAACAGGACCCAGATCAGAGCTGCAGAAGCAGAGAAGTGAGGCCCTCTGTGAGGCATGGCGAGGCCGGGGTAGAGCGCAGCAACGTTCCCCCATGCACAGCCTCAGGGCAAGCCTCAGCTCTGCCCAGCAGAGCCTCTCACAGCTGCACAGAGCACTCCAGTCGTGAAACAATTCTGGGTCTCTTGCCCCCCAGCCCCTCCCCAAGCCAGGTGGAAGCTTGCAGGCAGTGGGCAATGGCAGAAGCAAAGATCCTCCTGGCAGGGCTGCCCAGCGAAGAGGGGGACAGCTCAGAGGATGTCCAGGGTGGCAGCAGCAGCAGCAGGGAGGAGAGTGCCTATGTGTCCTGTGAGGAGGAACCAAAACCTCTGGTGCCATGCAAAGGCACAGGACACTTAGAGCTTACTCCCCAAACCAGAGATCAAGCAGCTGCCACAGGGGATGCCGGGACGAGTGAGGAGCTGTCAGACGAGCCAGGCAGCAGGGCCATCACTATCTGCACCATCTGGGTGAACCCCTGCTACCCACAGCTCCTGGGGCAGCCCGACATGCCGCGGGAAGAAGAGGCATGTGGGGACCTGCCCAGCACATCTCGAGCCCTGGCAGCTGCCAGGCATGCTACAGGCCAAGGCCCAGCCCTGCCCAGCAGAGCCCCTCAGAGCAGGGCAGAGGCCTCGACTCCAGGCCTGGGTCCAGAGCGCTGCCCCCACAGCCCCTCCCCAAGCCTGCTGGAAGCTCCCTGCAGTCTAAGGTTACGGTTACGCTTAGGGTTAGGTTTAGGCTTAGGATTAGCATTAAGGTTAGGCTTAGTTTTAGCGTTAGGCATAGTGTTATTTCTCATATTCGCGTAAGGCTTAGTTGTTAGGGTTAGTGTTAGGGTTAGTCTCTTTAGGGACAGAAGCTGAGCCACGCCTGTCAGTGTCACCACCCGAGGAGGACTCTGGCTCCAAGGGACCCAGGACTGTCTGGAGTGTACCCAGTGCTGTCTGCAGCGTGGCCAGAAGACACCTGAGCTGGAGCACCGAGGGAGAGGTGAGTGCCTCACGCTCCTTCCCATGTGTGCCCATGTTCATACCAGGAACATGAGGATAATAAACAGGAGTGTTAATAAAGTTGTTTTTTTATGTGAAATACAATGTAGTAATTTGTAATGCTCCCTGCCAGTAGGGTGAAGGCCATCTCATGCCTTCTCTTCCTCTTTCATTAATAAATTACACATCGAGGTTCACTCCAGGAAGTGAAAGAAGCCAGGGGATTATGTTAAGAATTCTAAAAGCTTGGAGTAGAGGTGAGAAAAGTCCTAGGAAGAAGAAGAAATCTCTTAGGAAAGTTCTTAGGAGGCCGTTTTTTGTTTTGATAGATGGTATTATTCTACACTATGTCAGGAAGGTGTTCCTCTGGAATATGTTCCTTAGTCCTTTGAGTTGTAGCTTTTGCTAAGTTAGAAGTGGTTTGATGGTTGCTTTTGTTGAAATAAAAGGACAGAATGAGTATATCGAAGTACTTATTTTCATTGCCCTGTAGTCATTGATTTGGGGGGAAATCCTGGAGTCCAAAGCCTTTTGATCCCCATGATGGTGCAGTGTGTGTGATGTGGGCAGAGGAGAAAGGCACTGCCTGGGCTGGGAGGGATGAGAGGACACCAAGCCCTTGTGCCTTGCAACAGAAGGCATTTGTTGGATGCAGGACCCCATTCTTTTGTCCCCTGTTCTCCTCCTGTTGTGCTGCCTAGGTGCAGAGATCATTCTGGAGGATGTCTGAGGGAAGGAGTGCTTGTCTGGTTTTGCAAATGGGAGCTCCTCAGCCACCAGCAGAAACAGATCTGAGAGCTGGCACAGCCCCAGCACCTCTGTAATTCATAACATCTGCGCTGTGTTTCCTGGTTGTTCTGTAAGAGCAGGAGAAGCGATAACAGAGTGCAGAAAATAAAAATCTGTGCTTTCAAGTGAACATTTTAGCTATGAGAAGAAGGAGAAAGGAGGTCAGATCTAAGCATGAATTGATGTGAGCAAGGACAAACACACCTCTATGCAGAAACAGTTGCCAGCTGCTGTGCTCCTTACACCTGATATCCCCTCCTGCTCAAAAATCCAGGTCCCTGCAGGAATGGCCCTGGGAGTGCAGGAGCCCCAGAGGCCTCCTGTCCTCTTGCAGGTGAGGAGCCTGGGAAGCTTAAAGAGCCTCAAATACATACAAACAAAATCCCAAAGCCTCCCGTTCCACCAGCCAGATGAGCACTGCAAAACACACAGCCCACACAAATACAGAGCACGCTAGATGAGGGAACTACAGAGTCATTTCAAAAATATTTGCACCCCCTCACTCTCCTCTCTGCAGAGCCCCTTTCCAAAGTAGAGGAGCACTGACTGCGTTTCCAGCAATCAGCTGCTTTCAGAGCCCAGGCACAAGCGGCTTCTTTCAGGTACTTTAGAGATGAGGCAATTAAAAAAGAATTAAACTGTCATTTCTAACTTGCAGCAAAAGAGGGATGTGCAGTTGTGAAATAATCCAGAGCTACTGCTGACAAAATACTCTTTTCACCTATCTGCTGCCAGGAATAAAAGGGCAAGAAGAAGTTTTGGCTTTTGTTCCCCCTTTCTTTCATGTAGTTAGTTTCTAGTTATTGATGCATCCCCAAATGTCAGAAGCCAGAGGTTTTCCAAACCCCTGGAGAGAGAGATTTAGTGCTTGGTACCTGGTTTTTCCAGCCTCACTTGGTGACCAACAATGTTTTGCCAGCAAGACTTCCCTGCTCAAGTGATTCCCATGAAGGGCTCAGAGCTTCCTTTTCTGGTTTATTGCACTGGCTTGAAAGGTCTTTCCAAGCACCTGCTTCCAGTCTGGGGACAGAGCAGAGGAAGGGCTTTTTCCCCTTGTGCTTTGGTGGCTCAGACCTTTACCAGGGCTCTGCTGTCAGCACTGCCCCCTGCACTTTGGGAGGATATTCCACATTGCTCAGATGTTTCTTGTGCATTTCTTATTCTGGCCTTCGCCTGGTCAAAACCTGCTGAAGAGCCAAGCCCCAGTCTCTGACCATCTGGCCGCACAGTGCTATTGAAGGCATGTGGATATATCTATGACAGATAATATAGAAATGTGCTTCGAATAATTATGCTTTTATTGTTACCATATTGTAGCTGCCAAGGATGGGGGAACCCAGCTGTATTTTTCACTCTTGCAGTGATCACTGTGTGATCATTACAGGATGCTGTGTCACAGTCTGCAAACAGAGAAGGAAATTATGTAGGTAAACCTGGGAATATTATTTGTGTTTACATGAACCCCCCTGTGCTGTAGCTGTTTTAGAGCTGCTATTACATCTCAATTGACTAAATTGGAGATAAATACTCTCTTATCTAGTTATGAATGCCATGTACAGTCTAAAAGACTGTACCAGGTGAAAAACAACCCCAGTCTTCTGGACCTGGTGCCAGTAGCTGAGGCAGTGTGGTGTCAGTGCCCTGCTTTTCCCATATACTAGCTCTAAGGAAAAAATGTTGGTTGTTTTTTTTTGAGGGTGGTGAAATGCTGGCGCAGGTTGTCCAGAGAGGATGCCTCATCCCTGGAAACCAGAAACCATGGAAGTCACTGAGCCATTCCCTAAGAATCCCTTGCAGCCAACAGGATGTGTGGAGGAAGCTTGAAGAGAAACAAAATCAATCACTGCTCCTGCTCTCAGGTGGAAAGCACTGGAACAACAATTCCAATAGATCCCTTAATGAGAAAAGGAATTTATTGCTCTCATGATTTCTTCAAGCAGATAAACAAGAAAGCCATTACATGAACTTCAGTAGTACATTGAGCACACTCTGGAAAACAACATTCCCACAGAGCAGCGGCGGTTCAGCAGCACATCCTACAAGGAATTTACAAGTGGGCTGCACTCTGGTGCAGAGACCTGTATTAGCTGGTTCAAGGGCTTGCTCCCATTCCAGGCTTGCTCTTTGAAGATGGCTCTAACCTTGCACAGGCCCACAGCAATTTTACTGCTCAAAGCATCCGACAGCTGAAATCATCCAAAAAAAGGACATCATTCTCCTTTCCACTTCCAGATTGTTATCCTAGTAAAAAAAATAAAAAAAAAAAAAAGAAAAAAGAAAAAAAAGTCTTTGTCTGCTGTTCTGTTGGCGAGAGCTCAGCCCCTGCTCAGTTTCAATCTGGAAGGAGGAAAAGTGCAGTGGGAGCTCCTTGTTCCAACAGAAACTCCACAAGGTCAGAGGCAGATGAAGCCTCACTTGGAATAAAAGCTGCCTCCTCCAGAGATAGCAGTGCCCTTTGCTGGGGTTAACTGGCAAATGATGGATTGCTTGGTGCTCCCTGTTTACATGGGAGATTCCTGCTTCAGAGAAGACAAGCAGTGGAAGAGGAGGAGGATGGTGTGCAGGGGGGCACAGATTGTACAGCAGCAGCTTTTCCTTTCTTCAAAGTGCTGTATCCACACTTCTCAATCACAGACACATTTACCATCAACACCTTTGGTAGCAAAGGTTAACAAATTTGCCATCAACATCTTTGTTAACAAAGTAAGAGAACAGTACCAATTGCCAAGGATTGTCTGGTGATTCCAGGTCAGTGAGGGCCTGGAATCTTCAGGGCTGGAGCTTTCTACCTTCTTAGCTTTGAGAACAATTTTCTGTGATGGAAATAAATTCAGCAGAAGTGATATAGGGAAGCAACAGGAAAATTAGCAAAAAGCAAAGGGTGTTCCTATGTTCCATTGTTGACAAATACCATGCAGTGATCAAATCAGGATCCTCTGCCTAGCTCAGGGCTCCAGCCCTGTGTCCTCCAGCTCATGTCCAAGGGCTTGTAAAGCCCCGGCAATGGTGGCTCTGTGAACATAGTGCCAAAGGAATTGTGTCTTCCTCACAGATCTGCCTCACAGATCCAAATGAGCTAACAGATATTCTGGCCCCTCTGGCCGAAGAAAAATTACTTCTGCTGAAAGCAGACCCTTCAAACCCTCCCTAATGCTGCAGAGCAGGTCTATCTGCCCCATGTCAGCTACACGTCATGACTGGCTGTGTCTGTTTCAGGATATCACCCACTCTGACTGACACTGTGAGAGGGTCAGGGCGTGGGAGAGATTTCCAAACCTTTATGTGAATAATGTGAAGTGCAGAAGTGCTGATCTCTGGGTTAAATTAAGCTCCACGGGGTTTCCTGTACCTTGCACAGGAGTTGTGGAAGTTTTTTTGAGGCAAGTTCTACACACTTTTCCCAGAAATCATCATGCATTTTAATTACTTCTTTCACACATCCAAGCACTTTATATGCAAGTCAACCTTCCAGGCAAGTGTCTTTTAAATAACTTTTTAGTTAAGCCTGGTATTTTCATTTCACCAACCATTTACTCTTCTCATATAACAGACCTCTGCTCAAAATACTTCCACCATTATGCCAGAGGTACAAATTCCACTGACTGCTAGCACTAAAAAGCAGAATAACTGGATGTTCCCAATTACCATAACTGCCTAAGCAGAACTGTCACACAACATAAAGGTGTGCATAAGTGGTGCAGTTTAAATGGATATTAAACCACCCTACAGCAGGAGCATCCCCATACCCAAAGGAAAAGCAGGATGATGAACAGGGGAGACTGGAGCTGGTAACTTTAAAATGGGGATTAGAAAATGAGTGTGGAAACTTAATGCATGATAGTCTCTGGAACAGCTTTGTCACTTTGCCGTCTGCCCTCTCCCCAGGTCACTTCAGATGGTGCTGAACAGCACGGTCCCCACAGAGCATCACTGGTGGCCTCCCTCTGCAGATCACAGCCACAGCCAGCCAGGATTCTTTTCATGCAAAGATCTTTCCTCTCTGAGAAGCTGCACAGCCTTCAGATAAGACTGAGCTGTTGCTAAGGGGCCCCATCAAAGGCCTTTGCAAACCTAAAACTGAACTGGAGCTTCCTGCAGAGGGGAGTTTGGAGAATTCTCACTGAGGGCCCAGCCATCCCAGAATTACAAACACACACAGACCACAGAACACATCCCTTGGGGGCAGGAGGCACATCGGTTCCCTTATCTGGAGATTTCTTTGAGGAATGAAGTGAAAACGATCCATTAGTGACACCAATTAGTCTCCCATGTACAATCAAGCTAAAGTTTTGCTGTGAACAGTGGTAGATCTTGAGCTGAGCCAAGAACCTGACATCAAACACAACAGGACCCACTGTGTGACACCTGCTCATCTGCTGCCTAGGTGGGAGGTGCTGAGCTGCAAACGTCCCCTTTTAATTCTATGAAATATGGAAACAAACAGCACAATCAGTACTTTATATTAAATAACCTGGTAATAAATGCAAAGGTACAGTACCTTGGAGCTTTACCTTCATTCTGCTGCATAACCTTCCACTGAAAAGGCAGAAAGCCCTAGAAAAAAAATCAATGAAATATCGCAGCTGGTAAGGAAAAAGGAAGCAAAGAAGCAAAACCTTCTGACGTGGAAAAGAAATTCAGGCTGCAACTTCAGGACAAACTGGATACTTCTACCACAGTGGTTAACAGAAGATGTAAAGTCATTATTAAGTTTCAAAGTTAAAGTCCCATTGCTGACACTGAGGCATTACGCATCTCTTGGCAGTTACAGCCTTGGAGGATTTGTCAACACCTGCCCAAGTCTGCCAGGCTAATTCCTAAGGAAATTCTTCTTCACTAACCATTTGAATCTAAATCAAAGTGAAGAGTCTAACAGACACATTGGGCAGTACTTGGACACACCACAGGACTTGCTTTTGTGTTAGGAAGCTTCCCTATGTGTCAAAATATTTAAATGAAGAAGGTTCCTGTGCAATGAGTAGCAAAAGTGGCTTCAATTTGGTCTTTTGCTCTTTGAATTTTGTGTCTTCAAAGATTTCCCTCCACAATACTCAGCTGGTTACATTACTGTGTATGTTTCCATCAGAGACACGAATGTCACCCCAAGAGCATGCACCACCATAGCCAAAATAAAGCATTCCCCATTATCAACTCATCACTCAAAAGTGCATAAACTACAGAAACATTCTGAAATACAGCTGGGAACTGTTATGTTTATTAAGGAACTGGTTTGGAAGTGGAGTTTGGTTTTTTTTAAATAACCAGCATGATACTTCCCCTTCCAAATAAAAAGAAGAGTAACAGAAAGAGAAACTCAGCAAAATACAAGAAGGGACAAAGGGACAACCCTGGAGTGTTCTAACTTAGTGAGTTAACAGATCTCCAAAGCCAGTGTCAAAGAGTCATCACACTCATGAGGGCAGGGCCAATTTATCCAGTGAATTCTCATAACCTCTGCTTACCGATCCTGCACAAAGCTCAAGTGGATGCATCGCCAGTCCAGCAAACAGACACGGAGCAAGCACATGCGAGTGGTTTCAGTCTCCTCAAGTCTCGCATTTCATTACTCAGGGGTAATTAGATTATTTTCTCATAAAAAGCAGTTTAAAGCCCAGCAGTGCAATCAAGTTCCAGAGCTCCCTGTGATGCAGCAATGCTGGGCAGTGGGTCTGGACTGCGCAGAGCACACACCATGGTGTGCTCTTCCAGCCCAGCTGAGGAGACCTTGTGTTGGAGAATTTTGTTCAGACATGGCTTATAGAAAGGCCATGAGCACATACAGCTGGTTAAAAAGTAAAAGGCAGCTGTAAGCAGCAAGTTCTCAGGCTTTTTCCTCAAACAATAAACACCATGTCCTTGAGTAAAGTGATGAGAAAAACATGGTGGAAAACATGGAGGCCTTGAGAATGGTCAATAACAAGTCAACTGCAGGATGAGAAAAACAAGTATTAGCCTCAACAAGGAATCACAGGTATTGACAACAAAGGAGGGGTTGGTGTGTAATCTGTAACCACTGATGAGCTCGGGTTTTGCAATATGTATGAGCTTAATTAACACTACTATAAAAGTGTGTAAGCTGGATCAATAAACCGGAGTTCGATGCTCATCAATCAGGATGTGTGCTCGTCTCCCTTCACTTTCCTCAAATGGTGACACCCGATCGTGATACTGCGACGCACCACAGAGGAGTGAAGACACGGGTCGGGTTCTGAGAAGCAGCTGGGACGGCAGATAAACGCGGAGAAAAAAGGAGAAAAAAAAAAAGAAGCTGAGACGCGCTGTGCCTCAGGTGTCGTATAGACGAGCCCGGCCGATACGTGCTGCTGCGACCTTGAAGAGCTGCAACAGCGCTGACGATTTAGGTATCGAAAGGCAAGCAGCATATGATTTATTTACTGCCTTTTTACAAAAACGGCAGGTTAGGGGAATAGATTTACAAAAGGATTTACCAGGGCTTATGGCTATGCTAAGGGAGTTTTTATTAACCCCCATACTGCTCACGAGTTAACGGAGTGGCGTAAATTTGGTGATTTATTGTGGGAGGCTACTTTAGAGGATGATAAAACTGCCAAGAAGTTAGGTAAATTATGGAGGGTGGTTCACAATGAGATGTTAAAGCATCAGGCTGAGAAAAAAGCAGCCGAGCAGGCAACAGCTGCACATGGCCGTAATAAAGATTATGATCAGGAAATGGGTATTCCCCTCGCCCCTGTAGTGAGGACGGTTTTCTTGCCTGCTTCGCCGTCCTCCTCTGCTTCAGCAGGACTGGGTATAGAGCGCGCCTCTGAGGCTTCCGCACCCCCTGAAGAACAGGAGCAGTGGCCAAGACCACCCGATAAGCTCCCGCAAATCAATGAGCCGATCCCTGGGGCGGAAAATGACCTAGCGGAGGGTATTGCGAGGGAGAAACGGGAGGCGTGGGCTGCGCTTGCAAGAGAAGGCATGGAAAAGGGGGATGAGGAGGTTATCAGCACTGCTACCCAGCTGGCTTGTCCTGTTGTATTCAATCCGCAGGAGGGAGGGGGCATGCAGGCTACCATTACAGCCCTTGATTGGAAATTGCTGTCTCAGCTGAGGTCTACTGTTAATCAATTTGGAGGGAAAAGTGAGCCAGCCAAACAAATGTTAGACTATATTTTTGATACCAGTCTTCTCTTGGTAAATGATTGTCGGGGAATAGCTAAATTGATATTCATTCAACATCAGCAGTTGTTATTCAATGCTCATTGGCAAGAGCTTGTAAATGAATGCGTAGTGGTACAGCAACAGCAGGGAGATCCTCTCCATGGTATAACTGTGAACAAGCTTATGGGCTTGGGACCTTTTCTTCGTACCGAAGCACAAGCTTTGCTGGGGCAAGATAAGTGCTGGGAAGCTATGTGGTTGGTCAGGCTTGCTATAGAGAGGGTAAAAGAGCCAGGAGGGGTACCCGTGTATATGGGAATTAGGCAAGGGCCAGAAGAATCATTCGGGTCATTTATTGATAAGGCTGCTGCTGCAATCGAAAGGGCTGGAGTACCAGAATATCTTAGGGGGGCATTACTCAAGGAGTGCGCTCTCCAAAACTGCAATTCTACTACTAGGAGAGTGCTTAATACTCTGGATGCCAATTGGACTATAGAGGAGGCATTAGAGAGGATGGCTTTGGTGCCAACAGGAGCAGAAGCCTTTGTAGTAGATGCAATCAAACAATTAGGGCTAAGCTTACAAGAACAGGCAAAGACCTCTCAGAATCAGGTGTTAGCTGCTCTTGCACCTCTTCAAACGTCAACAGCACTGCCTCCAACGCCTAGTTGGTGCCAGAACCGCAGTGACCACGCACCAACAGAAGTCGTCGCTGCAGCATCAGCACCCTCTCCTGTCTCCAACCCGACACCACAGGGAGCTTCAGCTTGGAACCAGAAGCCGCCGTAGAAGCTATGCTGATGGCCCCGCACCCACAGAAAATTCCGACAGGGATTCAGGGATTCATGGACCGATTGTTACAGAGTCAAGCTGGGTGCTTTGTTTTTTGGAAGATCATCTGTGTTTGTAGGGATTATTTGTTTTGCTTGGCGTCATTGGTGTGGACTATATGTTATGGTGCATACTCTTTTCCCACCACTCTAAATTAACAAAGGACTGAGAATTGCTCAGCTGGTGCCACTTTAGCCAAATGACTAAGGGATTACAGACTATAAAAGGACAAGAGAGGGGGAAAAATGGTTTTGAATCCACCGGAGGACTTACCTTACTGACTTTGAACCTTTCTGAGAGACCCAAGAAAAGGGTGGAAGTGGAATTTCAAGGACAGAAAGGATCATTTTCAGGCTTGTTGGACACTGGGGTCGATTCCAGCATTATTAGCCCTAGCCTTTCGCCTCCTCTCCGGGTTCGCATGAATGAAAACAGCTAACAGCCTTCTTTTCTTAGTCCAATTACCACCTACCGTGCAATGCCTGATAAGGCAGGACATTATGGCTCAGTTGGGGGTGGTTTTAACCCTTTGGGGTAAAAGCCATTGCTTGGACCATGGCTGGGGAACCTTGTGACATTTGCTATAGGGATACTAGGTGTGCTTTTAATGCTTTTGCTTATTTTGCCTTGTATTTTTAATTGTATTCAAGATATGATCAGTAGAATGATAGAAAAAACCTTGCAGACTAACCTCCTTGTGCAAAAAGAAAAACGGGGAATATGTTGGAGAATTTTGCTCAGACATGGCTTATAGAAAGGCCATGAGCACATACAGCTGGTTAAAAAGTAAAAGGCAGCTGTAAGCAGCAAGTTCTCAGGCTTTTTCCTTAACAACAATAAACACCATGTCCTTGAGTAAAGTGATGAGAAAAACATGGTGGAACACATGGAGTCCTCAAAAGGGTGCTCAATAACAAGTCAACAACAGGATGAGAAAAACAAGTATTAGCCTCAACAAGAAACCACAGGTATTGAAAACAAAGGAGGGGTTGGTGTGTAATCTGTAACCACTGATGAGCTTGGGTTTTGCAATACGTATGAGCTTAATTAACACTACTATAAAAGTGTGTAAGCTGGATCAATAAATCAGAGATCGATGCTCATCAATCAGGATGTGTGCTCGTCTCCCTTCACTTTCCTCAGCTCTGTACTGGCAGGGACTGGGACAGAGCGGCTTTGTACTGGGATATACTGGGAGGGACTGGGGGGAGTCACTGGGATGGACTGGGATTAACTGGGACAAACTGGGACCGACTGGGATGTACTGGGAGCACTGGGATCAACTGGGAGCACTGGCATGAACTGGGATGCAGTGGGAGCACTGGGATGAACTGGGATGGACTGCAATGGAACTGGGATTGAACTGGGAGCACTGAGATGGACAGGGATTGAACTGGGATGGACAGGGTTTGAACTGGGATGCACTGGGAGCCCCGGGGCGCCCCCTGCTGGTGTCCCCTGACGTGGATGGGGCGGGGCCACCCTGGGGACACCTCAGGGACACCTTGGGGCACTTTGGGGACACTTTGGGGTGACCCTGGGGCCACCTTGGGGACACCTCAGGAACTCCTGGGGTCATTTCAGGGACACCTCGGGGACACCCTGAGAGCACCCTGGGGACATCTGGGAGTGACCCTGGGGACACCTTGGGGACATCATGGCGGCCATCGTGGGGTCACTTTGGTACCCCCCTGGGAACACTTTGGGGACATCCTGGGGACACCCTGAGAGCAGCTTGGGGACACCTTGGGGACATCCTGGGGACACTTTGGGGACACCTTGGAGACACCTTGGAGACACCTTGGGGACACCTTGGGGACATCTTGGGGACATCTCGGGGTGACCCTGGGGACATCCCTGAGACACCTCAGGGACACTTTGGGGACATCCTGGGGACATTGTGGGGTCACTTTGGGGAGACTTGAGGGACACCTTGGGGACATTTTGAGGACACCCTGAGAGCACTTTGGGGACATTTTAGGAACCCCCAGCTCAGGAACACCTTGGGGACACTTTGGGGACACCCTGGGGTCATTTCAGGAACACTTTAGGGACATCCTGGGGACACCCAGAGAGCACTTTGGGGACACTTTGGAGCCACTTCAGGGACACCCTGGGGACATCCCTGAGACACCTTGGGGATACCTCAGGAACCCCCGGGGTCATTTCAGGGACACTTTGGGGACATTGTGGGGACGTTCTGGGAACCCCAGACCCTGGGGTCACTTTGGGAGCTGTCGTGGGGCACCAAGGGGACACATCAGGAGGCCCCTGGGGACATTTTGGGGACACCCTAAGGCCACCTTGGTGACACTTTTGGGGACACTTCAAAGCCACCACTCTGGGGACACTTTGGGGACACCTTGAGGAGACCTTGGGGACGTTCTGAGACCCCCAGGGGGACACTGTCAGAACCCCCCTGGGGACACTTTGGGGACACCTCAGGATGCCCCGTGGGGACCCCTGGGGGACACCTTGGGGACACTTCAGGGTCACCATCATGGGGACACCCTGAGAGCACTTTGGGGACACCCTGAGGACACCTTGGGGACACTTTGGGGACATTTGAGGGAGATATGGGAGTGAGCCTGGGGACACTTTGGGGACATCTCAGGGACCATCGCAGGGGCACTTTAGGACCCGCAGGGGACACCTTGGGGACACTTTGGGACACCTTGGGGACAGTTTAGGGGGACATCTTGGGGACACCTTGAGGACACTTTAGGGGGACATCTCGAAGCCACCCTGGGGACACCTTGGGGACATCTCAGGGTCACTTCAGGGACACTTTGGGAACACCTGAAGAACTCTTGGGGACACTTTGGGGACATCTCAGTGGCCATCGCAGGGACACCTTGGGGACACCTGAAGGACACTGTGGGGACACCCTGAGAGCACTTTGGGGACATCTTGGGGACATTTTGGGAACCTCATTGGAGCATCATGGAGACACCTTGGGGATACCTCAGGACCCCCCCAGGGACCCTTTGTGGCCATTTGGGGGCATTTTGGGGCCATCTGGGGACACTTGGGGACATTCTGGGGCCATTTGGGGCCATTTTGGGGCAATTTTTGGGCCATTTGGGACATTCTGGGGCCATTTGGGGACATTTTAGGTCCCCCCAATGAGCACAGACTCAGGCCATGCCCCTTTCCCCACACCATTTTATTCCCAACCAATCAGAACCTCCAGAGTGCTTCAGATGGGCGGAGCCTCCTCCGCTCACTCCTCCCCCTTCCCAACGGTGGGTGGGGCCTCCTCGGGGGTGGGTGGGGCCTCCTCGGGGGTGGGCGTGGCCTGCAAGGCGTGGGCGGCGTCTCTCCAGCGCTGCAGCCAATGGGAGAAGGGGGCGCAGCCAGGGGGCGTGGCCAGGACCCACTGAGCCGGCTGGGCCCACCTGGGGAGAGGGGTGGGGTTAGGAAAAGGGGGTGGGGCTTGGGGTGGGAGGAGCTACACTCCCATTCCAGGCCTCTCTCCCTCCAGGCCCCGCCCCCTCCCTCACCATTGGCTGACGAGCTCCTGGAGGCGGGGCCAGTCCCTGATTCGCTGCTCGCAGCCTTCTCTGACCAATCGCAGCCGGGGCAGCAGCTCGGCCACATCCACGGTGAGGGGGGGTGGGGCCAGCGGCTCTGTCTCCGCCCCCAGGACAGGCCCCGCCCCCCGGCGCAGGCGCAGCGCCCCCTGGCGGAGCTGCTGACGCAAGATGGCCGCCTGGGACAGCAGCGAGCCCTGACGGACACAAGGGGATGGGGGCGGGCTTGGCCACGCCCCCCAAACCCTGCAGGACACGCCCACAATTGGCGGCACCCTCCCCCACCTTTTCAGCCCCATTTAAGCCCCACCCCAAATCCCTCCCACTCTCTCCAAGCCCCTCCCCCACTCTTTAAGCTCCTCCTCTTTCCCTCCAGCCCCTCCCCCACATTTCAAGCTCCTCCCCCAATCCTGCTCCCAAGCCCCTCCCCCTAAATTTAAGTCCCTCCCCATCTTTTGGCTCCTCCCCCATTCCCCTCCCCCATCCCTTAGCTCTCTAAACCCCTCCCTCCTCGAGGCCCCTCCCCCACTCAAGCCCCTCCCCCACCCTTTCAGCCCCTCCCCTCCCCATCTTTAAGCCCCTCCCTCTCTTTAGATGCCATCTGTTTTAGGCCCTCCCCCTTTGAGCCCCTCCCCACTCTTAAATCTCCTCCCTCCCCCTCAAGCCCCTCCCCCTCTTTAAGTCCCACCCCTCAAGCCTTTGCCCCACCCTTTAAGCCCCTCCCACTTTAAGACCCTCCCCCACTTTATCCAATCCCCTGGTTTAAGCCCCTCCCCCATTTAAGCCCTCTGGGTTAGGCCCCTCTTCCTGGTATAGGCCTCTCCCCCTGGTATAGGCCCCTCCCTCATTTAAGCTCCTCCTATCCCTCTTTAAGCCCTGCCCCACCCCCTTAGCCCCTCCCCCACCTGTGCCACGCCCATCTCCCGTGCCAGCCCCCGCAGAGGGGGTGTGGCCTGTGCCGGGGGGCGGGGCTCCTCTCCCAGTGCTCCCAGTGCTCCCAGTGCCAGCTGCCGGCGCCGCAGCCACGCCCCCTCCAGAGGGGGAAGGGCCAAGCCCGGCCCCGCCTGCACCACGCCCACAACCTGCGGCCAATCAGAGACGTCGGGAACTGGGATCAAACTGGGAGGGACTGGTAGGGACTGGGGGGAACTGGGTTATACTGGGAGGGGACTGGAGGGAATTGCGAGGTACTGGTTTATACTGGGATGGACTGGGAGGGAACTGGGTTATACTGGGAGGGCACTGGGATCAAACTGGGAGTTACTGGGATCTCAGCTGGAGTCAAACTGGGAGCACTGGGAGGAAGTGGGAGTTACTGGGAGCACTGGGATCAGAGCTGGAGTCAAACTGGGAGTGACTGGGAGGGGACTGGGTTGTACTGGGAGGGACTGGGGGATACTGGGTTATACTGGGAGGGGACTGGGATGGAACTGGGGGGAACTGGGAAGGACTGGGAGGGAACTGGGAGGGAAGTGCCGGATACTGGGATGGACTGGGTTATACTGGGATATACTGGGATGGAACTGGGAGGGTGCTGGGAGGGACTGGGTTATACTGGGAGGGACTGGGATCAAACTGGGAGTTACTGGGAGCACAGTTGGAGTCAAACTGGGAGCACTGGGAGGGACTGGGGGATACTGGGATCTCAACTGGATTCACACTGGGAGCATTGGGATGAACCGGGATGGACTGGGAGGGAACTGGGAGTTACTGGGAGCACTGGGAGGGACTGGGAGGGAAATGAGGGATACTGGGATATACTGGGAGGGAACTGGGATCGTACTGGGAGTTACTGGGAGCACTGGGATCGGAGCTGGACTCAAACTGGGAGCACTGGGAGGGACTGGGATGGAACTGGGGGACACTGGTTTATACTGGGAGGGACTGGGATGGACTGGGAGGGAACTGTGATGTACTGGGATGGACTGGGGAGGAACTGGGGGATACTGGGATGGACTGGGGTTACTGTGAACACTGGGAGGGCACTGGGATCAAACTGGGAGTTACTGGGATCTCAGCTGGAGTCAAACTGGGAGCACTGGGATGAACTGGGATGGACTGGGAGGAACTGGGAGGGACTGGGAGCACTGGGATCAGAGCTGGAGTCAAACTGAGATGAACTGGGACAGACTGGGAGGGGACTGGGTTATACTGGGAGGGACTGGGAGCATTGAGATCACAGCTAGTGTCAAACTGGGATGAACTGGGAGGGACAGGGAAGGAACTGGGATAAACTGGGATGGACTGAAGGATACTGGGATATACTGGGAGGGGACTGGGGGCCTTAGTGGTCCATACTGGTCCATACTGGTCCATACTGGTCCATACTGGTTTGCTCCCCACCTGCTCCTGCAGCGGTTTCAGCGCCGCTCGGCGCCCCCTGGTGGCGGCGCTCAGGAACCGCAGGCGCTGCTGCAAATGGAGCTGGGGAGGGAAACGGCAAAAATCAACAGAATTCACCCCAAATTCACCCAAAATAACCCAAAAATCAACCAAATTAACCCAAAATTCCCCCGAAACCATCCAAATGTACCCAAAAATCAACAGAATTCACACAAAAATAAACCCAAAATTCACCCAAAATGAACCTAAAATACACCAAAATGAAACCAAAGTTAACCCAAAATGAATCCAAAATCACCTAAATTACCCAAAAATCATCAGAATTCACCCAAAATTCATCCAAAATCCCCCAAAACCATCCAAATTAACACAAAAATCAACAAAATTCACCCAAAATTAACAGAAAATGCACAAAAATTCACCCCAAAATCCCCCCGAAATCACCCAAATTAACAAAAAAATCCCCCTGAAATCACCCAAATTAACCCAAAAATAACCAAAATTCATCCAAAATCCCCCTGAAATCACCCAAATTAACCCAAAAAGCACCAAAATTTGCCTAAAATTCACCCAAAATTCACCAAAATTAACCCTGAAATCCCCCCAAATTAACCCAAAAATCACCAAAATTTACCCAAAAATACCCCCGAAATCATCCAGATTAACACAAAAAATCACCAAACATCACCCCAAAATCAGCCAAATTAACCCCAAAATCAGTTAAATTAACCCAAAAATCTACCCAAAATTACTGAAATTAACCCAAAAATCACCGAGATTAACCCAAAAATTCCCCAAAATCACAGAAATTAACCCAGAATCACCCAAATATCCCCCTGAAATCACCTAAATTTACCTCAAAATCACCATAATTCACCCAAAAATCCCCCCAAAACCACCCAAATTACCCTAAAATCAACAACATTAACCCAAAAATCTCTCCAGATCACCCAAATTAACCCCAGAATAACCAATATTAACTCAAAACCCCCCCTGAGATCACCCAAATTAACCCAAAATACACTAAAATTAACCCAAAAATCCCACAGATCACCCCACAATCACCCAAATTAACCCCAAATCACCAAAATTTACCTAAAAATACCCCAAATTAACCCATAATTAGCTTGCAATTTACCCCAAGTCACGCAAATTAGCCCAAAAATCCCCCTGAAATCACCCAAATTGACCCCAAATCAGCCAAAATTAACCCTGAAATCCCCCCCAATTAACCCAAAATTAACCCAAAAAGCACAAAAATTAACCCCAAATACACCAAAGTTCACCCCAAAATCCCCCCAAATCCCCCCACAATCACACAAATTAACCTCAAATCACCAAAATTTACCTAAAAATCCCCCAAATTAACCAAAAATTAACCCCAAATCACAAAAATTAACCCAAAATAACCCCAAATCACCAAAATTAACCCAAAAAACCGCAGTCAACCAAAATACCCCAAAAATCTCTCCCAAATCACCCAAAATACCCGAAAATCACCAAAATTACCCAAAGTTCCCCATTTCCCCCAAAATTCCCCTTTTTCCCCTAAATTACAAAAAAAAGCCCAAAACCCCAAATCACTCCCAATTCCCCAATCCCAAACCTGAATTCCCAAAATCCCAAATCCCCCAAAATCCCCCAAACCCCCTAAACTCCCCAAAATCCCCCAACCCCCCAAAAACCCCCAAATCCACCAAATCCCCCCAAATGCCCAACCCCCAAAAACCCCAAATCCCAAAACACCCCCAAACTCCCCCCCAAGCCCCAAACATTCCAAAAACCCCAAAACCCCAAAGTCCCTCAAAACCCCCCAAAATCTCCCATTTTACCCCCTCAAAAACCCCAAATCCCAAAACCCCAAAAAACTTCAAAACTTCAAAAACCTCAAAATTCCCCAAATCCCCCAAAGTGCCCCAACTCCCAAATCCCCCAATCCCAAAAAAACCCCAAATCCCCCAATTTCAGCCCCAAATTCACCATTTTACCCCCAAAAATCCCAAAGTCCCCTAAACTCCAAAATGTCCCCAAATCCCCCCAAAACCCCAAATCCTCCAAGTCCCCTGAAATCCCCAAACCCCAAATCCCCCCAAATACCTTCAAATCCCCCAAAATTCTCCCCCCAAATCTCCCAAAAACTCAAATCCCAAATACCCCAAAAACCCAAACCCCTAAAACCCCAAATCCCCCAAAATCCCCAAAATTCCCCCAGATCCCTCTGAAAATCACAAACCCCAAAATCTCCAAAACCCCCAAATCTTAAATCCCTAAAAATCCCCAAAGCCCCAAAATCCCCCATACCCCCAAAATTCCCCCAAATCTTAAACCCTTAAAAACGGCAAAAAATGAATCCCAAAACCCCCATAATCCCCAAAACCGCCAAAACTCCCCAAAAACCCCCAAAACCCCAAAATGTCCCAAATCCCCCCAAAATCTCGAATTCCAAATCCCCAAAATCCCAAACCCCCAAATCCCCAAAATCCCAAACCCCCAAATCCCCTCAAATACTTCCCCAAAACCCCCAAATTCCCCATTTTATGCCACAAAAACCCCAAATCCCAAACATCCCAAAATCTCAAATCCCAAAATCCCCAAAAAACCCCCCAAAATCCCAAACCCCAAAATCCACAAACCCCAAATCCTAAATCCCCAAAACCTCAAACTCTCCCAAATCCCAAATCCCCCGAACTCTAAACCCCCAAAACCCCCAAATCCGAAACCCCAAAAAAAACCCAAACCCCAAAATCCCCAAAAATGCCCCCAAAACCCCAAAATCCCCAAATTTCCCATTTTATCCCCCCAAAACCCCAAATCCCCAAAACCCCCCCAAAAAAACCCAAAATCCCGAATCCAAAATCTCGAATCCTCAAAATCCCAAATCCCAAAACCCCAAAATCCCCCAAACCCCAAAAAACTCCAAGGCCCAAAACCGCCAAAAAAACTCCAAAACCTCAAACCACAAATCCCCCAAAATCCCCCAAATTCCCAAACCCCGAATCCCTCAAAATCCCAAATCCCCCCAATCCCCCCACTCTAAATCTCCAACCCCCAAAATCCCAAACACCCAAAATTGCCCCAAATCCCCAAAATTTCCCATACTATCCCCCAAAAACCCCAAAACCCCAAAAAAACCAAAAAAACCCCAAAACACCCCAAAAATCTCAAATCCCACTCCAAAATTCCCCATTTTACCCCCAAAAATCCCATAAACCCCAAAAAGTCCAAAAACCCCCAAAACTCCAAATCTCCAAATCCCAAATCGAAACCCCAAAAATCCCCAAAACCCCCAAAATTCTCAAATCCCAAACCCCCAAAATTTCCCCATTTTACCCCCCAAAACCCCATAAAAGCCCCAAAAAACCCCAAAACCCCAAAATTCCCGCACTCACCACTCGGCCCCTCCCCCTCCACAGCTGCTGCCGGAGCTGCTCCAGGGCCGAGTTTGGGCTCAAATCCGGGGATTTTCGGGCCAGATTTGGGCATTGAGGATCCAAATTTTGGGATTTTGGGGCCAGATCCAAATTTTGGGGTTTTAGAGCCGATTTTGGAGCTGATTTTGAGGCCAAATCTGAGGATTTTGGGTCCAAATTTTGGGATTTTGGGGCTGAATTTTGTGGATTTTGAGGTTTTGGGGCCGAATTTTGGGGTTTTTGGGGCTCCTGGGGTGGATTTTGGGGTGGATTTTGGGGATTTTGGAGTTCCTGCTGCAGCTGGGTCAGCGCCCGGCCCAGGGAGGCCCGGTGGGCCAAGAGCCCCTCCCGGAGCAGGAACAGCCTGGGGAGGAAATTGGGGTGAGAAATGGGGAAATTGGGAAAATGGGGAGAAATAGGGACTGGGGGGAGAGAATGGGGATTTTGGGGAAAATAGGGGGAAAAATGGGGGGAAAATGGGAATTTTGAGAGAAAAATAGGGGGAGAAATGGGGGGAAAATGGGAATAAAAACCGGGATTTTGGGGTCAAATTTGGTGATTTTGGAGCCAATTTTGGAGCCAATTTTGGGGATTTCAGAACAGGTTTTGGGGCTGAATTTGGGAATTTTGGGGCAGAATTTGGAGATTTAGAGCCAAATTTTGGAGTTTTGGGGCTGAACTTTGTGATTTTGGGACCCAATTTGGGGCCAATTTTGGAAATTTTGGGGCTGATTTGGGGCTGAATTTTGGGATTTTGGAGCTGAGTTTGGGGCCAAATGTTGGGGATTTTTGAGGCCAAATGTTGGGGATTTTGGGGCCAATTTTGGGGATTTTGGGGCTGAATTTGAGGATTTTGGGGCTGAGTTTGGGCATTTTAGAGCAAATTTTTGGGACTTTATGGACAATTATGGGGCTAAATTTGGGGATTTTGGGGCGAATTTGGAGCAGAATTTTGGTGGTTTCAGGCAAAATTTTGGGGTTTTTTTCTGGGGGTTGGAGCCAAACTTGGAGATTTGGATTTGGGGGCTAAATTTGGAGCCATATTTTAGGATTTTGGGGCCGATTGTTGGGATTTTAGAGCAATTTTGGGGCTGGTTTTGGGGCTGGATTTTGGGGTGGAATATTGGGAGTTTCGTACCGATTCTGGGGCTGATTTTAGGGCAATCTGGAGGATTCTGGGGCCAAATTTTGGGGCCAAACTTGAGACCAAATCTGGGAATGTTGGGCTGATCTTAGGGCTGAATTGTGGGGATTTTGGGGTCAAATTTGGGGGTTTTAGGGCTGATATTGGGATTTTAGACCCAAATTTTGGGGCTGATTTTAGGGCTAAACCCAGAGGATTTGTGGCCAAATTTTGGCGATTTTGGGACCGGATTTTGGGGCCAAATTTGGGCATTTGAGAGGCAATTTTGGGGTCAAATTCGGGCCAAACTTGGGGGATTTTGGGCTGAATTCAGGGACTTTACAGCCGATTTTGGGGCCAAATTTTTGGGATTTCGGGGTTGAATTTTGGGGCGATTTTGGGCGATTCTGGGCCCAGGGAGCCCCAGAAGGCCGAGAGCCCCCCCCCAGAGCAGGAGCAGCCTTGGGGGGGAGTGCAGAGGAATTTGGGGTGAGAAACGGGGGAAATTGAGAAAATGGAGAAAAAATGGGGAAAAATAGGGGGGGGGAAAGGGGCATTTTGGGAGGGAAATAGAAAAATAGGAATAAAAATGGGAATTTGGAGGGAAAAATGGGAATAGAAATGGGGATTTTGGGGGATAAAATTCAGGAAACAGGAGAAGAAAAATGGAGACTTTGAGGTGAAAAAGGGGGATTTGGGGAAAAGGCAATAAAAATTGGGAATTTTGGTACATTAGGAAAAATTTGGGATAATTTTGGGTATTTAGGACCAATTCAGGGAGTTTGGGGTGGATTTGGGAATTTTTTTGGTACATTTTGGGCTGGATTTCAGACATTTGGGGATAATTGAAGTATTTTAGGATGATTTAGGATATCTTAGGATATTTTAGGAATATTTCAGGGGATTTCGGTCTCACCTGGTGACTCATCATTGCCCATCCCCCGCTCCAGGTGTGTCCCAGGGATTTTGGGAGCATTTGGGATTTTTGGGGTATTTTGGGCCGGATTTCAGGGATTTTGGGATATTAGAGGGTAATTTAAAATATTTTAGGGTAATTGAGAATATTTTAGGAATAATTCAGGACATTTTGGTGTTACCTGATGACTTCATTGTTGCCCGTCCCCTGCTCCAGGTGCGTCCCCAGCTGCCCCCTCAGTTGGGACAGGTGGGACAGGAGGGGGGGCAGCGCCCCCCACACCTCCCCCACGGCCCCCCAGCACTCCTGGGGACCCCAAAAGCACATCAGGGACCCCAGAATGGCCTGGGGACCCCAAAAATCCCAAAAATCCACCCCAAAAATCAGCTCAGAAACCCCCAAAAGCCCCAAGTCCACCCCAAAAACGACCCTGGGATCCTGAAAATGGACTCGGAAACCCCAGAACCCCAAAACCACCCCAAAAACCCCAAACTACCCCAAAACCAGATAAGGAACCCCAAAAATGGAGCCGGGGAGCCCAAAAATCCCAAAATCTGTCCCAAAACCCCTCAATACCTCAAAATCCACCCCAAAAATCCCAAATCCACCCCAAAAACACCTCAGGGACACAAAAAATGGATTCAGGGACCCCAAAAACCCCAAATTCACCCCAAAACCCCAAATCCTGACCCCAAAATTGCCAAAATCCCCCCAAAAATCCCAAATCCCAACCCTATATGTTCCCAAAATCCCTCAAGTCCCCAAAAAATTCCCCAAAATGCAAATTTCTGACCCAAGAAATCCCCAAATCCCCCCAAAAAACCCCCAAATTCAAAATCTTGACCACAAAAAACCCCAAATCGCCCATCTGAAATCATGACCCCCAAAAAGGCCCAAAACCTGAAATTTTGACCTCAAGAAGCCTCAAAATCCCCAATTTTGACCCCAATCTCGTTCCCCTCCCACTCACCTGCAGGAGGCTCTTCAGGGTGGGCGGGGCCTCGGCTGAGGGGGTGGGGCCAGCCAGGAGAGCTCTGTGATTGACAGGTGGGAGGCCACGCCCCCAACGGCATCAGAAATCCCCTCAGGGACCCCAAAATGTCCTAAAAACCCCCCAAATTCCCTACCACCCCATTAAGACCCACCCACCCACTTAGGCCACACCCATTCCTTTTGGCCACACCCACTCCTTTAAGCCCCACCCATTCGTTTGGCCACACCCACTCCATTAATCCCCACCCACCCCTTTAAGCCCCACCCATTGCTTTTGGCCACATCTACCCATTTAGGCCACACTGATCCCTTTAAGCCCCACCCACTCCTTTAAGCCCCACCCATTTTAGTCCTGCCCAATCCCTTTCAGCCCAACACACCCCTTTAGACCACACCCACCCCCTTAAGCCCTGCCTATCCCTTTAAGGCCCACCCGCTGTTTAAGCCCCACCCACCCCGTTTAAGGCCTTCCTGCCCCTTTAACCCCCACCCATCCCTTTAAGCCCCACCCACTTCTTTAAGCTCCACTCACCCACTTAGGCCCCACCCACCCTTTTAAGCTCCACCCATCCCTTTAAGCCCCACCCACCCATTTAGGCCACACCCACCCACTTAGGCCACACCCACCCACTTAGGCCACGCCCCTCTGTTTAAGCTCCACCCAACATTAGCTCACCCAATCCCTTCAAGACCCACCCACATTTTAAAGCCCCACTAACCCACTTAAGCTCCACCCACCACTTTCAGCTCCGCTCATCCCCTTAAGCTTCACACACCCCCTTTAAGCCCCTCCCTTCCTTTAGGCCCCACCCACCTATTAAAGCCCCACACACCATTTGATGACCCACCCAATCCTTTTATCCCCACCCACCACTAATCGCCACCCACCCTTTAAGCCCCACCCCTCTTTAAGCTCCACCCACCCCTTTAAGCCCCGCCCACCCTTTTAAGCCACACCCATACCCTTTATACCATACCGTCCCCTTAAACCCTGCCCACCCTTTTTAAGCCCCACCAACCCCTCTAAGTCCCATCTACATCCTAAAGGTCAACCCACCCCTTTAATCCCCACCTCCCTATTAAGCCCCACCCACTCATCAAGCCCTGCCCACCCTTTTCAGCCCCACCCACCCATTTAGGTCACACATCTCTAATCCCCACCCAACATTTAGCCCACCTAATCCCTTTAAGCCCCACCCACCCACTTAAGCTCCACCCACATCTTTAAGCTCTACATATGTCCTTAAGTTCTACCCTCACCTTTTATGGCCCACCCTTCCTTTATGCCCCACCCACCTTTTAAAGCCCCACCCACTCCTTTAAGCCCCACCTACCTCTAATTCCCACCCACCCTTTAAGCCCCACCCCTCTCTTTAAGCTCCACCCACCTTTTAAGTCTCACCCACCCATTGAAGCCACACCCCACTGTTTAGGCCCCACCCAACATTTAACCCACCCAATCCCTTCAAGCCCAAACCCACATCTTAAAACCTCGCCCACATCTTTAGGCCACACCCATGCAACTAAGCCCAACCCACCTTTTAAAGCTCCACCCACTTCTTTTAAAACCACCCACTGCATTAAGCCCCACCCATTTAAGCCCTACCCATTTTGGCCACACCCACCTCTTCAGCCCCACCCACTCATTTAAGCCCCACCAATTCCTTTAAGCACAGCCTGCTCCTTTAAGCTCCACCCATGTCTGCAAGCCCCACCCACCCATGTTAATGCCCCACCCATCCCTTTAAGCCACACCTACCCATTTAAGCCACACTCCTGGTTAAGCACAACCCAACATTTAATGCACCTAATCCCTTTAAGCCCCACCCACCTTTTAAAGCCCCCACCCACCTCTTTAGGACCCACCCATTCCTTTAAGCCCCACCCACCATTTAAGCTCCACCCACTTATGCCACACCCACTCCTTTTAAGCCCACTCCATCCATTTAAGCTCCACTCACTATTTAAGCCCCACCCAAATATTTAAGCCCCACCCACTCATTGAAGCCCCACCCACCAGTAAATCCAGCTAATCCCTTGGAGCCACACCCACCCTTTTAAGCCCCACCCACCCCTTTAAGCCCCACCCATCTTTTGAGCCCCCCCCATACATATTAAATGCCTGGCCACCCTCTTAGGCCACATCCACACTTTAAGCCCCACCCATCTCTTTAAGTCACACCCGCCCCTTTAAGACCCTCCCATTCTTTTGGCCACTCCCTCCCCTTTAAGCCCAACCCACTCCTTCAGGCCCCACCCACCTTGTGCTCTGATTGGCCAGGACCTCCAGCGCCCAAAGCACCGCCTCTGGGCTGTGGCCAATCAGTACAGCCTGTAGGGGGCGCCATGTGTCAGAGCACAGGGCGTGGCCTGAGCAGAGCCATGCCCCCTCCCCCAGCCTGCCACGCCCACCTCAGCCTGTTCCGACCAATCTGGAGCCTCCTCAGCCTTCCCGGGGTGATTGGCAGCTCTGGGGTTCATTAATTAATTGATTAATTGAGGGGTTAACTGGGGGTTAAGGAGGAAGGGGTGTGGCTTACCTGTGTGGGTGTGGCCTCTGGAGCTCCGCCTCCCTGGCCTTGCACAGGGCCTTGATTGACACCTGCGAAAGTGGGAGGGTTTGGGGGAACTTGGGGATTTTTGGTGGGTCCTGGGCTGATTTTGGGGGAATTTTGGGGGTCCTGCGCTGATTTCGGGGTCCCTGAATGGTCTCCAGGCCCCGCCCACCATGTCAGGCCCCGCCCACTCACCAGCACTTCCGGCTCTGCCCCTGCGGCCAAGATGGCCGACAGCTCCTCCCGGGATTGGCCCGGCCTGAGGGGACCCAAAAGTCTTTTAAAATACCCAAAATCTCCTCAAAATGCCCCAAAATCCCCCAAATTTACCCATAATCCACTCAGGAACTCCAAAAATCCCATCAAGAACCCCAAAGTCTCCTCAAAATCAACCAAAACCCCTCAAAGTTTCTTCAAAATCCCCCCAGATCCCCTTAGGAACACAAAGTTCCCCAAAAACCCTCAGGGACCCTAAAATCTCCCCAGATTCTTAAAAAATCCCCTCAGAAACCCCAAAATCCACTCAGGAACCCCAAAAATCCCCCCAGAAAGCAAAAATTGCCTCACAATCCCCCAAAATCACCTCAGAGACCCAAAAATCTGATCAAAATTTCCTCATAATCCTCCAAAATTTGAAAATTCCCACCAGGGACCCCAAAATCCCCTCAGGAACCACAAAATTCTTCAAAAATCCCCTCACGGACCCCAAAACCTCATCAAAACCCTTCAAAATTTCCCAAAATCCCAGTAGGAACACAAAATCCCCTCAAAACCCTTCAAATTGTCTCAAAATTGCCTCAGGAACCCAAAATCCTCAAAAAACGCTTCAGGGACCCCAAATTCTCCTCAAAATGCCCCAAAATCTCCTCACAATCCCCAAGAGACACAAAAAAATCTCTTCAAAACCCTTCAAAATCCTCCCAAGTCCCAGAGAATCCTCCAAAATCCCCTCAAAAGTCACCCAAAATCCCCTGAAGGGCCCCAAAATTCAGTCAAGGACCAAAAAATCTAAAAATCCCCCAAATTCCCCCATTGCCCATATAAGGAAATTCCCCCACTGCCCATATAAGGAAACACTGCAAGGCCCCGCCCCTTCCACCCTGCCCCTTCAGGCCCCGCCCCTTTTACCTTTTATGGATTGCCCTCAGCGCCCCCTCGTGGCCGTCCCGCAGCCCAGCTGGGCCCGGCTCCGCCCCTCGCTGAAGCTCTGCCCCCAGCAGCCGAAGCTCCGCCCCTCGCTGAAGCTCCGCCCACCGCCGGCTCTGCGCCTCCTCCAGCGAGGCGTCTGGGGGGGAAAGGGGGACCCCAAAGGTTTGGGGTGAGAACCCCCAAATTTGAGGGTTGGGGGGTCTGGGACCCCTAAATTGAGGGAGGGGACCCCGAAATTGGGGTGAGGATCCCAAATTTGGGGTTTAGGGGGATCCTGGGACCCAAAATATTGGGGAAGGGACCCCAAAATTGGGGTTTGGGGGGTTCAGGGATCCCAAATTTGGGATTTGGGGGGGAGTCACGGGACCCCAAAGTTGGGGGAGGAACTCAAAATTTGGGGGTGAAAATCTCAAAATTGGGGTTTAGAGGGGCTCAGGGATCCTAAAAATGGGGATGGGGACCGCAAAATTGAGGTTTGGGGGGTTCAGGGACCCCAAATTTGGGGTTTAGGGGAGGTCTGGGACCCTAAAAATGGGGAAGGGATCCCAAAATTTAGGGGTAGGGACCCCAAAATTGGATTGGAGTCCGGGGGGGGGTCTGAGACCCTAAAATTGGGGAAAGGGACCCCAAAATTGGGATTTAGGGGGATCAGGGACCCCAAAATTGAGGAAGGGGACCCCAAAATTGGGGTCTAGGAGGACATGGAACCCCAAAATTCGGGTTTGAGTTCATCAGGGATCCCAGAATTGGGGTTTGGCCTCGATCAGAGACCCTAAAAATGGGGAAGGGACCCCAAAATTTGTGTTTTGGGGGTTCAGGGACCCCAAATTTGGGGTTTTGGTGGTCCTGGGAGCTCAAAAAGGGGGAACGGGACCCCAGATTTAGGGCTTGGAGAAAAATTGGGGTTTGGGGGTTTCTGAGACTCCAAAATTGGGCATGGGTCTCGAAAACTGGGGTTTGGGGGGGGTCAGGAACCCCAAAATCGGGATTATGGGAGTTCTGGGACACTACAAATCAGGGGGACCCCAAAATTTGGGGGTAGAGACCCCAAAATACAGTAAGGAGCCAAAAATTGGGGTTGGGGGGGGAGGGGGTCCAGGGACTCCAAAACTGGGAAAGGGGACCCCAAAATTTAGGGTGAAGATGCCAAACTGGGGCTTTAGTGGCTCAGGGACCCCAAAATTGGGGTCCAGGAGGACATGGGACCACAAAGTTGGGGTTTTGGGGGTGCTGGGACCCTAAAATTGGGGAAAGGGACCCCAAATTTGGGGCTGGGGTGTTCAAGGACCCCAAATTTGGGGTTCAGAGGTTCTGGGACAATAAAAATTGGGGGAATCCCAAAATTTAGGGGTGGGGACCCCAAATTTGGTGTCTGGGGTGTTCAGGGAACCCAAAATTGGGGTTTGGGAGCATCAGGGACCCCAAACTTGGGGTTAGGGGAGGGTCAGGGACCGCAAAATTGGGGTTTTGAGTGGGCAAGGAATCCCAAATTTCTGGTGAGGACCCCAAAACTGGGACTTAGGGGCATCATGAGACCCCAGAAATGGTGCGGACCCCAAAATTAGGGGGTGGGGAGCCCCCAAAATGGAGGTTTGGAGGGTAGGAACCTTTGTGCGGGGGCCGCGTTTCCGGCCGGACTCACCGAGGCGCTGCGCCGTCTCCTGTGCATCCGCAATGGCGTCCCCCAGGTCCCGCACCTCCTTCCGGAGCCGCTCCACAGCCGCGCGCAGCGCCCCCTGCTGGCCCGGCCGAGCCGGAGCGGCCTGCGCCAAAACGGGCCCAAAAGCGCCACAATTCAGCCAAAATTCAGCCAAAATTCACCCAAATGTACCTGGGAGTGTGCCCAGGGTTCTCACGATACCCAAAACTCTCAAAATATTGAGAAAATCCCACAAAAAACCCAAAATTCCACAAAAATGAGGATTAAAATTGGCCCAAATCTGACCAAATTCACCTCAAAATTCACCCCAATATCCCTGAGATTGTGCCCAGCGTCCTCACGATACCCAAAACTGCCCCAAAAAAAGAGAAAACCCCCAAAAATGAGGCTCAAAATTGACCCAAATCCACCCAAATTCACCCCAATATCCCTGAGATTGTGCCCTGGGTTCTCACAACACTCAAAGCTCACAAAAAAACCGAGAAAAATCCCACAAAAAATACCCCAAAATCCCGCAAAAATGAGGCACAAAATTGACCCCAAAATTCCCCGAAAAAAAATCACCAAAAACTCTCCAAAATTCCCCCCAAAACTCCCCCCAAAAATCCCCACAAATTTTATAAAAACAAGGCTCAAAAAAATCCCAAAATTCCCCCAAAAATTCCCCCCAAACCCCCCAAGATTTTATAAAAATGAAGCTCAAAATGGACCCAAATCCACCCGAATTCAGCCCAAAATGCACCCAAAATTCACCCCAATATCCCTGAGATTGAGCCCAGGGTTCTCATGATACCCAAAACTCCCAAAGTTTGGGGAAATCCCACCAAAAAAACCAAAATGAGGCTCAAAATCGACCCCCAAATCCGTCCAAATTCACTCAAAATTCCCCTCAAAAATAATCCCAAAAATTCCCCCAAAAATCCCCAAAATTCCCCAAATTCCCCCCCAAAAACTCCCTGAAAAAATCTCCCAAAAATTGCCCCCCAAAAATTGCCCCCCAAAAATCCCCAAAATTTAATAAAAATGAGGCTCAAAATGGACCCAAATCTGCCCAAAATTCACCCCAAAATCCCCGAGATTGTGCCCCGAGTCCTCATGATACCCAAAACTTCCAAACTAACGGGAAAACCCCACAAAAGAACCCCCAAATTCCACACAAATGAGGATTAAAATGGCTCCAAATCCTCCAAAAAATCCCCAAAATTGCCCCCCCAAAAATCCTTCAAATTCCCCCCAAAATTTCCACGAAAATCCCCCCCAAAAAATCCACAAAATTCCCCCAAAAACTCCCAAAAACCCCAAAATGCCACAAAAATGAGGCTCAAAATTGACCCTAAATCCTCCCAAATTCACCCCAAAATCCCCTCAAGTAGCCCTGAGATTGTCAAAGAATCCCAAAATCTTTTTCAAAATTCCCAAAAACCTGAAAACTCCCAAATACCCAAAAATCCCCAAAAATTCAAAAAAAATTCCCCAAAAAATTCCCGAAAACATCCACAAAATTCCCCTAAAAATCCCAAAAAAACCCCCAAAATTCTTCCCAAAAATCACCCAAAATTCTCCCCAAAAATTCCCAATACCCCTCAAAATCCCACAAAAATGAGGCTCAAAATGGACCCCAAATCCGCCTGAATTCCCCCCAAAATTCACCCAGATATCCCTGAGATTGTCAAAAAATCCCAAAAACTCCCCAAAGTCATTTCCAAAATTCCCCAAAACCCCTGAAAAATCCCAAAAGTCCCACAAAAAAATCCTCAAAATTCCCCAAAAAATCCCCCGAAAAATCACTTTTAAATGCCCCAAACCCCCCAAATCCCTCCCAAAATTCCCACCAAACCCAAAAACATTCTCCAAAAATTTTGCATTTCGCCCACAAAAAAAATCTCATTTCAAGCTCCAGAACTCCCCTGGACCCCCCAAAATTCCCTCAAATCCCCTCCAAAAATCAAAAAAGATCCCCCAAAATCCAAAAAAATCCCTTAAAATTCCTGAAAATTCCCCAAAAATCCCAAAATTTCCCCAAAATGTCCCCAAATCTGAGGGAACCTCCCCAAATTTTGGGTTCCCCACCCCAAATCTGACCCCAATTCCCCCTCAGGTTTTGGGTCACCCTCACCTCCAGCTCCTGCAGGTGCCCGTACCTGAGCCCCGAGTTAAGGAACAATTTGGGGATCCCCCAAAAATCTCCCCTTCAATTTAAGGTTGAACCCCCAAATTTGGGAACCCCCACCCCAGATTTTGGGGTTTCCAGAATTTTCTATCCGAGGAACCCCCAAATTTTTGAGGATCCCCCAAAATTTCGGATACAAGCGCAGATTTCCTCGGATCTTCTTCACGTTCCTGTGGGGACACCCCAAAAATTCTGTGAGGGGAGAACCGGGAAAAAGAGCGGGAAAAGCGGCGCGGGGCATGATGGAAGCTGTAGTTCAGGGGGGTGGAGCCTGCAATGATGCTCTATGGGCGGCGCGGGGCGTGATGGGACCTGTTTGCCGGCTATAATGAAAATCAATGGGGCGTGGGGCATGATGGGAGTTGTAGGTTTGGCTATAATTGAACTCACTGGGGCGCGGGGGATGATGGGAGCTGTAGGCTTGGCTATAATGGAACTCAGTGGGGCGCGGGGGATGATGGGAGCTGTAGGCTTGGCTATAATGGAACTCAGTGGGGCGCGGGGGATGATGGGAGCTGTAGGCCCGGAAAGCATCTCCCCCTCCTTCCCCTTAAATTTTGGGGCCCCCTTTCAATTTTTGGGGCTTTTCACTCTCCCCAATGTTGGGGTCCCCCCTCACCGCTGGTTCCGGACGTGGCGGATGACGTAATCCCAAATGGGGGCTGCGGGGCCGGAGCAGAGCCTGCAGGGGAGGGAATTGGGGCACCCCAACATTTGGGGGTGACCATAAAATTCACCCAGGAACCCGAAAATCACCCCCAGGAACCCCCAAATCCACTCAGGATGCCCTAAAAGGGACCCCAAAAGGACCCCTCAGGACCCCCCAAAGGGACCCCAAAATCCCCACAGGACCCCCCGAAACCTCCCAAGGGACCCTTCAAGGGGACCCCAAATTCTCCAGGACCTCCTAAAGGACCCCAAAAGCATCCCCAGGACCCTCCAAAGGGACCCCAAAACCCCCCAGAACTCTCCAAAAGATCCCAAAATCTCCTCAGGACCTCCCCAAACCTCCCCATTACCCTCCAAGGGGACACCAAAATACCCCCAGGACCCCCCAAAACTTCTCAGGACCCTCCAAAGAGACCGCAAAACCACCTCAGGACCCCCAAACCCACCCAGGGCCCTCTAAAGGGACCCCAAAATCCCCTCAGGACTCTCAGGAGGACCCCAAAATCCCCCAAGGACCCCTCAAAAGGACCCCAAAACTCACACAGGACCACCCAAAAGGACCCCAAAATCCCCCCAGCACCCCTAAACCCCCTCAGGACCCTCCAAGAGGACGCAAAATTCACTCAGGACCCCTAAAACCCCCTCAGGACCCTCCAAGGGGACCCCAAAACGCCCCAGAATGTTTCATAGGGACCCCAAAATCCCTTCAGGACCCCCAAAATTCCTCCAGGACCCTCCAAGGGGACTCCCAAACCCTTCCACGACCTTCTAAAGGAACTCCAAAACCTCCCCAGTACTCTCCAAAGGGACCCCGAAACCTCCCAGTACTCTCCAGAGGGAGCCCAAAACCTCCCAGTACTCTCCAGAGGGAGCCCAAAATCCCCCCAGGACCCCCCAAAACCTCTCAGGACCCTCCAAGGGGACCCCAAACCTCCTCAGCCCCCCCCCACATTCCCGCTCTCCCCTCACGGAGCCCTCGGGGGGTTCCCACCCCCGGCAGCCCGAAACCCCCCGGCCCCTCCCCGCCTCAGGGGGGTCCCCATGGGGGTCCCCGGCTGGTCCCGACCTGCGGAGCGCGGCCGGGGAGGGGATGGCGGAGGGCGGCAGCTCCATCTCCTCCCGGAGCCACCGCTCCAGCGCCTCCGCCATCATGGCCGGGGGGCGCTGAGGAGAGCGAAAAACCGCGGGAAAAGCGCCGCGGGGCAGCAGGGGAGTTGTAGTGCGGGAGGGGCGGGGCATGCAATGAAGGGCTATGCGAGGCGCGAGGCATGACGGGAGTTGTAGGCGAGTAACTGGGGCGCTGTGGTGCGCGAGGCATGATGGGAGTTGTAGGCGTGGCTTTAATGATTCTCTATGGGGCGCGGGGCCTGATGGGAGTTGTATGCACACCTGTAATGGGGCTCTATGGGTTATAATGATTCTCTATGGGACTCTATGGGTTATAATGATTCTCTATGGGGCGCGGGGGCTGAGGGGAGTTGTATGCGTGTTTGTAATGGAACTCAATAGGCGTCGCGGGGCATGATGGGAGCTGTAAGCCAGGAAGTTTGTCGATGGGGAAACTTGGGGGTCTGGGGGCACTTGGGGGTCCTAAGGGCCACTTATGGGTCAGAGGAGCCATTTAAGGGACACTTAAAAGGCACCCGAGGGGAACTTTGGGTCTGAGGGCACTCAGGGCCACCTGGTGAGCTGGATCCTGGCTTTACCTGGCCTCTGTGGGGTGCGGGGGATGATGGGAGTTGTAGGCTCTGGGCAGCATGGGAATTGTAGGCGTAGACTGAGGGTCTGTGGGGCGGGGGGAGGTTTAGGTGGGGCACCTGGGAGTCCGTGAGGGCACTCGGAGGTCCTGAGTGGGGGCTGAGAGATCACTTAGGAATCCTGGGAGGCACTTGGGGGTCCGGGGGAGCAACTGAGGAGCAACTTTGGGTTTGGGGGGAAATTTGGGGGCGTGTACCGGGCACTCTGTGTGGCTGCGTGGCATGACGGGAGGTGTAGGCCGGGCTTCCTTTAGACTCTATGGGGCCGCGGAGCATGAAGGGAATTGTAAGCCAGCCATCAATACTTACGTGTAGTGCCGCAGGGCATGACGGGAGTCGTTGGCCCCGTTTCAATGGCGCTCTAAGAGGCCGCGAGGCATGCTGGGACCTGGAGTCCAGCGTTTAATAGCTCAGTTTTCTGCCGCAAGGCATGACGGGAATTGTAGTCGAAAAAAGCCAAAATGGCGTAGCCTTTAGATACCGCCTTCAAGGCCGCTGATTGGTTGCAAGCTATGATTGACAGGCAGGTCGACCAGTGGGAGGTGGCGCCGACGGAAGGCGGGGAGCGGCAGCTCCTGAGGGCGGCGGTGAGAGGGGGGCGCGGATTTTGGGGGGATTTGAGGCGATTTTGGGGCATTTTGGGGGATTTTTGGGATCCCTCACGAGCCTCTCACCCCTGCCAGGCCCCAGGGACGCGTCCGGAGCCGTGATGGCCGCCAAGGTGAAGGTGGAGAAACCAGGTGAGCTCGGCCGGGAGCCCCAAAAACCCCAAAAACCGCCCAAAAAACCCCAAAATTCCACAAAAATCCCACTCGGGACCCCCCAAAACCCCTCAAATTCCCTCAGAAAGCGCCGAAATGCCAAAAGATTTCCCGAATATATCCCAAAACAACACAAATCCTCCCCAAAATTTCCAAAATATTCCCAGAATTCCCCAAATTCCTCCCAGATTCGTCCAGAACCCCCAAATGCCCCACAATTCTCAAAATTTTCTCCCAAATTTCTTAAAAATTCCTCACAGGACCCTGAAAATTCACCAAATTCCCAGAGCTGGACCCAAAAATGCCCAAAAATTCCCCAAAATTCCGAATTTTTTCCAGTGCTGAACACCAAAATTCCTTAAAATTGCCCCAAAATCCCAATTAAAACCCAAAATACCCTCAAAATTCTCATTTGAATCCCCCAAAACCCCAACGAAACCCCAAAAATTCCATTTAAACCCCAAAAATCCTTTTAAGACCCCAAAATTGCCCCAAAAATTCCCCATATCCCCTCAAAATTCCCATTTCAATCCCTCAACCTTCATTTTAAACCCTAAAATTTCTTCTTTAAACCCCCAAATCCCCTCCAGGATCCCCCAAATTTAAAAGAATCCCTCAAAAATCCCAAATTTCCATGAACTTGTCCCCCAAATTCCCCTCATATTCCAAAAAATCCCCAAAATTCTCCCAAAAATTCTCTAAAAATTGCCCAAATGCCCTCCAGAATCCCCCAAGTTTAAAAATAATTCTCAAAAATCCTCAAAATTTCTGAATTTCCCAGAACTGGACCCCCAAATTCTTCCCAAATTCCCAAAAGTTCTCCCCAAAATTCTCAGTTATTCCCCAGATTTCCCCAAAACTGCCCCAAATCCATTCCAGGACCCCCAAATTGCCAAAAATTCCCCCAAAATTCCAAAAGTCTCCAGTATTCCCAGAGCTGGACACCCCAAAGCCCCAAGACTCCACAAAATCCCCCAAAACTCCCCCCAAACGCCTTCCAATATTCCTAAAACTTCCCCAAAAAATCCCAAATTTCCACCAATTTCCCTAAGATTCCCCCAAAAATGCCCAATTTCCCATTTCAGTCCCTCAAAATTCCCATTTTAACCCCAAAATTCCCCCAAATCCCCTCCAGGACCCCCAAGTATCCCCCCAAATTCCCTAAAATCTCTTCCACCATTCCCAAAACATCAAACAAAATCCCCAAAATTTTCCCATTTCAACCCCAAAAAATCTCCCAGAAACCCCAAAATTCCCAAAAAGTCCCAAAAATTCCCCCAAGTTCCCATTTCAACCCCCATAAATCCCCAAAATTCCCAGAGCTGGAGCCCAAATTCCCAAAAATTCCCCCAAAACTCCCCCAAATTCCTTTCCTCATTCCCAAAAATCCTGCAAAATTCCCAAAAATCACCCGAACTCCCCCCAAATTTCTTCAAAAAATCCCCCAAATCCCTTCCAACATTCCCAAAACATCCCCAAAATTCCCATTTCAATCCCAAAATCCCCCTAAAAATTCCCAGAATCCTCCCAAATTCCCCCAAAATTTTTCAAATCTCCCCAAATTCCCCCAATGTACCCAAAAAATCCCCCAAATTCCCCCAAAAATTTCCATTTCAACCCCCAAAAATTCCCATTTCAACTCCCAACCCCTCCATTCCCCCAAAATTCCCAAAAATTCCCCTCAAAACCCCCAAACCCCCTCAGCATTTCCCCAAATCCCCCCCAAGTCCCACAAAATTCCCAAAAATTCCCATTGCAACCCCAAAAATGCCCCAAAAGTTCCTAAAATTTCCCAGAATTTTCCCAAAACTCTTCAAACTTTCCACAAATCTCCCTGAAATGCCTTCCAATATTTAAAAGAATCCCCAAAATTCCCCAAGAAATCCCAAAATTTCCTCAAAAATCCCCTTGTTCCCTGAGCTGGGGCCGTTTGGAGGCCCCAAAATCCCCCAAACTGCACCAAAATTCCTTCCAAAATGTCAAGAAAACCCCACAAAACTTCCCCAAAGTCCTTTAAGAATTGCAATTTAAACCCCAAAAGTTCCCATTTCAACACCATAAAACCCCCTTAAAATCCCAAAACCTCCCCTAAAACTTCCCCAAATCCAAAAAATCCCCGAATTTCCGCAAATTTCCTAAAAAAACTTTAAATTTCCCAGAGCTCTGCCCTGGAGCTGCTCAGCACCACCTGGAGCCCCCAAATCTCCTCAAAATTCCTCAAAATTCCCAGAAAATCCCAAAATCCCTAAAAAATGTCTTCCAAAATCCAAAAGAAATCCCAAAACATCCCAAATTTTCCCCCCAAATATCCCTATTCATGCCACAAAATTTTCAAAAACTCCCCCAAATTTCCCCCAAAAATCCCATTTCAAACCCCAAAACTCCCCCTAAAAATCACCCAAACCCCGAAAGTGCCCCAAAACTGTCCAAAATCTCAAACAAAATTCCCAAAAATCCCCAAAAATGCCAGAAATTCCCCAAATTTTCCCTAGTTTCCCCAATTTCCTAGAGCTGTCCACCGGTGCTGCCCGGCGCCGCCTGGAGCCCCCAAATGTCCTAAAAATTCCCCCAATTTTCCCAAAATCCCCCAAATGCCCCCAAAATCCCCCCAAAATTTCTTCCAAAAATCCCCCAATTCCTTCCAACATTCCCCAAAATTCCCATTTCAAACCCCAAAATCCCCAAAAATTCTGTGGAGAGTCAGGGCTGTGTGTGTGCGGCAGGAATGGGGCTGTACGGTCAGTCAGGGCTGTGTACAGCAGGAATGGGGCTGTACGGTCAGTCAGGGCTGTGTGTGCGGCAGGAATGGAGCTGTACGGTCAGTCAGGGCTGTGTACAGCAGGAATGGGGCTGTACGGTCAGTCAGGGCTGTGTACAGCAGGAATGGGGCTGTACGGTCAGTCAGGGCTGTGTGTGCGGCAGGAATGGGGCTGTACGGTCAGTCAGGGCTGTGTGTGCGGCAGGAATGGGGCTGTACGGTCAGTCAGGGCTGTGTGTGCAGCAGGAATGGGGCTGTACGGTCAGTCAGGGCTGTGTGTGCGGCAGGAATGGGGCTGTACGGTCAGTCAGGGCTGTGTGTGCAGCAGGAATGGGGCTGTACGGTCAGTCAGGGCTGTGCGGCAGGAATGGGGCTGTACGGTCAGTCAGGGATCTGTGTGTACAGCAGGAATGGGGCTGTACGGTCAGTCAGGGCTGTGTGTGTGCAGCAGGAATGGGGCTGTACAGTCAGTCAGGGATCTGTGTGCGGCAGGAATGGGGCTGTACGGTCAGTCAGGGCTGTGTGTGCGGCAGGAATGGGGCTGTACGGTCAGTCAGGGCTGTGTGTGCGGCAGGAATGGGGCTGTACGGTCAGTCAGGGCTGTGTACAGCAGGAATGGGGCTGTACGGTCAGTCAGGGATCTGTGTGTACAGCAGGAATGGGGCTGTACGGTCAGTCAGGGATCTGTGTGTGGCAGGAATGGGGCTGTACGGTCAGTCAGGGCTGTGTACAGCAGGAATGGGGCTGTACGGTCAGTCAGGGCTGTGTGTGCGGCAGGAATGGGGCTGTATGGTCAGTCAGGTCTGTGTACAGCAGGAATGGGGCTGTACTGTCAGTCAGGGATCTGTGTGTGTACAGCAGGAATGGGGCTGTACGGTCAGTCAGGGATCTGTGTGTGGCAGGAATGGGGCTGTACGGTCAGTCAGGGATCTGTGTGTGCAGCAGGAATGGGGCTGTACGGTCAGTCAGGACACCCCCCCTCTGCAGTCAGACCTTTGCTCCGTGCCTGGCTGCACCCAGCCGGACGTGAGCAGAAGGAAATGACACTGACTGCCCAAGCCATAAAAACCCCGGTGACCCCTCAATAAACGCCATTTGCTGTCCACCACGTTGGTGTCAGGAGCATATGGACCGAGTGACCCTGGGCTTTGGGCCACCGTGCCGGAGTGAGAACCAGGTCGCCAAGCCTTGAGAAGGCAGCAGTCATGCATGATACACCATGAGAAAAAAAGGCATATATTATTAGAACAGCATCTGAGTTTTTCAGAGGAGGAGAGATTCATTGACGTCCCAGCAGTCAAACCTGTTCAAATACTTTCCTCAGGGCTTCCTTGAGATGAGAGGTGACCAGCAGAGGCCAAGGCCAGCCAGAGCTCTTTGTCCTGGCAGCTTTTGCCTGGGAGAACCCTTGCAGATAGGGAATTTTTCAGGGGGAGTATCAGTTTTGGCTGTGGGCACCTGGAAAGAGGGATGGTTCTTTTCCATAGGAAGGAAAGCACCAAGCCCCAGTTCTCCAGGGGCTGATGAGAAGCAGCCCTCAGTATTCCAAGATCAGCTGGACCTGTCAGGTGGCCCCTGAGAGGCCAAGCCAGCCAGATCTGTTCCATGTTCCCTGGGTTCCATGAAGCCCTGCAGTGTCACAATGTTCTCCTTGCTTCTGCAGTGTCAAAATGGCCCCGTGCTTCCATGAGGCCCTGCAGGGTCACAGTGGCCCTTTGGTTCCCTGGGGCCTCACAGTGTCACAATGGTCTCCATGATTCCCTGGGGCCTTGCTATGCCACAATGGTCTCCATGGATCCACGGTGCCCTGCAGGATCACAACGGCCCTTTGGCTCCATGGAACCCCACAGTGTCACAATGGTCTCCATAGGAAGGAAACCACGGAGCCCCAGTGTTTCAGGGACTGATGACCTGCAGTCACCAGAGGCCAAGGCCAGGCCTGTCTCTCTGTATTGGCAGGTTTGTCTGGGAGCAACTCTTGGATATTGGAAATTTTGAATGTTTAATCTCATTTTCAGCCAGTTTCGGCCTGGAGAAGGCTAATTCTTCTCCACAGAAAGGAAAGCACTGAGCCCCAGTGTTTGGAAGGCAGGTGAGAGCTGGCCCTCAGGAGGCCAAGGCCAGCCAGACCTGTCTGTAATGGCAGCTTTTCTGCAGGAGAAATCTTTGGATATAGGACTTTTGGAGCTGGAGTCCCAATTTCAGCCATGAGCACCTGGAGAAGAAAGATGGTTACATTCCATAGGAAGGAAGGGGTGCAGCCCCAGGGTTTCAGGGCAGAATAGAGGCAACCACCAGAGTCCAAGGTCAGCCGGAGCTGTCTGTCCTGGGAGCTTTTGTCTGGGAGGAAAACCCCTTGAACATAGGAATTTTGGAGGAAAAATACCAAATTCAGATATGGCCAGCTGGGCAGGAGAGACAGTTCTTTTCCATAGGAAGGAAAGCAGTGAGCCCCAGTGTTTGAAGGCAGGTGAGAGCCAGCTCTCAGGAAGACAAGGGCAGCCAGACCTGTCTGTAATGGCAGCTTTTGTCTGGAAGCAATCCCTGGATATTGGGAATTTTGGAGGGGGAATCCCATTTTGGCCATGGATGCTTGAATGAGAAAGGCAGTTCTTTTCCATTTGAAGGAAAGCCCAGAGCCCCAGGGTTTCAGGGGTACATGAGAAGAGACCCTCGACATGCCAAGAGCAATTGGACCAGTCAGGCCAAGCCAACCAGACCTGTTCCCTGTTCCCTTGATTCCATGGGGCTCTGCAGTGTCACAGTGGTGGTGTCATATTGGATCCTTGGTTCCATGAGGCCCAGATGTGTCACACTGGCCTCTTGTTTCCATGGGACTCCAGTGTGTCACAATGGTCCCTTGCTTCCATGAGGCCTGGAAGTGTCACAGGGGTCTCCTTGGTGCTGCAGTGTCACAATGGACCCTTGGTTCCAAGGGGACTCACAGTGTCAGAAGGGTCTCCTTGGTTCCATGAGGCCCTGCAGAGTCCCTTGATTCAACGAGGCCTCCAAGTGTCACAATGGCCTCCAGGATTCCATGAGGCTCTGCAATGTCCCAATGGACCTTTGGTTCCATGGGGTCCTGCACTGTTCCATGGATCCTTAGTTCCGTGGGGCCCTGGAGTGTCACAATGGCCTCCTTGGTTCCATGGTGCCACACAGTGTGACAACTGCCCCTTGGCCTGCCAGGACTCCATAGTGTTACAGTGGTTCCTTGCTTCCATGAGGCCTTGCAGTGTCACAATGGTCTCCATGATCCCATAAGGCCTTGCAGTGTCACAACAGACCATTGGTTTCATGGAGCTCCACAGTGTCACTGTGGTCCCCATGGCTCCACAAGGCCCTGAAGTGCCACAATGGCCCTTTGGTTCCACAAGGCCTCCAAGTGTAAAAATGGCCTCCATGGTTTCATGAGGCCCTGCTGGGTCATAATGGACGTTTGGTTCCATGATGCCCCAGAGTGTCACAATGGTATCCTTGGTTCCACAGTGTGAGAATTGACTCTTCATCCCATGGACACCCACAGTGTTCACTGCAGTCCCCTTGATTCCACCAGGCCCTGCCATGCTCTAATGGTCCCTTGGTTCCAGTGGGTCCCAAAGTGTCAGAAGAGTCTCCATTGTTCCATGAGGCCCCACAAAGTCACTGTGGTCCCCTTGGCTCCACAGGGCCCCACAGTGGAACAATGGACTCTTGGTTCCATGAGGTTCCTCAGTCACAATGGTCTCCTTGGATCCACAGTGTCACAGTGGCCCCTTGGCTCCACGTGGCCATGCTGTGCCACAATGGCTCCTGGTTCCATGAGGACACAGTTTAACAACAGACCCTTTGTTCCACAAGGCCTTGCTGGGTCAGAATGGTCACCAAGAGGTTTCTCAAAGTCACAATGGTCTCCTTGGACCTGTAGTATCACAATGATCATTGGTTCAATGTGGCCCCAATGTGATAAAATGGATTTTGGTTCCATGGAGTTCCACTGTGTCACAATGGACCCTTGTACCATGAGTTTGCTCAGTATCACCGCTGACTCCTTGGTTCTGTGAGGCCTCGCTGTCACCAAGTCTCCGAAATATCAGAATAAGGCTCCTTAACACTACTTTGCTATTTATGAGGGGATCATTTATTCAGGCCTGAGGTCTAGTGAGGGATAACTCCTAAACTTATGTGGACATGTAATTCTACCAGCGCCACAAAACGTGTATTACAATTTATGCATTACCATAAAACTCACCCCAAATTCCCAGATTCAGTCCTTCTTTTTTCTATCACTGCATTCTTGAGCCAGATGTCTTTTCTTCCAACCATCCTTGCTGGGAAAGCAGCCCCTGCATGCCTTGTTCCTGTGCTAAAAGTTCACAGGCATGGTAAAAATTGAATTAACCCTTTTGGCATCAGCCCAAGGCTTTGTGTGGGCAGGCAGAGGCAGGCAGGAGGCAGAGCTGTCAGCAAAGGAAGGGCCCAGCCAGGTGGGGCAGCCGGGGGATGCCGACAGCCTGCAGGGACAGAGGCGCAGGGCAGGGACACCGTGGGACAGCGCGGGCTGCACAGGGCACAGGGATGGGCAGCAGCTGCAAGACAGCCCTGCCAGAGCCAACTTGGGCAGCACTTTGGCCATGGCTGCTGGCCCCGGGCCTGAGGCCACGAGGGGACAAGTGACCCTTGCAGGGCTGGGGCCTCATTGCCTCCTTGTCCCTGCTCAGCAGCCTGGCAGGGGCCGCCCCATGCTCCTGCCCTTGGCATTGCCCATCCCCACATGCCAGTGCCCATCCCGGGAAGAGCCCTGAGCAAGGAGGGAGGGACAGGATCTGCCTGGCCAGGGGCTGGGGCTCAGGTCTGGGCCCTGTGCATTCCTGAACCACATCCAGGTGTGCTCAGCACCAGAGACACCTTTGCCTTGTTTGTCCCCACCTGTCATCACTGCCTCCAGTGTTCTGCTCTGACTGGAACCTGAGGAGACTTTTTCAGTTGTGTCCCTGACAGGGATCTCTTCAAAGTGCAAGAAACTTCAGTGTTTCAATGGAACTGAGTTCTTGAGAGTTTTGTGACATCACAGAACTGGCTGTGACATCACACAGCAAGATGTGAGGCCATATAGCAGACTCTGCCATCATAGAGGGTGGCTCTGTGGCATCAGTGAATGGGTTGTGACATCACTGGGTGGCTGTGAAACATCATAGAGCAGGGTGTGACATCACAGAACACGATTGTGATGTCACAGGGTGACTTTGTGACATTACTGTCTTCTGTGACATCACAGCACTACTGTATGACATCACAGGGTGACTTCATAGAATTGGCTCTGTGACATAACAGGTGGCTGGATGACATCACAAGAGCTGTGTGACATCATAGAGTTGGTTGTGTGACATCACAAGGTCTGTTTGACATCACCAGAGGCTGTGTGACATTACAGGGGGTGTGATATCACAGGGGCTCTGTGGCATCACAGGATGCTGTGTGACATCACAGAGGCTGTGTGACATCACAGGATGCTGTGTGACATCACGAGGGCTGTGTGAGGTCACGGGGGAGGTCACTCTGCCCCGGCTCCCCTCACAGCTCCCCCCAGAGCAGTCCAACCCTGCTCGTGCACAGCGGGGTCCCCTGTCCCCCCTGGGTCCCCCCACCCCTGGCCCCGCAGCGTCCCCCAGAGGATGTTCCACGAGCTCGACCCCCGAGCCTGACACGGGGACGGGGGGCCGGGGCCCTGGGGGTGGCACAGGGGGACAGGGACCCCCTGGCAGCGTCCCCGTGTCCCCCAGGGCCAGAGCCTGGGCCAGGGCTCCTTCACCCTGGTACAAATGAAGCCTTGAGAGCACTGAAAAAATCCCTGGCAAGGGATCAGTAAAAACCAGATTTAATATTAAGGGACAGCAGCACAAAGTTCCTTGGCAAGCATCACTCTGCTCCTGACTGAACACTGGAGGCACACCAAGAAAACAAAGCAACAACAAAACCAAACCAAATCCAGGCAAATCCAGGCAATCAAACCAGAAATGAACCGAGAACTCTCCGTGTGTGTGTGTGTGTGTGTGTGTGTGTGTGTGTGTGTGTTACAACAGGTCAGTGAGAGCAAGGATAAAATGTAAATGGCCTAAAAGCTCAACAGAGCTCAAGCTTAACAGGACTTAACTTATACCTTAACCTTAACTGATACCTTAAATGTCACAATTTAGCCAAAAACAGCACTTAACAGTATTTAACCTATCTTAAAACCTATGACTTAGCAATTTAACAGAGGAATAACATTTAACAATTTTTAACTTAGCTAATAACTTAAATTAAATGAAGCAACTTAGCAAAAGAACAACTCTTAGGAGCATTTAACTTAGCTTAGACTTCATGACTTAACCTTACTTACTGATATCTGGATATCTGACTGACACAGCAATCCAAGGCACTCCAACCCCTCAGAGAGCAGCACTTCTGCCACATTTCCCCAGCACAGGCACTCCTGTGTGCACACAGACACAAGAGTCAGTGCAAGGCACCTCTGAGAAATTCCACTGAGGGCAGGAAATGCTCACTGTGGATCCTTTGGCATCTCCCCAGTGGGTGAAGGGCTGAGCCTGGAGGAGTGGCAGGATTGGCCCGGGCTCTGTCATTGTTCAGGATCCCCGAGTGCAGCAAACGGGAGAGTTCCCTGCTCAGAGAGGCCCCACTCAGAGGGAGTCGCTGGCCCAGGAGAGCTCCAAGGGCTCCTTTTGGAGCACTGTTTGCAGGGCCCCAAGAGAGGGGCTTCAGTCCCAGCAATGGTTCATTCTGGCCACACTTGAAATCAACAGCTTTCTTTGGCAGTGTGAGAACAGGGATGTTGTGCCACTGAGGGAACAAAAACAGTTCCCAGGGCTGCTTCTACAGAAACCAGGAGCTGGTTGGGCAGCAGCAGTGCCTGGAGCAGTCAGTGTTTGTGATGAGCTGCAGAGGAGCTGAGCCCAGGGGCTGTTGGCCAAGGCCCAGGCCCAAGGAGCATTTCTCAGCTGGCAGGGCGGCCTGAGAAGGGGAGGGGGGAATGCAGCAGCACAGGGCCCATGGAACCAAGGGAGCATTGTGACACTGTGGGGCCTGGTGACACTGTGGGACCATTGTGACACTGTGGGACCATTGTGACACTGTGGGGCCTGGTGAAACCAAGAGGCCTTTGTGACACTGCAGGGCGGCATGGAACCAAAGGTCCGTTGTGACACTGCAGGGCCTGATGTCATCTGCACACCACTTTGACACTGAGAAACCAAAGGAGACCATTGTGGCACTGCAAAGCCCCAGGGTCCAGAAGTCCATTGTGACATTGCAGGGCTCATGGAACAGAGGAGTCATGTGACATTGTGGGGCCTGGGGAACCACAGAGACCATTGTGACACTGCAAGGTCTAATGCAATCAGTGGGAACTTTGTGACAGTTCAGGGCCTTGTGGAGCCTGGAGGCCATTGTGACATTGTGGGACTCCATTGAACCAAGGGTCCATTGTGACACTGCTGGACTCCATGGAATCAAAGCACCATTAGGACACTGCATGGCCCCATGGAACCAAGGGGACCATGGTGATACTGCAGGGCCCCATAAAACCAAGGGAACATGGAACAGGTCTGGCTGGTTGGGCTTCCTGTGAGCTGCCTGACTTGTCCAGTTGACCTTGGCATGTTGAGGGTCTCTTCTCATCAGCTATTGAAACACAGGGGCTCCATTCTTTCCTTGCTATGGAAAAACCCTCTCCTTCTCCTCCAGGCACCCATGCCCAGAATTAGGACTTCACCTCCAAATTTCCTTATATCCAGGGATTGTTCATATAGGAATATTTCCAGGACAAGACTGTCTTGCAGTAGTTTCAAAAGGATCACCTCCCATCTGTCCCCAAAACATTGGGGAAGGCTCCATACATTCCTTCCTATGGGAAAGAACTGTCCTGCTTCTCCAGGAACCCATGGGTGATATTGGAGCTCCACCTCAAAAATTCTTTAAATCCAAACTCTGCTCCCAGACAAAATCTGCCATTTCTGGCAAGTCTGGCTGGCCTTGGCCTAGTGAGGCTCTCACCTGCCTTCCAAACACTGGGGGTCTCTGCTTTCCTTCCTATGGAAAAGAACTGTCCTTGTCCTCCAGGTGCCCATGGCCAGAAGTGGGATTTCACCTCCAACATTGCCTGTTGTGACAGACTGGAGGAGATTCTTGGCTTGAAACATTTCATGTGTGAGGGAGGATGAAGAGGCAGGTCCAGCCTTGCCCTGCCCTGGAACCCCAGCAGTGCCCTGGCCTGGAACCCCAGTCCCCCCAGAGCCTTTATCCCAGCCCAGCAGTGTCTGTCTGTCAACTCATCAGGTTTGTATCCTTTGAGGGATCAGGAACTAGTGAGACTCAGAGGCACAGAAAGGTTTCTGTTCATGGGCAGCATAAAAAAAGTGAAATGATAAAATTTAATAAACACCAAAACACTTCGCTGAGCTCCTTGTGACATCCCAGCAACATCAGACATGTCCACCATCCTCAACAGACTGCCATACCGGAAGGATTTTAGACAAAGACATAGGAAGACATAGGAAGATAAAACTACAACTAAGATGCTGACTAAGGAGTTACTAAAACTTCTGAAAGACTGGGCAACCTCCTGAATTTCAAAGCATGAAGCCAGTCAAGGGAGATGCATTGGAATGACCAGAGAACAGCTGCAGGAGAAAATCTGGGAGCCATGGGAAGGACATAGATCCAGCTGCTCCAAATGAAGAGATGTCCTTAGACAGGGCCATTTAAAAAGGAGAGCTGGAAACACCTGAAGGAAAAGGGTCATGAAATATCAGAGTAATGAAATACTAGACTGAATGCTGGTGGAAAAGGGAGAGGGGAAGGTCAGTATTTCTTCTCCTGCCATAAGCAGAAGGATCTAGTAGATCCAGGAAATTTCTGTTCCTGGTGGGAAAACATTGACATTTCTTAAAAGTACTCAAATGACCCAGATAATAAAGATTTGCTTGTATATTATGAAACTAACAGTTATTAACACCTGTGCCCCTTTCCAGGCAGACATCAGTTGTGTGCCCATGAACAGGCAGGGCCACTTCTGCCCTGAGGTGCCCAGATGGGATTGGATCTCTCCGAGAGCACCTGAGGGAGAGCAGAGCACCTTGCAAGCTGCAGGTCCCTGACAGCCCCACAGGGCTCCTGTCCCATCAACATCTGCTCTGCTCCAGTGTGAAACAGGGCCCAGCATGGTGCCAGGATCATCAGAGAGCTGAGGTGTGTGCTGGAATTCAATGCCCTCCCCATCCCTCAGCAACGCTGCATTTTCCTCCTGCAGCCGTGGTCTCCAGCACAGCCATGGAGGCTCTTTGGGCTCTGGATTGTTCCTGCAGCCCCCAAGGGCAGCTGAGCTCTGCCTTTGGCACAGTCAGGCCTGGCCAGCGCAGGCCATGCTCAGCAATTGCTTGTGTGTGCCTGGCCTTGCTGTCAGCCCCGGCAGCGGCTGCGTGGCCCCTTTGTGGCCCTGTGCTGGCCCAGCCATGGTGGCCCAGCCCCTGTGCAGGCCCAGCTCAGGCCAGGAGCATTGCAGCTGAGAACGGCCCCTGTGCCGTGGTGCCCACAGCAGCCTTGGGGCTCTGTGCCCCATGGCCTCCCTGCTGGGCAGTCTCTGCCAGCTCCTGCAGAGCCCGTGGCACCTGTGGGGCTGCACAGACAGCCCTGCCCCGGGCTCTGCCGACCCCTGGGCCAGCAGAGAGGCAGCCAGGGCTGGCCATGGCCGGGAACAGGCCCTGAGCCCTGCAGGAGGATGGAGCTGGGCCACAGCCAAACTCAGCCCAGGCCAAAGCTGGGCTCAGCAGCCAGGGCTGCCAACACATGGGGACAGAGGCTGGCGCTGACAAATGTCCTGGGCCCTCTCCCTGCTCTGTCCATGCCGCCAAGGGCACAGAGCAGCCTCCTCTCTGGGCCACTTGCCTGTTTGCAATGCCTTACACAGGTGCTGGCCCTGCCCCACAAGGCCTGGCCTGAGTCCTGCCCCTGAACGTTCAGCCAGGCTGAGATCAGTGTCCACTGATGGTTTCTGGGCCAGGCTCTCTGAGCCCAGCCCAGCTCCCTGCAAGCTCTGCCAGCTGCCCTGAGCTCTGGGCAGCACCAAGGGCCTCTCCCCAGCCCAGTCCAGCCCGCTCTGGCCCCACAGCTCTACTCAAGCCAGGCTGCTCTGGGCACTGGCCCCACGGCCTCAGCCCCTGGCAAGGGCACAGCAGCAGCTGCAGCTGCCACAGGACTCAGCCCCAGCCATGAGGGAAGGTGCCGGGCCAAGGCCAAAGGAGGCTCCCTGGCTGCCCTGCTCCCCTCGGGCTGAGGTGCTGAGAACTCTGCAGCCCCTGCTGCCATCCCATCTACCCAGGGCAGCACAAGAGCCCCAGCCTTGGGGACCACAAGAGCTGCTCCTGCTCCAGGCCCAGGGCCCATGCCAAAGCTGGACAGTCCCAAAGCTGTGCCCATTTCTGTTCATTGCTGCTCTGGGGATGAATCCTCAGCCTCTTGGAGGTTGCTGATGAATTTTACTATTCCAGAGGCCTATTCTTTCTGGAGCTCTTCAGTTCAGGAATTCACTGAAAAAGGCTCATATATATGTGTTCAAAATACCTGAGCAAAAAAAAACCCTGGGAATAATTTAAATGTTCAATTCTTTGCTGGTTAATTGAAGAGATTTCAGTGGTTTATTTAATGTGAATATATTGTATTGAAAACAATGCAGAGAGAACTGTTTTGTCCTGTTTTCTTTTCCTGTTATAGAAGGTCATCAGCAATGTCCAATTGATATTGACCCCCAGTTCCTTCTAATGCAGTCTGAACAGATATGAAAATCAAGACCCTTCACAGCTGACAATCAATCACACTTTGTCCCCACTCCCTCCCCACCATTTCCCTCATTCAACCCCTGGCTCTCCTATGGATCAGGAATGGTGTCGCCAGCAGGACCAGGGCTGTGATTCTTCCCCTGTGCTGGGCACTGGTTGGGCAGCACCTCGAGTGCTGTGTCCACTTCTGGGCCCCCCAATTTCGGAAGGACATGGAGAGGCTGCAGCGTGTTCAGAGAAGGGCAACAAGGCTGGGCGGCCTCTAGAGCACAAGTCCTGTGAGGAGTGGCTGAGGGAGCTGGGGTTGTTTATCCTGGAGAAGAGGAGGCTCAGGGGAGACCTCATCACTCTCTACAACTCCCTGACAGGAGGGTGCAGCCATGTGGGGGTCCAGCTCTTTTCCCAGGGAACTGGGACAGGACAGCAGGACACAGCCTTCACCTGCACCAGGGGATATTTAGGCTGGACATTAGGAAATATTCTTCACACTAAGGGTGATTGGGCATTGGAAAGGGCTGCTCAGGGAGGTGGGTGAGTCACCATCCCTGGAAGTGTTTAAGGAAAGACTGGATGTGGCACTCAGTGCCATGTCCTGGGTGACAAGGTGGTGTTGGGTCCCAGGCTGGCCTTGATGCTCTCCAAGGTCTTTTGCAGCCTGGTTGATTCTCTGATGATTGTGACACTGCAGGGCCCTGGAGAAGCAAGGGGCCATTGTGACACTGCGGGGCCTGATGGCACTAAGATGACCATGGTGACACTGTGTACGACATGGCAGCACAGAGCCAAGAGGCCATTGTGACACTGTGGGGCTGAATGGAAGCAAGGAGTCCATTGTGACAGTCTGGGTCCTGCTGCAACCACAGAGGCCACTGTGACTCTGCAGGGCCTTGTGGAACCAAGGGGCCATTGTGCCACTGCAGAACCAAGGAGACCCCTGGGGAGAGCCTGGGGACAATGGAATCAAGTGGGCATTGCTCCATTGCAAGGACTCTGGGAACTGAGGGAACAATTGTGATCCTGTGGTGCCCCATGGAACCAAGGGTCCCTGGTGACAGTGCAGCATCATGTGTCACCAGAGCTCCATTGTGACACTGCAGCACCAAGGAATTCATTGTGGCCCTCTGAGGCCTCATGGAACCAAGAGGCCACTGTGACCCCACAGGGCCTTGTGGAACCATGCAGAGCATTGTGACAGAGCAGAACCTGGTGTCAGATGGGGCCATTGTGACACTGCAGGGCCCCATGGAACCAAGGGGCTAGTTCTGCTCCTCAGGGACTCCTGGAATGAAGGAAACATGCTTGACACCATGGTGGCTGTTGGGACCAAGAGGTCATTGTGACACTGTGGAAGCAATGAGAGCATTGCTGCACTGCCAGACCTCATGGAACCACGGATTGTGACATTGCAGGGCCTGGGGGAACCACGGCACCATTGTGACACTGTGGGGCCCAAGGACCCAAGGGACTTGGTGGCACCAAGGGGTCCCATGGAAACAAAAGGACATTGTGACACTGGGAGACCTCATTGAAACGTGGAAACCATTGGGACGCTCTGGGGCCTCATGGAACAGGCTGGATCCAGGGTCCAAATCCATCAAGGTGAGGTTTAACAAGTCCAAGTGCTGGGTCCTGCACTTTGACCACAACAACCCCTGCAGCGCTACAGGCTGAGGACAGAGTGGCTGGAGAGCAGCCAGGCAGAAAGGGACCTGCAGGGACTGATGGACAGCAGGCTGGACACGAGGCAGCAGTGTGCCCAGGTGGCAAAGAAGGCCAATGGCTCCTGGCCTGGATGAGGAATGGTGTGGCCTCCAGGAGCAGAGCTGCTGTGCCAGCACTGATCTGCCCCCTGCTCTGCACACAGACATTGCTGCTGCAGCTCCAGAGAAGGCAGCCAAAGTGCATCTCTGCAGAAAACTTTGCTGGGAGATCCTTTAGTTCCTTTAATGCCACTGATAGCGCAACCACTCATTGACATAGTCTTGGACCACAGGGAAGGTGGAGAGAAACAAAATAAGAAATGGCACAAAGAATGACATTTCTATGTGGACAAGATGAAAAAATTAAAGGGAACCCCTCCCTCCACAATTAAACAAACAAGAAGTATCAAAGATGACTTTTATTACCAGTGATTTTCAGAAATTTGGCAGCAGTTTAATGTTTCTGAAAGCATCCAGCCATTAGTCTCCTCACAGCAGCCTTGAGCTCCTGATTCCTCAGGCTGTAGATGAGGGGGTTCAGGGCTGGAGTCATCACCGAGTACAGAACTGACAGCGCCAGATCCAGGGATGGGGAGGACATGGAGGGGGGCTTCAGGTAGGCAAAAAAAGCCAGTGCTGATGAACAGGGAGACCACAGCCAGGTGAGGGAGGCGGGTGGAAAAGGCTTTGTGCCGTCCCTGCTCAGAGGGGATCCTCAGCACAGCCCTGAAGATCTCCACATAGGAGAAAATAATGAACACAAAACAACCAAAATTTAAACATACACTAACAGCAAGAAGCCCCAGTTCCCTGAGGTTGGAGTGTGAGCAGGAGAGCTTGAGGATATGTGGGATTTCACAGAACTGGTTCAAGGCATTGCCATGGCACAGGGGCAGGAAAAATGTATTGGCTGTGTGCATGAGAGCACTAAGAAAGGCACTGGCCCAGGCAGCTCCTGCCATGTGGGCACAAGCTCTGCTGCCCAGGAGGGTCCCATAGTGCAGGGCTTTGCAGATGGACACGTAGCGGTCGTAGCACGTGATGGTCAGGAGGTAAAAATCTGCTGAAATGAAAAGCATAAAGAAAAATACCTGAGCAGCACATCCTGAGTAGGAGATGTCCCTGGTGTCCCAGAGGGAATTGTGCATGGCTTTGGGGACAGTGGTGCAGATGGAGCCCAGGTCAGAGAGGGCCAGGTTGAGCAGGAAGAAGAACATGGGCGTGTGCAGGTGGTGGCCGCAGGCTACGGCGGTGATGATGAGGCCGTTGCCCAGGAGGGCAGCCAGGGAGATGCCCAGCAAGAGGCAGAAGTGCAGGAGCTGCAGCTGCCGCGTGTCTGCCAATGCCAGCAGGAGGAAGTGCCTGATGGAGCTGCTGTTGGACATTTGCAGTGCCTTGGCATGGGGATCTGTAAGAAAAGCAATCATGGAATAGGTTGTAGGAGGACATAGTATGGGTAATGTAGAATGTAATCTTATCCCCGAACAAGTTGCAGCTGCACCCTACTACTAAAGATGAGGAACAGGCTGGATGATAACAGGCAACACCTGTAACCAATAAGAACTAGTGGTATAAAAGAGAAGTCACTGGAGTCTGATGGCTGCTGCAAGGACCAAGAACAGTCAGTGCTTAGAGGAGGTATGAAACTCTGAGGATATGAAGTCCTTGCACAATAATGATAAGAGAACTCTTGATATACAAGACAATGTAAGACAACAGAACTCTTAATCTCTGAGACAACATATAATGATAATTGAACTGTTGTAATATATAAGACAACAATAGGTGGGTTTGGAGATAACTTGAAATATCCCAGCACAGCCTTGGGGGAACTTTCCCCCCTTCTGCCTGCCCAGGGCTCTGCTGCCTGGAGCTGTCCCTGCCAGCAGCTGCTTCCCTGTACCCAGGGCTGGGCCCTGCCAGTGCTGCCAGAGCCCAGCCCAGGCCTGGGGGCTCATCACGAAGATTTCCTTTTACAGTTATGGAGAAATATTTCAAGGAGCTTCTGAGAAATATGTAATCCTATCTTAAAGGGTGTCTTTTATTGCTGTTCTTACTATACAAGAGGTGATTGCAGCATCCTGTGATTGATGTTGATCCAGGGTCTCTCCTAAGGAGGTCTGGCCAGGTCAGTGAAGTTGTACCTAGGAGCTGACCCAGTGTGGACAGCCTTGCCCCAAATTCCCCAACCCCATGAGAGAAATTATTTTTACTTTCAAAAATTTAAATTGTTTATTGAGACCTCATGAAAATACAACAAAAACTGAATAAAGAAAAGGATACAATGCTGGGAGCAAAAATTCAGTCACTGTGTGCTCATCTATAAAATGGATATTCTGTCTTTTACACCTCTAACCCCTCCCAAAGTCTTGTGAATTGATTCCTTGTTCACTGTCCAGTGGTAGAAAACACTGTCTTACACCTTGATTGGAGGTCAGGTGCTGCCACAGTAAGAAGCTGACCCTCCTAAATGCCCCAACTACTGAGGCCATCCTGTGATAACAATGCAAGGGGGAGGGGAAGGATAACTATACATCTACAAAACTTCTCTTAACACATATATTTAATATTCACCCCTTAACTGTGGAAATCAACCATGGAATTACACATCTATAACAAGCCCCCATTTTCTTTTTCTAGAAGTCATTTTGTGCGAACAGTTAGGTAAAAAATTTTCTGTCTCTCTTGAATGAGTCATACCAGCATCTGTTGATGTGGGCAAGGACAGTGGGAACAGCAGAAAAAACCTCAGGTTTTCCTTAGACACACTTATTTGGAATGAACAAAAGGGCATCACAGAGGTCCAGTATGGCTTTGACTCCCATCAACAATGCCTATGTGCCTGATACCCATAGTTGGTGTTTCTTAGGGGTGAGTACAGAGGCCAACTCAGTCTTGCCCTCCAATTTCTGTTGAATTAAAAGACAACTGAGCAATCACAGAGGTCTGGTACGGCCTTTTGTCCCTACCTTACCATGCCTATGGGGTTCCTACCCACAGCAGGTCTATGGAGCCTTCTTGGTAGCAAGCAAAGGGGCCAACTTGGTCATGCCCTCCTTCCTTTGTCTTATTTTCTTAAGGAAGCTGTCCCACTGCCTTTTACAGTCCCTTGTGTACTTCTCCTCAACAGATGCTGGTAAATCTCTGCTTGAGAGTCAATCTTGTTTCACCCAGTCTGGATGTTATAGTCCACCCTTCGGGTTCCTCTCCTGGGCCTTTGACTCTGTTGCCATGAGTCCATCCCCGCTCTGCAGTTCGCACGGCTGATTCGGTGGTGAGCAGTACCTGAAAGGGACATTCCCACTGAGGAGTTAGAGGCTGATCTCTCCATGGCTTAATCATCACCCAATCCCCAGGATTAAGATTATGGATTCTGAAATCCAGGGTGGTAGTTTGAAGAATTGCTCCTCTATATCTTAGTCCTTCTAAGGTTTGTGCTATAGACATCACTTATTTCTTGGCATTGGCTTCCCCTTTCTCATAGGTGGCAACCTTCTGGGGTGAGGTCAGGAAGGGTAACCCAAACATCATTTCATAGGGTGACACCCTCAGATCTGACTGGGGTGTGGTTCTAATTCTTAATAAGGCCAAAGGGAGACATTTTATCCTTGACATTTGGGTTTAAATCATTAGCTGAACTAGAGCTCTTTTAAGAGTTTGATTCATTCTCTCAACCCAATGGGAACTCTGCGGATGCCATGGAGTGTGTAATTCCCATTTTATTCCCAGGGACTGAACAACTTTCTGCAATATCTTCAATGTGAAATGAGTTTTCCGCTCTGAATCAATCCTGTTTGCCATCCCATATTGGGGAATGATTGATTCTAGAAGTGTTTTACTCACAACACTGGCACTGGCTTTCACAGTGGGTACCACCTCTATCCAATGAGTCACGTGATCTACTATCACTGGCAAAAACTTCCACCATTGTACCTGGGCAAGCTTGGTAAAGTCAGCTTGGATGTTTTGGAAGGGCCGTAAGGCTAGTTCTCGCCCTCAGCTGGGTGTTTCCCTCATTATTTTTTATTAACTTGTTGACATATCACACACTGTTCAGTTACTTGCTTAGCTATTCTGAAAATTCCTATGCATCCCCAATCCCTTAAAAATTGATCACTTAGCACTTGGGTACCCCACTGTGTTGTTCCATGTATGCTTTCTAGCATTTTCCTGGAAAAGGGTTTATTCAATATTTGCCTCCCATCTGCTAATCTCCACTTCCCTTTATCTTTCTTTGCTTCTATTTTGAGAAATTCTTCCTCTTCTGTCCCACAGAATACAGAGACTTTTTGCATTTCTCTCATGGGTGGTAATACTATTATTAGTTTTTCTGTCGCTGATTCAGTGGCATTTTTAGCTTCTAAATTGGCTAAATTGTTCCCTTGCTCCTGTTTTTGATGTCCTTCAACATATACCACCACTACTTCTCTGGCAATTGTACGGTTTCTAACTCTTCTCAGACAAATTTTTTGTGAATCAGTCCCTTTCCCTTTGAATTTAATAGCCCCCTCCCTTCCCAAATTTTTCCAAATATATGCACTATTCCAAAAGTGTATTTTCACTCTGTATCTATTGTTCCCCTTTTCTATGCTAATATATCCAGAGCTTGTTTTAGGGCATACAACTCAATGCCTGGGCTGACCAGTTGGAAAGTAACTTTATCTTTTCTATGGCTACCAACCCTTCGTGCACTATAGCGTACCCCGATAACCTGTGCCCCTTTATTACCTGTGAAGATCCATCGATGTACAATTGTTTTCCACCTTGGAGTGGTTGATCTGTTACGTCCTCTCTTACTCTAGTTTGACAGTTTATAACCTCTAGGCGATTATGTATTAGTGCCTCATCTGGTTCTCCATACAAAAACGGGGCAGGGTTGAGTTGGTTACTCACAATTAGCTCTAAACCATTATCTATTAAGATGGCTTCATACTTTAGCATTTGGGAATCAGTGAGCCATTTCTCAGCCTTTTGGCTCAGGATACTCGTTACTGAGTCTGGGACATATATCTTCAATTTTCCCCCAAAAGGTTATTTTTTGCTTTCTGCTATGAGTAGGGCAGTCACTGCCACACCTGAATGCAGGTTGGCCACCCCTGGCTGACAGGCTCTAGTAATTATGATAAATAGGCCACTGGTTTCCTGGATCCTCCTCACTCCTGGACTAACACTCCATGTGTTACCTCTTTTTCTATATCCACAGACAGATAGAAGGGTTTGTCTAAGGCAAGATGACTCAGGGCTGGTGCACTGACCAATTTTTGCTTCAAAGCTTCAAACTTTTGTTCATCGTCTTTTTCCCACCTAATCTCTTCAATTAACTTTTCATACAAGAACCAGATGGCCTGCGTGTATCCTCCAATCCATAGCCTACAATGTCCCAACAGGCCTAAAAACCTGACTTCTCTCTTTGTTTTTGGCAGTGGGAGTGAGACTATCCCTGTAATTCTCTCAGGGTTCAGCTGCCAGCTCCCTTGAAAAATCACAAATCCTGGGTATATTACTTCCCTTTCTACAAATTCGAGTTTCCCTTTTGATACCCGAAGTCCTTGGCCCCCCAGAAAATTTAACAACACTATGGTGGATTCCCAAACTTCTTTTTCTTCCTGTCCTGAGAAAAGCAAATAATTTACATATTGGCTGAGCTTTATCTCAGGTTTAATGGAGAAGAGTTGCGTTACTTCTCCTAGGGCTTGACCAAAGAGGTTTGGGGATTCAGAAAACCCTTGGGGTAACCCAGTCCACCGACGTTTTTACTTCCTTCCAGAATCGGGGTCCTCCCATTCAAAAGCAAAGATAACCCTCTTTTCTCTGCCAGTGGGTATGCCCAAAAAGCATCTTTTAGGTCTATCATGCTAAACCACTGGCATGTTACTTAGGTGTGTTTAGGGATTAGGCACTACTGGGTACCGATTCACAGTTCTTTTGTTCACTTCTCTCAAATCTTGGACAAACCTGTAAGTCCCATTTGACTTCTTTACTGGTAATCTGGGTGTATTATGGGGGGACATACATGGTTCTAAGGTCCTGTCCTCAAGTAGGTCCTGGATCAGCGGCTTTAGTCCTCGTCTCCCCTCCAGGGAGAGTGGATATTGTCATAGCTGAACTGGATGGTTCTCATTAGTTATTTTTATTACTATAGGTTTCATGTTCAATTTACCTCAGTTTTTTGGTTTTGCCCAAACCATCTCTTGAATTTTCTCCTCATTTTCTTCCCTTAATTGGAGAAGCTTAACTACCATTTTCCCTTTCTCTGGGAGCACTCCAGACAATGTCAAACTGCACCTGTAAATGCCATCCTAATAAATTTCACCCTGCTTCTGGAACTAATAGAACATCCCCTATTCATATTTTTTTTGTTCCTCCAAACTTTGTTTGCTTTATAACTGAGGCTTTGAAACTTTCCCCTTGTTAATGTTTGAAAAGACAGGTGTCAGCTAATCAAGGCAGGAGCTACCCCTGAAATGGAAAATGTAAACCCCCTCCCTCCAAATTGTTATAATTTTGAAATTGAGGGGGCTCTCAGGCACAGATATGGGAGCAGGAAATAACAGTTCTTTAATAGGGAAGAAAATTAAACAAATAAACAATGCAGTACACTAGAACAACATTGACAGAGTCACAACTCAACCTGACACCCTGTGGGTCAGGATGTTGGTAGCAGTCCAATTAGAAATGTGGCTGCAGTCCTCCTGGAGTGTCAGGTGTGGTTCTGTTGGAGCAGGAGGTCCTGTAGAAAAGGATGTATTCTTCCTCTGAAGATCCAGTGGGAGAAAAGGCAGCTGCTGTTCCTCTGGGGAATCCAGTGGAGAAAGCTGTTCTGGTATTCCAGAATCTCCAGATTATATCTGGGTAGCAATGCTTGGCTCCTTCCTCTGGGCGGAGCATCTCACAGTCAGGTATTATAGTTCTTATCAGTCATGCAGTGACATTCAATAGCCCATTATCAGCAGATGCCCCTCCCAAGGGAGAAGTGATTGTGATCAGTCAGAGAGAGAGAGATAAGGAAAACTGCCCACTTGACAAGACAACTGCCATACAGATGGTAATAGAATACATCTTGCCTTCAATCTGGAACAATCCCAGAGCCATTAGCCCATCCCAGCTGGTTATGTGATGAGGCCTCCAAATCCCATCTTGGGAGATTTTTGGTTCCTCTCCAAAGTCTGTGAAAATGGAAAAATGTAGTCAAAGGCATTTACTCGCAAATCTTGCAGTGACAGGCTCAATATCTCTGAATTGAATGAGGGTGGATTTACATTTGCTAGAAAGAGGAAATATTTTACAAGTATGAGAGTGGAACAAAACGGCAACCGTTTTTCCAGAGAATTGGAAGCCCTATCACAGGAATTGTCCAAGAGCAGGATGTTTGTGCAGCCTGACCCAAGGGAACCCTCTCATCCCCTTGGACAGAATTCCTGTTTTGTGGTTCTCTGATGTCCTGGGTGCCCTCACAATGCTTCTGGCCAGAATGTCTACTGAGGGCAGCCAGGCTGTTGCAGGGGCAGTGACCTCACAGCCATCACCATGGCAGCCCTGTCCCCTGGGCCTGGCTCTCCCCTTTCCTCTGCCCCTGCCTTGACTCTGCTGGCATGAAGAGTTTTGTCATTAATATCTTGTCCCCAAGGTGCTGGGGCCAATGGCTTCCCAGTCAGGCTCCTGGAGCAGAAGTGGCTTTTCAGAGCCCAGCCAGGAATGAGCCCTGAGGCAGCAGCTCTGCAGTGGTGGCCACCAGGCCGGGCTGCCAAGGGAGGCTTCTGGCCGTGGCCTGCAAGCAGCTGCTGCTGCCAGGGTGCCTTTGGTGCCTCAGGCTCTCCCTGGCACAGCTCCCAGCGCGGCACTCTGCCCTTGTGCCCGAGCCCTTCCCTGTGCTGGGGCTGGCCTGGGGCTTTCCCTGCAGCAGGACCTGCCCTGCTCATGGCCCAGGAAAGGCCGTTCCTGCTGGAGCACGAGGCTCTGCCTGCAATGGGCTCCAACAACTCCAGCAAGGCCCTGCTGACTTCAAAACTGCTGCCTAGAGCACTATATTCTAATATTGGTATAGCTCCTGAACTGTGGACTCAATGAATGTGGTTAAGTTCTTTCTTCTAATCATGGTTAAAATCAATTAGAGGAATATTTATGTAAATCTATTGGGTATCCCATCATTAATTCTGTGGGACAAATTGGGTTAAAGGTTCAATTCCACCTCTCCAATCCTTTACACCTTTCACAAAGTCTGGGGCTGGGATTGGATCCAGCCACTCCCAGTCTCCTCTATTTGAAGGAATTTTAGAAGTCTAGGGGCCCTGCAGGGGTTTGAGGATCCATGGTGGCTGTTCAGTGTCATTTCTCCACCTCATGATTTAGCAGGAGTTTTTCCAATAAAGAAAAAAAGCTTTTGCCTGAAGCTCCCACTGTGCCCATGACAGGAACCCCTGTGAGTGTCTGGGACATGCCGGATCTTTGGCATCCTGGGGACTCCTGGGATGTCACTGTGGAGCCCCCGTGAGTGCCTGTGACAGATCGGTGCCTTTGCAGCCCAAGGTGCCCTGGGATGTCACCATGGAATGGCTGTGACTGCCTCTGACCAAAGAGCTCTTTACCATCCCAGAAAGCCCTGGGAGGTCTCCATGGAGCCCCTGTCTGTGCCTGTGACATTCCAGCTCTGGAACAGCGTGGAGACTCTTGGAAAGTCCCCATGGAATCCCTCTGAGGGTCTGTGACAAATCTGATCCATAGCAGGCAACCATAACCAGGACCCTGTTGCTATGGTCAGTTTCCATGGCAACCATCACAAACCCCCTGTTGCTATGGTCAGTTTCCATGCAACCATCACCAGCCCCCTGTTGCTATGCTCAGTCCCTTGGCAGCTCCATGGAGACCCCCTGCCGGGGTGGTTGCCATGGACACCAGCTCAGGCCTGCAGCCATAGCCCGTTGCCATGGCAACCATTGGCAGCCCCATCCCCAGGCTCATGGGATCCCAGAACCACAGAATTGGCTGAGCTGCGAGGGACCCATCAGGATCCTCCAGCCCAACTGCTGGCCCTGCACAGGACACCCCAACAATGCCAGCCTGGGCCTGGCAGCGCTGTCCAAATGCTGCTGGAGCTCAGAGAGCCCTGGAGCCGGGACCCTTCCCTGGGGAGCCTGGGCAGGGCCCCAGCAGCCTCTGGGCAAAAACCTTCTCCTGACATCCAACCTGAGCCTGGCCCGACTCAGCTGCAGCCGTTCCCTCCGCTCCTGTCGCTGGGCACCAGAGGGAAGAGGTTCCCACAGCCCCAGCCAGGGACCCGCTCCCAAGGCTGTTGCCATGGCCACCAGCGCTGGGACCAGCTGGGATGCTCGGTTTCCATGGGCCGGGGTTCAGGAATGGGATTCACCAATTTCCTGCTCCTGCTAAAACCACGCTGCCCTTGCTGCCCTCCCACCTCTTGTGGAAAGAATAAAAGGCAAAGATCCCAGGCTGGGATAAGAACAATTTATTGGGAACAGCAACGACATAAGGAACAAACAAGAACAGAAATAATACTGGTAACAGAAGGGATAAAATAAAGGGAAAACTACAATACAACTGACTGTCTCTTCCCAGCCACAGTTTTCCATTGCCTGGAAAGGACACCCTTCTTCTTAGGAGTGAGAGAGAGAGAGAGAGTCCTTTTTCTGCCCCTGGCACTGTCCTGAGGTGGGAGGGCAGCAAGGATATAATGACATGGTCATGCCCTGACCCTCATGTGTTTTTTCAGAGCCACATCATGTCCATTGGCAGGGGCAGGAAAAGGTACAGGTGTTTTCCCAGCCTGGATCATGGGGAACATGGATCACCAGGGCTCTGCTTAACATGGGTCCTCCATGGGGGTTGAAGCTGGAGCAGTGCACGAAGCTCCTCCTGCACTTGGGGCATTGGTAGAGCTTACTTTACCGGTGCCTCCATTGGTGTCTGGTCAAGTGAGAGCTCCGGGCGAAGCTCTTCCCACACTGGGGACACTTGTAGGGCCTCTCCCCAGTGTGGATGCGCCGGTGCCTGATGAGGCGGGAGCTGCGCTTGAAGCCCTTCCCACAGTCAGAGCAGCAGAAGGGTCTCTCATCCGTGTGAATCTGCTGGTGCAGGAGGAGATTGGAGCCGGTCTGAAACCTCTTCCCACACTCAGGACACTTGTAGGGCCTCTCCCCAGTGTGGATGTGTTGGTGGGTCACAAGGTTGGATCTGTAGCTGAAGCCCTTCCCACATTCCCCACACTCGTAGGGCCATTCCCCAGTGTGGATCATCTGGTGGCAGAGCAGGGTGCTGCTCTGCCTGAAGCTCTTCCCACACTCCAAGCACTTGTGGCGCTTCTCCCCATCATGAAGCTGCTCCTGGGCCATCAGCTCCAAGAACTGGCTGAAGCTCTGTCCACCTTCCTGGCTCTGGGTAAGTCTTTCCTCCTCAGAGCACCCTGGGCTGGGTTTGGAGCCCCTCTTCCTGCAGGATCTCTGGGGATTTTCCTCCCCATTAGAATTCTGCACTGTGGACTCAATCAAAACAGCCTCTTCCATGAGGTTCTGCCAAGGCGATTTTTCCTCCCTGGTCTCCATCATCAGCTTTTGTCTGGGGAAGGAAGGGCAAGGACAAGATGGGATTTGCCTCCATTCCAGAAGGAAGGGGAAGGAGATTCCCCCAGTGCATCCCCGGCAGGACGGTCTTGGCACCAAGGCTGTCCTGCAGCCGGGGGCTGTGCTGGGCTGGGAGATGGATGAGGAGAGAGGGGGAAAGGGGCACTGATTTCCTCCTCACCTGCCTGGGTATCCCAAGGCTCCTTCCTTTTCCTCGCAGCCTCCTCCTCCATCCAATCAAGGTTTGGGAATGGGAAATCCTGTTCTGCGAAGAAAACAAAGGGTGCGCACATTGTCTTTTGTTCTGGTTTGAAGGTAAACTTGGGGGAGAGTCTAAGGTCGGAGTTACAATTTAAGAAGAAAATTTAGATCAGGGCAGTGATACAGAAACACTGCCTTAAACTGACAGAGTCAGGATATAACCTGACACCCTGTTGGTCAGGGTGGTGGCAGCAGTCCCATTAAATGGTGGCTTCAGTCCTGTTGGAGTGATCAACGTGATTCTGTCAGAGCAGTGATCCTGTAAAAGGGTCTGGTCTTCCTCTGAAGGTCCAGTGGTTGTTATGGAGCTCTTGTCCTCTGGGAATCCTGTAGGCAAGCTGCTCCTGGTGTTGAAAGCCTCAGCTTATATCCAGGCAGGAATGCTTGGTTCCTCCCCCTGGGCGGAGCATCCCACAATGGGATGATGGAATTTTATCAGTCCTGCAGTGACACTCAATGGCCCATTCACAGGAGATATGTCCCCTGGAGGGCGTTATCAGGGGTGAGTCATGGAAGAGATGAAGAACAATGCCCCACCTTTTTATAGCAGTTTATGAGGATGGGGATTGGAAACATGCATTTGGTTACATCTTGCATTGCAACCTGAAGCAGTGGGGTAATCCCTGCTCTGGGGGTGAACACCACCCCCCTTACCCAAACTGGCTCAGGTGTAAAACCCCCACCCTGGGAAGGGCTCACACACAGGGGACAATGTCACACTTGGCTCCCTCCAGAGGAGGTCTCTGTCCCTTGCTCTCTCCCCCTTTTCTCTTTCTTTCCATCTCTCTCTCTACCTCACATTTACTGTTCAATAAAATCCATTTTGGATTTGGTCTCGTTAGCACTTTAATTGGGGCAGAGGAATCTCTGTAACCATTTTTTTAACCATATTGCAATATTATTTGGGCACAGTGTGTTCAGGGCGCTGTTCTCTGACTCCAAGTGTCTTTGACAACAGCATGGTTCCCTTCTCTGAGTTGTGGTTCTTTCTGGAAGAACTCTTGGAAACTTGGATGCAGGTTCCTCTGAGCGACTTATGGGATAACTGATGAAGAAAATAGGTGTTGTGGGTGGCCAGTGTAAAGAAAATATTTTGTTGTCCTTCCTTGAAAAGTTTGTTAAAATCACTGGAAGAAAGGGAGCAAATGCTACCAGCCAGACTGACAAGGTTCATTCACCCCACGATGAGGAACACAAGGCTGCGGAAAGTCCCACAAGAACCCCAGCTCAAGTAGCTAAATTCCAGAATAACTTCTGAATTCACAGGCTTGGGGGCTTTGCCAAATGTGAGAATCATTTTTCTCTTCATCCCTGTCAGCTTTGTGACAGCTACACAGAGCTTTCCCTTCCTTTTCATAATCTGTATTGGACCGAATTTCTATTTTGCTCTTATTGGAACCTACCAGCAGCTGAGCTGGAGCTGTTCAGGAACTGATCAACCTTGGAATTGCCACAAAATTGCTTCTATTTTTGGTTTATTCATGTTTGCAATTTATTTGTGTTTTCATCACATATGACTTGTGGGAAAAACAAGTATTCATCAAAGTGATTTATGCAGAGTCAGGTTTGATTTCTGCCAAGTTGTCCAGTGCCCAGGGGAATCTCCCATCCTGTCTGCAGCTGCTCCCACAGGGATATGAGGGCTGATCCCAGAGCCCCAGGGGTCACAGTCAGGGCTGCCCTCAGGGAATGCTCACCTGGTATTGAGGGGCAGCGTGGGAGCACCTGGATCTTGGGGCACCCAGCTGCCCCTCATGTTTGGATGTGCCTGAGGAGGACTGGGACGATGGCAGGGACATCCTGCAGTGACATCCCCTCTGTCCCGCTCTGGGTGAGCTCAGTCCCAAACCTGACCCTGATCCTGGTCTCAATCTCACTCCATGTTTAGACACACTCACAGTTCTGTATTTAATCTCATCCCAGTGCCAGACTTGTCTAGCCCCAGACCCAATCCCAGCCCCAGCCATAAAGCCAATCCCATGTCTAGCCTTAACCCCAATCCCAGCTCTAATCCAAATCTCAGCCCCAACTCCAACCCAGCCCCAGTTCCAGCCCCTTCCTAAATCCTCAGCCCCACACCAAATCCCAGGTTCAGCCCTTCTGGGGGTTTGCGGGTGTCTCTGTCCCTCTGACCCCGATGATGTTTGGGTGGGGTCACACCAGGGCTGAGAGGGACAGAGACCCCCCGGCCTCCCCAGGTGTGAGAAGGTCGGAGAGCCCCCCCAGCCCCGAGCACCCTCAGCGGTGAGAGGGACACAGAAGCCCTGGTCCCCAGCCCTGCACAGGCATTCCCTGAGGCCAGAGGGACAGAGACCCCCCGAGCATCCCCCAGGGCGAGGGGACAGAGAGCCCCAAGCATTCCCTGGGCTGAGAGGGACAGAGACTGCCCCGAGCACCCTTTTCAAGGAAGGACAACACAATATTTTCTTTTTCACTGGTCAGTCAGAACAGCCATTTTCTTCATCATTTCTCCCATAAGTTCCCCAGGAGGAAGGAGGGACTGTTTCCAAGTCCTTCCAAGTTTCCAAGAGTTCTTCCAGAAAGAACCACAATCTCCTCAGAGAAGGGAACCATGCTGTTGTCAAAGACACTTGGAGTCAGAGAACAGCGCCCTGAACACACTGTGCCCAAATAATATTGCAATATGGTTAAAAAAATGGTTACAGAGATTCCTCTGCCCCAATTAAGGTGCTAATGAGACCAAATCCAAAATGGATTTTATTGAACAGTAAATGTGAGGTAGAGAGAGAGATGGAAAGAAAGAGAAAAGGGGGAGAGAGCAAGGGACAGAGACCTCCTCTGGAGGGAGCCAAGTGTGACATTGTCCCCTGTGTGTGAGCCCTTCCCAGGGTGGGGGTTTTACACCTGAGCCAGTTTGGGTAAGGGGGGTGGTGTTCACCCCCAGAGCAGGGATTACCCCACTGCTTCAGGTTGCAATGCAAGATGTAACCAAATGCATGTTTCCAATCCCCATCCTCATAAACTGCTATAAAAAGGTGGGGCATTGTTCTTCATCTCTTCCATGACTCACCCCTGATAACGCCCTCCAGGGGACATATCTCCTGTGAATGGGCCATTGAGTGTCACTGCAGGACTGATAAAATTCCATCATCCCATTGTGGGATGCTCCGCCCAGGGGGAGGAACCAAGCATTCCTGCCTGGATATAAGCTGAGGCTTTCAACACCAGGAGCAGCTTGCCTACAGGATTCCCAGAGGACAAGAGCTCCATAACAACCACTGGACCTTCAGAGGAAGACCAGACCCTTTTACAGGATCACTGCTCTGACAGAATCACGTTGATCACTCCAACAGGACTGAAGCCACCATTTAATGGGACTGCTGCCACCACCCTGACCAACAGGGTGTCAGGTTATATCCTGACTCTGTCAGTTTAAGGCAGTGTTTCTGTATCACTGCCCTGATCTAAATTTTCTTCTTAAATTGTAACTCCGACCTTAGACTCTCCCCCAAGTTTACCTTCAAACCAGAACAAAAGACAATGTGCGCACCCTTTGTTTTCTTTGCAGAACAGGATTTCCCATTCCCAAATCTTGATTGGATGGAGGAGGAGGCTGTGAGGAAGAGGAAGGAGCCCTGGGATACCCAGGCAGGTGAGGAGGAAATCAGTGCCCCTTTCCCGCTCTCTCCTCATCCATCTCCCAGCCCAGCACTGATCCCGGAACAAAAGACAATGTGTGCACCCTTTGTTTTCTTCCCAGAACAGGATTTCCCATTCCCAAACCTTGATTGGATGGAGGAGGAGGCTGTGAGGAAGAGGAAGGAGCCCTGGGATACCCAGGCAGGTGAGGAGGAAATCAGTGCCCCTTTCCCCCTCTCCTGCTCCATCTCCCAGCCCAGCACAGCCCCCAGCTGCAGGACAACCTTGGTGCCAAGACCGTCCTGCCGGGGATGCACTGGGGGAATCTCCTTTCCCTTCCTTCTGGAATGGAGGCAAATCCCATCTTCTCCTTGCCCTTCCTTCCCCAGACAAAAAGCTGATGATGGAGACCATGGAGGAAGAATCTCCTTGGCAGAACCTCATGGAAGAGGCTGTTTTGATTGAGTCCACAGTGCAGAATTCTAATGGGGAGGAAAATCTCCAGAGATCCTGCAGGAAGAGGGGCTCCAAACCCAGCCCAGGGTGCTCTGAGGAGGAAAGACCCTCCCTGATCCAGGACAGTGGAAAGAGCTTCAGCCAGATCTCGGAACTGGTGGCCCAGGAGCAGCTTCATGATGGGGAGAAGCGCCACAAGTGCTTGGAGTATGGGAAGAGCTTCAGGCAGAGCAGCACCCTGCTCTGCCACCAGATGATCCACACTGGGGAATGGCCCTACAAGTGTGGGGAATGTGGGAAGGGCTTCAGCTGCAGCTCCGCCCTCGTCACCCACCAACGCATCCACACTGGGGAGAGGCCCCATGAGTGTCCCCACTGTCAGAAGAGCTTTTGGAGAAGCTCCGATCTCCTCAGGCACCAGCTCATTCACACTGGGGAGAGGCCTTTCTGCTGCCCTGACTGTGGGAAGAGCTTCAAGCGCAACTCCGACCTCATTATCCACCAGCGTATCCACACTGGGGAGAGGCCCTACGAGTGCCCAACCTGTGGGAAGAGGTTTCAGACCAGCTCAAATCTCCGTCTGCATGAGTGAATTCACACGGATGAGAGGCCCTTCCACTGCCCTGACTGTGGGAAGGGCTTCAAGCAAAAGTCCACCCTCATCACCCACCGGCGCATCCACACTGGGGAGAGGCCCTTCGAGTGTCCCCAGTGTGGGAAGAGCTTCACCCAGAGCTCTGCCTTGACCAGACACCAACGGAGGCACCGGTAAGGGAAGCCCTGCAAATGCCACAAACGCAGGAACAGCTTCATGCACCACTCCAGCTTCAACCCCCATTGGAGGGCCCACATTGGGAAGAGCCCTGGTGATCCATTTTCCCTGTGATCCATCTGGGAAGACACCTGTCCCTTTTCCTGCCCATGCCAAAGACATGATGTGGGATGGAAGAACATGAGGGTCAGGCCATGGCCGTGTCATTACATTTACTCCCACCTCAGGTCATTTCCAGGGGCAGGAAAGGGACTCTCTCTCTCTCCCTGAGGAGAAGGGTGTCCTTTCCAGGCAGGGGAAATGCATGGCCAGGAAGAGCCTGTTGTTGATGTATTAGTTTTCCCTGTAAACAGTTTTTCTTATCCCTTCTGTTATCAATATTGTTTCTGTTCCGTTTGTTCCTTATCTCATTGCTGTTCCCAATAAATTGTTCTTATCCCAGCCCGGGATCTTTGCCTTTTGTGCTTTCCATTGGGGGTGGGAGGGCAGAGAGAGCAGCGCGGTTTTAGCACGATCAGGAAATTGGTGAATCCCATTCCTGAACCCCGGCACATGGAACCGAGCATCCCAGCTGGTCCCAGCGCTGGTGGCCATGGCAACAGCCTTGGGAGCGGGTCCCTGGCTGGGGCTGTGGGAACCTCTTCCCTTTGGTGCCCAGGGACAGGAGTGGAGGGAACGGCTGCAGCTAGTCGGGGCAGTCTCAGGTTGGATGTCAGGAAAAGGTTTTTGCCCAGAGGCTGCTGGGGCCCTGCCCAGGCTCCCCAGGGAACGGTCCCGGCTCCAGGGCTCTCTGAGCTGCAGCAGTGTTTGGACGGCACTGCCAGGCCCAGGCTGGCATTGTTGGGGTGTCCTGTGCAGGGCCAGCAGTTGGGCTGGAGGATCCTGATGGGTCCCTCCCAGCTCAGCCAGTTCTGTGGTTCTGGGATCCCATGAGCCTGGGGATGGGGCTGCAAATGGTTGCCATGGCAACGGGCTGTGGCTGCAGGCCTGAGCTGGTGTCCATGGCAACCACCCCGGCAGGGGGTCTCCATGGAGCTGCCAAGGGACTGACCATAGCAACAGGGGGTTGGTGATGGTTGCCATGGAAACTGACCGTAGCAACAGGGTCCCGGTGATGGTTGCTATGGAAACTGCCCATAGCAACAGATGTCTGGTGTTGGTTGCCATGGAAACTGACCATAGCAACAGGGGGCTGGTAATGGTTGCCATGGAAACTGACCATAGCAACAGGGGGCTGGTGATGGTTGCCTGCTAAGGATCAGATTTGTCACAGGCCCTCTAAGGGGTTCCATGGGAACTTACCAGGAGTCTCCATGCTGTTCCAGAGCTGGAATGTCACAGGCACAGACAGGGGCTCCATGGAGACCTCCCAGGGCTTTCTGGGATGGTAAGGAGCCGTGTGGTCAGAGCCAGTCACAGCCATTCCATGACGACATCCCAGGGCACCTTGGGCTGCAAAGGCGCCGATCTGTCACAGGCACTCACGGGGGCTCCACAGTGACATCCCAGGAGTCCCCAGGCTGCCAAAGGGCTGGGATGTCCCATACATTCACAGGTGTTCCTGTCATGGGCACAGTGGGAGCTTCAGGCAAAAGCTTTATTTCTTTATTGGAGAAACTTCTGATGAGTCATGAGGTGAAGAAATGACACCCAGTAGCCACCATGGATCCTCAAACCCCTGCAGGGCCCCTAGACTTCTAACATTCCTTCTAAGAGAGGAGACTGGGAGTGGCTGGATCCAATCCCAGCCCCAGACTTTGTCAAAGGTGCAAAAGATCGAACAGGTGGAATTCAACTTCAACACATTTTGTCCCGCAGGATTAATGACAGAATACCAGATACATTTATATAAATATGTCTCTGGCTTATTCTGATCATGATCAGATGGAAAGATCACTAGCACAGTTATTTACTCCACAGTTCAGGAGCTATACCATTATTAGAATATAGTGCTCTAGGCAGCAGTTTTGAAGTCAGCAGGGCCTTGCTGGAGTTGTTGGAGCCCATTGCAGGCAGAGCCTCCTGCTCCAGCAGGAACTGCCTTTCCTGGGCCATGAGCAGGGCAGGTCCTGCTGCAGGGAAAGCCCCAGGCCAGCCCCAGCACAGGGAAGGGCTCGGGCACAAGGGCAGAGTGCCGCGCTGGGAGCTGTGCCAGGGAGAGCCTGAGGCACCAAAGGCACCCTGGCAGCAGCAGCTGCTTGCAGGCCATGGCCAGAAGCCTCCCTTGGCAGCCCGGCCTGGTGGCCACCACTGCAGAGCTGCTGCCTCAGGGCTCATTCCTGGCTGGGCTCTGAAAAGCCACTTCTGCTCCAGGAGCCTGACTGGGAAGCCATTGGCCCCAGCACCTTGGGGACAAGATATTAATGACAAAACTCTTCATGCCAGCAGAGACAAGGCAGGGGCAGAGGAAAGGGCAGAGTCAGGCCCAGGGGACAGGGCTGCCATGGTGATGGCTGTGAGGTCACTGCCCCTGCAGCAGCCTGGCTGCCCTCAGTAGACATTCTGGCCTGAAGCGTTGTGAGGGCACCCAGCACATCAGAGAACCCACACTACAGGAATTCTGTCCCTGAGGATGAGAGGGTTTCACTGGGTCAGGCTGCACAAACATCCTGATCTTAGACAGTTCCTGTGATGGGGCATCCCTTTCTCTGGAAATACACTTGCAGCTTTGTGCCTTTCTCATAACTATAAAAGATTTCCTCCTTCTACCAAATGTAAATCCACCTTCATTCGTTTTAAAGATATTGACCCTTGTTCTGTCACTGCAAGATTTAGGAGAAAAATCCTTTAATCACTATTTTTCCGTTTTCACAGGTCTTGGAGAGGACCCAAAAATCTCCCAAGATGGGGTTTGGAGGCCTCATCAGATAAGCACCAGGGAGAGGCTGATAGCTCTGGGGTCAGTGGGGTAGAGACTGAGGACTAAACGCGAATAGCCTGGGAGGGATGGAAGGGTGGTTTCAGAGAGTCTGGAGCTTTTTCTTCATAGTGGGAATGGGCCTGAAGAAGACATAATAGCATCAAGGGCAGTTGGGGAGGCCCAGACTGGCACCAGGAGAAAGGAATTTCCCTGCCAGGGCAGGGCTGTGGTGCAGCACGTGCAGGCAGAGGCAGGCAGGAGGCAGAGCTGCCCCAAAGGAAGGGCCCAGCCAGGTGTGGCAGCAGGGGATGCCGACAGCCTGCAGGGAGAGAGGCACAGCTTTGCTCAGCACCAGAGACACCTTTCCCTCGCTTGTTCCCACATGTCATCACTGCCACCTGTGTTCTTCTCTACCTGGAACCTGGGTACATTTTCTCGGTCCTGTCCCTCAGAAGGATCTATTTAAAGTATGAAAAACTTCAGTGTTTCCCCCTCTTTTTGAGTCCCTGAGAAGTTCTTTGAGCACATTCTGGGGGATGGGTCTGAAGCAAAGAACAGCAAAGCCCCAGAGGGTGATTAAAGTCCCTGTGCTGTGTCTGTGCTGCTGAGCTGGGCTGGGCTCCTGGCCCAGAGGCAGCTCCTGGCAAGGGCAGCGCTGCAGAGAGACAGCTCTGGCCAGGAGCAGCTCCTGTGCACAGCCCAGCAGGGCTGGGGCACTGCCAGGGCCCCTCAGGGACACCAGCAGGGCACAGACAGAGCTCACAGGGACTCAGCACTGGCAGGGGCTGTGGGATGGCCCTGAGGGGGCTCTGTCACAGCAGCACCTCTGGGGCTGTGTCACAGAGGCACAGAGCAGCTGGGATGGCAGCAAGGGGCTGTGCGACAGCACAGAGTGGGCTGTGTGAGGTCACAGATTGGGCTATGACATCACAGAGTTTGTTGTGTGAGGTCACTGAGCAGCTACAGCATCATAGAGGGGACTGTGTGACATCACAGAGCAGTCTGTGACATCAGGGCATGGCTGTATGACATCATAGAGCTGGCTGTGAGGTCAGAGTGTGTGCTGTGACATTACAGAGTGGCAGTATGACATTGCAGAGAGGGTTTTGTGACATCACTGAGACTGTTGTGACATCACACAGCTGCCTGTGACGATAAAGAGCAGGTGTGAGGCCATAGAGCAGATCCTGCCATCATAGAGGGTGTCTCTGTGACATCAGAGAGTGGGTTGTGGCATCACTGGGTGGCTGTGTAACATCACAGAGCAGGCTGTGACAACACAGAAAAGACAGTGACATCACAGGGTGCCTTTTTGACATCACTGTGTTTTCTGTGACATCACAGTGCAGCTGCATGACATTCCAGGGTGACATCTCAGATTTGGTTCTGTGGCATCACAAGCGTGATGTGTGACATCCCAGAGTGGGCTGTGATATCATTGGTGTCTATGTGACATTGCAAAAGAGGTGTGTGGCATCATAAGGGGCAGTGTGACATCACAGGGGCAGTGTGATATCACAGGAGCTCTGTGACATCACGAGGGCTGTGTGAGGTCACTGGGAAGGTCACTCTGCCCTGGCCCCCCTCACAGCTCCCCCCAGAGCAGTCCAACCCTGCTTGTGCACAGCGGGGTCCTCTGTCCCCCCGGGTCCCCCGGCCCCGCAGCCTCCCCCAGAGGATGTTCCACGAGATCGACCCCAGACCCTGACACAGGGACGGGGGGCCAGGGCCCTGGGGGTGGCACAGGGGGACAGGGACCCCCCGGCAGCGTCCCCATGTCCCCCAGGGCCAGAGCCTGGGCCAGGGCTCCTTCACCCTGCTACCAACAAGGGGCTGAGACTGCTGAAAAAATCTCCAGCAAGGGAGCAGCAGAAACCAGATTTAATATTAAGGGACAGCAGCACAAAGTTCCTTGGCAAGAGTCACTCTGCTCCTGACTGGACAGTTCAGGCACAGAAAGGAAACAAAGTAACAACAAAACCAAAGTAAATCTAGGCAATCAAACCAGAAATGAACTGAGAACTGTCCCTGTGAGTGTGTATGACACAAGGGCAGCGAGGGCAAGGATAAAAGGAATACAGCCTAAAAGCTTAATAGAGCTCAAACCTAACAGAATTTAACTTACACCTTAACCTTAAGTGATACCTTCAACTTCACAATTTGGCAGAAGAACACTACTTAACAGTATCTAACCTAACTTATAACTTACGACTTAATTTAAAAAGGGAATACCACTTAAAAAATTAGGTAATAACTTAAAATAAACTTTATATCTTTGCAAAAGAACAGCTTTCAGCAGCATTTAACTTAGCTTAGAGCTTGTGACAAAACCTTACTTACTGATATCTGGATATCTGACTGACTCAGCTATCCAAAGCACTTAAACCCCTCAGAGAGCAGTATTTCTGCCACATTTCCCCAGCACAGGCGCTCCTGTGTGCACACAGACACCAAGAGTCAGTGCAAGGCACCTATGAGAAATTCCCCTGAGGGCAGGAAATGCTCACTGCTAATGCTTTGGCATCTCCCCAGTGGGTGAAGGGTTGAGCCTGGAGGAGTGGGGGGATCGGCCCAGGCTCCGTCGTTGTTCAGGATCCCCGAGTGCAGCAAACGGGAGAGTTCCCGGCTGGGAGAGGCCCCACTCAGAGGGAGTCATGGCCCAGGAGAGCTCCAAGGGCTCCTTTTGGAGCGCTGTGTGCAGGGCCCAAAGAGAGGGGCTTCAGTCCCAGCAATGGTTCATCCTGGCCGCACTTGGCACCAACAGCTTTCTTTGGATCCCTGTGATAACAGGGATCTTGTGCCACGGAGGGAACAACAACAGTTCCCAGGGCTGCTCCTACAGAAACCAGGAGCTGGTTGGGCAGCAGCAGTGCCTGGAGCAGTCAGTGTTTGTGATGAGCTGCAGAGGAGCAGAGCCCAGGGGCTGTTTGCCAAGGCCGAGGCCCAAGGAGCATTTCTCAGCTGGCAGGGTGGCCTGAGAAGTGGAGGGGGGAATGCAGCAGCACAGGGCCATGGAACCAAGGGACCATTGTGACACTGTGGGGTCCTGTGAGACCAAAGGACCATTGTGACACTGTGGGCCCCTTTGAGACCAAGGGAACATTGTGACACTGTGGGGCCCTGTCAGACCAAAGAGCCAGTGTGACACTGTGGGGCCCTGTGACATCAAGGGACCATTTTGACACTGTGGGGCACCATGGAATCATGGAGAGCACTGTGACATTGCTGGGCCTCATGGAAACATGGAGACCATTGTGACACTCTGAGGCCCTGTGGAATAAGCAAACCATTGGGACACTGTGAGGCCTCATGGAACCAGTGAGACCATGAGGAAGTCTATTGTGATACTATGGACCTCCTCATAGTGGCCCTGGGAGGACCATTGTGATACTGTGGGGCCTCATGAAATCAAGAGGCCTTTGTGACACTGCAGGGCTGCATGGAACCAAAGCTCCAGGGTGACACAGAGTGGCCTCCTGTCATCAGTGGTCCATTGTGACACTGTGAAGCCAGAGGAGACCATTGTGACACAGCAAAGCCCCAGGGTCCAAAGGTCCATTGTGATATTGCAGACCTCATGGAACAGAGGAGTCCCATGACATTGTGGGGCCTGGGGAACCATGGAGACCATTGTGACACTGCAAGGGCTCATGGAATCCTTGGGACCATTGTGACACTGCAAGGGCTCATGGAATCCTTAGGACCATTGTGACACTGTGGGGCCTTATGGAACCTAGGGGCCACTGTGACATTGTGGGACCCCATGGAACCTAGGGGCCATTGTGGCACTGCAGGTCTTCTTGTAATCAAGGGGCCATTGTGACACTGCTGGAACCCCTGGAATCAAGTCACCATGATGACACTGCGGGGCTCCATGGATCCAAGGCACCATTGTGACACTATGGAGCCCCATAAAACCAAGAGAATACAGAACAGCTCTGGCTGGTTTGGCCTCCCATGGACTGCCTGACTGGTACAGCTGACCTGTGCATGTTGAGGGTCACTTCTCATCTGCTGCTGAAACACTGGGGCTCTGTGCTTTCCTTCCCAATGGAAAAGAACTGTCCTTCTGCTCCAGGCACCCATGGCCAGAATTGGGATTTCACCTCCAAATTTCCTTATATCCTGATATTGTTCCCATAGGAATATTGCCAGGACAAGTCTGGCTGGCAGTGGTTTCACAGTAGTCACTTCTCATCTGTCGCCAAAACACTGAGGGAGGGTCCATGCTCTCCTTCCCATGGGAAAGAACTGTCCTGCCTCTCCAGGTGCCCATGGCCGAGATTGGTTTTCCACCTCCAAAATTCCCTAAATTCAAAGACTGCTTCCAAAAAAAATCTGCCATTCCTGACACGTCTGGCTGGCCTTGGCCTACTGAGGCTCTCACCTGCCTTCCAAACCTTGGAGCTGTGTGCTTTCCTTCCTATGGAAAAGAACTGTCCTTCTGAACCAGGTGCCCATGGCCACAAATGGGATTTCACTTCCAGCATTTCCTGTAGTGAAAGACTGGAGGAGACTGTTGGCTCGAAACATTTTGTGTGTGGAGGAGGAAGGGGCAGGTCCAGCCTTGCCCTGCCCTGGAACCCCAGCCCTGCCCTGCCCTGTGACCCCAGTACCCCCAGAGCCTCTATCCCAGCCCAGCAGTGTCTGCCAGTCCCTGGCACAGCACAGGCAATGCTCCACAGCCACCTCTGCAGCCCCAGCCCAGCTCCTGAGGGACCAAATGACCCCAAGTCCCACCTGGGGGAAGGGCCCAGGATGACCAAGGGGTATTTGAGGCTGACCACATGGCAAGCACACATCTTGACCCTACCTCCTCTTGGAATTTCCATCTGAAACGTTCTGGAATCCAGGAGTTGGTAGCTGTTTGTGTGCTCCCCTGTATTTTGTTTTATTTCTTTCTCTCTTTCTGTGTTTTCTTTTCCTTCTTCTAATTCCCTCTTCTTGCCAATTTTGAGTAACTTAAAATTGAACAGGCTTAGAATTTGTAAAGGTGAAGGGGCCAAGTTAATGCTTTGAGAATTGTGTTGTGTTGATTGAATGTCATATTAAACCTTTTGCCAAAGTTTCTCTGATTTTCTAAAGTTACCAGTAAAAGCTGTTTTGTTGTTTTGAGCTCCTGAGAATCTTTTGTTGGTATTGCTCCAGTGAGTTCAACTCAGAGTATGGAAAGAATTGTAATTCCTTTTAAATATCTCTTTTAGAGAGTTGTTTGGGGGATGGGAGTCAGGGCTTGTGTGCCCTGCTTGGCACAGCCCAGGCAGGGCTTTCCCAGCCACATTCCACACTCCATTTCCCAGCTGGAGCCCCTGCTGCCTCTGAGTTGTGCTGCTCCAGCCCCAGGGACGCTCTCCTTGTCTGCCCATTCCCCCACGGTCTCTGGGCAGGGGTGGCCTCAGTGGGGGCTGCTGACATCCTCTGCACCTTGGAGGCTGCTGCTGAATTGTCCTGCTCCAGAGGCTTGTTCAGCCTTCAGCTCTTCAGTGCAGGAATACACTGTCTCAGGGCTCATTAACATTGTGAACACCTTAAAAAGCCAAGCCTCTGAGAACAATTCAATTTTAATTTTTAAATATTTTGCGGTTAATTAGACAAATTCCAGTAGTGTATTCAAGTTGAATAGATTCTATTTAAAAAGACAGTGAGAAAAGATTTCTTAGGTCAAATTGAGGGTTTTTTCCCCCTGTCCATTTACATATACATGCAATCTCCAGCTGACACTGAATCCAAGTACCTCCTTATGCAGTTGGAATAGATATGAAAATCAAGACCCTTGATGGCTGACAATCAATTAGACTCTGTCTCTACCCCCACCCCACCATTTCCCCCATCCAAGCCCTGGCACTCAGAGTAGCCTTGTACAAATCTGAGCTCCCTCCAGGCCAGGCTGCACCTGCAGCTTTCAGCTCCTTGGCTCCAACTTCCACCTGCTTTCTTTGGAGAAGGAGCTGCCCGAGAAACAGAGGGATGTTCATTTCTTTTCAGCCAAGAAACCCCTGGGAACTAAGGTGTGTGCTGGAATTCAATGCACTCCCCATCCCACAGCAGCCCTGCATTTCCCTCCTGCAGCCTTGGTCTCCAGCACAGCCATGGAGGCTCTTTGGGCTCTGGAGTGTTGCTGCAGCCCCCAAGGGCAGCTGAGCTCTGCCTTTGGCACAGTCAGGCCTGGCCAGCACAGGCCTCGCTCAGCAATTGCTTGTGTGAGCCTGGCCTTGCTGTCAGCCCCGGAAGTGGCTGTGTGGCCCCTTTGTGGTCCTTTGCTTGCCCAGCCATGGTGGCTCAGCCCCTGTGCAGGCCCAGCCCAGGCCAGGAGCATTGCGGCTGGGAACGGCCCTTGTGCCGTGGTGCCCACAGCAGCCTTGGGGCTCTGTGCCCCATGGCCTCCCTGCTGGGCAGTCTCTGCCAGCTCCTACAGAGCCCGTGGCACCTGTGGGGATGCACAGACAGCCCTGCCCCGGGCTCTGCCACCCTCTGGGCCAGCAGAGAGGCAGCCAGGGCTGGCCATGGCTGGGAACAGGCCCTGAGCCCTGCAGGAGGATGGAGCTGGGCCACAGCCAAACTCAGCCCAGGCCAAAGCTGGGCTCAGCAGTCAGGGCTGCCTAGGCAAGGGCACAGAGGCTGGTGCTGACAAATATCCTGGGCCCCCTCCCTGCTCTGTCCATGCCCCCAAGGGCACAGAGCAGCCTCCTCTCTGGGCCACTTGCCTGTTTGCAATGCCTTGCACAGGCGCTGGCCCTGCCCCACAAGGCCTGGCCTGATTCCTGCCCCTGCACACTCAGCCAGGCTGAGATGGACACTGATGGTTTCTGGGCCAGGCTCTCTGAGCCCAGCCCAGCTCCCTGCACGCTCTGCCAGCTGCCCTGAGCTCTGGGCAGCACCAAGGGCCTCTCCCCAGCCCAGCCCAGCCGGCTCTGGCCCCACAGCTCTGCTCAGGCCAGGCTGCTCTGGGCACTGCCCCACGGCCTCAGCCCCTGGCAAGGGCACAGCAGCAGCTGCAGCTGCCACAGGACTCAGCCCCAGCCATGGGGGAAGGTGCTTGGCCAAGGCCAAAGGAGGTTCCCTGGCTGCCCTGCTCTCCGCTGCCTGAGGTGCTGAGAGCTCTGCAGCCCCTGCTGCCATCCCATCTGCCCAGGGCAGCACAAGAGCCCCGGCCTTGGGGCCCTCAAGAGCTGCTCCTGCTCCAGGCCCAGGGTAGGGCCCATCCCAGAGCTGGGGCAGCCACAAAGTTGTGCCCATTTCTGTTCATTGCTGCTCTGATGGGGATGGATCCTTAGCCACTTGGAGGTTGCGGGAGAACTTTGCTTCTCCAGAGGCCTCTTCTTTCTTGACCACTTCAGTTCAGGAATTCAGTGTAAAAGGCTCATAAATATTTGTTCCAAAACGCCTGAACAAGAAGAACCCCAGGGAATTATATAAATATTCAATTTGACCGTGGTAATTATACACATTTAAGAAGTATATTCAAAGTGAATATACTATATTGAGAACAATGCAGTGAGAACTGTTTTGTCCTCTTTTCTTTTCCTATTTATAGATTGATATCAGCAATGTCCAATTGATATTGACTCCCAGACCCTCCTAATGCAGTCTGAATACACATGAAAATCAAGACCCTTCATGGCTGCCAATCAATAACACTTTGTCCCTACCCCCTCCCTACCATTTCCCTCAGGAATGATGTGTCCAGCAGGAGCAGGGCAGTGATTCTTCCCCTGTGCTCAGCACTTGTTGGGAAGCACCTCAAGTTCTGTGTGCAGTTCTGGGCCCCTCAGTTTAGGAAGGACATGGAGGGGCTGGAGCGTGTCCAGAGAAGGGCAACAAGGCTGCTGAGGGGTCTGGAAAAGAAGTCCTGTGAGGAGTGGCTGAGCGAGCTGGGGCTGTTTATCCTGGAGAAGAGGAGGCTCAGGGGAGACCAGGCAGTGTCAGGGCACAGATTGGACTTGATTATCTCCAAGGTCTTTTCCAACCCTGCTGATTCTGGGATTCTCTCAAACCCTTGGAGCAGTCACAGGATGAGCCCTGGGCCTCCTCTTCAGAAGCTGCAGCAGCCCAAGTCCCTCAGCTTCTCCTCACAGCCCCAAAGCCCATCCTGTCAGTCCTGCAGAGCCTCTGCAGCTCCTCCTCACTGCCCAGAACAGGCAGCTCCAGAGCCAGACACAGCAGCCCAGATGTGTCCCCCTGGCCTGGGGTGCCTCTGGCAAGGGAGCAGCATGAGGCACTGCAGGAGCCTGCAGACAATTCCTGCAGCAGTTGTAGGATGATCCTGCTCCCCAAGGGACGTTCCCATGGGGCCAAGTCAGGAACTGCAATGGGGAGTGGGGCCAGACAGGAAAGGGCAAAGAAGGATGGGATGTTTGCAGGGGAAGGAACAGGGATGGGCAAGAGCAAGAAATTTATATCGGGGAAAGAGTAAAGAAAGCAAAGGTGAAGCAAAGGAAATGCTCAGGGCAGTTTGGGGGTGGCTGCCAGGCAGCCCTGGCTCTGCGCAACATTGTCTGCAGTGGGACAGGAAACTCCCAGCTGATGGGAACAAACTTGCTGGCTGACTGCAGAGGCCAGGACAAAGCTGAGTGGTTTCCCTGGTGTCCCCCAGCCCTTGCTGGCCCCAGGGGCTGATGGCATTTGTGCTCCCTCAGGTTCATGTCCCCACACCAACAGCATGGGGGTGCTCCCCCTGCTGTGTGCAATGCAAACAGGGGCTGCTGAGCCAGTGCTGCCGTGTCTGTGCCTGCAAGGATGGGGCACCTGTGTGAGCTGGGGGAGAGGCCAGGGCTGCAGAGGGGGGATGTTGTGGGCAGCTCCATGAGGATGCTCTGGGACGCTGCCCTGGGCTGTGCAGCGCACTGGGGATGGATCAGCTCCTGCTCTGCTGCTCCTTTCTGTCTCCCCCAGGGCCCTTGCAGAGCCCCAGCCATGCTGTTTGTGCCCAGCCTGCCCACGGCCAGCCTGGGGCTGCTCACAGGGCTTTTCGTGCTGAGCATTGGCCTGGGTGTGTTCTTGAGAGAGCCTGGGCAAGGAGCCTGGAGCCCCCAGGCCCTGGCCTGAGGCGTCAGCGCTGCCCCAGCAGAGCCCATGGCCTGTCCTTGCTGCAGCCCCGGCACTGCCACCCCCAGGGCTGTGTCCGGCCCTGGGAGCACTCAGGCCCTGCAGCAACACCAGGGCCACCAGGGCAGTGGGGCAGGGCCATGGCAGCAGCACTGGCAACACCAAGTGCTGCTGCTGCTGGGCACAGCTGCTGGGCCAGCCCTGATCTGCCCCCAGCTCTGCACACAGACATTGCTGCTGCAGCTCCAGAGAAGAGAACAGAAGGGCATCTCTGGTGAAAACTTTGCTGCAAGATCCTTTAGTTCCTTCACATACACCAAGAGTGCAGCCCCTCATTGACACAGTCTGTGGTGACAGGGAAGGTGGAGAGAAAGAAAATGAGAAATGACACAAACAATGGATTTTCATTGTGTAAATATTTTTAAATTAAAACAAAAAAAGAAAGATAAACCACAACCAAACAAACAAGAAGTATCAAAGATGACTTTTATTACAAGTGATTTGCAGAAATTGGCCAGCAGTTTAATGTGGAGAGCCTGGTTCAAGCATGGCTTAAAGAAAGAGGCCATGAAGGTATACAGCTGATGGAAAAGTAAAAGGTAGCTGTAAAGCAGCATTTCCCAGGCTTGATTCTGTAAATAATTAGGTTTTCAAGCACATTTTTATAAACAATAAGATTCTCAGACAGTCTTCTCATAACAGGCAAACATTCTGTCCTTGGCTGCTCTGGGAACAGATAGCTGCTCTGGGAACAGATATGAAGGTTTTGAGAACTTTTCATATCACGGTGAGAACACTGATCCTGGTTTCAATAAACAAACCACAGGTATTGTAAACAAAAGGAGGGTTGGAGTTTTCTCTGTAGCCTATCGTGAGCTTGAATTTTGCAATATGCATGAAGTCAATTAACATTGTTATAAAAGGTGACTGATTTGATCAATAAATCGGAGTCGATGCTCATCAATCGGATGGTCGTCTCCCTTCACTTCAATAGTTTAATGTTCCCGAAACCATCCTGTCATCAGTCTCCACACTGCAGCCTTGAGCTGCTGGTTCCTCAGGCTGTAGATGAGGGGGTTCAGGACTGGAGGCACCACTGAGTACAGAACAGATAGTGCCAGATCCAGGAATGGGGAGGACACGGAACGGGGCTTCAGGTAGTAAAACACAGCAGTGCTTATGAACAGAGAGACGACTCCCAGGTGAGGGAGGCAGGTGGAAAAGGCTTTGTGCCGTCCCTGCTCAGAGGGGATCCTCAGCACAGCCCTGAAGATCTGCACATAGGAGAAAACAATGAAGACAAAACAACCAAGTGCTAAAGAGATGGAAAACACAATAACCCTAAGTTCCCTGAGGTAGGAATTAAAGCAGGAGAGCTTGAGGATCTGGGGGATTTCACAGAAAAACTGGCCCAGGGTATTGCCATGGCACAGGGGCAGGGAAAATGTATTGGCTGTGTGCAGCAGTGAATAAAGAAAGGCACTGGCCCAGGCAGCTGCTGCCATGTGGGCACAAGCTCTGCTGCCCAGGAGGGTCCCGTAGTGCAGGGGTTTGCAGATGGACACGTAGCGGTTGTAGCACATGATAGTCAGGAGGGAAAATTCTGCTGAAATGAAGAACAGAAAGAAAAAGAGCTGTGCAGCACATCCTGAGTAGGAGATGTCCCTGGTGCTCCAGAGGGAATTGTGCATGGCTTTGGGGACAGTGGTGCAGATGGAGCCCAGGTCGCTGAGGGCCAGGTTGAGCAGGAAGAAGAACATGGGTGTGTGTAGGTGGTGGCCGCAGGCTACGGCGCTGATGATGAGGCCGTTGCCCAGGAGGGCAGCCAGGGAGATGCCCAGCAAGAGGCAGAAGTGCAGGAGCTGCAGCTGCCGCGTGTCTGCCAATGCCAGCAGGAGGAAGTGCCTGATGGAGCTGCTGTTGGACATATGCTGTGTCTTGGCATGAGGATCTGTAGAAAAAGTAATCATGGAATAGCTGGGTTTGGAAAGGACTTTAAATATCCCAGCACAGCTTGGGGCACTTTCCCCCCTCTGCCTGCCCAGGGCTCTGCTGCCTGGAGCTGTCCCTGCCAGCAGCTGCTTCCCTGTGCCCAGGGCTGGGGCCTGCAAGTGCTGCCAGAGCCCAGCCCAGCCCTGGGGGCTCAGCTCTGCCCCGCAGACCCCTCCCAGCTCTGGCACTGCCCAGGGGAGCTCTGGATCTGCAGGCTCTGATGGCAACGTCAGAGCAACCCTGAGGAGGCTGCAAAAGGGACACTGATGCTGCCTGTGATGGGCCCTGTGCTGATTTATGTCACTCCCTGTCGGATTTTCAGCTGTTTAGATGGTCTGGAAAGGCCCGGGATGGCCTTGGGCAGCCCGCGCTCGAAAGGACGAGAAGGGACCTCAGATCTTTTCTCGGTCTCGGTGTTTATTAATTGCTTATCTAAACGATTTTCTCTTGGCCTGACAGAGTTCTGCTCAGCAGTCAGCCATGGGCACACACACTGAGAGTCCCCGGGGCGGCCACTTATCTTTATACTCGGAGTTACATATATAATATTTATCATTTTTCTCCAATACCCTCTACCCTTATTAACCAGTGCACTTTTGGTAAGGACCAATCCCAAAGTGCCAACATCACCACAGAAGATGGAGGCCAAGAAGAAGAAGAAGAAGGAGAAGGACACGCCCCAATTCTTCCATCTTACTTCTTTAGACCCCCCTGTACAGAAATCTTAAACCCTGTATCTCACACTCCAATTAACTTATCCCTTCACCATTCACCCCGGTGAAATCCTCCTATCCTCATACTGATGTCGTCTCCCGTGTGGGATTAAAGTCTAACCACCAGACATTTCTGGCAACATTCCAGGACTCCCAAGCCCCCCAGGGGTGGTCTTGGTCACCCTGCACCCCAGTCCTGAGAGGCTGAGATCCCACAACTCCCTGGTTTATCCAGATCTTAGACAACACTTTTTTTTTGTCCACCTGAACTGAGAAATGAAAATATATCTCCAGTTTCCCATCCTGGCAACCCAGAGCAATAGATTATTAAAGCAGGATTTTCCCTTTTATGCAACCCCTGCCTTCCTGCGCTCCATGTATAATCTACGTGGAAATGTTCTGCAGTCAAATGCCATGCTGAGAGCAGTCCTGAACAATGCAGCATCCTCACCTCACAAGGAGAACACTTCCAAGCCTTACCAGCTGTCTCCTCCCACCCACATCTTGTCCCCCAGTGCTGGGAGCAGCTGCCAGGGCTGGCTGAGAGCTGTCCCTGGCAGGCAGCAGAGTCCCTGCCCCAGCACAGCACCCTGGGCTGCAGGATCCTGCTCTGCAGGACAGCCCTGGGCACCCCTGGCTGCTCTGCACAAGAGACAATCAGAGAATGTACTCACAGAGTCTGTAGGCATTGGGATGTTCCAGCTTCAGGAGATCACTCCAGGAGCTGCAGCTGCATTGTCCTGCAGCCCGAGGTTCCTGTGCCAAGGGCGGGCAGTGATTCTGCCCCAGGCACTTCTCAGCACCTTCCCAGCCCTGACTGATTGAAGCTCTTTGCGCCTCTGTGCTGTGCCTGGGGTGGCTGCAGGCAGTGCCCCAGCCCTGCTGGGCTGGCAGAAGAGCTGCTCATCAAGAGAAATGTGCTTTTGAAGCTCTTCTTGGTTACCAGGAGCTACCTCTGTGCCAGGAGCCCAGCCCAGCTCAGCAGCACAGACACAGCACAGGGACTTTAATGAGCCTCTGGGGCTTTGTGCTCAGGCCCTGAACATCAGTCCCTGAGAGGCAGCTGAAGAAACCTCTCCAGAACTCCAAGTCAGAATCACACTCCAAAGTTTCTTGGACTTTTAATGGGTCCCACCGAGGTTCATGACTGAGAAAGTGTCCCCAGGCCCCAGGCAGAGCAGAGAACTGGAGGCAGTGAGGACAGGTGAGGACAAAGAGAAGCCAAGTCTTGGTGCCCTGGGGCACAGCAGGGTCTGTGCCACCCAGGGCTGGGAGGAGACACCTTGTCCTGAGGCCGTCGGGCCTCCTGGCACAGCCCCAGCCAGGCTGGGCACTGTCAGCCCCTTGTTCTGCCTTCAGCATCCCCCCCTAGCCCACATCCCAGTGGCCTCAAGGATCTGCTGGAAGGAGTCCCTGGGGAGCCTTGCTCAGCAATGGCCCTGGGGGCTCTTTAATGCTCACAGAGTTTTTCAAAGGACTTTGGGTTTGGATTTTACCTTGGAGTCTCTGAGAGGTTTGTGAAATCATCGCCTCCAATTATCTGCTGTAATGAGTCTCTGGAGAGGCTCTGTCAGTAACACTCAGTGGGGCTCATTAATGCTTCAAGTTACTTCAGTTATTTTAAGGTACTTGGTGTTTCCCTTTTGATACAGACTCTGTGAGAAGTTTGTGCAATCATGGCCCCAATTATCTGCTTTAACGAGTCCCTGGAGAGCTTTGTACTGACACTCAGTGGTGCCTATTAATACTTTGAAGTACTCAAGGATTTTTAAAGTACTTTGGATTTTCCTTTCCACACTGAATCTCTTAGAAGTTTTTGTGCCATCCTGGCCTCCAGTTCTGTCCTCCAAGGAGTCCATGAGGAGCCAGTGTAGGGGATGGACCTCAGTGGGACCCATCCATGCTTTGAGACACTTTGGGGTTTTCTTCTAACTTTGACTCCTGGAAAGGTTTGTGTAATCTCCTCTCAGGCCCTGAGATTCCAGGGCTCAGCTCCAAATGCACCGTGTGGCTCATTAGGATCAAACAAGTCCTGACAAACCATGGTTCTGCCTTGATTTCCCTCTGCTCTAGTGCAGTTCATCAGAAATATTTCAGTAGTGGTTTTCATTCACCAATTTGAGATTTCTTGGAGAATGCAGCAATTATTGTAGTGGGTTCAGTATTGGGTAATTACCAGTGCACTCAGTAGAATACACTTACTCATTTCCTCTTGTGTGATAAGGTTAGGAGAACAGCAAAGCAGGCTCAAAACTTTAAGAGGGCATGAGGAAAAGTTCATCAATAGCAACTAAAAGAAAGAGTAAGAAGAACAAAACTTTCAGAACACTTCTCCTCTCCCTGCAACCTTTTCTTTCTTACTGACAATATAGAGAGACAAACCTAGAATTTTCAGTCAGTTTACCCCAACTGGAATAGTCTTTCTTGAGCTCACTTAGGGAGAGAAGTCTCTCTTTCATGCTATGGAGACTTCTCCAGAAGAAACACTTCTCTTGTGGCTCTCAATTTCCATGAATAGCAACTGCCCAGAAAAATCTGCAATTGTGACATCCCTCCCAGTTTTTCAAAGCTCTTTTACAGATGTGTTTATGGGCCATGTCAACCTATGGGGCATTAGTTTAAAGATGAGCTGTTTAAGAGCAAAGGTTTTCCTCATCTATTTCTGAAATCATCTTCATCTCTGAGAACAGAGATCTTTTTCTTCTCCCTGTGAAGGCACAGGATCTCATCACTCTTCCCTTTTTCAATGTTCTAACTTCTCACGGGATCACAGCTACTTCAACATTTGCTTACTTTAGCATGGAGGCCTTTGCTGAACAAGTCAAGTCTCCATAATTTTCAATGCGATACAGGGAAAAACAGAGTCTGGTGTATCAGTTACATCCTTCTCCATAGCTTTACAAGAGGATTTCAGCCCCAAGATCAGGACATCTCCTCATCCCTCCCATCTGGGACTCGACTTCCTCTTCATGACCTTGGTGTCTTCCTGTTGCTCCTGTATGTACTTGCACTTTGTTCTTTTCTCTCACTCGAGGGAGGATGGAAGCACTGAAAGAGGTAATATCTCACCCGGGGCCTGCAGATGGTTCCGAGACCCCGGCCGGGCTCGGTGCTTGCAGCCAGACCTGCTCCCTGTTCCCTTGGTTCCATAGGGCCCCATAGTGTCCCAATGGTCCCTTGCTTCCATGAGGACCTGAGGTGTCATAATGCCCCTTTGGTGACACAAGGCCCTGAAGGGTCACAATGGTCTTCATGGTTCCATCAGGCCCCACAGAGTCATAATGGTCTCTGTGCTCCATGCCTGCTGTGTCACCATGGCCCCTTGGTTTCATGGGCTCCAGTGGTGCCACAATGATCCCCTTGGTTCCATGAGGTTCCCAAAGTGTCCCAGGGATCTTAATGGGAAGGAAAGAACCCAGCCCCAGTGTTGCAGGGGCAGTCACCAGAGGCCAAGGCCAGCCAGATTTGATGGTACTGACAGATTTTACCTGGGAGCAACCCTTGGATATACATAATTTTTTAGGTGGAATCCCAATTTCAGACATGGACACCTGGAGGAGAAGGACAGTTCTTTTACATAGGAAGGAAAGCACGGAACACCGGTATTTGAGGGGCAGACGAAAGCTGGTCATCAGAGGCCTAAGTCAGCCAGACCTCTCTGTTCTAGTTGCTTTTGTATGAAAGTAACCCTTGGAAATAGGGAATTTGGGAGGTGGAATCCCAATTTTGACCATTTCTTTGTAGATAAGAACGACAGTTCTTTTTCATAGGAAGGAAAGCACAGAGCCCAAGTGTTTCAAAGGCAGATGAGGAGACAGGTGGCTCCTGTCCTGGCTCCCAAGCCAGCCAGACCTGATTGTCATGGCAGCTTTTGTCATGGAGGAGTCCTTGGATATATGAAATTTCAGAAGAGAAATCTCAATTTTGACCTTGGACTCCTTGACAAGAAGGATGGTTCTTTTCCATAGGAAGGAAAGCATCAAGCCACAGTGTTTCGAGGCAGGTGAGGGACAGCTCCCTAGCGGCAAGGGCAGCTAGACCTCCCTGGCTTTCATTTGGGAGCAATCCTTGGATGTACGGAGTTTTGGAGGTAGAATTCCAGGTTTGGCTATGGGCACCGGGTCAGGATGGATGGTTTTTACCAGTAGGAAAGAAAAATGCCAAGTCTAATTGTTTTGGAAGAAGATGAGAGGTGGCCACCCTTAGGCCAACACAGCCAGACCTCTCTGTCCTGCCACCTTTCATCTAGGGACTCTCCTTGGACATAGGGCATTTTGAAGGTGGAATCTCATATTTGGCTGTGGGTACCTGGACAGGAAGACAAGTCCTTTCCATTAGGAAGGAAATCACAGAGCCCCAGTGTTTCAGAGGCAGATGAGTGCCAGCCCTCAGGAAGCCAAGGTCAGCCACACTTGTCAGTCCTGGCAGCTTTGTCTGGGAGCTATCCTTGGATATAGGGAATTCTGGAGGCAGATGCCAAATTTTGGCCATAAGCGACTGGTCAAGATGGATGTTTTTTCCCATAAGAAAGAAAAGCACATGGTCCCAGTGTTTCAAAGGCAGATGAGAGGTGGCCCTGGGTGGCCAAGGCAGCCAGATCTGTCTGTCCTGGCAGATTTCATCTGAGAACAATCTGTGCATATAAGGAAAATTGGAGAAGGAATCCCAGTTTTGGCCATGGGCCCCTGGAGGAAAAGGACAGTTCTCTCCCATAAGATCGAAAGCCCAGAGCCCCAGTGCTTCAGGGGCAGATGAGAAGCAGCCCTCAACATGCCAAGGTGAGCTGGACCTGTCAGGTGGTCCCCAGGAGGCCCAGCTAGCCAGACCTGTTCCATGTTCCCTTGGTTTAATGGGACCCCACAGTGTCAAAATGGTCTCCTTGGGTCCATGAGGCCCCGGAGTGTCACAGTGTTCCCCTTGCTTCTGCAGTGCCACAATGGCCCCGTGCTTCCATGAGGCCTTGCAATGTCACAATGGCTTCGTGGTTCCACAAAGCCCTGATGTGTCACAATGGCCCGTAGGCTCCATGCGCCCTCGCTGTGTCACAGTGGCTCCTCTGTGACACTCCCGGCTGCACAAGGTCACCATGGACCCTTGGTTCCTTGGGACCCCCGAGTTTCACAATGGTCTCCTTGATTCCATGAGGCAGCACAGTGTCACAATGGCCCCTTGGTTCCAGTGGGTCCCAAAGTGTCATAATGGTCTCCATGGTTCCACGAGGCCCCATAATGTCACAATGGACTTTTGGTTCCATGAGCTTTCCTACTGCCAACAACAGTCTCCTTGGTTCCACAGTGTCACAATGGACCTTTGGTTCCATGAGGCTCAGTAGCGTAACATGGATGCCTTGATTCCATAAGGTTGTGCAGTGTCACAGTGATCTCCTTGATTCTGCAGCCCTGCTGTGGCTGCTGTGTAACAATGGACCTGTGGTACCATGAGGGTCCATAGTGTCACCATGGTCCCTTTGGTTCCACAAGGCCTTGCTGTGCCACAATGGACCCTAGGTTCCCCGCAGCGTCTGGGCAGCCACAGACCCTCACAGACCCTTATGTCTCCTAAGCGTCCCTCACAGCCCCTCATGGCCCCCATGGCCCCTCACAGCCTCAGGCCTGGGGCTCCTCCCAAAGGAGAAGGGGGCGGGCCCTGCTTGTTCTCCTTTTATTTCTGTCCCTTCCCAGCCATGAGTAAAGACGGCCTGAAATGGAGCCTTTCCCCAGCGTTTCCCTCGGGGTTAACTGCGGGCTGAAGCTCTGTGCTGGTGCTGGCCCCAGCGCCACCATCCCTGCAGCCGCCAGGCCTTTGCTGTCCCCCCGTGTCCGTTCCCTGTCCCCGAGTCCCGCCCGGCTCTTGCAGCAGTAGCAGCCGCAGCGCAGGGGGCGCCGGCCCGGCCCAGCCGGGGCTCCTGGCCAGGAGCAGCAGCAGCGCCGGCCCCTTCCCGCCTGCTCCTGCCTCGGCTCCCAAGGGCTTTTAACAGCTCAATTCTGGAGCAGGGCAGCCAGCACCCACACACAGCCCTGACTGCTCAGGGCCCGCCTGTGCTGCCCTGAGCCAGCCCTCAGAGGAAGAAAGGATCGGCCTCCAGCGCTGTTTACAGCACTGTTTTACTCACCCTGAGCTGACAGTAGGAGGCTGCTGGTGCCTTTGCCTTGGGAATTGCAGATTATGGCAGCTCTTGGCCCTCTTCTGCTTGCCACCTGAATTTTATCTATAAAAATGCAAGTGCCTCTTTCAGTTGGTTATACCCACTGTGCTTTCATGACACTGAAGTCAGTATTTTTGTCTCGGACATAAAGATCAGCAGATACTGGAATGCCCTCCAGCCTCTGAGCACTAAGGTGAGGGGAATTAAAGCCACACAGAGCACGTTTGCAGTGCTCAAACACAGCCCTGTTGCTGAAGCTCTTGAAATAGAATATACTGACAGAGGCCACCACAGAAATTGCCTCCATAGTGGGGAATTAAATTAAAAAATCCACCAGGAGAAGCAGAAACCAGAACTTCTCGACTCGCTTCATTGCCCCTTCCCAGCAGCAGGAAACGCAGATGCCCAGAGGTGTTTTGCACTGCTGCTGCCCCCAGTTTGAGCCCAGGCTCTGCCCAGTCCCAGCGGGAACCTGAGCCCAGCCCAGGGAGCTCAGCACACGCGGGGCCAGGCCCAGAGCCCGGGCACGGCCGCCCATTGCGGGGCAGCGGCGCAGACGGAATGTCCTGTGGCCCAAACCTCCTGCTCCTGCCACACAGCGCCAGCGCTCTCCCCCTCCTCCTCCTCTCCCAGCACGGCACAAATTCCAGCTTGGAGGAGGCTTCCCCAGAGAGGGCTCCATCTCCTGTTCCAGCCTGAGTGTCCCTGCAGAGGAACAGGGCGTCTTTCAGGCACTTTCACAAGCTCAGGCTTCTCCCTTCATGGCAAATCTGGGATGCAAATGGCCTTGCTAAGAAAGACAAAAGCCAAAATGGATTAGTAGTTATTAGAAAAAAATCACCCCTCTTCCAGGCAAGGTTCACCAAGTCATTCTCTGCATTTCTCCTTTTCAGATTCTTTTAGTCAGTTACTCTGGGAGGTCCAGCTTGTTCTGGTGCTTCTCATGAACTGATTTTGCTCTTGATTTATGCACCAAGGCACCAGATGTGGAATCGTCCCCACTGAACTCAGAAACAAGCTCCCTCTGTCAGACCATTTTCACATTCCAGATCATTATCAAGGTGTCCACTGACAGGTTGGAATGATTATCACACAACTCTCCACTTGTGGCTGCAGGTTCTGGAAATTCTTTCTCTGCATTCAGCCAGGCTTGTATTACCTAACAATTCCTGGTACCATCTCCTGTTTCCTTAGCCTGGAACAGTAACAATATAAAACCTTACCCACGGCACAACTGCCCGATCTACCAGGAAAAGAAAGGACAAGTTTTCAAGTCCTCAAAACCTTTGTCCTGCTTTGCTGCAAGAGTCCTGCTGCATGCACAGTGTGGAAAGCCAAGAGAAGCTGCACGTGGTGGCACATCTTGTGACAGGAGTTCGACCTCATTCTCCAGGAAAGGTTTTTGAAAAGAGCAGACAGGATTACAGAGAAGATTCCTGGAAAACTGAAACAGCTTTCCAGAACTGAAATGAAAATGGTAAGGAATCATCTGAAATATTTTCCTCAATTTATTTCTATGCTCCCCTTTTCCATCTTACACTATTTCTCCATGCCATTAATTCAAAATGCATCCCACCTCTACGATCGATGACTTGGCGAGTTTTAGGCACTCTAAAATACCATGAGCTGCACACAGTTTGCCTTCCCCTGTTTTTGCTGGAAAGCAGCAGTGGAGCCATCAGTGCAGTGCTTGGGTCAGGCACGACTCCTGCAGGCAGGGAATGTGCCCCGGCAGTGTGTGACCCTCAGCAGGGACAATGCTCAGCAGGGACAATGCTCAGCAGTGCTGCAGGCAGGGAATGTGCCCCGGCAGTGTGTGACCCTCAGCAGGGACAATGCTCAGCAGTGCTGCAGGCAGGGAATGTGCCCCGGCAGTGTGTGACCCTCAGCAGGGACAATGCTCAGCAATGCTGCAGGCAGGGAATGTGCCCCGGCAGTGTGTGACCCTCAGCAGGGACAATGCTCAGCAATGCTGCAGGCAGGGAATGTGCCCAGCAGTGTGTGACCCTCAGCAGGGACAATGCTCAGCAATGCTGCAGGCAGGGAATGTGCCCGGCAGTGTGCCAGAAGCCGGCAGCGCTGGGTGCAGGGAGCCCAGGGAGGGCACAGAAACGCTGGGTGAGAAATGCTGGGGCACAGCAAGATGGGCGAGTGCAGCCGGCCAGGGCAGAGGAGCAGCACGCACAGGGGGGACAGCCTGCAGGACAGATGGCCAAGGGGAGAAAACAACAAACTTCTCAGGAGGGTGGAGAACAAACGTTTAGTTGCAAACTTCAGACAATGAGGTATTTGGGAAATCTGAAAAAGCATTGAATTACAGTAAAGCACTTGACAAAGCACTGACTGAGCAAACTCTAACCTGTCCAACTTCAAGTTATGCAGATTTTGAGAAGATGAAGTCAGGACAAGAGAGAGAGGGAGAGAGATATCCACAGTCAGTCTTGGATCTCAGCTGCTGCGAGCTCCGGGGCCATGGGACGTGTCAGTGTCACACCCGTGTCACAGCCAGACCTGCTCTGGTCCCTCTCTCAGGTGGGGTTTTCGGGGTGCCAGGGGCTTGGCAGCCACTTTGGGGCTGCACCAGAGGCTGCAGTGGCTGGGGTGGGGCAGTGACCACCCCACCTATGCACAACTCTCCCTGCCCCCAAACACACACTGGAGATGTCTGGGGCTGTTCATCATTTCTCTGCTCTCCAGCACCGAGGCAACTGGACTCTGGCTACAGCTCTGAGCTCGTGCCCAAGGCAACCTCCCCTGGCAATGGGGCTCCATGGAGCTGCTCTCAGGAAAACCCCCGAAAGCTGGGGAGTGCCCCAAAACTGCCTCAGAAACATGAGAGACCTCAAAATGTTTTCAGGAATGTGGATTATTCAAAAACTCAGTAATGGGCTCTCCCTCCCTTCATCATCCCCAAACTCTGGCTGTCTGATTCCAGACCCCAGCCCACCTCCCCAATCCCAACCTCAACCCATCCCACCCCTCCTGGACATCAACGCCCCCTTCCCAAGCCATACTTCCACCATTTCCCACCTCTCAAACCCCATCCAACCCATCCTGCCCCACCCAACGCCCATCTTACCCCTCCTGATTTGAAGCCCACTTCACCCAATCCCGTTCCAACCCTATTCTACTCTGAGGGGCTCAGTAACTGAGTAATTTTGGGGTGGGATTGCAGAGGTTTCTGTGGCATTGAGCGGTTTTGAGCTGACAAATATATCCCTCTCGTCTTTTGCCAAGAAATAAAGACAATCAAACCAAATAACCCCCAACCCCTCCCCATATCCTCCCAGATATCTCCTGCAATCCAAGATTCCCCCAAAACACAAGTAAAATGTGGGGCTTTAGATGCCACTGATGAATTTGTTGATTTTTAGCCCAATTTTCTCTGTTTTAAAGGGAGAGAGATAAATCAAAAGATAAAGAGAGGCAAAATAAAAGGAACACCAGCCATTTCCCACTGTGTATCAAAGGAAATGTGAGTCACCAGGGCTCTGACCAATGTGACCCCATGTGAGTTCTCTGATGGGGATGAAGCTGGAGCAGTGCATGAAGCTCCTCCTGCAGTTGGGGCACTCACAGGGCTGCCCTTACCGGTGCGTCCCTTGGTGTTGGGTAAAGAACGAGCGGTCTGAGAAACTCTTCCCACACTGGGGACACTCGTAGGGCCTCTCTCCAGTGTCGATGCGCCGGTGGGTGACGAGGGTGGAGTTTTGCCTGAAGCCCATCCCGCAGTCAGGGCAGCAGAAGGGCCTCTCCTCGGTGTGAATTCGTTTAGTTACAAGGAGATGGGAGCTGGTCTGAAACCTCTTCTGACACTGGGGACACTCGTAGGGCCTCTCCCCGGTGTGGAACCTCTGGTGGACAACCAGGTCAGACGTGTGGCTGAAGCTCATCCCACATTCCAAGCACTCGAAGGGCCGTTCCCCAGTGTGGATCCTCTGGTGGCAGATCAGGTTGAATCTCTTCCTGAAGCTCTTCCCACACTCCAAGCACTCATAGGGCCTCTCACTGTCATGAAGCTGCTCATGGACCACCAGCTCTAAGCTCTGGCTGGATCTCCAGCTGCCTTCCTGTCTCAGGGTGGGTCTTTCCTCCTCAGAGCACCCCGGGCTTGATTTGGAGCCCCTACTCCTGAGGGATCTCCTGGGCTTTTCCTCCCTGTTGGATTCCTGCACCGTGAAGCTGCGCAAGATGGCATCTTCCACCATGTTCTGCTGTGGGGATTTGTCTTCCATGGTCTCCATCCTCAGCTCCTTCTCTGGGGGAGGAAGGACAAGGAGAGGATGGGATTTGCCTCTGCGCCAGAGGGAAGGGGAAGGAGATCCCCCCAGTGCATCCCCGGCAGGACAGCGTTGGCACCAGGGTTGTCCTGCAGCCAGGGGCCGTGCTGGGCTGGCAGATGGAGCTGGAGAGAGGGGGAAAGGGGCACTGACTTCCTCCTCACCTGCCGGGGTATCCCAGGGCTCCTTCCTCTTCCTCGCAGCCTTCTCCTCCTCCATCTGGCCAAGGTTTGGGAATGGGAAATCCTGGTTAGGGGGAAAAACAAGGTGTGAAGGCCTTGGATTGGGGATTCCTCCTGCCCAAGTCCATCTCCAGAAGTCACCTGATGTCCATAAAAACCTCCAAAAATCAAGAGTGAATAAAAAAAAGCCACCAGGAGTTTCCCATTTCCAGTCTCATCCCTTTGGGGTTCTGGTGGTCCCCCATCTCAGGGCTGCTGGGGATTCCATGGGTCCTGGACATCCCCCCTCTCCAGGGTCCTGCTTAGGGATGCTGGGGGCATTTCGGGTCCCCCTCTCCAGCCTCCCTGCAATCCAGCCACTTGGGGCTCCCCCCTCTCCCCACCGCCCCGTCCTGGTTTAGGGCAAATTTGGGAGAAAGTCTCCAAAAGATTTTCCTCTAGAAAGCAGATTCAAGCGGCCCCTCCTCCAACTGGATCGAGAAAAGATTTCCATGGAGAAAAGGGGAAAAACCTGTTTATTTTACAGGCAAAGCATTCACCAGCACAAAAAAATGAGCAATATTAAACAATAAAACCTCTTGCTGCTGCAAAAGGGATGACAAACTCAGAAAGTCCCTCCGTGGGCTGCAGCTCAGCTCACTCCATCTCTTATCAGACCCTCCACTGCTGGAAATGCCACAGCCCAGGCTTGGCCAGATGGGCCACAGGTGGGGCTGCCGGTGCTCTCTGGGTGTTCAGTCCAGAGCAGGTTTAAACAGCTCCAAAGAAAAAGAAAAACCACAGTCCAGGGAACTTCTCTGCCTCAGAGATCTAAAAACTAACTAAAAGCAAAGGAGAGCTCTGTCCTGCTGTCTGTCCATCCAGGAGCCGGAATGTGAAGGAATGAGTGCAGTTTCTGAAAACAAACTGCTGCTTCTTCCTCCTCCCCTTCGCTCTCAGAACCAGCCTTAAAGGCACAGAACTCATTTCTGGGCTAAACAGACCGAGGAGGGTACGAGCATCATGAAGTCACCCCAGGACACCCCTGTCAGGGTCAGGGGGTCCCGTCCCCGCCTCATCTCCGGGCTGCCGGGGGTCCCTCAGCTCCGGTATCGCCCCTTCCCCTCTCCCCGCCCCGGGGGTCCCCCGTTCCACAGCCCCGGCTCTCACGGGGATCCCCAAAACCAATGTCCCGCCCCGTCGGTACCGGGCCATCCCCACGTGGACCCCCCGGGACCCTCCCGAGGGGCGATCGCGGCTCCTCTCCCCCCGAAAAAGCTCCTCTTGGGGAGCCCGGAGATATCCGGGGCTCGACTCCGGGATCTGCCGGCTCCGAACACTCTCCAGAAAAATCCTCCCGGAGACCCCTGGCTGGAGCCGGGGCGAGCTCGGCCTCCGCCCTCACCTGCGGCTCGGGGCTGGGGGCGATGCTCCCGGGGCAAGGGGCGCTGCAGGCTCGGCGTGCGGGCGCTGCGAGCGCCGGGATTCTCCCGCTCCCGCTCCTGCTCCTCCTGTCCCTCCTCTTCCTCCCGCATTTCCTCGGCTGCCAGCCCGGACCCCCCTTTCCCACCGCTCTGCCCCGCGGCCCCGCAGCACCGGCTGCTGGGTGGGGGAGCCCCCGATCGGCCCCAGGGCTGGGCAGGGGGCTCGGGGACCCCCCCGGGGCGGATCCGTCCCCCCGGCCCGAGCCCCAAATTCCGCTCCGGGGCCGCCGGGCTCTGCGCGTCCGCCTGGCAACCGGCGAGTCATCGGCGAAAAAAGCTCTGATTGGCTGGAATTGTTGAGCGCGTCCTCTGATTGGCTGGAATTGTGAAAGGCGCTGCGCCCTCCGGGTGTCCCCGGGAGCTGCGCAGTCCGGGCCGGAGCCTTTTATATTTCTTTCTGTTTCTGAGACCATTTTCCTACTTCTATCTCCCCCTCTGAGGCTCTTTCCTATTTCTTTCTGTCTCTGAGGCCATTTTCCTATTTCTTTCACTCCCTCTCTCCTCCCCATTTCTTTTTCAGTTCAATCCATGTTCAATCAAATCCACAGGTTGTGCTCCCACGCTCTCATTCGCACCTTCACTGGGGCAGAGACATCTCTCCCTCGCAAAATCGTAACCCATGGGCAGGATCCCTTCCCACCCCAATCGTTCAGGATTCTGTCAGTGACCCGCTTCCATTTCCTCCCTCCGTCTGGTTCCAGACAGAAATGTGCTGGAAAATGTCCGGCAAAGCCATCTTTGTTGTGTGCTCTGGAGCCCACAGGGCTGCTGGACCTTGTCCCCTGGCCCTGCACAGCTCCTTGGGAGGCACGGCAGGAGCAGCAGCCTGGGAGCCTCAGGAATGCCCCTCTGGCATCCATGGCACACACTCCCAGGGGCTGGAATTCCAGTTCCCAGCCAGGAAAAGAGGTTTCTGCCCTGAAAGGAAAAGCTTTTAAGAAGGTGCCAAAAGCCAAGTGGAGCAAGATCTTAGAGTGACATTTCACTGCCCACTTGAATAACTTCACCCATGGTTGTTGTAGCTCCTCTACTGGGAATTAAATCAGGGCAGGGTCTTTGGTGGGAGCTGCCCTGGGTCAAGGGAGACACTGAGAGAGAAGCAGAGCAGGCAGAGAAAGGCCGGAGAGAAAGGAGGACACAAACACAATCAGCTGAGAAGGCGGCATTCTAAAAACAGAACTGCAACTGACTGAAAATGAATGGGACAGAAATCAATAATTCTGAAAGTTTTATTTAATATCAAAATACATCCCACACACCCAGCCCCACACAATCCTGATCCCACACCCTCAAATTTGGATCCCACTTCTCCTCATCTCCTTCCAATCCCATCTCATTGTCGAGGCTGTGGAACTGAGTAATTTTGGCACGGGACTGGGTTTTTCTGAGATGCGAACAAGGCAATTTGAGGTTGGGTTGAGCCTTTTGGGGTAAGATTGTGGTGTTTATGGTGGGACTGAGTCATTTTGAGGTGTCAGATCAATCTGTCTTTACTTTCAGAGTGCAAAGATATGGAGAACACTTCCTGAAATCCCTAAAGAACCCATAAATCTTTGAGAATATGTCCCAAAACCATGAATTCCTGGTCAAGTACCTGTTAATTGATGAAACTTTAGACATCTTTTAGCAATTTCTTACCTTTTAGTTCTATTTCAGGTGTTTTTAAGTGATAATGACAAATCAAGAGGAAATTGGGACCAAACTAAAAGGATAGCCAGCCAGGTGTCCTCCCAATGCAGATCACTGGGAATGTGGGTCACCAGGGCTCTGACCAACGTGGATCCTCCCATTGGGATGAAGCTAGGGCAGTGCATGAAGCTCTTCCTGCAATAGGGGCATTTACAGGGCTTCGCTTACCAGTGCCTCCATTGGTGTCTGGTCAAGTGAGAGCTCTGAGTGAAGCTCTTCCCACACTGGGGACACTTGTAGGGCCTATCCTCAGTGTGGATGCCTGAGGGTGGGTGATGAGAGTGGAGTTGTGTTTGAAGCCCTTCCCACAGTCAGGGCAGCAGAAGGGCCTCTCATCTGAGTGAATCTGCTAGTGCAGGAGGAGAGTGGAGCTGGTCTGAAACCTCTTCTGACACTGGGGACACTTGTAGGGCCTTTCCCGAGTGTGGATGCGTTTGTGGGTCACAAGGGTGGAGCTGCAGCTGAAGCCCTTCCCACACTCCCCACACTCATAGGCCCATTCCCCGGTGTGGATCATCTGGTGGCTGATCAGGGTGCTGCTCTGCCTGAAGCTCTTCCAACACTCCAAGCACTTGTAGGGCTTCTCCCCATCATGAAGCTGCTCATGGACCACCAGTTCTGAGCTCTGGCTGAAGCTCTGTTCACCTTCCTGGCCCAGGGTGGGTCTTTCCTCCTCAGAGCATCCTGGGCTGGGTTTGCAGCCCCTCCTCCTGTGGGACATCCAGGGCTTTTCTTCCCCATTGCCATGGAGCCACTCAAAACAGCCTCTTCCACTAGGTTCTGCCCTGGGAATTTGTCCTCCCTGGTCTCCATCCTCAGCTCCTTCCCTGGGGGAGGAAGGACAAGGGGAGGATGGGATTTGCCTCCTTGCCAGAAGGAAGGGAAAGGAGATCCTCCCAGTGCATCCCCAGCAGGATGGAGATGGCAGAGGGGTTGTCCTGCAGCTGGGGGCCATGCTGGGCTGGGAGATGGAGCAGCAGAGAGGGAGAAAGGGACACTGACTTCCTCCTCACCTGCCTGGGTGTCCCTGGGCATCTTCCACTTCCTCAAAACCTCCCTCTCCTCCATGCGGCCAAGACTTGGGAATGGGAAGTCCTGGTTAGGGGGAAAACAAGGAATTAGCACATTGAGTTTGAAGGCCCCTTTGTGCAAGTCCATCTCTAGAAATCAGCAGCCACCTGGTGACCATAAAAACCTCCCAAACACCAAGATTCAGCCCTGAAAATGCCTCCCAGGAGTTCCCTATCTCTGGTCTCTCCTGTTTGGGGATTCCCCCCTGTCCCAGCTGCTGGGGGTCATGCTTGTATTGGGGGTCCTCTGTTTACCCGGTCCCCGCCCTCCCCAGCTGCTGGGAGTCCCAGCAATCAAAAAAGATTCCCCCTTTTCCATCTCCCCACTTAGGGATGCTGGGGATTTTGGGCTCCCAGGCTCCCTTCTCCCCTCATTCTCTGCTCTGGCCTGCAGCGGCTCCAAGGAGTCCCCCCTGCCCCTCTCCAGGCTCTTGAGGCTCCCACCCATGGCGGCGCTCCCCCCTCTCTGGGCTCCCCCCTTTGGGCTCCTGGGGGACACAGGGCTCTGCTCCTCCAGGCTGCCTCTGCCGGCAGCCGCCACCGCCATCCCCGATGTCCCCCCAAGGGGCCTTTTCCACTCAGCCTTGGACTGCTTCATTCTCCAAACATCCCCCCAAAAAAACCTAATTGAGGGACCTTCCAGGATATCTGGGCTGAGCTCTCCTGTCCAGGGCACCCGTGGGATGGGGGGTGATGATCCAATGGGTGGGGGCTCTGAATTCAGGGAGTGCTCCACCTCATGGTTCCTTCTCCTTTCCCTGATCCTCCTTTGTCTCTCCTCTTCCTCCCACTCCTCCTCTTCCATCCCTCCTCCTCCTCCCCCAGCAGCAGCCACACCCTCGGTGCCCCGTTCCTGCAGCCCTCACAGCCGGCGGCAGGAGCGGGGATGGAGCCAGGACAGGTCGGGATGGGCAGCGCGGGGCTCTTGGCTGCTCCCAGCCGCTGCGGGCGGAGGGAACCCAGCCCGGGCCAAAGGAGAGGCAAAGTGGGCAAACTGGGGGCTGCACATCCAAACTGGGCCTTGCTGGGAACCCGGCCTGGCCACTGCCAGCCCTTGGGGCTCCTCTCGGCACATCCGCCAGGGGGGAACGCACACAGGGCAGGGGGATCCCTGCAGTGGCAGCACTGGGAGGGGCTGGTTTGTACTGGGATCATACTGGGATCATTCTGGGATGGAGTCGGGGCCTGCAGGGGCAATTGAGACCATGTTGGGGGCAAATGGGATATACTGGAAGCCACTGGAATCATTCTGAGGGTGACGAGGAGCAGCTGGAAGCAACTGGAATCATGCTGGGAGCAACTGGGATGAACTGGGAGTCACTGGGTGCATTCTGGGGGTGATTGGAAGCAACTGGGCTTGTACTGGGATGAACTGTGATCATGCTGGAAGTGACTGGGATTACAGTGGCAGTGAGTGTGGCTACACTGAGGTTGACTGGGAGTGGTTGTGAGCAAATGGGATCAAGAGGGAAGAACCTGGGAGTGACTGGCAGCTGAGCCCATGCTGGAGTCTGTTCCAGATTGCAAGGCAGGATGTATTCTTACCATCTGTATGGCAGTTGTCTTTTGCCAATGGGCAGTTTTCCTTATCTCTCTCTGAGTGTTCACAATCACTCCTCGCTCAGGAAGGGACATCTGCTGATAACAGGCTATTGAATGTCACTGCATGACTGATAAGAACTACAGCATCCCATTGTGAGATGCTCTGCCCTGAGGGGCCAAGCATTGCTACCCAGATATAATCTGGAGATTCTGGAAAACCAGAACGGCTTTCTCCATGGGACTCCCCAGAGGAAAAGCAGCTGTCTCTTCTTCCACTGAATCTTCAGAGAAAGATTACATCCTTTTCTACAGGACCTCCTTGCTCCAACAGAACCACACCTGCCACTCCTGGAGGACTGCAGCCACATTTCCAATTCGACTGCTACCAACACCCTGACCCACAGGGTGTCAGGTTGAGTTGTGACTCTGTCAATGTTGCTCTAGCGTACTGCATTGTTTATTCATTTAATTTTCTTCCCTAATAAAGCACTGTTATTTCCTGCTCCCATATCTGTGCCTAAGAGCCCCCTTAATTTCAAAATTATAACAATTTGGAAGGGGTGGGGTTTACATTTTCCATTTCAGTGGTGGCTCCTGCCTTCATTAGCTGACACCTGTCTTTTCAGACATTAACAAGGGGAAAGTTTCAAAGCCTCAGTTATAAAGCAAACAAAGTTTGGAGGAAAAAAAAAAATAGGAATTGGGGATGTTCTATTAGTTCCAGAAGCAGAGTGAAATTTATTAGGACAGGATTTACAGGTGCATTTTGACATTCTCTTGAGTGCTCCCAGAGAAAGGGAAAATGGTAGTTAGGCTTCTCCAATTAAGGGAAAAAAATGAGGAGAAAATTCAAGAGATGGTTTGGGCAAAACCAAAAAACTGAGGTAAATTGAACATGAAAGCTATAGTAATAAAAATAGTTAATGAAAACCATCCAGTTTGGGTACGATACATCCACTCTCCCTGGAGGGGAGATGAGGACTAAGGCCACTGATCAAGGACCTACTTGAGGACAGGACCTTAGAACCATTAATGTCCCCCCATAATGCACCCATATTACCAGTAAAGAAGTCAGATGGGATTTACAGGCATGTCCAAGATTTGAGAGAAGTGAACAAAAGAGCTGTGATTTAGTACCCAGTAGTGCCTAATCCCTAAACACCACTAAGTAACATCCCAGTGGTTTAGCGTGATAGACCTAAAAGATGCTTTTTGGGCATACCCACTGGCAGAGGGAAGTGGGATATATTTGCTTTTGAATGGGAGGACCCCGATTCTGGGAGGAAGCAACAGCTTCGCTGGACTAGGTTACCCCAAGGGTTTTCTGAATCCCCAAACCTCTTTGGTCAAGCGCCAGGAGAAGTAGTACAACTTTTCTCCATCAAACCTGAGATTAACCTCGTCCGATATGTAAATTATTTGCTTTTCTCAGGACAGGAAGAAAAAGAAGTTTGAGAATCCACCATAGTGTTGTTAAATTTTCTGGGGGACCAAGGACTTTGGGTATCAAAAGGGAAACTCCAATTTGTACAGCGGGAAGTAAAATTCCTAGTACATGTGACAAGGGAGCTGGCAGCTGAACCCTGAAAGAATTACAGGGATAGTCTCACTCCCACGGCCAAAAACTAAGAGGGAAGTCAGAAGATTTTTAGGCCTGTTGGGATATTGTAGGCTGTGGATTGAAGGATACACACAGGCCATCAAATTTTTGTATGAAAAGTTAGTTGAAGAAGAGATTAGGTGGGGAAAAGACAACGAACAAAAGTTTGAAGCTTTTAAAGCAATAGTTAGTCAGTGCACCAGCACTGAGTCTTCCTGCCTTAGACAAACCCTTCTATCTGTAGATATAGAAAAAGGAGTACCACATGGAGTATTAGCCCAGGACTGGGGAGGATCCAGGAAACCAGTGGCCTATTTAGCAAAACTGCTAGACCGTGTCAGCTGGGGGTGGCCAACCTGCATTCAGGCTGTGGCAGTGACTGCCCTACTCATTGCATAAAGCAAAACATTACCCATTGGGAAAAAACTCAAAGTATACACCTCTCACTCAGTTAGAAGTATCCTAAGCCAAAAGGCTGAGAAATTACTCATTGATTCCTAAGTGCTAAATGACGAAGCTATCTTAATAAATAGTCATTTAGAACTGATCGTGAGTAACCAACTCAACCCTGCCCAGTTTTTGTGTGGAGAACCAAGTGACAACCTAATACATAATTGCCTAGAGGTTATAGACTATCAAACTAAAGCAAGAGAGGACCTAAGAGATCAACCATTCCAAGGAGGGAGATGATTGTACATGGATGGATCTGCATGGGTAATAAAGGGGCACAGGGTATCAGGGTATGCTATAGTACATGAAGGGTTGATAGCCATAGAAAAGAGAAAGTTGCCTTCCAACTGGTCAGCCCAAGCGTGGGAGCTGTATGTCCTAAAACGAGCTCTGGAAATATTAGCACAGAAAAGGGGAACAATAGATACAGACTGAAAATACACTTTTGGCATAGTGCATATCTTTGGAAAATTTTGGGAAGAGAGGGGGCTGTTCAATTCAAAGGGAAAGGGACTGATCAAAGTGTTAGAAACCTTAAAATTACCAGAGGAAGTCGCAGTGGTAAATGTTAAAGGACATAAAAAGGGGCTGACTCAGGAGGCATGAGGGAACAATTTAGCTGATTTAGAAGCTTAAAATGCAACTGAATCAGAGACAGAAAAGCTAATAATAGTATTGGCACCCATGAGAGAAATGCAAAAAATCCCTGTATTCAGTGGGACAGAAGAGGAAGAACTCCTTAAAATAGGAGCCAAGAAAGATAACAAAGGGAAGTGGAGATGAGCAGATGGGAGGCAAATGTTGAATAAGCCCCTTGCCGAGAAAATACTAGAAGGCATACATGGAACAACACATTGGGGTACACAAGTGCTAAGTGATCAATTTCTAAGGGATTGGGGCTTTATAAGAATTTTCAGAATAGCTAAGCAAGTAATTGAACAGTGTATGATATGTCAACAAGTGAATAAGAAAATCATGAGGACAACACCCAGAGGAGGGCGAGAACTAGCCTTAAGGCCCTTTCAAAACATCTAAGTAGACTTTACTGAGCTTCCCCAGGTACAACGGTGGAAGTGTTTGCCAGTGATAGTAGATTATGTGACTCATTGGGTGGTACCCAGTGTGAAAGCCAGTGCCAATGCTGTGAGTGAAACATTTCTGGAATCAATTATTCCCCAATATGGGATGGTAAATAGGAATGATTCAGACCGGGGAACTCATTTCACATCAAAGAAACGAAAATCAAGACCCTTTGGTTGTATTTTGATAAGGTCTTAATAAACCATTTAAATTTTTGAAAGTGAAAATGATTTCTCACATGGGGTTAGGGAATGTGAGGAAAGGTTGTCCACACTGGGTCAGCTGAAAGGTATAACTTGTCTGACCTGGCCACACCTCCTTAGGAGTAGCCCTACATCAATATCAAGCACAGAATGCTGCAATCACCTCTTCTCAAAAGAGAAGAGTAATAAAATACAGTCTTTAAAAAAGGATTACATATTTCTTAGACAAGTACAACTTGTCTGACCTGGCCACACCTCCTTAGGAGTGGCCCTACATCAATATCAAGCACAGAATGCTGCAATCACCACTTCTCAAAAGAGAAGAGTAATAAAATACAGTCTTTAAAAAAGGATTACATATTTCTTAGAAGCTCATTGAAATATTTCTCCATAACTGTAAAAGGAAAACTTCCTGATGAATAGGACAAGACCAGAGGGAAATCAAGGCAGAGCCATGGTTTGTCAGTACTTGCTTGATCCTAATGAGCCCTGTGGTGCATTTGGAGCTGAACCCTTGAACCGCAGGGCCTGAGAAGAGATTGCACAAACCATTCCAGGAGTCAAAGTCAGAAGAAAACCTCAAAGTGTCTCAAAGCATGAATGGGTCCCACTGAGGTCGATCCCAGCACAGGCTCCTCGTGGACTCCTGAAAGAGAGAATCGGAGGCCAGGATTGCAGAAAAAAAACTTCTCAGAGATTCAATGAAGAAAGGAAAATCCAAAGTACCTTAAAATCCTTGAGTACCTCAAAGCATTAATAAGCCCCACTGAGTGTCAGTACAAAGCTCTCAAGGGACTCGTTAAAGCAGATAATTGGGGCCATGAATGCACAAACCTCTCACAGAGTCTGTATCAAAAGGGAAACACCAAGTACCTTAAAATAACTGAAGTACCTTGAAGCATTAATGAGTCCCACTGAATGTTGCTAGTGACAAAGAATCTCAAGGGACTAAGTACAGCAGATAATTGGAGGCCATGATTGCACAAACCTCTCAGAGACTCCAAGGCAAAAGCCAAACCTAAAGTCTTTTGAAAAACCTGCAGTCCCTGCAGGGAGCATTCAGGAGCCCCCAGGGCCATTGCTGAGCAAGGCTCCCCAGGGACTCCTTCCAGCAGATCCTTGAGGCCACTGGGATGTGGGCTAGGGAGGGATGCTGAGGGCAGGACAAGGGGCTGACAGTGCCCAGCCTGGCTGGGGCTGTGCCAGGAGGCCCCAGTGCCTCAGGACAAGGTGTCTCCTCCGAGCCCTTGGTGGCACAGACCCTGCTGCTGTGCCCCAGGGCACCAAGACTTGGCTTCTCTTTGTCCACAGCTGCCATCAGTGCCTGCAGTTCTCTGCTCTGCCTGGGGCCTGGGGACACTTTCTGAATTGTGTCCCTCAGTGAGACCCATTAAAAGTTACAGAAATTTTGGACTTGGAATCTGATTTTGAGCTCTTGAGAAGTTCTTTGAGCACACTCTGAGGCACTGATGAGTGTGATGCAAAGAGCACCAAAGCCCCAGAGGCAGCTCCTGGCAAGGGCAGCGCTGCAGAGAGACAGCTCTGGCCAGGAGCAGCTCCTGCGCACAGCCCAGCAGGGCTGGGGCACTGCCAGGGCACCTCAGGGACACCAGCAGGGCACAGACAGAGCTCACAGGGGCTCAGCACTGGCAGGGGCTGTGGGATGGCCCCGAGGGGGCTCTGTCACAGCAGCACCTCTGGGGCTGTGTCACAGAGGCACAGAGCAGCTGGGATGTCAGCAAGGGGCTGTGTGACAGCACAGAGTGGGCTGTGTGAGGTCACAGATTGGGCTATGACTTCACAGAGTTTGTTGTGTGAGGTCACTGAGCAGCTACAGCATCATCGAAGGGGATTCTGTGACATCACAGAGCAGGCTGTGACATCATGGCATGGCTGTATGACAGCATAGAGCAGGGTGTGATGTGAAAGTGTGCGCTGTGACATTACAGAGTGGAAGTATGACATCACAGAGAGGGTTTTGTGTCATCACTGAAGGGATTGTTACATCACAGAGCTGACTGTGGTGTCATAGAGTAGGGTGTGACACCATAGAGCAAACATTGCCATCAGAGAGAGGGGCTCTGTGACATCAGAGCATGGGTTGTGACATCACTCGGTGACTGAGCAACATCACAGAGCAGGCTGTGATGTCACAGAACAGACTGTGATGTCACAGTGTGACTTTGTCACATTACAAAATCTTCTGCAACATGACACAGCAGCTGCATGACATCACAGGATGACACCTCAGAGTAGGCTCTGTGACATCACAGGGGCAGTGTGACATCACAGGAGCTGTGTGACATCACGGGGGCTGTGTGAGGTCACTGGGAAGGTCACTCTGCCCCGGCTCCCCTCACAGCTCCCCCCAGAGCAGTCCAACCCTGCTCGTGCACAGCGGGGTCCCCTGTCCCCCTGGGTCCCCCCGCCCCCGGCCCCGCAGCCTCCCCCAGAGGATGTTCCACGAGATCGACCCCAGAGCCTGACACAGGGACGGGGGGCCGGGGCCCTGTGGGTGGGACAGGGGGACAGGGACCCACGGCAGCGTCCCCGTGTCCCCCAGGGCCAGGGCTCCTTCACCCTGTTACGAACGAGGGCTTGAGAGCGCTGAAAAAATCCCCAGCAAGGGATCGGCAAAAACCAGATTTAATATTAAGGGACAGTAGCACAAAGTTCCTTGGCAAGAGTCACTCTGCTCCTGACTGAACACTTCAGACACTCCAAGGAAACAAAGCAACAACAAAACCAAAGAAAATCTAGGCAATCAAACCAGAAATGGGTTGAGAACTGTCCCCGTGTTTCTGTGTGATATACAAGGACAGTGAAGGCAAGGATAAAAGGAATATGGCCCAAAAGCTTAGCAGAGCTCAAACTTAACAGGACTTAACTTATACCTTAACCCTAACTGATACCTTCAACTTCACAATTTAGCAAAAGAACACCACTTAACAGTATTTAACCTCACTTAAAACCTATGACTTAGCAATTTAACAGAGTAACGCTTAACAATATTTTACTTAGCTAATAAGTCATATTTAACTTAAAAATTTAGAAAAAGAACAATTCTTAGCAGCATTTAACTTTGTTTAGACCTCGTGATTTAAATTACTTACTGATATCTGGATATCTGACTGACTCAGCTATCCAAGGCAATCAAGCCCCTCACCTGGCACAGGTGATGCCAGCAGGGGGCTATTTACAGATCACAAATGGAACGAGGCTGCTGTGGAACACGCCTCGAGCTGTTTTATTTTTTCAGCAACAGTGTCATTACATGCTTATGACAATGGGAAGATGCCACCAGCTCACATCCCAGGCAGCAGACAAAGAACTTGATGTTACAACTTACTTTATAAATTTCTTGACCAATCACACAAAGCAAAAGCACATTGACAGTAGTTCTATCATATCACCATAAGTACACGTACTTTGGGTTAAAATAATGCTTGCCTATTTCAAATACAATGCCTACTTGGAAGCCTTAAAACACAATGCACAGAGCTCCATTATTAAGCTTCAACCTTCCTAATATCTTGCTAGATAAACCTTTCTTTAGCTTAGAGAGTTATTTAGACAAGCGTTAATACACAGACCATTGTTCTATTTGTCCTTGCTTTGCTACAGTTTAAATAATTTTTCTGCTGACCTATCTCATGGCTGCTGCTTACCTCTAACCACAGTTCTGCTGTCTCAATGGCCTGCCTTTTGCAGCTTTCCCAGAAACCTCTGATTTTGTGGATTCCCACACACAGGTACTCCTGTGTGCACACAGACACCAAGAGTCAGTGCAAGGCACCTGTGGGAAATTCCCCTGAGGGCAGGAAATGTTCCCTGTGGATACTTTGGCATCTCCCCAGTGGGCGAAGTGTTGAGCCTGGAGGAGTGGGGGGATCGGCCCAGGCTCCATCGTTGTTGCGGATCCCCAAGTGCAGCAAACGGGAGAGTTCCCGGCTGGGAGAGGCCCCACTCAGAGGGAGTCGCTGGCCCAGGAGAGCTCCAAGGGCTCCTTTTGGAGCGCTGTTTGTAGGGCCCCAAGAGAGGGGCTTCAGTCCCAGCAAAGGTTCATCCTTGCCGCACTTGGCATCAAATAGCTTTCTTTGGCAGTGTGATAACAGGGATGTTGTGCCACTGAGGGAACAAAAACAGTTCCCAGGGCTGCTCCTAAAGGAACCAGGAGCTGGTTGGGCAGCAGCAGTGCCTGGAGCAGTGTTTGTGATGAGCTGCAGAGGAGCTGAGCCCAGGGGCTGTTGGCCAAGGCCGAGGCCCAAGGAGCATTTCTCAGCTGGCAGAGCAGCCTGAGAAGGGGAGGGGGGAATGCAGAAGCACAGGGCCCATGGAACCAAGGGACCATTGTGACACTGTGGGGTCCTGTGAGACCAAGGGACCATTGTGAAACTGTGGGGCCCTGTGACAACAAGGGGCCATGGTGGCACTGTGGGGCCTCATGGAATCATGGAGAGCACTGTGACATTGCTGGGCCTCATGGATCCAAGGGGACCGTACTGATGCTGTGTGGCTCCATGGAATGTAGGGATCATTGTGACACTGAGAGGGTGTAGATGCATCTGTGGGAGTGTCTGTAGGACTGATGGGGGTCACGCACGGTCGGGACGGACAGAGACGAGAGATCTCTGCAGCCAAGTCGTGAAACTATCGGTTTATTACAAAGGGCGTGGGTGCATGGGCCTGTTGCGAGATGCCAGCCGCAGCTTGTAGCAGGGCTGAGAGAAGAGAGGCTTAATGTGTAAGGGAGTTAAAAGACAAAGGTTTAAGAGTGGAGAGCATGTAGAAAGGAGAGGGTGAAGAAGTGCAGAGGTGAGCACGAAAAAAAAAGAGAAGAGGAAGAGCGAGGAAAAAGAGAAGTGGAAGAGAGAGGAAAGAGGGAGGAAAGAGAAGTGGAAGAAAGCGAAGTTCCTGTTACAATACAATAAATCATCTTGAGTGTTGAATATTCAGATTCTCATTAATCAATCTACTACAGCATGCATATCCTATAACATTTCCATACAACCTATAAGAATCACTACATTACCATACTGTTTTACATTTTAAACCCTAAATCTTACTCTTTGGGCCCTATCTGCCAAGCTGCAGGGTCTGCTCTGACCCTTGGACCTGCCTGCTTGCAGAGGGTATTGTTTCATCAAGAGGGGATTACCTTCAGCTGGCCACACCATTGTTTTCCAGTTGTTCAGTATCAAAGGGATCTCAAAACTTGCTTTCATTTCAATCTCGCTTATAGTTTCTATATTCTCAAAATCTTTTGCCAGGCAATCATATTTACAAGGCTTTCCTGTTCCATCCTCCCCATCAAGAGGCCTTATGGAATTGTGGAGACCATTGTGACACTTTGGGGTGTCATGGAACCAAGGGGCCATTGTGACACTGCAAGACCCCATGGAGCCAAAGGTCCCTTGTGACATTGCGAGGTCTCATGAAGTTGTGGAGACACCATTAAGAGACTTCAAAGTCTCATGGAACCAAGGGGCCATTGTGACACTGAGGGGCACCATTGAATCATGGAGACTGTTGTGATACTATGAGGCCCCATGGAATAAGGAAAGCATTGTGACGCTGTGAGGCCTCATGGAACCAGTGAGACCATTGTGACCCTGGGGGTCCCTACAGAACCAAGAAGACCATTGTGATACTGTGGGGCCTCGTGAAACCAAGCGGCCTTTGTGACACTGCTGGGCTGCATGGAACCAAAGTTTCAGGGTGACATATAGGGGTCTCCTGTCATGAATGGTCCATTGTGACACTGTGGAGCCAGAGGAGACCATTGTGACACAGCAAACCCCCAGAGTCCAAAGATCCATTGTGACATTGCAGGGCTTATGGAACAGGGAATCATGTGACATTATGGGGCCTGGGGAACCACGGAGACCATTGTGACACTGCAAGGCCTCATGGAATCATTTGGACCATTGTGACACTGCAGAGCCTTCAAGAACCTAGAGATCATTGTGACACTGTGGGACCGCGTTGAACCAAGGGTCCGTTGTGACACTACAGGACTTATTGTAATCAAGGGACCATTGTGACACTGTGGGACCCTATGAAAACAAGTCATCATTTTGGCACTGTGGGGCCTCATGAATCCAAGGTACTATTGTGGCTCTATGGGGCCCCACAATACCAAGGGAACACAGAGCAGGTCTGGCTGGTTTGGCCTCCCAGGGGCCACCTGACTGGCCCAGCTGACCTTGGCATATTGAGGGTCTCTTCTCATCTGCTGCTGAAACACTGGAATTACATGCTTTTCTTGCCATGGAAGAGAACTCTCCTCCTCCAGGCATCCATGGCCAGAATTAGGATTTCACCTCCAAATTTCCTTATATCCAGAGATTGTTCCCATAGGAATATGGCCAGGACAAGTCTGGCTGGCAATGGTTTCACAAGGTTCACCTCTCATCAGTCCTCGAAGCACTGGGGAAGTCTGCAAGTTTTCCTTCCTATGGGAAAGAACGGTCCTGCTTCTCCAGGCACTCATGGCCAAGGTTGGGCTTCCACCTCCAAAATTCCGTCCAAAGAATGCTTCCAGACAAAATCTGCCATTACTGACACCTCTGGCTGTCTTAGGCCTAGTGAGGCTCTCACCTGCCTTCTAAACACTGGGACTCTGTACTATGGAATAGAACTGCCCTTCTCATCCACGTGCCCATGGCCAGAATTGGGATTTCAACCTCCAACATTGTCTGTTGTGAAAGACTGGAGGAGATTGTTGGCTGAAAACATTTCATGTGAGGGGGAGGAAGGGGCAGGTCCAGCCTTGCCCTGCCCTGGAACCACAGCCCTGCCCTGTCCTGGTACACCAATCCCCCCAGAACTTTTATCCCAGCCCAGCAGTGTCTGCCAGTCCCTGGCACAGCACAGGCAATGCTCCACAGCCACCTCTGGAGCCCCCAGCCCAGCTCCTGAGGGACCAAATGACCCCAAGTCCCACCTGAGGGAAGGGCCCAGGGAGACCGAGGGGTATTTAAGGCTGATCACATGGCAAGCACATATCTTGACCCTACCTCCTCTTGGAATTTCCATCTGAACAGTGCTGGAATCCAGGAATTGGTAGCTGTGTTTGTGCCTCTCAGTATCTTTTTTGCCTTTCTTTCTTTCTGTGTCTTCTTCTAATTTCCTTCTCTTGAACATTTTAATTAACTTAAAATAGAACAGGCTTACAATTTGAGGAATTGAATGGGCCAAGGTAATGCTTTGAGAAGTGTTTTCTGATGATAGTATGTCATATTAAACCTTTTGCAAAAATTTCCTTGATTTTCCAGTTTGCCAGTAAAGGCTGTTTTATTGTTTTGAGCTCCTAAGAATCTCTTGTACTGGTATTTCTCCAGAGAGTCCAACTCAGGGTACAAAAACAAATGTAATTCATTTTAAAAATCTCCTTGAGAGAGTTGTTTGGGGGATGGGAGTCAGGGCTTGTCTGTCCTGCTTGGCACAGCCCAGGCAGGGCTTTCCCAGCCACATTCCACACTCCATTGCCCAGCTGGAGCCCCTGCTGCCTCTGAGTTGTGCTGCCCCAGCCCCAGGGACGCTCTCCTTGTCTGCCCATTCCCCCACGGTCTCTGGGAAGGGATGGCCTCAGTGGGGGCTGCTGACATCCTCTGCACCTTGGAGGCTGCTGCTGAATTGTCCTGCTCCAGAGGCTTGTTCAGCCTTCAGCTCTTCAGTGCAGGAATTCAGTGTCCCAGGGCTCATTAACATTCAGAACACCTGAACAAGCCAAGCCTCTGGGAATAATTTGATTTAATTTCCAAATCTTTTGTGGTTAAGTAGATCTCAGTAGTATATTCAAAGTGAATACATGATATTTATAAAGACAGCAAGAAGAGATTTTTTAGGTCTTTCTTAGTTTTGTTTCCCTGTTAATAAATTGATATGTGCAATCTTCAATTGACACTGAATCCCAGTACCTCCTCATGCAGTTTGAACAGGTATGAAAATCAAGACCCTTTATATCAGACCATCAATCAGACTCTGTCCCTACCCCCACCCCACCATTTCCCCCATCCAAGGCCTGGCACTCACAGCAGCCTTGTGCAAATCTGAGCGCCCTCCAGCCCAGGCTGCACCTGCAGCTTTCAGCTCCTTGGCTCCAACACCCACCTGCTTTCCTTGGAGAAGGAGCTGCCTAAGACACAGAGGGATGTTCATTTATTGCCAGCCAGCAAAGCCAAGGGAAGGCACAGCTCTATCAAATGCAAAAGTCATTCTACTCCCTGGCTCTGCCCTGCCTCTGATCCCCACAGCCTGTCCTGTTTCCTTCATCCCTCCAGTGCCAGGGACTTTCTGGGACAAGGGAGCTCTGCTCTGGCTATGGAGGTAGGTCCAAGTGCAGCCCTGGAGTGGGAACCACAACTCATCAGGTTTGTGTCCTTTGTGGGGCAGGAACTGGTGAGACTCAGAGGCACACAAATTTTCTCTTCATGGCCAACAGACCATAGTGGAACAAGACACAATTTAATAACAATCACGCTGTTCTCTGAGACATGTGCAACATCCAAGCAGGATCTCATGAGTCCACCAACCATAAGTGATTTCCATACTAAAATTAATTTCAGACAAATGTGGTTCTGTGATAGATATAAATACAATTAAGTTCTTGTATCAGGATGTTCATCCTGGAGTGGGGGCAAAACAGCTCAAACAATTCCTGTTTTTCGGAGCTGTCAGTGGTGAATGGAGAAAGGAGGTCAGGCTGCTTTTGGTGTTGAGGAAATGCTGAAAGCAGCCTGACTCATTTCATCTCCTCCTGTCCTGGCTGATCTCCCCTCTTTCCCCTTCCATCCATTGGCTTTTGTCTCCCACCAGCCCCCCCAGTGAAGAGCCTGGCTCTGTGTTCTCCATCCCCTCCTGGCGGGCACTGCCAGGCTGGCATGAGGAGCCCCTCAGCCTTCCCTGCTCCAGGCTGGACCAGCCCAGCTCCCTCAGTCTCTGCTCACAGCCCAGGGGCTCCAGCCCCACCTTGGAGGCCCTTCCCAGACACTGCTCCAGCTGCCAGACATCTTTCCTGCCCTGGGGACCCCAAACCAGGCCTCAGTGACCTGGATAATCCACGTGCTTGATGTCCTGGTCACACAGCCCTGGCCCCTTGTCCCCATGTCAGGCTCTGGGATGGATCCTGTGGAACATGCTTTGGTGGAGGCTGTGGCTCCAGGTGGGCCGGGGGATCCCGGGGGACAGGGACCCAGCTGGGCATGAACAGCATTGGACTTGTTGGGAGAAACTGTGAGGGGGAGCTGGGGCAGAGTGACCAACCCAGTGACCTGACAGAGCCCTGCTGGGATGTCACACAGCCCCTCTGGGATGTCACAGACTGCTCTGTGATGTTACAGAGACAGTCTATCATGTCATAGCTTCTCCATGACTTTACATCCCCCACTCTGTGATGTCATAGCCCACTCTGTGACCTCATGTTACCAGATGATCAATTGTCTCCCCCAGGTGAGCTCACACCTGGAGATTGTTCTCCACAACCCCAGGCCTGTGGAAACCACACAATGCCCATTGTGTGAGAAGGGGAACTGGAAGCTCACCAGCCTCAGTGTCCTGCCAGCTCAGCCAGGCCCACGGGAACACTGGGGCCACAAGCACCAGGGACCACCAGAGAGACCCCCAGGACAGAAGAACACATGGGAAAAGGGGAGCATAAACATGTTAATGATTTTGGGAAATGATTATCATATGTGTGTTTAGTCAGGGAAAATAAATGCATATGTATGCAAAATACAGAAAATAAACAGAACTTTCCTGTACTCAGAATGCACAGCTTTGGGAGGAGCTATAGCCCGTGCATCCAGCTGAATAAAGAATAATGCTTCTTCATGCTACATTGGGTTTAAGGAATTTTCTGTTTTACCAAATTTCTGGTAACACTCCCACTGCCAAGGAAAGCTCTGTCTGCTGCTGTTCACAAACAGAGAAGGGCTGGTGGCAGATGTGGGGCTCAGAGGCTGCCTGGGGAACAGTGACCATGAAATAATCAAGTTTTCCATGTTCTGTGAGAGAAGGAGGGGCAGCAACAAAATTTCTACACTTTAATTAGGAAGGGCAGACTTTGGCCTATTTAGTATGCAGATTTGGGGACTACTAAATCAGGTCCTGATTTTTTGAAGGGAAACAGCCCTTAAAAACAAAGAGGTCCAAGAAGGATGGACACATTTCAAGAAAGTAATCTTAAGGGGGAAAGAGCAGCCTGTTCCAGTGTGGCAAAAGATGAGCTGGTGAGGAAAATTACTGGCCATGTGGGAATCCTTAAAACACAGGGTTTTTGGAAAGCTGCAAAAGGCATGCCACTGAGAAAGTGGAATTGTGATTTGAGCTAAGCAGTAGCCATGAGATAGGTCAGCAGGAAAATTATGTAAAAAGTAGAAAACTAAGGACAAATAGAAAAATGGTCTGTGTAATAACGCTTGTCTAGAATAACTCCCTAAGCTACAGAGAAGTTTATCTTGCAAGATATTAGGAAGTTTGAAGATTAATAATGGAGCTCTATGCATTGTGTTTTAAGCCTTACATGCAGGTATTGTATTCGAAATAAGCAAGCATTGTTTTAACCAAAGGTACATGTGCCTAAAGTGATTGGATAGAACTACTGTCAATATACTTTTACTTTGTGTGATTTGTCAAAAAACTTTTAAAAAAAGTTGTAACATTAAGTTCTCTGTCTACTGCCTGGGCTGTGAACTGATGGCATCTTCCCATTGCCATAACCATGTAATGAGATTGATGCTTGCAGTATCGGTGGTCTCTGGGCTTATATGAGTCCAAACCCGGCTCACCCAGTACCCAAGCCCACACAGAACCACATAAATGAGATAAAAGACGAAAAGCGCTCCCTGTAACGTGGGTCAAAGTGTCCAGTTTATTCGTGTGGGACAAATCACCTGTGGAGTAGGCGACCACCCAAGCAGCAAAGAGGGCGTGCCTCACCTGCGGTGAGGTTTTATGCCCCAGGTGGTGGGGGTGGGGAAAGAGGACCACAGTCAATGGGATAACACTGGGGAGGGGCGAAAGGAGGGACCACCTGTGGGGCAGACCACCAGGCATACAGAGACCAGGGGTGTGAGGGAGGAACCATGTGAGGGGGAATATACCATCCACGTGACCCAATAACATTTTTTCCCAACACTCGGTGCAACCAACTAAATATCTAGTGCAATACAACAGATGCTGAAAAATAAAACAGCTCAAGGAAAGTTCCTAGCTGTCCCATCCTATTTGTGAAATGTAAATAGCCCCTGGCCAGCGATATGGCCTGGCTGCCCATGGAACTTTTTTGGGAATTCAGGGCAAAAAGGACCAGCAACTCAGGAAGTCTTTAAGAATATCGTTACATTATGCAGAAAGAAAAGTTGAGAGGTGAAAGCTCAATTAGAGCTTAACCTGGCCAGCGCTGTAAAAAAAAAGAATATTAAATTGTTTTTATTAAAAAAAATTATAGCAAAAGTAGGGAGAAGGAGAACCTCTACTCTTTTTTGGATGCAGTGGAGAATATAGTAACCAAAGATAACGAAATGGCTAAGATACTTAACACAGTATCTGTCTCAATTTTCAATATTAAGACAGGTTGCCCTCAGGACAAGAGTTCTCCTGAGCTGGCAGATGGGCACAGGGAGCAGAACAGCCCCCTGTAATCCAAGAGGAAGCAGCTGGGGACCTGCTGAGCCACTCAGGTGCTCACAGATGTATGGGATCAGATGGGATCCAACCCAGGGGGATGAGGGAGCTGGGGGATGAGCTCCACAAGCTGCTCTCCATCATTTCCCATCAGTCCTGGCTCACCAGGGAGGTCCTAGAAGACTGGAGGTGCCAGTGTGAGCCCATTCCCAAGAAGGGCTGGAAGGGGAAATCCAAGCCTGTCAGTCTGACCTGGGTGCCCAGCAAGGTTATGGAACAGATCACCTTGAGTGCCATCACAGGGCACCCACAGGATGGCCGAGGGGTCAGAGCCAGCCAGCGTGGATTTCAATATCTGCATTTATGATCTGCATGAGAGGATTGAGTCCAGCATCAGCAAATTTGCAGATGACACCAAGCTGGGTGTGAGTGTTGATCTGCTGGAGGGCAGGAGGGCTCTGCACAGGGCCCTGGACAGGCGGGATCCAGGACCCAAATCCAACAAGATGAGGTTTAAGAAGACCAAGTGCTGACTCCTGCACTTTTGCCACAACAACCCCTGCAGCACTACAGACTGGGGACAGAGTGGCTGGACAGCAGCCAGGCAGAAAGGGACCTGCAGGGACTGATGGACAGCAGGCTGGACAGGAGCCAGCAGCGTGCCCAGGAGGCCAAGAATTGCAATGGCTCCTGCCCTGAAACAGGTATGATGTGGCCAGCAGGAGCAGGGCAGGGATTGTTCCCCTGTGCTGGGTACTGGTTGGGCCGCACCTCAAGGGCTGTGTCCAGATCTGGGCCCACTGGAGTGGGCAATAGGAAGAAATTTGTAGCAGGAAGAATAAAAAAAACAAAGGTGAAGCCAAGGAAATGCTCAGGACAGTTTGGGGGTGGCTGCCAGGCAGCCCTGGCTCTGAGCAACAGCGTCTGCAGTGGGACAGGAAACTCCCAGCTGATGGGAACAAACTTGCTGGCTGACTGCAAAGGCCAGGACAAAGCTGAGTGGTTTCCCTGGTGTCCCCCAGCCCTTGCTGGCCCCAGGGCTGATGGCATTTGTGCTCCCTCAGGTTCATGTCCCCACACCAACAGCATGGGGGTGCTCCCGCCTGCTGTGTGCAATGCAAACAGGGGCTGCTGAGCCAGTGCTGCCGTGTCTGTGCCTGCAAGGATGGGGCACCTGTGTGAGCTGGGGGAGAGGCCAGGGCTGCAGAGGGGGGATGTTGTTGGCAGCTCCATGAGGACACTCTGGGTCGCTGCCCTGGGCTGTGCAGCGCACTAGGGATGGATCAGCCCCTGCTCTGCTGCTCCTTTCTGTCTCCCCCAGGGCCCTTGCAGAGCCCCAGCTGTGATGTTTGCCGCCAGCCTGCCCACGGCCAGCCTGGGGCTGCTCACAGGGCTTTTCTGTGCTGAGCATTGGCCTGGGAGTGTTCTTGAGAGAGCCTGGGCAAGGAGCCTGGAGCCCCCAGGCCCTGGCCTGGGGCGTCAGCGCTGCCCCAGCAGTGCCCATGGCCTGTCCCTGCTGCAGCCCTGGCACTGCCACCCCCAGGGCTGTGCCCGGCCCCGAGAGCACTCAGGCCCTGCAGCAACACCAGGGCCACCAGGGCAGCGGGGCAGGGCCATGGCAGCAGCACTGGCAACACCAAGTGCTGCTGCTGCTGGGCACAGCTGCTGGGCCAGCCCTGATCTGCCCCCAGCTCTGCACACCGACATTGCTGCTACAGCTCCAGAGAAGGCAACAAAAGGGCATCTCTGTAGAAAATTCTGCTGGGAGATCCTTTATTGTGGGATCTCAGCACAGCAGTCCTGATGTGCAGAGTCACCAAGATAACCCTTGGGGGGCTCGGAGGTCCTGGAATGTTGCCAGAAGTGTCTGGTGGCTGGACTTTGATCCTGCATGGGAGAGGACACCTGTATGAGGATGGGAGGATCACACGGGGATAAATGGTGAAGGGATAGGTTAATTATAGTGTGAAACACAGGTTTTAGAATTTCGGTACAGGGGGGTTCTAGAGAAACAAGATGGAGGAATTAGGGCGTGTCCTGTCCTTCTTCTTCTTCTTCTTGGCCTCCATCTTCTGTGGTGGTGGTGGCACTTTGGGATTGGTTCTTACTAAAAGTGCACTTGTCAATAAGGGTGAAAGGTATTGGGGAAAATAGGTAAATATCTTATACGTAGTTTTGGGTATAAAGATAAGTGACCACCCCGAGGGCTCTCAGTGTGCTCATGGCCGACGTGCTGTGCGGACCTCTGTCGGGCCGAGAGAAAATATTGTAGATAAAAACTAATAAACACTGAAGACCGAGAAAAAACCTGAAGACTCTTTTCGTCCTTTGGAGCGTGGGCTGTCCCAAGGCCATCCCGAGCCTTCCAGGCCATCAAAACCAGCCGAAAACGGGACACTTTATTATCTTTAAAGTCACCCAGAGCGCAGCCCATCATTGACACAGTCTGGGGCTACAGGGAATTTGGAGAGAAACACAATGAGAAATAGTACAAGGAATGACATTTCTTTGTGGACAATATGAAAAAAGTGAAACAAAGAAACACATTGTCCAAAATTAAACAAACAAGTAGCATGAAAGATTACTTTTATTGCAAATGATTGACAGGAATTTTACAGCCGTTTATTGTGTCTGGAACCATCCAGTCATCAGTCTCCACACTGCAGCCTTGAGCTGCTGGTTCCTCAGGCTGTAGATGAGTGGGTTCAGGGCTGGAGGCACCACTGAGTACAAAACTGACAGGGCCAGATCCAGGGATGGGGAGGAGATGGAGGGAGGCTTCAGGTGAGCAAACACAGCAGTGCTGAGGAACAGAGAAACGACAGCCAGGTGAGGGAGGCAGGTGGAAAAGGCTTTGTGCTGTCCCTGCTCAGAGGGGATCCTCAGCACAGCCCTGAAAATCTGCACATAGGAGAAAACAATGAACACAAAACAGCAAAGTGCTAAACAGGAACTAACTGCAATGTGCACAAGTTCCTTGTAGTTTGAGTGTGAGCAGGAGAGCTTGAGGATCTGTGGGATTTCACAAAAGAGCTGGCCCAGGGCATTGCCGTGGCACAGGGGCAGGGAAAATGTATTTCTCAGTGCATGAGAGCAGTGAGAAAGGCACTGGCCCAGGCAGCTGCTGCCATGTGGGCACAAGCTCTGCTGCCCAGGAGGGTCCCGTAGTGCAGGGGTTTGCAGATGGACACATAATGGTCATAGCACATGATGGTCAGGAGGTAAAAATCTGCTGAAATGAAAAACAAAAAGAAAAACACCTGTGCAGCACATCCTGCATAGGAGATGTCCCTGGTGTCCCAGAGGGAATTGTGCATGGCTTTGGGGACAGTGGTGCAGATGGAGCCCAGGTCGCTGAGGGCCAGGTTGAGCAGGAAGAAGAACATGGGCGTGTGCAGGTGGTGGCCACAGGCTATGGCGCTGATGATGAGGCCGTTGCCCAGGAGGGCAGCCAGGGAGATGCCCAGCAAGAGGCAGAAGTGCAGGAGCTGCAGCTGCCACGTGTCTACCAATGCCAGCAGGAGGAAGTGCCTGATGGAGCTGCTGTTGGACATTTGCTGTGGCTGCACATAGGGACCTGTTCATGGAGAAAGGACAGTGACAAGTCAGGAGAGGCTGCCTGGAGCCAAACCTGGGCCATTCCCTGCAGACTGTCCCACTGGGACTCACCCACCCTTGTTCCTGCTCTGGGAAAACCTTCACCCAGGTCCCTGCCTGAGCTCCAGTTGTGCTGGCTGAGTGTGCCAGGAGCAGCCAGGCCTGCACAAGGGGCCTTTCAAGGAGCCATCCCTGTCCCTCTGCCCTGGGTTTGTGGCCATGTGGCAGAGGCGCAAGGCTGGATATTCAGGATTTGTCCGGGAAATCACTCCTAATGCTGAGAGGCTTGGTAGCATCTGCACTCGCAGTTCTAACGGAAATAGATGGCAGGAGTTGGTTTTAGGAATTATTTTCCTATCTACACATCATTCCTGGCTCTCTGAGGTCAGATATCCCCAGCAGTTCTGCTGCACTTAGAGTTTGCCACTGACAGATGGGAAAGGCAAAGGATTCCCTGTGGCTGAGGGAAGGTGAGGGGCTGGATGGGCTTGTTCCCAGCTGCCCTGGCTTTGCCCCTTTGGCTGCAATCAGAGCACAATCACACTCCCGGGTCACCCTGGGATAAACAAGTCCCTGCCCAGAGCAGAGGGATCCCTGAATGTCTCACTCTCTCTAAAGGTCTCTGAGCAAGCTCTCAGCACTCCCATGTGCCAAGGACACTCACAGCTCCATTGGAAACCCAGCAGCATTTCCTCAGCTTTTGCAGCTCTGCCTTTCCCTTTGGGACATTCAGGGAACTCCCAGAGGCTCTGGCACAGATTTGCACCCAGGAGGGCAGCTCAGAGCCTGGAAGGGCACAGCAAGGAGATCCCTGGCTGTCCCCTTGATGGGATCTCAGGGAGGGGGCCCAGCTCATTCCCCTTTCCCATGGACTGCTTTGCCCACAGCCCCACAGGTGCCAGGGAAGCTTGGACACCCCATTCCCATGGACAGCCCTGCCTGGCAGGAATGCCAAGGGCAGTGCCTGACTTAGCTGCTGCAAATGCCAGAGCCTCCCTGAGAGCAGCAGATAACAGTGACAATATCAGGGCAGGGCAGAACCAAGAGAAGATGTTGTGGTGCTGTGCCTGAGAGGGCAGGGCAGAAACAGCCGGGCACTCAGGACAGTGTTCTCGTGCCCAGCTGTGCCCGGCACCACCCACACACCAACAGTGCCCTCATCCTGCCGCCAGCACTGCTCTCTTCAGCCCCCTCTCCTTCCCTGAGCATCTCCCTGGGCCTGGACATTCCCTCCTGAGAGGAGCCTTGTCCCTGCCAGTGCTCACAGAGCCCATCCCAGCCTGTGTGCCCTGTCCGGGGCCCTACAGAAACCTGCCTGTGTGCAGGGCCCTGGCTGGGGCAGGCTCTGTGTGCAGCTGGGCAAGGGCAGCTCAGGAGAGCCCTGCTGGGCCCTGCAGAGGTGATGCTGCTGCTGTCCAGGACTGAGGAGTGGCTGAGGGCCCTTTAGGAGGCTCCCAGCAGAGAGACTGACCAGCTTAATTTACAGTTCTGCAGTCCCTGTAAATGTTCAAACATTAGTTGTATGATTCTGTGTGTCCCTTTCAACTCAGAATGTTCTGTGATTCTGGGATTACAATTCCTGTTCTTCTTCTCTCATCCCCTTGTTTTTTATAATCAAAAGAGAAAAAAAAACCAAAACCTTGCAGCAGTGTTAGAACAGTAAAGTAAAAACCAGACATTTATTGGAAGATTTCAGGTGTCCCAGTGGGTATGGGGCACACCTGGGGCCTGATTTACACAATTTATTGAGGTTGATTAATAAAGAAAATTTAACAGGAACATCCAATAGGAGATTCACTTACCCCAGTTACACACCCCTGGCTCAATCCATTGGAGTAGGTCCAAGGGCTTCTTTGCCTTCAATTTTTGTTATGACTGCTCACATTCTGGTTCAAAAACAAAATGTTCTTGTAGGTTCTCTTCCTGATAATAAGACTATACAGGATACTATATGTATTGTATACTATATGTATTTCAGGAATGCATTTAGACAATCAGCTTATTTTTCTAAAATCAAAGAAAAAGCTTAGGGAAAATATTATAATGAATACAGGATTTTAGTTATAGAAGTATATAATAGTAATAGAGTTCATTAAAAGTTTAATAGTCCTAAAAAAGGATTATAGATTTATAATTATGTAATAGTAATTTACAGAGCTACAAATATATGAAAGATGTATAAAATGAAATAGCTTTTTGTCATCACCCCAACTTTCCCATCCCTCTCCAAGCAGGAAATTGAAATCACTCTCAGGAAAGCTCCTCATCTTTCCAGCAATCCCAGGCTTACCTTCTTTGGCAAGTGTCCTCTGGAGCTGTGCCCAGGCTGGTCTGGAGCTGGGAGCAGCCCTGCTGCACCCAGCTCCTCTCAGCAGCAGCCCCTGCCCTGCTCAGGATGGCTCCTTCCCCCCAGAGCTTCTCCCCAGCGCTGGGAGCAGCTGCCAGGGCTGGCTGAGAGCTGTCCCTGGCAGGCAGCAGAGTCCCTGCCCCAGCACAGCGCCCTGGGCTGCAGGACCCTGCTCTGCAGGACAGCCCTGGGCACCCCTGGCTGCAGCCCCGGCTGCTCAGCCCTGCAGCAGAGCCTGGCAACAGAAGCTGCCTTGGGCTGTGCCTGGGCTGGGGCAGCAAGGAAAGCCAGCCCTGCCCTAGGGCCACAGCCCTGCCCTGGAGTAGCTCTGAGAGTCCTCCTGAAAGGTGCTAAAAGCTGTAGGATGTGCCAGCTCCAGGAGATCCCTGCAGGAACTGCAATTTCTCTTCCCACAGCCGGGGAATGACTGCTTCAAACCTGCGATGATTTCTGATCTAGTGAGCCCTGAGTGAGCTCTGCTCTGTGCTCCCAGCCCAGGCTGAGTTTAACCCCTCTGTGCCTCTGTGTTGTGCCCGGGGTGGCTGCAGGCAGTGCCCCAGCCCTGTTGGGCTGTGCACAGGAACTGCTTCTGGGCAGAGCTGTCTCTCTGCCGTGCTGCCCTTGCCAGGAGCTGCTTCTGGGTCAGGAGCCTCTGCAGGTTTTTCAAAGGACTTTGGTTTTGCTTTTGCCTTGGAGTCTCTGAGAGGTTTCTGCAATCATGGCCTCCAATTATCTGCTGTAATTAGTCCCTGGAGAGGCTTTGTCAGTAACAACATTCAGTGGGGCTCTTTTATGCTTCAGGATACTTCAGTTTTTTTAAGGTACTTGGTGTTTCCCTTTTGATACAGACTCTGTGAGAGGTTTGTGCAATCATGGCCCCAATTATCTGCTTTAACGAGTCCCTTGAGAGCTTTGTACTGACAGTAGTGCTCATTAATACTTTGAGATACTCAAGGTTTTTAAAGTACTTTCAATTTTCCTTTCTACACTGAGTCTCTGAGAGGATTTCATGCCATCCTCACCTCCAATTCTCTCCTCCAAGGAGTCCATGAGGAGCCTGTGTTGGGGATACATCTCAGTGGGACCCATTCATGCTTTGAGACACTTTGGGGTTTTCGTCCGTCTTTGACTCCTGGAAAGATTTGTGCAATCTCCTGTCAGACCCTGAGGTTCAAGGGCTCAGCTCCAAATGCACCATGGGGCTCATTATGACCAAGCACATCCTGGCAAACCATGGTTTTGCTTTGATTTCCCTCAACTGTAGTGCAGTTCACTAGGAAGTTGTTTTTCTATTGTTACAGAGAAATATTTCAAATAGCTTCTAATAAATTCACATTCCTATTTAAAGGGTGTATGGTTCTCTTTAGAGAAGAAATGATAGCAGCATTCTGTGACTGATAGAGCCAGGGGCTTTCCTAAGCAGGTCTGGCCTGCTCTGAGAAGCTGTGCCTTGAGTTCTGACTCAGCGTGGAGAGCCTTGCTCCACATTTCCAAACCCCATCCTGTCTCTCTTCACTCACCTGGCGTCAGCTTAGCTTGGAGAACTGGCTGCACTCAGGCAAAGAGGGGGTTTTCTTCTTTTATTTTAGTTATCTGAAACTCCTAAGCTCCCTGTTGAAAACAGACACCCTCCTCAAGTGTTTGCCAAGCCCAAGCTGCCACCAAGACCACTCCAGACCTGCCCTGGGCCAGCTGTGAGGATGTGTGGAGGCCCAGAGGCCTACCATCAGAGTCTCAATCCCCTAAACATGGAGGACTGGTTCCAGATAAGAGGAATAGGCTTTCAGGTTAGGGTAAGACACTTTCTTCTCCCATTGATCTTTGCAGGCACATGATTTATGTCACTTTATGTTACCCTATTGGCCCATTGGCCTAATTACCCTAGTTCAACTCCTATTTCCCATGTTTGTTTAGCCCTAGAATGTTCTCTTATCTCTCTGTCCCTCCATTGGCCCTAGTTTGCTGTATTCCTCCACCCTTGTTTCCCTATTGTTGACCTGACCTTTGACCCCTCCTCTGCACCATTTTCCCCCCTATCCATTGGACTCTGACCCTCAGCTCCACCCTCACTACCCCATATAAGACCCTGTTCCCTCAGCCTACACCCTGTCTTCATCCCTGGACCCTGTTCGGGTGTGTACCCTGTTCCTGTACCAATAAACCCAGTTTGCTGAAGATCATACAAAGACCCATCCTGCCTATTCTGTCAGCTTTCTAAGGTAGCAGCGAGCTTTGGGCTCATGAGTGCTGGACGCTTCAAGGGCCTCAGTAGAGTCATGATGCTACACATGGCGCCCAAACAGGGACCAGATTCATTGAGGTCCCTGTGAGCGTCTCCAGCGGTGATCCTGCCAGCCAGATGTCACTGGAAGCTGTACGCCTTTGGGTCAGCCACAACACTGAAGTGAGACTCGAGTTCTACTGAATCTCACTGACATGGAAGTCGACAATCCTTTCAACATCCGTGGGACCAACTTTAGTGAGAGCCCCACAAGCCCCACTTTGGCTGAAGGTTGTGCCTGTGAGACTGAGAGTGAGTGACTGAGGGGCAGAGAGCTCCCAGGGGTTCGGGCTTTTGATTTTCTGTTCCTGTGGGTGGGAATTTCCTCTTCCACTGGAGGCAGCTCTGGGAAATACTCAGTCCCAAGCTGAAAATTATGTTTTTGTTGTTAAGTTTTGGGGAGTTTTAAATTTAGAGGGAAGTTCATTTTCTGAGGGGAGTTTGAAAGGTATTGTTCACTGGTAGTTTACAGAGTTTCCTGATATCTCTGTTGATTCTATCAGTCATCATTTTGGGATGCTCTTGGGGAAAAGCTTTATATTTTACAAACACAAATGGTTTCAATAGTTGGGAAGTTTTATCTGTTGTTTCATTCCATTTATGGGATCATTTCACAAGTTTATGGTTCTAATCCTTTGTCCTGGTTTATTCAATCCGCCTCCCACATTCCCAAACCCACATTCCCTGAGGACAGGACGGGAGATGGAGCCCACCCTTTGGCACAGACAAGCCATCTGCTACCTGTCATCTCTCCTCCTTTTCTGTCCTCTCCTCAGGGTGGTAGTTGCCATGCTGTCCTGAGATATTCCCTCACCCACATTCCTTCATCCCCTCATCCTAATCCCCCTTCCTATAAACCACAAGATGGCAATACTCCTGTGAGAGAGACCGCCATTTTAGAATCCCTCCTGTCTTCATCCCTATTTCCCACCTTTGCTCCAGGTACCTCCCCTGTGATGGGTCCCACCTTGAAGTTGAGTTCCACCCCTGGAACTGGACATGGGGCCAACCAGAAGGAAGCCATTTTGGCTACCATAGGCCTTCAACACCAGGTGTTGCCAGTTGGCCGAAAGCCCTGCACCCCTCCCAGCAGACCTGCTTCCTCTACAGAGGAAGACAGCGATAGCTTCTCGAAGAATGAGGATGAGTCCAGGGATTCTTGGCAAAGGATGCGGAGAAAAGCCACAAAGGAGGGGGACTGGGAGGTGGTATCCAAGATTCAGATGGCACCTGTGCAGTATAAACAGGGGCCAAAACCCTTAATGGGAATCTATTCCCCACAGGGAAATGAAGGATTTAGTAAAGGAAGCAAAGGATTATGGTGGGGGTTGACCCTGCTTTAACCATTTGCTGTACACGACATTTACTGCCCACATGATGGTACCATACAATTTAAAACAGTGTATGAAAATTATATTGTCACCTGCTGAGTTTATTTTGTGGAAAGGACTTTGGATAAATAAACTTAATGACTTACCAAAAAGTTATGTTGAGGAAGAAGAGTGACAACATCTCAGAATGAGCTGCATTACCGGGGAAGGAGACTATACTGGACTGCAACATCAGGCTGAAGTCTTCCCCTGGTCAATACTGGAAGATCTCAAAGGTGCTGCATGGTCCACCCTTCTCCAAACACCTGATGCTTCTACATCCCACACTGACTTCACTGACATTTGCCAGGGTCTGGATGAGAGCTGTATCAAGTTTGTCGATCACCTTATGAAAGTGCTGGAAAACCAGGTAGACGATCAAAAGGTCTGGGATTAATTTATTAGCAAATTAGCTTTCTGTAATGCCAGTATTGACTGCAGAAAGGTTCTGCACATCCTCCCCCTTGACCCTGAGTTGACCATCGCTCAGATGGTAGACGCTTGCATTTGCCAAGCGGTGTCAGATTGTGACTCCAGCCTAGCCAAGGCTGCAGGCCAGGTCGCAATAGAAGCACTGATTGCAGCAAATGTGCTTCCCCACAATACAGAATGTAATAAAGGCAGTGGAAACTGTTACAACTGCAGGAAATCTGGACATGTAGCAAAAGACTGTAAATAAAAGAATAACACCCGTTCTCATTTTCCACCAAGCCCTCAGTCCCACAGGCATTGCCCAAACTGTTCCTGAAGCCAACAGCACTACCAGCCCTTGGGAAACTCTGAGAAGAGTAGAAAATGACACCGAAGATGAAGTTATTCCGTCCCACCCTTCCATCGGTGATAGATGTCCTAGGTTAAAATATAAAGATGTATTCTATTTCCATTCTCAAGAGCTGTTGAAACCAGGAGGGGCATTGTTTTATTCCTTATCTCCTGTTAATGGGCCCATCAATGCCTTGCCACATGACACAGAGATAACTCCCTCCAGGAGCCATTTCTGTTTAATGGACCCATCTCATGACTGATAGAATGATATCAGTCCAGTGTGAGATGCTCTGCCCAGGGGGGAGGAGCTAAGCATCCCGACCTGGATATTATCTGGGGCTTCGGAGAGAACAAGCTGCCTTTCCACTGGATTTCCCAGAGGAACAGCTGCCTTTACCACTGGATCTTCAAAGGAAGGCTACACCCTGCTATACGATCACTATTCCAACATACCCACATCTGCCACTCCAGGAGGACTGCAGCCACCACCAACTGGACTGCTACCAATACAATGCCCAACAGGGTGTCAAGTTGTATTCTAACTTTGTCAGAAGTTTCTCTTTTGTCTTATTGCATGCATTTTGTTTTTTTATTTTTTTCTTTTCCTAATAAATTGTATTTCTGACTTGGAGTCTCTCACTGGTTTTGCTTTCAAAACAGAAAAAATGGAAAAGCCTGAATGGGTTTCCTGAACAACAAACCCCACTCAGGAACCACCTGATCCATCCAGGCTGCCTTGAATGGTGTCATCTTTCTACAAGAGACAGGGTGAGCAGAAATGGCCTCTGGAAGCAGAATTCTCTGAGTCTTGCAGCTGAATTCTCTGTCCCTGTCCTTTCCCTGGATCTCAGCTGCAGATGGAAGCTGCTGGTGCCATGCTCACCATTAACATCTCTCTTGAATGCAAACAGATATTCCCATCTGTTTTAAGCAGGATTTTTCCATGTTTCTACAAAACTTTTGTGTTCCCCATGGAACGAAAGGGCCATTTTGACACTGAGGGTGTGACGTGGAAGCAAGGAGTCAATTGTGACACTCAAATGCCATGGACCCAAGAGGCCATGGTGAAACAGCAGGGCCACATGGATCCAGTGGTCCATTGTGACACCTTGGATCCAAGGAGACCATGGAGACACCCCCAGAACCTCATGGAACCAAGGAGTCCATGGTGACCCAGTGGGGTTGCATGAAGCCAATGGTCCATGGTGACACTGCCCTTCCAAGGAGTCCATTTTGACATTGTGGAAGCTCATGGAGTGAGAGAGGCCATTGTGACACTGAAGAAGTTCATGACACCAAATATCCATGGTGACACAGGAGGGCATCATGGGAACCAAGGAACCGCTGCTGGCTGTAGGGAAACTCGTGGAACCAGGGGCCATTGTGGCACTGCAGAAGCAACAGAACTGGTGGACCTTGTCCCCTGGCCCTGCACAGCCCATTGGGAGGCATGGCAGGAGCAGCACCCTGGGAGCCTCAGGAATGCCCCTCTGGGATCCATTGCACCCACTCCCAGGGACTGGAATTCCAGTTCCCTGCCAGGAAAAGATGTTCCTGTTCTTGAAGGCAAAGCTCTCAAGAAGGAGACAAAAGCCAAGTGGAGCAAGATCCTACAGTGACATTTCAATGCCAGCCTTCATAACTTCATCCATGGTGGTTGTAGCTCGTGGATTGGGAATGAAATCAGGGCAAGGTCTTTGGTGGGAGCTGCCCTGGGTCAAGGGAGACTCAGAGAGAAACAGAACGGGCAGAGAAAGGCAGGAGAGAAAGGAGGACACAAACACAATCAGCTGAGAAGGTGACACTCTGAAAAACAAAACGGAACTGAAGGAAAGTGAATGGGACAGAAATCAATAATTATGAAAATTTTATTTACTATCAAAATAGATCACACAAACTCAGACCTACACAATCCTAATCCCAGACCGTCAAATTTGGATCCCACTTCTCCCAATCTCCTTTCAATCCCATCTCACCCTGGAGGCTGTGGAACTGAGTAATTTTGGCACGGGACTGGGTTTGTTTGAGGTGGGAACAAGGCAATTTGATGTGGGATTGAGCCCCGTGAGGGTAAGATTGACTTGTTTTCAGTGGGGCTGAGTCATTTTGAGATGACAGATCAATCCATCTTTACTTGAGAAGTGCAAAGATGTGGAGAATATTTTCTGAAATCTCCCAAGAACCCATAAATCTTCCAGAATATGTCCCAAAACCATAAATTCCTGCTCAAGTAACTGCTAACTGGTGGAACTCTACACATCTTTGATAAATTTCTTTATTTTTAGTCCTATTTCAGGTATTTTTAAGTGATAAAGAAATATCAAGAGGAAACTTGAGCCAAAGCAAAAGGATAACCAGCCAGGTGTCCTCCCAGCACAGATCACTGGGAATGTGGGTCACCCCGGCTCTGCTCGAAGTGGGTCCTCCCATGGGGTATGAAGCTGGAGTGGTGCACAAAGCTCTTCCTGCAGTTGGTGCATTTGCAAGGCTTTCCTTACTGGTGACTCCGTTGGTGTCTGGTCAAGTGAGAGCTGCTGGTGAACATCTTCCCACACTGGGGACACTCGTAGGGCCTCTCCCCAGTGTGGATGCGCCGGTGGGTGATGAGGTGGGAGTTGTGCTTGAAGCCCTTCCCGCAGTCAGGGCAGCAGAAAGGCCTCTGCTCTGTGTGATTCTGCTGGTGGCGGAGCAGATGGGACCTGGTCTGAAACCTCTTCTGACACTGGGGACACTTGTGGGGCCTCTCCCCAGTGTGAATCATTTGGTGGATGACAAGTTGGGACCTCTGACTGAAGCCCTTCCCACATTCCCCACACTTGTATGGCCTTTCCCCAGGATCACCTGGTGGTGGATGAAGTGGGACTTCTGCTTTAAGCTCTTCCCAAATTCCCCACACTCATAGGGCTGTTCCATGGTGTGGGTCCTCTGGTGGGAGATCAGGTTGGAGCTCTGGTGAAAGCTCATCCCACATTCCCCACACTGGTAGGGCTTCTCCCTGGAATGGATGCGCCAGTGGATGATGAGGTGGGATTTCTGCTTGAAGCCCATCCCACAGTCAGGGCAGCGAAAGGGCTTCTCCTCTCAGTGAATCCGCTGGTGGTGCAGGAGGAGATTGGAGCTGGTCTGAAACCTCTTCTGACTCTTGGGACATTCATAGGGCCTCTCCCCAGTGTGGATGCATTGGTGGGTGACCAGGGCAGAGCTGCAGCTGAAGCCTTTCCCACATTCCCCACACTCGTAGGGCCATTCCCCTGTGTGGATCATCTGGTTGCAGATCAGGTGTGAGTTCTTCCTGAAGCTCTTCCCACACTCCAAGCACTTGTAGGGCTTCTCTTCCACGAGGTTCTGCCACGGGGATTTGTCCTCCCTGGTTTCCATCCTCAACTCTTCCTCTGGGGGAGGAAGAACAAGGAGAGGATGGGATTTGTCTCCATGCAACAGGGAAGGGGAAGGAGATCCCCCCAGTGCATCCCTGGCAGGATGGCGATGGCAGAGGGGTTGTCCTGCAGCCGGGGGCCATGCTGGGCTGGGAGATGGAGCAGGAGAGAGGGGGAAAGGGGCACTGACTTTCTCCTCACCTGCCTGGGTGTCGCGGGGCATTGTGTCAGTTTGAAAAGACAGGTGTCTGCCAAGGAAGGCAGGAGACTCCCTTGAAATGGAAAATGTTGATCCCTTCCCTTGGAATTATAATTTTCAAAATATGGGGCTGTCAAGCAAAATTTATGGGAATAGGTATAACAGTTCTTCAGTAGGAAAATAGAAAATACAAATGCAATAGTACTAAAAAACTACTTACAGAGTCAGAATACAACCTGACACCCTGTGGGTCAGAGTGTTGGTAGCACTCCCGTTAAATGGTGGCTGCAGTGCTCCTGCAGTGACAGGTGTGGCTCTGTTGGAGCAGTGATCCTGTAGAAGGGTGGAGTTTTCCTCTGAAGGTCCAGTAGTGGTTTCGATGGGCCTGGTCTTCCTCTGGGATCCAGTGGAGCTGAAAGCTGCTCTTCTGGGAATCCTGTGGGAGAAGGCTAACTCTGTTGTTCACATTCTCAGATTATATCCCAGTAGAAATGCTTGGCTCCTCCCTCTGGGTGGAGCTTCCCACAATGGGGTGATGTAATTTTTATCAGTGACACTTAATGGCCCATTAACAGACGATATCTCCCTGGAGGGAGGATTCCTTGTGGAAGAGATAAAGTAAACTGCTAAATTAACAGATGATAACTGCCCCACCTTTAACAGATGGTAATTGAACACACATCCAGCTAAACCTGAGAAGCTGTTCCAGCCTTGAAAAGCAGGATTTGGTACCAGGATTTGATAGGGAATGCAACCCTGACTGAAGGCAGAGGTAGAATCTCCAGAGCCTGCAGCGAGAAATGCAAAGCTGTGTGATAATCATTTCAACATCTTCTCTTTTGCAATTATCTACTAATGATTATTTGCCTTGCCTATCTAATATTTTTGAAAATTTTGGCAAATTTGCATTATCTAAATTACCCTGTTCCTTAAGTTAAGTTGGTATCTGTGTCTTTGGTGCTGGCCATGTCCAACGGTTAAACAGGGCCCCATCCTGCCTAAGTGTTACCTGGGAGACAAAAGTGCTCACTTCAAATGTCCCTCTTTCCTCTTTGTTCCTCCTTTGGTCAAGGGTATCCCTGGGGTCAGTTGGGATCACCTGTCCTGGCTCTGTCCCCTCCCAAACTCCTCCACACCCTCAGCCCCTCCCCAGCGTGGCCGAACAAGGGGCAGGACAGGCGTTGGCTCAGTGCGAGCTCAGCAAGAACACAATCATCTCTGTGTGCTCAGCCCTGTGCTCAGCACCCGGCCCCGGCATTTCCTCTGCTCCCACCCCGGACCCCCCTTTCCCACCCCTCTGCTCCACAGCCGCCGCAGTACCAGCTGACAATAGAAGCAATTCTGTGGCAATCCCAAGTTTCACTGGTTCCTGCACAGCTCCAGCTCAGCTGCTGGCAGGTTCCAATAAAAGTGCAAATTCGGCCCAATACAGATATTATTAAAAGAAAGGGGAAGCTCTTAGTAGCTGTCACAAAGGTGACAGGGATGAAGAGAATAATGATTCTCACATTTGGCAAGGAACCCAAGCCTGGGAATTCAGTAGTTATTGGGAATTTACCTACTTGACCTGGGCTTCTTGTAGGACTTTCAGCAGCCTTGTGTTCCTCACCTTGGGGTGAATGAACCTTGTCAGTCTCACTGGTATCATTTGCTCCCTTTCCTCCAGTGATTTTAACAAACTTTTCAAGGAAAGACAACAAAATATTTTCTTTACACTCCGGAATCACAATGGCCATTTTTCTCATCAGTTCTCCCATAGGTCTCTCAGAGGAAGCTGTGTCCAAGTTTCCAAGAGTTCCTCCAGAGAGAATTACAACCTCCTCAGAGGAAGGAACCATGCTGTTGCAAAGGCACCTGGGGTCAAAGAACACTGCCCTGAACTCACTATGCCAAAATAATGTCACAATCTGGTTAAGAAAATTGTTAGAGAGATTGCCTCTGCCCCAATTAGGCGATAACGATACCAAATCCAAGGTGGATTTTATTAACAGCAAATGTGAGGTAGAGAGAGAGATGGAAAGAAAGAGAAAAGGGGGGAGAGCAAGGGAGTGACAGGGACAGAGACCTCCCCTGGAGCAGGGCAAGTGTGACATTGTCCCCTGTGTGTGTGGCCTTCCCAGGGTGGGGGTTTTACACCTGAGCCAGTTTGGGTAAGGGGGGTGGTGTTCACCCCCCTGAGCAGGGATTACCCCACTGTTTCAGGTTGCAATGCAAGATGTAACCAAATGCATGTTTTCAATCCCCATCTTCATCAACTGCTATTAAAAGGCAGGGCAGTGTTCTTTATCTCTTCCATGACTCACCCCTGATAACGCCCTCCAGGGGAGATATCTTCTGCTAATGGGCCATTGAGTGTCACTGCAGGACTGATAAAATTCCATCATCCCATTGTGGGATGCTCCACCCAGGGGGAGGATCCAAGCATTCCTACCTGGATATGGACTGAGGCTTTTAACACCAGGAGCAGCTTGCCTACTGGATTCCCAGAGGACAAGAGCTCCATAACCACCACTGGACCTTCAGAGGAAGACCAGACCCTTGTACAGGATCACTGCTTCGACATAATCATCTTCATCAATCCAATAGGACTGCAGCCACCATTTAATGGGACTGTTGCCACTAACCTGCCCTGAGTGTGGGAAGGGCTTCAATTGGGGATTGCCATTTCTAGACTCTGGCCCGTGGAAACCAAGCATCCCAGCTGGTCCCAGCCCTGGTAGCCATGGCAACAGCCTTGGGAGCGGGTCCCTGGCTGGGGCTGTGGGAACCTCTTCCCTCTGGTGCCCAGGGACAGGAGCGGAGGGAACGGCTGCAGCTGAGTCGGGGCAGGCTCAGATTGGATGTCAGGAAAAGGTTTTTGCCCAGAGGCTGCTGGGGCCCTGCCCAGGCTCCCCAGGGAAGGGTCCCAGCTCCAGGGCTCTCTTAGCTCCAGCAGTGTTTGGACGGCGCTGCCAGGCCCAGGCTGGCATTGTTGGGGTGTCCTGTGCAGGGCCATCATTTGGACTGGAGGATCCTGATGGGTCCCTCCCAGCTCAGCCAATTCTGTGGTTCTGGGATCCCATGAGCCTGGGGATGGGATTGCCAATGGTTGCCATGGCAATGGACTCTGGCTGGTGGCCTGAGCTGGTGTCCATGGCAACCATGCCTGGCATGGGGTCTCCATGGAGCTGCCAAGGGACTGACCATTGCAACAGGGGGCTGGTGATGGTTGCCATGGAAACTGACCATACCAACAGGGGGCTGGGGATGGTTGCCATGGAAACTGTCTATAGCAACAGGCAGCTAGTGATGGTTGCCTGCTAAGGATCAGATTTGTCACAGGCCCTCATAGGGGTTCCATACGGACTTTCCAAGAGTCTCCAGGCTGTTCCAGAGCAGAAATGTCATACGCAGAGGCAGGAGCTCCATGGAGACCTCCCATGGCTTTCTGGGGATGGTAAAGAGCCTTGTGGTCAGAGGCAGTCACAGCCATTCCATGGTGACATCCCAGGGGACCTTGGGCTGCAAAGGCACCGATCTGTCACAGGCACTCACGGGGGCTCCACGGTGACATCCCAGGAGTCCCCAGGCTGCCAAAGAGCCAGGATGTCCCAGACACTCAAAGGGGTTCCTGTCATGGGCACAGAGGGAGCTTCAGGCAAAGTTTATTAGAGGAGCTCCTGTTGGGTCACATGGTGCAGAAAGGAGCCCCAATAGCCCCCATAGATCCCCAATGTCACTGTTTAATCAGAGATGACACAGACTCAGATCAGAAGGCTAAGGGCTAAAAGCCACCCATTTATTCAATGCTGTTGTTTTTTATCTTGGTTTGCTACAGGTGGACCTCATTGGTCATTTAATCAACACATTTCACATGATTGCCTAATTAAGACAACACCCTTCAGTAAACAATATCATGGAAAAGAGCCAACCTATAAAAAACATTGTCAAGGCACCATTTACTGATGTTTGTTTTACATTGGGCCTTTCTGGGGGCTCCCTGGATGGGGGATACCTCCTGTAACAGATCTGTGTGAGGTCAAAGGAGATGGACAGGACTTTTCCAGTCTTTAACTTCTTGTTTATTGTTAGATTATCTAAAGTTTTGCATTGCAGTCTACACCAGGTTCAGCACATTGGAAAAGCATTGCAAAATGGCCCCAAAATTTATGGTTTTAAGGTCTTGTAAAGTTATCTCATCCAATCAACTCTTAAAAAGATAGGTTATTTCTACTTATCTACCACTAGGTCATCCCTTAACTGTCCACATAACCTCTGCACTGTGCTTTCCTTGACCAATTGCCCTGTGCTACCAACACAGCAGAAAATGGAGTAGATGAAGAAGAAGACAGGGACTACACCCAAATTCCACATGTTGCTTCCTATCTACACCACACTAAAAATCCCAAAACCTAAATTTCTCACCCAATGACATACTATACTATTCACTATTATCTTTTTCCTACTTGGGTAAATTCTAATCTATCTCAAGGTCCTGGAAGTCCTCTCCATGGGCAAAGGTTAAAGGCAGGGTTTCTCTGGGGGTCAGGACCCCTCAGAGCAGACAGAGAAATATTCCCTGTGCCCTGGATTCCCACACATTTAACCTAAAATCCTTTAACCCTTAACATGTGATGTTACCCAAAAATGTTCCAAGTAAGCAGGATTAGAAGGAGAAGAAATAGAGAACCACAGAAAGACAGAAGATCCATAGAAAGAGACGCACATAGGTAGCAACTGAAGGGGTCCCAGCATCACCAACAGAGGAACCCCAAGGGAAGGCAGGACCCAGACCATGGGCTGGCCTCGTGCTCTGGCTTTTAACCCCCTGGGCCTTCATGGGCCCACCCCTGGGGTGGGACTGCCAGTTGTTTGCCCAATCAGAGTCAGGGTAGCACCAGCTGCTAGTGTGTGATTGATTGAAAGCTCAGCCAATCAGAGCTGGGTTAGCACAGCCCCTGCTGTGTGATTGACAGCTCTGCCAGGCCAGGGCTGGGGGCGCGGCTCTGTCCAACCACAAACCAAGGCCTGACCCGGCCCTGGCCCCACACGGGCATTCTGAGCATCCCAAGGTGTCTCAGGACAGTGATCTCATCCAGCCTCTGACAGCGACCACGGTGACACTACGGATCCTCATGGAAACATGGGTCAGTTGTGACAATGGAGATCCAAGGAAACTATGGTGAGACTGTGGAATCCAGGAATCATGGAATCAAGGAGACCATTGTCCAGATCATGAGCCCTATGGGAGCAAGGATCAATGATCAAACTGTGGTTTGATTGTGATTGATTTCAAATAGAAACAAGGAGCCATTGTTTTACAGTAGGGCTGCATGGGGCCAATGGACCCTTGTGACTCTGTTTGGGCTCCTGAAACCAAGAAGCCATTGTGACATTGCCAGACCTCATGGAATCAAGGAGACCATTGTGACAGTATTGGGACCCATGAAGTCAATGGAACATGGAAGAGGTCTGCCTGGTTTGACCTCCTGGGGGCTGTCTGACAGGTCTCCCTGAATTTGACATGTCAAGGGCCACTTCCCATCTGACCATGAAGCACTGGAGCTCCGTGCTTTTATTCCTATGGGAAAGAACTGTCTCTCTTGTCTAGGGACCCATGGCCAAAATTGAGATTCCACCTCTAAAATTCCCTATATCCAAGGGTTTCTCCCAAACAAAATCTGCCAATACAGTCAAGTCTGGCTAGCCTCCGCCTCTGGTGACTGCCTCTCATCTGCCTTAGGCTCACTTGTTTCCTGCCTATGGAGGCCACTTTGACACTGCGGGGCATTGTGGAGCCAAAGGGCATTGTTACACTGTAGAAACCTGTAGAACCAAGGGGATCATTGTGACACTGTGAGTACCATGGATCCAAGGGGCCATTGTGACATTGTGGGGCCTTGAGGAACCATTGAGACCACTGTGACACTTTGGGGTCTTTTGAAATGCAGAGGACATTGTGACGCGGCAGAGTACCACAGATCCAAGGGACCTGTTACACTGTGGAGCCTCATGGAACCAAGGACATCACTGTGGCTCTGTTGGGCCGCATGGCCCCAAGGGGCCAGTGTGAAGCACCAGGGCTTTGTGGAGCCAAGAGACCATTTCTGCATTTGAGGGCCTCACGGAGCCAAAGGGCCGCTGTGATCCTGCGAGGCACCATGGATCCATGTAAACCATTGCGACATTGCAAGGCCCCATGGAGTCATGGAGACCATTGTGACCCTGCAGGCCCTCATGGAGGGAAGGGGCCATTGTGACACTATGGAAACTTGTGGAAACAAGGGAATCATTGTTGCACTACTGGGCCCCAATGGAACCAAGGGGCCATTGGACACAGAGAGGCTTCGTGGAACCAATAGACCATTGTGACACTGTGGGACCTTGGGGAACCATGGAGATCATTAGGATCCTTAAGGACTTGTGTAATCAAAGGGCCATTATGACACCTGAGGGCACCATGGAAGCAAGGAGCCATTGTGACACTGCAGGGCCCCGTGGAACCAAGGGAACATGAAATAGATTTGGTTGCCTTGGCCTCCCAGGGGTCATCTGACAGGTCTGACTGACCTTGGAATGTGGAAGGCTGCTTCCATCTGCCCCTGAAACACTGAGGCTCTGGGCTCTTCTTTTTATGGAAAAGAACTGTCCATTTTTTCCAGGCAGCCATGGCCAAAATTTGGATTCCACCTCCAAATTTCTGTGTATCCAAGAATTGCTGCCAGATAAAGACTGCCAGGAGAGACAGATCTGGCTGGTCTTTGATTTCTGAGTGTGAGAACTCACCTGTTTTCCAAACACTGGAAAGGGCTCTTTTCTTTTCTTTGTATGGAAAAAATCATCCTTCTCAGGCACAAAAAATTCTGAAGTTAGGATTCCACATTAATAATTTTGAATATCCAAGGGTTACTCCAAGCAAACCTGCCAGAACAGACACATCAGGCTTGCCTTGGCCTCTGGTGGTTGCTGTTCATCAGCTCCTGAAACATGGGGCTTCTGTGGCTTCCTTCCTATGGAGACCAACGTGACATTTGGGAGCCTTGGGAAATGAAGGCGCCACTGTGGCACTGCAGAGCCCCATGGATCCAAGGGACCATTGTGACACTGTAGAGCCTCATGGAACCAAGGACATCATTGTGGCTCTGTTGGGCTGCATGGTCCCAAGGGGCCAGTGCAAAGCAGTGGTGTGGTGGTTAGCCCAGCTGTAACTCAGAGTCAGCCAGATCTTACCCCAAAAGAATTTGGCAGTAGTTTCAAGCCCCAGGAATCATTTGTTTAACTTAAGGTGAGTTTGAGATTTCCCCCATAAGCCTTTAGCGTTGCTGTGCTAACTTGTCCAAGTGTCTACTCCCCTGTTGGTTACTTGTTTCCCCTACATGGTTATCGTTCTAATTTGCTAGCCCCAAGTGTACATGTTGTTGCTTCCCCTTTGACTCAGGTCTTTGGATCCTGCCCCTCATACTGTTCTCAACTTCTCCATGTTTTTAGTTTTTCACCCCATTATTAAAGTTCCTTTTAAACAACTCTGTTGATCCTGCTCCTTTTCATTTTTGGCACCCTCACCCTGAAGTCAGGGAACCAGAGAGGTTTGTCACAGCCACCTTCATTGTGACATTTGGTGCCCAAACAGGGACCATGACATTCAGGGCTCCCTGTGTTAGTCACGTCAGCTGGGGTTAACTGATGGATAGGCAAGCACTCCCTGGGATTTTGGATTGCGCTGAGCCCAATGGATTCATCGTTGCTTCGAGGGACCTTTCCCAGGATATGCAGGGACAACAATGATTTCACCTGCATAGGATTGCGGGTGGGTTTAGGGAAATGCCAGACATTTATTGCCGATTTTGCCATTGTGTTTTTAAAATATGCACCCACGTCCCATAATTGATTTGGGGTGTTTCCGTGGCTCTTCCCCATAAGGCAGAGAAAGAGAAGAATCAGCAGCCAGATGTCCAAAGTAGAAAGGAGCATATATGGATGCTTCAAGTTAATTCTCACTGATCATGACAAAGTATTTTCAAAGAACGAATCGAAATCAATCATGAGGTGGATCATTAAAAATTTTCCAGATGCCTCTGCTAATGAAATCCATACCACTGAATTTTGGGAGTCCGTGGGACTTAAAATGTACAACTTTCAATAAAATGGGACCCCATTGCACCCCAAATGCTCCCCATCTTCCACACCACCCTCACCAGCAAGCCATGTGTTGAAAACTCAATCCGTTGGTCACTCCTAACTCAGGACCTCCCCTCAAACTTTCCCTCCTCAGACCTTCCACGATGGTCCAAGACGGCAATGGCCACGCTGACTTGGAGCATCATGCCCTGGAGACTCAAGATGGAAGGAGCCTGAATGTGGCTCGGGAGCCCAACCATCCTCCCTCCATCTTGGCTCCTCCATTTCCTGCTACCACAACCTTCTCTTCCTCCCTGAAGGAACCTCCAGACTCCACCCCCACAACTGTGGGTCATGCCCCACTGTCAATCAGTCCACCTTCACCCTGGGCCATGCCTCCAGAACTCCACCCTGGAAGTCCGCCATCCTAAATCAAGGCCCTTCCTGCCCAACACCTGACAAAATGGCAGCGCCCTTTGCCTCACCCTGTGGCAACAATATAACCCCATGATCGAAGATGCTAAGCCCAACTGTCTCACTGTTTCTAATCCAAATGTTTCAGCTCCAAGTTATTCTTCCTCCCCAGAAGACAGTTTGGACTCCTCAGAGCCACCTCACCCCTCAACCCCAGAAGGTCCCTAGGAAAGGAAGGAGATTGGCAAATAGTTTTGAAATTCCTCATTGCCCCAGTATGTTATGAAAGAAGGGGGCAGAATCCCAGGCATCAGCCACTGGTTCATGGGGAAATCAAGGATCTATGTAGGGCAGCTAAAAACAATAGGAGGGACTTACCTTGTTTTATTGGCCTAATGAGGGCCATCTGTACAGCATGTCTTAACTCCCTATGATTTAAAATGTATTATGACCATGTTGTTGTCACCTACAGAATACACCCTGTGGGAAGGGGGATGGAAGTGTTTACTAAATCAATTAATAGCAGACTATGCCAATAATGAGGCAAGGGCATAATTGACAATCATCCATCTAGCTGGAGAAGGACAATACAGCCCACCAGATGACTGAGCAGCAGGTATCCCCAGAGAAGTATTGGATAATATCAAAGAGATGGCTTTGAAAGCTTTACTCCAGGTATCGGATGGTAGCACCCCCAGTTTGGACTACCTTGGGTGGCTGCAGCTAAAGCTTTAGGACAATTAGACCATCTTGGGTGCCTGTTAAGTAAGCAAACCAATGCTACCTCCCTCACATTGAGTGGCCTGGCCTGCTCTCAGACATAGAGACCATCAGACATGCCACCTTGCAGAACACCGATAGAGTTTTTACTCTGGGCACATGGGCATGGTTGGTTAGACTCTGAGGGCATGTGTTGCATGAACCTCTCCAGCCACAGCAAGTCAATCCACAAGAGCATTCAGGTACTGAAGGAAGGGTTCAAGAAGCTTCAAGTCAAAAACAAAGACTGGTTCAATAAACTCTTCCAATGAAAAGGACTAAAGGGTTGGATGATGTCTAGCTAAAACAGGACATTTAACTCTCTTAGTTGTTGTTGTTGTAATGTTAATTTTCCCATGTTTGTCTGGATGCTTTTTGAAAGACTTAAAAAATTCTTTCAGTTCCATCTTTGCTGTAAAACCAAAAGGGGGAAGATATCCAACACAGGCTCCTCATGGACTCCTTGGAGGAGAGAATTGGAGGCCAGGATGGCACAAAACCCTCTCAGAGACTCAGTGTGGGAAGGAAAATCCTTAAAAGTACCTAAAAGTATCCTTAAATCCATATAGTACCTTAAAAACCTTGAATATCTCAAAGTACTAATGAGCCGCACTGAGTGTCAGTAGAAAGCTCTCAACGGACTCATTAAAGCAGATAATTGGGGCCATGATTGCACAAACCTCTCACAGAGTCTGTGTCAAAAGGGAAACACCAAGTACCTTAAAATAACTAAAGTACCCTGAAGTTTTAATGAGCCCCACTGAGTGTTGTTACTGACAAAGCCGCTCCAGGGACTAATGACAGCAGATAGTTGGAGGCCATGATTGCACAAAGCTCTCAGAGACTCCAAGGCAAAAGCCAAACCCAAAGCCCTTTGAAAAACCTGCAGTCCCTGCAGAGATCATGAAGTAGCCCCCAGGGCCATTCCTGACCAAGGCTCCCCAGGAACTCCTTCCAGCAGATCCTTGAGGCCACTGGGATGTGGGCTAGGGAGGGATGCTGAGGGCAAGACAAGGGGGCTCACAGTGCCCAGCCTGGCTGGGGCTGTGCCAGGAGGCCCCAGTGCCTCAGGACAAGGTGTCTCCTCCGAGCCCTTGGTGGCACAGACCCTGCTGTGTCTCAGGGCACCAAGACTTGGCTTCTCTTTGTCCCCACCTGTCATCACTGCCTCCAGTTCTCTGCTCTGCCTGGGGCCTCGGGACACTTTCTCAGTTGCGCCCTTCACTGGGACCCATTAACAGTCGCAGAAACTTTGAAGTTGGATTCTGACTTGGAGTTCTGCAGAGGTTTCTTCAGCTCCCTCTCAGGGACTGATGTTCAGGGCCTGAGCACAAAGCCTCAGAGGCTCATTAAAGTCCTGGTGCTCTGTCTGTGCTGATGAGCTGGATGGGCTCCTGGCACAGAGGCAGCTCCTGGTAACCAAGAAGAGCTTCAAAAGCACATTTCTCTTGATGAGCAGCTCTTCTGCCAGCCCAGCAGGGCTGGGGCACTGCCTGCAGCCACCCCAGGCACAGCACAGAGGCACAGAGATCTTCAATCAGTCAGGGCTGGGAAGGTGCTGAGAAGTGCCTGGGGCAGAATCACTGCCAGCCCTTGGCACAGGAACCTCGGGCTGCAGGATAATGCAGCTGCAGCTCCTGGAGTGATCTCCTAAAGCTGCAACATCCCAATGCCTACAGACCCTGTGAGTACAACTCTGAGTATTTCTGGTGTAGGGGAGGTGAAATTCTTATGAAGTTCTGACATGCTGAGGCATTCTGATCAGTCATAGAATATTACCAAGACAATGATTTTGATAAAAATGAGGAAATGCACAAAGACTAGGTGTTCAGTTTCCAACTATGGAGCATGGCAGGGAGGGAGGGATAAATATTAGTGGTTGATTATTAATTATGAATTTTCCCAAGGTCCTGAGAGATCTAAACTGCTACTTTTAGTGATCAATAGTTTCACAGGAGATCCCTAATGTGCTTGCAGCCACTCTGCCCATGGACAGCACCAGCATCACCTTTGGTGGACCCATCAGGCTCAGTCTGAGCTGTCCTTTCTCCAAGTTGCAAACAGAACCTGCCCGCAGCCAGTGTCCTGCAAACAGACAGGGTTCTCTCAGGCCTAGGAGAGTGCACAGAGATTTGGGGTCTATGAGTGCTGGCAGGGAGAGATCAGGCACAGGGAAACAACTGCAGGAGGAAAATCTCCAGGAATCAGAGAGAAGATCAGGGAAGGAGAGAAAACAAAACCCGGCAATGCTGTGGCAGGGAGAGTTTAGAGATGCCCATAGGATTCCCTCCAGTGCAGCCACTCCCTCTGAACAAGCCCCCTCCCTTTTGTCCCCCCAGCCAAGCCTCTGCCCTCAGGGCCGGGGCTCCAAGGCGTGCAGCCCCTCCTGTGCAGGCAGAGCTGCAGCAGAGCTGTGGGGCAGCTCTGCAGCCCCAGGCCCAGTTCCCTCTGCAGAGCACAGGGCTGGGAGCAGCTGCCCAGCCCTGGGGGCTCTGGCAGGGGGCACAGCTGGCTCAGGGTGATGCTGTCCCCATTGCCTGGCTCTGTGCAATGCTGTTAGTGCAGCCAGGGAAGGAGCTGCATCTCCCTCAATCCAATGCCATCATAAGGACACTTGGAAGTCTCTCTGAGATTTCAGTCCAAGCTGGGAGCTTCAATCCAGGATAGAAACCTGTCCTAGAACATCTCTGTGTTATCTGAAAGCCCCAGGGTGAGGCACAGAAGTTGTATGATGAGAAAATGCTATTGGGTTGGTGAAATGAGCCCAGTGTGTCCCTGGGTACAAATGTGTGGCTGAGATCTTGAGAAGGGAATGGACATTTGGTGAAGTGTGGGGGATCCATCTGCTCTCAGCAGTGTCGGGATGGTTTTTAAAGGACACATGGGAGGGTGATTATCCTATGTCTGAGAATGGAGAAAGTCCAGAGAATCCTGGAACAGGACTGGGAGGCAGACGTCCTCCCCTCGCTCTCCATTCCCCACCTTGCTTTAGAGAAATCACTCTGTTCTCCTGGAGGGCAGGAGAAATTATGACAGTTTCTGCCATCCAAAAATACTCAGAAGGAGACGGGGAAGAGGAGCTGTAAAAACTCTAAAATATTTAAACAGACTTTGCCATTCCTGCTCTCTGTCAGTAGGGGTGCAGATGCTGACAGGGCCTTCTGTGTTAACAGGGTTTCCAAGTGGAACAAGAGGACAGGTCCCTGTCCCTGCCCATGTCTGCACAGCAAGGATGAATAAAAATAACCTGCATGTAGCTGCTGTGCACGTGAAGCCCCACTTGGCCAGAACCAAACAGGGCTCCCCACTTAAAGATGATAGAAAATCAAAAGGTTGTCAGAGTGTTAGAGGAGAAAGGTCTGTGGGAAAAGGCTTTGATTTTGCTGGAAGAAGTTTCTCCTAACCTGTCACTGACTTTTCTCCATGTAAAGCTCCCCAAGGCCTGAGACAGCAAATGTCCAACAGCAGCTCCATCAGGCACTTCCTCCTGCTGTCATTGGCAGACACGCGGCAGCTGCAGCTCCTGCATTTCTGCCTATTGCTGGGCATCTCCCTGGCTGCCCTCCTGGGCAACGGCCTCATCATCAGCGCCATAGCCTGTGGCCACCACCTGCACACGCCCATGTTCTTCTTCCTGCTCAACCTGGCCCTCAGCGACCTGGGCTCCATCTGCACCACTGTCCCCAAAGCCATGCACAATTCCCTCTGGGACACCAGGGACATCTCCTACAATGGATGTGCTGCCCAGGTGTTTTTCTTTCTCTTCTTCATCTCAGCAGAGTATTTCCTCCTGACCGTCATGAGCTACGACCGCTACGTGTCCATCTGCAAACCCCTGCACTATGGGACCCTCCTGGGCAGCAGAGCTTGTGCCCACATGGCAGAAGCTGCCTGGGCCAGTGCCTTTCTCACTGCTCTCATGCACACAGTCAATACATTTTCCCTCCCCCTGTGCCACGGCAATGCCCTGGGCCAGCTCTTTTGTGAAATCCCTAAAGCTCTTCTGCTCCAAATCCTACCTCATGGAACAGGGCCTTCTTGCTGTTAGTGTCTGTTTAGGACTCGGATGTTTTGTGTTCATTGTTTTCTCCTACATGCAGATCTTGAGGACCATGCTGAGGATCCCCTCTGAGCAGGGACGGCACAAAGCCTTTTCCACCTGCCTCCCTCACCTGGCCGTGCTCTCCCTGTTCCTTAGCACTGTCGTGTTTGTCCACCTGAAGCCTCCCTCCATCTCCTCCCCATCCCTGGATCTGGCTCTGTCAGTTCTGTACTCGGTGGTGCCTCCAGCCGTGAACCCCCTCATCTACAGCCTGAGGAACCAGGAGCTCAAGGCTGCAGTGTGGAGACTGATGACAGGATGGTTTCACAAGTATTAAACTGCCGGCCATTTTCTAAAAATCACTTGTAATAAAAGTAATGTTTGATACTTCTTGTCACTTTGGTTGTGGATTTTTTTCATATTGGCCACAAAGAAATGTCTTTATTTGTGCCATTGCCCATTTTGTTTCTCTCCACCTTCCCTGTGCCCAGAGAGTGTGTCAATGGTGGGCTGCGCTCTTGGTGGCTTTAAAAGAACTAAATGATCTCCCAGCAGAGTTTTCTACAGAGATGCCCTTTTGTTGCCTTCTCTGGAGCTGCAGCAGCAATGTCTGTGTGCAGAGCTCGGGGCAGATCAGTGCTGGCACAGCAGCTGTGCCCACAGCAGCAGCAGCACTTGGTGTTGTCAGTGCTGCTGCCATGGCCCTGCCCCGCTGCCCTGGTGGCCCTGGTTTTGCTGCAGGGCCTGAGTGCTCCCAGGGCCGGGCACAGCCCTGGGGGCGGCAGTGCCGGGGCTGCAGCAGGGACAGGCCATGGGCACTGCTGGGGCAGCGCTGACGCCTCAGGCCAGGGCCTGGGGGCTCCAGGCTCCTTGCCCAGGCTCTCTCAAGAACACACCCAGGCCAATGCTCAGCACAGAAAAGCCCTGTGAGCAGCCCCAGGCTGGCCGTGGGCAGGCTGGGGGCAAACAGCATGGCTGGGGCTCTGCAAGGGCCCTGGGGGAGACGGGAAGGAGCAGCAGAGCAGGGGCTGATCCATCCCCAGTGTGCTGCACAGCCCAGGACAGTGCCCCAGAGTGCCCTGATGGAGCTGCCAACAACATCCCCCCTCTGCAGCCCTGGCCTCTCCCCCAGCTCACACAGGAGCCCCATCCTTGCAGGCACAGACACGGCAGCACTGGCTCAGCAGTCCCTGTTTGCATTGCACACAGCAGGGGTAGCACCCCCATGCTGTTGGTGTGGGGACATGAACCTGAGGGAGCAAAAATGCCAGGGGCCAGCAAGGGCTGGGGGACACCAGGGAAACCACTCAGCTTTGTCCTGGCCTCTGCAGTCAGCCAGAAAGTTTGTTCCCATCAGCTGGGAGTTTCCTGTCCCCCTGCAGAGGCTGTTGCTCAGAGCCAGGGCTGCCTGTCAGCCACCCCCAAACTGCCCTGAGCATTTCCTTGGCATCACCTTTGCTTTCTTTACTCTGTCCCCGGTATAACCGGTATAAATTTCTTGCTCTTGCCCATCCCTGTTCCCTGCCCTGCAAACAGCCCATCCCTGTTTGCCCTTTCAACTCTGGCCCCATTCCCAATTGCAGTTCCTGACTTGGCCCCATGGGAACGTCCCTTGGGCAGCAGGATCATCCTACAAGTGCTGCAGGAATTGTCTGCAGGCTCCTGCAGTGCCTCGTGCCACTCCCTTGCCAGAGGCATCCCAGACCAGGGGGGCACATCTGGGCTGCTGTGTCTTCCTCTGGGGCTCCCTGTTCTGGGCAGTGAGGAGGAGCTGCATAGGCTCTGCAGGACTGACAGGATGGGCTTTGGGGCTGGCAGGAGAAGCTGAGGGACCTGGGCTGCTGCAGCTTCTGAAGAGGAGGCCCAGGGCTCACCCTGCAATTGCTCCAAGGGTTTTTCCAGAGAATCACAGAATCAGCAAAGTTGGAAAAGACCTTGGAGATATCAAGTCCGACCTGTGCCCTGACACTGTCTTGTCTCCCCTGAGCCTTCTCCAGGATAAACAACTCTAGCTCCCTCAGCCACTCCTCAAAGGACTTGTGTTCCAGACCACTCCTCAGCCTTGTTGGCCTTCTCTGGACACCCTCCAGCCCGTACATGTCCATCCTATATTGGGGGTCTGAGAACTGGACACAGCACTCGAGGTGCTGCCCAAGTAGTGTCCAGCACAGGGGAAGAATCACTGCCCTGCTCCTGCTGGCCACACCATTGCTGATCCAGGCCAGGAGCCATTGGCCTTCTTGGCCACCTGGGCACACTGCTGCCTCATGTCCAGCCTGCTGTCCATCAGTCCCTGCAGGTCCCTTTCTGCCTGGCTGCTCTCCAGCAACTCTGTCCTCAGCCTGTACTGCTGCAGGGGTTGTTGAGGGCAAAGTGCAGGACCCAGCACTTGGAATTGTTAAACTTGACCTTGTTGGAGTTGGGCCCTGGATCCAGCCTTTTCCATGAGGCCCCAGAGCGTCCCAATGGTTTCCATGATTCTATGAGTCCACCCAGTGTCACAGTGTCCCTTTGGTTCCATGGGGCCCCTTGGTGTCACTAAGACCCTTGGATCCCTTGGGCCCCATAGTGTCACAATGGCGCTTGGTCCCCAAGGCCCCGCAGTGTCACAATGGATCCTTGGTTCCTTGATGTGGAGAGTTTTGTTAACAGTTGGTTAGTTGAGAAAGGCCATGTTGACATAATGCTGCTGGTTAAGCTTTAAAGGGAAGTCAGCAGTCAGTGACCAATGACAGGCAAGGACATGATGCCCTTGCTGCAACATGAGGATAGGGAAGAGCGATTCCTGCTGAAAATATACAGAAAGTATCAAAAGAATAACCACAAAAATGCAGAAGTAGGCATAGTTGCTGATATGTAACTAACCAATCCTGAGCTCAGCTTTTGCAATATGTATGAAGCTTATTATGAACTGTATTTAACCCGCTGTATCGATCAATAAATCGGACCTGCGATGAACCAATTGGTGTCTGGGTCTCCTTCCATCAACAAATGGTGACCCCGAACATTTGCCCTCTTGTCTCAGATTAAAAGAAAAAGGGGGGAACGCGCCACGGTCGAGGAAGTTGGGTTTAGGTCCTTGCAGCCGGGACGGTGCCGGAATTTGAAGCACCCTCGAGGTTCACAACGGTGACTCGAGCCAATACGTGCTGCCGAAGCCTGGAGACCTGCAACAGCGCATGCTGACGAATAGGTATGGATAGGCAGGCAGCATATGATCTTTTCGCCGCGTATTTAGAACGGCGAGGAGGAAAGGGGATAGATTTAAAAAAGGAATTACCAGGGTTATTGGCTTACGGCCATGCTAAAGGGATTTTCGCTAACCCACATACAGTTCATGAGCTAGCAGATGGAAGAAGTTTGGGGATATCCTGTGGGATACAGTGTTAGACTATGATAAGTCAGCAAAGAAATTAGGCAAGCTATGGCGGGTGGTGTATAACACGTTGCTTCAGCATGTCTCTGAGAGAAAGGCAGCAGAAAGGGCGAAGGAAGCTCATAAGAGGAATATAGGGTATGGTCGTGAGGATGATCCCCTGGCACCTTCTGTAACTAAGATACTTATGCCTAAGAGTCCCCAGCAGAGTGGTGTGGAGGATTTTCCTATAGACACAGTGGAACCGTCTGCACCCTTCCTGTTGGGGGGGAGGGCGAGTTGGATGGTGGAGGTAAGAGCAAGCCAGCTTTGCCTCCGCCGCCAGCTTTGCCTCCGCCGCTTTCCCTGAGCGAGCCAGCTCTGGCGGGGGGGCCACTTCCCCCACGCGAGCCAGCTCTGGTTCCACCGCCCCCCCTGCCGGAAAGCTCGGTCTCTGTACCGAAGTGCCAGCAGCATAGCACCCTTAAAGAGTCAGACCCTATCCCAGGGGCACACAGTGACCTATGGGGGGACATGGCTAAACAGAGGAGGGAAGCTTGGGCTGCTTTGGCAAAAGAAGTAATGCAAATGGGGGATGGCGAGGCGGTGGAAGTAGCTTCTAGTCTTGCATGTCCGGTCACATACACACCACAGTATGATGCACAGGGGAACCTTACGCATAATATAGCGGAATATACTCCCTTAGATTGGAAGTTGTTAGCTCAGTTACGTTCTACGGTTAGTCAGTTTGGAGTAAAAAGTGAACCTGTTAGGCAAATGCTAGATTATCTTTTTAATACTCAGGTTTTATGCCCAAATGATTTAAGAGGAATAGTGTGTTTAATATTCACTCAGCACCAGCAGTTATTGTTTAATGCACATTGGCAAGCTATGGTTAATGAGTCGGTTGCTGTACAATAAGCTCAGGGAGATCCATTACATGGAGTAACAGTAGAGGAGCTTATGGGCTTAGGGGCATATTTGCGTACAGAGGCACAGATGATATCGGGAGCAGATAAGCTTAGAGAGTCTATGCAATTAGTGCGTGCTGCAATAGACATGGTTAAAGAGCCAGGAGGGTTACCGGCTTATATGGGTATTAAACAGGGTAGAGAAGAATCATTTGAAAGTTTTATCGATAGGGCAGCTGCTGCCATAGATCGGGCTGGTGTTGCGGACTATATGAAAGGGGCACTATTAAAGCAGAGTGTATTACAAAATAGCAATCCAGCAACACAAAGAGTGTTAGCTACTTTAGGGGCAAATTGGACCATTGAGGAGGCATTAGAGTGAATGGCATTAATGCCAACAGATTCACAGGCATTTATAGCAGAAGTTTTAAAGGAATTAGGATTAGGGTTGTAAAAGCAAGCAGAGTCTACTCAGAATCAGGTGTTAGCTGCTCTTGCTCCTCTCCGAAGCGGCTCACTGGCAGTCACGCAAGGAGGCTCGAGACCGTTCATCAAGTGTTACCGATGCGGCAATGAGGGACATACGCGTTGAGGATGTCGAGCAACTGGTATATGGTGTCAAAGCTGCCGATCTAGCTCCCACAATTCTACGGCTTGTAAGCGCCGGTCGGGAAACGATCAGAGGAGCGTGAATGGGGGCAGCGCCCAGACACAAGTTGCCGCTGTGACATCAGAGACACCAGCTGCCGCCATAACATCACTGCCACCTCCTGTCTGCAACCAGCAACAGCAGGGAGCCTCGGTTTGGACTTATCAGCAGCAGTAGACGTCACGCTAATGATGAACCGGCCTGAGAGGATACCAACTGGAGTAAAGGGTCCTCTTATATTAAATGGACAAAGATGTGAAGCATTGTTACTAGGACGTTCCTCAACAACCATGCTGGGATCATTTGTATTGACTGGTGTTATTGATGCAGACTATACAGGGGAAATACAAATCATGGTTTACACCCTTTATCCCCCTATTAAAATAACAAAAGGACAACGCATGGCACAATTGGTACCGCTATCACAAATGACATTGGGTATACCATCATTTACTGGGAAAACACGGAATGAGAAGGGTTTTGGCTCTACTGGTGTTACACTTTTGACTGTGGATTCACAAAATAGACCAAAACAAAAAGTTGAGATTACCCATGGACATCAAAGCATAACCCTTTATGGATTATTGGATACAGGAGCAGATACCAGCATCATTTCTCCAGAAGAGTGGCCACAACATTGGCCCCTATTCCCATCATCAAACATGCTCACAGGAGTAGGAGGATTTACATTAGCAAGCAGATTGCCGCCTTTGTCGGTGTGCATTGATAATCAACAAGTATCTGCTGTGTTTTCAGTTGTTCAATTGCCTCCTACAGTTTCTTGCTTAATTGGAAGGGACATTTTAACACAATTGGGAGTGGTGTTAACTAACCATCACCCTTTGGGATAATTGCCATTGCTTGGACTTTCCCCATTCCACTCACCTGGAAAACGGATACACCGGTGATGGTTAAGCAATGGCCATTAAAAGGGGAGAGTCTTATGCACGCCCATGAATTGGTAAAGGAACAATACACACAGGGACACCTACGACTCTCCACGAGCCCTTGGAATACACCTATTTTTGTAATCAAGAAGAAATCAGGGAAATACCGTTTGTTACATGATTTATGAGCTGCAAATGACCAGATGGAACCAATGGGTGCCTTACAGCCTGGTCTTCCAAATCCAGCTATGATCCCAGAACACTGGCCACTTTTAATTATTGACCTAAAGGATTGTTTTTTCACTATTGGGCTGCATCCTGATGACATGAAGAGATTTGCTTTTACTTTACCGGCAGTAAATCGTAAGGAACCAGACAAAAGATTTGAATGGACTGTGTTACCACAGGGCATGCGCAGTTCTCCCACGTTGTGTCAGCTTTATGTTGATGCTGCATTACAGCCACTACGTCGCAAGTGGCCAGCAACTATAATATCTCATTACATGGACGATATTTTGTTTGCACAGCAACAACCATTTTCCTCTTTGCAGATTGACAGCATTAGAGATACTCTTGCAGCATATTCGCTTGTTATTGCTACAGAGAAAATTCAGACCACAAAGCCATGGAAATATTTGGGATGGACTTTAATGGATCAAATAGTAATACCTCAAAAATTGGAATTACAATTAGACATTAAGACTCTGCATGATGCACAGAAGTTGCTGGGAGACTTACAGTGGTTAAAGCCCATTGTGGGAATACCAAATCACTTGTTAGAAATCCTACGGCCTTTGTTAAAGGGCGTTGACCCCACTACTCCTGTATACCTGACAAAGGAGCACCATCTTGCCTTGCAGCAAATTAGTAACTGTGTACAACAAGGGTATGTGTCTCATCGACAACTCGACTACCCCATTGACCTTACCATCTGGAATAGCCCTTGCCACTTGCTTGGTGCTCTCTCTCAACAACAAAAGAAAATGGGGGAGATACGGGTTTTGGAATGGTTGCCACCACCACTACAACATAAGAAAACAATATTTTCAAAAATCGAACAATTGGCTGTGTTAATCAAAAGGGGCATCTCAGAATTACTGAAGTGGATGGTTGAGAACCCGCTACCATTAGATTGCCTATGGAAAAAGAAACCTTAGACTGGTACTTGATTAATTCAAAGGATTTACAGGAAGCATTATTGACATCGTCTGCTAAAGTAGAGACCAGCAAATTAGTGCCCAGAGTTTTGCAATGGATGACAGAATGGAGCTGGATCACCCAACCGTTGAGAGAAGAGAGTGCCCCATAGAAGGAGCTATTACAGCTTTTACAGATGCAGGAAAGAAATCAAGGCGTGCTGCTGTCATCTGGCAAGAAAAAGGACAATGGAAGCATCAACTCCTCACAGCAGACCCTGCAGATAGCTTACAAACCCTGGAATTGTTAGCAGTAGTATGGGCAGTGTCCAACTTACAGGAGCCTTTAAATGTGGTCACAGACTCTATGTATGTCGCAGGAGTAGTCAGACGAATAGAGGAAGCAGCAATTAAGGAAGTGAATAATAAACGATTGTATGAGTTACTGGTACAATTAAGGAAAGCTTTACGGGAGAGAAATGCAGCGTATTCTGTGATTCATATTAGGAGCCATAAATGGTCTGAAGGTTTAGGAGAAGGGAATGAACGTGCAGACAAATTGGTTACCTTACCCATTGATAACTCTTGTCCTGTTGATAAGCATACATTGGCCAGAGAAGCACATAGTAGATATCATCAAAATGCAAAAGGACTAGCAAGGAACTTTGAGCTGAGTTTGTCAGAAGCGAAAGCCATTGTTAGAGCATGTCCAACATGTAGTTATCATAATGGGGGAATAGGTTTAGGCGTCGGAGTTAATCCTCGAGGTTTAGAAATAAATGAGAAATGGCAAATGGATGTTACACATGTAGCTAGATTTGGTAGAGTCAAGTATGTGCATGTTACTATAGATACATATAGTCATTACATATGGGCTACGGCTCAGGCAGGAGAAAAAGCTATACATGTTATCAGGCACTGTTAAGTTGCTTCGCTGTCATGGGAGTCCCAAAGAGTATCAAAACGGATAATGGTCCAGCTTATGTAAGTGCTAGGGTCCAGAAATTTTTGAATCAGTGGTCCGTTAAGCATGTGAAAGGTATTCCATACTCCCCTACTGGACAGGCAATAGTGGAAAGAGCAAACGGCACCCTTAAGCAGTATATTGAAAAGCATCAAGATTTAAGAGACCCACAAGCATGTTTGGCTAAGGTTCTGTATGTGATCAACCATTTATGTATTTTTGGGGAAGACGATACCCCCCCTGCAATTAAACATCACCCGAGGTCAGGTCAGGAAACTACTAAGGAAACGGAGGTCTGGGTTAAGTATAAGAACCCGAGTACAGGATTATGGGAAAAGCCTGCAAAAGTGTTATACTGGAGTCGGGGGTATCTTTGTGTTTCCTCACCTACAGGGCCTTTGTGGGTGCCTGCTAAGTGGACTAAACCTGTTTTTGATGCAGCATCTGGTGAACAACCTCACGGAGGAGGACAAGGAGCGACTGGGGAAGAAACTGCCTCTAGTCGTACGACTACTACTGCTACAGCTGAAGGGATACTTGAAAGCGGTGGACAGAGCACTGACGCATCACTACCGGACAGCCCAGGAGCTGATTGGTTTTATTGACTCATTATCAACCTTTTGCTTAACAGGTCCAGCAAACGAAAATTGCCTTGACTGTCACAATCCACATTGTGCTGCTTGGATAGCCCTACGTTGTGGGGGTTGTGGTAGAACTTTTTGGATAGAACAATCATTATTATTGGGTTTGTGGTGCAATACTTGCCGGCACGAGTACATGTGGAGTGAAAACTGGCAGGATGAATTAAGGAGACAAACGGGGCAAAATGCATATGCAGCTTTAAATCTTTATGAGTCTCCTGAACAGAAAATTCTTGCTTATTACCAATGGGACGTACAATGTATTGTGAATAGACTCAAGGTTCAAAGTAAATCACGCTTAGCCTCTGCAAGGTGTAGAAAATTAGTACCCCTAATGCAGCGTTCAATTGTAGGACCCATCAGGGGGGATCCCAAAAGAGCATTAGACTGCTGCATTGAAAAGTTGCAAAAATTGAGTTTGCAAGTGACAGGACCAGTGAAATTAGGAGCAGCAAAACTGAAGACAGATAAGAAAAAGAAGGCAAGAAAGGGAACAACCCCATCTGAGTAAGGCTATCAGTGATTGCTAATTAGTTTTCTATGATTAGGGCAATTTCACGTATATGGGACCCTGCCTGGTGGGAGGGTGTAGTTGTTGAAGAAGACAACGAACGGCGATTACGAAATAAGATACGCCTTGCGCTAAAGAAAGAGCTTGAACTGTTAGCCTCATATAGTAAGAAAAGTGAAGAGGCTTTGCAATCACCACCATTGAAGTGCTTGGATTGGGTTATAGAGACGAAATTTAATACTGATCCTTTCTTATGTTCACTTCCTTGCTATGTTTGTAAAAAGGATAATGATAAGTGCTATGCATGGGTAGCTTTGCATTGTGCAGATTGCAATAAGGTTTATTGGTACTCACAAAGGGCAATAGGACATTTATGGTGTAGACCTTGCTTTGGGAAGTGGATTCGAGATTCTTCCTGGTATAGAGCTCTTGAGCAAAGTACTGGCCTACCAGGAAGGTCAGGATTACAACTTTATGAGAGTGCAGAACAAGTAGCTATAGCATATATTAGGTGGAAGTTGCAGCAAGTACTTAGAGAGTTTGAAATTACTAGAGCCTCACGCATCATAGACGCTCGCTGTAAAGCTAATTTGCCTTTAAACCTACCTGACGCTATACCTGTAAGCAAGGATGCTGATTTGGAATTAGATCAGTGTATTCAAAGACTGACTCAGGACCGCATTAGCCATTCTAGCAAACCAGGTAAAAGACAGCGAAAGAAGAGAGAAAAATGAGGTTTGTTTTTATTATACTGCTCAATGCTGTAGCGATTAAAGCAGTAGGAATAACACATTTTAGTCAGCCAAGAGAAAATCTATGGGTAACACTTGCTAATCAGATTAACCAATCATGGCTTTGTCTTAGTCTTGGAGGGGTTACTAACCCATTTCGAACATGCCTGGTGGGACTTCCGGTGTGGTCTCCTGGAGAATTTTGCAGTTTAATAAATAATCAAACTTTATGCATGCATAACATGTCAAACATCAAATTGTCAGCACAACAAGGGTATACTGCAAGTCAGAGTGATGGCTATGGCCAATGCTTACTAATCCAATCACTTAACACCTCTTTGCATTCTCCTCCTGAAGAATTGGATCTTTTTGGAAGTACAGATGCCAGTATGTCTAACACTACAGCTGGCGGATGGTTTAGTTTCGAACCCTTGGATGCCCAGAATTTAAATCAACCTAAAGAAACATGGGCCACCTTAGATTCATCCCTGAATTTGAGTAAATTCTCTCCGCAGCATTACAGTCAATGTAACGGCACAAATATCACAGCACCAATGAAATTACCCACAGGAATATTTTTAATTTGTGGAGACAGGGCGTGGAATGGTATACCAGCTAAACCACAGGGTGGACCCTGTTATTTGGGAAAATTGTCATTGTTTCACCCTAATGTGTCCTTGCTAATGCAGCTGAGTCAAAATTCAAACAGGAAGAGACGTAGCATACATGACTTAGACGGCAGCCAGGTAGGAGATCCACAGTTTTGGAGTACATTCAAACAAGTAGTAGTTTCAACTATCTTGCCAGGAGGATCCGCCAATAAAGCTATGAATTTAGCAAAGCAATTAGGGTGCTGGGCAAAGGATGAGCTAAACAAGACATCCCAAATTCTAGACATGCTAACCGCAGATGTGCAGAGTGTTAACCATGCTGTTTTGCAAAATAGAGCTGCTGTAGATTTTTTGCTCTTAGCACAAGGGCATGGATGTGAAGAGTTTGAGGGAATGTGTTGCATGAATTTGTCTGATCATTCGGTGTCCATTCACACTAAGATAAAAGAACTGCAACAAGGACTTCACAATCTCAAGGAAGAAGAAGGTTTAGGAATTGACAAATGGCTTAAAAGCTTAGGACTTGGACCATGGCTGAGGAACCTTGTGACATATACTATAGGGCTACTGGGTGTAATTTTAATGTTTTTGCTTATTTTGCCTTGTGTCTTTAATTGTATTCAAAACATGGTCAGCCGTATGATAGCAAAAACCTGGCAGACTAGTCTTCTTGCTCAAGAAGAAAATGGGGGAAATGTGGAGAGTTTTGTTAACAGTTGGTTAGCTGAGAAAGGCCATGTTGACATAATGCCACTGGTTAAGCTTGAAAGGGAAGTCAGCAGTCAGTGACCAATGACAGGCAAGGACATGATGCCCTTGCTGCAACATGAGGATAGGGAAGAGAGATTCCTGCTGAAAATATGCAGAAAGTATCAAAAGAATAACCACAAAAATGCAGAAGTAGGCGTAGTTGCTGATATGTAACTAACCAATCCTGAGCTCAGCTTTTGCAATATGTATGAAGCTTATTATGAACTGTATTTAACCCGCTGTATCGATCAATAAATCGGACCTGCGATGAACCAATCGGTGTCCGGGTCTCCTTCCATCAACACCTTGAGGTCTTGCAGTGCAGCAATGCTCTCCTAGTTCCACAATGTCAAAATGGCCTCTTGGTCCGAAGGGCCACCACAGTGTCAAACATGTTTCGTTCATTCCAGGAGCCCCTGAGGAGCAGCACTGGCCCCTTGGTTTCATGGGGCCCTGCAGTGTCATAATGGCTCCATCATGACACCAGATCCTGCTCTATCACAATGCTCTGCATGGTTCCACAAGGCCCTGCAGGGTCACAGTGGCCTCTGTGGTTCCATGAGGCCTCAGGGTGCCACAATGAATTCCTTGGCGCTGCAGTGTCACAATGGAGCCCTGGTGACACAAGATCCTGCAGTGTCATCAGGGACCCTTTGTTCCATGGGGCACCACAGTGTCACAATTGTTCCCTCAGTTCCCAGAGTCCTTACAATGGAGCAATGGCTCCTTGATTCCATTGTCCCCAGGCTCTCCCAGGGGTCTCCTTGTTTCCACAGTGTCACAATGGGTCCTTGGTTCCACAAGGCCCCGCAGTGTCACAGTGGCCTCTGTGGTTCCACCAGGACCCAGACTGTCACAATGGACTCCTTGCTTCCCTTCAGCCTCACTGTGTCACAATGGCCTCTTGGCTCTGTGCTGCCATGTCGTACACAGTGTCACCATGGTCATCTTAGTGCCACCAGGCCCCGCAGTGTCACAATGGCCCCTTGCTTCTCCAGGGCAGTGTCACAATCATCAGAGAATCAGCCAGGCTGCAAAAGACCTTGGAGAGCATCAAGTCCAACCTGGGACCCAACACCACCTTGTCACCCAGACCATGGCACTCAGTGCCACATCGTCTTCCTTAAACACTTCCAGGGATGGTGACTCACCCACCTCCCTGGGCAGCCCATTCCAATGCCCAATCACCCTTTGTGTGAAGAATATTCCTTAATGTCCAGACAAAACATCCCCTGGTGCAGCTTAAGGCTGTGTCCTCTTGTCCTGTCACTGTTGTCTGGGTAAAGAGTCTGACCCCCACCTGGCTGCGCCCTCCTGTCACGGAGCTGTAGAGAGTGATGAGGTCTCCCCTGAGCCTCCTCTTCTCCAGGATAAGCAACCCCAGCTCCCTCAGCTGCTTCCATAGGACTTGCGTTCCAGATCCCTCACCAGCCTTGTTGCCCTTCTGTGGACATGCTCCAGCCCCTCCACGTCCTTCCTAAATTGGGGGCCCAGAACTGGACACAGCACTCGAGGTGCTGCCCAACCAGTGCTGAGCACAAGGGAAGAATCACTGCCCTGGTCCTGTGTGGCAATGTTCGTAGGGGTCCCAGGATGAGGGAAGAGATGAGAATCTTGACTCCATGTTTCAGAAGGCTGATTTATTATTTATGGTATATATTATATGAAAATAAAATGATATATTAAAACCATACTAAAAGAATAGAAGAAAGTATTTCATCAGAAGGCTAGAAAGTAAAGGAATGGAATGATAAAATCTTGTGACTGACCAGAGCACCCCCACAGCTGGACCTGTGATTGGTCATCAAGTAGGAACAATTTCACCTGCTGGGTATAAAATTCTCCAAATCACATTACAAAGCAGCAAAACATGGAAAAGCGGAAGCTTCTCAGCTTCTCAGAAGAAAAGATCCTAGTGTGATGGTCCTGCTGGCCACACCATTCCAGCATTGTCCTGTGTGTGACACCCCAGCGGTGACAGCCCCAGTGTTGCCCTGTCTGTATGTGACACCCCAGCGGTGACAGCCCCAGCGTTGCCCTGTGTGTGTGTGACACCCCAGAGGTGACAGCCCCAGTGTCCCCTGTGTGACACTCCAGCAGTGACAGCCCCAGCATTCCCTCCCTGCAGTCACTCCAAGGAAAGCGTCCAGACCCGCGTCCAGTCCATGAAACTGTGCGGCCACTGCCCACCCTGGCCCGGGCTGAAGTGGATTCTGTTATAAATGAGAAGCTTAAGTGGTGGTTTGACTGGAAATGGGATTTCGGGGATGCTGTAGTGAAACCAATGGTTTCTCAGATTTTAATATTGGCACCTGATGTGTCCATTGGGACATTTGGATCCACCTCTGAGAACACAGGGTTAAAAGTAGGGCTGCCCCCTGGAAGGTTCTCTTTAGGTTTCCAGCAGGAGAGAGTTCAGTCTCTCCCCTGGCCCAGCTCCTGGCTGGGCAGGAGAGGAGAAAGCCACGCGGCCTGGGAGAGGTGGGCCTGACCCTGAGGGGCCCAGGGGTGGAAGCATCGAAGAGCTACTGAGAGGTATCCACTCCCCCTTCTGGGAGACAGAGACAGAGAGAGAGACAGAGCCGTGCCTGGGAGTTACCTTGAAACTTGACAAACATGTGCGGCAGCAGACAGCACGGCTGAGAAGGAGGAAAGGGGGGGAGGAGGCAGCGATGTGTCCGGCCACTTGTGGGAGCTTTTAACCCCTTTGTAGACAGTGAAAACTTTACAGAACATTAACCCTTCCTAGAAGAGTGATGAAGGTCTGGGCAGAGAGAGAGAGATGTGGAAGAATGGAGAAGATGGAGTGGCATTTTTTGCTGGACTCTTTTTTTGTGTAGCCATGGACTGTTTCCTTGTGATACAGAGACTGCTTCCAGGAGGGGCATAGCCTCACAACCAGGATGGTTCAGTGTGGGTACCCCTCAGCCCCAGGGGGTGCAAAAAACATGGGGGCGACAGATGTCCGAAAGTTGAGACTGTGACTTTTAGGAAGGAGACATGGCATCCTTAAAAGGAACCCTAGACGCAGCCCTGGTCCATGCGCAGTGGTGAGAGCACTGGGCATGGAAGGAAGATGTCACAATGGCAAATGATCTCCAGGCGGTGCCACATGTGACAAGAAGCCCATGGCACAAAGAAGGACTCCTTCTCCTCTTGATGAAGTGAGGATTGAGTATTCTAAAGGGTGGTGCCGGACCAAGAGTTGGTGATTTCTGAGATGTATTGTATTGGAAATTTGGTGGGGGGAAGAGGAACATGCTTTTGTGAAGTTTTCATTTTCCTTCTGTTCTGTGTTTCTTTTTTTTTTCTTTCCCTTGTAGTTTAGTTAATAAAGTTTTCTTTATTCCTAAGTAGGAGCCTACTTTGCTTTTTCCTGGTCACATCTCACAGCAGACACCAGGGAGAGGGTATTCTCATGGGGCACTGGCATTGTGCCACTGTCAAACCATGACACTGCTCAATAACCTACATACTGCACTCTGTGATGTCATAGCCCACTAGCCCACTCTGTGACCTCATGTTACCAGATGATAAATTGTCTCCACCAGGTGAACTGACACCGGGAGCTTGTTCTCCAAAATCCCAGGCCTATGGAAACCACACAATGCCCATTGTGTGAGAAGGGGAACTGGAAGTTCACCAGCCTCAGTGTCCTGCCAGCTCAGCCAGGCCCACGGGAACATTGGGGTCCATGACCACCAGGGACCACCAGAGAGACCCCCAGGACAGAAGAACACATGGGTAATGGTGAGGAGAAATATGCTAATGATTTTGCAGAAATCACATGTGTGTTTAGTCCAGGACAATCAATGTATATGTGTGCAAAATACAGAAAATAAATGGAAACTTTCCTGTTCTCAACATGCACGGCTTTGGAAGGAGCTATACCCCGTGCATGCAGCTGAATAAAGAATGCTGCTTCTTAACTACATAGGGGTTAAAGAATTTTCTGTGTTACCAAATTTGTGGTAACACTACCACTGCCAAGGTGTCATGGTTTGACCCAGAAACAGGATTTCTGGGATGCTGTAGATAGGGCCAATGAGTGTTCAGATTTGAATATTGCCATCTGGCCCAACCACTGGGCATTGGATCCACCTCCGAGAACACAGGGTAAAAGCAGGGCTCTCCCCCTGGCAGGGTCTCTTTGGATTTCCGGTGGGAAGGAGTTGGGCCTCTCCCCCGGCCCAGTTGCTGGCTGGGCGGGGGGAGGGGAAAAGCCATGCGGCCCGGCCTGGGAGAGGTAGGCCTGGCCCCCCCAAGGGTGGAAGAAAGAAGTAAAGAAATGCCGGGAAGTAATGGGCAGCCTGTTCCCCCCCGCTTGGAGACAGACAGAGAGAGAGTGCAGCCTGTGTTTGGGTGCCGTTACCTTGAAATTCAGTAAACATGTGCTGGCAGCAGGCAGCACAGCCTGGCTGAGGAGATTGGTGGGGGGGGGTGCAGCCAGGAGTCCAGCCGCTTGGAGGAGTTTTTAACCCTTTTTGGACAATGAAAACTTCACAGAACATTAACCCTTCCTAGACGAGAGATAAGAGTGGAGGAGGACTAAGGAAAATGAGCGAGTGATAAAGGTCTGGACCAGAGAGAGAGAGAGTGAGAGATGTTGGAAAGATGGAGAAGAGGGAGTGGCATTTTATGCTGGACTCTTTTGTGTAGCCATGGACAGAGCTATGTTTCCGTGTAATACAGAGACTGAGTCAAGGGGGAGAAATGTCCCAGAGCCAAAAAAGATTCAGTGTGGGTACCCCTCGGCCCCAGGGGGTGTATAAAATATGGAGGGGACAGATGTCCCAGAGGTGAAAGACTGAGCTTTTCTGGAACTGGACACAGCATCCTTAAAAAGACAACCCTGGAAGCAGCCCTGATTCTGGTTCGGTGGTGAGAGCACCGGAACAAGGACGGAAAAGGCCACCACGACACATGGAAGGACTCCCTCTCCTCTTGAGGAACTGAAAGTTGAGCATTCTAAAGGGTGGTGCTGGACCCAGAATTGATTTTGGATTGTATTGTATTAGGAATTTGGGGAGGAGGAGGAGGAGGAGAGTGTTTTTTGTGAGGTTTTCATTTTCCTTGTGGTTTTTTTTCCTTTCTTTTGTGTGTAGTTTAGTAATTGTTTTTGTAGTTTAGTTAATAAACTTTTCTTCTTTTTCAAGTGAGAGCCTGCTTTGTTTATTCCTGGTCAAAATCTCACAGCAGACACCAGAGAAGGTGTATTTTCATGGGGGCATTTGGCCTTGTGCCAATGTCAAACCATGACACCAAGTAAGAGAGAAATATCGGTCATTGGCTGTGCTCATGTCCATGGTGGGGCGGTGGGGAGTGACCTTGTCTGGATTCCAGGTGTCCCCAAAGCTGCTCCAACCCTGACCTCCTCACTTGACTGAAAGGGTGAGGGTTTGCAGGAATTGTGGTTTAAAGCCACCAGAGGGGCTGCTGTGGACCCGACTTGGGGTCGGATGCTGCCTTCCCTCCATTCAGGATCATGGAGAGCGGTTGCGGGTGTTGTGCAGGGCATGTGCCTGGCCCCGGGACACTGCTGCACTGCCAGTGGGCACTGAGATCCAACCTGCTGCCTTGGCAGCTTCTGCCAGCTGCCAGTGGTGGTGCCGGGACTGATTGGTGCCCGTGAGTTTGCAAAAGGAGCAATTTCCCCTCCTCCCTCCTGTCCAAGTTTGCTATGGCCCCTGAAGGGTTGAAGCTGGACCGGGGCGCCCCCTGCAGTGCCCCCTGCTGCCCGCGGTTATAACAGCCACAAAAACCAACAGGGCTGAGCAGGAGAGAAGGTTCTGGGTTTGTTTTGTTTGTTTTGTTCTGTTCTGTTTATAAATTTCCCAGTAAAGAGCTGTTATTCCTTTTCCTGCACTTTGGCCTGGAAACCCCATCATATCTGAAATTAAAAAGTGTTTTAGACATGGTTCTTCTTTCCATTCCAGGAATGCCCCCATTTTCCCTGGTTGATATTCCTCATTTAAATGAGTTGCCAACTCCTCGGTTCCAGGGTGGACGGGACAGACACCCTAAGAGGAGACATGATCAGGGGTTTGGCCACTTCACACTCTGCCTTTTAAGCCAGTTGGGTCACAGGACTCTCTCCCCAGGTGGCACTTTTGGCCACTTGGCCAGTCAAGACCTGGCTTTGGCAGAGCATCACACTGTGTGCCATGGCTGATAGACTGATGGACAGATGGGGCCCTATCTCATCAAAAGTAAGGCCTGACCCACTCCTGCCACACACAGGTTTTCCAAAATGTCTCCAGACATCAAACTTTTCCTGTCTCTGACACCCCACCCTGTGCCATGCCCTGATCCTGACTGCCCTGGCAAAGTGAGAGGCTCTGGAACTCCCACAGGGCCTTTGTGGTATCCTCGTGTGGGGAACATGGCAGAGGCGGGGTTTGGGACAGGGGGCAAGAGAATCCACAGCCTCCTAAAGGCCAACAGAGCAGTGAAGGTCCAGGGCCCTGCAATGTTTCCTGGTGGAGTAAATTTGTTGGGGACTACTTCTGGGGTTTGTTCTTTTTTGGTGGTTTTCCATTGAAATCATTCATTCTTTGGCCATTTAGACTCTGAACCTGATTGCTGTTGCTGTTGGTTTTTATTCTCTCTGATTGCTGTTTCAGGAAATTGTTCTTCTCTCAGCCCTTTGGGATCTTTGTGCCTCCATGGGAAGGGGATGGTCAGTTTTTAATGGCAGCACATACATGTGTTGGTGCCCATGTGTAGGGACCCCCAGTGCCCCTCAGTTCCCCCAAAAGTCAGAACACATTCCCATAGATTTCACCGCGTTCCCACAGTCACCCCTAGGGTCCCCACAGCTCTGCGTAGGTCACCTGGGGATCCTGGAGGGTGGTGGCATGGGGGGAGTCTGGGAGACACATGGGCTGTGGGATCTGGGTGGGGTGACACTCTTGGGTGATGTGTCCCTCTGTGTGTGTCTCCCCTGTACTCACCCCCTGCCCTCTTGGTGACCACAACGTGGGTGTACAGCACCTTCCCCTCATCTGGGGGGGGCAGGGGATCCGGGGGAGCCCTGAGGGAATAAAGGAGATGTGGGGGAGGGAATGGGAGATCTTAGGGGTTGGGGTAAAATGGGAGAGTGTGGTTTGAGCCCCCACTCACCTTTCCTGGTGCTTCCTGGCAGCTGCAATGGAAGCAGGGGAGGAGTGACTGTGGGATCTCAGGCCCTGACCCCTCTGAGGATTCCTTAACCCCCTCGGGACCCCTAAGTATCCCTCAATTCCCCCCAAAATCCATGAACCTCCCCAGTATCCCCAAACAACTCACACTCACGTACCCAAAACCCAGCAGGGACATAGACCCCCCCCCAAACACCCCCAGGGCTTTGGAAAGGATTCCAAACATCCCTGCAGGACCCTCCAGCACATCCCAAAACCCTACATGACCCCCACCAAAGTCACAGTGGTGGCACTGTGGGTTGTTCCCTATGGTTTCTCCAATTCTGTGGGCCTCTACAGCTCCCTGGAACCCCCCATCCCCCCATTGTCACCCACCCATACGGTGCTGCTGTTAGCGTTCAAAAACACATAAACACGGGGACTATATGCGGTGCTTTTTATTTAAGATCTCTGGGAATCGGGGTATTGCCCAAATCTGATTCCGACCATACATCAAAAATGATCATGTTTTTATACTCTATCGTTATATAAATTTCATGTTAATTATTAAACTTATATTGTTTTATTGTATACATATATTTAGCCCCCCTCTGAATGTCCAACATAGTTTCTCATTATTCTTCTTATGGTTATATAATAATTACATTTAATTACTTAACAATCATCACATCTAACAATTATATAATTTATCATACTGCTTACGCAGGTGCAGTTGATCTGGGAAAACACAATGCTTAACATTTTAGATTCTATCTTTAACTTTTTCCAGGGCTCCACTATCATTCTCCCCCCTTTGAAAGCATTTTCACTTCACTATAGGTGAAATGTTTTCACTTGATACAGTCCTTTATTCCTCAATTCATACTTGGTTCTTCTAATCCAGGGTTGATGTAAATGCTGTTGTGGATGCTATTACGAACTGGAGAACCAGAAGATGGTGGGCGTGGATCTCGTGTTAGTGCCTTTATTATCCTCTGGTTCCAGGACCTTTTTTTCTGTATCTCTCCCTTTCAGATGCTGTAAACTAACCAAATTGCTAAGAATACAATTAGTAAGATTATCACACCCTCAATGATAGATTTATTCCATGAACTCACATTCCACCCTAATCCTTTAAAGATTTTTCCTAACCAACTTGTAGCCAAATCCTTTTGCTCTTCTTGTGCTTCATGCTCTATTTGTTTGATGTCGTATTCTACATCTGCAGTTACATTTGGGATATGAACGCAGCAACGATCAACTTGTCCCTTTAAAAATCCACATACTCCATGCTCTTTCAGGAGTAAGAAATCTAGGGCCAATCGATTTTGTAAAGTCATTTTTGTGGTGGCTTGTAATTGTATATTTAATTCTTTAAATCCTTCCCAGGTGACTTTTGCCAGTCTATCTACCTGACCTGTTAGTTTGTACAGCATCTCTCTACTCTGATAGTTTGCTATAGGACAAAGCAATGACTCTAGGGCCCATCCAAATTTCACTCCACTAGAGGGTTCTTGCCAAGTGTCATCTGGATTTTCATTGTCTAGAACTTCTTGTCTTGCTCTTATCTGCAGAAGTTCATGTTTTCCATTAAATGGGGACTTTTTCCAAATTGGACATAAGGTTGGGAGGCCTAAAGTAATCTCCTTTACTTTCCCGTCTACAGGCAGATGTGTTGTCCAGGTACCATCAATTGCTGCCCGTACAAATTCTCCTGGACCTCGGATTGTAATCCTGGTACACCCTATAATTACTTTATAACTCACTCTGCCTTGTTTATGTCTGATCCCTCTGCAAGCACAACCAATTTGTAGGGCTATTGCCAAGGGTGGCAGCTGTTTTATCTCTTCATCATCTGAAGTGCAGTCTAAAGTTTTATTACATGCCCACCAACTTACTTTGTCTGCCCTCGTTCTGCTACTAGTGTTAGTGTTCGTTATTGCTGGATCTGTTTCATTCTCAGGGCCTTCCCACTCAATACACCAAGGGGTGTTTGCCATATATGTGGTAGATAGGGACACGCGATCAGAAGATCACGCAATGTGATGGAAAGCAGCAGGACTCCTTTTCCCCTAATCCCTTAAGATAAGAGATCACCCTAGGAATGTAACAAGGAATGTAGCCCCCCTAACAATAGTCATGCTAGTAACTTTCCACTCCTGGTAACTTTCCACAGCTTAATAACCATAGATGGTACTGCAGACCCCCTCTGACGTAGAGAAACCCCTTAGACTATAAAACCCCATGAGATGAGATAATAAAGGCCTTTGACCATCTACCACATTGGTGTCTGCGTGCTCTTTGGCCTGAGCAACCCTGGAGAGTTTGGGTTGCCATGCTGTTCCTTGGAACCAGGTCGCCTTGCCTTATATCAGAAGGCAACAACTGGTGCCGACACCCGGAAAGAAGCTTGGGTAACGGGAATTCGCCTGGATAGAGGACAGCGGCTGCAGCGGCAGGACCGTCTGCAGCGGGGAGGGACACCCCCGGACCCGCGTGGACCATGGAAGCCATAGCGAAGGTCGTAACTCAGATGGATGCGCAATAGGGTATTGAGTGTAAGCTTAAAGATTCAAGTCTTGCATTGACGAGACTGACTAAGCTTGGGGCTATAGAAAGCCCGATAGATATCCTCCATCCGGGGGCTTGGGATAATTGTACAAAAGCTCTGGCCGAGGAAGTGAAGCCATTCATTACAATGAACAGTAGTTTCTGAGAAAGAAAAGAATTAAAAGATCTGAGGAATAAAAGAATTAAAAGACACTCTATCAAGGGAAACACAGAAGTTAATAAATAACCTAAAATACATTGTTTGGGAAAACTTTGATTGGATAAGTTAATAAATAATCTAAAATACACTCACAAAAGAAACTTTGGAATTAGAATATTTGAAGAAGCGAAAGTAGAAGCCAAAAAGTTAAGGTGACCTGCCAAGCCGTCAGAATCAAGCCAAGTGCAACAGTGATTTCTGCCAAGTCATGGAAAAACATGCCAAGGATGACAGGAAAATGCCCAAATTAGGAGAAGCTTAAAATTTAACCAAGGAAGACCAAGAGTTCCCGGAAGACTCCGCCTATATTCCTACCTGCCTATGAATATGCATATAATAAATGATGTAATCCTTGTTCAAAATTGTATAAAAACCTGCTTTTGCTGTACCTGATTTAGAAATCCACTTGGTGATTTCTCCAACGCGTTGTCAATAAATACCTCCTGCCTATAGACCTCAAATCTAGTCTCTGGGCAGCTTATTATCGCCTTTTGGGGCAAAATTCGGCATCATTTTTGGCGACCGCGGCAGGACAGAAAGGGTCCTCCCGAGCCTTGGCTCGGGGGACCGGGATCTCTTCGGGGCCCTTGACGGAATTCTGTCAGAAGGGATCCCCATCCCCCAGCCAACGCGCAACGGTGGACAAGAACTTTCTGCATCTCCTGCTCCAAATTAAGAGGTATTTATCTTTGCTTAAGGGTTTTATGGTAAAGCGCTTTATTGGGAAACGAGGGTCAGACGTGACCGCTCGAAGGGAAGCCGGGGGACGCCCTGGTAAAGAATCCCAGTTGTGTTAGAGGTACGGTAATAGTAACGCAGGTTAGAGTCCTGCTGTGAGGAATATTTGTTTTTCGTAACGCAGGTTAGAGTCCTGCTGAAAGGAGTATTTGTTTTTCGTTTATCTTGGTATCTTTGGAAAGAATATTTGTTTTTCGTTTATCTTGGTATCTTTGGTTTGTTCTTATTATGTGGGAAACCATTTTAACATTGTGTTTAATGTTATAATACTGTGAATTAAGGGTCAAGAACTGAAATTGTTCTCTGAGACCGGAAGAGAGGTCGGTCAGTTTGTGGTATTTTTGTGTCTGCTCTATGTGTCTGTTGCAAAATCTTACAGGAGGCGTCTTGTCACTCTTCATGTAATAGACACACGTCTCAATCCCGGGAAGAAATTTGTCACCCCCTGCAATTGTTACGGTGCTTTGCGATTGCATGAATCTGGCAAACCGGTATCTCACGGTCTGTAGGCGACTTCTCGTGACCCTACCTGGTAAACAATCTGTTCTGATATAGACCATAAGGTAGGAACTATTTCATAAAGGTGTGTGGGTGAGAGTGAATGAGACGCAGCATCGCTGCGAAGCGAGAGGGAGTCCCACTCCGCATTTCCTGTTCTTCGCGAGAAGCCAGGTCGGAAACGGACAAAGCGATTGGAAATTGTGTGTATGAAGTGTTAAAATCAATTGGCATACAGTATTTGCGAGAAAGAGACTGTTCCGGTTAAACAGAAAACACAGACACAGGAAATAGCAATGGGAGGTCAACAGAGTAAGGACGTAAATATGAAAACCCCCTTAGGATGTATCCTAAAGCACTGGAAGGACTTGGGAGGGATTCCGGGGGGAAACATAAGTAAAAAGACGCTCCTTAAATATTGCACACAGTGGTGGCCATTGTATAAGTTAGATGACAATGAGAAATGGCCACCGGAGGGAACAACTAATTATAACACTATTTTACAACTGATGCTTTTCCTCCGTTGACTTAATAAATGGGATGAAGTGATGTATGCTGACATGTTCTTTATGTAGCACCTCAGGACCCCCTAGTACTAGCTCTAGAAAAAGATAAGAAAGGTTCAAAGCCTAAAGAACGTTGCTGTGATGCATGTAGCATTGGGGAACAATGTCTTAAGTTAACAAGAAGGGATAGTGGAAAGGAGAGTGAAATAAGCCTGTGGGAATACCATCCATTCGCCCCAGGACGGGAAGGGCCCCCTTCCCAGGCCAAAAGAGGAACAAGGGGATCCTAGCCCATTAAAGGAGCTGGAACGATGGTGGAAATCTAAGTTTGGGCACAGCCCTCAGAAGCTAGACAACAGTTGGGGAGAAGGTAGCCCATCAAAATGGGGGATTGAAAAGAGGGAAAGCAGCCCGCAGGGACCAGATAGTCCACAGGGGTCGGGGAACTACAGGGATGCTGACAGCCCACCTAGACTAGAAGTTGAGAGGGAAGAAGCCAGTCCACATGGAGCTGAGAGCCGAGGGGAGACACGCAGCCTGCCCGAACTAAGTCCATGTAGGGATAGTAGCACACCTAAGAATGGAAGTTTAAAGAAATCAGGTACTTGTAGAATGGAAACTAACACACAGAGGACTAAAGACAAAAGTAGCTCACTGGGAGGCGATGTCTCTGAGTTGAAATATAGTGAGAAGAATGACAATGAGGCATGCGAAAGAGAGGCAGAGAACAACTCACAGAAGCTGAATATAGTAATCCAGATAGAGGATAAGAGAGATGGAAGGGGAATGGAAGATGAGGAGGACAGTAGCCCGGAACAGGACAGGCGCCGGCAGATGTGGGAAGAAAGGCGACAGATGCAGAGTGAGGGGCGGTTGGACTGTGTAAACCATGCTAGGGGAGTAGTAGGAAAAGAGTTGACAGAAATTGAAAGTGAAGATGAAGAACAGGGAAAGGGAAAGAGAAAAGAGAAGAGAAAGAATAGGGAAGACACTGAGGCACAGGAAGAAGATCCCGGGGAGGCAATCAGTCACTCGTATTATACCAGATCTGTGGCACGGAGGGAAGCAAAGCAAAGAGAGGAAGGGAACCATACGATAGCCCCTCTCCGACAATTTATGCCAATGGTAGGGGAAAGGACTAGGGTAAAGGTGCCGTTCTCCACGAGTGATCTGAACAATTGGAGAGATGAGGCAAGGAACTTCAGGAGGAACCCAGAGGGAGTAGCGAAGAGGTTTGAATTAATGGCAAAGAATTTAGATATTGATTGGGAAGATATAGAGGTGATGCTTTCAGAATTGACAGATACCGAAAGGGAACTCGTATTGGAAACAGGGAAACGACATGCTCAAGTATTATCAGGGAGACTAGAAGATAATTTCCCCAGCAGTAAACCAGAATGGGACCCGGGCAACGAAGAGCACTATCGGCGGCTGGTGCAGTATAGAAAACTGATAGCAATGGGCTTGCGTAATGCGATCCCTAAGGCTATCAATTGGTCGATGCTATATGACATCAGGCAGGGAAAGGATGAGACCCCATCAGAGTTTTTGGATAGACTTAGGGCAGCCATGAGACAGTATACACCCCTGGACTCAGCAACGGAAGAAGGGAAGCAACACCTGTTAGGATTAATGATGGGACAGAGTAATCCAGACATCAGGAAGAAATTACAAAAGCTCGAACATCCAGCAAATAAAAACCTGGAGGCATTGCTGAATGAGGCATGGAAGGTGTATAATAATAGGGAAATAGAGGAAAAGAAAAAGGAAGATAAGAGGCTAGCTCGAATAGTGGCTGTAGCAGTAGGAGCTCAAAATACAAACCATTTGGGGCCTAACACCAGGGGTAGGGGTAGAGGCTAGCCAGTGAGAGGGGGAGGGAGGTTCCAACCCCACCCAGTTAGAATAGGGCCAAACCAGTGTGCCTATTGCTTCCAAACGGGACACTGGAAACATGAGTGCCCTCAATTAAGAGAAAGATCAATGGACACTACTACTATCGCACATCAGGGCAGTGAATGAGGGGGACCGGTGGGCCGTACCCTAGCAGACCCACTGGTTAAAATGGAGCTAGGGGAAGGTAAAAAGGAATTGGTTTTTTTTTTTGATTGATACAGGAGCAACATTTTCGGTTTTAAATCAGGAATTGGTACCTAAGAGTGATGAATTTGTACAAGTTGTGGGAGCAACAGGCCAACCAGAAAAAGCTTATTTTTTTTTTGAAACCCATTAAATACAAAATTGGGAAACAAATGGGAATCCACCAGTTTCTGTATTTGCCAAATTCACCAAAGCCTCTATTAGGAAGAGACTTACTGGAGAACCTGAGAGTCAGAATAAAATTCAACAAAGACAAATTGGAATTTCAAGTAAGTGAAGAGCAACTGATTACAGCCTTAAGCCTAACAATCAGTTGCATAGAACCGAAGCCTGAAGGCCACAATATTGAGCGTATCCTGAGTGAAACATATCCATTAGTATGGGCTACCGATATACCTGGGAGATCAAAACAAGCAACACCTATCATTATTGAACTTATACCTGGAGCGAGGCCGGTAGTTAGGAAACAATACTCACTGAGGTTAGAAGATAGAAAGGGAATTAAGCCCATAATCAAAAGGTTTTTAGAATTAGGTTTATTGATAGAATGTGAATCAGATTTTAACACCCCAATTCTGCCAGTAAAGAAACCTAATGGAGCTTATAGATTAGTCCAAGACCTGAGGGCAGTAAATGAGATAACCAAGACGCTACATCCGGTAGTTGCTAACCCTTACACACTCTTAACTAAATTAAAAGATAATTTGACATGGTTCACAGTGTTAGATTTAAAAGACACATTCTTCTGCCTTCCTTTAGCTCCGGAGAGCCAAAAGATCTTTGCGTTTGAATGGGAATCTGCAGTTAGCCAAAGAATTAGAACAGTGGGAAAGGCCGCTGGGAGATGGTACTCTTTTGCAATACGTAGACGACCTCCTAATAGCAACAGAAACAGAAGAAGAGTGCATTGAATGGACTATTTCCCTGTTAAACTTTCTGGGTTTAAGTGGATATCGAGTTTCTCAACAGAAAGCACAGCTGGTGCAAGAAGAAGTGGTGTATCTGGGATATGAAGTTTCCAGAGGACAGCGATCCCTGGGAGCAGCCAGGAAAGAAGCCATCTGCCAAATGCCTAGACCAGAGACGGTGAGAGATTTGCGCGCTTTCCTGGGGATAACCGGTTGGTGTCGACTATGGATCTGTCAATACAGAATACTCGCTAAACCACTCTATGATTTACTGAAGGAAAGTAAGGGTGTTCTACTTTGGACCCCCGAGGCAAAGGGAGCCTATAAGAGACTGAAACAGGAACTCATGAGAGCACCAGCCTTGGGTCTTTAAACCATTCTGGCTGTTTTCTCATGAGCGACAAGGAATGGCCCTAGGAGTCCTAGCACAACAGTTAGGACCACATAAAAGGGCTGTGGCCTACTTCTCCAAACAATTGGATGAAGTGAGTAAAGGATGGCCTGGCTGCCTGAGAGCAGTGGCCGCAGTGATAATCAACATTGAAGAGGCCAGAAAGCTCACGCTGGGCCAGAAAATGGCTGTGTTAGTGGCTCACACTGTGTCTGCTGTGTTAGAGCAGAAAGGGAATCACTGGCTGTCACCTTCCAGATTCCTAAAGTATCAAGCTATTTTGGCTGAGTCAGATGATGTTACTATTCAGGTAACTAACGTTGTGAACCCAGCTTCATTCCTAGAAGGGAAAACCTCAGCAGAACCCATCGAGCACAATTGCCTGGAAACGATTGAAGCCGTTTACTCCAGTCACCCGGATCTCAAAGAAGAGCCATTCGAAGATGCAGACGATTGGTTCTCGGACGGTAGCAGCTTCGTAAAACAAGGCATAAGAATGGCTGGGTATGCAGTAACTACCACAGAAAAGGTAATCGAGTCAAACCCTTTGCCTGCAGGGACCTCAGCCCAGAAGGCAGAATTGATAGCTCTGACTCGAGCCCTAGAATTGGCAGAGAACATGCGAATAAATATTTGGATAGACTCTAAGCATGCCTTCTCCGTTGTTCACGCTCATGGAGCCATTTGGAAAGAAAGAGGACTGTTGACTACTCAAAGGAAAACAGTCAAACATGCAGAGGAGATTCTACGATTGCTAGAAGCAGTCCAACTCCCAGCACAAGTGGCCATAATGCATTGTAAAGGACATCTAAAAGGTAACACTCTTCCAGAAGTTGAGAATAGAAAGGCAGATGCAGAAGCTAAATTAGCCGCTGCAAGGACCGGAAAGGTAAATATAACAGCTCTGATACCAGGAGAGCTGGATGTAAACCTCCAACCAAACTATCAGGAATCAAGATCATAGATGGATTCAAAGGAATAAAGGTAAACTGTTAGACAGTGGATGGGGACAATCAGAGACAGGACAGTTGGTAATACCAGGGAACCTAATGTGGCAGATTGTAAAGACGGAGCATGAAAAGGCCCATTGGGGTCTATATCCGCTTTACCAATATTTGCAAGCCAGGATAGCAGGACCGAAATTATTTATCACCATAAAACGTGTCACATCCCAGTGTGAGCGATGCTTGAAGAACAACCCGAATACAGGGACTAAGATACACCAGGGAGCAATAAATCGAGGTAAATTTCCAGGTGAGGTATGGCAAATTGATTTTTCTGAACTCCCAAGAAAAGGGGGGGTTTCGGTACTTGTTGGTATTAACTGATACATTTTCTGGGTGGCCTGAAGCATTCCCTTGCAGGACAAATAAGGAAAGAGAGGTGACTAAAGTATTGTTGAATGAAATTATTCCACGGTTTGGAGTACCGAAGAGCATATCTTCGGATAGGGGCACACATTTCTGTGCAAAAGTGGTGAGAGCAATAAGCAAAGCATTACAAATTAAATGGCAATTACACACACCTTACTGTCCACAGGCCAATGGGTGGCCTTGTGGGTGAAACCTGTTTTTGATGCAGCCTTGGCACCCCACGGAAGAGGACAGGGAGCGACTGAAGAAGAAACTGCCCCTAGTCCTACGACCACTGCTGCTACAGCTGAAGGGACACTCGAGAGGGTTAGACAGAGCTCTGATACGTCACTATCAAACGGCCCAGGATTTGAATGATTTTATTGACTCATTAGTCAAGTCCGGCAAAGGCACCTTGCCTTGATTGTTATGATCCACATTGTGCTACCTGGATAGCTTTACATTGTGGAGGTTGTGATAACACTTTTTGGATAGAACAATCATTATTATGGGATTTATGGTGTCATACTTGTGAGCACGAGCACACGTCGGGTAGAAGCTGGGAAAATGAATTAAGGAGACAGACGGGGCAAAATGCATATGCAGCTTTAAATCTTTATGAGTCTCCCGAACAGAAAATTCTTGCTTATTGTCGTTGGAAAGTACAATGTGTTGTGAATAGAATTAAGGTTCAAAGTAAATCGCGTATAGTTTCTGTAAGGTGTAGAAAATTAGTACCTTTAACACAGCGTTCAATTGTAGGGCCCTTCAGGGGAAATCCTGAAAAGGCATTAGATCATTGTATTGGAAAATTGCAAAAATTGAGTTTGCAAGTGACGGGACCAGTAAAGTTAGGAGCAGCAAAACTGAAAATAGATAAGAAATAGAAGGCAAGAAAAGGAACAACTTCATCTAAATAAGGTTATTAGTAATTGTTAATTAGTTCCCTATGATTAGGACAATTTCACGTCTAAGGGACCCTGCCTTGTGGGACGCTGTTGCTCCATGGGACCCTGCTTCGTGGCATGCTATAGGTGTTGAAGAACAAGAACAACGATTACGAAGTAAGATACATGTTGCCTTAAAGAAGGAGCTTGAATTCGTAGCCGCATATAGTAAGAAAGCCGAAGAGGCTTTACAGTCACCACCATTGAATTGGTTATATTGGATTGAAGAATCAGACTTTTATACTGGCCCTTACTTACATTCATTTCCTTGTTATGTTTGTAAAAGGGATGTTGATAAGTGCTATGCTTGGATAGCTCTACATTGTGCTGATTGTAATCAGATTTACTGGTACTCACAAAGATCAATAGGATTTTTATGGTGTAGACCTTGTTTTGGAAGATGGATTCGATATTCTTACTGGTATAGAGCTCTTGAGCACAGTACTGGTCTACCAGGAAGGTCAGGATTACAACTTTATGAGAGTACAGAACAAGTGGCCATAGCATATATGAGGTGGAAATTACAGCAAGTACTTAGAGAGCTTGAAATTACTACATCCTCCCGCATTATAGCAGCTCGCTGTAAAGCTGATTTGCCTTCAAACTTACCTCACGCTATACCTGTAAGCAAAGATGCAGATTTGGAATTAGACCAGTGCATTCAAAAATTGACACAGCCTTATAATAGACATTCTAACAAACCAGGGAAAAGACAACAAAGAAAGGAAAAACAGAGAAGGCAGAAAGAAAAATAAAGCTTGTTCCTATTATACTGCTCAATGCTGTATACTACTCAACAGCTACACAGGTCTTCAACTACTAGGAATCATAATGAAAAGGACCCAAATGTTTTGGGCTATGGTACGAGCGTACCAGCGCCCTATAGGATTAGAATTTGACGAAAGAATTCGTAAGTTATAAGAAAAGGGGGGAATGAAGCCATTCATTACAATGAACAGTAGTTTCCGAGGAATAAAAGAATTAAAAGATCTGAGGAATAAAAGAATTAAAAGACACTCTATCAAGGGAAACACAGAAGTTAATAAATAACCTAAAATACATTGTTTGGGAAAACTTTGATTAGATAAGTTAATAAATAATCTAAAATACACTCACAAAAGAAACTTTGGAATTAGAATATTTGAAGAAGCGAAAGTAGAAGCCAAAAAGTTAAGGTGACCTGCCAAGCCGTCAGAATCAAGCCAAGTGCAACAGTGATTTCTGCCAAGTCATGGAAAAACATGCCAAGGATGACAGGAAAATGCCCAAATTAGGAGAAGCTTAAAATTTAACCAAGGAAGACCAAGAGTTCCCGGAAGACTCCGCCTATATTCCTACCTGCCTATGAATATGCATGTAATAAATGATGTAATTCTTGTTCAAAATTGTATAAAAACCTGCTTTTGCTGTACCTAATTCAGAAATCCACTTGGTGATTTCTCCAACGCGTTGTCAATAAATACCTCCTGCCTATAGACCTCAAATCTAGTCTCTGGGCAGCTTATTATCGCCTTTTGGGGCAAAATTCGGCATCACTCAGGGCTCCAGAAGGGAGCAGGGCAAGGTTTCCAGAACTGATCATCCTTCAGAGGAACTTAAGGGAACTGTCTCATGAGTAAACTCTTGCCACACTGACACAGATTATTCTGTCAGGAAAGGTACATTCAGAACATGCCTCCAACATCTGGCAAGGTCTTCAAAGCACCATTCACCAGCATTTCCAAGTAATCCAAGTCATGTGGCAGTCGAGAAGGGAGCACAGATCCTACAGAACCATTGCCATGGTGTGCTGGGATCCCCTTCTGCCTTGGGGAATTGGACACTGCAAGGGGGTGGGGTAAGGCTGTGGGAGCCTGTGCCTCCTGGTCACTCTCCACGCTCTTTGCAGGTCCTGTGCAACATGCCTGGAGGGGCTGCAGGTCCTGTGCAACATGCCTGGTGGGACGGCTGAAGCAACCCAGGGCCCTGGGGCTCTCTCCCTCCCATGCAGGAAACCTTCACTAAATGCTTGGGCAAAGCTGCAGTGCCACAGCTGTCACTCCCAACCTCCGTACCTCCCTCCTGCTTGCCCACCTGCCCATGGAACAGCTCCCACAGCACACGGGCACATAGCCAGGCCCTCTCAGGACACACTGGAGCCTTGCCCTCCCCCTCGGCCCTTTCCCCACCATGGGCACCCCGTGCAGCCGTTCCCAGGTTTCGGGACGTGTCTCCCAGGGAGGGAGCCCAGCAGGACAGCTCAGTACCCGAGTGCCATGAGCCTGCTCGGGACAATTCCTCTGGGCTGTGCCCGCAGTGCCAAGCAGCAGAGAGGGCGGCTCAAGCCTCAGCAGGGCTCAGGCCCAGAGGCACAGCAATTACCTCCTGTGACTGTGCCTGGCATCGCCTCCCTTCCTGCAGGAAATGCCACCTTCCATAGAGCCCCTCTGTCCATCCCTTGAGAAAGGAAGAGGCACAGCTGGATCAGATGGAATCATTGCACATCCAGGAGGTGGCCTCTTCAGGAGGCAATACTTCTCCAAAACATGGATAAGGATCGCTAAAAGCCTGATCCCTCCAGGCCTTTGGGGCTGGCTATGGCTTTACCTCCTCCAAGCAGCCACATCTCAGGATGTGACTGGGGACCGGGAAAATGCAGGGGATCCCTGGTGAGTTTGGGCTGCGTGGCAGCTGATACCCAATGCCTTCCTGCAGAGGCTGGGGAGAAGCTGCAGCCAGGCCAGGCTGGGAAACTGCCCTGCAGGGCATGGAAGCAGCAGCGGGGCAGCGAGGCTGCCATGGATCCCTTCCCGCTGTTCCGGGTTCTGCTCTGACATGAGGGCCCCTGGCTCACTCTAGGATCTCTCCCAGGTCTCCTCCCACAGCTTCATCCCACAGCTCAGCCCCAAGGGCCAGACAGGTATTAGGAATTTCACAGCCTACCATTGGTGACTCATAGTCAGAATGCACAGGAAAACTCTAGCTGTGTTTCAAAATACCAGATGCTGTGTTGCTTCCTTCCCACTGCAGATTTTCCATTGCCCCAGCCTCAGCCCCTGGCAGCCTGCCTGGATGTTCTCCCCGCGCCGCTTCTGCAATCCCACTGGTCCAGGTCCTGCTGGTTCTGTGGGCAGCTCTTCGGGCCACTGAGGCCCTGTTCCTCCTTTGTTTGTCAGCATGTCCGAGTGAGAGATGATTCAGGGGCTCAGCACAAAGGCCTCCAGCAGCACTGGTCAGTTCCTGAGTGCACTCGGTGGCCACAGGCAGCTGCCCATGGCTCTGGCAGGGATGTGAAGGGGAGGCCGTGCAGGGGAGCAGCCCCCACGCCCCAGCCCTGTCCATGGGGGCCTGCAGCCCGTGGGGATGGAGCAGCAGTTTCTGGGGTGACAGAGCCAGCAGCTGGGCAGTGCAGCACACACTGCACACATCTACTGCAGGGATATGTTAGCAATATTGTGTATACATGCACTCCAAAGTGAAAAAAATCAGTCTAAGTGTAGCTTAATTTCAGAGGCATTAGGGAAGAATTATTACCGCTGCTTTCCTGGCTGAGTTTTGGAACATTATACTTTTTTTTTAATACTTTATAAAAACAATCTCTGAGTCTGGAAAGGGAGTTTTTCAATCACAGGGGTTCTTGCTTCACTCCAGGAAAAGTGTAATTCACTGTACCAGGGAGATTTTCTCTTAACATATTGCTGAGTTCTCATGCTGCCACTCATTAGTAGAGATGAAATAATTTCTCACTGTTTATGTTTGATTTTTGTTTGGAGACAGTAGGGAAAAAATGTACCCACTGTCAAGATTTGGTTCATGTGGATCAGTTATTATTTCAGCTGCCTAAGTTGAGGGAGGAATTCACAGAGGTTATCCCAGGCAAAATCTGGTGCTGATGCTTGTGCCATTGGAGTCTGGAGTGGGCTCTTTCCTAGCACAACTCACCACACTGAGCTCCTGGGCATATCTCGTTTGTTTTCTGGTTTTTACTACTAAGAACAGCCAGCATCATTTACCAGTACCTAAAACAGATTTGTTGGTTCCTCTGAATCAACTCACACTGTGGGTTGGACTTTCCCCAGGTTTCAGCCTGGAGAAAAGGAGGCTCAGGGGGAGCCTCGTGGCTCTCCACAAGTCCCTGACAGGAGGGTAGAGCCAGGTGGGGCTCTGCTCCCATGGGAACAGGGACAGGACAAGAGGAAAAGGTCTCAACTTGCACCAGGAGAGGTTTAGATTGGAAATTAGGGAACATTTCTTCTTGGAAAAGGTTGTAAAGCATTGGAACAGGTTGCCCAGGGCACTGGTAGAATCACCATCCCTGGAAGAGCTCAGAAGACATGTTGATGCGGGACTTGGGATGTGGTTTAGTGGTGAACATAGTGATGGTGTGGTTGATGGTTGGAATTGATTATTGTGAAGGTCTTTCCCAACTTTAAGGATTCTCTGATTCCATGATTCTAAACAACCCAGTGATAACATAATCTAATCTCTCTTGGTGTAAATGACTTGGTTCACTCTCTGATGTTTTCTCCACATCCATGTGCCAATGCATCTTCCAGCACATGGAAGGAACAAACCAGGTGTGAAGACTGGAGAAAGAAAATGAGCCCACATCACTTCCTTGGGAAGAGAAGAGAAGATCTGGCAACTTCCAGAGGGGAGGAGAAACAGAAAAAAAAGTTTGAGAAGCTGAAGTAGTGGCAGAGGTACCAGGGAGAAGAAATAAGAGGTGAGAGAAATGGTGGCTATGAATTGCAGGGCAGGCAGAGGACACGAGTGACCCAAAGAGTTTGGCACCTCCTGGCCATTAGGCAGCTGACCACTCAATTGATCACATCCTTCAGCTCTGTGTGTACAGCGTGAGGATGTCCTGGGCACCTCCTCAAACACCTTATTTCTGAGGGTGTTTGTAGAGATTTGGCCCCAAGGTGACAGGATGGACAGGGAGATTGGTCCATGTGCTCCAGTGACCCACTCAGATCACCAGGATTTCTGCATCCAAGTCCTTCAGGTGACAGGGCTGAGGAGCCCTGCTCAGTCCTGCCTTGCCCAGGCTCTCGCCGGGCATCCCAGGAGACTCCTGTCTCTCCTGATCCCTTGGATCCCTTCTTGCTGACCAGCAAATATGCCTGGGGGCAGGTGGGCAGCAAAAGGAGGCCCAGAGGAACAAGTGAAGTGACAGCCCACAGCAGGAGGGGACACAGGTGAGGAAACACAACCAGCCTGGACAATGTGACAAACCACTACAGAATGAGCACCATAAAAATCATCTCCCTGTCCAAACCCACAGCCACATCAGTCTTTAAATATTTCATACTGTTCTGATCTGAAAAACCAAGCTGGAGCATTGCAAATCAAATAAGAAAGGGACAAAGGAAAGATTAGTGAGTACCGAGCAGTTCCTACATTAAGACTGAATGGGATCCCTCAGTCTAGAAATCAAATGGGAGATAGATGTGAGAGGTTTGTAACAGCTTGAACAGCCTGGGAAATGGGGACAGGGAAAAATTTGTTTTGATTCGACACAAAAAAGGAACTTGAGGGCCTGAAAATGTTATTAGGCAGAAACTACATCTATGTGTAAGGGCCACATAGAGAAAGGGTCCTTGGCAAGCCAGTGGAGAAGCAGCATATGGGACAGAGGTGTGCAAGAAACCCATTGCATTGGAGAGAGTCTGATGGAGACCTCACCTACAGCACTGCCCAGGAATCAAATAAAACTTCACCCAGGCATAGCCACATGGTAGTGGAGAATCAGAGTTCCTCCTTCCTCCACTCAGCGAGTCTCAGCAAAACAGCAGTCAAAAATCTTTGCCTTTCTCAAGCCCCTAAACACCAAGGAGTTCTCAGTTTGCTTTGGGGTAAAGGTGAACAGGGCAGGCACCTCTGGAGGGAATGCAGGGGATGGACAGCAGGCAGCCATGTGCAGAACTGTCCTGTGCCCTTGTCGTGGTTTGACCGGAAATGGGACATCTGGGATATTTTGTTTTGCTGTGATTACCAATGGGTAATTGGAATTTAAGATGGGCACTTAGTTTGACCAGTGGGACATTTGGATCCGCCTCTTGAGACTACGAACTCAAGGGGTTAAAAGCAGGGCTCTTGGCCTTCGGAGTGCTCTTGGGATTTCCGGCGTGAAGAAGTCTCTCCCCCGGCCCAGTTTCTGGCTGGGCTGGGGGAGGGGAGAGCCACGTGGGCCATCTACGGTAGGCCCGGGTTCGGAGGAAGGGTGGCAGACCCTTGAGTGACCAGTTTATTCCCCCCCCCCAGAGAATGCAGCCCGTGCTCGAACTGTATATCTTGAAACTTGATATCATGTGCCGGCAGGCAGCACGGCTGGGAGGAGAAAGGGGGGGGGGCAGCGGGCAGTCCGGCCGCCTGGGAGACCTTTTAACCCTTTGGGGAATGAAGGCTTCGCAGAACATTGCCTTTCCTGGGAAAGGGACAGGAGTGGAAGATGAAGGAAGAAAATTAGGCCAGTAAGGAGGGTCTGGCAAAGGGAGAAGAGAGATGTTGAAGGAATGGAGGAAGATGGAGTGGCAGTTTTTGCTGGACTCTTTTTTGTTGTATTTCCATGGACTGTTTCCTGGTGAGGCAGAGGCTGTATTGCAGGGGGAAGCGGAGGCTCGGCGTCAAGAGAGTTTGGTTTTGAGACCCCTCGGCCCCAGGGGGTATAGAAGACATGGGGGGGACAGAGGTCCCAGGATTGTGACTGTACTCTGCTTGGAACGAGACGAGGCATTCTTAAAAGGCCCTGAAGGCAGGCCCCTGCCCCATCCCATGCCAGGTGGTGAGAGCACCTCGGCATGGAAAGGAGATGTCACGAGGTAGCAAGATACCGGGCGGATTGCTGATTGTGACAAGAAGTCCATGGCACAAGGAAGGACTCCGTCTATCCCTTATGAGCTGAAGATTTGATTTTTTTTCCAAAGGGTGGTGCCAGACCGAGTGTGGATAATTTTTTGGGAAATGTAAATGTGTTTGGGAATTTGGTGGGAGGAGGATAAGGAAGTGTTTCTGTGTAGTTCTCATTCTCCTTGTTTTTTTCCCTGTGTGTGTGTAGGTTAGTAATTGTGTGTGTAGTTTAGTAATTGTGTGTGTGTAGTTTAGTTAATAAACTTCTCTTTATGTTTAAGTTGGAGCCTGCTTTGCTTATTTCCTGGCCACATCTCACAGCAGATATCAGGTAAAAGGTATATTTATGGGGGCCTTGGCTTTGCCAGGCCTTAAACCAGAACAGCCCTGCAGGGCCCAGCACTCACCTGAGCTGCAGCACACGGCTAGGGAGCCGCAATGGGCACCGCTGGCCAGCGGGTGAAATGCCACTGTCACCTGCACGGTGTCACCAGCGCCCAGAGCTCCTGTGGCCGGCACCACGGAGAAAGGACTGCAACACAGAGAGAGGAGTCAGGCCTGGGGGACACCTGGCCATGAGATTCCTGCTGCACTGCAGCTCCCTGCAGCACCCTTGGCCAAGCAGGGAGCAAACCAAGCACAGGCAGCACAAGAGACAGAACAGACAGGATCACAAACAGCCACCGAGCCACTGCTGACAAGATCCAGCCCTCACAAGATCCTGGAGGTCAAATGACCTCAGCTCCCCATACTCTGCATCCAGCTCTCTGCAATGAGCCTCAAGGCTCCCACTGCCAGCAATCCCATCAGAGAATGGTTTGTGAAAAGCACAGAGAGGGTTCAGAGCTATTTGCATGCACTGACTGCCTCAGGAATTTCTCTTTTCCTGCTGCCTATAAAACTCATCTCAAGAGATGAAAATGTTAGGACACTCCCTGTCCTGGGAGATTACACCCTAGGAATCAGACAAGGAGAAGGAACTTTTCCCTGAAGACCAAGGAATAGTTCCTGTTGAATTTGCAGTGTGCTTCTTTGGTTTATTTTACCTTGAAATCATCGTGATTTAGCCTAAAAGGGGCAACTTTTCTAAGCATTTCAATGAAAGCTGCTCTAAGAAAAGGAGCAATCAAAACTCTGAAAGAGTGCAAATGCAGATTAGAGCAATACAGTGACATGGAAACCCAAAAGGATGATGCCATTTACAGTCTGAAGGGTCCAATCCCAGCTAAATGAAGCACCATGAGCAGGAGCACATCAAGGAAGCAGAACAGGAGGTTTCTGTGTGTTTACCAGCAATGCAGTCTGGGACTCTGGGCTGTCATGCAGGCTGGTAACTGTTTGCTTGGCCCAGCAGAGAAACTCTGTGCAATGTGTTGGAAATAATGATGCAGATGTGTTGGTGCACTTTGGATTTAACAGGAGCAATCAGGATTTAGTCACCAGGTAAACAGCTCTTGCCTGACAAACACAAGACTCTGTGCTTTGATGCTCAGGGACAGCTCAGGGGAAATGTGCTTCTGCCCAGCAGCTGCTGGGCTTTGTGCCCTTCTACAGCCCCAGCGAGGAAACAAAAGTTCCTGGCCTTGGTGCTTTGTTGCTGGTCAATCTGTCACTTCAGATGTGTTCTGGGGACTTTGCTGATGAATGCATCACACACAAAAACAAAGAGAACATCCGCCAAGCTGAACTTTGTTCATGTCAGTAGTAACAGCTGATGAACTCGCTTCAGGTTCTGCTCATTAAGGACCTCTTGCTGTAATTATGGGTTGACCTGTTCCCATTGCCACTGGTGAGAACATCACTGCTGGCTGATGGAGAAGCCTTGGGCCAGCAATGTTCATGTGCTGGACGTGAGACTTTGGAGGGAGGGGAGGAAAGACAAGGCCCCAGCAGCCCCAGAGTCAGATCAGTGCTCGTGCTCCTGCATTTGCCCCGGGGCTGATGCCAGCACGGCTGCAGCTCTGCTGGGGCTGGGGGGATCAGGGCCTGCTGGGGGCAAGGCACAGCATTCTGTTCTTAGTCTTTGGCCAGAAATTTCACTGCCATAGAGAAACTGCCAGTTAGGGGAATCCCTGGCCACGCTTCAGCACTACCTTCCATTCCATTCCCTTCCCACTCCTGCCCCATGTTACATGCTCCTGCCTTCAGGTGGCAGGATGGGAATAACATTCCAGGGATGACTTCAGGGCTTGCCTGAGAAAGAAGGTGTCTTCTTCTTTTCAAATTATCAGGAGAAGAGGATCCAGCCAAGTTCAGGACTCAGCTGTCAGGACTGGAAAACTGAGTGCAAATCAGCCCCCGCATCTCCTCCATCCCTGGGCTGTACCCACCAGACTCCTCTGTTCCTGCTGTAGCACTCATCTCTCACACACACCTGGCTCCCCAAGACCCAAAGACACAAGCTCCACAGCTAAACTTAACTCCTCTGAATTTCAGCCAACATCACTAAACTGCTCCCTGAGCCCACAGCTAGAAGAGCTGTGAAGGAGACATCCCTGACACTGTAAGAACCAAAGGAAAATCACTGCCAAGAGATAGGCCTGAAAAGCTAAATTTTGGGCTTTTCTCTGTTAATTGTGAGCTGCTCCTTAAGACACTTCTCATCCTGTTAGATCCATCCTCTCAATGAATCACTACTGCACCTGACAGGCAGAAAAGATAAGGTATGGAGGGGGTTTTAAAAGGTTGTTTTCTTCTGCTTTTATAACTAGGTCCATTGACATGTTTGTTTCCTTGTATGGCATCTAAAGACAGGTCCATGTCTCCCAATGGCACCTTGCAACCCCCAGACACTGCTCTTGCTTTGAGCAGTGTGTTTGCTCAGATGATTTCCAGAGGTCCCCTCCAGGACCACTGCAAAGCCGCGTGCCCGTGGCCTCCCAGAGAATGGCTCTGTTTGGCTGACAGTGCTGAGGAAGCATTTCCGAAGCTGCTTGTGCTCAGCAGGGTGCAAGCCAGCTCCCAACATGTTCCAGCAGCCTCCAGGAAATCTGGGACACAGAAAGCTCCAAGGCCACTGAAAGCAAGAGCAGATGCCTTCCATCCTGCTCACTTCCAGCCAGGCTGCAGGGCAGCAGATCCGATGCTTGGTTCCTTCTGTAGCTCTTTCCCAACTCCGCTCTCACCCAAAGCTGTTTGCGCAGGGACAGATGAGCTGCCTCACCTCTGGGTGCTCAGCTGGTACCGAGCTGCCCGGGCATCGACATTGCGCACCAGCAGAGTCTGCTGGGTGCTGACCTTGACCTGACACTTGGAGAAGTCCAGCTGGGCAGGGAAGTCCAGCACAGCTCGGGCACCAATGGCCCGAATTGGCACAACGATCCTTTCCCTTGCAGTGAGGCACACCAGCTCGTGGCAATAATCCTGCAGGAAAAGAAACTGGCTCAGCACAGGACATTTAGTGCCATCCCCATGGCAGAAGAAAAACCATTTCCTATACCCCTTCAAGGCCATCAATTTACCTATTGCACCCTCAAATGAACACGAAGTTCTACTACTATGTCACATTTTAAAGGCACCAGTGCACTTTGCAAAATCTGTCTCAGTGGCATTCAGCTCTTGTGTCACTTGGGTCATACAGATAACAGCCCTAGGCCACCATCATTTTTACTCTAAACTTTAATGATGTTAAAGAATTCCTAAGCCCCTTCTAAGCAACATGGAGCTGGGGAACACAGGACATTGCTCTTTAGGGTTCTGTATTCCCACTTTCTGAGAATAGGACAAAGTGTTCAACTGACTCTAAGCAGCAAAAGGAAGAGGAGAAAACAGCTGCACCCAAAGACATCCTGCACCTCTGGCTTGGTGCAGAAACATCGGTTGGCTCACAACTCCTCTCTAACTTTGCCTGTCCAACCAAGTCAGGAGAAGAACAGTGCTAAGAGGTAGCAGGATGCTGTTGGAAAGGGCCTCTCTTTGTTTCCCTGCCAGGCTTCCTCCCTTCCATGCCATGCCCTCAACCCTTCTGTATGAACAAGCCTCCAGATCAGAACATGAACCCTCCAGATCCCAGCACTGAGATCAGACTTGCCAGGGCCTCAGCACTGCTGTTCAAACCTCCCCACAAAAGCAGCTTTGGCACAGAATGGGTGCCAGCTGACAGAGCAAGCACAGCGACAGACATGAAGACAGAGCCCCAGCAGTGTCACTGCCACGGGCTCTGGGCTCACAGCTCTGCCTGCAGCTTGTACCTGCCCTACACCAGCTCCTTCAGGCAGGTGTCCAAGTCCCCTGCAGCTCAGAAACCTCCTGCTGACCAAGGGCACCCAGAGCCCAGTGTGCCTGTGCCAGGCCGGGCTCACGGGCACAGCACAGCCTCTGCCCTGGCCCTGCAGCTGTGCCATGCTCACTTGTGCTCTGGGACAGCACAGCTGCAAGGCTGCACAACAGAGGGGCTGAAAAAGCACCGGCTTTGCTCCAGCCTAGGGGCACGCAGGGAAGCTGTTGGCAGTCCAGGAAGGAGGAAAGCTCTCTGACCTCTTTGTTCCTCTGGTGTTTTCCATCAGAATGATACCCCTTCCACTGGACCTAGAGATGGCCCAACATCTATCAACAGCCCTCTGTCATTTTCATCCTGTTTCCTGTGCATCTTCCCTTGGCAATGCTCAGCAATGTGCAGGGAGGGGAAGCAGAGCCTGTCAGGCCTGGCTGCAGTGCCTGCCAGCAGTGCCAAGGTGTGACTGGCTGCAGGCTGCCTGCCCACGCCTGGAGCCCAGCTCACAGCATGCAATGGGCTGGAGCCAGCGTGCAGGGAAAACAATGGCTGTGGAGATCATTGTGTGCTTTGGCTCCTCCAGCCTCACCTGGGTCTTGCTGGGGGTGAAGCGGATGCGCACAGGGGCAGAGGCGCCCGGCGGCACGGCACGGTACGCATCGCTGGAGCTCACCAGCTGGAAGTAAGGTGAGCTCTCCATGGAGACCTTCACCACGTGAAGAAACTGCAGCAAAGACATGAAATTATCATTTTGCCACTTGTGGAAACAGGACGAGAGGAGACCTGTCCATGCCCTGCTAACATCCCTCCCTTGACCCTTTTCCAAAGCACTTTCAGCTGAGCAGGCACAGGCACATCATTCACAAGGCTGAACTTGAATCCCTTCTCTCTGGCTCCAGCATTTGGCCAGGGCCATAGGGCAGTGCCTGCTGGGAAGGAAGGGCTGAGCAGGTCAGCGCCAGCAGGATGGAGACACAGCACCTGAACCAAGTCACCTGCATATTCAACAAGGCCAAAAACCTGCTGGCTTCTGCCTGCACACAGGCATCAAGTTGTCATGTTCCAGAGGGGGAATGTGCTACCTAAAAGCAAACCAGCACATTACTGTGGGGCAAGGAAGAAATTCCCTTCCAGCAGATCAGGTTTGGGTAGGGACCTTCTGGGGATACAGTCAGGCAGGCAGAGCAGCAAGACAGGAGACCAAACACTGTGGTCTTACTGGGAATAAAAGCAAACCTGAAAAGCAAAAGAAGGAATGAACACAGCAAGACAATCCCTAAAACAAGGAGATGGCAAAGAGAATTTAAATGGGCAGTAAAGCAGCAAGGAAGAATCATAAAACCATGAGAGCAACCAGCTTGCCAAAAGTGACAGAAACACAGACAGGCGGTGTCTATTGACCATGGGGCTTCAGAGGCATTTTCTGCCTGGAGAAACAGGACCAGCGCTGACTGACAGTGTGGTTCCAGTATGCAAAGCCAATCTTGGCTCTCCAGGGCTTCCTGCTGCCTGTACAGGCAAGCTGGGCTGCTGGGCATTCCTGCCTGCAGCCAGCAGGCCAGGTTCTGCCCTCTGGGGCTCACAGACAGAGCACACATGCATTTTCTAGCACACTGATATCATCAACCCCTGAGCACCAAAATGCTCTCCAAAAGTCTAAACCAGATGATTTGGACTCCCTCCTGTCTCCTCCCACCAGCCCACTCTTGGCACAAGCCTCACTTGAGAAAATGTTTCCCTGACTGAAATTCAAATGGTCTCAAGTTTTCCTCTTTACAGTGGAACACAACTGACAGTTTTCAACTGTTTCCCTCTCAGCTCTCTTGGGAAACTGCAAAACAATCCCAATTTCTTCAGCTGAAGGTGGAAACCTCCAGGAGCACATGGCTTTGGATGTGCTGTGCTTCTGCAAAGGGAAAGCAGCGCACCGTGTTGCTTTTGGAAAAGCTGAGCAGAGCTGGATGAAGCTGAGCAGGAGCCTCAAGTGGCACCTAAAGGCCTCTCACTGCTTCTGCTCCATCACTCTGATTGCAGGGCTCTTGCAGAACACGGTTCCTGCAGGGCCAATGCCATTAATGAGAAGTGATTCCAGCATAAAGTGCAGAAGGCTCAGCCCCTGAGCTTTGCCTGTGAGCTGCACAAAGGGAGCCAAACTGGCTGACAGAGGCAGAGATTCCTACCAGGAGCCAAGATTAACCAAGGACACACAGGGTGTGCTATAGACCCAAGGCCAAGCATGAGAGCAGGTAAGAACTGTACAGCCCTCAACATTCCTGTCAATCCAGAGCTTTCAAGAGAAGGAAACTCCTTTGGGATAGACACCATCAACGCCTGGCCAAAATCTGGGGACAATTCCCAGCAGGAAGATTTCCACCATCTTGCAGAAGAAGGTGCTGAGACATTTTCTTCTGCATGTGCTGCAGCACATAACTTGCTTTGCTCTACACTGAGGGAATGACAGCACTCTCCTCTTCCAGCACAGTGTTAAAGCTTCGCGTGCCAACACTTACCTTGTCCTTATTCATGAGAGACAGCACCATTTCAGAGACCTCCCGAGCGACGAAGTTCTGAAATACCAGCTCTGGTGGGGAAACCCCAAACCAGCTCTGTTTCGGGGCAGCTGACGGCAGCTGGAGAGGAGAGAGAGCAGGGAGAGCTTCAGCTGCTGGGAGGAAGGTTCATGCAGGAGAATCTTCCACTGATCCCCAGTGAAGTACAGACTCTGGGGGAGCACGTCTGCCCGGCCCACACTGGGCAAACAGTGGCTCACCCACCTCTGCTCTGAGCTGATCCACAGCTGCTGGGCCACACAGGGCAGGCTCAAGCCAAGCTGCTCTTCTGGCATGGATTTCTCCAGGTTTCTTTCTCCAGAATGCCAGGCAGCATTTTCCTAAAACACAGCCCTGTGCCCATGTTGTCACAGAGCTCTGGGGCACTGACTGAGCACTCATGGAGTAAGTAAAACCCATGAATTTACAGGAGACTCCATGGGAAAGGATTTGGGATGTCTTTTACTCTGAGACAGGGAAACCGAGGCCCACACAACTGCAAATATCTTTTTTGCTCTACAACTTAGACATCTGTAAGAAGAGCACAGGACCAGAGGAGGTGTGAGAGATGAGGTGACACTTGGCTGAAGCCAAAAAGTTATTAAGCAAAAGAATGGAATTTGTTGGTTCTGTGTGTTATTTGTGGTTTGCATTTGTTCAGGTTGGTTTGTTGAGTGTCACAGTGAGAGGGACAGGGTTGAAGACCTGACCAAAAGGAAGGAGGATGAGAAGGGAGGGGACAGAAAAGTTGGTGCTCAGTAGAGAATGGAAGCTCCTGAGTAGCCATCCAATGGCAAAGGGCACAGGGACCACCCCAGCCGGGTACAAAGGGGATACAAAGATTGCCATTTTCTCAGAGGGTGTGTGTGTGTGCGCTTGGCTCTCAGGGAGGGAGACATCCCCAGCTCAGCTGAATCCTTACTAAGAAACACTTTTCTTTTGCTTTGATGATTTTGTTCTTTTTCATTGTATTTAAAAGTTAGTGTGTTCCAAAGAGAGGAAAAGGCAAAAATAAAAAGACAAATGAGCTGAAAATAAAAAGACAAGTGAGGTGAATGCTGAATGAGGATAAGGTTCAGTTATTTTCTCAGCAACTTGGGTAAAAGTAGAGTTGGTATCTCCTTTTTCAATGGCCTTTAAATGGGTGCTTTCTTGTCATTACTGCGATCTTATTTCATGCCATTCTAGAGGCACGTCTGGAATGACACAACAACAGCAAATGCTTCTGGAGCAGAGACATTGCTTGGAGAAAACTCTGCCCTGCTTTCTCTGCCTTCTCCAGCCACACTGCTGTCACTGCAGAGATGCAAGCAGCTCTCCTCTGTGACTTCACAGCAGACACATTCTGCTGAAGGGAGTGGCTGCAGCACACTGTCCCTTAGCTGTGCCCTTCCCTGAGGTGTTCCCAAGGCTCCTCTCCAGGACAATCCTTTACCTGGATTGTGTTCTGTGTCTCTTGCTGCCAATTTCCTGCTCAACAGCCCACCTCAGTCACCTACCCGTTTGGACTGTGCTTTATACCGAGCTAGTCCTGCCAGAAAGGCAGCTTTAAACACACCTCTGAGTAGGCACTGATCCAGATAAAGCACATCCATTCCCCTCTGCCCAGGGCCAGTCCCCTGGACATCTGGCAGCCTGCAAAATCTAACACCCCATCAGGGTCCAACACATTGTTCCAGCCCAAAGCAGTAATGCAATTTGTTGTGTTCAATCTGAAGTCATTCCTGCACATCCTTGGCCTTCAAAGGCCAACGCTGCCACTCTGCAGGGAATCCTGTGACCCCGAGCATTTGATGGTGACCACACCAAAGCAAGAGGTGGCTCCTTCAGCAGGAGAATGGCAAAGGGCAATTTTGTGCCTTTGTGTCCCCAGCCTTCCTCCCATTGTTTTAGCAATGGCAGCTGCACTCCAGCACACCCCAGCAGCTTCAGCAGAGGGTATTTGTGTTGCCTTAGTGCAGATCAGCACTCCCAGTCCACCACTCCCAGCACCTTGCAATGACAGCAGGACCTGGACACTGAGGTATTTTGCTGGAGGCAAGCCTGTCACAAACACACACCCTCTTCAAACTTCATGTGAAACAGAAAGGAAAAGAGCAGGAAAAGGCTACCTTTGGGCGAGTCTCACTCCTGCCTAGAAATGGGCCAATTCTGGGCAGGATACCTTCCCCAGTGCTGGCCTCCTTCTTCCTGCTGAGAAACTTCTCCCTCTGGAACTTAGAGGGAAGCAGCTGAAAGGCAAAAGTAAACCAGCTAGAGCCTCAGAGTTGTGCTTGTTCAGAAAGGCTTTTCTTGAACAAGTGGCACTGGTGAATAACTTGTGATCACAGCCACTAGGACATTCCTGGAAGCCCTGGGAGTTTCCTGCTGAAATACTTAGCATCAGTGAATTAATAATACAGAGTGGAACACATATACTCCAGCCATATGGCTCTGTCCCATTGGCTTCTCCATGATTGCATGGGACATGGTTGGGGATTTCTGCTCTTTGGGCATTTGTTTCCTCTTACGTTTCGTTGGATTGAGGCAGTGTCCTTTCCAGAGAATGGGGAGGAGCTCTCAGAACTGCCTGAACTCCATCCCTGCACAACGCTCAGAACTCACAGCAAGGAGAGATCGCTGCTGGATGAGTCCAAGAGATGCAAGAAAGGAACACTGTACCAAGAGTGAGGTGCACAGGAATGTGTCTAGGTTTTAGTTCTCCCTGTTAATTGTTTTCTCTGTCTGAGCTGACAGAGCCCTCCACAGAAGAAAACAGAGGCATCTCCTTGACAGAGCCTCAGCAGTGGGGCATCTTCAGCCAAGTGAGCTGCAGACAGCAAGGGACCTTTGTGGCCCTGGCTCCAGCGCTGCCTGCAGGGCTGCATCTGTGCCCACACAGGAGCTGGGAGAGAACAGCTGCTTTGGAAGCTCTTCCAGCTGGGACCAGCCGTGGCTCTCAAGGCTTTGGGCAGAGTTTGAGCTTCCCCCCCCGGCACATGCCCAGGTGCCCAAGGGCAGGATGGTCAGAGCAGCACAGGTGAGTGCCCAGCCTGACAGAAGGAATTCCTGTGGCAAAGGGAAAGGGACAGAACACATGCTCAGGCCTTCAGCTGTACATTGGTTTCACTCGGCTCTGCTGGCACAGACAGGCAAGACACAGCTGAAGCATCCTGCTACCTCTTAGCACTGTTCTTCTCCTGACTTGGTTGGACGGGCAAAGTTAGAGGGGAGTTGTGAGCCAACCGATGTTTCTGCACCAAGCCAGAGGTGCAGGATGTCTTTGGGTGCAGCTGTTTTCTCCTCTTCCTTTTGCTGCTTAGAGTCAGTTGAACACTTTGTCCTATTCTCAGACAGTGGGAATACAGAAGATTAAAGAGCAATGTCCTGTGTTCCCCAGCTCCATGTTGCTTAGAAGGGGCTTAGGAATTCTTTAACATCATTAAAGTTTAGAGTAAAAATGATGGTGGCCTAGAGTTGTTATCTGTATGACCCAAGTGACACAAGAGCTGAATGCCACTGAGACAGATTTTGCAAAGTGCACTGGTGCCTTTAAAATGTGACATAGTAGTAGAACTTCGTGTTCATTTGAGGGTGCAATAGGTAAATTGATGGCCTTGAAGGGGTATAGGAAATGGTTTTTCTTCTGCCATGGGGATGGCACTAAATGTCCTGTGCTGAGCCAGTTTCTTTTCCTGCAGGATTATTGCCACGAGCTGGTGTGCCTCACTGCAAGGGAAAGGATCGTTGTGCCAATTCGGGCCATTGGTGCCCGAGCTGTGCTGGACTTCCCTGCCCAGCTGGACTTCTCCAAGTGTCAGGTCAAGGTCAGCACCCAGCAGACTCGGCTGGTGCGCAATGTTGGTGCCCGGGCAGCTCGGTACCAGCTGAGCACCCAGAGGTGAGGCAGCTCATCTGTCCCTGTGCAAACAGCTTTGGGTGAGAGCGGAGTTGGGAAAGAGCTACAGAAGGAACCAAGCATCGGATCTGCTGCCCTGCAGCCTGGCTGGAAGTGAGCAGGATGGAAGGCATCTGCTCTTGCTTTCAGTGGCCTTGGAGCTTTCTGTGTCCCAGATTTCCTGGAGGCTGCTGGAACATGTTGGGAGCTGGCTTGCACCCTGCTGAGCACAAGCAGCTTCGGAAATGCTTCCTCAGCACTGTCAGCCAAACAGAGCCATACTCTGGGAGGCCACAGGCACGTGGCTTTGCAGTGGTCCTGGAGGGGACCTCTGGAAATCATCTGAGCAAACACACTGCTCAAAGCAAGAGCAGTGTCTGGGGGTTGCAAGGTGCCATTGGGAGACATGGACCTGTCTTTAGATGCCATACAAGGAAACAAACATGTCAATGGACCTAGTTATAAAAGCAGAAGAAAACAACCTTTTAAAACCCCTCCATACCTTATCTTTACTGCCTGTCAGGTGCAGTAGTGATTCATTGAGAGGATGGATCTAACAGGATAAGAAGTGTCTTAAGGAGCAGCTCACAATTAACAGAGAAAAGCTCAAAATTTAGCTTTCCAGGCCTATCTCTTGGCAGTGATTTTCCTTTGGTTCTTACAGTGTCAGGGATGTCTCCTTCACAGCTCTTCTAGCTGTGGGCTCAGGGAACAGTTTAGGGTGTTGGCTGAAATTCAGAGGAGTTAAGTTTAGCTGTGGAGCTTGTGTCTCTGGGTCTTGGGGAGCCAGGTGTGTGTGAGAGATGAGTGCTACAGCAGGAACAGAGGAGTCTGGTGGGTACAGCCCAGGGATGGAGGAGATGCGGGGGCTGATTTGCACTCAGTTTTCCAGTCCTGACAGCTGAGTCCTGAACTTGGCTGGATCCTCTTCTCCTGATAATTTGAAAAGAAGAAGACACCTTCTTTCTCAGGCAAGCCCTGAAGTCATCCCTGGAATGTTATTCCCATCCTGCCACCTGAAGGCAGGAGCATGTAACATGGGGCAGGAGTGGGAAGGGAATGGAATGGAAGGTAGTGCTGAAGCGTGGCCAGGGATTCCCCTAACTGGCAGCTTCTCTATTGCGGTGAAATTTCTGGCCAAAGACTAAGAACAGAATGCTGTGCCTTGCCCCCAGCAGGCCCTGATCCCCCCAGCCCCAGCAGAGCTGCAGCCGTGCTGGCATCAGCCCCGGGGCAGATGCAGGAGCACGAGCACTGATCTGGCTCTGGGGCTGCTGGGGCCTTGTCTTTCCTCCCCTCCCTCCAAAGTCTCACGTCCAGCACATGGACATTGCTGGCCCAAGGCTTCTCCATCAGCCAGCAGTGATGTTCTCACCAGTGGCAATGGGAACAGGCCAGCCCATAATTACAGCAAGAGGTCCTTAATGAGCAGAACCTGAAGCGAGTTCATCAGCTGTTACTACTGACATGAACAAAGTTCAGCTTGGCAGATGTTCTCTTTGTTTTTGTGTGTGATGCATTCATCAGCAAAGTCCCCAGAACACATCTGAAGTGACAGATTGACCAGCAACAAAGCACCAAGGCCAGGAACTTTTGTTTCCTCGCTGGGGCTGTAGAAGGGCACAAAGCCCAGCAGCTGCTGGGCAGAAGCACATTTTCCCTGAGCTGTCCCTGAGCATCAAAGCACAGAGTCTTGTGTTTGTCAGGCAAGAGCTGTTTACCTGGTGACTAAATCCTGATTGCTCCTGTTAAATCCAAAGTGCACCAACACATCTGCATCATTATTTCCAACACATTGCACAGAGTTTCTCTGCTGGGCCAAGCAAACAGTTACCAGCCTGCATGACAGCCCAGAGTCCCAGACTGCATTGCTGGTAAACACACAGAAACCTCCTGTTCTGCTTCCTTGATGTGCTCCTGCTCATGGTGCTTGATTTAGCTGGGATTGGACCTTTCAGACTGTAAATGGCATCATCCTTTTGGGTTTCCATGTCACTGTATTGCTCTAATCTGCATTTGCACTCTTTCAGAGTTTTGATTGCTCCTTTTCTTAGAGCAGCTTTCATTGAAATGCTTAGAAAAGTTGCCCCTTTTAGGCTAAATCACGATGATTTCAAGGTAAAATAAACCAAAGAAGCACACTGCAAATTCAACAGGAACTATTCCTTGGTCTTCAGGGAAAAGTTCCTTCTCCTTGTCTGATTCCTAGGGTGTAATCTCCCAGGACAGGGAGTGCCCTAACATTTTCATCTCTTGAGATGAGTTTTATAGGCAGCAGGAAAAGAGAAATTCCTGAGGCAGTCAGTGTCAAGTTGTGCATGCAAATAGCTCTGAACCCTCTCTGTGCTTTTCACAAACCATTCTCTGATGGGATTGCTGGCAGTGGGAGCCTTGAGGCTCATTGCAGAGAGCTGGATGCAGAGTATGGGGAGCTGAGGTCATTTTACCCCCGGGATCTTGTGAGGGCTGGATCTTGTCAGCAGAGGCTCGGTGGCTGTTTGTGATCCTGTCTGTTCTGTCTCTTGTGCTGCCTGTGCTTGGTTTGCTCCCTGCTTGGCCAAGGGAGCTGCAGGGAGCTGCAGTGCAGCAGGAATCTCATGGCCAGGTGTCCCCCAGGCCTGACCCCTCTCTCTGTGTTGCAGTCCTTTCTCCGTGGTGCCGGCCACAGGAGCTCTGGGCGCTGGTGACACCGTGCAGGTGACAGTGGCATTTCACCCGCTGGCCAGTGGTGCCCATTGCGGCTCCCTGGCCGTGTGCTGCAGCTCAGGTGAGTGCTGGGCCCTGCAGGGCACAGGACAGTTCTGCACATAGCTGCCTGCTGTCCATCCCCTGCATTCCCTCCAGAGGTGCCTGCCCTGTTCACCTTTACCCCAAAGCAAACTGAGAACTCCTTGGTGTTTAGGGGCTTGAGAAAGGCAAAGATTTTTGACTGCTGTTTTGCTGGGACTTGCTGAGTGGAGGAAGGAGGAACTCTGATTCACCACTCCCATGTGGCTATGCCTGGGTGAAGTTTTATTTGATTCCTGGGCAGTGCTGTAGGTGAGGTCTCCATCAGACTCTCTCCAATGCAATGGGTTTCTTGCACACCTCTGTCCCATATGCTGCTTCTCCACTGACTTGCCAAGGACCCTTTCTCTATGTGGCCCTTACACATAGATGTAGTTTCTGCCTAATAACATTTTCAGGCCCTCAAGTTCCTTTTTTTTCTTACAAATCAAAACAAATTTTTCCCTGTCCCCATTTCCCAGGCTGTTCAAGCTGTTACAAACCTCTTACATCTATCTCCCATTTGATTTCTAGACTGAGGGATCCCATTCAGTCTTAATGTAGGAACTGCTCTGTACTCACTAATCTTTCCTTTGTCCCTTTCTTATTTGATTTGCAATGCTCCAGCTTGGTTTTTCAGATCAGAACAGTATAAAATATTTAAAGACTGATGTGGCTGTGGGTTTGGACAGGGAGATGATTTTTATGGTGCTCATTCTGTAGTGGTTTGTCACATTGCAGAGCCAGGCTGGTTGTGTTTCCTCACCTGTGTCCCCTCCTGCTGTGGGCTGTCACTTCACTTGTTCCTCTGGGCCTCCTTTTGCTGCCCACCTGCCCCCAGGCATATTTGCTGGTCAGCAAGAAGGGATCCAAGGGATCAGGAGAGACAGGAGTCTCCTGGGATGCCCGGCGAGAGCCTGGGCAAGGCAGGACTGAGCAGGGCTCCTCAGCCCTGTCACCTGAAGGACTTGGATGCAGAAATCCTGGTGATCTGAGTGGGTCACTGGAGCACATGGACCAATCTCCCTGTCCATCCTGTCACCTTGGGGCCAAATCTCTACAAACACCCTCAGAAATAAGGTGTTTGAGGAGGTGCCCAGGACATCCTCACGCTGTACACACAGAGCTGAAGGATGTGATCAATTAAGTGGTCAGCTGCCTAATGGCCAGGAGGTGCCAAACTCTTTGGGTCACTGGTGTCCTCTGCCTGCCCTGCAATTCATAACCACCATTTCTCTCACCTCTTATTTCTTCTCCCTGGTACCTCTGCCACTACTTCAGCTTCTCAAACTTTTTTTTCTGTTTCTCCTCCCCTCTGGAAGTTGCCAGATCTTCTCTTCTCTTCCCAAGGAAGTGATGTGGGCTCATTTTCTTTCTCCAGTCTTCACACCTGGTTTGTTCCTTCCATGTGCTGGAAGATGCATTGGCACATGGATGTGGAGAAAACATCAGAGAGTGAACCAAGTCATTTACACCAAGAGAGATTAGATTATGTTATCACTGGGTTGTTTAGAATCATGGAATCAGAGAATCCTTAAAGTTGGGAAAGACCTTCACAATAATCAATTCCAACCATCAACCACACCATCACTATGTTCACCACTAAACCACATCCCAAGTCCCGCATCAACATGTCTTCTGAGCTCTTCCAGGGATGGTGATTCTACCAGTGCCCTGGGCAACCTGTTCCAATGCTTTACAACCTTTTCCAAGAAGAAATGTTCCCTAATTTCCAATCTAAACCTCTCCTGGTGCAAGTTGAGACCTTTTCCTCTTGTCCTGTCCCTGTTCCCATGGGAGCAGAGCCCCACCTGGCTCCACCCTCCTGTCAGGGACTTGTGGAGAGCCACGAGGCTCCCCCTGAGCCTCCTTTTCTCCAGGCTGAAACCTGGGGAAAGTCCAACCCACAGTGTGAGTTGATTCAGAGGAACCAACAAATCTGTTTTAGGTACTGGTAAATGATGCTGGCTGTTCTTAGTAGTAAAAACCAGAAAACAAACGAGATATGCCCAGGAGCTCAGTGTGGTGAGTTGTGCTAGGAAAGAGCCCACTCCAGACTCCAATGGCACAAGCATCAGCACCAGATTTTGCCTGGGATAACCTCTGTGAATTCCTCCCTCAACTTAGGCAGCTGAAATAATAATTGATCCACATGAACCAAATCTTGACAGTGGGTACATTTTTTCCCTACTGTCTCCAAACAAAAATCAAACATAAACAGTGAGAAATTATTTCATCTCTACTAATGAGTGGCAGCATGAGAACTCAGCAATATGTTAAGAGAAAATCTCCCTGGTACAGTGAATTACACTTTTCCTGGAGTGAAGCAAGAACCCCTGTGATTGAAAAACTCCCTTTCCAGACTCAGAGATTGTTTTTATAAAGTATTAAAAAAAAAGTATAATGTTCCAAAACTCAGCCAGGAAAGCAGCGGTAATAATTCTTCCCTAATGCCTCTGAAATTAAGCTACACTTAGACTGATTTTTTTCACTTTGGAGTGCATGTATACACAATATTGCTAACATATCCCTGCAGTAGATGTGTGCAGTGTGTGCTGCACTGCCCAGCTGCTGGCTCTGTCACACCAGAAACTGCTGCTCCATCCCCACGGGCTGCAGGCCCCCATGGACAGGGCTGGGGCGTGGGGGCTGCTCCCCTGCACGGCCTCCCCTTCACATCCTTGCCAGAGCCATGGGCAGCTGCCTGTGGCCACCGAGTGCACTCAGGAACTGACCAGTGCTGCTGGAGGCCTTGGTGCTGAGCCCCTGAATCATCTCTCACTCGGACATGCTGACAAACAAAGGAGGAACAGGGCCTCAGTGGCCCGAAGAGCTGCCCACAGAACCAGCAGGACCTGGACCAGTGGGATTGCAGAAGCGGCGCGGGGAGAACATCCAGGCAGGCTGCCAGGGGCTGAGGCTGGGGCAATGGAAAATCTGCAGTGGGAAGGAAGCAACACAGCATCTGGTATTTTGAAACACAGCTAGAGTTTTCCTGTGCATTCTGACTATGAGTCACCAATGGTAGGCTGTGAAATTCCTAATACCTGTCTGGCCCTTGGGGCTGAGCTGTGGGATGAAGCTGTGGGAGGAGACCTGGGAGAGATCCTAGAGTGAGCCAGGGGCCCTCATGTCAGAGCAGAACCCAGAACAGCGGGAAGGGATCCATGGCAGCCTCGCTGCCCCGCTGCTGCTTCCATGCCCTGCAGGGCTGTTTCCCAGCCTGGCCTGGCTGCAGCTTCTCCCCAGCCTCTGCAGGAAGGCATTGGGTATCAGCTGCCACGCAGCCCAAACTCACCAGGGATCCCCTGCATTTTCCCGGTCCCCAGTCACATCCTGAGATGTGGCTGCTTGGAGGAGGTAAAGCCATAGCCAGCCCCAAAGGCCTGGAGGGATCAGGCTTTTAGCGATCCTTATCCATGTTTTGGAGAAGTATTGCCTCCTGAAGAGGCCACCTCCTGGATGTGCAATGATTCCATCTGATCCAGCTGTGCCTCTTCCTTTCTCAAGGGATGGACAGAGGGGCTCTATGGAAGGTGGCATTTCCTGCAGGAAGGGAGGCGATGCCAGGCACAGTCACAGGAGGTAATTGCTGTGCCTCTGGGCCTGAGCCCTGCTAAGGCTTGAGCTGCCCTCTCTGCTGCTTGGCACTGCGGGCACAGCCCAGAGGAATTGTCCCGAGCAGGCTCATGGCACTCGGGTACTGAGCTGTCCTGCTGGGCTCCCTCCCTGGGAGACAGGTCCCGAAACCTGGGAACGGCTGCACGGGGTGCCCATGGTGGGGAAAGGGCCGAGGGGGAGGGCAAGGCTCCAGTGTGTCCTGAGAGGGCCTGGCTATGTGCCCGTGTGCTGTGGGAGCTGTTCCATGGGCAGGTGGGCAAGCAGGAGGGAGGTACGGAGGTTGGGAGTGACAGCAGTGGCACTGCAGCTTTGCCCAAGCATTTAGTGAGGGTTTCCTGCATGGGAGGGAGAGAGCCCCAGGGCCCTGGGCTGCTCCAGCCGTCCCACCAGGCATGTTGCACAGGACCTGCAGCCCCTCCAGGCATGTTGCACAGGACCTGCAAAGAGCGTGGAGAGTGACCAGGAGGCACAGGCTCCCACAGCCTTACCCCACCCCCTTGCAGTGTCCAATTCCCCAAGGCAGAAGGGGATCCCAGCACACCATGGCAATGGTTCTGTAGGATCTGTGCTCCCTTCTCGACTGCCACATGACTTGGATTACTTGGAAATGCTGGTGAATGGTGCTTTGAAGACCTTGCCAGATGTTGGAGGCATGTTCTGAATGTACCTTTCCTGACAGAATAATCTGTGTCAGTGTGGCAAGAGTTTACTCATGAGACAGTTCCCTTAAGTTCCTCTGAAGGATGATCAGTTCTGGAAACCTTGCCCTGCTCCCTTCTGGAGCCCTGAGGGATCCCACAGGATCGCTGTCAGAGGGAGGAAGGGGCAATTTGCTGTCCATCCTCCTCCCATGTGCAATGCCACTGTGGCCTTCTGTGTGCTCTGTGCAGCCACAGAGAAGAGCAGAGAGGGAAGGGGCTGGGCCCAGGGCTGTGCCCCGGGGCTGAGCCTTTCTCAGCTCATTTGCTGCCCCCAGGGAGCCTGAGATGCTCCTGCTGCCTCTGCCAAGCCCTGGCCTTGCCTGGGGCTGGGTTTGGAGGTGCTGGCAGCTCCAGGGAGTCCTTTCTGCCCCCAACTGCCCCACAAGGGGCTCCTTCAATCCCAGTATGGGGCCACTGCAGGCACAAGGTCTCCCTGGCCCTGCTCCTGAGTGGAAGGCAGAGCCAAGGGAGTGCCTTGGAGGGCACCAATCACCCAGGTGCCCTCACTGCCACTCGGGCCTGAAGGGGAATCTTCAGCAGTGCCATTGGAGCTGTTGTGTCCTGCCTTTCTTTGCAGCTGAGCTTGTTGGCAAAGGTGATCTGGCTTCCCAACCCACATTCAGGACTGAGCCTCTGGGAGATGGTGAGGGTAGGTCAAGGCCTTTCCCCTGGGAGAGCTGCCAGATCGGAGCCCAAAGCTCGGCCAGGGGGGCATTTCTGCAGGTGCCACGACAGAACCATGGCCGTATGTGCTCTCGCCCTGCACGATCCACTCACAACTTCTGCTCAGCACTGGCAGCTGTTTTGAGGAGGGTGGGCCCTAGCCCAGCTGAAAAAGACCAGATGATTTGTTGATTTTATCCGATTTTGCATAAGCATGACGTCCTGAACATGCCGTTAAAGAAATGGAGAATTTCTCCATCTGTTAAGGTGTACTTTTTGTTTCTCAAGTGATGGGCCAAAATTCAGGACAGAAGGAGGTGTTTCCCCTACGAAGCAGAGACCGATTGGCAGCCCCTGCTGCAGGAAGGAAGGCCAAGCCAAACACAGGTATGGGCACGGGCACAGGCTCAGAAGGTAATTGCTGTGCCAGGCTCATCAGGGCTCAGCCGTTGGCAGGGCTGTGTGGCTGCAGCTCTTCCCCCAGGGCCTGCCCTTGCACGGCCCGGCAGCAGCCAAAGCTGGAGGCGCCTCTGGAGTCCTTGAGGCCTCTGGAACTCGTTCACAGCCCCGGGGAAAGGGGACTCATGCACCAAAGTCCCTCCTGCTGCAGCTGCTCTGGAGCTGGCCCTGAGTGCCCAGAGGCCCAAGGCACAGGAGCAGCCCCGAATGGGAGCCCTGCCGCGAGCCCAAGGCCAGAGCCAGCCTTGGCTCCCGACTGGGCAGGGGCTGCACTGGGTCCTGACAGGGCCTGACTCTGTGCCCTGGGGCTGGGGGAGCTGTCACGGGGCAGGGAGGGCCAGGGCTGGCAGGGGCTGCTCAGGGATGGGTTTGGCCCGTGTCCCTCCAAGCAGTGACTGCCCAAGAAGCTGCGCTGCCCCCGGACTCTCCTCCCGGCCTCCTGGGCTTGGTTGGGTGGCACAGCCTGTGCCAAGGGGCGCCAAGGTGCCTGAAGGCCCCAGCTCTGGGGGAAACGGAGAACGTCCTGCCCGCATCCACCGTGCTGCCAGCTCAGAAGTGCAGCACAGCACGGGCTGCTGTGACCAGCGGCGGGGTCCCCAGGGCTGGGGAAGCCCAAGGGGCAGGCAGCAGCATGGGGCTCCTGAGAAAAAGCAACCCCAGTTGCTTAGTTTTTCAGTTTTAGAAATTAGAAATTTGTAGACATATTTCAAAACATTTTTTCTGTAGAGAGACACCCCCAAATATATCTTCCCAAATACTATAGTGTTTAAAGATTTTTGTAAGTATTTTTAGAATCAAGAGAACAAGTGACCCCATTTTTTCATTCTTAAAAATATTTAGAAATATCTTTTGTAGAGAGCAATCGCCAAATGTTTCGCTCCTGTTTCCACAACACATCTCTATTTTTGAAACTAGTTTTAGTGTTCTGGAAAATATTTTCCCCTTATACAATAAAAAATAAAATTACATTTCAGTGGTAATCTTTATTCTAGGAAGAAGTAAGACCCCTGCAGCCAGCCAGCCTGCTGCAGAGGCTCTTTTCCCGCAGGAGCTTTTTACCTAGTCACAACCAACATACATAAAACCTTTTCCCTGATACTTAAGATTTTTGACAAGCTCACGTCTTAGTCGTCTCAGAATAACTATGAGCACAGTGGGCATCTCTTACCATCTTTGTTTGCTTCTGGTGGAACTCCCTCAGTTCTAGAGCAGGGCCTTCTCTCAGCTTCCTGCTGCCCCCGGGCTCTCCTCCCAGCCTGCTGGGCTTGGTTGGGTGGCACAGCCTGTGCCAAGGGGCAGCAAGGTGCCTGCAGGCCCCAGCTCTGGGGGAAACCGAGAATGTCCTGCCCGCATCCACCGTGCTGCCAGCTCAGCAGTGCAGCACAGCACGGGCTGACCCTCCCCATTGCTCCCACAGGTGCAGCTGGAACCACAGCACATGTTCCTGATGCCCAGAAGGGCCTTGGAAGGGGTTTCTGTCAGGAACCAGGCTGCTGGCTGGGGTTCCTGGCAGGCCTGCTTGTTTTGGAGCTTATTTTCATCTTATGCTCTATCCGAATTTGGACTTAAGAGAAGACAGTGAGTGTTTAGTTCACCTTTCCCTCAAACAGCTTCTTTTGAAAGTCTACTGTACATAGGAAACATTGCCAGTGAGGCTGCAGTGTAGGTGTGGCCAGTCCATGATTGTCCAAAGAATTCTGCTGAGGGTTCTGCTGCTGCCCAGAGCTTTCATTGGCCTCCTAATTGCTGGGCCTTGTCCTGGGGGGCCCGCTGGGGCTGCAGCCAGTGCTGGCTCCCACTGAGGCTGCCTGGCCAAGAGCAGCCCCAGGGGCACAGGGCAGAGGCAAAGCACGGTGGGGAGGAGAAAGAGCAGGGACAAGATTGCCCTTGAAAGGCAGAGGCGCTCTGGGGCCCGCTCCTGGCCAGGGAGCCTGGCCAGAGACGTGCCCTGCTGGCCGGGGCCTTGAGGGACAGCTGTGCAGCTGGGCCAAGCTGTGCAAGCAGCTCCAGCCATGCTGGGGAACCTTGCCAGCTCTGGGCCCTGCTGTGCAAGAGGCTCCCTGTGTGCCACTGGCAGCTGGGGCCTCAGCTACCCCCTCTTTTCATAGGAGCGCCTCTGCAGCTTCACAAGACCAGCCAAATAACTCAGCCAGGGAGAACTGGACCTGTCATCTCTCATTCCCGTGCCAGTGTCCGTTGTCCCTGCCATGGCTGCAATACCAGTTTGTTGCTGGGGTCATGCTGTTGCCACCACCACCCAGAACAGGACCCTCTACCACCAGTTGGCCTGGCTCTGCTGTACAGCCAGGCCAGGAGGTGCAGCCCTCCAGACAGGGAAGGGCCTGAGTACAGCAATGTCTTTGGGCTTCAGCTCATGTGTCCGTGAGCTACCACCAGCACAGGCGGAGCTGCTTGTCTGGGCACAGCCGTGAGTGGGAAGGCAGTGGCCAAGCATGGGGCTCCTGAGACACCATATTTTGGCTTAGTTCTTCATTTTATTAATTAGAAACTCTTAGAAATAGGTAGGGTTTATTTTTTTCCTAATATAGAAATTGTCAAAAGTTTGCCCCCTTTTTCCATAGTCGGTAAGGATTTTTCAAAGTAATTTTAGAATTCAGAAGAACTTTGAACATTTTTACACTTCTAGAATCAACTGGACTTGTCATCTTGCATTTCCGTGCCAGTGTCCATTGTCCCTTCCCCACAGCTGCATTACCAGCTTATTGCTGGGGACATGCTGTTGCCTCCACCATCCAGAACAGGACCCTCTGTCCCCAAAGGTGCCGGCCCTGGTGTCCAGCCAGGCCAGGTGGTGCAGCCCTCCTGCCAGGGAAGGGCCTGAGTCCACCAACATCTTTGGCCTTCAGCTCAGGTGTCTGTGTGCTACCACCAGCGCTGGCAGAGCTGCTTGTCTGGGCACAGCCAGGGCTGGGCAGACAGCTGCTGGGAACGGGGCTCCTGAGAAAAAGCGACCCCATTTTGTCTTCATTTTACATAGCAGAAATTGTTCGGGATTTTTACATAGCAGAAATTGTTCAAAATATTCAGAAACAGTTTTTGTAGAAAAAAATCCCCATATATTTCTTCCCTTTTCCCACAGGAGTTCAGGATTTTTCAAAGTAGTTGTAGAATTCTGAAAAAGGTAGAACACTTAAATACTTGCAGAATAAAAAATAAAACTGAATTTAATTGGTGATCTTTACTCTAAGAAGAACTAAGTCATCACAAAGCACCCAGCATACTGGAGAGGCTCTTTTCCCACTGGACATTCTTACCGAGCGACAACAACCAACTAAAACCTTTTCCCTGATATTTTCTGGGATTTCTGAGAAGCTCACCTCTCAGACTTCAGAGGCAAACTTTGAGCACAGTGGGAATCTCCTGCTGGGCAGGAGGGTCTCTGTGTGCCAGCTGCAACTGGGACCTCAGCAACCTCCTGTCTCAACAGGCGTCCATCTGCAGCTTCACAGGAGCGGCCAAACACCTCAGTCTGGGACACCTGTACCAGACATTCCCCATCGCCATGCCCATGCTCAATGCCCGTCGCAGTTGCTTTACCAGCTTGTTGCTGTGCAGGTGCTGCCACCACCCAAACAAGGTCCCCTCCCCCTGAAGGCACTGGCCCTGATCTCTGGCCCCTACTGAAGGTGGGCAGAGCTTGGCCCAGCATTTCTGTTACAATAAAGAGATGGAGCTGTCACCCCAGTGTCCGGGTGGCAGCAGCAGCAAAGCCCGCACTGGCTCAGCTCCGTGCCCGGGAGCAGCCATGCATGCCCACAGTGTGGGCAGGCAGGAGCCAGGCAGGGGCTGCTGTGACCAGCGGCGGGGTCCCCAGGGCTGGGGGAGCCCATGCTGAGCGTCCCTGGGCTGAGGGCACATTTCCTTCCCTGGCATCATCTGGGCCTGGACCTCCTCCAGTGGCAAGCCCAGGAAAAGAGGGAAGCCATCAAGAGCATCTCCATGGACACAGTCTGACCCACAATGTCAGCAGGAGACGAATAAGGTTTTGCTGAGCAATGGACCTGGGATACACAAAAACAATCAAGGCAGTCCATTTGTACAGATGCGGGCGCACTCTGGGGGTACAGCTGAAGCCATGAGGTCACAGCAGGCTCAGGGGTCACAGCAGGCTGAGGTCACAGTTGGCTCTGAGGTCACAGAGGTGCCAGACCCGGTGGTTGCACAGCAGCACAAGGAGCGAGCACTCAGTCCTTGAGCACAACTGTTGCGGGAGCAGCGGCAGTGGCAGCAGTGGTGCTGACATTGGGACAGCACTGTCAGGACAGCGGTGGCAGCAAGAGCTACGGGACTGGCAGAGGGCAAGGCACCATGGCCCTTGCTCGGCGCCTCTTCCTCCTGCTCCTCCTGGCCGTGGCCCTGCCTGCCAGGGCTGCCCAGGCTGCTCCACTGAAAGCATGGTGAGCACGTGAGCCGGCAGCCTGGCTCCCCTTTCCCGGGACAGCGCTCCCTGCTCCCCGGGAAGCGCTGGGGATGGTTTTCCCCAGGCCTTTAGGGAAGGTTTCCTCTGGGGGAGGGAGAGAGCCCCCATGGCCCTGGGCAGCCCCAGTTTCCTCTCCAGGGATGAGTCAGAGGGCCTGCAAAGAGGGTGCAGAGTGACCAGGAACCAGGCCAGAGCTCCCTAGGCCCCTGTGCAGTTTGACCTTGCCCATTCACACCTGGCTCCCGTAGCCTTAGCCAACCCCCTTGCAGTGCCCTGTTCCCAAAGGCAGAAGGGGATCCCAGCACACAAAGTAAATGGTTCAGGTCTTTGCTCCATTCTAGATTTGGATCACGCCTTGGAAGATTTGGAAGTCCAGGTGAATGACACTATGAATGTCTTGGCGAATGCCAGAGGCAAGTCCTTATTTTCCCTTTTTACTGGCAAAATAATCAGTGTCCATGTGGCAAGAGCTCACCTATCGGCCATTTTTGTTAACGTTAAGTCACGGCTGAAGAAATCTGTAAAACTTGCCTGCTTCTTTCTGGAGCACTGAGTGATCCCACAGGATTGCTGTCAGTGGGAGGAAGGAGCATTTAGCTGTCCATCCTCCTCCCGTGTGCAATGACACTGTGTCCTTCCATGTGCTCTGTGCAGTCACAGAGAAGAGTAGAATGGGCAGGGGCCAGGCCCAAGGCTGTGCCCCAGGGCTGAGCCTTGCCTGCAGCCTGAGGATCTCCTACAGTGCCACAGGTGATGTTCTGTCCTGCCTTTCTTTGCAGCTGAACCTGTTGGTGAAGGTGATCTGGCTTCCCAAACCACATCCACGACTGAGCCTCTGGGAGATGGTGAGGGTAGGTCAAGGCCTTTCCCCTGGGAGAGCTGCCAGCTCAGAGCCCAAAGCTCGGCCAGGGGGGCATCGCTGCAGGTGCCAGGACAGAGCCATGCACGTGTGTGCCCTCGCCCTGCGCGATCCCCTCACCGCTCCTGCGGCTCAGTGGTGCCCGTGCAGCTGAGCAGAGATGGCAGAAGCTTCTGCGGCTGATGTGTTACAGATGTGTCTGCAGGGAGGACTTTTCCTGTCCCTGTGATCATTCCTACACAGAAGCCAGGCTCCCGTCGCAGGGGTGAGTAGTGTGTCCCTGCTGACCCCACAGGCTGAGCCCTGCTTTTGTGGCATCCATTCACGGGAAATGGAACCGTGTTGCTCTAAGGCCCTCCAAGGGGAAAGAACAAAGCTACAGGACAGAAGAAACCCGATGAGCCATCTGAACAAATGAGGGAAATGCTGAAGGAAATGCAGCAGGCAGGACAAGGTGGGTTCATTCCCTCAGCCTTCACCTGGGGCTAAGTAGCCGAGGGTTCTGGCTGGACATCTGGACACGCCGAGCCTGGCCCAGCAGGAAGGGATCCATGGCAGCCTCACTGCCCCGCTGCTGCTTCCATGCCCTGCAGGGCTGTTTCCAAGCCTGGCCTGGCTGCAGCTTCTCCCCAGCCTCTGCAGGAAAGCATTGGGCATCAGCTGACAGGCAGACCAAACTGCACCACAGGCATGAGATGCCCTGCAATTTCCCATCTCCTGGCAAATCAGAAGGGGCACCTATATGGAGAAGGGAGAGCCCTGCCCTACCCAAAAAGTTGAAAGGGATTTCCTGAATCTTAACCATGTCTTTGAGAGGCATTGCCTCCTGAAGATGCCACCTCTCCAATGGGGAACAGTCCAATATGATCCAGCTCTCTCTTTTCTCCAGAAGCAGATGGAGAGGCTGTGCAGAAGGAAGCATTTCCTGGAGGAACCAGTGGTTCATGGACAGCCTCTTCTGCAGGAAGGGAGGCGATGCCAGGCACAGCCACAGGAGGTAATTGCTGTGCCCCTGGGCCTGAGCCCTGCTGAGGCTTGAGCCGCCCTCTCTGCTGCTTGGCACTGTGGGCACAGCCCGGACAAGACGGGCACAGCCCAGAGGAATTGTCCCGAGCAGGCTCATGGCACTCGGGTACTGAGCTGTCCTGCTGGGCTCCCTCCCTGGGAGACACGTCCCGAAACCTGGGAGCGGCTGCACGGGGTGCCCATGGTGGGGAAAGGGCAGAGGGGGAGATCAAGGCTCCAGTGTGTCCTGAGAGGGCCTGGCTATGTGCCTGTGTCCTGGGAGATTTGTCCCAGTGGAAAGACGGTTGGAGAGATAGAAGTAGGGAGAAAGGGAGGGAGAAAGGGCAGGAGGGGGACAGGGGGATAGCTGTGCCACTGCCTGCTGCAGTTTTCCCCAGGGATTTAGCAAGAGTTGCAGCTGTGGAAGTGAGAGTTCCCAGGGCCCTGGGTTGCTTCAGCCGTCCCACCATGGATGTTGCACAGGGCATGGAAAGAGGGTGCAGAGTGACCAGGAGCCTGCCCAGAGCTCCCCAGGCCCCTGTGCAGTTTGACCTTGTCCATTCACACCTGGCTCCCACGGCCGTACCCGACTCCCTTGCAGTGCCCAATTCCCAAAAGCAGAAGGGGATCCCAACACACCCTGAAAAATGTTCTCATCTGTGCTCCGTTCTAGATGAGGTTGCTCGAAAGGCTTCCCCATTAGATTGGTTGAGAAAAGTGTTGAAGCCTTTGGAGCCTCCTTCAGGTATGTTCTCACTGTCCTACACAGTAATAATTGTTGACAACTTCACAGCAACCAGGTTACACAAACTACTGTGGCTGTTGTGTTACAGATGTGTCTGCAGGGAGGACTTTTCCTGCTCCTTTGCTGATTCCTACAGAGAAGCCAGGCTCCCATCGCAGGGGTGAGTAGTGTTGTCCCTGCTGACCCCACAGGCTGAGCCCTGCTTCTGTGGCATCCATTCCTAGGAAATGGAACTACTTTCCGTTAAGGTCCTCTGAGAGGGAAGAACAAAGCCCCAGGACACAAGAAACCACATGAGCCAAAAAACATCTTGAAATGAATAGTGACAGAACTGCTAAAAGGGAATGGTGAGAGCATTTCCCTCAGCCTTGTTCTGGGGCTCAGCAGCCGAGGGCTCTGGCTGCACATCCGGACACGCCGTGCCCGGAACAGCGGGAAGGGATCCATGGCAGCCTCGCTGCCCCGCTGCTGCTTCCATGCCCTGCAGGGCAGTTTCCCAGCCTGGCCTGGCTGCAGCTTCTCCCCAGCCTCTGCAGGAAGGCATTGGGCATCAGCTGCTGTGCAGCCCAAACTCAGCAGGGATCCCCTGCATTTTCCCGGTCCCCAGTAACATCCTGAGGTGTGGCTGCTTGGAGGAGGGAGGGCCATAGCCAGCCCCAAAGGCCTGGGGGGATCAGGATTTTCCTGATCATAACTCATGTCTTGGAAGAGTATTGCCTCCTGAAGAGGCCACCTCCTGGATGGGCAATGATTCCATCTGATCCAGCTGTGCCTCTTCCTTTCTCATGGGATGGACAGAGGGGCTCTATGGAAGGTGGCATTCCCTGCAGGAAGGGAGGCGATGCCAGGCACAGTCACAGGAGGTAATTGCTGTGCCTCTGGGCCTGAGCCCTGCTGAGGCTTGAGCTGCCCTCTCTGCTGCTTGGCACTGTGGGCACAGCCCGGACAAGACGGGCACAGCCCAGAGGAATTATCCCGAGCAGGCTCATGGCCCTCGGGTACTGAGCTGTCCTGCTGAGCTCCCTCCGTGGGAGACACGTCCCGAAACCTGGGAGCGGCTGCACGGGGTGCCCATGGTGGGGAAAGGGCTGAGGGGGAGGGCAAGGCTCCAGTGTGTCCTGAGAGGGCCTGACTATGTGCCCGTGTGCTGTGGGAGCTGTTCCATGGGCAGGTGGGCAAGCAGGAGGGAGGTACGGAGGTTGGGAGTGACAGCAGTGGCACTGCAGCTTTGCCCAAGCATTTAGTGAGGGTTTCCTGCATGGGAGGGAGAGAGCCCCAGGGCCCTGGGCTGCTCCAGCTGCCCCTCCAGGCATGTTGCACAGGACCTGCAAAGAGCGTGGAGAGTGACCAGGAGCCACAGCACAGGCTCCCACAGCCTTACTCCACCCCTTTGCAGTGCCCAATACCCCAAGGGAGAAGGGGATCCCAGCACACCATGGAAATGCTTCTGTAGGATCTGTGCTCCCTTCTCGACTGGGATCATGACTTGGATTAGTTGGAAATGCTGGTGAATGGTACTTTGAAGTCCTTGCCAGATGTTGGAAGCATGTTCTGAATGTACCTTTCCTGACAGAATAATCCGTGGCTGTGTGGCAAGAGTTTACTCATGAGACAGTTCCCTTAAATTTCACTGAAGGTTGATCAGTTCTGGAAACCTTACCCTGCTCCCTTCTGGAGCCCTGAGGGGTCCCACAGGATTGCTGTCAGAGGGAGGAAGGGGCAATTTGCTGTCCATCCTCCTCCCATGTGCAATGCCACTGTGGCCTTCTGTGTGCTCTGTGCAGCCACAAAGAAGAGCAGAGAGGGAAGGGGCTGGGCCCAGGGCTGTGCCCCGGGGCTGAGCCTTTCTCAGCTCATTTGCTGCCCCCAGGGAGCCTGAGATGCTCCTGCTGCCTCTGCCAAGCCCTGGCCCTGCCTTGGGCTGGGTTTGGAGGTGCTGGCAGCTCCAGGGAGTCCTTTCTGCCCCCAACTGCCCCACAAGGGGCTCCTTCAATCCCAGTGTGGGGCCACTGCAGGCACAAGGTCCCCCTGGCCCTGCTCCTGAGTGGAAGGCAGAGCCAAGGGAGTGCCTTGGAGGGCACCAATCACCCAGGTGCCCTCACTGCCACTCAGGCCTGAAGGAGAATCTTCAGCAGTGCCATTGGAGCTGTTGTGTCCTGCCTTTCTTTGCAGCTGAGCCTGTAGGCAAAGGTGATCTGGCTTCCCAGCCCACGTTCAGGATTGAGCCTCTGGGAGATGGTGAAGGTACGTCAAGGCCTTTCCCCTGGGAGAGCTGCCAGCTCAGAGCCCTAAGCTCAGCCAGGGGGGCATCTCTGCAGGCGCCAGGACAGAGCCATGCACGTGTGTGCCCTCGCCCGGCACGATCCACTCACAACTTCAGCTCAACACTTGCAGCTGTTTGGAGGAAGGTGGGCCCTGGCCCTGCTCCTGAGTGGAAGGCAGAGCCAAGGGAGTGCCTTGGAGGGCACCAATCACCCAGGTGCCCTCACTGCCACTCAGGCCTGAAGGAGAATCTTCAGCAGTGCCATTGGAGCTGTTGTGTCCTGCCTTTCTTTGCAGCTGAGCCTGTTGGCAAAGGTGATCTGGCTTCCCAGCCCACGTTCAGGATTGAGCCTCTGGGAGATGGTGAAGGTACGTCAAGGCCTTTCCCCTGGGAGAGCTGCCAGCTCAGAGCCCTAAGCTCAGCCAGGGGGGCATCTCTGCAGGCGCCAGGACAGAGCCATGCACGTGTGTGCCCTCGCCCGGCACGATCCACTCACAACTTCAGCTCAACACTTGCAGCTGTTTGGAGGAAGGTGGGCCCTGGCCCAGCGGAAAAAGCCTAGATGATTTGTTGATTTGACCTGATTTTGCAAAAGCATGACGTCCTGAACATGCCATCAAAGTAATGGAGAATAGTTCCGTCTGTTAAGGTGTACTTTTTGTTTCTCAAGTGATAGGCCAAAAGGCAGGACAGAAGGAGGTGTTTCCCCAAAGAAGCCGAGGCCAATTGGCATCCCCTGCTGCAGGAAGGAAGGCCAAGCCAAACACAGGCATGGGCACGGGCACAGGCTCAGAAGGTAATTGCTGTGCCAGGCTCAGCAGGGCTCAGCCCTTGGCAGGGCTGGGTGGCTGCAGCTCTTCCCCCAGGGCCTGCCCTTGCACAGCCCAGCAGCAGCCAAAGCTGGAGGTGCCTTTGGAGTTCGTTCACAGCCCCGGGGAAAGGGGACTTGTGCACCAAAGTCCCTCCCACTGCAGCTGCTCTGGGGCTGGCCCTGAGTGCCCAGAGGCCCAAGGCACAGGAGCAGCCCCGAGCGGGAGCCCTGCCACGAGCCCAAGGCCAGAGCCAGCCTTGGCTCCCGACTGGGCAGGGGCTGCACTGGGTCGTGACAGGGCCTGACTCTGTGCCCTGGGGCTGGGGGAGCTGTCACGGGGCAGGGAGGGCCAGGGCTGGCAGGGGCTGCTCAGGGATGGGTTTGGCCCGTGTCCCTCCAAGCAGTGACTGCCCAAGAAGCTGCGCTGCCCCCGGGCTCTCCTCCCGGCCTGCTGGGGTTTGTTGAGTGGTACAGCCTGTGCCAAGGGGCACCCAGGTACCTGCAGGCTCCAGCTCTGGGGGAAACGGAGAACGTCCTGCCCGCATCCAACGTGCTGCCAGCTCAGCAGTGCAGCACAGCACGGGCTGACCCTCCCCATTGCTTCCACAGGTGCAGAAGCTGGAACCACAGCACATGTTCCTGATGCCCAGAAGGGCCTTGGAAAGGGTTTCTGTAAGGGAACAGGCTTCTGGCTAGGGTTACTGGCAGGCCTGCTTCTCTTGGAGCTGATATTCATCTTATGCTGTGTCCGAATTTGGACTTGCTGGAAGAGAAAAGGGTGAGTGTTTAGTTCACCTTTCCCTCAAACAGCTTCTTTTGAAATTGTATTTCAGACAGTAAACATTGCCAGTGAGGCTGCAGTGTAGGTGTGGCCAGTCCATGATTGTCCAAAGAATTCTGCTGAGGGTTCTGCTGCTGCCCAGAGCTTTCATTGGCCTCCTAATTGCTGGGCCTTGTCCTGGGGGGCCCGCTGGGGCTGCAGCCAGTGCTGGCTCCCACTGAGGCTGCCTGGCCAAGAGCAGCCCCAGGGGCACAGGGCAGAGGCAAAGCACGGTGGGGAGGAGCAAGAACAGGGACAAGATTGGCCTTGAAAGGCAGAGGCGCTCTGGGGCCCGCTCCTGGCCAGGGAGCCTACCCAGAGTCGTGCCCTGCTGGCCGGGGCCTTGAGGGACAGCTGTGCAGCTGGGCCAAGCTGTGCCAGCAGCTCCAGCCGTGCTGGGGAGCCTTGCCAGCTCTGGGCCCTGCTGTGCAAGAGGCTCCCTGTGTGCCACTGGCAGCTGGGGCCTCAGCCACCTCCTCTTTCCACAGTTCCACCTCTGGACAGGAGTTGTAAGATGGTGGCTGCACCTCACACCCAAAGAGCAAGAGCAGCTCCTCCAGCAGTTAGAAGAGCCTGGGTAGCCCGTTCAAGAGTTCTGAGAAGAAGACTCCAGAACAGCCATCGACAAGGAAATCTCCTATTCTCCTGGAGATCCCACTGCCACCTCCTCGTCCCATGTATATCCCCAAGCTACTTCCATCTCTTTTTTGATCCTCCTCTGTCCCATCCTGACTTCTTCTTTAGACCCCAGGAGCAGCCCAGCACCCTCCAGCCCCTCCTGAGACCAACATGTCCCTTCCTGTGCTCCTGAACCCCCTGGTCCTGCCCTCTAAACAACACTGAAATTATCCCCGCTCTCTGCCAGTCTGGGTGATGGCCCTTTCTTTAGTTGCACTACAGGGAAGCTGCCGTCACCCCAGTGTCTGGGTGGCAGCAGCAGCAAAGCCCAGTGGGCAGCAGCACTGGCTGAGCTCCATGGCCAGGAGCAGCCGTGGATGCCCACGGTGTGGGCAGGCAGGAGCCAGGCAGGGGCTTCTGTGACCAGCGGCGGGGTCCCCAGGGCTGGGGGAGTGCAGGGGGCAGGCAGCAGCATGGGGCTCCCGAGAAAAAGCAACCCCATTTGCTTAGTTTTTCAGGTTTAGAAATTAGAAATTTGTAGAAATATTTCAAAATATTTTTTCTGTAGACAGACACCCCCAAATATTTCTTCCCAATTCCTATAGTAGTTAAAGATTTTTCTAAGTAGTTTTAGAATCCAAAAAAATGACCTCATTTTGTCTTCACTTTTCATTTTTAAAAATATTTAGAAATATCTCTTGTATAGAGAAATCCCCATATGTTTCATTCCTTTTTCCACAAGACATCTGTATTTTTGAAACTGGTTTTAGAGGTCTGGAAAATATTTTCCCCTTATACAATAAAAAAATAAAATTGCATTTCAGTGGTAATCTTTATTCTAGGAAGAAGTAAGACCCCTTCAGCCCGCCAGCCTGCTGCAGAGGCTCTTTTCCCACAGGATCTTTTTATCTGGTCACAACCAACATACATAAAACCATTTCCCAGATATTTCCTGGGATTTTGGACAAGCTAACATCTTAGTCTTCTCAGACAAACTTTGAGCACAGTGGGAATGTCTTCAAGTTACCATCTTTGTTTGCTTCTGGTGGAACTCCCTCAGTTCTAGAGCAGGGCCTTCTCTCAGCTTCCTGCTGCCCCCGGGCTCTCCTCCCAGCCTGCTGGGCTTGGTTGGGTGGCACAGCCATTGCCAAGGGGCACCAAGGTGCCTGCAGGCCCCAGCTCTGGGGGAAACCGAGAATGTCCTGCCCGCATCCACCGTGCTGCCAGCTCAGCAGTGCAGCACAGCACGGGCTGAACCTCCCCATTGCTCCCACAGGTGCAGCTGGAACCACAGCACATGTTCCTGATGCCCAGAAGGGCCTTGGAAGGGGTTTCTGTCAGGGAACAGGCTGCTGGCTGGGGTTCCTGGCAGGCCTGCTTGTTTTGGAGCTTATCTTCATCTTATGCTCTATCCGAATTTGGACTTAAGAGAAGACAGTGAGTGTTTAGTTCACCTTTCCCTCAAACAGCTTCTTTTGAAAGTCTACTGTACATAGGAAACATTGCCAGTGAGGCTGCAGTGTAGGTGTGGCCAGTCCATGACGGTCCAAAGAACTCTGCTGAGGGTTCTGCTGCTGCCCAGAGCTTTCATTGGCCTCCTAATTGCTGGGCCTTGTCCTGGGGGGCCTGCTGGGGCTGCAGCAAGTGCTGGCTCCCACTGAGGCTGCCTGGCCAAGAGCAGCCCCAGGGGCACAGGGCAGAGGCAAAGCACGGTGGGGAGGGTAAAGAACAGGGACGAGATTGCCCTTGAAAGGCAGGGGACAGGAGAATGTCGCTTATCGGAGGAAGCCCCAAAGAGCGGCTGGAAGGGGTGCCAGCTGATCAAGGACCCCCAAGGAGTGGTGGGAGGGCGTATAGGCTGATGGAGTGTCCCGAGGAGCGGTTGGGGGGCGTAGGGGTGTCCGTTGGTGGGGAGGAGCAGCCGGAGCGCTTGCACGGTCCGGTGATGGGGAGGCCAGCGGGGCCTGTCAGAGTAGGCTCAGCCCGGCTGGTGGGTACGGCTAACGCCGCCCGCCCGCAGGACCATGGCGCAGTTCCTGTTCGAGGCGGACCTGCGCGGGCTGCTGAAGCTGGACACGCTGATCCCGAATGCGCCGCCTACGCGATGGCAGCGCAAGGCCAAGGAGAGTGGCCCCGGGCCCAGTCCCATCGGCGTGTCGCCCATGAAGCCGGCCAATTGCTTCCGCAGCTCCAGCAAGACACCGTCCAAGACACCCGGTGAGCGCCGGCCCCCAGCGACAGAGGTTGAGTGCGGGAGCCTCGCCCAGGATGCTTGTCTGTAGCCATGGGGCTCTGGGCTCCCTGCCACGCTGCCCTACTGGCTGCTGCTGAGGCAGGAGGAGGTGGTCTGTGCTCCTGACAGCCACCCACCTCCTTGTCAGCATTAGGGGCAGAGCTCTTAGCACTGGGGCTGGCGAGCTGCTGTTTGCCCAGCTGAGCCTTGCTGGCACAGCTGTATGCTAGGACGAGTGTGGGCAGGACTGTTAGCTGACAGCTTTACATCTTGTGAGCGTTTTAGTATCTTCCCCTTATCTCTGGACTCTGGAATTGTTGCACTAGACCCAAGGAGTTGCACCACACTGTCCCTAACCAACTTGGTGGCAGGGAGGAAAATATAAGTTAGTTGTGACTGGGTGGCATGAGACCTCAGAGTCCTACTTGTCTGGTGGGTGTGATGTGGAGGAGTGTTGGGTTTGCTCCCATGAAAGCTCTAATACAGGCTGTTAAATAGCTGTAAGACGATATTTTCATATGTGAATGCAGGTAAATCTGGATCCAAAATTCAAAGCACCCCCACAAAGGCTGGGGGGGATCGCTACATTCCCAAACGCAGCACTATGCAGATGGAGATGGCAAATTTCCTTCTAACCAAAGAGAATGACCCTGATGAGGATTCCCCTACCAAGAAGGTGAGAATGTTGCTAAGTTACAATTACTTCACAACCGCTACTCCTTCCTGCCCCTTTACTCTATCAAGTGGGCACATGGGACTGACAAGTCCCAGCCATCACTACTTGCAGCTCTGGGCTTCAGGAGCCTAGGATGAGATTGAAGCTGTAGAGACTGCCATGCACTCTAAGCCTATGCTGCTTCTAGCAGCAAAATCTACCTTTGACTAATGAGGCTTTAAAATGTAGCAGGCAACAAAAACACAAAGCTGTGAGCCTATGCAAAGTGAAACTGCTGGTGGTAGCTATTCTAGGACAATGTCTCCACAGGGAATACTTCTGGAATGTTTTACACTGTGTTCTGAAATCTGTTTATGAAGCATTTGGTCGCTTTGTGGCTGTGGCTTTTCCCACTGGCAATGACACTGAGTTTGCCATTGTGTGAAAATGTGAGCAGGACGATGTATGTAAGTCTGAGGGAAAACTGCTTTGACCTGCCTCTGTGTGACTGACCCTTGCAGCACAGTCAAACATCTTCAGATTCTAAGAGAAGGGGACTTAGGTGTCTGTTTAAATTGCAGTGTGGGAATTGTTTTAAATGCATTGCACTGAGGGTGATTTGTCTCTGTAGGAGCAACAGAAAGCCTGGGCAGTGAATCTGAATGGTTTTGATGTAGAAGAGGCAAAGATCCTCCACCTCAGTGGAAAATCACAGAATGCTCCAGAAGGTATGATACAGAGTCGTGTGAGCTGAATCAGCAGGAGAGATCAGGTCAGGGGAACAGCAACACAGAGGCTCTGTGTGTGGTCACAGGAGAAATCAACTGGTTTCTGAGAGCTGTACAGGCTGGAGTCTCCTTTCTTACGGTTCCTGAGGTCGAGGGAGGGCATAACAGTTACAGTGAATTTATTTAGGAGAGTTGCTATGACTGCCAGTTGGTCACCTGTTACAGGGCTTGCAAGGGTCTTCAGGGTGGAGAGAGAAATGAGAATCTGACCTCATGTTCAGAAGGCTTGATTTATTATTTTATGATATATATTACATTATTACTGTACTAAAAGAAATAGAAGGAAAGTTCTCAGAAGCTAGCTAAGCTAAGAATAGAAAAAGAATAAATAAACAAATTTCTGTGTCTCAACAGAGAGTGAGACCCAGCTCTGCTCTGAGTGGTCAGTAAATCCAAACATTCACCCAAGACCAATCACGCATCCACCTGCTGCATTCCACAGCAGCAGATAACCATTGTTTACATTTTGTTGCTGAGGCCACAGCTTCTCAGAAGGGAGAAAAATCCTAAAGAAAGGATTTTTATGAAAAGATGTCGGTGACAGTCACCTGTACTGCAGGTTCCAAGCCTTCATGAAGTCTGTAAGAGCATCAAAGTCTCTGCTGTGCATTTTCTAGCTTAAACTGCAACTAAATATAATGGGATTCAAAAACCCAAGTGTTTGTTAAATTTGTTTCCATGAATGAGCAAATTGTAGCTCACCCCTGTTCAGCAGTTCATTCTGCCAGTGATTTTCGTGCACGGCAGGCTTGTGAGTGTTTCTCTTAGGACTTTATTTTCACTCCAAGGGATTCCTAGTTGGGTGAGCAGCACTCAGCTGGGAGGAAACTAACTCAGGTTAACAAACCTGTTCCCCTGCACACAGGCTATCAGAATAACCTGAAAGTGCTCTACAGTCAGAAAATGGCACCTGGATCCAGCAGGAAGAAGAGCAGATATATTCCCTCAAAGCCAGACTGGGTCTTGGATGCACCAGAGATGTTCAATGACTACTGTAAGTAGGCTACAGGGTTGAGTGCTGGGCATCCAGAACATTCTGCATTGGATTGCTGTTCCTAGGACAGTGTGACTGGGCTGTCTGTATTATTTTGTGTACCCAGGCTAGCACAGACCACTTCTGGAGTGTCCCTGTGTGGCCTTACAGGGACAGTGGTCTAGGGCACTGTGTAGGTGCCTTGGAGCAGGGTACCTGGCCCCAGCAGCTGGGCATAGTGACACTCAGAAGGCTGCCCCTCACCTGTACGTGTGTGTGTGCACATGTGCACCCGCGCCTGCTGCATCAGCACGGGTGAAGGGCAGGGCTCTCTAGCCAAGCATGGTGTGACCTGCACTGCTCTTTCAAATTGTAGATCTGAATCTCGTAGACTGGAGCTCCCAGAACTTCCTGGCAGTGGCTCTGGACAACGCTGTTTATCTGTGGAATTACGCTACTAGGGAGATTATCCCCCTACTGCAGACGGAGCATCCATATCCTTACATTTCCTCTGTGTCATGGATTAAAGATGGAGACTATCTTGCTGTTGGCACAAGTAGTGCTGAGGTTCAGGTGAATGCAGGACTAAAACTAGAGGTGTTTTCTAGGGATTGACAGAACTGTGGGGCCTTGGCTGGCAGAGGAAGGATGCCATGCACCTGACTTGTCTTCCCTGGTGTGGGGTGGAACTGCCCAGTGTGCAAGGCAGGGTTTGGTCTGGGGGTTTTCTGATAAGTAGCGTAACCTTCTGTGCTATAGTCATGAGATACACATTTTCTCTGTTCCCTTACTGAGTAAGCTGAGAGAGCCTGTGCAGTGAGGTTCCTAGGGCAGAGAAACAGGATTGGGTTTCTTCTGAAGAACTTTTTGCTTTGCCTCTCCAGCTATGGGACGTTGAGCAACAGAAATGTCTCCGAACCATGACCAGCCATTGTGGCCTTGTGAGAACCCTCAGCTGGAAAGCTGCATCCTCTCCAGGTAAAGCAGTGGGTCAAGGGCAGTTTCCAGTTGTTGCAAACTCCTATCCCTCAATCTACGTGTGGCATGGGTTAGGGATGGCAGAGAGAAGTTGGTCCTGGCTTGGGATTCTTATTTAGCCTTATCTGTTGGGGCTGTGAGGAGAAGGCCTCTTTCCTGTATTGCAATTTGTGCTGAAGTTGTAAAGAGCTTGTGTGGGTGTTTCACTCACACCAACAGACCTGTGTTGCTGGTAACACTGGTTGAAACCCAGTGGCAGGTATAGCAGTCTTGCAATAACAAAAATGGATTTGGGTGAAAATGTGCAGCCTGACCCTGCAAGCCTTCTCTTCTCTCTGCAGTGGTGCACAGACTGGGCACATCCATCACCACGATGTCCGAGTGGCTGAGCATCACGTGGCCACCCTTGCTGGCCACACAGACGAGGTGTGTGGACTCAGATGGTCTCTGGATGGCCACTACCTGGCCAGTGGTGGCAGTGACAGTCTGGCGAACGTCTGGCCATGCACCCAAGGTGGGGGTGGAGACTTTGCTCCTCTACAGACCTTCACTCAGCACCAGGGTGCTGTCAAGGTGAGCACAGAGCTGCCACGGGCGGATATGTGTGTGCAAGGCAGGCATGCAGCACTGGCTGGGTGCAGGTTGCCTCTTGTATGTTTTAAAATGAACTCTCCTTGCTCAGGCCTGGCGTGGTGCCCATGCCAGATGAATGTTCTAGCCACTGGAGGTGGCACTAGAGACAGACATATCTGCATCTGGAACGTGTGTTCTGGCGCCTGCCTCAGTGCTGTTGATACCCATTCCCAGGTGAGATATGAACATCAGCTTGGAGACAAACACCTTCTGGCAGCACACCTACACAGAGCCGCTGGCTCCTCAGGCCCAAAGGCACAGGGAAGGAGGGGGACCATGCTCACCTCCGAGTGGTGAGCATCAGCGCAAGGACCCTGTATCACCTGTGTTACTGCCTCTGTGCAGGTCTCTTCTATCCTATGGTCAACAAACTACAAGGAGCTCATTTCAGCCTATGGCTTTGCGCAGAATGAGCTGATTATATGGAACTATCCAACTATGACCAAGGTTGCAGAGCTGCAAGGTAGGTGGACAGGGCCTGGGTGTGGGGGGGCTGTTAGAGGCTGAAGACAGCTGCACTCCTTGGTTTGAGCCTGCAGCATCACTGATACAGGACAGTATCCGGGGCCATGCTGCTAGGAGTAAAGCATGCCCACGGGGCTGTGGAAGAGATACCACTGATCCAAGTGTGTGCTTGGGGTCTGAAATCACGCTGCCACAGCCACTGGGGGGACAGCTATGCAAGCTGGCAGGGCTCATGGGAGCATACGGGAGTAAATGTGCATGTGCTGATCAGCTCAGCCTGGATTGCACATTCCTTCTCCTCCTCAGGTCATACTGATAGAATCCTGAACCTGACCATGAGTCCGGATGGTACAACAGTGGCCTCAGCAGCTGCTAATGAAACAGTGCAGGTCTGGAGCTGTTTTGAGATGGATCCCATAAAGAAGAAGGAGAAAAGAGAAGGCAAACAGTGCCAAAAGTGGGATTCTTCACCAGAGCATCCGCTGAGAGCACGGGATTGTTGTGGGGAGGGGGATATTTGGTTTTACACACTGTACAGTATTTTAAATGTCAATGAACTGCTTAACTTGACTTTTTCTTAATGGAGTCTTATGGAAGAAAAAGCCGTGGCTCCTAAACCCAAGTCCTCCCTGAGGCTGGGGATCTGGGCAAGGAGTGGAGACCTAGGTCTTAAGGGCCAGTTTAGAGGCCCCTGAGCTTAGCACAGCCTAGCAGAAGGATGCTGTGCAAGGGCTGTACTTCTGTTTCTGTCCCAGCTAAGACAGATATGTCACCTGCCCCATCTGGATGCTGACTACAAGCATAGCAGCTCCACCACAGGCTCAACTGAAAGCACAGCATGGCTATGGCCTCAGTTTGTGTTGTCCTGGCCTGTCTCACAAGCCCAGAGACACCTTACCATGGCTCTGCAGGCAGATCTCAGTTTGTCTTGTTAGCTACAGGCAGCCATCACTGCCTGCCTATGGTGCTGGAGTAGAATAGCTGTTGGAAAAAAAAAAAGGGAGAGAAATATAGAGCAACAGCTGTAATCACCCCAAAGGCTGGAAAGGGGCTGGCTCTGGCATGAAGCCTGATGCAAAACAAAAGGTTAGCTTACACTGCCACAGCCAGCCTGGATGTCATGCAAGAGCCATGCAAAGCACCACCAACCCTGTGCTCAGCCTTCAGTCACGTATTCTTCCAACAACTCTGATCTCCCTTCCCCTCCTGCTGACAGGAGGCCCTGGTGCCTCACTGAGGCTTCATGCAGGGGAGCCAGCACCAGGGCTCAGCTGACATTTATTGGGGCTTGACTCCCCTACACTTGGAAAAATGCCTTTTTTCCAGGCTGAACTGTGCTGGAGCAAGTTGCAGAAAATATATTTGAGCCCTTACCTGACCAACAACCAGCTCAGCCATGCTGCTTTGCACGGTGGAGCCGCAGTGTCTGAGGTTGCGGGGCTGCACCAGACCCATCAAGCCTGTCCTTCAGCTGCACCAGCATTGCCAGGGGCTGCTGGGGACACCGCACAGCTGATAAGCACCTTGGCTTGTACAAAGCAGCTCCACCAAGCCTGTGCCTCCCATCAGCCCTCAGTGATTAGCTGAGGGTGGATTATTAACTGTTTTCACCTTTCCCTCAGCACAGTGCCACACTATGCCTAGCACCAGCTCTGCCTCCTGAGCCTTACAGCAGCTGGAACCTTCCAAGGTTCCAACTTGTGCTCTGCCAAAGCCAGTGAGTGTGTAACCACACCCACCACAGCACCCCCCCACACACACATAAAGCTGATATGGGGGGCACAGTCTCAAAAACAGCCACTGAGCCAGCACCTTCCCAGCAGTGCTGCTGGTGCATCCCCATTTGGCCACTTGGGAAAGATCAGGAGGTCCAAGGATGTGTCTCCCTCAGACACAAATCCTAGGGCCACAGCTGTCTCTAAAGGGGAAGCAGGCAGGAACCCAGATGCAAGGCTGGGCTCTTCCACAGAGCTGTGCTGTTGTTGTAGGAGCCCTGCCCCACACCCCTGCACTTGGTGCTGGGAGTTAGCACAGACTTGCTTTGTGGGGCCACAGCTGATTAGGCCTTCCCTGGTCCCTGACCTGGAAGGAAAGCTTTATATGCCAAAAAGTTCCTGTCATTTTTGCAGTCCCATGTAAGAGCAGCTCAGCTTTCTCACAGACTCTTTCTTTCTCCTTAGCACATGCCCCACACCCAGATGCTGTGCATTACATAGCCCTTAGAAGACCTCTGAGCATTACTAGAGAATAATGATACTGCAGGGTCTTTGACCCCATGCTGGTCTCTTACAGTCCTGGAGTGAGGAGGAGCAGAGGAAGGAAGTGGGCACTGATCCACCAGGCCCAGTAAACACAGCCCTGTAAGGTGTGAATTCAGTTCACAGCATGACAGCATATTAATTACCAAGTACCATGGCCAGCCCATAGAAGAGCACAGCTAACAGTGTTATGAATCAGAAGCTTGACTAGGCCAATATTCAAGCAGCAATCAATTTATTATTTAATATGGCAAAGTATGAGCAATACAGCGCTGGGTACAGTGGGGGAAGTTTTCCCTCCAACTGCACACTGATAATTGAGGATTACAGGTATTTATAGGGGTACTCATCAGTTTTTTTCAGCAGTTTCTATTTCCAATCTTTTACTCATCAGCAATTTTTGTTCCAAATTATTACATCACAATTCTATACACTACTGTGATTTTAATTTCTCAGGATGTATCTCAAAGGAGTATCCCCAGATGGTGACGGTCCAGTTTCCAAAAGAAGAAAGATGAATCTCATCTGGTGGGGTCCAGCTCCCCAAATGTGTGTCCACCTTTTAATTGCAGAGAATCCAAATCTCATAACAGTGATGTCCAGCTTCCCTTTGGTCGAAACCATAAATCCTTGAGGTGATGTTCATCTTTTTTTCTCAAACTGTTTTTCTCTGCTTCAATAAGGTGTGAGATAGGCATATTTTCTTTATATATATTCCAAAGCTACAGTTTCAAGGATACAAGTAATATTCTAAAATTATACTTCAAAAGGTTATTATTGCAGAACTCTTTATGGATTAAATGCAAGCAAAAAGCAACATCTATAACACTTTAATTCAAATGCTCCTAAATCAACTAGGATTAATTTGCAAACAAAAGATAGGTTCAAAAGTCTTTTTCCATGCTTTATTTTCCTCAGTTATTATTAGAATTCACAGCTCTCCCATTGTTGGGGTCCACACATTTTGCATTCACATATACACATATCGCCTGTTTGTGCCTGACACGAAACACAGCTTTGCATCTCACAGCCAAGAAAATGCACTCCTTGCTCTTCTGACACAGCTCTCTCTGTTCATGATGTGGGACAGCGAGTGCTGATGATGTGCAGGAGCTGATGCAAGGGACAGGGATGAGGATGCAGCAGGCACAGTGCCAAGCTGACAGAGGGATGATCTCTGGCAGTGGCACTGAAGGAGAAGAGTTTGCAGGCAGCACAGAAAATGGCTCTTTGTTTCACCTCTTCTTTCAGTGCTGCTAAGAATGTAGCCTGGAGCAAGCTGGGAACACCAGAGCCTGGAGTCCTTTCCAGGCAGGGCTGCATCAGACACAAACCAGCAGGGGACTGAGTGTTGGAAAAGAAATGAAATTTAGCAAAATGTGTAATTATAGTTTAGTTATGAGTTGTGTGTGAATTGGTTTGTTAAAAGCAGTTTTGCAGTTTTGCAGCCGTTGATAGTGTGTGTGTTTGGTTTGTGTGTAACTTAGCAGGTAGTCTTAGGAATTTAGTAAATAATTAAACTAGTGCAGTAGAGTAAGAATGCTAACCTATCTGAAGGCAGCATACAATGCTCTTAGAATAAGATAAGCAGAAGATTTATGATCTTGCCTGTGAACTAAGGAATGTATCACAAGGGAACTGTTTCTTGGAGACTTTGTTGTGAATCGCATGTATAAGAGGGAAGCACCCATATGTGAAATCGGGGGCTTGGGTTTTTGGGACGTGAGTCCCCCAGCACCCCGGGCCCGTAATAAAGCACCCACAAAACTTATCCGAGTTTTGTGTCATTTATCACTTGGGCAACATGAGGAGCCCCTGGGGTGGCAGTGAGCAACCTCGGCTCTGCTCACTGCTGCTGGCATTTTCTATTGAACCATCTCCAAGGACTTCTGTTGTGCTCTGTATTTCTAAGGGTTTCCCCCCTTGGTTTTTTTGTTGTCTCCTGCAGCTTTTTTTCTCCAAATTTTCCTACCCTGTCAGCAGCAGCCCCTGTCCAGAACTGGCTCTAAAATATCAGCAAAGCAGCTAGGAACAACAATGGGTGGAATCCTGCGGCTCAGGAATTCGTATGTCAGAGCCCTGCCTGTGCCTCATGCTTTGTCAGGACCTCCTTCTCTGTGCAAAACAAGGGACTAGTGGAGTCTTTTTGCCAAAGAACTCCTGAGAAGCAAATGTTGTGCTAGGCTTCTCAGGAGTGTATCCGTTAAGTTCATTGCTGGCAAACAGAAAGTAAGGCCAAAGTAGCAGAGTAGCTGGGAGCTGGTCACTCCCTGCAAAGGGCTGGTGCAGGATGTGGGAACACCACGTTCCAGGAGGGGTGAGCAGGGTCAATGTGCTCAAGGTGCTGCCAATGAGGTTTGGGTTCACTTAGAGAGTAGTCAGAACTGGAGAGCACTGGAAGATCCAGCTGCAGTCCCCATCCATGTCCCTTTCAGTGCTGGCTTTAGGGTATCTGCAGCCTGGATCCAGAGCGCCCTGGGGGCTCCTGAGGCTGCCTTTGCACTCAGGGTGAGGATGCCCAGGAGCCCCTGAGGCCGGCAGTGGGCACCAGGGCTGGGGCTTGTGGCCTGGCAGGTGTGGCTCTGGGGGCTGTGACATGCCAGTCCATGGGTCACTGTCACTGCCCTCCGCAGCCCTGGCTAGCTCTGTGATGCTCCAGGGACAATGGCAAGAGTGGGGAACTGGCTAGGTTGGGGTTTTGCCTGAGCCAGAACCTCTAGGCCAAATGCCGAGCAGTAGAAACCCCTGGAGGACCGAGTGAAGAAAGCAAAGGAGGCTCTTCGGCGGTGTAAAGGGCAGCAATTTCATCAAGAGAAATAAGGGGAAGGTTCACAGCTGAGAATTCCCAATGGAACAGATGTTGCAAAAACCCCCAACCTCCCTGCGCACGGGTTTTTAAAATCTTTCAAAACAGGGGGTGGACACCATATAGTAACCAATAAGCGACTCTTGGGGTGCGGTTTTGAGGGCTACAACAAATCAGAACAAGGGGAGGAGAGAGCGTTGGCATAGGGATTGGATCTAAGGGTGAGGGACAGGGAATTTTCTGGAACAAAGGGTAGGGTTTGGGCTGATGGATGGGGCAAAGGGGCCGAGTTGTCTTGACAGACAGGGAAAAATCTGGTGAGGAGGGAGGGGATTCCTCGAGGGACACTTGGGTAGGAGAGCATAACATAGGGGAGGAGCTAACTGTAATAACTCGGGGAGCACTTGAGCATACCACTATATAACAGAACATTTGACTCAATAAACTAACACAGTGCAACACAGAAATTCAGGCTTTCAGCAGCTGAGAGGTGGCACTGTTAGAACCCGCAGCAGCTGGTGAAAGCCGTCTCTGTCCTTCAGGTTCTTGCTGTGTGGGAAGGTGCTGCGAGTTGGGGTGGCTGCACTCCCCCTTTGCTGGAGGATGATCTGTACCAGGGGAGAGCAGAAAGCTGCCATGGTGAGCAGAACATGCTCAGAGCATTACAGTTCCGAGAATGGCGCTGCACCTGAAGGGCAAACAGCTTGAAAGCATAGAATTCTGTGCAGAACTGTTGCACAGATTTTCTCTTCTAGAACATGCCCATTTTTGTATACTGTAGATGAATACTCTGGGTTTTATAGAATACATGGGGTTTTTTCTTAAGTTTTTTGGGAGAACTCTCAAGTTTATTTCTGTTTGTATTTTACATCCAGCATGCATACAGGTTTTTTTAATTATTATTATTTTTCTTCAGTAAATACTTAGGGAAAAATACCTAAGCATTTTTTAATCCTTTGGGATATTGTGATTAATATTCTTAGAAAGAAAACCTTGTTGAACAAGTGTGAAAACACAGAGAGAGGGAAAACAGTATAAAAGTCTTTTAGAACAGGGCATGTAATAGGGACTGCAGAACTGAGTAATTCCTCCAAGTGCAGAATTAGCAAGATATATCCCCAAGAGTAAGTGCCAAGATACTTCCTTAAACCAAGGGAAATGTGACCTGCAGCCATACGAAGCACAGCCAAAGCAAATGAAAACCTTTGGAAAAGAGGGAATTTTGCCAGTGACATCAGTCTGTCTGGATAACTGAGGGATGCCCATCAATATTGCACTACATTCCTCAATATTTGAAATGTCTTTTCTCCCAGTTTCTGCAAAATTAATAAGCTGCAGTTGTTTACCATTAACTTAAGCTCTTAGGGGAATTACCAAGCACCATGTATGTTTTTCTGTAGCTGAGCAGGACTTGAGTTTCCCAAATCTTCTACAAAGCAGAAGGGAATCACACAGTTACTTGTGCTAATGTTAATGAAGGATTTAATGAAAGCAGGTGAATGAGAGCATTGCATTGTAAAACTTCCACATGCAAGAAAACTGGAGTCCACTTAGAATAAAACATAGAAGGCTAGCATAACATCAGAACAGGATAAAATGAAATTGCTAGACAGGAACTGATGCGTCAGAAATTAGGTGTATCATTTCTGATAGATCTGCATGCATTTGCAAGCTAAAACAGAAAAGGAAGGGCAGAGATAATAAGGAACGAAGATTTTAAAATTGCACTGTGCAGAAGAGACACACAAACCACCAGTGTGAACACAGCTGGGAGATTCAGCTTGGAGATGGATTAGAGTGGAATCCATTCACTGAAGGTCTCTGGTGCACATGAGTGCAAAGACTGAGGAAAAAAGGAGAAAAGTTTAATTTCTGAAAGCTATTTAGATTCCTGGAAGCATTGTCTAGAGATCTAAAAATCTAAAGCCTCAGAGAATCTGAACCTAAACCATCCCCAAATGGATTGATCAGGTATGATGTGCACATCTCTGCTGTTTTCAGAGTCAATGAAATTGACAATGAGTGTCTGGACATTAGAAATGCCCACCCAGATTTTATCTCCATTACTTTAAGAACACCTTAATAAGGCACTTCAGGAACTGAACACTGACATTCTCACCCTGCTCTATTTACTTTACATTTAAATACAGGCTGGTAGAAGGAGAAATCGGGCTTTAATTTCTCCCCAAATTACCTGTTGCACTTTCAGGTTAGGAGTAGATGTAAAATTCAGCTAATCACTCTCTCTATGCATGAATATTCCACTAGTGAACTGACATACAGAACATCCTTTTTCTCTTTTGTACCTTCCTAAATGGTGCCCAATGAACAGGACTCTTGCATAAATCTCACAGAAAATCACCAAAATTGCTGAAATTAACACTCAATTCCCTGATAAAAGCTTCTGAGAAAAGGCTTGAGAGAATCACTGAACAAACTGAAACTTGGAAGAGAAACACACATTTCAGCACTGATCAAGGGGAAAGAAAAAGAAATGCTGTAAAAATTCCAGGTGGAAGTTAAGGAGAAACACAGGAAGCACAGAAAGAACAAGGCCCTGTCAGATGACCTGTGCAAAGTAACTTTGTGCCCCAGCACTGTTAGAGGTCATTCCCTGTCATTGGTGCAAGCAGCTGGAGACATAAATGCTGATTGATTTGGGGGCCACAGTCTTGATAAGTGCAGAGGTAGTTCAATAACGTGACATGAGGGAGTTCCCTCAGAGCAACTGGGATGCCAGAAAGAAGTGAACAGCTCACCACAGCCTGGCCCGCTCGGCTGCTTTTCCTTCTGACCCTCCTGGGGAGGCTCTGACATTTCCTCTTCCCTGATGGAAGCGCAGCCGCTGCCAAGGGAAACGTCCCCACACTCACTCAGTGTTCCCTTTGCTTGCCAGATGTCCCATCTGCTGTCCCTGCCCAGGAGAGCTGCTCTGCTCGGGAGGAGGAGCCCGAGCGAGAGCCTGGGAACATCGGCGGCTGCAATCCCTCCTGATCTAGCGCTGTTTATGGATGTGTAGTTAGATTCGGATAGTTACAAGTATAGGGAAATTTACATACACGGGCTGATATTTGTATAGGGATAGTATGTGTGTATATTGTTATATTGATGCGTGTATATTCATCTGTTTACATACTTGTACAGCTCTGTAGCTGTGCATTTCTATTGCTGGGGTTGTATGGATTTTTTTATTGGTCCATTGATATTTGTGTATTTATAGACAGGTTTGTTATATTTGTATTATATTGTTGTGTTATATGTCATGAAATATGTAATGCATGTTTACATCTCTGTATTGTTATGCCTATATATGTATTTACTTCTATTTATTATGTATGGAGTTGTATAGTTCTAAAATTCTATTTATTTAGTTCTGGATCTGAGATTCTTTGGAAAGGGATATTGATGTTTCTGTATTTGTATATGGGCTGTATTGTTGTAGTAATATGTAATAAATTTAATTGTTAAACTTCAATTCAGTAACTTCAATATTTGTGTACAGTGAGTTGTTGCAGAGGGTTGCAATAAAGTAATTTTTTTTTCACTGAAGTTGATATTTGTATATATTTACATAGCACAATTATCAGAATAAATTAGATTTTAATCATAAATTGATATTTCTGTGTTTCTATATTGGTAACAAAGGTGTTGTAATTTATAATAAATTTCATTTTTAAACATAAGTTAATGTTTGTGTATTTGTACATTAGTAGTGCGGGTGTAACTATCTGCAATAAATGCAGTGTTTCAACTGAAGTAAGCGTAGATTTGTGCTACCCAAAGCCATGGGCAGATGTAAATGCTGAAGGATTTTGGCCATGCAAATCTCCGGCCATGCCCAGCACATGCCCCACCTGCACTCAGGCTGGGCAGGGGAAGTGCAGATTTGGGCTGGCAGCAGAGCCCCACGTTGGCTCAGAACTCGCTGCAGAGGCTGCTGAGAAAACTCCGGGGCTCCATGAGCACAGAATCCAAGCAGGAGCCACCCGGGGAGGACAAATCCCTCATCCCACGGGCAGCTCTTTAGGAAAGTGCTCCAAGTGTGCCCCTGAAGCTCATCCCGGAGACCAGAAGCCAGCAGGGATCCTGAGCCAGCTCTGCTGCCTTTGGCACCACTTTGGCAAATGAGCTGCAGCAAGGGGGAGGCAGCAGCGACTGTGACTGCTGCAGGCCATGGACACAAGTGCTGAGATGCCCCAAAATCCAGAGGGAGGCTGGAGAGCCGGGAATCAACTTGGCATTTCAGTGCCAAGCTCTCACCGACACTGAAATGATGGAATCCCTTTGTGTGAAGTGACCTGGAAGAACTGACAGGGAGTTGCTGCTAGGATCAGCAGTAGCAGAAAGCAAAAATGTACAAACACTAGAAGATCATCTAATATCCCCCACAAGCAATGGCTTCAAAAATGATCTCATGTATATATTATATTATGTTATATTATATCATGTTATGTTATTATTATATTAATCAAAATATATAATATATAATATGCATGAAATTTAATGAACATGTATTTTTGGACAATTTTATTTTTTGATATATATTTTCATTTAAGATGTATATTTGAAATAGTCTTTCAGCTTGGGATAGTGAAGATTTACAACAGTGCAAAACCATCTGCACACACAGCGGTCAGCCCCCGGGTGTGTGCATGCACACCCACCCACTGTGCTTGCTCTTCTCAGCACCTCAGGGCTGCTGTTTGCACAGAATTGGGATGAATTTAACTCAACAGAGCCACGAGTGGGGTTTCCAGCTTGTCATGAACACTCATGTGGCAATGAACAACAGAGAGCTCTCAAATCCCATTATCACATGTCGCTTCATTCCTGCTGGGCACTGCGGAACTCTTAAAAGACACAGAAAAGGGGTGGAAAACATTGGCATCATGCTACTGCTGGTGTCCTCCTGGAGGAAAATCTGTTGGGTTTCTTAAGGTGGTAGCTTTCCAAAACCTAGGAATACTGCTCAGTAGTGGTAGCCCAATTCTGAATGGTTTTCTTGACTTGGCAAAGCTGGGGTGTTAACAATGGACTCTGTCCTTGGTCCAAATCACCTGCCCTCACCTGCAGACAAAAGCACCACCAGCAGCAGCAGCTACATCTGTCAGTTTTCTCAAAAAGCTGTGTTAAATTTGGGAGAGGAAAGGAAAACACGACAGACACTGTGGATTAATGACAAGACTCTGAGGAGCAGTTCCAAAGCAAAGGGCAGCAGCTTCTCTCTGGGCCACTCCTTGTGCCCCAAGGCAGCCGGGCTGCCCTGGCTGCCCAGGACCCTGCACCCCGCGGGCTCTGCAGACTGCACAGCGGAGAGGCAGCTTCGGGCACCTCAGCCCCTGGGCAGGAGGGGCTGCTTGCTCTGCAGGGCTGCCTGTGGGCAAAAGCAGGGTGCTGGCCTTCTGCTCCTGGCCTCAGCCTGGCCTTGCAGGGCTAATCCTGTTCCCTGTCTCAAATGTGCTAAAGACAGACTTGTTTGTTTGCAGCTCTGCACAGGTGTGATTTGCACCACAAAATACTGAAGGACTAAGGACTGAACAACAGACCCTGACTGAAGCCTCAACAACATGACCTGAGCCAAAGCTGCCCTCTAGGTGACCTTTCCAACCCAATATTCTATGTATCTGCTCCTTAACCAAGTGTTATTATCAAAAGGATTGTTGCATCCATCCACTGGTGAAACACGTCTTCACCTTTCTGCATGAGGAAAATGGACAAGGCCACACCTGGCCTTGGTTCCTCCTTGAGCCCTGGCACGCCCTGGGGAGAAAACCAAGAGGAGAATGACACCAGCTGTGCCCCCAGCAGAAGCTCTGGCACATTGCTCGCCCAGCACTGTCAGAGCCGGGCTACTCTCACAGCGCACTCGGGAGCCTCGTGGCTGCCAAAGGTGGAGGCACCGCAGGATTTCCCAGTTCCCGGCCGTGGCTCTGCAGGGCTGGGCTGGGACAGCTTCCCCCAGCTGATGTGCAGCTCTGGATGAAGGGGAAACCATTGGGCTATCTGGTGATGGATCTTCCTTAATCACCAGAGGCACCCTTTTGTAATAATGCTGAGGTGCATTGCTTAGCTTATCCTTTCCTGACTCTTTTTTGCATTTGTGCATTACAGTAAATTACACTGTTCCTTCAGCTGGTGTCTGTGTCTGCATCTCTGACCCTCTCCACCATCAAAACAAACACACAGCCCGTTTAGCATGTGTGGTGGTTTGACCAGGAAGAAGCGGGAATTCTGGGATACTGTGGTCAAACCAATGGGTGCTCGGATTTTGATATTGGCACCTGATGTGGCCAGTGGGATCTGGACACACCTCCGAGAAAACACAGGGGTTAAAAGCAGAGCTTCCCTGGGAGGCTCTCTTGGGACTTCGAGGGACGGAGGTCGGATCTCCCTTCCCCCGTCCAGCTGCTGCTGCTGGGCAGGGGAGGGGCAGCCATGTGGTACGCCTGGGCCTGGACAGAGATGGGGGGTGAGGAGGCCCTGGAGGATGGAAGGGTGGAGGAGCCCCAAGAGACGTCAGGCAGCCATTCCCCCCCGGAGAGAGAGAGGGAGAGCTGGCGACGACGAATGTGATAGCAGCCGGCCCAGGAGGGGAAAAGGGGGGGAATGCAGCGAGGGAGGAGGTGCCCGGCCGGAGCAGCAGCAAGTGTGGGAGTGCCGGAGTTCTGGGACAGACAGAGACTGAAATTTTTAACCCTTTTCTTTCATGATTGGGGCCTTGCAAAAAAATACTGATCCTCCTCGGAGCTGAATAAGACGGGAGATAAGAGATGAGATGAGACAAGGATCTGGCCCGAAGGACATGGAGAAGGCTTGCTGAGTGGAGAGAGAGATGATTGGAGTGGCCTTTTGGCTGGACTCTTCTTGTGTAGCCATAGACTGAACCAGTTTTATTCCTGTGGCACAGAGACTGCATTTAGGGGGAGGCAGTGCCTCAGAACCAGGAGGGTTCATTGTGGGGACCCCTCGGCCCCAGGGGGTTGGATAAAAATGGGGGGGACAGATGTCCCAAAGCAGAGACTGTGCCTTTTTGGAGTGAGACAAGCCATCCTTAAAAGACAACCCTAAAAGCAGCTCTGGTCCATGCACAGTGGTGAGAGCACTGGGCATGGAAGGAAGATGTCACAAATGGCAAAAGGACTTTCTGGGCAGTGCTGAGTGACATGGAAGCACACGAGGTTTCAGCGTGTTTCCAGGGGAAGCCTGTGGTGTAAGAAGGACTCCTCTCCTCTTCATGGACTGAAGTTTGAATATCCTAAAGGGTGGTGCCAGACTGGGCAGTTGGTGATTTGGGGGAATGTATCGGATTGGGAAATATTGGTGGTGGGGAGGAGGAAAGTGCTTTTTGTAAGGTTTTCAATTTTTTCCCTTATAGTTTTCTTCCTTCTTCTCTTGTAGTTTAGGTAATAAAGTTTTCTTTTTTTCTAAGCTGGAGCTTGCTTTGCTTATTCCTGGTCACATCTCACAGCAGACACCAGGGAGAGGGTATTCTCATGAGGGCACTGGCTCTGTGCCAGGCCCAAACCATGACACTAACCCAAAGGGAAGAGGGAGAGGACTCTTTGTCAGGAAGTGTAGTGACAGGACAAGGGGGAATGGGATCAAACTGCAAGAGGTGGAAGAGATTTGATGATGGGAAGAAGTTCTTTACTCACAGGGTGCTTGTCCCGGACACAGGGACCAGTGCAGAGAGGCTGTGGATGCCCCATCCCCAGGAACATCCAAGGCCAGGTTGGACAGGGGCCACAGCAACCTGGTGTGCTGGGAGGCTGCTCAGCTTGGAACCAGATGAGCTTTAGGGTCCCTTCCAAGCCAAACCATTCAAGGATTTGATCATTCTGCCATCCCCATCTCCCACTACGCAGTGGGCATGGAATTTCAGTGACATCACAGCTCCCAGAGGGTTCCAGGTGGAATGTCCAGGACCTGGAAACGAGCAGAGCAGACACTTCACTGGCTGCCAAGGGTCAATTGCCACTCGCTGTGTGCTCTGCCCCTCACTGCTGAGGTGTTGCTGCTGACTGGGCTTTTCCTGCCGCCTACTCTGGAGTGCCAATCGCAGCAGGATGTGCACTGCTGTGCCAGTGGAGGTACAGTGCCATGCCAGGCAGGGGGCACCTGGCTTGGGCAGGCTGCAGCCATGTGGGAATGGATGGTGTGGGACAGGAAGCCCAATGGGGGATTGTGCTGCCCCATGCAGAGTGCCAGAGACACCGTGGAGGAAATGGAAGTGGATATGGAGCTGGAGAGGGAGGAGATGATGGAGGTGGACGAGAAAGATCCTGTTGAGGACATGGAAGTAGAGGAGGGGGACAACATAGAAGAGATGGAGGTTGATGAGGAGGATGACATCGAGGTAATGGAAGTGGACGAGAAGGATGAGGAGGAGCCCATGGTCCTTGGATGAAGATGGAGCCCCACAGGTAAGACAGGCAGATGCTTCCCACGCCCTGCCCACACACACACTGGGTCCCCTGATGCCAGGCTGGGGCTGGGCTGGATGGCCCTGCTCAGGGACATGGTGCCTAAAGGGGGCCTGGATTGTGGTGGCAGAAGCACCAGTCCCGGCCTGCCCTGCGCTTCCCTGGGGCCACGCCAGCCCTGCCAGCCCCGGCCCAGCCCCTGGGGCCCAGCTCCCAGCCCTGCTGGGCCCAGTGCTGCCAGCTGAGTCCAGCTCTGCTGCTTCCTTTCTTCCAGGACTCATGCAGACGATGGCACAGTTGGGATGCCTTTGTGAATACGTTTCAAAGTTTGGAAGTTGCTTGTAAATACGTTCAGTATATTAGAAGTTTTCTGTAAATACGTTTGAAGATTGTTAGTCCATCAGATCCCATGTAAATACGTTCTGTACATTGTTGTTGTTGTTGTTATAAGGATTGTTATAATGAAACTTGTTCTGTAAATCCGAGCTTTTGCCGATCTTCAGCAAATAAATACTGTTTCTTTTTAAAACATCTCTACTTTTTGCCATTCTTTTGGGCGCAGGCAGCGTTTGCACACTTGTGGGTTCCTCTTCATCCAAGTTCACAGGGCTGGAGGTCCCTGGGGGTGCTGGCACAGGCACCCTGGGGCTGGGGGTCCCTGTTCACAGGGGCTCCCACTGACACCACTCCTGGCACTGGGCACTGCTGCTCTTCCTGGCCTGGGGCACAGCGCTGTCCCCAAGAGCTCAGCTCTCACCAGCTCTCACACAGGGGGCTCTCACAGCACTGGCCCCTGCAGTCATTCCACCAAAGCAGGCAGCAAACCTTCAGCCACCCTTCCTGCTGCAGCCACAGGCACTCCTGGGCCCAGAGCCGGCAGCAGGCCACAGCCATGCAAAATCCACCTGCACACTCTCAAGGCCACCACAGACTTGGCAACTGGGGCACCTGCATCTGGGCTGCTGCAGGGGCTGATCTTTAAGCCTTGCAGCCTCCAAAGGCCCTGGGCTCTGCTTCCCAGCCTGCTCTGCACTGCCCTGAGCCCGCCTTGCTCAAGAGACAAAAGCCAAGCCAGGGCATCCTCGCCATGCCCGCATTCCTGCTGCTGGCAGTGGTCACTGGCCCCTGGGCCCCACTCGGGTGACAGCTGCCGGGACAGGCCTCTGCTTTCAGCACAACTGAGCTCCTCACCCAGCAATGAAGTCTCAGGAAGTAGTAGTTTTGTGGAGGTCCAGGGGCCTACCACTGGAACCGCAGTACCTAAGGGCAAAGATAATGAATTAAAGTGAGACACTCCTCTAAATGCAATGATCTTGCCCAAAGGCTTTTGCAGGCCTTTGGGGATTCAACAGGGTTTCTTGGTATGATGAACTTTTTTTTTTCTTTATATGTACTCCCCCAAGTTGTTCTCACCTGTCTTTTCCCCTGTTGGTCCTGGGTTGCTGCATATAAGACCCTTTTATCCCCCATATAAACCCTGTGTTCCCAGCGCCATTTTGTCTCTGGCCCTGGACCCTCTTCAGCACAATCCACAGTGTTTGGAATTCCACACAAAGACCCCTCTCTTGCCTCGTTCATCAGCAGTTTAAGCGAGCCTGCTCCCAGCTCTGGCAGTGCAGGTGTCTCACAGAGGCTGGCTGTGGACATGCCGCAAAAAGTGCTGCCCAAAGAGGGACCATCTTTGAAAATTCCTGAGAGCGACTCCAGTGATGATCCGGCTGTTCCACTGTCACTGGATAGAAAAACGCCTCGGGTCAGCCTCCGCCCTGGAGTGGGACCTGAGTTTTATCAGGGCTTGCTGAAGGCAGCGTTGGCACCCTCAAGGGGCAGGAGGGCCAGCTCAGCTGGTGAAGCCCATGGAACATTTTGAAACACCCGCATCCAGAGCGCCAGAGCAGTGAGTTGCGGGACAGTGCAGTGCAGGATCCTTGGGTGATATTTTAGTCCTGTGGGTGGGCGACCCTTTACATAAGGGGCAGCTATGGGTAACCAATTATCCAAAGCTGAGAGGGACATATATGTTCCAGTTAGGGAGGTTCTCCTTTCAGAGGGGAACACTTTTACTAAGGGAAGTTGGAAGCCTTTTGTTCATTGGCTCTTTAAGGAGTTCCCAGACATTTGTGTTGATTCAGTTCTTCATGGAGCATTTTGGGACTCAGTTAGGGGGAAGACTCTTTCTTTTGCAAACTCAGGGAGTGGTAAGAGTCACAAAATTTTACCCAATTTTTCACATGACTTATAGAGTTTTCTCAAGGGTTCAAAGTTCTAATATTCAACCCAGATTTTGTGCTCTGCCCCCAGCATTCCTGAACCCACTGATACCAAGATTAAGATGAGAGACAGAAACTGCTCTAAAGCACAGACGAGCCACCTGCTGTCTGCCATCTCCTCTCCTTCTCTACCCCCTGTCCAGGTCTGTACTGATCACACCGGCCTGGATTCTACCCTAACCCATTCTTCAGTACCTCTTCTCCCTGGATCCCCCTTCAGATAGCTCACAAAATGTCAAAATCCCTCCCACCCCCAGGGATGTCTCATTGGGTCATCCCCCGTGTGAAAAATGCATATATTTTATGATTGGCTTTTCGGAAATATTAAAATGAATATTATACGTGTTGTGTTAGAAAGCAATGCTGTATTAATTTTCTTAAGTACTGTGTTAAATATAGTTTTAGGTTATAAAAATTGTTAAAATAGAAACTATGCTATGTAAGATGCATTGTTTAAAAGAAAGGACTTGCAGCAAGATAGCAGCCACAGGACACCTAGATCTTTAAGAGAAAAAGAATTTATTGCCTTCTTATCAGAAGAAACTAACTTCTTCCAGCCTCAGAGGCGCTATTAGGATTAGAGGGAAGAAGTTGACACTGACCAGACAGAATCCTGTGTTTGAATGGAATTTATGCATCATGTATGAAGTGCATTAATATGCAACAGGCTGTTGTTTTTGAGGGTTAATGCTTTATTAACGGGTGTCCTTTTTTGGGCTCGTGATGCTCAGAAAAAGGTACCCAGACATCCGTAAGTCTTTGTTTTTATTGCCTCATATTGTCCTAATTCAATTTGTCCAAATCGTTATTACTCTAATTGTGTTACTATTTTTATAACCATTTTACTACTATTAAGCTTTTAAAATTGTAAAAACAAATGATTGGCATTTTTCACAGGGAAAAACACGTTCAGTCTCCTGTTAAAATGTACAAAGTTTAATAATGGATAATGGGAGACCAGGACCATGGAGCAAAGGTTATTACGGTCAGGTGCATCTTGGCACTCAGCCAGGAGCACCCTGTTACCTTTGGGGATCCCCCTGAAATACCTTTCCTTTACATCAGCCTGTTGCATATTCATAGAACCTCACGCATATCCATAAACTACTTTACATATTCCAGGAACAATTTTACATGGCCCCTCTTGGGTCTGCCTTTTCAGAGCATGTGTGTTTCTTGGCTGTGGTTTTGGCTCCTGCTCTTTATCACCGCCAGTTTTTGGGCCTTGGTCCACTCTGCCTTCAGACGGGGAGTGCTGATAGTTGGCAGATCTATACAGGTGTCCACATCCTGTGTGCATTGGATGTGATCCCATCCAAGCAGGCAGTTTAACACAAGCAGCTATTCCACTGAGCTTAATTAACAACAGAAATAAAAACTGTATCTTTACAACAAAGTTACTTTAACACCACGCATATAAAATCCATTTTAATATTTGCGAAAAGCCAATATTATAATATGTATCTATAACATTGCCCATATCTGTCCTTACCCTTTGGTTCCCCTGAGTGCAGCAAGGAGTGGGAACTGCCAGCACGGCACAGAGTTGCTGCCGTCTCTCCATCACCCCGTGTCCCTCTCCCGTAAGAACCTGAATGAGAGATGTGGGACTGCAGGCAGCTCTTCAAAATACAGTTTATTGTATCCAAGATGTTACAGCAGTCCAGGATCGTGGGTGGCAGTGCCTGTGCCTACAGCTGTCAGCTCCAGCTGCACACAAGCCTGGAGACCGTTTAGCTTTGGTTACAGTGCATTATAGACTCTTCTTTGCTGAGCATCTTCACACAGAAGAACCAATCTATACCTTTACTTTTACCTATAGCCTATCATAACTCCTGTAATTACCATATTGATGTTACTATTCTTCAATCACTAAAAGTTAGTATGTGTGTCTCCCTGCCTGTGCTGAGAAGCCCTGATTCCCTGGAGAGCACTGCTTTTGACCTTTGTCCATGGAGAAAGCTTCCAAGGCTTTGGGATGAACTGGAATCTACGAGTGTGTGAAATAGATAGTAGCGTAGTTTATCACAGGATGAAAAACTGAGAGCTTTGGGATTTTAGTATGAGGGTGAACAGAAGACAGGATGGAGGATTTTGGGCATTGTCTGATCTCCTTGTCCTTCATCTACTCCATTTTCTCCTGTGTTGGGAGCACAGGGTGATTGGTTGGAAAGAGCGGCAATGCAGATGCTGAGTGGCAGACAAAGAATTAGTCACTGGCTGAAAGGTAGAAATAAAATGCATTCTAAGATTTAATTGGACAAAATCGTTTTAAAACACCTTGAACCTTGTGTCCTGTGACTTTTGGTGCCTTCTCTTTTTACGCTAAGTCTGGTGTGCAGCCAGCGTGCTGAACTGTTGACGATAGAAAAATAAACAACAACCTAAAGACAAAAAAACCCAAAAGTCCCGTTCGTTTCTCAGTCCTGGCCCAAAACTTTTTAGGGGTGTCCCCATCAGGGGATCCTCGGGGGGGTTTCACACCTCCTTCCCTCCCCCCCTTCCTGCCCCACTGCTCAGCCCCCTCCAAGCCCTGCACCCGGGGCCCTCACGCGTCACAAAAGGACCCAAAATTATCCCAAATCCACCCAAAATTACCTCAGAGCCCATCCTGAGGAGCTCTGGGGGAATTTTAGGGGAGTTTTGAGGGAATCTGGGGAGATTTTGGCTGGGTTTGTGTGGGGGCCTGAACATATGTATGTATTGTTATGGAGAGAGTCCCTGTTAAGATCTATGTGTGGGTCCTAGTTACTCCAAATGAGCTACAGCTGCAAAGTCCTTAGTTGGGCAGCAGCTGTGGCTCCTGAGGGTAACTAGAATAAATAGGGGTGGGTCGAGAGCCCAGGAGGAGCCCCTGAGAAGACACACGAAGAACTGCACAGCAGAAAAGAGCAGCTTGGTGCAGTGTGTGGGACCTGAGAAATATGACTACAACAAGAATGCAACAGGTTTGCATCCTACGTCAAATTTGTTGTCCAGGAGGTACCAAAACCACCCAAAATCTACCCAGAATTGACCCAAAATTACCGGAAATTAACCCAAAATTACATCCAAATCTATCCTGAGGAGGTTTGGGGAAGACTTGTAGGGATTTTAGGGGAATTTTAAGGGGAATTTTGGGTGGGTTTGAATCCTATGCCCACTTCGGCATCCACAAGGTGCCAAAATCACCCAAAATTACCTGAAATTAACCCAAAAATTCATCCTGAGGGGGTTGGGGGGAGGTTTGGGGGCGGAGGAGTTGAGGAGATTTGGGGGTTTGGGGGGCAATTTTAGGGGTGTTTTTGGCAGTCATCATCATCCAAAACACAACACCCCATGCCAAAGCCAAGACCAAACCCTAAGGACTGTGCCCCTCGTGAAGGAGAGATCAAAGAACTGCACCCCTTCTGGGGAGGAGATCAAAAGCCAGAGGAGACTGAGCTATTAACTAAGCAAAAATGTATTCATTTCATCAAGTATCATCATTTCTGTTACTTTATCCTTTGTGATTAGGTCTGGAATGCTTTTCTAGTCCTTGTTAATTTAGCTGAATAATATTCATTTTGGTTTCGTAAACGATTAAGTTATATTCCTGATGTTATATATGAGGTCCCATATGTCTAATTTAATAAACCACAAACTTAAAATTTAGCAGCAGTTTTACTGAGATAAAATAATACAATCAAATAGAACCCAGTAGTTACAAAAAGAAATATGGCAGTGGTTTGGATAAAGCATAAGCAAAACCGATCGATCGGGGTTTGGGGAGGGCTTCCCACCCTGCCTCACATGCAAAAGGCAAAAGAATCCAAACACAGCTTATATACTGTGTGCTAATACATATTCATCAATATTTTCCTGTAAATCTCCTCCTATTTCCAATTCCTGAAATCTACATCACCACACATACAGCACATGCTCCCGCTGTGGCTAAGGGGGCTTCTGGCTCTTTGGTGCTCTCCTTGGATGAAGGCTGACAGTCTTCCTCGCTGTCCTCTGAATAACTTGACAGGTTGTGCCTGTGCCCCAAGTCCTGTGTTATGTAAGTAAGCACTATGCTCCAATTAAGCCTCATTATTTTATAGATAAGAGCACTATTTTAGACTCCCTGTCTGGAATTGTCCCAGCGTTATTCATGTCACGGCTGATCCTGTCCTGGGAGTTGTCTTAACTTTGTCTTGATGCCAATTCTGACTTGGGAGGCTTCCTAAATTTTGTTCATCAAGGCCATTCCAATCTCCTGTATCCTGTTTCCCACAGGTATCATCTACAAAGAAACCCATTTTCTTCATAACATTAATCACATATACCTTTCGAATTATTTTCCAAAAATATTGAAATAATTACAATTTTGTTAGAACTAATCACATCCATCTATCACAGGAGGCCAAAAGCTTGGAAAAGGATGAAAGAAATTCTCCAATGATGACGATGACAAAAAAATCCCAATTTATTTTTGACAGCAAATGAACACCGGCCACCCTCCAGCCCTCTCAGCCTGGCAGGCCGAGCGGGGCTGTTCCCATGGCATGAGGTGGTGGCAGCCTGCGGAGAGAAACCAGAGAGCCACGGTCAGTCACAGCAGGCTCCTGTCCCCCTGTTCCACCATGGCTGTGCCCAGGCCAGGCTGCTGGCTGTGCTCAGAGCCCAAACCTCCCGAACCATTCTCTGTTTTTAGAGAAGGGCAGTGGGGCAGGCAACGTTCCACCTCCTCTGCTTAATCAGGGCACAGCAACCTCCTCAGCAGCTGCAGGAGCGGCATGCCCGTGTGCCCGCTGCTGCTTGCCCGGAGCCCTTCTGCCAGCCCAGCTGTGGAGCCGGGTGCCCACCTCTGGAGAGCTGCTGCCAGGAGAGGAGCCAATCATGCACCAGGTCCTCATCCTTCTGGAAGGGGCTGTCTCTGCAGACCCTGGCCCCTGGGGTAGCGCTGGCACTGGACGCGCTCCCCGGATGCTGCAGGTGCTTCCCTGTCCGGTCCGGGCACCAGGTGTAATCCTCCTGGGGAAAACAAAGAACAATTGCATTAAAGTCAATTCAAAACAAGACCTGGAAACAAGAAAAAGCACAAAGCCTGTCACTGTTTCACGGGCCTGAGGAGGGTCTGACCACTCCATGGGAGAATTAAATCTTTCCACCTTTCCCACCCATAAAGGCACTCCCCACCTTTCCCACCCATAAAGGCACTCCTTCCTCAAGGGCCTGCAGAGCAGGCCAGCTGGGGCACTGCTTCGGAACTTGCCCCCTCTGCTGCCCCTATCCGCATGGATGGATGCTTTTGTCAGGCTGGGTGCCCCCACCTCAGCCTGTGCCAGGCTGGCTGGCAGAAGCTGTCAGCAAGGCCAAGATCTGGCTTCCCTTCCACAACATCAGTCCCGTGTCCCGCCAAAAAGCAGCTCAGCGGCCGGCGGAACAATTAATATTCCCCAGTGCTGCCGAGTGGGGAACCTCCGGTGCATGGCCAGGCCGAGCCCTGCCGTGCCTGGGAGCACCAGCATCCCCCCGCCCCGGTGCCGGCTGGGGACTCATCTTGATTCCATCGGGGCGCAGAGCGTGTCCTCCAGGCAGGGGCCACAGCCAAAGACAATGGGCTCCAGGATGGTGTTCCCAGCTCCACGTCGTGCTCCAGAAGAACATGCCAGCTGTACCTCAGCTTGTGGGGACGTCACGATGCCATTGAGCTGCAGGGGGATGTTTCCCTTGTCCCAGTCTGTGGCACCTTCACCGCACTGCCACCACTTCTCCAATGGGATGGGCAGCATTGATCCGCTCCCTCCACAGCTCACGGGGACCAGCGGAAGCATCTCCTCGGCTGCACTCTCTCCTCAGCGCTGTGGCCACAGGGAAATGCTCTGGGGTTTTCTTCCAGCGCCACAAGACGCGTGCCGCTGCTACATGCTGGCTCCTGGATCCTACTGTGCACAGGGATGAATCTCTGCTGTCTCCTGGGCCAGGCAGGGCTCCTGCAGCCAAGAATGCTCAAAAAGGTCCTCCAGTGATGGCCCGTCTGTGGGGTCCATGCATAAACACCACCTGATGAGGTGCTGGCACTCTGCGGAGAGAAACCAGAAACCGCCGCTCAGCAGGAAGGGGCTCCTGTCCATGCTCTCCCACATTCCACAATGCCCAGGCCACCAGGAGTGCTCAGAGCTACAGCCAAAAGCTTCCTATTGATCCTCTCTTGCAGAGGACACCAGCACAGAGGCACAGGTGCCACCTCCTCCAGCTGAGCCCAGGAGATCCACTCCTCACCAGCTGCAAGAGTAGGACGCTTATGCGCCAGCTGCCCCTCCCAATCCCGTTCTTCCCCTCATGCCTTGAAGGTGCATCCCCACCTTGAGACACCCGTGGCGGGAAGAAGAGCTGGTCCCAGACGATGTCCTCATTGGTGTGGAATGGAAGGTGCCTGCAGACCAGCTCATAGAGCAGGATGCCCAGGGACCAGATGGTGGCTGGCTGGCCATGGTAGCAGCCAAAGAGGATCCACTCTAGTGGGCTGTACTCTGATGTTCCTATGGGACATAGGCGCAGCTCATCAGGCCCATGCTACTCCCTCCCTCCCAGCCAGCTCCCGTTCCACAACAGCCAGCCCCTGCCCTGCCAAAAAGCAACTTGGCTACAGCTGGCTGAAGAAGGATTCCCCCTCCTTCCCTCCCTCCTTCCTTCCCTCCCTCTTCCCCCTCTGCCAGCCAAGGGGGGAACTTTGCTGCCCTGCTGGGCCCCCGGCTTTGGGCTCACCTGACATCTGGGTGTAGAACGTGTCCTGGAGGATCGTGCTGCAGCCAAAGTCGATAAGCTTCGCCTCACCTGTGGCCAGGTAGATGAGGACGTTCTCGGCCTTGATGTGGCGGAGCAGGACACCCCGGCTGCTGCTGCACCACACGGCCTCCAGCACCTGGCGGAGCAGCCCCTGCACCATGGCCTCCGTCAGGAACCGCCGCTCGTGCAGGAAGTACCAGAGGTGCTGACAGCGCTGCAGATGCTCCATGAGCAGCGCGAAGCTCTCGGGCACCTCGAACTAGTCCAGGAGCTGCATGACACCGCGGAAGCCAGGCCGCGACACCTTCCACAGCAGCGCCGGCTCCAGGGGCACAAGGGCGCCCTTGCACTGTGGGGGGACCGCAATGCCGTCAGCGGGGCCGATGCTGCACCGCACCTCGGGCAGCCCCTGCCCGGCCCCGCCACGGCTCGCCATGGCCTGGCCCGGGGCGCTGCGCGGCCTCCACTCACTCCACGCTTGCGCTTGCTGCCCTCGCTGCCGCCCTGCCGGGCCTCGCCCGGCACGCCCCGCCGGCTCCTCCTGCTGGCCCCGCTCACTCACCAGCCGCGCCCACTCCGAGATGCGCTCCTGGGACACTCGCTTGATGGCCACCTGCGAGCCAAGGCAAGCGGCGGACTTAAGATCACACTTGGTTAAGAGCGTATAAGCCAGAGAACACGCAAAATAAAAAACCTTTTTTCTTCTCGTACCCTGATCACATGTGTATTTCACGTCTGGCCTAATGGCGACAGTTGCCCCATCTCTGGGTCAAGAAACAAGTATTATCTGACAGGTAACTTGTCAACAAACTGAGAAAGAAATTAGTACCTGGGCATGCAGATTTCTGAAGGGAGGAAAGAAAAGTGTTGACAAGAATAAGCCTGAATTTTAAATGCCTGAAACACTCAAAAATGACATGTTTTGGGATATTGTACCAGATGTTACACAGAGTTCAAGCAAACCACAACTCATTAGTATCTGGACTTCATTGCCCACTATGCTTTGAAATGTTGCTTGAAGGCACTTTGTGTCAAAGATCCAGTTCCTGTAGGCCACTGTAGATGTAGATCAAAATCCTACCAAAAAATCCATGTCCAAACCAGCAAGAGTGAGACTTTTGTCCTTGGCAGTAGCTTCCAGGTGCTCCTGGAAATCCCCAGGCCTAGACACAAAGATGTGTATTCAACGGAGGGAGAGAAGCATCATGCTTAGCTCTAACTGTGACCTTTGCTAGCAGATCTTACTAGCAGGTAACAAATTCCATTTGTTCTGCTCTTAGCCAGAGCCAAGGTGGGAATCACAGTTTAGATCACAGGAGAAGATCACAGGAGCCTCAGCTTTTCCAGAAGAGGAGAAATACAAAGGATAGTAAATTTGGGTTGGGTTTTCAGGGTGTTTTTACAAATCCATAGACAAGTGATGAAGCTTAAGAGATGACAGCAAAGGAAAATCAACAGATATGCTGAAAGTGAGTGAAGAGGAAGGAGACTTTAAATTCACTGAAAAGCTGCACAGAAAGCTTCTCTACTTTTTGCAGTTGCTTCAAATTTGAAATGACAAATTCTTGTAGCACTTCCAACTTCTTTTTATTAATTCTAGATTAAAGACAATCAAAACTGTGTACTCCTGCTTACAGTATGCAGTAAAGCACAGGAAGCCATTAGAGTAAGAAAAATTGTGTTTAGAAGGCTGAGGCAGCCTTAGGGGTAGGAGGAATGGGGAGGTGTGGAAATCAGGCCTGTGGGCACCATTCAAGGAGCATCCAGGCCCTGAGCAGTCCCTCACAGTGGCTATCCCAGCAGATGGAGTCCATATGGAGCCACAGCTGGGTGGGAAAAGTGCCGGGCTGGTGAGCCGTGGTTAGCAGGGGCTCCTGCATCAAATTGCTCCCTGATAGGTGTGGTATGCTGTGTGTGTGTGTGCCCAACAGCTGGCAACAGCAGGCTGGCCCAGATGTGGGAAAAGGCCAAGGAAGCAGCAGAGTGGGAATGGGGCTCTGAGGAGGCCCTGGTGGTTGCACACACCCGTGGGGGATGAGGCTGGCCCAGATGGGCCCTGGGACTCTGGGTTGAAAAGGGAGGAAAAGAGAATCAGGGAGGAAGGGCCAGAAGCCGCTATGACAATGCCATTCCATCCCATAGGTGACATAGTGAGAGGAGGGTGGGAACCAAATGGTGATTGCTGCTGATCACCCTGACATCTCCAAGACAAGAGGCCCAGCAAGGACTGCACATCTGCCTCCTAGTGTTGTCCTGAATGTGAGCTCATCTCCTGGCGTTCATTACCCACAAGTCTCTCAGCTTCCCACGGGCATTCCACACTTCAGGCAAGCAAAGCTGCTTACCTCACTATGTTCTTTGGGCCTCTGAAAGGGACTGTCCCCTTAGCTACAGCCTGGCAAGGAAGGGAGTCTTACAACACTCTGGATATTTTAGACTTTTATTGGCACTCGGGTTGAAACAAAGTATCCCCTCGCCACTTCTCCATCTTCATCCTTCTGTCCTGCAGGTGGCCTGTTCAGGCTGACAGATTGGAGCACCTGCAGGCTCCAGTTGGGCTGCAGCCCAGCTTTTCCTCTCACAGCTTAATTCTTATTATGACAATTCTTTCGTTTCTACTTAAAAGATACCTCAGAGCTTCCCTAAATTAACAACACTCTACTCTAAGCTAAACAATCCTCTATTATCTAAGCTATCTATGTTCCAAATGTTGGGATTCATAAAATTTGAGGGTTTTGAGAAAGTGGTAAAAAAGACAGGCCTCAGACAGCAGATTTGTGAACATTGCTAATACAGCAAAAAGTTTTCTAAGCAGTAGAGCAGACATGAGAAATAGAACAATAAGCCCCTGTGATTTACCCTTATAGGTTGCAACAAGTTTATTTAATGTATATCTTTAGAAGGTTAGTATGAATGAGCCTCTGTGCTTTGTCTCTCATAAACGAGCCATTGTGTTAGAAAATAAGTCCTTATTTTGTTAACTACTGTTACGTGTGTTTCATATGATTGGATAGAATTATTGTCAATATGTTTTGCTCTATGTGTGATTGGCTGAAACTTAGGCTGAGAGGGTTTTATGCTACCCTGTAATGTGACGTTTCCTTGGCATTCCATTTGAATCAGCGAGCTGTAAACATATCCTGTCTCCATTGTCCTAACAATGTACTGAGACTGATGTTTGAAATAAACAGCTCATGACACTGATTCAGAGTGTCCCATTCCGTTTGTGGCTGTATATAGTGTGCCAACAGCACCATAGTCCTTAGAAGTTGATCCCTATATTTCCTAATTTTTTAAACGTTCATCTTTTTGAGAAAGAAAAAACAACAGAGTTTTAAATGGAACCTAACACACCCAACCTAACCTAACCTAACCTAACCTAACCTAACCTAACCTAACACACACGTAATCTAACCTAACCTAACCTAACCTAACCTAACCTAACCTAAGACCTAAACTGAGCAAATATGAAAAATGTCACATTTCCTATCTAGGGCACAGCTCCTCTTAATACTTGGGGGATGGCTGAAGCTCTGCCTCAAGATGACACATCCCCTTTTCCCTCCTCTCAGCTGGCGGGGCATAAGGGTCTCCTCAGGTGCAGGTGTCTCCTCTCCAGTCTTCCTGCACTTGCTTGGCTGAAATGATCAGAGCAGCCAGGATGGAGGCAGGATGGCCTGAGGTCACAAAGGGATGCTGCCCAGAAGAAAAAGAACAAAGAAAGGAACTCTTACTTTCCAGGACCCATCCTCACGGGCTCAAGCAGGATTCCCTGGCTACCAGGAAGACACACCAAGAGCACCGAGGGCAGCATGTCCCCCTGCACCTTCCTGTCCTGGGAGCTGTCTGCGCCACGTGGCCCACACTCCTCCTCATCCCTTCATGCAGGTGTCCTCAGCTGATAGGGCTTTTTGCCCCTTTGCTTTTTCTTACCTGCAGGAGTTCCTGGGCAGAGCAGCGCCTGTCCTCGTCTGCCTGCAGGCAGCAGTGGAGGAAGTTGTGCAGGAGAGCCGAGTGGTGCCTGGGCTTCTGCAGTTTTGGGGGCCCATTCCTTTCTATCAGTTCAAAAACCTACAGCACAAAGATGCAAGAGGACACTGCACCTGCTCCTTTGCTAGCCACATCAGCTCTCTCCATGATAGTGGAGCTCTGGGAAAAGTTAAAGATAGAATCTAAAATGTTAGGCTTTGTGCTTTCCCAGATCAACTGCACCTGCGTAAGCAGTATGATAAAGTACATAATTGTTAGATGTGATGATTGTTTAGTAATTAAATATAATTACTATATAACCAGAAGAAGAATAATGAGAAAATATGTTGGAAATTCAGAGAGGGGCTAAATTTATGTATACAATAGAACAATATAAGTTTAATAATTAACATGAAAGTTATATAAAGATAGAGTATAAAAACATGATCATTTTGGATGTATGGTTGGAATCAAATTTGGGTAATACCCTGATTCCCAGAGCTCTTGAATAAAAAGCACCACATATAATCCCTACGTGAGTATGTGTTTTTGAACACTAACATTTTGGCGACCCAGATGGAACCGTTGTGAGTGCTGCTGAGTGAGTTCGCGACTTGATCACGCTCCAGCCGGCACCGAGGGATTCTTGGGGAGCCCATTGGCCGCGACCGCTCCTGCCGCTCACAACGTCCCCAGGAGAAAGGTAAGGTGCTTTTTTTACTTTGGTTTGGTTTTGGATGCCTGCCAAATAAGACACAGCAAAAGCTACGCTTGGTTGGGCTAAAGGAATTCCTGGTGGTACAAGCCTAGGCGCCGTTCCATAAGACAATCACAAAAGCATTGCGGGTTCAGCATTTGTGGTGTAATTGAAATGGAGAAATTTAAAGGGATTTTGGGCAGTAACACCCCTATCCCGCAAAATTCTCCTTTGGGGTGCTTATTAGCACATTGGAAACAGGGTAACTTTGGGGAAGAATTACGTAAAACTAAGTTGATTGATTACTGTAATTCATGGTGGCCAGAATATGCCTTGGAGAATGGCGAAAAATGGCTAAAATACGGTACTCTGCAATATAACACTATTTCGCGATTAATGTCGTTTTGTAAACAAGAAGGAAAATGGGATGAAGTCCCATATGTTGATCTGGTTTTCTATTTACAGGGAAAGCCAGAATGGCAGGATGAATGTGGATTATTAGTGGTTATAATATCTGCAAAGTGTGGGGTTTGTGAGGAACGTTGTTTAGAACACTTGGCATTGAAAGAAAGCTTGAGTAGGGAAAATTATACAGATGTTGAATTACAAGTAGCTCCAATAGGAGCTAAGAAAGCTACAAGAGAACCTAACCCTATCCCACCTGTTTCACCTGTTTCACCTGTCCCTATCCCACTACCTGCTCCTCACCCACCTAGTCCTGAGCCCGTCTCATCTAGTACACCTTTCCCTCTTTATCCTCCTCTCCCATCATCACCCGGTCCCTCTTCCTCGGAAGATGAGCAAAACCTAACTGTGATAGAAAGGAGAAAGAGGTATGCGAATGAAAAAGATAGCAATGGTAATGAATCAGTGACCCCAATTGCCCACAGAACCCGGAGTCGGTCAAAGCTCGCCCCAGTTGTGCATAGAAAAGGCATAAGCAAACAAAAACGGACTGTGATTGCCCCCTTACAACAAGGTGTCGGAATGGAAGGGCCAGTATTTGTAAAAGTTCCTTTTTCCGCTGCAGGCTTAGTTATTTGGAAACAGTCAGCCGGAACTTATAGAGAAAATCCTGATAAAATGGCACGCGTAGTAAAAATGGTTATGAAAACTCAAAATGCTGACTGGGATGACATACAAGTAATATTAGATACTCTGATGGATTCTACTGAAAAAGAAATGGTACTTAAGGCAGCCAAAGAGAGGGCAAGAGAAGATATTAGATATGGGCTAGTAACAGGGAATTTAGATGTGAATTTCCCAATTGAGTATCCAAATTGTGACCCTAATTTATTGTGCGATATGAGGAAATTATGTAAATATCAAGAGTGGATCCAAATAGGAGTTCAGAACGCTGTGCCCAAAACTATAAATTGGTCCAAACTATATGAGGTTCGACAGGAAAAGAAGGAATCTCCCACTGCGTTTTTGGAAAGGCTTAAGGAGGTAGCAAGGAAATATACAGACCTCCAAATGGATACAGAGCAAGCAAAGGTTCAGCTCACTCTTATATTCTTGGGCCAATCACAGGATGACATTCGTAGAAAATTGGAAAAATCAGAGGGGGAAGAATTAAGGAATTTGGATAAGTTACTTGAGGTTGCTTGGATGGCATATAGCAAACGGGAAAAAGAAGCTAGTAACAGACAGCAGCAGAATCTATTGGCAGTAATACAAGGAGAAGGTGACCCAAATTTCAGGGGATGTAACAGGAATATCCGCGGTAAGAGACCAGTCGCACAAAGGTTAAGCCTGAATCAATGTGTGTATTGTAAGCAGGAGGGGCATTGGAAGTGAAATTGTCCAAGCTTGAATAACCAGTTTGACCAGGGCAATCAGTTCAAGCAGGGAAACGCTGCCAAAGCCATGGTGTTAGGAGAATATAACTAGCTGAACCTGTGGAACAGGTTCAAGAACTCACCACAAATATAGAATAGAATTTAATCCACCAATATTTCCAGTAAAGAAAACAAATATCTGAATATAGGTTAGCGCAGGATTTGAGAGCAATAAATAAAAAGGACATTTATCCAGTGGTAACAAATTCTCACAAATTGCTAACATCCGTAAAGGGGATTTATAAGTGGTTTACTGTAATTGATTTAAAAGATGCCTTTCTCTGCATACCCTTTGAGAAAGAAAGTAGGAAACTGTTTGTTTTTGAGTGGGAAAACCCAGGGAACAGAAGAAAGACCCAGCTCACCTGGACACGACAAGAACTCGCCGACCCTATTTGGAAACTAACTGGCAAAGGAACTGGAGATTTGGACCGAAAATGGGCTAGTACCAAGAGACCAATACTTATTGTTGCAGTATGTTGATGATATACTAATAGCTACAGAAGAAAAAGTAACCTGTATAAAGGTAACCATTGAGATTTAAATTTCACAAGGGCAACAAAAACTAGGTACTAACCATATCCAAGCTATTTGTGCTATTCCAGAGCCCCAGAATTTACATGAGCTGCGAGTCTTCCTCGGGATGGCAGGATGGTGTCGCTTGTGGATCATGGACTGTGGACTGATTGCGAAACCCCTGTATGAAGCTCAGAAGATGCAGCCATTCACCTGGGGCAACCACAGAAAGAAGCCTTCCTAAAATTAAAGGAAGCACTGACAACTGCTCCAGCATTAGGGTTACCTGATCTGTCTAAAGATTTTCAGTTGTTTGTACATGAAAGGCTGCGCCTAGCACTGGGAGTCCTGACCCAACATCTGGGAAGCTGGAAAAGGCTGGTGGGCTACTTTTCCAAACAACTCGACAACATAAGTGCCGGGTGGCCCCCATGTCCGCCGGCAGTCGCAGCTACTGTGATCCTGATACAAGAAGCCAGGAAACTTACTATGGGAAGGCACATAGATGTCTATGTACCACACATGGTAACCACTGTCTTAGAACAAAAGGGGGGCCATTGGCTATCTCCCAGCAGGATGATGAAATTCCATGTAGTCCTGACTGAGCAGGATGTCACATTAAAAACAACTAACCTTTTGAATCCAGCTTTGTTCCTAGGGACCACAACTGAACAAGGCCCATTAGAACACGACTGTGTAGAAGTAATAGAGTACACCCATTCAGCAAGAGAAGACCTGAAAGATGTCCCACTAGAGCAGCCTGAGTGGGAGCTGTTTACAGATGGGAGCAGCTTCGTGGAAAATGGAACCAGATACGCTGGATATGCAGTAACAACAGTCAATACAGCAGTGGAGGCAAAGGCATTACCACCAAATATATCTGCCGTGAAGGCAGAACTGGTTGCTTTAACCAGGGCACTAGAATTAAGTGAAGGGAAAAAGGTAAGTATGTGGACTGACTCAAAATATGCTTTTGGAGTGGTGCATGTACACGGAGCACTATGGAAAGAAGGAGGACTGTTATCTTCTCGGGGTATGCACATTAAACATCAGGATGCAGTCCTGCAATTGATAAAGGCAGTGCAAAAACCTGAACAAGTGGCAATCATACACTGCAAAGCACACCAATCAGGAAACTCCAAAATCTGTGAGGGAAATCGAAAGGCAGACTGGGCAGCCCGACAGGTTGCTCGAGAGGTACAAACAACAATGGCATTGATACCTTTGAAGCTTAATATATCCCAATTCAATTTGCCTCCAAAACCAAAATATTCAGTAGAAGATGAGAGACTGGCACATTTGCTAAATGCACAAAAGAATTCACAGGGATGGTATGTGACTGCACAAGGACAAATAGTGGTACCCCCCTTGATAATGAGAGAAGTTCTATAAATTAAACATAATGAATGTCACTGGGGAGCAGAGGCATTGGTAAAATTGCTAAAGCAGAGTTTAATTTCAGTACGGATGTTAACAATGGCAAAATCAGTAATGACAAAATGTGATATCTGCTTGAAAAATAACCCAGTGGCCAGGCGACAAGCACAGCTAGGAAGAATTCGGAGAGACCCCAGTCAATTGGACAGGTAGAGAGGATGAATCAGACACTAAAAAGGCAAACCAGTAAAATATGCCAAGAAGCCAAATTGCAGTGGCCCCAGGCTTTGCCAATAGCACTGTTGAGGATTCGGATAAAGCCTAGGAGTGGGATGTCAGTCAGTCCTTATGAGATATTGTATGGGAAACCATATGAATCTCCTGAACCCTAATGTACACATCACAGGAAAGAAGGAAGTGTATAATTATGTTCTGTCTCTTGGGAAAACTTTAGCTCGGCTCTGGAGTATCCTCGTGTGGAATAGACCACTGACTCTCGAGAACCCAGTCCATAACATACATCCAGGAGACGAGGTGTACATCAAGAACTGGAACGAGGAACCGCTGAAAGAAAAGTGGAGTGGACTCCATCAGGTACTACTGACCACCTTTACAGCAGTCAAAGTAGCCGGTGTGGACCCCTGGATTCACTATACCTGAGTGAAGAAAGTCCATCCTGGATCACAGACTGTATAAACTCTGGAATGAACAAAGGCTGCAGATAAGATGTGTTTAATTGCTTTCAGAATGCTATCAGTAATTGTGCTAATGTTATGGTTATTAATATCTTTGGGATGTGGAGTGCAAAATGATCGACTAACCATTCTTCATTCTAGAATGAAGAGAGAGGTACAAACAGAAACACAGGTGATAAAGGTTTCTAATGCAGTTCGGGCTTAGAATGTAATGATTGGATTAGTCAAAGATTTTGCCAAAATGCAAAACACCAGTCGAATAACTGCCTGTCTGCCAATGCCAAAGACAGCAGGAGACCCAGTAAATTGGAGAATCATAACATCAAAACTACCTGAAATGCAAAAGAACAAAACAATTACATGTAAACAGGTACCCGAATCGAGGCAAGTTACAGAAACCACTCTTGTATGGAAATGTGAGGCCAAGGATAGGAAAGATCAGATAGAACCTTGGGACAGTGTGTGGTGTGTGAGTATTCTTCAAAGATTCCAATATATGGCAAAAACCCCTTGGTGTATTAAGTGGGAAGGCCCTGAGAATGAAACAGATCCAGCAATAACGAACACTGACACTAGTAGCAGAACGAGGGCAGACAAAGTAAGTTGGTGGACATGTAATAAAACTTTAAACTGCACTTCAGATGATGTAGAGATAAAGCAGATGCCACCCCTGACAATAGCCCTACAAATTGGTTGTGCTTGCAGAGGGATCAAACATAAACAAGGCAGAGTGAATTATAGAGTAATTATAGGGTGTACCAGGGTTACAGTCTGAGGTCCAGGACAATTTGTATGGGCAGCAAGTGATGGTACCTGGACAACATATCTGCCTGTAGACGGGAAAGTAAAGGAGAATACTTTAGGCCTCCCAACCTTATGTCCAATTTGGAAAAAGTCCCCATTTAATGGAAAACATGAACTTCTGCAGATAAGAGCAAGACGAGAAGTTCTAGACGATGAAAATCCAGATGACATTTGGCAAGAACCCTCTAGTGGAGTGAAATTTGGATGGGCCCTAGAGTCATTGCTTGGTCCTATAGCAAACTATAAGAGCAGAGAGATGCTGTACAAACTTACAGGTCAGGTAGGTAGACTGGCAAGAGTCACCTGGGAAGGATTTAAAGAATTAAATATACAATTACAAGCCACCACAAAAATTACTTTACAAAATCGATTGGCCCTAGGTATGTTACTCCTGAAAGAGCATGGAGTATGTGGATTCTTAAAGGGACAAGTTGATCATTGCTGCGTTCATATCCCAAATGTAACTGCAGATGTTGAATGTGACATCAATCAGTTGAAACAAATAGAGCATGAAGCACAAGAAGAGCAAAAGGATTTGGCTACAAGTTGGTTAGGAAAAATCTTTAATAGATTAGGGTGGAATGTGAGTTCATGGATTAAAATCTATCATTGAGAGCGTGATAATCTTACTAATTGTATTCTTAGCAATTTGGTTCGTTTACAGCATCTTAAAGGGAGAGATACAGAAGAAAACGTCCTGGAACCAGAGGATAATAAAGGCACTAACACGAGATCCACGCCCACCATCTTCTGGTTCTCCAGTTCGTAACAGCATCCACGACAATGTTTACATCAACCCTGGATTTGAAGAACCAAGTACGAACTGAGGAATAAAGGACTGTATCAAGTGAACATTTACACCTATAGTGAAGTGAAAGTGCTTTCAAAGGGGGGAGAATGATAGTGGAGCCCTGGAAAAAGTTAAAGATAGAATCTAAAATGTTAGGCTTTGTGCTTTCCCAGATCAACTGCACCTGCGTAAGCAGCATGATATATTATATAATTGTTAGATGTGATGATTGTTTAGTAATTAAATGTAATTCTTATATAACCAAAAGAAGAATATTGAGAAACTATGCTGAAAATTCAGAGAGGGGCTAAATATATGTATACAATAGAACAATATAAGTTTAATAATTAACATGGATTTATATAAAGATAAAGTATAAAACATGATCCTTTCGGATGTATGGTCGGAATCAGATTTGGGTTGAATATACCCCGATTCCCAGAGCTCTTGAATAAAAAGCACCGCATATAATCCCTATGTGATTATGTGTTTTGAATGCTAACATTGCCAGCAGTTGCTCCAGGTGCTCCTGCCATCAGCCCCTGCAGGAAGGAGCACAGCCCCTAATGCATGTGGGCTTTGGCTCCCTGTGGCACAGAAGCCCCTGGGGGCACAGGTCTCTGGGGCAGCAGACGGGCACCAGCACTGCCAGGGCTCGGGGGGTGGCAGCTCTGCTTGGCCAGGGACTCTGCTCCAACTGCTGATGGCAGCGCTGCCCGGGCCCCAGGGCTCAGAGCAGCATTGGTGCCCGGGCCTACACGTTCCTTGTGCGTGTCACACCTGTGGGTTTAGGATGGCCACGGGCCGGGACGTGTCCCAAGGAGGCCCTGCCAGCTTCCCTGGAAGGCCCTGTGCCCTTCCCAGCGTGGCTGCGTCGGCAGCCATGGGGGCTCCTTCTGCTGCCCTGATCCCGCAGAGCAGGGCAGTGTTCGCTGATGCTCTGAGCCCTTCCTAAAGATCCTGTCAGGCTGCCTTAGACACCTGGGGCCAGGCATTCCTTCCAGCCTGGGCCACTTTGGCTGGGCTGGGGGCAGCCCCAGGGCAGGCGGCAGTGTGTGCAAGGGCCCTTGGTGACACACTGCAGCACGGTCACTGTGACATGGAATGGAACCCGGTGTCCAAGGTCCCTTTGTGACACGTGAGAAATAGAAGCGTGCCCGGGTGCTGGGAGAACGCAATGGGACAGGACAGGACAGAGCGGTGCCGTGAGGAGCCCCCGCACAGCGCACTCGTTCGTCTCCCACCTGGAAGTTTTCTGAGGCGTTGTTCTTTTAGCTGAGCTCGAGGCCAGACCACAGGACTTGCTGACCCGTGGTCTCCCTGAGGCTTCTCTTTCGCAGCTGCCCTTGAGGGCAGTGTGTGGGACTTGGTGCCCTTGGAGCATTTCCAAGGTTTCTCTTCTGCAAGAAGCTAGTGTCACTGACATGAAGCACAGAACCCCAGGAGTGCCCAATCTGGCCTGGGGGGAAGAGGAGGAAGAAGGCCCTGGAGCTGCTTCACCACTGGTGACTAAACAGTTGGAGCCATTCCAGCCACCACAGGAGGGTGAGTGGCAGAGCTAGGCCACAGGACTAGTGCCTGCAGCCAACCTGACCCCATGCCATGCCATGCCGTGCCATGCCATGCCATGCCATCCCCTGGGGACATGCCCAAGGACAGGACGGAAGAGGGGCCGGGCAGACACCCCGCAGTGGTCGTGCCCCATCCCCTGGGCCATCCCGGGGCTCTCCCTGCCTGGGGATCGCAGGGCTGGGCTGTGTTCTCTGACCTCTCCCGCAGCCCCTCATCTCTGGCTGCGCTTGCTCTTTGCCAGATGCAGCCCTGGAGTGCACACAGGAGCAGGAGTCCAGCCGTGGCCGCTTCCGCAGAACAGCGCAGGTACCTGCAGCCACCCCCACCTGGGCTGGGCCTGCTGTCCCTGCTCAGCCCAGCACCGTGTGTGCAGCACTCCATGCAACATCCCCGGCTTCTTGCCCTTCTCCTACAGTTCGTTTGCAACTTCCTCAAGAGAATTGAGGAGCAAGAGACCATCGCCACGGGCGTAGGCCTCAGACCGTACTCGCCCATCTTCCAAAGCAAGACCAGTGCTGCCTTGCTCTCTATGCTTGTAGAGGAACATTTATACACTCCAAAACAAGTAAGCAGCCTGTGGCCAGGCTTTGATCCTCCCAGCAATTGCTTGGCCTCCCCAGCCACGCGTGCTGGTTGCTGTGAGCCTTTCAGGCCACATGGCAATGGAGTGGGAAGGGAAGCACTTCTCTGGGGAAGCTGGGAACATTGCTCCCTCTGGCAGCTTTCCAAGTCTCCCCGTGCCTTCTCCAGGTGCCTGCCATGGTGAGCTACATCCACCAGTGGCTCATGGCAAATGATTCTGCTGAGCACAGGCTGGACAAGACCCTGCTGCATCTCACCGAAGCACAGCCAAATGACGCGGTCATGACGCTCCTGCGTGTGGCCCCATCCTGTGACAGGTATGGGGCCCACCTGCCCACAGAGCTCAGGCCTCCCCAGCCCATCACCCTGTAAAGCCTGCCCAGGTGTCTGAGCAACAGAGACTTCCAGGGCCCTCTGGCTGCTCCCTTTCCCAGCGCTGCTACGACAGCCCCTGAGCCTGCTGCCATGCTCCCTTGCCGCCTCTCAGGGCTCTGTCCCCACAGGCCTGGGCTGTCGGGCTGCTGCTGGCAGGGGGGCAGTGGGCCCAGGCAGAAATGGCAGCCAGCTCAGCTGCCCATGGTGCTGTGTCTGACACCCCCCTGAGACACAGCTCTAACCCTGCAGAGCTGCCATGGCCATGTGGAAGACCATCATGGGCTCAGCCAGGACTGTGGAGCTGGCGCAGCTGATCCTCCTGGATGTGCTGGGCAGCTGGCCAGAGTACAGCACCTGCACCTCCGATGGGGACGAAACGGCTGTCTTTGCCCTGGCTGTGAGTTTCTGCAACTGGCCTTTGCTGGCCCCAAGGCTGCCTCTCCAGCAGCTCTCCATCCTCCTTCCCCCACTGCATCTCCCTGCCTCAGGCGCTGGCCTGAAACCTGGCCCAGGGGCAGCTTCAGGCCCACCAGGCCCCGTGCTCCCCCTGCCAAGGTCTCTCCGGGCCTCTCCCTGCTACGCTCGGGCCCTGCCACACGCACACCTCGGCACTGAGCGCTGTCTCGGTGGGCTTTGTCCTTTGCAGGCAACCGTGGTGATGTGGAAGATCCTCCAGGTGCCCTGTCTGCCACGGATATTGAAGGTGTATTTCCCCCGCCTATTGGCGCATCTGCTATTCCAAGTGTTCTTCAGCACTCTGGATATGCCAGAGGTGGTGGACACCTTCTGGAAGGCATGCCAGGAAGAGCACGGCCTTGCCACCAGCCCCAACAGGTGCTCCATGCCACTCCTCCTGTCCCTGCCACGTGGCCTGCCAAGGAGCCAGTGCTGCCAGTGTGACCTGGGCTTTGCTCTGCACACAGGTTTGCAGTGCGCACCCTGAAGTCCCTGCTCTGCCTTCTCCGCTGCGAGGATGTGGTGGTGGCAATGGAGCGCAGGTGTGCCTGGGACACGCTGCTCTCTCTTGACACTCACCACTTTGCCATGGCTCTGCTTGCCAGGTGAGACCCCCTTCTCCCCACTGCCTCTGACATTGCTGCTCTGTGCCCAGATGGCCCACAAAGTGTTTGTGGTGGCCATGGGCCAGAGGGCCTTGTCACTAAAGGAACGGCCAAGCAGACTGGAAAAGGCTGGCAGAGGAGGGTGCCCATGAGCAACCAACTGCCAAATGGCCCACGCCCCTTTGCTGGAAGGGTGCTGGGGAAAGATGAGAACTGGATGAGTCACGCCTGGGAGAGGTTTGCCTCACTAGCTCAGGCTCTTGTTTCCTTTTTCCCCTCTTCAGAGAAATTTGCCGCTTAGCCATCCACTTTTGTTCCGCGGTTGCATTCTACCTGCTCGCCATGCTCAGAGAAGAGATGCCATACTGGGATTTCCCTGCCCTGGCATTCCTTGTGGAGGTGAGCCTCAAGGCCAGCGCTGCCTGGCTGAGCTGCCTCCCAGCCCTCTGCCCACTCACAGCCACAGCTGCCAGGACAGTGTAAGCCCGTGCCCTGTGCTGCTGCCTGGGCCCGGCCCTGTGCAGCTCCGGGCTCCTGCCGGACGGCTCCCCTGTCACTGCCCTGTGCCTTTCAGGTCCTCGAGTGCCTGGACTTGAGCCAATGCAGTGACAGCATTCTGGAGATCCTGGCACAGAACCTGCAGAGCGAGCACGTGGCCAGGCGTTACTTAGCACTCCGAGGCCTCGTAGTGCTGGGCAAGAATCCCTTGATGGTGAGAAGGGGGCAGTGGCTGAAGCCGTGCAGGCAGCGGGGGGCTGGGCAACATTGTCGCTTGGCCTTGCATGGGCTTCGGCCGCTAGGTCAGCTGCTCCCAGCTCTCCTGCCTCCCGCTTCAGCTGCCCCAGTGCTTTGGGACAGGCCTGTGGCCTCTGGGCCCTGCGGCAGCAGGGCGGCCTTTCACAAAGTGGTGTTCCGCACAGGCCGAAAAACTGCGGAGCCTGACTGGAAGTCTTGTGGAGCTCCTGGAGGAAAATGACAGTGACATCATCAGGATGAGCATTCTTTTACTGAGATATTTGCTCCTGGATAATGGTGGCCCCATAGCCACCCCCATCGCCCTGCAGCTGGTGGAGGCGCTCCTGCCACTCTTTGACAGCGTAAGGCTCTGTGCCCACAGCCACGGCCACTGGCTGCTGTCCGGACCCTTGGTGCCCTGTGCAGATGCAGGCCTGTGCCCTGGGGGGCCTGAAGCAGCTGATGCCTACGTCTTTTGCCCTTTCCTTTCATCCAGGATGATATCCAGCTGCAGCTGAGCTCCATGGCTGTCTTTCAAGAGATGCTGGACTTATTAACAGAAGAGGGAAGAAAGGCCCTCAAGTCTCACGTGCGCCAGAGCCTGCTCCCTCTCTACTTCCACTGCCATGATGAGAATCAGATTGTTGCTGAGGTGAGCACTTGTGGCCACCTGCTGTCCCCCTGGCAGGGGCTTGGGCTGCCTCCTGCCCTGGCACCTTGCGGGCTGCAGCCTCCTCCAGCCTGTGCCACTGGGATGCTCCTGTGCCCTGGACTGTGGGGCCATCTCTGCGTCTCTGCTGCTCTCCAGGCCTCCTGGGAAACGCTGCATTCCTCAGCCAGATTCCTGAAGAGGAGGGACATCGAACAAATGCTACACCTGGATCAGAGCTTTGGCGAGTGCCTGGTAAGAGCAGCCGAGAACCCCCAGCCTCAGCATGGCCAAGGTCCCTGGGGGCGGTGCTCAGTGTGCGGGGCTGGCAGCTGTGCCCGCTGCTGCAGCCCGAGGCCACGCGGGCTCTGCTCCAGGCTCCCGTGGGCCCGAGCCGCGTGGCCTTGGAGCCCCGGCCCGGCAGGGCTGCGGGCCGGCACCGCGGCTCCCCGGGCAGCAGCCGGCCCTCCGCCCCCTCCCCTCGGGAGCCCTTGGCCAGCGGCTGCTGGCCACGCCTCAGGCCTGTGCGAGCAGGGGAGGCCGGCGCTGGGCGCAGGCAGCACCCAGCCCAGGAGCTGAGCCCACGCCAACCCTTCCCTCCTGCCGCTCTCTCCAGTTGGCAGAGGACAGGAGCCGAGCGGCCGAGCACCTGCGCCGGGCTCTGCGCTACCTGCAGAGCCCACAGGAGCCCCTGCGAGAGGCGGCCGTCAGGTTCCTGGGTGAGTCCCGAGCCCGGGCTCCTCCCCGGCCCGGCGCAGGTCGGCCCTGGCCCCGCCTGCTGCCCCCGCAGCGCCAGCCCGACTCGGCGCCGTGGAGCCCCGCCTGGCCTGGGCATTGCTGCTGCCGCCCTCTGGCAGCCGTGCCCTGGGGCGGCAGCGTGCGGCAAGGGCCCGGGCTGAGCCCTGCCCGGCCAGCAGCCCGTGTGGCCACAGTGCCGGCAGCGCCGCTGGCAGGGAGCTGTGCCGCTGGGACCGTGACAGGCTCTGTGTTCACAGGCATGGCCGGGCGGCACCTGAGGGGGCAGCAGCAAGAGCTCCAGCTGATCTGCACTGGTGAGTGAGTGAGGGCAGCGGGCTGACCGCTCCAGGGGGCTGGAGGGGGCAGCTGCAAGCCCTGCTCCGGCTGCGGAGGGATCTGCACCCGTGGGCAGAGCACACAGAGATTTCAGGGCCACGTGTGCCATTCATGTCCAGCACCTTCGGGCTGATCCCCTTGCTCCCTTCTCCCTCCTGGCCATGGCAAGAGCCAACCGGGATGGCCCTGGCAGGGGGATCTCCTCGGCTCCCTGCACATGCGGGATCTGACCTTGCCTCTGTTCCTCTCTCTTGCAGCCCTTGAAGAAATGGCCTATGACAGCAGTCCTGCAATCAGAGATGCTGCAGTTGAATCTTGTTTAGTTCTCCGGGCCGTACAGAGAGCTCCCTACTCCCCATGGCGTAAGCTGCGAGATCAATTCCGCAGTGCATGGAGGAAACGGCCTCGTCTGTGCGGCACTGCTTTGCTGTTCTGCTGGAGCTCCGCAGAGAGATGACCTGCAAGACTGTCTGCTGGAGCCATTTGAGCCAGCAGGGATTTTCTTTTTGTTCTTCGAGATTTTTCTGTTTGTATTTTCCTTTTTGTTGAGTATAGAATATCTTAGAGTAGAATAGAATAGAATATCTTACAATACACAGAGTCCCAGGATCTTTCTTTTCCTGCACAGGGTCAGTAGGGCATAGGAGAAGAGGGGGAAAAGGGTGCTTGTGCTCAGCCAGCTGCCCAGGTGTGCGGTGTTGCAGGGAAAATAGCCAGAAGCCCCTTGGCCTTTGGTGGTTCTGCTGAAGCCTTTGTGCCCGCCACAGAGCGACTGGGCAGGGGCCGGAGCTGCGGGGATCTCTGCCAGAGCGGTGCCTGGAGATGGCATCAAGCCCTGTGCCGGGCAGGAAGGGCCATCCGTGTCCTCCTGGCCGTGTGCTGCTGGCTGCATTGCTGAGGGCTCCCAGGCGCCTCTGGATGGGGCTGCTCCGGCGCTGCTGTGGGACTGCGGTGCTGCTGCCGGGAAGCTTGGCCAGGCTGGGGGAGACCCTGAGGGGCTGAGGCACTGCTAAGCCCTGAGGAATTGGCTGTCAGAGGCCATAAGCAGCCCCCTGGCAGCCGCCTTGATCCTGACAGCCGGCTGCTCTGGTGCTTCTAGGTCAGTGGCTAGTGGGAGGGACCCCCTGGAATCAGGCGTGGAACCCTGGTCCTGGCCTTTCCGGGCTGTGAGGCCAGCTGTTGTGGGGCTGGGCGTGTGCCCTCCCTGTGCTCCAGACTGGAGGCCCCTGCCCCTGAGCCTTAGGCATTGAGCTCCACTGCCTGATATCCAAGTCTTGTTCCTGTTGCTGTGGGGGAGGCCGAGCTCTGTGGCTTTAGGCCCCATTGAGCCAGAGAGCAGCAGCTTTGAGCCCAAAGGGGCCACAGAAAGGCCCTCTTGGACCACGGACATTCCTGTCCTTCCCAGGCCAGGGACACATGAGAGTGCAGCAGGCACCTTCAGGGTGCCATGCTGGCTTTGCACTGGGCCACCTCCCTGTGCTGCGCACGGCTGGCTCTTTACTTTGCTGCTCTCGGCCTTGTGTCGTCGTACTCCTTTGGCTGCCTGCAGCCCTATCAGGAGGCTGAAAGGCCCCATCTCCAACATCTCAAGGGGGAAATGGAGCTCTCCCAGCCCTCAGCCCACGCTGTAAGCAGAGCAGAGCCTTTTCCCCAGCCCCGATGGCTTTCTGCCTGCTTCTGGCCCCTGGCCACCATGACCCTCTGCACTCGCTCTGAGTCACCTACAGCATGGCTGGTGCCTCTTGATTTGCTGACCCTGGCATGTGAAGCTCACTGAGGGAAAGGTGGCTGTCCCAATGCTGAGGGCACACGCGGCTCACTGAGCAGACTTGAGGCTTCCCCAGCAGCTTGCAGGTGCCTTAGGTGTCGTGTTACAGTGCTTGTGCTCCTGCCTCTTCCTGTCCCTCTTCTCACCCTCACCCAACCTGCACCCTCTGACCTACCTTCAAAAAACCCTGTTGCATCAGACACTGTGTCAAGAGCCCTCCTTCGGCTGCCGGTCGAGCGCACATTACAACCTCCAGGCCTGAGAGCAGGGTGGGCTGGGGGAGCTGGTCTCTCAGACCATGAGGGAACGGCTCTCGACAGCACCTGCCCATGGACCTTCCCCGCACCAAATAAAATCATCTCCAAGCTTAGCTAGTAAGCTAGTAAGGTATAAACCATTAATTGCCTGGAAATCTGGCACTAGTCTCTAAGTTCCATTAGGTTTCTTTATTGCTGATGTAGCAGTATTAAATTTTGGCTGCCATTCTTCCAATAGTCCTGATGTCAGGGATTTCATTGATTGTTGGCTCTATTCCTTTCCTAGCTTCTAATCTTCAAGGGTATTGCTTTCTGACTACTGCCTTAACTCTTGTCTGTAGCTCAATTTTCATAGGGTCTGCTCGTTTTGATTTTCCTGGGCTATCAGTATCCCATACTCTTGGGTATAACTGATTCAATACTTCCTCTAACTAGTTCTTCTTGTTTGTTGGTCTGGTGTCAGTTGTCAGTCCTACTGCTAAAACCACTCATTTGTGTTCAGGTACCTTCCATTGAAGTTTTCTTTTTCTAAACGGAAATGTTGCTTCCAAATTTTCAAGCAAATCCCTGCATAGGACAGACTTGGGTGAGTTTGGTAAATAAAGAAACTGATGTATTCCCATTTTCTACTTGATTTTATATTGAAGTGGTTTCAGGAAGAATGCATTTTCTGGCTGGCCAGTGGCTCCTAGTGCTTGAAGATAGTTTTCACTTTTGGGTATCAGTGCCTGATTCAAGAGTGAAAATGTGTCTCCACAATTAGTTAAAAATTCAACTTCTTTATTATTCGTTAGCTGTATTTAAACCGGTAACCTGCTAGGGTAAGAATTGCCAGTCTCGGTCATTTCTTATCATCTAGAGTGGCTGCAAGAGTTTTGTGTACTTTGTCTGCTAACTCTGGGCACTGGCCTTATTTCCAGTGTCCTGATTTCTTACAAGATGCACATTGATTTGGCCCCAGCTTGGTCTGTGGCTGCTTTGAACCTCCTCTGCCTCTGCTCTTTTCGTCCCTGCCTCTGCTTCATCCACGCCCACGTCTGGCCTCTGCCTGGTGCCAATCCAGAGCTGCCACCATGGCTGCAGGGAGCTCTTTTTTATTTTCTCTCTCTTGATAAACACTCACTTTCTATGCTTTTCTCATTCACGCCTTTAAGTCTCTCTTGACAGGCTCTTTCAGCTTCTGAAATTTCTGCCTGACATCTGGGCTAGATTGCCCTGACATCAGGGAAACCCACTGCTGCTTCTTTCCCATATCCGACCAGGGATGCAGGGCTGTGCATTTACATGCAGCTGCTAAGAGCCTGTCCACAAAGTCAGTGGGTGACTTGTGCTGTCTCTGTGTAACGTTATCTCTTACTGACCAAGTTATTGCTTTTGGAAGGGCATTTTTTAATTCCAATGTGACTACGTCCTGGTATCTAGTTAACATTGCACAGCTGCCTGCATTGTTCGCGTCCCACAAAGGGCTTGCAGTAGGACACAGCTGGTCCATTGTACCTTGCAAGGCTCCACTAGCAATTTGTCCCTGCACACGTGCTCTGGCCACCTTGATCACCAACTCTTTTGCTGGTTTTGTTATCTCTGTCAATATGAAATCACTATCACCTCAGTCTGGCTCTTGACTCTTGACTATGAACTCCAATCTTTTTGCTGCTTTGCTAGCGTTTTCTCTATCCTTTTCAACTTTTTGCCACCAACTCTTGAGGTCACTAGTAGAAAAGCAGATGTTCACCCACATGGCTTCTCCTGGGGGACTCAAGACTTGCCTTAAGGGGGTGACTAAAGGCCAAGCTTTCTTGGTTTTATTCCTTGTGTTGGTTGTCACTGGGGGTCCCTGAAATTGTCCCCTCACCTGGATTATTCATCTCATCCTCACGGCCATTTGGCTTTCATTCAGGTGCCGGAGTGGTTGCCTGAGGTGGAGTGTACCCGTGCTGGCCTGGGCTAACTCAGCTCTAAGTCTTGGACACCTAGAACACAATCTTCCTGGTGAATTTGAGCCCATTTCAAACATCTCTGCCTTATGCTGAGTGCTAAATGACATCTCTTTCTTTTCTGCCTCTTATCTGTTTCCAAAGTTAGGACTAAAGGTTTTGTGGGACCAAATCAAAGCCACATTCTTTCTGACACTTGGGTTTATTCTTCAGGGTAAAAACCATGTCTGCATATATCACTGGATCTCATTTTTCTCCTTGTCTTAAAAATAACATCAACTGTAACAATGGATCATAACGTTCCATTAGGGGGTCACTTTTCAGCACTTTCTAATTGATACTAAGCCTACCATTGGGTAAGAGTATTTCATCAGATTACCTTACATGAAAAATTACCCTCTGGGCCTCCTCCCAAATCTTTCTCATCTGCTAAATTACATTCTAGTGGACTCTTATTAATACCATCTTTACTTCTTGTGTTATTCATTCTTCATGCTAGCTAAATTTCCAAACTTAGCCGGATGTATTAGTACTTGTTGTTTCCTTCTCTTTATCCCCTGTAGACTACACTTAACATACACAGGCTGTCTCTGAGTCACCCAGCACGAATATTCTTTTTGATAGTCCTAACAAGCAGTGAAAACAAAAGGATTCCACATTCCACACAATCTACAAGGATTTGGGGTATGATCGGACATAAAACGAGTTTCTTAAAACACTGCCTAAAGTCATACTCAGGAGTATATACTCATGTAAACCTAGAGGTCACTACCCTTGACTTTGGATGTAGTGTCTAAAAGCTTGAGTGACTGCTCCAAGTTGTTCAAACACTTCTCAAACTCAGACGGGATTGATGCTGTGCCCATTTCCCTGGGGTGTTCCGGTTCGTGTTTATTTATCAGTTATGGTAGAATGGTTTCTTTTCATGTACCCCGTATTTTCCCCAAGTTGGTTTACCCCTAGGTTTTTCCCTCCCTCAAAGCTGTCCCTCATGCCATTCCCCGCTCTTTGTTCCAGCTCCTTCCCTGCCTCTCAAGATAATCCAGCTCTTTATTCCTCAACCTTCCCTGTCACTTTTGCCTTGGACCAATCCCTGACTGCACCACCCCTTTGGAATTCCCTATTGCTGGAAGCCCCTCTGGCCCATGTGACCTACCCTCTCCTCTCATCTGTCCTAATTACTGATGGAATTCCCTCGCTCCTCCCCTGCAGATTCCTTCTTGCTCAATCCTTTGTATCCGCCCCCCTGAGTTGTACCCCGATAAAATCTCATGCACAGAAGTGCTGGCGGCTCTATGCTGCTGAATCCTTCCCTTGGGATAAACCTTTGCCTGTGGAACCTCACCATGGAGGAGCCTCCTCCTTCTCTTTGGCTGCTCCGTGCTGCAGTTAGTAGATCCTGAACCACTGAGCAGTGGCTCAGCAGGTTCAGCCGCAGGCAGAACCCACGCCTTGGCCGTTGCCCACTCCTGGCGCAGCGCCGCAGTTTTCCCAAGAGCCAGCCCGGGCTCCGCTGGGCTGTGTCCATGGGGAACCCGTCCCAGTGCCTGACCGTGCTGCAGCGTGCCACCCAGGGCCCTAGCACACACTGCCTTCTGCCCTGGGGCCGCCCCCAGCCCAGCCAAAGTGGCCCAGGCTGGAAGGAATGCCTGGCCCCCCCAGGTGTCTAAGACAGCCTGCACAGGATCTTTGGGAAGGGCTCAGACCATCAGCAAACACTGCCCGGCTCTGCAGGCACAGTCCTATCCCCATATCTTTCCCTGAGAGCATTTGAATTTCTAAATGAGAATCATTTGAAGGGAGGAGATTTACATCTTCCATTTCAGAGAAGGCTTCTGCCTTCCTTAGCAGGCACCTCTCTCTTCAAACCAAGACAATTGTTTATCATTTTGCTGATGCGCAGTTGCTGGGGAGCCCTGTTTTACACCCGGGACCCGGAGAACCATTCCCAGCAACTGGGAAAATCCTAGGTGGTCCATCCACTCACAGATGAGGTCTCCAAATGTGCCCGAAATTGGGTCCAGCTCTTAGAGGCCTAAAAGAGCAAGTCCAAGTGACTTGATGATATTTTTAGCCCAGAAGGCCCTGCAGCTGATGGCACACTTCACAATCAGCAGGGGACACAGCTAGGCCAAAGCCCAGACCTCTGCTGGGAGCCTTTCTCCTCAAATACCCTTCAAACAAACCTCCATGCAAGTCACTTGGAAAGTTTCTTCAAATGATCCATTTCTGGCACATGACTACACAGGGTTAAGTGAAAGATTCTAAAGCAGCTGCTGTGGAGTCAAAGAGGCAGCACTAAGAGTCCTTGTCACCTCTTTGTAGCTAAATGCCACTTTGGCGGATTTGAGGGAGTTTGGAACGAGCTAGAGAGCAGAGCTCCGAGTTTTTTAGATGATGCCATTGCTTTTTCTTCACTTCTACACAGACAGGAAGGGTGAGGTTTGCTCACATCTCCACCGCACGGCTCACAGGGCCGCAAGACTTGTAGTTACAAGAGCTTTGAAGGATTTCTTGGCCAAGAAGACACGGCCAACAAGGATATTTGTGTTTTGGACCCAATCTCCAGTATCTCGTCTTATGGACTCGTGCTCTCGGGGTCTCTAGCTGGTCAGAGTGACCCCAAGATAAGTTTGAAAGTCTCTTTTCCCAGCCCGGCGGTCAAAGAAGGAGTCAGAGCTCTTCATTTCCCGGTCCCCAGGTTGTTTATTGTATCTTATCTATAAAATTCTTTCTCCTCTCTTCCAAGGTCCGCTCAGCCAGACAGTCTAAGGCACTCTGCCTCCCGTGGAGCGGTGTTATCTTTTTATACTAAAAACAACTACGTGTACAATATTTGCCATTACTTTCCCATACCTATCATCTACATTAGACAGTGAGCTTCTACTCTAAACCAGCCTAAAAGTGCCAACATCACAGCAGAAGATGGAGGCCAAGAAGAAGAAGGAGAAAGGCTGGACATGCCCAGATTCCTCATCTTCCCCCCTGAATCCCCATTCTAAAACGCCCCAAAATCTATTTCTCCACTCTGTGATAAATTCACTGTCATTCTGCTTAAACCTTTGTGGCTTGTCATTCTTCCTACAAGGTTGGTAATTGTTTTTTCCAAGGGCTAAATCAAAGGCACAGGGGTCTTGGGCTCTGTTCCAAGGCCTCTGAGCCCTCTGACAGGGTCTCGAGTCCTGCAGGGCAGCCAGAGGAATTTCCTGGGTTCCCACATCCTGCTACAGTGTAAGCCTCCTTAGCCAATCATGCTATGACACACAAACCTACAGCACTGCATCCTAAACTTCTTGTTTACCACTGTAACTGATTTGATTTTTTCTAGATCTTGAACTCTAAAACTCTAAACTTTCCTCCACTTCAACTTTCCTCCCCATGTCTCTGCTATAAACAAGAAATCCGCATTCTCGCTTCTAGCACCTAAGTTTGGGAGCCCTTTCCAAGGTCTCCCATCAAATCCTGTGTTTAATTCTAAGCTTTGCTGCCAAGACCAAAGGTCTGAGATTTCCCTGCATTTGGATTTCCAACAACACTGATGCTGTTAGTTCCAGAGTGCCCAGGGTCCCTCTTGCAAGTCAACTCTGGCAGGAACAAGGCGGCTGGCAGGGGGCTGCTTGTGGCCTCTGACAGCCCATTGCTCAGGGCTTGCCAGCGCCCCAGCCCCTCAGGGGCTGCCCCAGCCCGACCAAGCTGCCCGGCAGCAGCGCCGCAGCCCCACAGCAGCTCCAGAGCAGCCCCATTCAGAGGCACCTGGGAGCCCTCAGCAAGGCAGCCAGCAGCATACGGGCAGGAGCACACGGATGCGCTTTCTGCCTGGCACAGGGCTTGTGGCCATCTCCAGGCACTGCTCTCACAGGGATCCCCGCAGCCCCGGCCCCTGCCCACCCGCTCTGTCACCAGCACAAAGGCTTCAGCAGAAGCACCAAAGGCCAAGGGGCTTCTGGCCATTTCCCCTTGCCCACTGCACGCCTGGGCAGCTGGCTGAGCGCAATCATCCTTTTTCCTTCTCCTCCCCTATGCCCTCCCTACCCCACCCTGCCCCACCCTGCTCACCCCTGCGCCATCCTGCCCCACCCTACTCTGCTCCACCCTACCACACCTTGCACCAGCCTGCCACACCGTGCCCCTCCCCTCCCCACCCTGCTGCAGCCCGGCCCTACCTCACCATGCTCCACCCTATACTGCGCCATCCAACCCGGCCCCGCCCTGCCCCACCTTGCCCCACCCAACCCCGCCCTGCCCCACCCTGCCCCACCCTGCCACAGCTAGGTCCTATCATTTCCTGGGGGTCTTTGCACAAATCACCAGCGGGACGGGACTGCTGGGGAACGCGTCTTGAGCTGTTTATCTTCCAGCATCAGTCTCATTACATGGTTATGACAATGGGAAAATGCCAGCAGCTCACATCTGTCGCAGACATCTTTTGTGAAAAATCCTTTCTTAGGATTTTTCTCCTTTCTGAGAAGCTGCAGTTTCAGCAACAAGATGTAAACAATTATTGTCTGCTGATGTAGAATGCAACAGGTTCGCCTGTGATTAGCCCCTCTTAGATAATTATAATTAATGGCCAATCAAGATGGAGCTATCTCGGACAGAGTCTGAGAGAGCTGCCTGTGTTATCATTCTTTTCTATTCTATTCTTAGCTGAGCTAGCTTCTGAGGAAACCTTTTCCTTTCTTTTCTTTTAGTATAGGTTAAATGTAAAAAAGATATATATAATAAAATAAAAAATCAAGCCTTCTGAACATAAAGTCAATATTCTTGTCTCTCCTTTCACCTGAAAACCCCTGTGACCACAGTCACACACATCCCCAGAAGCAGACAAAGAACTTCATGTTAGAATTTACTTTAAAAGTTTTTGACCAATCACACAAAGCAGAAGCATATTGACAAGAGTTCTATCCAAGCGCTGTAAGCGCATGTACCTTCAGTCAAACAATGCTTGCTTATTTTGAATATAATACCTGCTTGTAAGCATTAACATACAATCCACAGGGCTTCATTATTGAGCTTAAAACTTCCTAATATCTTGGTAGATAAACTTTTCTGTAGCTTAGGGAGGAATTCTAGCCAAGCATTAATACTCAGACAATTGTCCTATTTTTCCTTAGTTTTCTACTTCTTATAAAAACTTTCTGCTGACAAATCTTATAGCTACTGCCTAACTCTAATCGCACTTCTGCTGTCTCTGAGGCCTGCCTTTTGTAGCAATCCTAAAACGCTCTGATTTTCAGGATGCCCACAGGCCCCGGCCCTGCCTGCTGCCCCGGCAGCGCCAGCCAGGCCCGGCACCGAGGAGCCCTGCCTGGCCTCGCCATTGCTGCTGCCACCCTCTGGCAGCCGTGCCCTGGGGCGGCAGCGTGCGGCAAGGGCCCGGGCTGAGTCCTGCTGGGCCAGCAGCCCATGTGGCCACAGCGCTGGCAGCGCCGCTGGCAGGGAGCTGTGCCGCTGGGGCCAAGATGAACTCTTTGTTCTCAGAGATGGCTGGGTTTCCCATGATGAAGGAGCAGCAGGAAGAGCTCCAGGATCTCAGTAAGGGTGAGTGAGGGCAGTGGCCTGGCCAGGCGAGCTGCAATCCCTGTCCTAGGTACAGTGGGAAAAACTCCACTCCAGAGAAGGAGATGTCAGGCCTGATTCTGGGTTGGAGGGATGAAAAGGACAAAATGCCCATCCTTTTGATGCAGGGGATGCCCTGAATGTGGGAGGCCTGCCTGCCCTTTCCACTGGAGCACCATGCTGAGATACCCTGAGAGCAGCCCAGTGCTCCTTGCTCCTCTCTGCTGACCCGTGAGCGTTTCTCTGCTCTTGGGATGGCCCTGGCTGTGTCAGGGCTGCTCCGTGGACACGAGACAGCCGGTCCTGTCGCGCTGGGTCGCAGCAGTGCCTGGCAGCAGCCCTGCACCCACGCCAGGATGCTGGCCAAGAGAGGCCCTGGAAGCTGAGGCAGCTGATTTGAAGCTTTTGCAGATCCACACAGGGGATGGCCACACACAAGGGATGGCCAACAGCACTCCTGAAGGGTCTCCCTAATTCAAAGAAATCGACAGACAAATGCATTGTCCGCCAAAAGCCCTTTTATTGAGGTGGCAGGAGGGCAGGGGTCTGCACGCCGCTAAAATGCTTCTCTGCCACATGTACATTTCAGTGGGATGATGTCAGAAATGGATCTCCAAAATACCATCCATCTTGTCTCTGCTGAGGTGATTCAATAGGCAGGGCGTTAGAAATACATTCTGTCAGATTCCTGTACTTGAAGCTCATGTCCAGGCACTGGCCAGGAGCGGCCTCCATGCCCTAAAGCAGCACTTCTTCCTCATGGCTTCCCTGCACAGGGCTCATTTTACACTTGCCCTTAGTTCTTCTGGTAGAATGTGTCTAAAGCTTTTTGTCAAGTCCCTCTCCTGTCAAGTTAGGCCAGTCAGGTTTTTCTAATGCTAACTGGTGCTAAGTGCTTGTGTAGGTCTGTGCCAAGTACTTGTTTACTTATGTGAATTGCTTGTGCTTATGTCAAACAAAGGCCTTGTTTCATTCAGCTGTTCTCTTTATCCTGATGCAAACTCTTTTGCAAGATCCTCTGGACAGTCCACAGTACATATGTACTGCTCTGCTGCTGTTTTAATTTTCTACCACATCCATAGGTTTATGATGGTTAAGAGGAGAGGGGTAATTTTTTAAAATTAGAACTGGTTTGCTGAGGAAGCTAAAAATCTGAGGAGCTGTTGGTGGTTCCAGATTTGTCCATCACAAGAAGACATCTGACTCATGATGTTCTCTTTCTTTCTCTCTTTTGGTGATGATTTTGGTAACAACTTTGATACCGGATTTGAGTGTCCATCAGGCTCTGTGAGATGCATTTTTGACTTCTGCCACTAGCCATTCTATATTAGGCTGGTACGGCATTTGCTTTAGAATGTTAGCGTCCTGTGCAGTTTGGAATTTGGGCACTTGGTGGTACCCATCATGTGCATTCTGCAGAATCTCAAGAGAAGTTCTAGTGTGGTGCAGCTGAAGTCGCATCCACTTTTGGTTGTTGTGAAATTACAAATAGAGAAGTTAGTAACATTAGTAGTTTCATTCAAAGACTCTATTGTAATAGTTGTGCAAGCAGATCTCACACAGGCACAGCCCCTTCCCACATAACACACCTGTGATTGTGCACGGGTAACTGGGCTCATTTCAACAATACAAGTGCTGCCCTCAGCATGCAGACACCGATCCTCTCTTTTGAGGATCCCTTTGGAATTCCTCTATTGCTGGAACCCCCACTGGCCCATGTGACCTACCCTCTCCTCTCATCTGTCCTAATTAGTGCCAAGCAACTGATGGAATCCCCTCGCTCCTCCCCTGCAGATTCCTTCTTGTTCAATCGTTTGTATCCACCCCCTGAGTTGTACCCCGATAAAATCCCGTGCACAGAAGTGCTGGCGGCTCTTTCGTGCTGAATCTTTCCCTTGGAATAAACCTTGGCCTTTGGAACCTCACAATCGAGGAGCCTCCTCCTTCTCTTTTGCCTGCTCCATGCCGCAGTTAGTAGATCCTGAACCACTGGGCAGTGGCTCACCAGGGTCAGCCGCAGGCAGGACCCACGCCTTGGCCGTTCCCCACTCCTGGCGCAGCGCCGCAGTTTTCCCAAGAGCCAGCCCGGGCTCCGTCAATGGGGAACCCGTCCCAGTGCCCGACCATGCTCTGGGTGAAAAACCTTTTCCTGCTATGGAAATGAAACTTGCCCTGTCCCAGCTCCCTGCCCTTTTCTCCAGTCCTGCCACTGGTCCCAACAGTGACGAGAGCTGCAGCAGCCCCTCTGATTCCCCATCAGGAGGACGTTGAAAACCACAATGACGCCCTTTACCCTCCTCCAGGCTGAACAAAGTGGCCTCAGCTGCATCTAGGCCTTCCCCTCCACACCACACTCCATCCTTGCAGTCCTCCTTTGCATTCTGGCTAATGGCTTCATAACTTTTTCTATTGTGCTGCCCAAAACTGCGCCCGTCTGCTTCCAGCGCTTCTCTTGGCTGCTGCTTCAGGGTGTGGGCACCATCATCAGAGACACAGAACAGCTTCTCCTCCCAGAGTTGTCCTTATCCTCCGCACTTCCACGTCTCTGCCTTGATGTTCACTGGGGAACTTGCCACTTTGTGGCCGCTCCTTGCTGTGCTCAGCAGGGACACAGTTTTGTTTGGACATGAGCTGCCAGAGCAAGACATGCAGCAACTGAAGCTGAGAGTAGCAGAGGCTGGGCAGAATGAGGAAAGGATGTGGTGAGACACTGGCACATTGAGTGAGCTGCACTCCCATAATCTCTAGGCTAGCAGGTCCTGGTCTCACATTCTCCTCTTGGTTTATTTAAATGTTATTTATTTTTTTTTCATCATCAAAATAAAATATATAGAGTTAAAAATATGTCATCAAAACTTAAAGACAGAATCAAAAGACATTAATTCAAAACTACATCTAAAGATCAGAACATATGTACAGCTGTAGCTATCGAGCTTAACACATCAATCCTGTTCTTCAAACACTCTTCATACAGGCAGCAGCTTCTTCCTGAGCTTGGAGGAAAGAGAGCTCTTCTGGATGGGAGGCGAGGACTTTGTGGGTGAGGGAACATTGGAAGAGTCTGGAGAAAACTTCTCAGTAAGACTGTAACCAGCCAGATCTGCAAAGTGGAGACACAAAGTTAAACAGAGGCCACAATGCAAACCTAAAGCATCTGAAGCTCCATATTTCCTGGGACAGATTTCCTGGAAATGTCTAAACAGCTGCACAGGGAAACATGCTCCTGCTGGCAGACACTTGAGGCAGGCCAGGGCAAAACCTTGAACCACTTGCCCAGAGCTGGCACAGGCACAGCCTGGCCCCTGGGCTGCCCTGGGACAGCAGGGAGCCCAGAGCCCTGTGCTCTCCAGGAATGGCTCAGCTGCACATGCACCCTCCTGCTCCTCTGCCTGCCCCACAGCTCAGCAGCCCTACAACTCCAGGGGCACTGGCAGCAGCACAGCTCATTGCAGGGGCACATGCAGGCACAGCTGTTCCCTGGCAATGTGCACAGCCTCTCTGGGCTGCCACAAGACCCTTCCTGCCAGCAGGGATTGGCCCAGCTCCCCCCTCACCTCTCTGTGAGGCTGAGCCATGATTGCCTTCACCCTGTCCTCCATCTGGAGCTGCTTCAGGCCCCCCATGCCATGACTAGGAAGGGCAATGGAGAGAGCAGGGGCAGATGCACACCCTTCCTTGGGATTTTGTCATTTTTGGCACAGCTCAAAAGGCAAATCCAGAGGTGTCCAACTCAGCACTTCCTCAGCTTTCTGGAGAACATCTCACCTTCACCAGCCCAGCATTCTGGAGAGGTTTTCCCGCACATGTGGAGGCTTGCTGGCAGCACATTTCTTCAGCTGGGTGCCCATCACCTTGCAGAGGGCAGAGGCGAGCTTGGTGGCCACGGTGCGGACGTTGGCGCTCCGCACAGGCAGCGCCTTGTTCTCCAGGCAGGACCAGAGCACGGGCAGGGCGTCGCGCTGGACAACTTCAGGGCTCCTGGCATGAACCCCCTGCACAAGCACTGCCGGGACAGAGACACAGCTCCTTACCCACCAGCCTCACTGCAAACAAGGATCTGCCTCTGCTTCTGCTTCTTGCCAGCCTCTCTGGCCAAGAGCAGCAAAATAGCACCAGAGCCCCTTGATCCAGAAACGGGCAAAGCAGCTCAGCATCCTGGAAAGAGAACCACCCACCCCTCAGCACTAATTGCTCCAACCAGAGCCTTGTCCCCGTGGCAGACTTCCTAACTTTACTAAATTATTTCACAATCTCTTTCTGCATGAACAATGAATGAAATGTCCAATTGCCTTTGATTTCCATTAAGAAGTTGTCTAAACCCACACTGAAGATTTGGAAATGCACCATAGAGAGGAAATGGAGAGATTTCTAATAAAAGGGATGATTCCATTTTTGTAACTTTGATGTCAAGTGCCAAACGTCTATTCTGGCTCTTCCCTTTGCTCAGTGGCACACAGCAAAGGGCAGGGTTAGAACACACCTCAAAACTCCAGCCCACCAGAGATGGCTGCTGCCTGACAGCTGGATGAGAAACATCAGTGACCAGCTGGTGTCTTTGGCAGAATGCTTTTGGGGCTTCCAACAAAGAGCTGTTTCAAACCTTAGGTAATTACTCAGACCCCATTGCTGTGGCATTTGGGCATCTCCACATTTTAATGCCACTTCCCTTCCCAACGTTAATGGCATTTTTTCTTGTAATGTCCACTCAAATAGGGGCATAGAGAAAGAAAAAGGCTACACAGGGGACTGAAATGTAACCAAAACACCAGTGTTTTCTCATATTGTCTCTGAAACCTCTGCCCGTTCTCTGAACTGAACTATATCAATCACAGACAAAGAGTTACTACCAACAGGCTTCTTGCATGGCAGATTTGTCTGAGAGATCAAAACCTGAAATGCTCTGGAGACCATTCTTATTTTCTGATCAGACAAAATGTTATTTAGCAGCATTTAATATTCTGTGGCAGAAGAGACTACATTTTCTCTATGCTGTTAATCCACCAGCAGTCATCAGCATTGAAAGAGCTCCTGCAAGTACCCAAAACCAATTCTGCTAAGCAGGAAAGGGTTATGGTACCCATTTTAAAGTGGGAATTCATTTGAGTTTAAATGCAATTAAAGACATCGGTGACTACTGAACGTAAGGAGCACCTGTCTGTTCCTACTGAATTGCAGAGCGAGCATCTGCTCTTTCTAAAGTAGTCCTAATTTATGGTTAAATCGTTTTTATGAAAAAGAGGTCAAAAGAACTGCTAAACTAAATGCCCTATTGCTGGAGATATACTTTATTCAAATGCTCTTTAAAGGACCTTTGACATTCCCAATCAGTGAACATGCCCTTTTGAGATTCCTAATGAAGACACAAAGTGTATTAAACCTTGCATTCAAAGATGTTGGCATAATTAGCAGTGGATTTAGCCCCAGTTAAAGCAAGGCTATCAATCATCTTCTCTGCTATATATTGAGATTATCCTTTTTCCATTCCTTGGCTATTGCTGACACAGCAAGCTCTTCCGAGGAATCAATTATCAGCTGCATTTGTAGCATTTTGGACAGCGCTGACACAGGCAGACACTGTTTGCACACCCTGAAAGGCTCAGTCCAAGGCCACTGTGACAGCACAGGCAGGGAGCCTCAGCACTCTGCTTCTGTCCCTGTGCCCCAGAGGCTGCCTTGCACTAAACCCGTGCCTCTGATACCTCTGTTGAATTTTGGCCTAAGCTGTGACCCCCAGGCTCTGCACGGTTCAGCCTCAAAACTTTCCAAGAGAAAAACAAGAATTCTGTGAGGACAAAACAAACTGATGCCCTGAAACAGCATTTGCCACCATTTCCCCTCAAAGATCACAGCTGTCCCTGTGCTCCCCAGAGAGGAGCCAGCTGGGGCATTTTTAGCCCTCCCTTTGCTGGAGGTGGTTCTGAGATGCCCCAGTGAGAGCTCAGCCCCAGGCCGAGCGCTGCCCCCATCTCAGGTGCTGCCCAGCTCTGCAGCAGCCAGGGAAAACCTGCCAAACCCACCTGCCTTGGCTATTGGGCAGCAGGGACAAGCTCAGCACCTCCTGGTTTGGAGGAGCTGCTCTGCTGTCTGCTCACAGGCATTCCCTGTAAATGCTCCCTGGGAAGAGCTCTTGGCTCAGAAGGGGAGGCCATACCTGTGATACGCTCGGTGACATCCAGCAGGGCTTGGCCACTCAGGTGATTCCATTGGTAGCTGAGCTCTTTCAGCAGTGACACTTTATCTACAAGGGAAACACACGTTTCTGCTCACTTTTCTCAGGTCATAGGAGAAAGGGCAGGGCCAACCTCATTTTATAAAATAAAGTACATTTCTGCAGATGTATGAATCCTTTCCTTCTTTCCTTCCAGCCTACTTGGCAGGGTTTTAAATTCCAAAAGAAAAGCTCTCCCTTCACATTTGTAAATCCAAACTTGTCTGCTGTACCAGGAGCTGTGTTAAAACATTTCACACCAGGGACCTCAAGAGTTTAGTCACATGGAAGCAGTGAAAAGGTTTGGCAACCCAGAGCAAAAAGGAAGAGCCCCATACTTGGGTCACAAAAAGGCACTGAGTCAGGCAGTTCCTGAGCTCACAGAGCAGCTGGGGAGGAGAAAGTGGAAACTCCCCTTGAAGACCTGCCTCTTCAACACTCCTTTTTTCAGGCATATTCCCCCAGTACGGAATTTTCAGAGCTGACATAAATGTGTGTGGCAAAGGAATTTACAGCAGCCCTTGCCTATGTAGGTAATTGCTGTGGCCATCTTGCCCCATGCAAAACAACATGTGGAACAAGGCATCACTGACAGTTGGGTTTATACCTGTTTGTTCTAAACAAATGAACTTGGTGAATCATCAGTTCTCCTTTGAACAGAGAAGACAAAGAAGAAAAGTGGAAAATAGGCAGCTAATGCCTCTAATGTAGAGCCTTCCAGGTGGCTGCTCTGCAGAAGCTCTGATGGGTCAGTGTCCCTTCATGCCAACCGCAAAGCTGTTCATTTGGGAAATCAGACAGGGCCCAAGCAAACTCCAAACTCCCTTTGCCTCTGAACTGTAGCAAAGCTGTAGCCCAGGACTTGCTCTTCAGACAAGCAGCACAGAGCCAAGGGCTCCTGGGACTGTTGGGAAATGCTGATCCCATTCCAGCCTGTTGGGGATGGTGCATAAGGACTGCACCGGCACAGCCTCTGGTGGGTGTCAGCTGGAGTGTTCCACAGACAAGAGCAGCTGTCAAGGCACTCAGCGCTCTCTTGTGCAGGAGAGACAGAGACGAAGCTGAGGAGAGTCCCTGCCAGGGCTCAGCCTTACCCAAATGAGCAATGGATTCTTCCAGTGCTTTCACAGCTGCTCCATGAACCCTGGGATCCTTTGAGTTCAGGTTCTTTGTTATTCCTTCCACCAAACCAATGATCACCGGGTTCAAGGCATCTTTCAGGGCTCCTGTGATTTCAGCCAGCACATCCAGCGCCCTCTGCTTCACTTTCTTGTGGCTGTCAGATATTCTCAGGACAAAATAATCAAAAATCTGTGAAGAGAACAAGCCACATGAAAGCTGGATTCAAATGTCCTTGTTTGAAGAGTGGATGTAGCAGTCAGAAATGTCCCAGATGAAAGTGATCCTTTCTGTCAGGTCAGCACTCGCTTGCACAATTTCACTGTTTTCCTGTGGGCCACTCACTGGAATGGTGGCACAGCCTCATGCTGGTTGAAAGCTTTTCTTCTGTTTTTAAGAGGTTTGGCTGGGGACAGAATAGTTCTTATGGTATTTCTCTCCATCTATAAATCATTAAATCAATTCCATTTATTAATGCTAAAGACTACCTTTGCTTTGAATGCAAGCAGATGTTTACAATGCCCAGCTTTCTATACAGTTGCCTCAAGTACTGAGGGCAATTATGATTTTGCCAAAACTATGGCTGGCGGAGATCTAAGTTTTCTTTTGTTTGTCTCAGAACCAGTGTCTGGAGAATTGCAGGGCTCTGATCAACTCTTCCAGGATCCAGACCATTTCTCTAAGTAACAGGCGGACTTCTGAAATGTAAGGTGCTGTACAGCTCTCATTAGAGCAGGTTCAGTCCCTTGACAGCCTCATTATCAGGCACCTTTTCCTGGAAAAAGGGAAAAAGCAGCTACTGGGAGGAGAAGGCAGAGATGAGTCCTTAGCTGTTTTCCTCCTTTTCCAAAGAGAAAAAAGACCTCCAAGAAGGGTGAGCACTGTCTTTACCAAGAGGAAAAGGAACAAGGATGGAAATGAGTAGCCAGAGCTGTGCCTGTGTAAGATAAGATGGAGTATATAGAAGTATTCTTTAAAAAAACATCTGGGTTTAAACCAACCCAGCCTGATACTTCTCTTCCCTATGCAAACCTATTTTTGGTCTAGAGAACAATTGCCATGCTTTCAGGGGCTGGATTCCCTTCACTTAACCCAACTGGAAGTAGGAGAGAGCAGCAGTTACACCAGCAGAAAATTCTGCCATCATCTGATGAACAGCATCAATATGCACCTGCCAGACAAATACAGCTGGACTGAAATAACTTGTCCTGAAGCCTGAAACTGAATTACATTTGTCTGGGTAAGAGGGACCAGCGGGTCCCAAACGGACAGGATGGAGTGCCAAGACACACTGAATTAACTTTGCTGCTACAGGCTTAGGAAAGGAGCTAAAGGAAAGGAGCAGTGAAGATACCCTACATACTTGGGCAATGTTAGTGGAGATGAGCTGGGGGCTGGTTTTGCACAGGTCTCGGAGGAGTTCCACTCTTTCCATCCTTGTCTGAAACCCCTTGGCTTCCAGGAGATGGTAAAGCTTCTGGAGCAGCTCTGTTTCTTCCACAGCTGGAGGTGACGTGACCTGGGCTTTTGCATGGGGTAGGAGGTGTCCATCAGAGGGAGATTTCGCCCTGGAAAATAAAACCAAATGAGGACCTGGTGGTGATAATTATCGTAGCATGGCATCCCCATAGTGGAAATAATTAGCATTGACTCCATGATTCCAGAAGGCTGATCAATCACTTTACTATACTATACTATACTATACTATACTATACTATACTATACTATAGTCTACCATACTATACTATACTATGCTATGCTATACTTAACTGTACTATACAGAAACTCATCGCCCTTACAGACACTCTGATACAGACAGACCAGATTGGCCAATTGAATCCAAAACACCATCACCAGTGGCCAATTAGGAAATCACCCTTTGGTAAACAAATCTCCAGAACACATTCCACGTGTTCACAACAACAGGTGCAGCAAGTGAAGATAAGAATTGTTTCTCATTCTTTTCTCTGATCTTCTCACAGCCTTCCCCAGGACAATGCCTGGCAAAGTTGTGCCTGCTGCTCTCTGTGGAGAGAGCTGCAGCCACACACAATACCTTCAGTTAATTGTGAGCAAAACATCTTGAGCAGCTTTCCCAATTTTGTGATTTCAAGCTGGAAAATCATGAGGCTCTGAAGATCAATGTGGACCTCATGACAATCATTATGGGAGACAATCTGCCAGTGACATTCTCACCACTGCTCACTCAGGAAAACCAAGGTTGAGCTGCATCTGATCTATCTTCAGATGGCTGCCAGGGCACACAGGTAACATTACTTTGTGCAGAAAGAGAGACACTACTTCCAAGTTTAAATGCCTCCTCATAAGGGACGTGTGTGTCTTAGAATAAGGAAACTCATCACTCTGGAGAAGTGTCTCTACAACCAGGCATGACAATCTGGAAAAGTGGCTCAGATGCATCTGAACAGATGAACAGGGCCATATTTGAAGGATTCAGAAAATCAGTAAGGGAGATAAAAACAGAAGCCAGACATCCCAGAACTACACTCACCTTTCATTTGCTTCCCTAGAGACCAGATGCACAGCTTAACAACCCCACTGGGAACAATTCTCCTGGATCAACCTGTCTCTTCCATGAGCACAGGAAGATGCCAGCTGTGCTACTGAGGCATGTGGTCACTTTCCTGCCACTGCTGAGCAGGACAGAGCTAAATAAATCCCCTCTGCTATCAGAGGAGAACAGGTAAAAGCAGCTCTGCAACTGCCATGAAGAGACAGCAAGGAGCAAATTCCTGTCTTAAATGCTGATTGCAGCACAGGGGGAAATAAACCAAACATGCTGTCCATCAAGCAAATTACAAGAAGGACAGGAATATCAAGACAAAAAGTCCACATTCAGACACCTGTTGACTGAAGTTTTTCAGGAATTGCCTTGCTCCTTACTACTCAAACTTGGTGCTGTTTGAAGATAAGAAAACCATGATTCAGCCAGGCCAAACCACATGGATGAGAACTGCATCTTTGTAGAATGGCATCTTGCTTCCAGACTGAGATTTCTCATGAAAACACCCATCTGAAAAAGACTCCACTCAGATGAAAAAAAATCCTGTTTGAATTTACTTGTCCCAAATCAGGCAGCAGAAACTTGGCCCTCTCCCAGCCTCCACAACACTGCCCTTGCCACTGCACTGGATTGTCTGAGTTGCAACCAATGGGTGTCTGTTTGTCTCTCCATTTTTGTGGAAATCCCTCCAGAGAAGTTGTGTTCAGCACAATGCACAAGTAGACATTTTTTATCCTAGAGCATTTGTAGGGAAAGGAAATAATCTGTGGCATTGGTCATCTCTGCCAGAAAGTTTTTCCTGAGGAAGAGGCATGTAAAGCTTGTCATGTGCTTTGTCACATCTGACAAAAGTGCTCAGTATCGTTTGCTAGCAGACAATGTGGCCTGGGGCTCTTCTGAGCCATCGTTCCTCTCCTTCACCGGCTCCTTGACAGATGGGCCTTCAGCCTTCTGGTTTTCCATCCCCTACAAAGACACAGAGAAACCCCATCAATCTTTGGAATATAAAACAGGAAATTCCCTGTTGAAAACACAAGTTAGAACCAAGATCACTGCTACCAAGGCTTAGGGAAACATTTCCTAACTTAGAGATGAAACAGACCAGAGATTCAGTGATGCCAACTCTTTGTTTTCAATAGCCCAATACAGGTTATGGGTGCTACCAGACTGACAGCAGTCTAAAATCCCAAATTCCCTAGTCTTGAGCAGAAATGGGAAAAATGCAAACTGGCAGGCAACGAGTGTTCGTGAAGGAAGCAGCAGAACAAACTGGACTCTTTGGAGGTTGGCCCAGTGTGTTGGAAGTTGATTTGGTTCAACACTCACTCTCCCTGTGCCTGCATAAAGGCAGGCTTCTGTGGAAAAATGGCTACATGACAGAGGTCACGTAGACATTCGCATGTTAGCCGATCAGGAGCTGGGAAAGTACCAAACACAGCTAGTTTGAGTTTTTGCACCTGCAAGATAGCGTGTCCTTGGGCCTAGCTGGGTATGATAACAAGTAGACAGAGAGACATGGGAAATAGGGAATGTAGGCCCAAACGAATGAGGAAGAGTTGATGGTATAGTTTAACCAATAGATCGCTTGGCTTACAGAATATTCATAAGCTTAGTACTTGCTGTATAAGTGTCTGATGCTCTCTTCAATAAATGGAACTTGCTTATCACTCATATTGAGTGTCCGAGTCTCCCCTCACCAACAAATGGCTCATCCCCGACAAAGGCCTCATTCTGCAATAGGTAAGCAACAGAAAAAATTAAGAGCATATAGGAGTGAGTGTAGTCACAAGGACCTGGAGAAGAAAGAGCCCCAAAAGGCCAGACATGATGTAATATCACCCATAATAAGGGTAAAATATATGTTGCTATTCATCATGTATCCAAAGAATTATGGAATGGTTTGGGTTGGAAGGGACCTTTAAAGGTCATCTGGAATGACAGAGTACTGACAGCAAGAGAAAAGTATCTTAAGTGCCAGGGAAAACTGTGTTGAAAGCAACCTAAGATTAGAGCCAAAACAGCAACACCTTATCTTTGAACTAAAGATTTATCAATCACTAATGCTGTCTGCCACTAAACCAGGGGCACACTAAACCAGAATCCTCCACTCCAGCTTTGCCATGCTGTGCTATCAGAGCTCTCCATGCTCCCCAGCTCCTGCAGAAACTGGACTTTGTGATGTGACCCCAGCATGGCAGCAGCCCAGGTGAAGCATCACCACTCCTACAGAATAAAGCAGTTTTTACCTGACTATCAAGCAACATCAAACTTCTCTGGGAAGCACTGGGTGCAGGAAAATCAGGGACAGAAAAGGGATGTGCCTGTGGAGCAGAGGGCTGGTAAAAATTCTCATTAGGTTGTTAACAGCTGGTTTCATTAGTCTGCCTACAGACAATCATAATTACTTAGTGGCTACTGCAGGGTGAAAAGCCATTGCAGTTTATTAATGTTCTCAGAGCTGCAAACCTGGCAGTGAAATTATTTTTAAAGTGGCTTGTAAAGTTTGTCTCTTCTCAAAGAACGTGTCAGGCTGATAGACCAGGCTGTGAAATTTATGCCCCAATAAAAGAGAGTTTGAATGCAGTTTAATGGCACCTTGAAATGTTCTGCTCTGAGAAACTGTCCCCAAAGTCCAGGTGGACCTTTCTCCATTGGAACTCTTAGAAATTTGTAGAAGCTATAACTTAGGCATTAATTTTACAGGAGCATTTATAGCCCAAGGGTCAAGAGCAAAGCCATAAAATGCTGCTCAAGCCCTGAGCTTTCTCGAACCAGAGGTAAACTTGTATCCAAAGGTCTGTCTGTAGACCAAATTTGCTCTAGTAGAATTCTGTTTTAGAGCTTAGCCTGCAACAAAGGTAGACTTTTATCTCAGCTTAGTTAAGCTGAGTTTAGCTTAGTTAAGCTTAGTTAAACCACCATAAATTATAATTTCCCCACTATAATACATGTTTTGTCCACTCCTAATTACTCTTTCTTCTTGCCCTAAGCACAATCCTTACTCATACAATACATTTTATGACTCTCATTAAATTTATTATTCTACAGACATATGTTAAAGTTTACCTGAATGAGAGCTTTATCCAGTTCCTGCCAGAGCTAATGGAGAAGATATTTCAGTTTATTCAAAGCAGCTGTTATCTCAAAAAGAGGATGATGCTTAAATTATAATAAAAGTTCTGCCAGAAACAGTATTCCTTTGTTTCCCCCAACCATTCACTAAAAGCCCTCAGTCACTTAGGAACTTTTTAAATAATTTCTAGTATTCACTACATGGCCAATTACTAAAGGAGCTCTGACCCTGCAGTGCAGTTAATGACCATCTCTGACATATTTCTTACATGTATTTTTTTCCCCACCATTTTCTTCAACAGCAGCTAACCAGGTGCCTTGCCCTTTTTATCTCCTGTTTAATCCATTTACTCTCATCCTCCATGGCACAGCACACGATGTTTCCACAGAACCAGCCTGCACCAGACACTATTTCACAACTCACCCATAAAATCCCAATCTTTCACACTTCCACCTCTTCATCTTCCCATCCAGGGAGGGCAGTCAAGGTCAGCCAGATGCAAACGAGGTGTTTGAAACTGAGGTGTGATGAGGCACTGATTGCTTGATGAGCACAGGAGGAGGAAAGGTCTTGGCTGTGCCTTAGTTCTTAAATCATCCTCAGTTGTGCAGGAAAATTAAGGACAGAGCAGTGAGGCTCCTCTGACCAGCTTCCCCTTGGCATTGTTCCTGTCACGAAGTCAAAGACAGGCAGGTCACACGTATTCTCTTTCTCTGACTCCTGCTGGGATGACAACATTGAAAAATAAAAAAAAAATATAATGATCAGGGCTTTTCATAGTGTGAACTCAGGATTTCCCACACTCTTGCAAAGGGGGAATTTTCCTCAGGCAAAGGATATGAGAAGGAGCCTCAAATTGTCCAAAATCCCAGTAAAAATATTTTTTCCTATGGAAAGCTTCACCAAAGCTGGTCACACTTCAGGCCCTTTGTGCACCCATTTCCTGCTGTGCATCTCCCAGTGGGGTGTTCCCACTGCTCCAAGGACCCCACACAAACCTTACAGCCTCCCACAAACACACCCCCAGGAGCTGCACCCTTGCCTCCAAACCTGGGTACCTGCATCAGCCACCTCTGTGCTGAGCTGAGCCTGGTTCTCCCCAAAAAGAAGGTGCTCAGTTTATCCTTGAAAAGATTGACAACAGCATTCTTGTCTTCTTCAAAAGAGCCATTATTTCACAGCTGTAATCTCCACACTGAGACTTTATTCCCTTAAAGTGTCCAAGTACACAGGCAGCATCAAGGAAGGCACTGAAGTGAGTCAAGTTTAACCCCAAAGAGCTCTCAGCTCCCTGTGAAAGCTCAGACAAGCAGCAGAGAAAGAATGAATGCTCCTGTAATGGCATCTAACAGCCACAGGGCAAGGGAGAAGTTGGGTTTAGAGAATGAAGAAAAAGCACTAAGTAATAAAAGGTGAGAAAAATCCATCACTCGAACAGGTAAATGAAGGTAAACCACTTGAAGAGACAGATTTAAGATGGAGAGAAAAAACCCACAATTAATAGTGTTCATGACACCCAGAGGCAAAACAAGCCCAGGGGATCAGGAAAGAGGTAAGCCTGTGCTCCGAGGAACAGCAGAAATGAAGTGAGAGCTCTGGAGGGACCAAAAGAAAGAGGCACTCTGAAGAAAGGAAAAAATGCTTCCACACAAGGTGCTTTGGTTTTTTTAAATCAAGAGTCTCTTTTATGATTTTTTAGAAATACAGAAAAATAAAGGTCAGGAGAAGCATAGTTGATTGGGAACATTCCTGCATAGCAGACAAGAGATATCCTTGTGCAAATTATTCCATGCAGCACTCACATATTTAATTACTTCTTTTCCTCTTCCTGGGGAAGCAGAGTTGCTTTATTGACTCCAAGCAATATTTTCTCCCTGCTCCCTGGCTAAGAACAAGCTCCCACCTTGGCAAGGGCTCACTGGTTTACTTAATGCTCATCACAGCCATGCTAAGGAGAGTGGAGCAGGTTAATTTATCACTTGTTACAATGATTAACTTGTCCAGCTGCCGGGTCCAAGAGCCCCAGAGTGCCTCAGGTTATACAGGGTCACAGAAGGAAAAGCTCCATTGCATTAAGCTGCTGCCACACTGGCCCTCTCTGCCTGTCAAATACACTCAGATACTCTTGCACTGCCCTCTGAAAATCCCCCATAAAATACAAGTGAAAATCCCTCATCACCTGTGAGAAAGCACAGCTGGGTTCTGCTCAGAGCATTTCAAACTATGGGGTATTTGTGAGCTCCCCTTGCAAGGGCAGCATCTCAGGAAAACCAAAAGTTTCTTTCCATGGACTCACCATACTCAGGACACTTCCCCTAGACCAGGTTGCTCCAAGCCCCATCCAACATGGCCTTGAACACTTCCAAGGGTGACACAACCACAGCTTCTCTGAAACCTGTTCTGCTCCACTCAGATCTAAAATCATACCCAATTTAGCAGCCTCAGACACAGATTTCTATTAAATATCTACATTTTTCTAGGAAAGAAATATGGCAAACCTTGTTTGCATCCAACTTTGCAAAATCAACACAAGCTCTTCAGAAAGGGCTGCCGCCCACTTTTCTTATTTTTCCCCATTTGGTGGAACATTTTCATTCTCCTGTTTTTTGGAGCAATATTTTAATATATCTGGCTGAGCTGCTTAAAATAGTACAGCAAAACACTTGTGTGAGGGGTGGAAAACTGAGCTCTTGCACATCTAGTGTCTCTGTTGTTGGAAGTCTTCAATCCCACTTCTCTGGTGGGATGAAATAGGTGCTACTAATCCAATTTCTAAAGTATCATGCATCAAGCTGACACTGTTTTAAGACTTTAAAAACCCCAGTCAATTTAAACAAACCTCTGCTCCTTTCCATTTTCTCTGTTCCACAGTTTATGACAGAAGACAGGAGAGAAAGATTGTTTTGCGAACAATGTTTTCAGCACTCTAAAAATAATATAAAAACTGCTGTGCCACACTCTCAGCTGTTACAGCCCCAAAAAGCACAGGCTGTCTTTGCTCACAGACTCACAATTGTGGTGGGATTTCTACCACACCAGAGGACAATCAATTTTTTGTTTTCTCCTGGAAATAACTACAGCACTTCTGGGTAGCAAGGCAAACATGAGCCTCTTTCAATGGCCCTTGAAACTGGCCATGTGAAATGAGGGACACAAAGCCAAAGGCCAGCTGAACCTGTGATCTCTGAATGTCTTCACAATCTTCCCAGGAAGATGAATGGCAATCACTGTTCTGCCAGGGAAACTGCATCTGCTGGGAATGGGGTGTAGAAAATGTGCTTTCTGCTCCTCTCAGAGCCAAAATTCCTACACATTTCTTGTAAGTCCCTCTTAGAAAAGGACCATGTTCAGCTGAGTGACAGTGAAGCAGAATGGCAATCCAGGAATAAATGTTCCTGTGCACAACATCCTCCATTCACATGGATGCTTCCTCACTGGCACACAGGAACAAGGAAGGAACAAAAATGCATCATTGTACATAAAGTCAGATGTGTTGAGGGATGAACAGATCTCACAGGCAAATGGAAACCTCCCCTGAGGTTCCCAGTCCAGGGAGAGCCTGAGCTGTTTTGTGGTTCTAGGCATGAAGATGCTCAGGATCTTCCACAGATGCTCAGGATTGTGCCTGGATCTTGCTCTGGAAATGCCAGTGGCTCAGCTGAGAGCTGTGGGGATGATTTACACTGCACTGAGAGGAGCCACAGTCCTGCAAGGGTCTTTTATCAGGAGCAAACAGCAGCCTGAAGGGTGGGGAATGCTGGGTCTGAACCACTGCTCATCCTTCACCTTAATGTGGAGCTGCCCCCAAAGTTGCCATGTATCACTTTTTATTTTTCTCCTGTTGGGTATATTTTGGAGCAGCTGTTTTATGTGGCTTTTTATGGTGATCCTGTGGGAAGCAGCCATTTGCCTGATGTGATATCCTCACAACTAACACTAACTCCTCATTCCCTTTGGTTTTATTTGGGGTTTTTTATTTGTTTGATTGGTTTGCATGGGTTTGTTTATTTGGGTTTTTGTCTGTTTTGGTTTGAGCTTTTTATTTGCTTTTTTATAAATGACTGGTTAAGTTGGCATAGCCAAACTCAAGAAAATGTAAACCAGGCTTGACTTTCCAGAAATTACTTTTGGCTGGGTTTAGCTGCATCCCTAGACTCAGGATCACCAGTATATTTGCAGGTTTTGCTCTGCATCATCAGCCTGCCCAGACTCTGCTTGGTGTTTCACAAATGGAGAAGACAGTGGACATTATGCCAAGCTTCCTTTCAAACAGAAAAACCATCAGCATGACAGAAAAGAAGAAAAAAATAAAATTCACCAGTTAGACCAAGTGTCCCACCATCTTTCCCTCCACTGTTATTAATTTTGTACATTTAGAGGCAAATCTGGGTCTAAAACTTCCATCTCTCAGTTCCTGATGCTATTTGCTACCCTTCAGCCTTGACGTCCCCTGATCTGACTGACTGCTGTCCAAGTGGGACTGGGGATGCTCAGCCTGAAAAGAGGAGACATTGGGAGGCCCCACTGTGGCTGTGCAGGACTGGGAGGGTCCCACAGGAAAGAAGGGGACAGAGAGTTCAACAGGGCCTGTGGTGACGGGACAAGGGGGATGGCTTTCAACTGCCGATTGATTGAAGCTGGATCTAAGGAAGCTGCTGTTTTACACTGAGGACAGTGAGGCACTGGCCCAGGCTGGGCACAGAGGCTGTGCATGCCCCATCCTTGGGAACAGGGCTCCCCCAAGGTCTGGGAGGAGATTGCTCAGCTTGGAACAAGATGATCTTCAGGGTCCGTTTCAAGCCCAACCATTCAGGGATCCCCAGTGACCACTTCTGTTGACCCTGGAATCTTGGGATCTGTGTGATGTCACATCCCATGTTCCAACTGGAAGTGCCACCACCCAGCACAGAGAACAACTCAACCACTGGCCCTTGTGTCAGCCAACCATTCGGTCCGCTCCTGCTCACCCTCGTCACCGTTCTTGCCGCCCTTCTTGTCACCTGCCCGCTGCTACTCCCATCAGTGCTGAGAGCTCCCTAGTGCCTGGATTTTGTCATCCATCACTTCAGGATGCTCATGTTTATGCTTTGTCTCATTTGTCAACTGAGGGAGGTACGGTGCCATTCCATGGAGGTGGACACCTCCAGCTGCCCGAGTGGGCTGCAGCTCTGTGGGGATGGTGTGGGACAGGGACCCCACTCTGAGGTTTTGCCACCTCTGCAGGCTGTCATGGACAGAGAGGAAGAGATGGAGGTGGACATCCAGACTCCTACAGTGGAGGACGTGGAAATGGAGGAAGAAGAGACTGAAGAGGAAGAGATGGAGGTGGATATGGATATGGAAGAAGAGATGGAGGTGGATGTGGAAGAGGAAATGGAAGTGGATGTTTATGAGGAAGAGGAGGAGATGGAAGTGGAAATGGAAGAATACATTGAGGACATGGACATTGATATAAAAGATGAGGAAGAGGATATGATTTTGGGATGAAGACCAATGCCAGCAGCAGGACAGGCACGTGATCCCCACAGGCAGAGTGGGTCCCCTGCTGCCCGACTGGAGCTAGGCTGGTCCCTGTGCAGAGACATGGCACCTCGCAAACTGGAGTCTGGTGGCCACACACTGCCTGTCCTGTGCTCACTTTGGGCCACTCAAGCTCCATCCCACAGCCAGCCAGGCTCAGCTCTGGTAGCAGAGTCCTGCTTTGCCCACATGTGCCTACCTGGGGACACATGGAAGAGCCCTCTGTGCCTGACTGCAGTGACCACGGCACCTGCTTTTCTTCCAGCACTGATGAACATTCCGGACAGAGATGCCACCCTTTTGTACATATGTTCTACAGTTTTTTGTCTTTAGGAATAGGATTTAGGACTTAAGACTTTTAGAATTTTTTTATCTTCTACAAATGAATTTCATATATTTTAGCTAGATAGGTTCTTATGTATATACGTTCTACGGATTGTTGTTGTTACAAGTGTTCTTACATTGTTCAAGTGTTCTGTATTGTTGTTGATGTTCTTCTGTAATAAACAATTTTTTTTTCACACCCCGTTCTCTTACCATTTGCATTGGGCACAGGCAGCATTTGCAAAGTTGTGGTTTCCACTTGCTCCAGGTTCTCAGGGCTGGAGGTCCCTGGGGAGCTGGCACAGCCACCCCAGGAGTGGGGGCACCTGTGCACAGAGGGGTCCCACTGACAGAGGTCACCCCCTCCCTGCAGTTTCTCTGGACACACCTGGTAGCTGCAGGGGCAAATCCCAGCGTGCCCTGTCCCATGGGATCCCATGCTGGAGCAGGGCTGAGCCTGCCTGCTCCTGCAGAGCCTCAGCCATGGCTCTGCCCTTGGGAGCCCCAGGGCTAAGGAGGGTGCCCTGGGCTGTGGGGAACCCCTGTTCCTGAGCACCCTGAGGGGCTGGACCAGCCTGGAGGGAGCCCCAGCCCTACATGGACCAAGATTTCCCTTGGAAACCCCGTCTGTGCCCAGACTCTGGTACAAGCACAACAGGAATTGATCCTCCTAGTTAAAGGTGTTAATTGGCACAAATTTATCCCTTGGACTTTCTAGTACAGTAAATGTCAGCACTTGTAATCCCTGTTCTGCACTCCCTGGTCAGGCACCAAAACATCTGAACCTGACAGAACATCTTTAATTAGCACCAACCTGCAGAGAGCTATGGGGGAGAACCTACCCCCAACAGCCAGAGAAACATTTGACATTGATAGTCTGGGGCAGAGCTGAAACTAAAGCATTTTAATGCCAAGAGAGGGGATTTTTTTATTGAACAATAATGAAAGCTTTTGGTCTCCTCACCTGCCACAGATGTGTATTGCCAAGGTTTGCTTCTGGGTTATGACTGATTTTTATTAATCTGTTCAGAACTCTGCTGCTGTTCCTGGCTAAGGTGCAGAGATGATATTTCAGAGCCAGATAAGCTCAGCACAGCTTGTGCAACACACAATTTCCACACCAGACATTCACGCCATGCAAACTGATACTATTTCATCTCTGTGCAAAGATGAGTGTTAGGACATCACTGAAGTACCACACACTTCTCAGAGCTGTCCCTTTCATCCAGCTCTCTCCAGTCACTTCACAGACTTCGCTCCAAGCCGTTTATCTCTGATAGAGTTCAGTGGCACATGGGATTTAATCCTGGTTTTTCTTCATCTTCTCCTGAGCTGTCTCCAGACACAGTGTGTGGGCACTGTCTGACAGCAGCAGCATTAACGTGTCTCCTCCCTGACACTGAGGTTCATGTAACAACTTTTCACCAAAAACAGCAAATAAATGATTCCCACTGTGTCCCACACGGCTCCATGGGGAGTTTGTGTGGCTGCAGTTCCAGCACCAGCCCTGGTGCACAGGAATTTCAGGAGGAGATACAGAAGGAATCAGCCATTCACAGAGAAAAACAGCAGTTTGCATGGCCCAGATCCCCACAACACTGCAGACTCTGGTGACCTAGACTCTGCATTTACACTTTGGCCTCTGTGCCTTCCTTTTCTTCTCACTAAACTCCTCCCAGTTTCCCTCATGCTCAGGTTCCCAAGATAATTAAAAGCAGCATTAGGAGCAGAGATAGATGACGGGAACTGTCCCAAGGCATGATAAAATTTATCTTTTCAGAGAATTCCAGCCAAGGAGAGAGGAAAAGCCTGCATGAAAGAGGTGTGAAATCAAAGCAGTAATCAAATTTAGGTATAATGAGAGAAGCTGAAGAGGTTTTCAATGTTCAGAACAAGATTAGCAGCTCCAGGCACAGGAGGGATGGGACAATTTCCCTGCTGTAACAACTCTGTGATGCAAATTGCATCTCAAACCATTCTCCCCAACTCTGGGACCTCTTCAGCCACAAACGTGGTGCTGAATTTTTTAAAGCAAAGTGGAAGCAGGGAGGTGGTTTGCAAATAAAAACCAGAGAGGGAAGCACCACCTGGAGCAGAGAGGGGCAGAGCCTGGCCCTGAGGTGCAGCACAGCCTGAAACTCTAACAAATTAAAGAATTTACCACTTGTTTTTTCCCCCCAGGAGCTACAGAAGCTGCTTTATGGAATCCCTGCCTCCTTCACACCGCATCAGCCTGAAGGAGAGCCCAAGGATGAAGATTACAGCCCCTTCAGCTGCTGCTTCCATCTCCTGACTCAAATCTCACCAAAATCTGTCACCACTGGGCCTTCCCAAAGCCTCAGATTCACTCGGTCTGTGCAGGATTTCAGTTCTGAGGAGCACGAAGGGAGATAAAGGCACTTGCAGACACCAGAGAAGCAACTGCTGCCTGAGGTGCATTTCACTGCCCAGGTTAGTGCCTCTAAAACCATCAAAATCAGCCCCTTTGACAGCACCAAGCCAACAGCAGGACATCAGGGCCTGCACATGGCTGGAAATGCCTTTTTTTAATATTCTTCTCTCCGTCTCTCATTTCATGGTGCCATTGCAGGAGTTAATCCCATCACTTGGCAATCAGCTTCAGATGGATTTTTAGTGCTGAGCAAATAAGAGGCAATTTTACTTTGTCTCCAATGAATGAAATTTCACCTAAATCAGATAAACTCTGTGTTCTGAGGCTGGCCAGCCACTAACCACTGCTAGGTCCCCAACCTAGACGTCAAACTGCTCTAATACTGAAAAGTTAAATTTATTTGGCTTTGTGTACAAGATTATTCTCTCTCAAAAGAATTGGAATCCTTGTAATTGCATTTCCAAGCACTAAACTCAGACCAGCCACAAAGAGCACAAGAGACAAGAAAAGAAATAGAGATTTCTAAGGAGATGGAAATTGAATGCTGAGTTTTTTCCCATTATAGAAAGTTTCATAAATTATCACCTGCCAGCTCCTTGCCTTCACTTGTGTGGCCACCACTGAATACACTCACAGATAATGTGAAAATGTTTGTCCTACTGAAAAGTGGGACTAGAAGTAGAAAAAGGCTCAGATATATGAATTAAGACAACATAATGAAAAGAGCTGCCTTATAATAGCAAGATATGATGGACAGCAGGAATGGCTGAAGCCAGCAGAGATAAGTCCATGAACTATTCATGCTACAAAGATTTCTGACAAAACCCCCAATAACCCAAATACAACGTTTTGTCTGGCAGAGCTGATAGGAACCCTGTGCATTTAATTCAGTCATTGGCAGCAAACAGAGATCAGCTTGAAGCTCCTTTGGTCCACTACTACTTATTTTTGCACCCAAAAAATGTAATTACATCTACTCTTTGGGAAGAAATTACTGCTTTGAGTGGTTCAATGCAAAGAGATTCTTCCCATACCCACTCATAATCAGTCACCCAGAGAAATATTTTCTAAAAAGATCTCTTCAAAATTTTGGAGTGACTTTCAACATAAATAACTGGGTTATTTTGCTCAAAATGATAAGGGAATTGAATCGGGCTCCCTCATCTTAAAAAGAAGTGTTTCTTCCTGGTTCTTCACAAAGAGGAACAAAACACTGTTGCAGCAGACTGAAGGGAGGAAGAGGTTTTTTTCTCCCTGAGCTGCACAATAGGAGACAATTTTGTTGCCAAGAGGCAACAAAACCCAGCCGATTTCCAGTTCTTTTAGTGTAAGGGAAAAGCTCTGAGGATCTCAGCTGTGGGAGACACAGAGTGGCAGGAGCAGGGGATCTGCTGGGGGGTTTTGGGGTGGGGGACAGATTAAAGAAATACTCAAGCGAAACCTGTGAGAGGTCAAGACTCCATCCCTCAGAGGAGAAACTCGATTTGACCCAAATGCCATTCAAATCCAACCAACACTGAGGCATTTCCCCAAGCTCTGCTGAGCCATCAGGTACAACCCAAATCACTCTGTGGGACCAGGGCAGCAGATCCCAGGCATGGGACAGGGATGCTCCCCTGGGAAGTCACCTCCATTGCCCATGGGACTCACAAAATCTGCTTCTAAAGACCCCAACATCCAAAAAACTCCACATTAAAAGTCTTTAATTTGGGGTTTCCCTTCTCCATCTGTCTGCTGTCACTAGGCAGCTGCTCCACTTCAACACCCTTCTGATGAGTATAAATTTTCTCCTGATTCCCAGCCTAAAGAGGAAGTTATTTCCATTTATTCTTCTGCAAGTACTGGGAGCTTGTACCTGCTTTGCTCTTTCACTCCTGGTGTGCACATAAAATGCCAAAGTCAAGAGCATTTCCTTGTTTAAATCATGTCATTTGTCCTTATTATTTCTTTCCCATAAAATTGCATGGATTTGGTGCTAGCTCAACACTCAGAATATTGACAGCACAAAGTCCAGTTCTTACACTGACCTCTCCAAGTTTTGGACCAAGCCTGCAAAGGAAATACAGCAAAGAAATTCCAAACAGGGACCCTAGTAAAGGTAATAAAATGCCACCTGTGTTTGCTGCATGGAAGAATAGTGCTGCTTATTAAATCATTACAAACAATTAAAGCAGCCGAGGGGAGGAAGACAGCGCTATCGTTTCCAGCTCCCCAGTCCTCTGCCCCTAGCAGGAATTTCATAAAGCACAAATCTCCCAGCAGAAATGCCTCAGCAATTGATTTGCTGCTCGTGGAACACAGCAGGCACACACCCTGGTTTTCCTGACCAGAAAAGGAGAATTTGCCTCGATGTTTTTCCCTCGATGTTTTGTGATGTCAAATCCCCCTCCCTGCCCTGAAGTGACATGTTTCTGTAGGGTGACAGCCCTCTGGAGAGGCACAGAGAGCTTTGTGTCAGTGTAAGGGATCCCCACAAGGGCAGATCCCTAATTCAGGCTCCATCTCTGCTGACATGCAGTTCCTAGCAGAAAATTCATTGCATTTCCCCAGAACAGGTAATTTCAAGCACAGAGCTGTTCTGCCTTCCACAAAAGCAGCGTTCCAGGGATTGCTTTGGAGACCAGCATCAGGAAACACAGCAACACCTAACAGCCAGGACCATCCAAATCCACTTATCAGCTCACCCCCACATCTCCTGGACTCACTTGAATGCCCAGGAGAGTCTGAAGAGCCAACTGTTTTCTAAGAAATGGTTGTGCAATCAAAAGGTAAATGACAGGGACAACCAGCCCCACACAGGTGCCCCAGGCAGGAGAAAGAGCAGGAGGGATCCATCCCTTCCTGACAGAGGTGCAGCTCAAGTGATGCTCTCTCACTGTTTGGGTTGTCTTTGTTACTTTTACATTAAAAACACATGCTCTCAGGAGACAGTCTCATTTAAATCTTCTACCTCTTTAGCTTTGTACACTCAGCCCATTACATTGAAAGATTTTATCTTAATTTCTTCTCCAGGAAAGAAGTAATTGATCTTTTATTTGTGGCACTTTAAATTGGCATGTTGACTACAAAAATCCACTGCTCATCACATCAAAAGTTGATCCAATAGTGCCAATTACTCCAGTAATGGAGATCTTTAGAGGGACGGGTGGAAAGGAACAGGATCAAAATGGATGGGTCTTCTCAGAGGAAGAAGCAGCATCTGGGAAGACAGCACAGCTTTAAATTAGGATATCTGCTGTGCATGGCAAGACAAAACACAGCCCATTCCTCATCCTGGCTCTGGATGTGGTTCAACCCACTCGTCCCCAGCTCTGGAGGTGTGGTGGAGTCTGATCCTCACTCCCCTGGCAAATGACAGAGCTGAGTTGATCTCAGCCTGGAATCCCTGAGGGTTGACAGCAAGGACTCCTACCAGATGTAACTTGTGTTTGCAACAAGCACAGCATCCACTGGCAGGGAATGATTTGCTCTTCATCCTTCCCACTCTCCAGGTATTTCTCTAGGAAAATCCACTCTCTAATGGGGACAAAGCAGTAGATATGGAAGGCTCTGTGTGCCCCAAAAAGCCACCAGCCTGTTCACCCCACAGCTTTGCCACTCACAGCCACCAGCTCTGCACAGAGCAGGCAGCAAACTGGTGACTACTGGCACTGCCTGTGGTCTGAACTGGGAATGGTGGATCACCATCAAGCTGCAAGTGTTTTCTAGTGGGAAGTATTTTACCCAGTTCCATACAGATTCTGGTTCTGGGTCAGCCCCACAGCAGCTTTGGGGAGTGTTTAGGTCAACAGGATCTCCCCAGGCTGCAGCTGGAGCTTGGGGCCTCCTTCCAAACTACAGCACAGTAAAAAAGATATACGAAGGTCACAATGAAAAATCCTCTGCTGAGCCTCCTTTAGTGTCTCTCAACTCCTAATTCTGATTGTAAAATGCTATTTAGGAAGATCAGACTGATCAAAATCAGGACACCTTTGTGGATTTTTGTAAAAATGTGTTTTGAAGCTTTAAGATGACGGATTTTCACTGAAGTCGTTATTCCTCTTACAAGTTTTTCAGCATCCTGTTGTTTTGACTTTCCACTCTTATCTCCTGCCAACTTTTACCTGCCTAGAGCCAGTTGTTTTCTGACAGCTGCCATGCCCATGTGCCATTTTCTGAGCATCACCTGCATGAAGCCTCAGGGGCTCACTAAGGAAAACTCACTCCTTCATATTCTTTGCAGAACCAGGGAAGATCTTGTTTGGAAGATCTCTTGCCCAATAGAAAAAAAGAGTTTTTTATTCAAACCTACTCTATGTGCCATCACTGATGTATTTTTGACTCAAAGAAATTTGTTTATTTTCTGTTCTTAAATCAGGAGTGAGCAGCTCCGTGAGCAGCTCCATGAGCAGCACCACAGCAGAGGAAACACAAAGAGGCTGTTACTCAAACGCCATCTCTGAAGAGGTTGTGCTCTGCTTTTCAGATGAGATTAAGAGCTCAATTACAGTAGAGAAAAAGGCTTTCATTAAATCACACATAGAACATAATAAGGACAAATTACAAAGCTCTTCAGAAGCAAATCTGTGTCAGACTGCTGGGTAAGGAGGCCCTTTAGGGGAGGCCTTTAGAGGTTTCTCCTGCCCTTCTGAAGAAATGAGTCCTGCACACCTCATCTCACCATGTTTTTGAGGAAAGCTCACAACCAGAATCCTGTGGGGCATCCAGTGTGCAAATCCCATGGACAGAAATATCCACTGGCCTCTGGATTTGCAGATGTGAACCTGGAGGTGAGGGACTGGATGCTTTTCCCTCCCCAGAAACCCAAGGCACTGCATGGCAGAGCTCAAAGTGGCCAGCAAAGGGTTACCCAGAATCCTGCACCTGAGAAAGGGGAAGCCCAGGTTCAGTCACAGAGTCGTCACCACTTGATTTTGTTCCCTTGTTATTTTGCTCTCCTGGAATGTATTATGGTTAATTAAAGGCAATTAGCTAATTGGATGGTAAGCAGGTGCTGGTTAAAAAAAACCAAACCACTGTTCCCCTTTGAAATGTCAGATAGGAGATTAATTGAAATTCCCTTTGAAAAGATATCCCCAAACCTCCTAATCTGTTGATGAAAACAGTCAAGGAAAAGTCAAGGAGAAAAGAAAGAACAATGTTTTTCAGGAGGTTTCACAACTCAGGCAACTGCAACCCCCATCAAGCATTAGGATTGAGGATTGTCATTGCCACACAAGGAAACCTTTCAAAGTCTCAAAATCTTCCACTGAACAGCAGTGCCAGAATGCCCCAAAGCTGAATAACAATCCCATGAAGGCATAATATTTCCACCAAGACCAGGATGAGATGAGTAGGAGAGGATGACTGGGGCTCTTCAAAAGCCAGACCTCAGAGCTGAGACAGGATTTAATCCCGATATCCCTCTGGTTATCCAGAAAAGGATCAAGACATGTGAGGGAGCTCAGAAAGCCAGAGTGCTCAAAAAAGCAGCATGTACACAGAAGGAAGAAGAGAAATGATACAGCTGGATGCTTCCTAATGCTCTTCTTTGGACCGACCTGGTGCAGTGAGTCACAGAAAACTTGCTCTAAACATGAGTGACAGAACTGAAAATGCTCACTGGTAAGTGTGGAGAAATGGCTACATGACAGAGGTCATGTAGACATTCGCTTGTTAGCCAACCAGGGGCTGGGAAAGTACCAAACACAGCTAGTTTGAGTTTTTGCACCTGCAAGATAGCGTGTCCTTGGGCCTAGCTGGGTATGATAACAAGTAGACAGAGAGACGTGGGAAATAGGGAATGTAGGCCCAAAGGAATGAGGAAGAGTTGATGGTATAGTTTAACCAATAGATCGCTTGGCTTACAGAATATTCATAAGCTTATTATTTGCTGTATAAGTGTCTGATGCTCTCTTCAATAAACGGAACTTGCTTATCACTCATATTGAGTGTCCGAGTCTCCCCTCACCAACAAATGGCCCATCCCCGACAAAGGCCTCATTCTGCAACAAATGGCTGCCCGAACAGTGACCCTATGGACCCTACAGACTCTACAGACCCTACAGACCCTACGGACTTTACAGAAGATTTGGGCCTGCGAGCCATGGTCGGTACAGTATTTGGGTGTCAGTCCCGACGCAGCCCGGGAGGCACAAAAAGCGGGCCCTGCCTTAGGCGACCATACAGAGGAGTCTTGGAAAAAGGCGAAAGGGTGGGCTTCAGTGCCCTGGCAACCTCACAGGAGAGTCCAGCTGACTGAATGCCTGGCGACCTCACAGGAAAGTCCAGCTGATTGAATGCCGTCAACGTTTTGCAAAGGGTTGCAGCAGCGCTGACTATCAGGTTAGAAGGTAATGGAAAGGCAAGAGGCTAATCACCTTTTTAGATGCTTTTTAGAGAAACGAGGATTACAGGGTATAGATTTCCTTTTTAGAAAAGCGGGGACTATAGACTGTTGACTTGGGAAGAGAATTCCAGAGATTGCTGCATATACACTTGCAAAAACGTGCGTTATGGTGCTGGCACTGCAAGTATATGCACAGTGGGTCAGCGACCCTGCTGTGATGGCGGCAGCAGCCACGGCTCAGGGCACCTGCGGGGCTGTGCCACTCCGAACTCGGCATGGGCACTGTGCCGTGGGGAGCAGCCACGGCGGGCGGCTCGCCTGAGATGCTGCGCTGCAGCGGCGGTAGCGGCGGCAGCCGCAGGGGGAGCGGAGCCGCCACTGGGGGAGCGACCCGCGCCGCCATGGGTGCAGTGCTGGGTGCGGTGCAGGCAGTGAGTCAGCCTGCCAGCGAGTCTCGCGAAACAAGGAGCCCAGCGCAGGGGGTTCACCCGCTCCGACACAAGCGGCGCAAGACCAGAGCGCTTTTCAGTGCGAGCGCTTCTCCCTCTGCCCCGCAGCCAGCAGGGGCCTTAGTTTCGACTTGGCAACCTAAACAAACTGTACCTTAACAGACTCCAAGTATAGCTGCGCAGCTCAGCTGGCGCCGCCATGGACAGTGTCTCCGGGGCGCAAAACTTGGTGCGGCCGGCTGGCGCTCAGCGAGCAGCAATACGAACAGCCACAGAGCCCGAGCGAGGCGGGTGGTGCCGTGCCCGCGGTGCGGTGCGGTACGCACCGGCAAGGCTGGGTGTGCGGAACTCAGCGGCAGGCGGGCAGCCCGTGGTGGGGGCCGCCGTGCCCTGCTGGCAGCCTGAAGCGACGGCAGCGACGGCGCAAAGAGGGCGCAGCGCGGTGGGGGGGGCCCACTGCCGTGGGGCTGCGACTCGCGCCGCCGAAATGCTGCGCTGCGTCCAGCAGCAACTCCGTTAACCCACTGCACCACAGCGACACGAGCAGCAGCGGCCCAATCCCAGGGCCTTCCAAGCGTGACTACTTTCCCACCTCCACCCCGCGGCTGGCAGAAGCTTCAGTTTTAGACCTAACAGCCGTAATAAATGTGACTCTTGTCAAAAAAAGAAAAGATCCCTACTGCAATTAAGAAACCAGTGATAATAAATAAGCGACACCAAGGAGCATTACTATCAAGACGTTCCTCACCTAAGTTAAAAAGACTTTTTGTTCTTCCTGTCAGAGACTGAAATAGAATGAGTAGTGAATGCGTGGGCCAAATTTCGGCCGATTTGGCTTAGCATCCATTATTGCTGCCTTAAAATCACCTGTATTAACACAGACTTTAACATCAGAAGCCCAGATAACTCAGTCGGTGGAATATCAAACTCTGAAATTGTATTTTGAAAAATTTAAAAATGTTAAAGACATGTTAAAGCGATTGTATAAGCAAGATGTAATAAGTGTACTTTTTGTATTCTTTGAGCTTTGCTTGGATGTAGTAGATGTAAAAGCAAGCACTGAATTCAAAAGAATTTTTCCACAGCTACACCTTGGACAAACTCCTTATGTTTAGGTGCATTCAAGTGTAAAAATGCTGTAGCAAACACATGAAAGAAGTTGTTTTAGCTTAGTATTTTAGAGTCAGGCCTGTAAGTAAGTTATAGTAAATTCTACATTCTATTCTATTTCTATAGTAGGTTCTATCTGTTGCTAATAGTTTAAGTTAAATTATCTATTTAGTGCCAATAAATGTTAAATACTGTTAAGGTTGTTTTGTTAAGTTTATGTCCTGTTAGGTTTAAGTGCTGTTCAGTTTAGTTTCTGTTAAATTTAGGTGTTATTAGGTTTAAGTGAAGTTAGATTCTGTAACATTTAAATTATATTAAGTTTAAGTTATGTAGAATTTAAAGTCAGTTGATTTCTGTTAAAATTAAGTTCTGTTAAATTTAAGTGATTTTACATGTAAGTTCTGTTGATTTGAAAATCTGTTAAGTTTAAGTTCTGTTAAGGCTAAGTTTTGTTAAGGTTAAGGTCTGTTAAACTTTAGTCATGGTAAGTTAAAGTTCGTTGAGATTAATTTCTGTTAAGTTTAAGTAAAGATAAGTTTAAGTGATGTTAAGTTCTGTTAAGTTTAAATATTTTAAGTTTAAGTATTTTAAGTCTAAGTGCTATTAAGTTTAAGTGATGTTATACAGATTTATGCTTTTATGCTAGGCATTTATTTTATGACTTTTGTGCAAGGTGTTGTCGTGAACATCAGAGAAACTCTAGTTAGAAGAGACAATCAGAAGCATTTGTGAGTAGAGCCACTCCTGTTTGAAGTATATCTGCTGTTTGAGAATGGAAAGCAAACTTACCAGACAATCGACGCAGATGAAACCTGCGCACATGTTGCTCCTGTAGCTTATTTTTGTAGGTTGTATTGGCACACCTGAGTTTTGTTTGAGCCTTGTAGCAGCATAGAATCCTTTTTGTATCTGTCTTATGGCATATCCTATAAATAGTGATAGCCTTTTCGGTTTGTCTCCCTGGCTTAGATCCCTTGTAAGAGAGAAACCTTGCTAGTGGAGAACACTGCTTGTAATGTAATAGTTGTTAGAATTGCCTATTCTTGTATTGCAAAGAGTATGACGCAGTTAACCCATCAAACCTTGCCTGTGCAACAAGAAAACAGGGGAATTTTGGAGAAATGGCTACATGACAGAGGTCACGTAGACATTTTCTTGTTAGCCAACCAGGAGCTGAGAAAGTACCGAACACAGCTAGTTTGAGTTTTGCACCTGCAAGATAGCGTGTCCTTGGGCCTAGCTGGGTATGATAACAAGTAGACAGAGAGACGTGGGAAATAGGGAATGTAGGCCCAAACAAATGAGGAAGAGTTGATGGTATAGTTTAACCAATAGTTTGCTTGGCTTACAGAATATTCATAAGCTTATTACTTGCTGTATAAGTGTCGGATGCTCTCTTCAATAAATGGAACTTGCTTATCACTCCTATTGAGTGTCCGAGTTTTCCCTTACCGACAAATGCCTCATCCCCGACAGAGGCCTCATTCTGCTACAGAGACCTATTCTACAAAGTTCCCTTAGCCAAGGTGCAAAGCTCTGTCCTTGGAACAAATCATCTAACCATGACCCACCATCTTCCTTAATTGGAGCTGTCAAATCTTTGAGCTTTTGTATGCTTTTGTGGATGGATTCAGAGTGATCAGAAAGGTTCATGCAACACAATCCTTCAAATTCCTCACAACCATGTCCATGTGCCTGTAAAAGAAAATCAATTGCTGCTCTGTTCTGTAAAGTTGCATGTCTGACAGCACTAACATCAGTCATCATGTCACTAATTGCAATGGAAGTAGCACTGTCTTCTTTCTTCAGACAACACCCCAATCGGTATAGTGGTTTCATGCCTCGCCCGAGGCAAGTTGATGGAGAAATCAAGTTGATGTACCTCATTTTGCAGGGCCCTAGGGTCTGAAATTGCTATTACAGTTTTCTTTTTAATGATGGGCACATCTTTTTTCTCTGTGTTTTCTCTTGATGGCTTACTTAACACTAGGTGCTATCACAGTGAGTTGTCTGATGCTACATGGGCCACATTTAATTTCTGAGGGAATGTCCTGCCAGGCTCTATCTCCACAAATGAGCCAATATTCTGTTGCTTATTGTCATGGGGACTCATCTAGGTCATCTACTTGTCAGCAGTTTCACCCTTAGGGGACACTGGGGTAGTACAATTGCACCCCAAACTTGAGTATCTGTCCTCAGGATGATGGGGAGTAACATTTAACTGTGGATCTCCCTGGTACTGAAACTCAGCACAAAATTCCATCACCAATGAACCAGGAATTCCAATTCTTGAGGTTCAGAAGGTGCTTTAAGAGGATCAGGGGCTCAGTGATGCCAGCTGGTTATGGGATTGGTCTCGTTGGCAGCCTCACACCAATATTTGTCACCATTGGGTATTGGCTACTCCTTGGCTGGCACAGGCACACCGACCAAACAGGTTGCAAAGGATTTGTCTGGGCTCAAATTGGTCAAACACATGGTGTCTGAGCCTGCTGACTTGGCTAAAGCAAGGCAAACATTCATTTTTGGTTGATCTACAGGCATGTATGCATGCAAAAGCAAGCAAGAAAAACCAACAAGTGCCAGTATATCATTTGATCAAACTCGGTGTTCCTGTTCAGCTGTTTTTTGGCAAAAGCTTCCCCATCTATTTCAGTTCTCAAGCAAATCTTTTAGCACTTGTTCAGGGACTGGCCAACTATAGGGCACTAACCTTCAATTTTTACAAATTTGGATATCTTAGACTTCTTTTGAACACAATGGACACCACGCTTTTGCTGAAAGAGCTCTATGATACAAACCATTTCCACAGTCCAAAAATCAACATCAAACTCAAGATTTGTAGCTTTCACAGGTTGAACAGGGAACGTCTGGCATGAACCGTAGCTTCTCCGTGCAGCTCACGTCTGCGTGCTCATTTCCCTGCTGGTGGAATTGTCGCTGTGCTCTTTCACATCCTTCGTGGGGACCCACTTAGGTCCAGCACCTGTGCAAATACAAGCATACCCTTTGCCCCAAGCGATTAGTGCAAATGGTCCTTCAATTTGTCCTAACTGAAGGTTTCTGATCAAAACTGAAGGATTTCCTTTCAATTTTGCCTGTGTGCTGTTTGAAAAGTGCCTCAAAATTGGAGGATTAGGTCCTGCAAATGAGCTATTCGAAACATAAAGACGTCTAAAGCTTTGCTCAACCTCATCTGGGGTATTGCTTCGGCCATTCCCCCTTTTGTTGATCTAGAATGGGTTTTAGAGTGGTGCATCCTTTCAACAATTTCCTGACCTGCATGGGAATAGGGAATTCCAAAAGTGTGGCGAACATCCCGGTCCATCAAAAATGTGGCCACTTTTTGAGCTGTGTATGTGGGACCATTTGTCAGTTTTCATCTCATGGGGGATCAGTTTGGCGAGCTGTGGACCCAGTGACACTGACAAGGACAAAAGCAAAAGACAAGAGGCGCTCTCTCTTCCCGGGACCAAAATCCCACAGCTTTAATGGAGAACAGCTCCAGGAGAGAAAAGGAGTGTCCAAGGGAGGAAAGAGGATGTCCAGGGGAGGAAACAGAGCGTCCACCTCGTGGCAGAAGACTTTAAACCCTTGGGGAAGGGGGTGGTAGAAAGGAACTGCCATAGTTCAACATGATAAATCACCACACTGTAGTTTTCTGCATAAATTGCTGCACTTGTTGAAAACAAAATCCTAAAATCTCCCCAAACACAACCGTGCAGTCCCAAATGACCACAGTGTGGGAGAAAAACCACTCAACCCCCCTGTATACCCAAGCACCAGGTGTCACAGGGAGCACCAACCCCTGCAATTAGAAAGTCCACACACACAGGCTCATGGGAAAAGGAGTATCTCTTTACGAGGGGACAGAGTGCTCACTTTTCTCAACACAACACACACCATCCACCACATCAGCATCCACCCACATCATCTTCCTCAAACATTCACACACTGAAAACACAACCACAATTACAACACACAGGAAAAATTGCAGCAATAAAACAGGATTTGCTCAATTCACCCCCAGAATTGCTAGCAGGTCCTTATTGACACAGCAAATGCTTTCTGCCAGCAGCCAGACCCAAACCCAAACGGTACAGGTGTACGTTGTGCACAGGACATCTCTGTGTGACTTGTGAACAGCCCTTCCCCTGTGTATGCCTTACAGGTTACTTTATACAGAGTTAAACGTTCCCTTTCTCCTCAGTCCCAGCAGTCTTGTCTGTCCCCCACGAGGAACAGCCGAGAGCGGAGGTGCCTCCAGGAAAGGAATGTCCTGGTAGCACCCAGAGACGTCCAGAGCCCGGTTGTTCTCACTGGAGCAGAGAAGCGTTCCTGGCACGGTCACCAAATGAGGTGTGGAATAGAACTCACCACAGTTAAAGGTAGAAGGTGGTATGTTTATTACAGCCAGGCACACAAGGAGTTGTCTCCTAAAGACATGTGTGAAGAATCACTGCCTCTCTACTATCTAAAAAAGTCTTACACATTAATATAATTTCCAAAATTATTAATACATATTCATTAGGTAACCCCACCTGCTCCCTTTGTATTCAAATGTATTATAACTGAGTCCAAAGTTCCTTCACATTTGCGGATTCTTTCACTTCAAATGGGTTGGTGGCTTTTAAAGTGGCAAATGGTCTCCTTCTGATGAAGGCCAAGATGTCTTCCTCAATTTGACCTCTTTCCTTATGACCTGTTTGCAGGCTTTCGAACCCCTTGGCTATAGCTGAAGTTTCGGGGCCCAGGTGCAGGCTACAGTCCTCTTCTTTGTCACAAAGAAATCCGCATCCCATCCCGCTTCTTTAAACATAGTAAAGACAGGCAAGTGATATATCACCCTAGCCTTAACTACCTTATCTGCTAAAAATTAACCATCCCTTATTATTTCTACTCTTCTTGCTATACTCTTTCCCCCAAACTAAATCTTGCTAAAATGTTAACTCTTCCAGTTCTTTTAAATCTTTGATTCATTGGCCTCATCTCACATGCCAGCCATGTGTGAGCCGATGCCATAACTGGGAAATTCCACTCTTGAGCAGGAGATGTAAGGCCTGGTTCTGAGCTGGAAGGGTGAGAAGAATGAGATGCACAGCGTTTTGATCCAGGGGATGTCCTGAAAGTGCACTGCCTACCTGCCCCTGCTGCTGAGCACCATGCTCCATCTCCTTCTCCTGCTCAGCAAATTTTTAGGAATCCAGGGCTTGGTATGTATTATTTGCTACTGCAACAAATAGAATGAATTTGCTTTGCAATCCCAGTTTTGTCCTGGGTTATTTTGTGCATGGGTCTCCTCCTGAACCCGTGTCAAAACCGGCAGGGACCTACAGGACGCTCCTATTTTCATGAGAGTAAATTCGGAGAAGTGATTTAAGTATCAATAAGTCAATAAGTATCAATGAGTAAATCAAATAATTTGGGGGAATATTTAGCCTGTGAGTTTCAGCAAAGTATTGAATATGTCTTAGATCCATGGATACAAAGTAGTAAGTGAGATTGCTGGGGGTGCATGTGTTAGGGAAGTGATTCCCCACATACCCAATGCTGAGATCAAGGATTGCCTCTCTTCTAACCCTGAGCTGGCAGCAGGGATCGGGCCTTGCTTGGTAACATTCATTTTGAAGACCTATGTTGAGCAGGTAAGAATGGTCAAAATGAAATCTTTTCCAGCTGTTTCCCTTTGGTTTACCTGTTTGAGGGTTAAAATTCTGTGCTGCAGGTGTCCTGGGTGTGTGCAGAGCAGTGGAGCCCCAGAAACTCCTTGGCTTGCCCACAGGTTGTCATGCCTTGTTCCCAGGTATGCCCAGCTGTGGCAGGAGAAGGAGCCCACAGCGCAGTGGGCACCATGCCCTGCCCAGCCGGGGCTCTCTGGCACAGAGCAGCAGCAGCGCCAGCACCGTTCAACCCGCTCATGCCTTGGCTTCCCCTGGCACACAGAAGCCTCTGGAAATCAGCACCGCCAGTGGCGTTCCCAGCTTGGAGCAGCTGCTGCTGGCGGGCAGATGCTGCTAGTTCGACTGCTGCCAAAGGGGAAGAAAGGCAGAGATGTACCCGCACCGGAGCCCTGGGCATGTCCAACTAAGGTGCAAATATGTGGGGAGATTTGTTAGGAAGCATTTCAGCTGTGATGCCAACAGTGGCTTCTCTCCTGGTTCTGTGTGTTCTAGACAAGTAATGCAATGGTTGGCTCTGACAATTAAGAAGTAGATGTTATGTGGATGTTCAAATGTGTAGCCATGGTATTGTAATATATCCTCCCATAGTCCTCTTTCCCGTCCCCCTTGTAGTCAGGGCATTTGGGGAGGGCTGGCTTGTGACCAGCAGGCAGCCCACCAACACCTGACCTCCAGTCAAGATGCAAGAAAGTAATCTCCACCAATGGAACAGCAGAGAAAGAGTTGACTGACAAAACTTTTGGAGGAGCTAGGGGTATAAAAGGCAGAGCATCGTTTTTGTAGATGAGCACATGGCTGCTAGTCACAGAGACTCCAAATGCTGCAATTTTTCCTTAGTCAGTCGTTTGTTGAGGTTTACTAAACCTTTAAAATTTTAAAAGTGAGAGTCATTTCTCACATGTGCAATGCTGTGGGCCATTTTCTTGGCCTGGTTTCCTTTGCTTGTGTCCCATCTGAGTGCTCAGCTGGGGTACAGGCTGTAGGTCTATGGGACACTCTTGGAGTTCCTCTTGGATCCCCTGAACAACAAGGTTTGGCCCATGAGGGGAATTTTGTGCTGCTTTGTGACAGAGAAGAACTTCCCAGACTCTTTTGTGTTTGCTGTAGGGAAGGTTGGTTATTGCTTTGCATAAATTCACAGACCAGCACGGAGCGTTTGCTTTGTGATGTCGGTGCATGGTTGCCACCTTGTCGTAGTGACATCAGAAGGTTGCCTTGGTGCACGGAAGGCCTGAATGTCAGAGCAGCTCTAGTGCTGCTCACATCAGGAGAATCCTCCTGGTTGGGTAATTTGTCAGTGGGTAGCTGCCCACTGACAAGAGTCTTGTGTCTTTCAGTGTTGTGGTGAACTCCCAAAACACTGCTACCATGTTTCACCATCTGGCCACGGCAGCTTTTGCTGCTTATGGTGTTTGTTTTTCCGCGTATTACGTGACACACTTTGTTTTTAAGCAGAGTTTTCCATTCTACTTAGGTCTGGTTGCATCCTAACCTGGCTTTTGTATGTCTTCCTGTTCTTTCTTAGTAGCTGAGTTTCTGATTTTGAAACAGAAAGAGCATTAGGATGCCACTGGTTTGGTAAAGCTCCTGTCAAGAGGTTCAGCTAAAAAGGGGGTGTCTGTTCTGTAGCCACAGGGGCAGCATTTGCAGGGGAACCTGCAGGGCTCCGTTCCCTCCACGGGAGAGTCTGTGGCAGCAGAGTTTGTCATTTCCTCAGTTTGCTGGGTCAAGCAGGACACCTTTGAAAATGTAGACTGGCAGACCTTCTTTAAGGCCTTCCAAAAACTCTGCAGTTGTTCCCAGAATTCAGAGAAAGCTTCTTTCTTCTTAAATTTTGTCATGAAAGGATTTGACTGTCTAACTTAATAATCTTTTACTGAGTGCTAAAATAGTTATTCCCTTTGAAAGGAAGTGCAAACTCTAAAGCAGTGAGTGTCTACTTCTGAACCCTAGAGGTGCTGCTGTGCTCTTCCAAAATCAAACTGCCGCTGCTCAGGGGAATTTTGGGAAGCTTTTCTGGGCAACCATTTCCTGCAAGTTAATGAGAATTAGTGCATGTAACTGATTGGAAAAAACAAAAAAAAGTACCTGAAGGAGAGGATTTCAGAAGCTGTTTTATGTCTTTGGTAGAACAGGAGCATTGAGTGTTAAAGAACAATTTGCATTTTCTTGATCATATTTGTATTCATTTACTGGCTAAACTGGCTGCAGTGTAGGCACAGCCAAGAATATTGTCCATATCCCTTACTGGCTGTGTGAATGAAATGTGTCTCCTGGAGGCATGTTGTGAAACGGGAAATCATCTCTGTTTGGGTTGACTTGTTCTGTGGGATTCAGCAGCCCAGGCAGTTTCATGAGAGCATCTGGTTCATTTTCCCTTCCCACTACAGGTCACCTGAAGCGTGTATTCAGCAGTGCTGAAGATCCTGAGGTGAGTGAGAAAGGAACATTTCATGTTCCTGGTGTTTAAGAATTGTAGAGGAAGATGTGAGCTTGGCCAGTAGCAATAGACTGTACAGGGCCTGCTAGGGAGGCTGAAAGAAAATCCATTTCCATGCCTGAGACAAAAGTAACAAAGGCAGCGATAGGTATTTGTAAATTTCCTTCTCAGAGTTTGAAGAACTAAAAACCTAGTTTTGAAAAGAGAACGATGCTTGCTGCAGGCAGATAGGGAAAATTTAAATAAGAGCAATTTCCTGTACAGTTGAATTAGATAATTTTAATTTAAACAGAGTGACTTAGACTCCTATTCCTATCAAACTTCACGATATCTACTTGGAACATGAGGTGGTGGAAAAGGAAGGCTATCTTGAAACGGCACATGCAGTATCTGAAGAGCATTGGGCACCTTTGTGGCTGGGGAGCTGCGTGGCCCAAAAGGACACAGGGCTGGTGGCCTTGAGCAGCTGAAGATGAGGCAGCGTGGGGCCAGGAGGCCAAGAAGGCCAAGGGCACGGTGGCTGTGCCAGCAGCAGTGGGGCAGCAGGAGCAGGGCAGTGAGCGTGGCCTGTGCTGGGCAGCGCTGCGGCCACAGCTGGAGTGCTGTGTGCAGCTGTGGGCCCTGGGAAGCAGAAAGTCATGGAGGGGCTGCTGTGTGTGCACAGAAGGACAGGGAGCTGGGCAAGGGGGGGCAGCACAAGGCCAGGGAGGAGGTGCTGAGGGAGCTTTAGCCTGGACAATGGGGGCTCCTGAGGGACCTTCAGGCAGACTGCCATAGATCCCCGCCTTAGATCCATAGAGCCAATGCTCAGCACAAGGGCTGTTTCCCTGCCAAAAATCCCTTCACTGCATCCAAGTGCTTAAGACACTGGAGTAGGTAACACTTTCATGTTTTGTTTATTTGTTTTTTTATTTGCTAGAAGGGGAAGCCTTGTGTAATTTCTCCTTCTGCAGGGAGCAAGGGAGCTTTTTCTCAATCTTTCCTACCCTTTTCCAGCACTGGCAGAAACACATCACTTTCAGGTTAATGACTCCCGTGTCTTTTGGCTGCCCAGGGAATCAGTGTGTATTGTGTTTGGGAATTGAGCAGGAAATCAATGCCCTTGCATTCCAGCTGGTGCTCAGAGATCACAGGAGCTGGGAGGGGCTGGGCTGCATTTCTGATTCCAGCCACTTCAGCACCATCAGTGTGATCGAGTCCAAGAGAGGAACTTGCCCGAGCACAGATGCACAAAGAGTGCAGTTCCCAGTGCAATGCTCTGGGTGTCTGGTTGCATTCCATAGGGACCCACATGCTCCAGATTCCCCAAGAGTGCGCGTTACTGAAGCAACAGGAGAGCAAGTTCAGGATTGTAGCTGAGTGGGGCACTGGCTACCAAGTTCTGATGTGTGTAGCAACAGAGGGGACAGTAAAGAGAGATTTCAGTAATGAGATCTGTCTGTCTATCTATCTATCTATCTATCTATCTATCTATCTATCCATCTATCTATCTATTTATCTATCTATGTAACATTTACATAATTGAATCTTTCTAGCTCTGGTCCAAGGAAGTTGGAGGTGCAAAGCTCACCTAAAGCATCCCTTTCAGGAGAGGATTAGAGACATGCTCCCTCGACCAATTCTGAGCAGGCAGAGATGTTTTCCCCTCCAGATATTTTTTTCCCCTCAGAGTTGTTTTCCTCCTCCGGCCTCTTCTGCCCTCAAGTCCCCAGTTAATTCTATAAATTTCTGCCTCTCCTAGAGAGGTGCAACAATTCCATGTTTAGGTGGTGTTTGGTGACTCTGGTCACACATGCATTATGTGACACATGGTTTCCTTCACTGGCATCTCCAGGGCTGCTTAAGTGCATTTATTCATGGGGCCTTAGGAGAGTCTTCTCTTCCCCTCAGCAGCAGCAGCAGCAGGGAGCGCTGGCAGGGTCAGGACGAGGAGGAGGTGCCTGCCCTGGCCCTTTGCTCCCGGGCCCCAGGCCAGGAGGGCTCTGGCTGCAGCAGGGCGCTCTTCGGGCAGCCCCTGGCAGCCTCTGCACGGAGCACAGCACGCTGCCCCGTCCTGCTTGTGCCACTTTTCTTCAGCAATACCCTAGCTCCTCTTCACAAGGAAAAAACTCCAGCAATCTAAAAAGAGATCATTCAAGTACAGTTCTACCTGCCTTTGCATTGTAGTTCAGGGCATGTGTTTTTTTGTCTATAATTTCATTATTTTTATGAAAACATGCATTCATATCTGCACATTTTTGTGGTTTTAATTATTCATATACCTAAACACTCCATTTTAAACTCTTGATTTATTGCAGTTGGTAATTATGAGGTAGTATATTTTAAAATGTCACAAAACAACACCTTTTGGGTAGTTTTTCTCACTCTTAAAAAAACCCCATAAGCCATTTTAGTCTCTGTTACTCCAAGTTGGTTCATATCGGCCTATTTTAAATCAGGGCTACAATACTTTTATAGGATTGAGAGAGCTCCAATGAAATGCACACCAGTGATTCCTCTTGTGGAATATCATGGCCCTACCATAAAGCCTCTATTTACTTTTTTTTTTTTCTCTCATTAGCACAACTGCAAACACATGTTTAGTTGCAAACTTACACAAGATGAGCAAAATCAAAATGATGTGATGGGCCTTTGAGATCTCCTTGCTGATCCTTCTGCTTCTTCAGCTGAGCAAGGCTCTGATGCAGGCAAAGAGATTGCACTCAGTGCTACACAACCATTTGGCTGGAACTCTGCTCATTTCTAGGGACAGCTGGAGGCCTCTGTCTCCCCAGGATCTTTTGGCTGAGCCAAGCTTTGCTGGGTTTTGGCTGCAAATACCATTGCCCTTGCTTTCCTATATCCACAAGTACCATGGCTGGGCAAAAACTGCCACATGGGCCATCTTCCAAAGGCGCTTTGGTCTGGAGTTTGTGAATGAACAAGAGCCTCATCCACTTCCAAACCACATGAAAAAAAATCATGAAAGAAAACTTCCCATCCTTAACAAACAACTGACAATTCACAAGTGGATCTAGAGCTTCTTTACGCAATGAAAAGGAAGGCAATCTTCCAATGGAGTTGTGCTTTCGGGAGTTTTTCTTCTGACTCGCACTCACAGCTGGCACTGGAAAAGCCACGTCTCTGCAAGTGTCAGTGTCTTCTGTCTGCCTTGAGTTGTTTTGCTGCAACAATCAGAACAGGCATCAGGCTGGAGAGAGGCTCAGCTGATGCTAGCAACAGGAGCTGCCCCAAGGAGAAAAAAGACATGAACTTTTACCTCCCAAACCCATCTCCCCAGAGGCTCAAGCAGGATTCCTCTGGTTCCCAGAAATACAAAGAAATAGGGCTGAGAAGACCCTTTGCAGCTCTGTGTTCATGCCCAAGACTTTCCTGATGGCATTTGAGTTTTGCCTTTTTTCTTTTCTGTCTTTTCTGTATTCCCTGCCCATCAATTTAGAGCTCTGTAGGCTACTCGATTAGTGACTACTTTTCCCAGTCCTTTTCCATGGCCTTTGCCTAAGCAGAAAGACAAACTTCCAGAGCTCCAAGCGCCAGGGGATAGAAGGCCCCAGTGTTATCTTGGTTCTTCCTGGGACAGACCCCTCCAGGGAGCTGGTGGACTCACCATCCCTGCAAGCCTTTGAAAGAAGACTGGAAGTGGCACTCGGTGCCGTGCTTTAGTTGAGGTATTACGCCACAGATTGGACTGGATCATCTTGAAAGTGTCTGTCTTCCAAGCCAGTGATTCTGTGAGTCTGTGACTGAGGCAGCTTTTCCTGCAGCCCTGGAAAGGGCTGCGGGGGCCCTTGGCCAAGGACGGGGATCAGGGCTCATGGAAAAGAAGCAAAGGGCTCAAAGCGAAGGCTGACAGGGCACAGCTGCCCCAGCGCGGCGCAGAGCGAGCCTCATGTCCTCCTCCTCACCCTGCGCCCTCTGCGCTGCCCTTTGCGGCGCCGGCGGCTCCTCTCGCTGCGGGGCTCCAGGGCGTGCTGGGGGCCGGGCCCCTCGTCTTCGGGAAGCGCTGGAACCTCGGAGGCGAGCGGCCGCTGCTGTGGCCGGCAGGGGAGAGCTGCGGCTGCGGCCCCGGGCACGGCGAGCTGCTGCGATGGCCGGCTCCTGCCGCGGCTCCTGCCTCTGCTGCGGGCTCTGCTCCTGCCCTGTGCGCACAGACACGGCCGAGGGCTGCCCGGCAGCTCCCTGCCGCTCCACAGCGGGCCCGGCCGGGCTGCTGCTCTCTGCGGCCTCTGCCCGTCGCTGCCGGCCCCACCGCGCTCCCGCCTGCCTCTGCCGCAGCCGGGCTCACACGGGAGGCAGCACATTACGGCTGGCTCGGAAAAGCCCTGCCCGCAAACCGCCCGCCATGGCCTCGGCCTCAGGGCACAGGCTGCCGGCGTCCTCGCAGCTGCGAGCCGGCCCGGGCCGCCTGCCGGCCTCAACCACAGCTCCCGCCTGTGTCTCCATGGCCGTGGCTGCTCGGCACAGCGGGCTGAGCACAGCCAGCGCCAGCAGCAGCTCCTCACGGGCCCAGGCCCTGGGCGCTCCGAGCCCGCCCAACCCTGAATTCCAGCCCTGAGGGGCTTTGCGTCCCAATGCATCCCCTGGGGACAGCAGAGTCGGCCACTGAGCTCAGCCCATGGTGACACCACCAAGTGACCAATGGAAAATTCACCAAATCCTCATCAGAGACAAGAGAAAACTCCCATGGTGCCTGACAGCCTGAGGCAACTGCCAATTCCAGATCATTCCATCCATGTAGGAAAAGAGGCTTTTGCATTAAAGCAGAAAAGAGTTATCGAAAAGGAGGGCAGGAACAAACAACAAAGTTATTTGGACTCATGCTTCTTGTGTCTGTTAGAAAGGCCAAGAAAATGCACTCCTTGCTCTTCTGACACAGCTCTCTCTGTTCATGATGTGGGACAGCGAGTGCTGATGATGTGCAGGAGCTGATGCAAGGGACAGGGACAAGGATGCAGCAGGCACAGTGCCAAGCTGACAGAGGGATGATCTCTGGCAGTGGAACTGAAGGAGAAGAGTTTGCAGGCAGGACAGAAAATGGCTCTTTGTTTCACCTCTTCTTTCAGTGCTGCTAAGAATGTAGCCTGGAGCAAGCTGGGAACACCAGAGCCTGGAGCCCTTTCCAGGCAGGGCTGCATCAGACACAAACCAGCAGGGGACTGAGGAGCCCCTGGGGTGGCAGTGAGCAACCTCGGGCTCTGCTCACTGCTGCTGGCATTTTCTATTGAACCATCTCCAAGGACTTCTATTGTGCTCTGTATTTCTAAGGGTTTTCCCTCTTGGTTTTTTTTTGTTGTCTCCTGCACCTTTTTTTCTCCACGTTTTCCTATCCTGTCAGCAGCAGCCCTTGTCCAGAACTGGCTCTAAAATATCAGCAAAGTAGCTAGGAACTGTTATAAATAGACTCAAAAAGGAGCAATATTTCCAATTTGAATTTATTAATCCATTGCATACAGCATAAGCAAAAGATTCAGCGCTGGGCGACAGGGGAGTCCCCGCTCCACCAACTGCCGCGCTCAGTGCTTCTCAAGTTCCCCTTTTATACTAATCCACTTCCGTAGATGTATTCTTTTTCTTGGCGCATGCTCCAGTTGTTGCTAGGGGGTCGTCTTCTACCCTCTGGTGGTCGTTGGATGAAGGCTCGAAGTCTTCCTCGGGCCTGTACTCTTGACCCCGTAGCTCTCATTCTCCTTATATGGGGAATATTTGGCTGATTCCTATTGCTTGGTTAGTTCTCCTTTTGCCTTTCGCATGGTTAGTACTTGTGCAATACATGATTGAATTATAGCAAGCAATGGTAACTTGATATATATTATTTTTAGGTTATGTGGTTATCTATTTCTCAATCATATGGTGGACCATGCATCTCTGAATCACAATCATATGGTTAACCAACTATGTATTTCCCAATCACATGGTGGTCCATTGCGTAACGAACAAGAGGTTCTATCCATCTCAATCCCCCCTTTTTCTTTTATCCTCTTGTTCGTCAAATCTGGTTAATTCGAATCAATTTTAGTTCCAAGTATTCCCCTTACTTATCATTCTGTTCACTGAACCTTTGAAGTTCTTTTCTACTCAAGTCCAAATAGTCCTCCACTTCTACGGCACCCAGAGATTTATACTCTGCCTTCATCATCATTAAATGGACTGCTTCAGATCGAGAGTTCACTAAACTAACTATTTTATTGAATATACATGGCCCAAAGGTCAATCCTAACAACAGCAAGATCATTGGTCCTGCGATGGTGGACAACAAGGTGGTAAGCCATGGGGAATAGTTAAATAAAGATTCATACCAGTTTTGTTGGGATTCTCTTTCTTTTTCTCTTTTTTCTATTTGTTTACGTAACTCGGCCATGGTGTCTACTACTATTCCAGTACTATCGACATACGTGCAGCATTCCTCCCGAAGGGCTACACAAAGGCCACCTTGTTGCAAAAACAATAAGTCTAACCCCCTTCGATTTTGTAAAACTACTTCCGAAAGTGATCGGAGTGAGTTTACTAATTCATTAATAGATTTGTCAATTTTCTTAAGATCCTCATCTACAGCAGCTCTTAGGGCTTTAAACCCCTGTTGCTGATGTACAAGCGCCGCCGTGCCTGTTCCTATTCCAGCTCCCCCGATAGTTAGTAATGCTGCAACCGTGAGGGCTGTAAAGGGTTCTCGCTTTTGCAAATGATATTTTGAAGTGCGACTCTGAGAATATACATATTCTTTAGGATGATAGATAATCCTGGGGACTACTACCACCTGTATACAATATTCACGACTTTCATCAAAGGCTGCTATAGAGATACAAGGGGTCAAGCCTAGGGTATTACACACCCATTTGATATTAGCTGCCGGAATTAACCACTCAGCTGGCCTTAAGGTATCCTGCACTGATTTAGTTATTTGACACAAATGTTTCTTATTCTCTGGAACGGTTCCAATACATCTCCCTTTCCCAGTTACTTGTGATACGGTAATTCCCGGAGTTCTATCCTGTCCTTTTTTCCACAAACATTGTGCAGGATTAGTCCCATTTATTCTTTTGGGCCTCGCATGTTTCCTATGGCTTCGTAAAAAGGAGGTTTAGCACTGTAGCATAACCAGCATTCCTTTGTTAAGTTAGGATAGGTACTGTTTAGTACCTCGAATGTAGTGTGTAAGATTTTCCAAAGTATGTTATCTCTCTCATCAGTCGAAGTCACTTCTATCTGTTCTACCTGCGTCTTGTTGATTTTAATTTCATTCCTCATCTCTCCTAGACTATTACCTGAATCTGCTATCATAGAGTTGGGTCCTCCTAAACTATTACCTAGGTTTGCTATCACCTGGTTGGGTCCCACAGGTTCAGGGTCATGGGGAACAATTTCCTTTTTAATGAGTATCATACGTCCTTGATCTCTTCCAGGTTGCCACATTTGGATTCCCCAGGTTTTTCCTATTAACCAGCCTGGATCATCTGGCTGAGTAACATTCATATATACAAACTTGCATGATCCTGAATATTCCCCTCCCAAAATTGATCCGTCATTTGCATATTGCGGAGGGGTACAACCCGAAGGGCCTCTCCCAACCTGTAAAAACCTGTCAGGTCCTCCCCCTGGGGTGAATCCCTGAGCTATTGTTTCACAGCCCCAATATCCGCAATAATTATACCCTGGGTAATTGCAATAGGCTTTTCCAGGGTTAGAGGCCGGGCACATGTAAAAACCAATGTAGGAACCGACACTTGGGAGCATAGTTCCCCAGGAGGTGATTAATTGCGTCAGGTTTACTTTAAACGAAGGGGGTCCCGTTAGTGTAATGTTACTGATCACAACCTGATCTTCCCACCTAATTAATGACCATTTAAAGGGTTCATGTGTTTGAGATTTACAATTCCCGATCATTAATATTATTAAAAACATTCTAAAAACCGTTCTAAAAACCCTAAGGTCGTTTTTCCAATTATCATAGCGGCTGCCATAATTTTCTTGTTCCAAATTTTGTCATTTCTTATATGGTTGCTTATGTTTAGAGTGATCCCGAGTTTGTTCAGGTCTTATTCTAGGGTCCTCTCCCCCACAGTTATCAGCCCCTCTGCCTCGCCCATCAACTCAGTTGCTTCGAGCTATGGGGTGATCCATCTTCTCGGCAGCAAGGGTGGTCTTCAGGAGGAGTTTGGTGCCCCTTCCTCCTAGCTCGTTGGAGGTATCTAGACCACTTTGTGTCTTTCACCTGGGGAGCTAGGCAGCCCAGATCAGGGATCCACCTCCGGCAAACCCCTGCAACAATTCTTGCTACGAATGGTATTGGTTCGTTTGAGTGGCAACAATAATACTGGGGGTTTATTCCCTTAGTATAAATGTTCCACCAATTTTTGGAGCCCACTTTAAGGGTTCCAGATGCTACTCGAGTTACCAATGTCTGTTCGGTTAGTTTTCGCTGTTCTTTGTAACAATTATGGCAGGCTCCCCTAGGAGGATAACCGCTACGACAATGGGTCCACCACCTTTCTCTACATATTCTACAGACAATACATACAAATGGGTTACAGTTTCCCCAACACCCTTGAGCATTACATGTGACCCTTATTTTTGAACTTAACAACACTTTTCCCCACGGATCTTCGATTACTTCTCTTGATTCTTTATTAATCAGGAGAAAAGTGCGATATACTTCATCAGTAGTAAGGAATGATGGGCCTAAAGGTAGCCGTATACATATTGTTGTACAATTCGTTACAGGTATTCTTCCTTCCCACATATAATAACACCCATCACTACCCTGGTAGTAGTGGTGCAAACCATCCCACTTATCTTTGCCCAGTCCTAGCATTCAAGGTTTGTTTCTTTCTCAGTTTCACCTTGAAGTTTCCTGGTACTTTGCTGACTTCCCATATAAAGTTCTTGATAGTTTGGCCCCCTGATCGAGGTGATAGTTCTATTGGTCCTTTATTCGGCTCGCATGGATCCAGCCTTTTTCTGTGAGTTTTGATTTCGGTGTCCGTTGTTAGTAAAGCTTGACGTAGTTAGCAAGGCTTTGATAGGGTCCCTCCCACTGTAGTGTGAGGGGGCTCTCCTTCCAGCTGCGGACCAGGACCCAATCTCCACGCTCTACCTGATGTAGTACAAAATCCAAACGAGATCTCTGAGCAATCATTCCCCTCAGAACCAATTGCTCTAGGCTCCCTATCGATCCAGTTGCTGCCGGAAGAGTCCTATCTCCCCATCCCAAAGATATCCCCAATCATAAATCCTAGCAGTATGTTCCATAATTAGTTAGCTAAATACATAAATAATCATAACAAGACAAGTTATGGTTCTGCGCCTCACTTTCCATATATGAATTCAGCAGGGGTTTACAAAGCTGTAGAGCTGTAGTTTTAATGGTTACATTAACACCTTCTTATTTGCGGTTTAACCGGTAAGACACCCCTGGGTAATTTAATTTCCAATTTCAAATATTACCCATGAAATTTTTAAAGAGTGGTCACAAAAAGAGGCTCTAGTTTCCCAGTGTGTCTGTTTATATATTTTCCTATAACTGCCAATTAGGGTTGCCTTTTTTTTTTTTTTTTTTTTTTTTTTATTAGCCAAATTATTTCTCTAGCTCTAATATCCCTCCCTTTTTTCTGATGTTATTTTCTTTGACCCCTTTTAGAGCTTCCAATATCTGATTAAGTCTCCTTCCCATTTTATAAAACTCTCGGGTTTGTGCTGACCAGGAGGGACTAAAGGGACCAGACTCCCTTATTCTAAACTTCTCCCGCTTCACCTGAATGCTCTCCTGTATCATTGATTTCTAGATTATCTTCTTCAGTTAAAGAATGGATTTTGAGTTTTCCTTCACAGGATGTTATCTGTAATTTTAAGGCTATTATTAGGTCCCTGCCCAACAAATTATTCTCGGCCTCTGGCAGCAACAGCAAATCATTCACTTTAAATTTGTTATCTGCCTCAATTTGTACTCCTTTTATTACAGGAACAGGGAAAGCCTCCCCCGTAATTCCAATTATTGGAATTTGCTCACTACTTATCTCACATCCCTGGGGTAATTTTGCCACTGTTGACCGAGAAATTCCTGTATTTACCAAAAATGCAAGTTCTTCGCCTTGAGGACCTACTCTTAGATTTATTATCAAGGCCCCTTCTTCGGTCCTCTTCGTTAGCTCCTGCCCTCTCTGATTCTCCTGAAAGATTTTCTTATCCTGGATCCTGACCCTACACTCTCGTTTGAAGTGTCCCTTCCTTCCGCAATAAAAGCAGGTTTTAGGCTCCCTCATCCCAGCGTCCTGACATTCCCCATGCCTTCGCTTTCCAAATCCATTTCCTTCTGACCCCTGGGCTACATCTTTTCGTGCGAACACGCGCTGTATCTCCTGCAGCAATTCATCTCGACTTCTGCCTTGCCAATTATCTACTTTCTCCAGCCTTTGCCTAATGTTTTCCCATGCCTGCGTTACAGAATGCAATCGTAACAGTGCCTGCCCGAGCGGTGAGTCTGGGTCTAGTGGGAGTGAGGGGTCTTCCTCAGGAGGTTCCCTCTCCTTTCATTTCGCCAGTTTAAGCATCGATGTACCTGGTTGCTCGACCCATATTATTACATAATCACTTTCTTCCTGACTATCGAAAGGGATTTTTACTGCTGGGCCGATATACACTCCTAAAAGTTTCTTCCTCTTATCAAGCTCAACCTCGTACTGAATCATGTCCGGAAAATATCTCCAATTTTCTAGCATAAACTCCAACAAACTATCTTTTGGTGCTGGAGAAAATTTAATAGAAGTAGGGGGCTTGCTTTTCCCCTGTCCCATCCTTTTGGGAGTGCCTCTCACACACAGAACACCACTCGCTTCCCCTGGTTCGTGGCCCACGTCCTCGCGGACTAATGGGAACCACACTACTGAGGGTCCACACTCACTTGGGGAATCCGACTGTCGGTTCCCCTCTCATGCACACCTCACTTACTCGCACTCAAGGATCTTTCGCCCTCCAAGGGCTCATCTGGAGCATGCAGGAGGCTTCTCCCCCTGTTCCATCCCTTCGGAGTGCCCCTTTGCACTCTAGGATCCTTGCTCCAGGATCTCAACCCCAACCGGACGGATCTCGTCTCTTCCGGAGTGCCTTTGCACTCCGAGACCCTTTACGGCTTACGTGACTTACGTGTCCTGCGTCTTCGTCCGGACTCTGTGCACAGAAGATTAAGGGGTTCACCGGTATCTCCCTTTTGCTTATGAGTATAATTTTAAGTTCGTCGGTGGTCGTGAGGTAGGAAGGTCGGATGCTGGGCCACCCAGAGATGGGGTGGGGCGCCTCCCAAACACCGTTGCCTCCTCACCTATGACCATCCGAGTCACGGCACCAAATTGTTATAAATAGACTCAAAAAGGAGCAATATTTCCAATTTGAATTTATTAATCCATTGCATACAGCATAAGCAAAAGATTCAGCGCTGGGCGACAGGGGAGTCCCCGCTCCACCAACTGCCGCGCTCAGTGCTTCTCAAGTTCCCCTTTTATACTAATCCACTTCCGTAGATGTGTTCTTTTTCTTGGCGCATGCTCCAGTTGTTGCTAGGGGGTCGTCTTCTACCCTCTGGTGGTCGTTGGATGAAGGCTCGAAGTCTTCCTCGGGCCTGTACTCTTGACCCCGTAGCTCTCATTCTCCTTATATGGGGAATATTTGGCTGATTCCTATTGCTTGGTTAGTTCTCCTTTTGCCTTTCGCATGGTTAGTACTTGTGCAATACATGATTGAATTATAGCAAGCAATGGTAACTTGATATATATTATTTTTAGGTTATGTGGTTATCTATTTCTCAATCATATGGTGGACCATGCATCTCTGAATCACAATCATATGGTTAACCAACTATGTATTTCCCAATCACATGGTGGTCCATTGCGTAACGAACAAGAGGTTCTATCCATCTCAGGAACAACAATGGGTGGAATCCTGCGGCTCAGGAATTCGTATGCCAGAGCCCTGCCTGTGCCTCATGCTTTGTCAGGACCTCCTTCTCTGTGCAAATCTAGGGATTAGTGGAGTTTTTTTGCCGAAGAGCTCCTGAGAAGCAAATGTTGTGCTAGGTTTCTCAGGAGTGTATCTGTTAAGTTCATTGCTGGCAAACAGAAAGTAAGGCCAGGGTAGCAGAGCAGCTGGGAGCTGGTCACTCCCTGCAAAGCGCTGGTGTAGGATGTGGGAACACCAGGTTCCAGGATGGGCGAGCAGGGTCAATGTGCTCAAGGTGCTGCAAATGAGGTTTGGGTTCACTTAGAGAGTAGTCAGGAGCAGTGAGCACTGGAAGATCCAGCTGCAGTCCCCATCCATGTCCCTGTCAGTGATGGCTTTAGGGTGTCTGCAGCCTGGATCCAGAGTGCCCTGGGGTGCTCCTGAGGCTGCCTTTGCACTCAGGGTGAGGATGCCCAGGGGCCCCTGAGGCCGGCAGTGGGCACCAGGGCTGGGGCTTGTGGCCTGGCAGGTGTGGCTCTGGGGGCTGTGACATGCCAGGCCATGGGTCACTGTCACTGCCCTCCGCAGCCCTGGCTAGCTCTGTGATGCTCCAGGGACAATGGCAAGAGTGGGGAACTGGCTAGGTTAGGGTTTTGCCTGAGCCAGAACCTCTAGGCCAAATGCCAGCAGTAGAGACCCTGGAGGACCGAGTGAAGGAAGCAGAGGAGGCTCTTCTGCTGTGTAAAGTGCAGCAAATTCATCAGGAGAGGCGGGGGGAAGGTCGTGCAGGCAAGAATTCCCAAAGGGAACAGATGTTGAAAAAACCCCCAACATCCCTGTGACTGAATTTTTAAAATCTTTCAAAACAGGGAGTGGACACCATACAGTAACCAATAAGTGACTCTTGGGGTGTGGTTTTGAGGGCTACAACAAATCAGAACAAGGGGAGGAGAGAGCGTTGGCATAGGGATTGGATCTTAGGGTGAGGGACAGGGAACTTTCTGGAGCAAAGGGTAGGGTTTGGGCTGATGGATGGGGCAAAGGGGCTGGGTTGTCTTGACAGACAGGGAAAAATCTGGTGAGGAGGGAGGGGATTCCTTGAGGGACACTTGGGTAGGAGGGCATAACATAGGGGAGGAGCTAACTGTAATAACTCGGGGAACACTTGAACATACGACTATATAACAGAACATTTGACTCAATAAACTAACGCACTGCAACACAGAAATTCAGGCTTTCGGCAGCTGAGAGGTGGCACTGTTAGAACCTGCAGCAGCTGGTGAAAGCCATCTCTGTCCTTCAGGTTCTTGCTGTGTGGGAAGGTGCTGCGAGTTGTGGTGGCTGCACTCCCCCTTTGCTGGGAGGATGATCTGTACCAGGGCAGAGCAGAAATCTGCCTTGGTGAGCAGAACATGCTCAGAGCATTACGGTTCCGAGAATGGCACTGTCCCTGAAGGGCAAAAAGCTTGAAAGCATAGAATTCTGTGCGGAACCATTGCACAAATTTTCTCTTCTAGAACATGCTCATTTTTGTATGCTGTAGATGAATGCTCTGGGTTTTATAGAATACATGGGGTTTTTTTCTTAAGGTTTTTGGGAGAACTCTCAAGTTTATTTGTGGAGGATTTTATTAAGAGTTGGTTAGCTGAGAAAGGCTGCAGGAGTAGTCAGATGAATAGAGGAAGCAGCAATTAAGGAAGTGAATAATAAACGATTGTATGAGTTATTGATACAATAAGGAAAGCTTTACGAGAGAGAAATGCAGTGTATTCTGTGATTCATATTGGGAGTCATAAATGGTGTGAAGGTTTAGGAGAAGGGAATGAACGTGCAGATAAATTGGTTACCCTACCCATTGATAACTCTTGTCCTATTGATAAGCATACATTGGCCAGAGAAGCACATAGTAGATATCATCAAAATGCAAAAGGATTAGCAAAGCACTTTGAGCTGAGTTTGTCAGAAGCATTGTTAGAGCATGTCCAACATGTAGTTATCATAATGGTGGAATAGGTTTAGGCATGGGAGTTAATCCTCGAGGTTTAGAAATAAATGAGAAATGGCAAATGGATGTTACACATATAGCTAGATTTGGTAAAGTTAAGTGTGTGCATGTCATTATAGATACATATAGTCATTACATATGGGCTACGGCTCAGGCAGGAGAAAAAGCTATACATGTTATCAGGCACCTGTTAAGTTGTTTTGCTGTTATGGGAGTCCCAAAGAGTATCAAAATGGATAATGGTTGAGCTTATGTAAGTGCTAGGGTCCAGAAATTTTTGAATCAGTGGTCTGTTAAGCATGTGACAGGTATTCCACACTCTTCTACTGGATAGGCAATAGTGGAAAGAGCAAACGGTACCCTTAAGCAGTATATTGAGAAGCATCAAGATTTAACAGACCCACAATCATGCTTAGCTAAGGTTCTGTATGTGATCAATCATTTATGTATTTTTGGGGAAGACAATATCCCTCCTGCAATTAAACATCATCCGAGGTCAGGTCAGGAAATTAAAACCCGACTACAGGATTATGGGAAAAACCTGCAAAAGTATTATACTGGGGTCGGGGATATCTCTGTGTTTCCTCACCTACAGGGCCTTTGTGGGTGCCTGCTAAGTGGACTAAACCTGTTTTTGATACAGCCTCTGGTGGATCGCCTCACGGAGGAGGACAAGGAGCGACTGGGGAAGAAACTGCTTCTAGTCCTACGACCGCTACTGTTACAGTTGAAGGGACACTTGAAAGCGGTGGACAGAGCACTGACATGTCACTATCGGACGGCCCAGGAGCTGATTGGTTTTATTGACTCATTATCGACTTTTCGTTTTACAAATCCAGCAAAGGAACATTGCCTTGACTGTTACAATCCACATTGTGCTGCCTGGATAGCCCTACGTTGTGGGGGTTGTGATAGAACTTTTTGGATAGAACAATCATTATTATGGGATTTATGGTGTCACACTTGTGAGCACGAGCACACGTGGGGTAAAAGCTGGCAAGATGAATTAAGGAGACAAACAGGGCAAAATGCATATATAGCTTTAAATCTTTATGAGTCTCCTGAACAGAAAATTCTTGCTTATTATCAATGGGAAGTACAATGTGTTGTGAATAGAATTAAGGTTCAAAGTAAATCACGTATAGTCTCTGTAAGGTGTAGAAAATTAGTACCTTTAACGCAACGTTCGATTGTAGGGCCCTTCAGAGGGAATCCTGAAAGAGCACTAGACTGCTGCATTGAAAAGTTGCAAAAGTTAAGTTTGCAAGTAACAGGACCAGTAAAGTTAGGAGCAGCAAAACTGAAAACAGATAAGAAAAAGAAGGTAAGATAGGGAACGACCTCATCTAAATAAGGTTATTAGTGGTTGCTAATTAGTTTTCTATGATTAGGGCAATTTCACATCTATGGGACCCTGCCTTGTGGGATGCTGTAGCTCCATGGGACCCTGCTTCGTGGCATGCTATAGGTGTTGAAGAACAAGAACAGCGATTACGAGATAAGATACATTTTGTATTAAAGAAAGAGCTTGAACTATTAGCCCCATACAGTAAGAAAGCTAAAGAGGCTTTGCAATCACCACGATTAGACTGGTTGTATTGGATTGAAGAACCAGACTTTTATACTGGTCCTTACTTACATTCACTTCCTTGTTATGTTTGTAAAAGGGATGTTGATAAGTGCTATGCATGGATAGCTGTGCATTGTGCAGGTTGTAATAAGGTTTATTGGTACTCACAAAGATCAATAGGAAATTTATGGTGTAGACCTTGTTTTGGGAAGTGGATTCAAGATTTTGTCTGGGTTAGAGCTCTTGAGCAAAGTACTGGCCTGCCAGGAAGGGCAGGATTAAAGATTTTTGAGAGTGCAGAACAAGTGGCTATAGCACATATTAGATGGAAGTTGCAGCAAGTACTTAGAGAGTTTGAAATTACTAGTGCCTCACGCATTATAGCAGCTCGCTGTAAAGCTGATTTGCCTTTAAACTTACCTCATGCTATACCTGTAAGCAAGGATGCTGATTTGGAATTAGACCAGTGCATTCAAAAATTGACTCAGCCTTACAATAGACATTTTAACAAACCAGGGAAAAGACAACGAAGAAAGGAAAAACAGAGAAAGCAGAAAGAAAAATGAGGTTTGTTTTTATTATACAGCTCAATGCTGTAGCAAGTGAAGCAGTAGGAATAACACACTTTAGTCAGCCAAGAGAAAATTTATGGGTAACACTTGCTAAACAGATTACCAATCATCGCTTTGTCTTAGTCTTGGAGGAGTCACTAACCCATTTCGAACACGCCTGGTGGGACTTCCGGTGTGGTCTCCTGGAGAATTTTGCAGTTTGATAAATAATCGAACCTTATGTATGTATAACATGTCAAACATCACATTGCCAGCACAGCAAGGGTATACTGCAGGTCAGAGTGATGGCTATCGTCAGTGTTTACTAATCCAATCACTTAACACCTCTTTGCATTCTCCTCCTGAGGAATTGGATCTTTTTGGGAGTGCAAATGCCAGTATATCTAACGCTACAACTGGCAGATGGTTTAGTTTCAAACCCTTGGATGTTCAAAATTTAAATCAACCTAAAGACACATGGGCCACCTTAGATTCATCCCTGAATTTGAGTGAATTCTCTCCACAGCATTACAGTCAATGTAACGGCACAAACATCACGGCACCAATGAAATTACCCACAGGAATATTTTTGATCTGTGGAGACAGGGCATGGAATGGTATACCAGCTAAACCACAGGGTGGACCCTGTTATTTGGGAAAATTGTCATTGTTTCATCCTAATGTGTCTTTGCTAATGCGGTTGAGTCAAAATTCAAATAGAAAGAGGCGTAGCATGCATGACTTAGACTGCAGCCAGATAGGAGATCCACAGTTTTGGGGTACATTCAGACAAGTAGCAGTTTCAACTATTTTGCCAGGAGGATCTGCCAATAAGGCTATGAATTTAGCAAAGCAATTAGGGTGCTGGGCAAGAAATGAGCTAAACAAGACATCCCAAATTCTAGACATGTTAACTGCAGATGTGCAAAGTGTTAACCATGCTGTTTTGCAAAATAGAGCTGCTGTAGATTTTTTGCTTTTAGCACAAGGGCATGGATGTGAAGAGTTTGAGGGAATGTGTTGCATGAATTTGTCTGATCATTTGGTGTCCATTCATACCAAGATAAAAGAACTGCAACAGGGACTTCACCATCTCAAAGAAGAAGAAGGTTTAGGAATTGACGAATAGCTTAAAAGCTTAGGGCTTGGACCATGGCTAAGGAACATTGTGACATATGCTATCGGCTTACTGGGTGTGATCTTAATGTTTTTGCTTATTTTGCCTTGTGTCTTTAATTGTATTCAAAACATGGTCAGTCGTATGATAGCAAAAATGCAGACTAGTCTTCTTGCTCAAGAAGAAAACGGGGGAAATGTGGAGGATTTTATTAAGAGTTGGTTAGCTGAGAAAGGCCATACTGACATAATGTCGCTGGTTAAGCTTGAAAGGGAGGTCAGCAATCTCTGATTCAGTTCTTGCTGACAGGCAAGAACCGGATGACCTTGCTGCAACATGAGGAAAGGGAGGTGAGATTAGTCCTGAATATCTGCAGAATGCAACAAAAGAATAAGCACAAGAATGTAGAAGTAGGTGTAGTTGCTGATATGTAACTAACCAATCCTGAGCTCAACTTTTGCAATATGTATGAAGCTTATTAAGAGCTGTATTTAACCCGCTGTATTCGATCAATAAATTGGACTTGGATGAACCAATTGGTGTCTGGGTCTCCTTCCTCCGACATTTATTTCTGTTTGTATTTTATATTTAGCATGTATACAGTTTTTTTATTATTGGTTTTCTTTAGTAAATACTTAGGGAAAAAATACCTAAGCATTTTTTAATCCTTTGGGATATTGTGATTAATATTCTTAGAAAGAAAACCTTGTTGAACAAGTGTGAAAACACAGAGAGAGGGAAAATAGCATAAAAGTCTTTTAGAACAGGGTGTGTAATAAAGACTGCAGACCTGAGTAATTCCTCCAAGTGCAGAATTAGCAAGATATATTACTGTGATACATAGGTACGATTTGTGCTGATAAAGATTGAAACAGTAATCAATAATGATACAGTAATTAATATTTGAGAATAATAAAATAGTTAAAAGTTGTGATGCCAAGGAGGAGAGGGAGAGGAGGGGCTCCACCCCCCCCAAAATGAGCCTTGCTTGGTCTTATCCTAGGCAAGCTGTTACAGCTCCAGAGCTCAGTCTCCAAGGGGACTGGGTGCCAGAAGCCAGCTCGCTCTCAGGCCAAGGCCGCGGGACAGCCCTAGCAAGCAGGGAATATTCAGCTCTTAGTGATTAGGCAGCTCTTGTGATTTCAGCATTGCTTGCTAGGTAGCTTTTCCCTTGGCCTAAGGCTCCAGCAGACGGTAGAGAGAGAAGAAGATGCTGGCTGTTCCACAAGTATGGCTTTATTGGAGGGGTTCGTGAAGGGTCTCAGCTCTTCTTCTTCCGAGTTAGTAGGGGTACAGTATGCTACTTTTATACCCTTGGCCTGGATCCAATCCTGACCAATGGCAAAGGTGTTAGAGTGACCATAAGTGACCAATAGTAGGGTTAACAACATATTGCCTTACATGGCTATAGGGATAAGGTACAAGGCGGATGTCCCTGGAGACAGGAAACTTCTTTGCTGCTGTGTCAGCTTTGTATTCTCCAAGGGGCCTTGGCTAAAGCTGAGGGGTTTACTACACCTCCCCCTCCCCCTTCCCAGCAGATGTTCTCAAGGACCACAGGAAAGAAGCTGAAGATACAGTTGCTAAAAATGACCAAGAACCTGGTTGGGTACCAGAAAATGCTAATTATAAGGGATTTATTGCCTTGATATGTAGATGCAGTGATACGTTAGTCTTGGCTTACATTGTACTGGCTTGATGCGCATGTGTAACCCAAAGGTGAATTAAAAGACAAAGAGGAAGAGGAGAGGTCTTCATCCAAAACGACCCCCAAAGACTTGTGTGAACACCAAACCGAGTGGTGGCGCATGGGTGATAAGGGTGGTAATGAGGGCGGAGATAGAGATATGATGAACCGAAAATGAGAAGAGATGGTATTGACACATGACATATAAGGGGTGATTTTCATTTGGCAAGCTTGTACGTGAGGTGGCAAGAGTCCCAGAACTCTGCCCTCCGTACCCCGCGGTTATCGTTTGCTTATGCGCTATTATTAGAACCAAATTATCTCTTATTTTTATCAAATTATATTGTATCAAATTTTAATTTTTTTTTATTTTAACTATTCAATTAAAATTGTTACTACTTTTAATACTGTTTGGCTTTTTTATGATGGGATAATTGAGCAAACGTAACAATTTTGGTGCCGATACCCGGGACTCTTTTAAATCCAGGGAGGTGGATAGCTTCTGGGAAGGAGCTCCCCACCAGACTTTTAAGTGGTCCCAAGGCTAGACCACTCTCCCTTGGGAAAAGAGAGTCATTTTTACAAAAATGCATAAGCAAATTAGTTTTTAAGAGCGCGCAAGAGAGGCTCCCATCAGAGTGCCGGCTTGTAGGAGAGAGAGTACCCATAGAAAACTGCCTTGTGCACGAAGACCCTTGTGAGAAAAGGAGGCTGTGAGTATCATGAGGTTTTGGGTTGGGGGGCGGCTGTATGCATGTGTGAGTGTGTGTGGAGTGTCTGAGATGGGGGCTGGGCAGTCCCGGACCCCCGAAGTGAGTGGGACCTCCCAGTACCGCGTTTTCACGCTGTCCGAGAGGAGGCCGGCCGGGAAAGGAGGGAAATGAAAGAAAAGTGAATGAGTGGGGACCCCGGGAGGGTTTGACCCAGGGGGAAGGAGGGGATCCCTGGTCCAGGCACCTGTGGGAAGGTCCTTGGGCAGGAGGGATTGACTCAGTGGGGAGATTGAGAGAGTGAATGAAGAGGTTCAATTTCTTTGGATGGGTTGGTAGCAGGCAATTTAGTATGTGATTAGATGGTGAGAGGACGGGGCTAATAGATTGAGAAAGAGGAAGAGATAGGAGTGGAACAAGTAGATTGCAGAGGGAGAGATAGGAGTGGAACAGGTAGATTAAAAAGGCAGTGTGGCAGAGTAGTAAGTGAGGAAGTTGAGCCATGAGGTGAGTGTGGGAAACTAAGACTCTCCTGGTACCGGGAATTTCTTAGTTTGTTGCCGCCAGAAATGGGTCAGGGAACAAGTTCCTTGACCCAGGGGCTGCGGATTGTAGGAAAAATTCGCAGTGGTTTGAGGTATCTGGGAACTGTGAGGGGGGTTCTCAGGGGGCAGCATTCCTCAGGACAGCCCACTGGGGATGATGATACGGTTTTGGGATGAATGAGAATCCCAAAGGAGAAAAAGTAAACAGAAAATAGTTAAGTATTACATGTTTAAATGGACAAAAGAAATGATCCGGAAAGATAATTTATATTGGCCCAAGTTCAGATCATTTGAGGATTAGATTTGCCAGGCTCTAAATATATATGTGAGTTCAAAAGACCCTGTTAATCAGGAAGAGAGTAAGTATGCTGCCTTTTAGAGTCCTGAGGGGCAGCATCAGGAAGAAGCTGGAAAAATTAGAAGACTGGCAGGACAGGGGACTTCAGGAGTTACTGAGAGAAGCACAAAGGGTGTATGTGAACAGAGATGAGAAAAAGCAGAAAGCAGATGACAGAATTTTGGTGGTGGCAGTTAGAGAAATGCAGGCAGCTTTGAATACAGAAAAAAAGAAAAAAAAGAAAAAAAATCCGCAGGGAAAAACAAACTGCAGATGTCAGGATCTATTTTTAAGAACACAGGACCTGTGTGTTTTTTCCCGCCACAAGAAAGGGCACTTACGAAATTCTTGCCCTGCCTTGAAGGGTGCAGGACCCACCTGTTTTTACTATTATAAAAAGGAGCACCTACAAAAAAAGTTGCGGGAAGAAACAGCATGATGAGGAAACTTTTCCGGGAGGTCAGGGGCTCTGTTTAATGAAGGCGACAGAAACGCCACCAGAAGAGCCCTTGATAAGTTATATTTTTAGTAAATATAGGAGTTTCTCAGTCGACAGTGACAAAATTATCCTAGGGATGTGAGATAAGTCGTGAGCGAGTTTCAGTAATCGGAATTACGAGAGAAGCTTTCCCTGTTCCTGTAATAAAAGGAGTGCAAATTAAAACAGATGATAAATTTGGAGTAAATGATTTATTGTTGATATCAGAGGCCAAGAATAATTTGTAAGGCAGAGATCTAATAATAGCCTTAAACTTACAGATAAAACCCTGTGAAGGAAAACTTAAAATTTATTCTTTAACTGAAGAAGATAATCTAGAAATTAATGACACGGGTTGGCATTCAGGTGAAGTGGGAAAAAGTTGAGGGTAAAGGAGTCTGGTCCCCTTAGTCCCTCCTGGTCAGCACAAGCCTGTGAATTGTATGCATTACTCTGTGCATTATTAATACTAAAAGGGCAAGAAGGGACTATTTATACAGACTCCAAGTATGCTTTTAGCGTAGTACATACTTTTAGAAAAATTTGGAAAGAAAGGGGACTTATAAGCACTCAAGGGAAAGGGTTAGTACACGGGGAATTGATAATTCAGATACTTGAAGCTTTAAAAGGCTCAAAGAAAATAGCAGTAGTTCATGTAAAGGAACACCAGAGAGGGAGGGATATTAGGGTCAGAGAAATAATTTGGCTGATGAAGAAGCAAAAAGAGTGTCCTTAAGAAAAAGAGATACTGAAATAATGATCTTACAAAAAATAGAAATTCAGCAGGAGACACTTTCCCTTCCGCTAGCAGAACTGGCAACTATAAAGAAATTAGGAGCAACATTTAAGGAGGGAAAGTGAGTTTTTCTTGATGGCAGGATTATGATGCCAAAACCAGTGGCACATTAGATCTTAGATAACTTGCATAGACAGACACACTGGGGAACAAGAGCCTTTTGTGATCACTTTTTAAAATTTTATGGGTGTATAAGGATATTTGAAATTGGAAAGCAAATTACCCAGGGGTGTCTCACCTGTCAAAAAGTAAAAAAGAAAGTGTTAAAAACCCCTCCCTCTGGAGGATGCAAAAGAGCCTACAAGCTATTTGAAAAGATCTAGGTTGATTTTATAGAATTGCCTAAAGTGGGTCGGTGGAAATATTTGTTAGTTATATTTGTAGTTAATATTTGTCAGTGGGTTAAAGCATTTCCAGCAGCTCGGGCTACAGTTCAAACTGTAGCTAAAATATTGTTGGAACATGAAATTCCAAGAATGTGATAATATGGTGGGATTTAAGTTGATTTATATTAACCCTGATTTATTAAGAATGAACTAGGCATCCTGGATGGCTGCTAACCGCAATTCCCTTGAGCTCGGAGGCAGAAGAACGCCGGTGGAAAAAGAATAAAAGACTTTCTGAATCAGTGGGAACGGCCTAAAAAGATTGAAGATCTCCTCCAGGGTCATGCACCAGCAACATTATTAGAATTGATTACAGAACTGCAATTCCAGAAACTGCGATTGATAACAGCTGTTGTTGAAAGAGAGCAGAGACAAGTAAAACATTGGGAGTGCAGTAAACATGGTTTAAAGTGTCATCCCTGAATATGTATTGTTTGCACACTTTGCTTTAACTCATGGTGGAAAGTAAGAGAGAAGAAAAGAAGAGACAATTTATTTGCTTGCTTTGCTATGGTTATGTATTTAGCCAGCTAACTATAGAACGTATTGTTAGTAATTTTTTTTGGGATACCTTTGAGACTGGGAGATGAGACCCTTCCAGCAGCAATTAGATTAATAGAAAACTTAGATCAATTGGTTCTTGCTATATTTGCTATAGCACAAATAAGAGAACGAGCAACTCATAATATTATAGACCAGTGTCTCAAAATTGATAGTTGTGGCGGAGAAGAAGTCTATACACCACATCATAGGCGCATTCCAGGGGCACATTGGCGCCGCGAGTGTGCCTATTGGAGATGGTGACTTAATGCACTCCCCGCCCCTGAAGCACAAAATAATTAGAAAAATCTTCTTGTAGTTGGCACATCCCTGAAATTTTGGAAAATACAGGTTTATGGTATTCCGGCCTAATCTTTTCCCTGTTCTTTTTGTTTTAATTATTGCTTCTTAACCAGCTAGAACTGGGAAACAGCATTTAAAAAGAGACAAGCAAACTCTGTGGGGCTATGGGTACCAAAAATACTAAAAGCACCGGTGACTAGATGCCGGGATATTACCTTTGCTACCGAGAAGACTGGCATCTCGGCCCTTGGCTGCAACCCAAGGGGCCTTGAGAAAGGTAAAATGGTAGATTTCCTGAGGATTATTTTCACTGTGATCATTCTGGTACCCTGGGCAGTTGGCCAAAGCCAGAAAGCCACACTGGACAGAGTTTCAGCAATGAAAAAGCAAACAAGGCAAAAACCAAGTCCCAGCAATTTCAACATTTGTGACTATTGTAATCAACCTGTGTGGATTAAGGACAAGGTGGAATCTGTGTTTGTAACACACCCATATGCTAGTTCTGCCTGCTATAATCGCAGCAGTGTTATAGATGTTTGTATTAAGGAAGGAAAGATGTATTGGGTAGAAAAAAAATTGGGATATAATGGACGAGCTCCTTATCCCCCTAGTAATCAGATTGGCCCTCAATATGAAAGGTTTTTTTGTTTTGAAAGAAATCATAATAAAGATGATCCAAGTATAAGAATAGGAGGCCGGGCACTAAAAGAAAAATTGAAAAAGAAAATAAAAGAAAAAAAAAGAAACAAAGGGGAATAGAAGAAAGAACAAGAGAAAAGAGTCAACAGAATTAGCTGAATTGTATAAACAGCTAAAACAGTACTACAAAGATTGGAATTTGCCAGCCTTGAATAAGAATCGGTTTGTAGGATTGATGCAAAGGATTGCTACAGAATTGGAATTATCCAAATGTGAGATTTGTAGAGGTCTAAAAAATGGCTAAAAGATGGCCGTAGAAAAGTGAGAGCTTAGTTCCAGACCAATTTTTAAAGTAGAACCACACCCAAATTTCTGGAACATTGAAGAGACCTGAAGGATGGATTTTAAGCCATCAAGTAATTGGAACCATTTGTATAACTTGAGAAGGAAGGAAATTTAATAAAATAGTAGGGCATACTCCTTGTAAATCCACGTTGGTGGTTAATATGGATAATCGTTCAAAAATTTGGCGACCTGAAAACCCCATTGGATATTGGGGACCAATAAAAGAAATAAATTGTGAATAAGATGAACAGATTAATGTATGCTGGTACAGAAGTCCTGGAGCTAACCCCTACCAGTCCATCAACGGCCTGAGGTCTTATTGGGAACAACCGGAGAAAACTGATAAGAAATGGAAAGCCCCAGATGGGATATATTAAATTTGTGGGCAACGAGCATACAGTGAGTTATCTCAAAAATGGGGAGGAACTTGTACTTTGGGAGTAATACAACCCTCCTTCTTTGTTTTACTGAGGTCTAGGAGCAATGTGCTAGGAACTCCACTGTATGAAACCCTGCAGTGGAATAAAGGAGATTTGAATTTAAATTTTCCAACAGCAGGAGGGAATCAAAACTGGGGGGAGGACAAATAGCCTGCAGAACGAATTATAGCATATTATGACCCAGCAACATGAGCTCAGGATGGGTCATGGAGATATAGGACCCCAGTTTATCTGTTGAATCGATTAATAAGGCTCCAAGCAGTAGTAGAGGTGGTCTCAAATCGCACCTCCGATGCTTTAAAAATGTTGGCCAGGCAATATACATGAATGTGGGTGTTTGTGTACCAAAACAGGATCACCCCAGACTATCTGTTAGCAAAAGAAGGAGGAGTTTGTAGGAGATTTAATGAATCTGAGTGCTATGTAGAAATTAATAATTATGGAGAAGCTATCACAGAACTTGCAAAAAAGAATAAAAGAGTAGCTCATGTGCCGGTACAAAAGTGGAATTCAATCTTGAAAACAGATTGGTGGGGTAACCTCTTTAGAAGTGTTTGGAGGAAAATGTTAGAGTTCATGTTGTTATGCTCAATTCTAGGACTTATGTTTCTGCCTTGTATGATTTTGTATTTTATTAGGCTAATTCACTCAGGGATTCAAAAGATGCAAATTTCAACAATGTCTCTAAATTCAGAATCAGCAGAAAAAGTAAAACCAAGATCTATAATGGTATTAAAAGCTAAATCGACCCCTGTTAAAGACAAAAAGGACTTAAAAAGATTGAAATAGACCAGGACATGCTAACTAAACTTGAAAGTGTGAAAGACTAGAAGCAGTAATAGAAATGCTAGAAAAGTTTGAAGCTGAAAAGAGACAACAAGAAAACCAAAATTCTGAAAAATATAAAAGACATCAGGGCACAGCTTTTTAAATGCAGCACGAATCATAATGATCAAAAAGAGAAATGAGAGATTTGTGATAAATAGGTATGATTTGTGCTGATAAAGATTGAAACAGTAATCAATAATGATACAGTAATTAATATTTGAGAATAATAAAATAGTTAAATGCCAAAGAAGAGAGGGAGAGGAGGGGCTCCACTCCCCCGCCCCCCAGCAGATGTTCTCAAGGACCACAGGAAACAAGCTGAAGATACAGTTGCTAAAAATGACCAAGAACCTGCTTGGGTACCAGAAAATGCTAATTATAAGAGATTTATTGCCTTGATATGTAGATGCAGTGATACGTTAGTCTTGGCTTACATTGTACTGGCTTGATGCGCATGTGTAACCCAAAGGTGAATTAAAAGACAAAGAGGAAGAGGAGATGTCTTCATCCAAAACGACCCCCAAAGACTTGTGTGAACACCAAACCGAGTGGTGGCGCATGGGTGATAAGGGTGGTAATGAGGGCGGAGATAGAGATATGATGAACCGAAAATGAGAAGAGATGGTATTGACACAGGACATATAAGGGGTGATTTTCACTTGGCAAGCTTGTACGTGAGGTAGCAAGAGTCCCAGAACCCTGCCCTCCGTACCCCGCGGTTATCGTTTGTTTATGCGCTATTATTAGAACCAAATTATCTCTTATTTTTATCAAATTATATTGTATCCAATTTAAATTTTTTTTTTATTTTAACTATTCAATTAAAATTGCTACTACTTTTAATATTATTGGGTTTTTTTATGATGAGATAATTGGACAAACATAACACTTTCCATTTTCATTTCACCTGTGGAAAGCTGTTTCACTTCCCCAGGAATCTTCTCCACACTCCTGTCTGCCCTTTTCAAGAACCTTTCCTGGAGAACGAGGTGCAGCTTCTGTCACAAGATGTGCCACCAACTGCAGCTTCTCTTGGCTTTCCACACCGTGAGCAGCACGACTTCTGCAGCAAAGCAAGACAAATGTTTGGATTCCTTGACAACTTGTCCTTTCTTTTCCTTGTGGGCTGGGCAGTTGTGCCATTGCTGAGTTTTTCATTGTGCCTGTTCTAACCCAAGAAAACAGGAGGTTTTGTTGGGGACTTGCTGGGGAATGCAAGCCTGATCGAATGCAGAAAGAATCTCCAGGACACTCTGGGAGCTCCCCGGGCTGGGCTGAGGTTCCCGCTGGGACTCTGCAGAGGGCAGGGCTCCAACTGGGATCAGCAGCAGTGCAAAATACCTCTGGGCATCTCCATTTTCTGCTGCTCCAAGGAAGCAATGAAGCCAGCCAACTTCAGTATTTTCGTTCTCCTGGTGGATTTTTTCATTTGATTTGCCACTCCAGAGGCAATTTCTGTGATGGTCTCTGTAGGTTGATTCTATTTCAACAGCACCAGCAGCAGGGCTGTGTTTGAGTGCTGCAAAAGTGGTCTGTGATGCTTTCATTCCCCTCGACTTGGTGCTCAAGGACTTGTGAGCATTTCAGTCTCTGCTAATCATGATGCCTGTGACAAAAACACTGAGTTCACCATCACAAAAGCACAGTGGGCAGCAGTGATTGAAAGAGGCAAGTGCAGTTGTACTGATAAAATTCAGGTGGCAAGCAGAAGAGGGCCAAGAGCAACCATGATCTCCAATTGCCAAGGCAAAGGCACCAGCAGCCTCCTGCTGTCAGCTCAGGGTGAGTAAAAGAGCCTTGAAAACAGCGCTGGAGCCCGATCCTTTCTTCCTCTGAGGGGTGGCTCAGGGCAGCACAGGCGGGCCCTGAGCAGTCAGGGCTGTGTGTGGGTGCTGGCTGCTCTGCTCCAGAATTGAGCTGTTAAAAGCCCTTGGGAGCCGAGGCAGGAGCAGGCGGGAAGGGGCCGGCGCTGCTGCTGCTCCTGGCCGGGAGCCCCGGCTGGGCCGGGCCGGCGCCCCCTGCGCTGCGGCTGCTGCTGCTGCCAAAGCCGGGCGGGACTCGGGGACAGGGAACGGACACGGGGGGACAGCAAAGGCCTGGCGGCTGCAGGGATGGTGGCGCTGGGGCCAGCGCCAGCACAGAGCTTCAGCCCGCAGTTAACCCCGAGGGAAATGCTGGGGAAACGCTCCATTTCAGCTTTCTTTTCTTGTTGCTGTAACGAAGGGACTGAAATGAAAGGGGAACAAGCAGGGCCCGACCCCTCCTCTGGGAGGAGCCCCAGGACTGGGCCTGTAAGGGGCCGTGAGGTGCTGTGAGGGGCCGTGAGGGTGTTATGAATCAGAAGCTTGACTAGTCCAATATTCAAGCAGCAATCAATTTATTATTTAATATGGTAAAGTATGAGCAATACAGCGCCAGGTACAGTGGGGGAAGTTTTCCCTCCAACTGCATACCGCTAATTGATGGTTACAGGTATTTACAGGGGTACCCATCAGTTTTTTTCAGCAGTTTCTATTTCCAATCTTTTACTCATCAGCAATTTTTATTCCAAATTATTACATCACAATTCTATAAACTATTGTGATTTTAATTTCTCAGGATGTATCTCAAAGGAGAATTCCCAGATGGTGACGGTCCAGTTTCCAAAAGAAGAAAGACTAATTCCATCTGGTGGAGTCCAGCTCCCCAGATATGGGTCCACCTTTTAATTGCAGAGACTCCAAATCTCATAACAGTGATGTCCAGCTTCCCTTTGGTCGAAACCATAAAGCCTTGAGGTGATGTTCATCTTCCTTTTTCAAGCTGTTTTTCTCTGCTTCAATAAGGCGTGAGATAAGCATATTTCCTTTATATATATTCCAAAGCTACAGTTTCAATAATGCAAGTAATATTCTAAAATTATACTTCAAAAGGTTATTATTGCAGAACTCTTTATGGATTAAATGCAAGCAAAAAGCAACATCTATAACACTTTAATTCAAATGCTCCTAAATCAACTAGGGTTAATTTGCAAACAAAAGATAGGTTCAAAAGTCTTTTTCCATGCTTTATTTTCCTCAGTTATTACTAGAATTCACAACTATCCCATTGTCGGTATCCACACATTTCTCATTCACAAGTACACACGTTGCCTGTTTGTACCTGACACGAAACACAGCTTTGCATCTCACAAAGGGTTGTGAGGGGCCGTGAGGGGCTGTGAGGGGCCATGTGGGGCTGTGAGGGACCATGAGCAGCTGTGAGGGGCCCTTGCCCCTCTATGGAGACCTGTCATTCCTGTCCAGGAACCCATGGCTGAAATGGAATTCCACCCCAAAACTCCCCATATATCCAAGGGTTGCTTTCAGACAAAAGCTGCAAGGACAGACAGATCTGGCTTGCCTTGGCCTCTGGGACTGCTTCTCATGTGCCTTCAAAACCCTGGAGTTCTGTGATTTCCTTCCTATAGGAAAGAACTGTCCCCATTGTCCAGGTGCTCCTGGCCTCAGGCACTTGACCACTATACAGGGATGCAGTTTGACAAGAAAGTCTCACAGATATGTATGCTTGGCTGAAAGATTTTTGAATGTAATGTCTGAAGACGAATATAAATGAAAGCAAGTTTTGATATAAAAGAAAAGAATTGATGAGCCAGTCTTTTTGGATAGCTAAGAAGGCAAAGTGTATGTTAGTTAGAAGGGGTTTTTATGACTTAGAGCAAAGGATAAGCCCACCTCAAACAAGAAGATTTTACCAAGCAGAAAGATAGCACAGGCAAACAAGTCAGCAAATTTTGCAAGTAGAAAAAAGGTCTCAGAATTTTCCACTGCAAGAAAACTGGAAAACAACTTTTAGCTTAAACTTTAATGTACTAACTTTTAGTGATTGGAGAATAGTAACATGAATATGGTAATGATAGTAGTTATGATTGGCTATAGGTAAAAGTTAAGGTATAGATTGGTTCTATTTTGTGAAGATGCTCAGCAAAGAAAAGTATATAATGCATTTGTAACCTAAACTAAGGGTCTCCAGGCCTGCAGCTGGAGCTGACAGCTGTAGCACAGCTCTGTCACCCATGACTCTGGACTGCTGTATCACCTTGGATACAATAAACTGCACTTTGAAGAGCCGCCTGGCGTCCCACATCCCTCATTTCAGCTCTCACAAACTGGTGTTGCCCGGAACTGCCAGTGCCCAGATCCAGAAATTTCCTGGTGCTGGTGCAGCCCAAGTGCAGCAATTTGCAGGCAAAAACCCCCAAAATCTGGCAATTTTCCACTGCTGGCTCTGTTGCTGCCCAGACCTGGAGTTTCCCAGCACTGCCATTGCCCAGATGCAGAAATTTCCCAGTGCTGGCAAAGCCCAAGTGCAGCAATTTGCTGGCACAGAAATCAAAACCCTGACAAATACCTGGGGCTGGCACCACCCAGATCTGGTGTTTTCCAGCACTGCCAGTGTCCAAACATGGCATGGCAATTTCCTGGTGCTGGCACAGCCCAATTCCAGCAATTTGCTGGCAAAGAAAGCCTAAATCAAGCAAATACCTGGATTTAAAAGGTATTTAAAGCAACCCAATCTCATGTTTGCTGACACCGCCAGTGCCCAGATCCGGAATTTTTCAGATGCCTGCACAGCATAATTCCAGCAATTTGCTGGCAGAGAAGGTTCGCATTTGGCAATTTCCCGCTGCCAGCACATTCCCCACCCAGATCTGGTGTGCACTGGCACTGCCAGTGCCCACATCTGGCAATTTCCCGATGCCAGCAAAACCCAAAGGCAGCAATTTTCTGGCAAAGAAAGCCCAAACTTGGCAGCGCCCAGATCTGCTGTGTTTGGGTTGGTTTAAAAGAAGGAGACCTCGGCTTAAGGCTTTGGGAAAACCCTCTTTAGGGTGAGCAGGAGCTCCCACCCATAATCCTCTTGTTCAGTTATGCAGATTGTTACTAGAAAGTTCTGAGTTCTCTTTGCTACCATTGGTTACTTTTTGCCGCAAAATTGTAATATTCTTAATCATTCCTTCCTCTTGGATCCTTCCCTCAGATCCCACCTTAACCCCTCCCCATAAATAAATCTATAAATATCCCTGCTAGATCCTGGACCCAGGCTTTTTTCTGCTTCACTCTCTGTACTGTGCACGCCATCCTGCTTGTTGTGTTTGCCTTCAGTAAAGTTCTGTTTCCACACAACCAGATGAAAGCAGTCTCTGTCTGTAAAGTGGCCAGAGCTGGTTCTCAGGGAAACCACTGGCCAACGGTCCGGACGAGGACCAGAAGGTTTCACTGGTGTTTGCTGGCACTGCCAGTGCCCCGATCTGGAAATTTCCCTGTTCCAGCACCACCCATGTCCAGCAATTTGCTGGCACAGAAAGCTAAAACCTGTGGCAGCTTCCTGCTACTGGGTCTGGCACCACCCACATCTTGCGTTTGCTGCACCAGTGCCCAGATTTGGAAATTTCCCGGTGCCAGCAGAGCCCAAATCTGGCAGATTTCTGTCACTGGCAATGACACCACGCAGATCTGGTGTTTGCTGGCAGCGCCAGCACCCAGATCTGAAAACTTCCTGGTGCTGGCACAGCCCAAGTCCAGGGATTTGCTGGCACAGAAAGCCAAACTTTGGATATTTCCAGGTTCTGGCATCAGCATCATCCAGATGCTGGTGTTTGCTGGGACCGCCAGTGCCCAGACTTGGAAATTTCCTGATGCCTTCACAGCCCAGGTCTAGCAATTTCGTTTTAGCTAGCTGGGGCAGAGAAGTTCCTCGGACTGTGACTTTCCTTTTTCTTGGAATTGTTTAAACCCGCTCTGGAGGGAAGTCTTTTCCTCAGCTAGTAGGGGGAGGGGCCGCTGGAACTTGCTTTCTAGACTGACCCCTTTTGGAGGTTTCCTCCCAAAATTTGCCTGAAACCAGCACAAACAGTCACAATGAAAACTTCACCAGTGGCACAACTCCCAGCCCAGCAGGAAAAGAACGGACATGTAAAGTTCTCCTAACATTTGTCCTGCTTTGCTGCAAAAGTCCTGCTGCACACACTGTGCACTGTGGAAAGCTAAGAGAAGCTGCAGCTGGTGGCAAATCTTGTGACGGAGACTCAACCTTGTTCTCCATGAGAGATTCTTGAGAAGAGCAGACAGCAGATGATTCCTGGAAAACTGAAACAGCTTTCCGGAAGGGAAATGAGAATGAAAGAAACAATCCAAGATGTTTTCCTCTATTTATTTCTATGCTCCTCTTTTCCATGTTGCACTGCTTCTCCATCCCATTCATTCCAAATGCACCTCACCTCTAAAATCTGTGACTTGGCAAGTTTTAGACACTCTAAAATACCATGAGCTACACACAGTTTTCCTTGTCACACAGGAAAGCAACACTGGAGGTGTAAGTGCAGTGCTTGGGTCAGGTAGGAATCCTATCCCAAGGGAAGGTGGCCCGGCAGTGTCTGACCCTCAGCAAGGACAATGCACAGCAGCGAGGAAGGAGATCGCTGTGCCAGAGTGCAGGAGTCAGGGCTCTGCATCTGGGCTCAAGGCTGCAAAGTTCCCGTGTTTGGGCAGACGGAGGGGCTGTCCCCGGGGCATGCGGGGCTCGAACGTGGGGCTCGTGGGGCGAGCAGGGAACGGACACGGGGACGAACGGCCCCGGTGCTTCAGTTGCAGCAGCGGCGGCGGCAGCAGCAGCGGCGGCAGCAGTAGCGGCAGCAGCAGCAAAACAGATAGTTTTGAATAGTCTTTCTCTCTCTCTCTCTTTCTCTTTCTCTCCCTTTTCCGCTGTCGGGCACCCTTCTCTCGGGGTCCCTTGCCCGGCGTCCGTCTCCTCTCCCCGCCTCCCTCTCCCCTGCCGGGCTCGGCCATGCCCCCGGCCCGCCCCCGGCCCCGGGCGGGGCTGCCCCGTGCCCGGCCCCGGCCGTCTCGCCGCGGTCTCGCCTCCGCCCGGCTCTGGCCGCACTGGCGGTGGCGCTGCTGGGCGGGCATCAGTGCCTGGGCCGGGGGCGGCATCGCCGCCCTTTGCCTCCGCCTGGCCCGAGCCCGGCCCCGGACCCGACGCAGGGTCCAGTCCCGAGCCCGGCCCCGGCCCCGGCCCCGGCCCCGGCCCCGGCCCCCGCTCCTGCCGCGGCCCGCGGAGGACACAGGCGGCGCGGCCGCTCCCGCCGCCTCCGCTGCGGCTTCCCCGGCCCGAGCTCCGCCGCTCGGCAGCGCGGTCGCCAGCCCCGAGCCTCCCGTGCCGCGTTCCGAAGATGGAACGCCTGGGCATGGCCGGCCCGGGGCGGGTGAGGGGCGCTCGGGGGCCATTGCTGGCCCTGGGCCGAGCGCTGACAGCCGCCTCCCGCCCGCAGGGACGGCGCAGGAGGCCCTGCAGGAGCGGTACAGGCTGGGATCGCTGCTGGGGCGCGGCGGATTCGGCAGAGTCTTTGCGGCCACGCGGCTCTCGGACGGCGCCCCGGTGAGCGGCGGGGCCGGCGGCGGGCGCAGGAGGAGGGGATGGAGGAGGAGGAGGGCGGAGGGCGGAGGATGGGGCTCGCAGTGCGGGCGGCGAGCTCACCCCGCTGCTGCCCTTGGCTTGCAGGTGGCCATCAAAAGGGTGCCACGGAACCGCGTCCGGCACTGGGGCGAGCTGGTGAGTGAGCGGGGCCAGCAGCCGGGGCTTCCGGCCAGGGATGAGCCGGCGCCCGGCACGGTGGGAGCCACCACCAGGACGCCCCCAGAGAGAGCGGGCGTGGGGCCAGCGCAGGGCGCAGAGCATCCCGGGCTGGCTGAGGGCTTCCCCAGGCCTGGCACGGCATCGGCCCCACTGACGGCATCGTGCTCCTCCCGCAGCCCGACGGCACCAGCGCCCCGCTGGAGATCGTGCTGCTGGCCAGGGTGTCCACTGGCTTCCCCGGTGTGGTCCAGCTGCTGGAGTGGCTCGAGCTCCCCAACTGCATCGTGATGGTGCTGGAGCGGCCAGAGCAGTGTCAGGACCTGCATCATTTCATTCGGGTACGGCGGTTCCTGCCTGAGGAGGTGGCACGGGAGCTGTTCCGCCAGGTGCTGGAGGCCGTGCGGCACTGCACCAGCTGCGGGGTCCTGCACCGCGACATCAAACCAGAGAACATCCTGGTTGACCTGGGCACCGGGCAGGCCAAACTCATTGACTTTGGCTGTGGCACCTACCTGCAGGACACAGTCTACACTCACTTTGCAGGTGAGCCTGCAGAGGGCTGTGCTCCCGCTGCTGACATCTCATTGCCCAACATCTCCCAGCCAAGGTTGGTTGTGGCAGCAGGGATTCTCCCTTTTGCTGCCAGTCAGGGCACTGAATCTACAGCTGAGTTGCTTTAGAGCAGGGCTGGGTGGGCAGCCATCTTCCAGCCCTGCTGGCAGCCTTTGCCAGCCACTCTGCCCAGGACTAGGGCTGGGCTGGGGCAGCCAGCCCAACCAAAAGCCCCGTGGGTTGGGGTAGCAGAGAGGGAGGGCGGAACCTTTGCCCCAGCCACTTTGGTATGCAGATGACAGGAAGGGCTTGGGCTGCTTCACTCGCCCTGTTTCCCTTGGCTTCATAATATTTTTGGGGAAATGCAGGCAGGGAGGATAAGGGCATGTTTTTTCCCCAGCATGGAGTGGGTTTTTCCTTTGCATGTCATGGTCGGGCCTAGCCAGGGCTGCCCTCTTCCAACACCAGAGGCTTCTTTTCCAACCCTAACTTTGTGCACAAGTCCCAGATGCTGGCGAGAGGGCAGTGGTCACGCTGTGTGCCCCTGATGCAGCCCCCGCACACCCAGGGATGCTGGGGCCAGGCTCTGGGAGCAGCAGCATCCCCCTGATGAACTCCATCTGTATTCCATAGGAACACTGTCCTACAGCCCCCCAGAATGGAACGACTTTGGCTGGTACCATGGCGAGGCAGCAACAGTCTGGTCCCTGGGCATCCTGCTGCACCAGATGGTCTGCGGGGAGCACCCTTTCAGAAGGGGCCAGAACCTCAGCTGGGGCCAGCTCCCGCTGCCACAAGGGCTCTCTCAAGGTGGATCCTCTTCTCTGGGCATGGGGGGAATCCCAGTGCTGGGAGCCAGCAGCGGGCTAGTGGGCATCCCGCTCTGGCAGCTGCTGAGGAGGTGGCACATGTCCTGCTCTCCTCCAAAACAGGGAATTGATGGGAAAGTTTAGGCCCAGCTCTGAGCACATCCAGCATGGCCTGGGCGTGGGAATAGTGGGGCAAAGCAGACAGGAGCCTTCTCTGGCTGACCGGCAGTTTCTGCTTTCTCTTCCCAGAGTGCAAAGACCTGATCAGGTGGTGTTTATCCGTGAACTCCTTGGACAGACCCGCACTGGAAGACCTGTTCTGTGATCCTTGGATGTGGGATATTCCTCTGCCATAGAAGAAGGGAGAGAGCCACAGGGACACTTTGATCCAGGGCCCTGGTAAGTTCCTGCTCCACATATGCCTTGGCAATGAGAAGCAAAGGAACCCAGAGCTTTTTGTGCTGCCTGTGTCACTGCACTGGGGTCATGGGATGGGAACACACAGCCCTTGTGCTGGGGCTGAGCTGCTCTGCGCAGCACTGGTGGCCGCCATCCCAGCTGGTTTTGCTTGTCCTGGTTCCCTGACAGCTGGGGCCCTGGGCAGAGCCCTGAGAGCCTGCTCTGCCCCCAGGGAAGGAGAAGGAGCCCCTGGAGAAGCTGTACCGAGTGGGGATGCTGCTGCTGCTGCTGCTGCTGCTGCTGCTGCTGGAGACAGCGAGGATGACATCAAGGATGACAAGCTCTTCCTCAGCCTGGCCACTGGAGGCTGAAGGTGGTGCACTTTGATTCTGGCACCTTCTTCAAAGCCAAACTCCACAGGGAATTTGCAGATGAGTTCCACCCGGGAAATTCTGCCAGATCTGGGCATAACCCAGCGCGGAAACCAAAGGCTCCCCCTTTGCTGGGGCAGATGCAAGTAATTCATCAGTGGGTGCCCAGCTGCTTTTGGCAGGGTGGGGCATGGGCTGGGGTGGGTACGAAATGGGATTGGGCTCCTGGCCCTGCCAACAGCCCCCAGCACCCACTGTGCCCCGGGCTGGGGCTGGGGCTGGGGCTGGGGCAGCCAGCCTGACACAAACAAAGCCCCATGGTGGGAGCAGAGGTGGGACTCCAGAACCTGTGCAGAGCTGCTTTGCTGTGCAGGCAAGGAAGGGCTTGGGCTGCTCCACTGCCCTTGTTTGCTTTGGGGTCACCGTGATTTTGGGGGGCAGTGCAGGGGGGAAGAGAGAAAGTGTGGGTTTCCCACAGCCATGGCTGGGTTTTTCCCTGGCATGCAGGGGTTGGGCCTTCCTCAAGACCCTGACAGAGATAAGACTTTTTACCAATTTTCTTGTTTTCCCATTTTGTCTCTAAACTCTTTTCAATAATGTGTTGTTTGTTATTCCAGAGGAAGCGTTCCAGGTGGTCCAGTGTGGATGGGGAAGTGCTTGGGAGCAGCTGTGGTGTGGATGGGCCGTGCCCCTGGAGAAGGCTGAGGACATGGTTTGGGAGCAGCTTTTCTTCCAGCCATGGGTGGTGTGAGGTGGGTTCCCTGTGTGCTTGGCAGGGTGGGATCAGAGCTTTTGGGAGCTGGCAGCGAGCACAGGAGCATCCTGCTCCGGGCAGCTGCTGAGGGCTGGATGTGCCGTGGCTGGCTGCAGGCTGGGCACATGTGCTGCCCTCCTGCTTTGTGCCTTAGGCAGCAGGGATGGGCAGCTCTGGGCACAGCTCTGGACGCAGCCAGCATGGCCTGGGCACCGCAGGCCTTGGCACAAGGGCACAGGAGCCCTCAGCTGACGGGCGGTTTCTGCTTTCTCTCCTTGCAGCCGGGCTCTGCGGGTGCTGAGGCTGCTCTGGGCTCTGCCAGGGCTCTGCTGGGCTCAGCCCTGGGCCCAGCTGGGCTGGCTCTGCCCTCACATTGCTCTGACAGCTCTGCATCAGACCAGCCCGTTGCGAGCACAGCGCCTGAGCTTTCTGCTTTGGCAGGTGAGTGAGACTCTGCTGCAGGCCCAGAGATTGCAGCTGGGGACACACATCCAATTGGCAAGGACCCAAATTCTCCACAGTCCCAGCTGAACGCCTGGATCTGCACAGGGTGCTTTGTCTGTCCCATTCTTCCTTCTTGATTGGCTGGAATTGTGCAATTGCACTTTCTTCCTCCTCTAGCAGTGCCACGAGTGGGCCAAAGCTGGTGAGTGGGCCGTGTTCCTGAGGTACTGCAGTCTGGAGCTGATGGATGGAGAATTGCCCTTCTGCACTGCCAAACCAGAGCAAAAAGCTGTCAGTGGGAGTTCGTGTCTCTAAGAAACTCCTGGCAGTTACAACAGGAATGTGCAGCTCATTTGCAGGGTGAGAAGGAAGGTGATCTTCTAAAGGATTTGGGGTTTGACAGAGTTTCCATTCCCAGTCCTGCTTGGAGCTGGAAGGGCACAAAGCAATTTCCTCTTGCTTCGAGCACAATTTCAAATACCAGTGTTGGGAACAAAGCCCAAAATCTTTTAAGAGGCTGCTGAGGTCAGTAAGATGGATCCATGCCATCAGCACATTTACAATGTAAAGAACTGAGTTCTCTTTTGAAAAAGATCATTTACCTCTTAATGCAAAGAAGGTGTCTTTGCATTTATGTTTTGTTTTTTTTCACTAACATTGTGTTATGTTTTTTCACTAACACTTGGATTTTATTCTTATCTTTTACAATTTACCTAGTTTTTTCCTTTTTCGTTTTTTTCCTTCTAAATAGAAAACATGTCCTACAGAAGAAATGTCCTTTGCTCCTGGTTCCCGTGTGGAGCAGCTCCCTTCCTGCTGGCTGAGCTGCTCAGGCAGAGCCCGGCAGCTCCTGGCCCTGCAGGGCTGAGGCTTTTCCCTGTTTCTGGGCACAGACTGATGGACCAGCACTGCTGAACACGGGCACACAGAGGGACCAGCAGCAGCTGCCTTTGGCCACCTGAGGCTCCAAGGCCCAAACTCTGAGCAGCCAGGGCTGGAAGAGACTGGCAGGATCTGATCCCTGACTCTGGGCCAGGGCTGCACAAATGACCCCACAGCAGCAGCAGCAGCAGCAGCAGCAGCAGCCGCAGCAGCAGATGGAGCTGACTTTGAGCACAGCCCCTGCCCCTCTTCCCTCCCGTGTGCAGCAGTGTCACAGCAGCCTGAGGCACCTGGGAGCCCCCAGTGCCAGCAGGGACTGGAGATGGCAGCCCTGGGCTCCTGGAGGCTGTGCAGGGAACGGAGCTGGGCACTCCCTGTCCATGGGGAGCTTCCAGATGGAAAAGGCGGCTGTGTCCAGGCAGCTGCAAGGGCACAGAAAGGAGGCTCTGGAGCACTGGATCTGTGCCAGTGCCACAGTCCTGGGCAGCAGCCAGGGAGCCCTGGGGAAACAGAGGGCACAGCAAGAGGGACAGAACCAGGCAAGGGCAGAGACTGGAGAGAGCCAGGCCTGGGAGCAGGAACAGCTGCTCCATTGCACTCTTGGAGAAAGCTCTTGGCTGGTTCAAAGCGCTGAAAGATGTGAAGGGCAGAGAGGAGGCCACAGCAAACAATGCTCCTGTTTGCACAGCCTCCCCTCTCCGTGTCCCAGAAGGAATTGCATGGACTGTGCTCTTCTCTCCGATTCGTCTCATTCAGCATGAGCACCTCAGCACCAGGAGCTGAAGGAGCTGAAGCCTCAGGCCACAGGAGCTGGGCAAGAGGAGACTTTCTGAGCAAAGTAATGCTGCTAAAATAGCCCCAGCTGAATGCAGTGGATATTAGCATGGAACCACAGAATCCTTTCTGTTGGAAAAGCCCTCTGAGCTCACCCAGTGCAGCCAGTCAGCCAGCAGTGCCAAGCCCAGCACTAAACCTCGTCCCTGAAGTGCCAAGGTCTGGACACCAGCCCTGAGTGCGGCCTGAACAGCAGGCCCTGAGCCAAAGATGGCCTCTGGATGAACCTTCCAAGCAAAGGTTATCTTTGTATCTGCTCCCTGATGAAATATGCATGGTCATTAGCACTGAGATACATGTAGCCACTCATTAGTGAAACATGTATTGACCTTTGTGTATTTAGAAGCCAGACAAGGCCATGAAATCTGACATCTGGCCTTGTTTGGGGCTGTATGGTCAAAGTCAGCTCCCTTGGTTCCTCCTTGAGCCCTGGCCAGGCTTTGGGAGGAACCCAAGAGGAGGATGAAAGCAGATGTTGCCACACTAGCAGTGCTGTCAGTTTGTTCATTCAGCACTGTCAGAGCTGGGCCCTCTCCCAGCGGGGTTGGAGCCTCACCTGGGGCTGGAGGCACCTGCAGGAATTCCCAGTGCCCAGGAGTGGCTCTGCAGCCCTTGGCTGTGACAGCTTCCCCAGCTGCTGTGTGGGTCTGGGGGATGGTAAAGGCTGAGGGTAAATGCTGCTGGATCTTTCTTAATCACTGCTGCAATCTTTGGTGGTGATTCCTGGGTGCATTGCTGAACTGCTCCCGTTGTGATTCTTTGCTGCTCTGAACTGCAGGAAATGACACTGATTCCTTCAGTTGGAGTCTGTGGCTTTGGTGCTGACCCTGCCCACTGGTAAAACAAAACTGGCACAGTCTGGCCAGATCCCAACAAAATGTCACTTGTTCAGTGTAAATGTGAGGAATCAGTCCCATCAGAAATTCCCAGCTGGGAAGCCCTTTCCTGGAGTTCCCTGGCTCTGGAGTGGGCTGAGGTTGGAGCCCCGTGGGAGCAGTGGGGCAGTTGGGTAAAAGAGGCTGCACCCCTGGATGTCTTCAAATGCATCCAAAAATTGCACATGGAAACGGAAAAGACCTTGTGGGTTTGGGCAGACAAAGATGAATTTGTTGAGAGTACATAGGAAACAGCACCTTCAGAAGGAACAATGATTGTTGGAATGCTCCCACATGGAGCAAGAGAAGAAGGTTTTAATCTTGAACTGATATGCATTTGTGCAAGTGAAATATCTATATACATAATAATTATATATGTATTTATAGTATAATAAGACCTCAATATATCTATTTATACAAATTTATTTATGTCTGTATCTATCTATATTTCTATATCACTATCTATCTATGAAATTATATAATAACGTGAAATAGTGCTGACAATACTAATTTGGTAGCTTTGGCTGCTCAGGGATGTAACACTAAATACCCTACAGAACAGGACTGGCCAGGACCCTCATGTCAGTGGTCAACTTTTTGAGATTGTATACAATGAAAAAGGGAGAAAGGGAGAAAATTGGCTATTTTTGACGGGTTTCTGATACTGTGGTGCAGGGTGCTTTGTCTGTTCCTGTGAAAAATACTGTGATTTTGCCTGCAGGGTTTTTCATGTACCAGATTATGCACAAGCTGCAGGATTGGGTGCACGGGTGAAGGGGTTGTTAAAAGAGCAGTTGGAAAAATAAGGAGATGGGAACCTTTGTCCATGGAGAACCAATCTCCCAGATGTGCTCCATGCCCTTCACAATGGCCCACTGGGGAAATGGAACCCCCTGGCTGTGCACGGCTGCCCCCAATTTGCAAATCCAACCATGGGCAGTGAGACTTGGGCTGCCTGGGAAATTGTTCTGGCTGTGATGGCCCCTGGCAGGGCCAGCCCAGAGGCTGCAGGGCTGGGCCTTCATGCACTGGAATTCATTAGGAAAAATTCAAAGCCAATGACAGCTATCAATTCTGAAACAGGAATTCAGATTCCTCCAGGACACTTTGCTTTGGTTACTGCTCCCTTGGAGCTTGGCCTTGCAAAGTGTTCCTGTCATGGCAGGAGGAAATGATGCAGAATATCAAGGAGAAATTACAGTAATTCTGTAAACAATAGTGCCAGGATTGGATTAGTCAACCCTGTGACAGGGTAGTACAATTATTGATACTGCATTTTTAGGAATGATTGTGAAAAAAGGAGATCCACCTCCAATCACCACTGTTTGTGCAAATAAAGGGTTTGGGTGCAGCAGTCCTAATAATGGAGCCAGAGTATGGGTCCCGAGGCCAAAAGGCCCTCCCAAGGCAGCTGAAGGAGCAACTCCTGGGAAAGACAACTCTTGAGTCCTGAAACCTGGGCAGGAACAATGGGAATGTGTCCCTGCATCCAAGGATTCTGTGTGAGAACAAGGAGATCTGACAGGATATGGTTTTACACATCCTGCCAGACCAGATCTCCCTGTTTGCCCCAAGGGCCCCTTTGGGAAATGCTCTGATCCACGGGGCTCCATGTGAAGGCTGCTGTGACACTGAGGGACTTGCACAGGAATTCCATCCAGGAGCCTGGGTGCCCCTCAGGGACTGGGACCCGGCCCCTTCCAGCCAGAGGGGAAAGGGCCCCCCCAAGCCTTGTTAGCCACAGACAGCATGGTAAAGCTGAACAGCAAAGGGCCTGGGGGCATTATTCTGGAATTAAAAAGGTGCCAGCTCCATGCACAACAGAATTCTTGTTCCTAATTGGAATGAGATTGAGAAGAAAGAATGAAGAACGGTATCACTAAAGTACTGCTGATGTCTGTAAGATGTACCTTGATAGTCAGCCAGAATCTTTGTCTGCCACAAACACCTCTGGTTTTTCACCAAGGGATTGGTCAGCAAAATGTAATGATGGGTTATGATGGATTGCTGAGCTTCTTTTGTAATTCATTGCTAATGATGATGTGCTTTGCTGAGCTTATCCTTTTGTAAATCTTTGCAGCTGTGCATGATATAAATGACACAATTCCTTCAGTTGGTGTCTGTGTCTTTGGTAGTGACCCTGCCCACTGGTGAAACAGGGTCCCCTCTTGCCTAAGTGTTCCCTGGGAAGGCAAAAGCCCTCCCTCCAAAATTCCCCCCTTCCTCCCTGTTCCCCCCTTCATACCCTGAGCATGATGTGCTCTGGTCTGGGGTACCCCGGGGTCAGTTGGGGTCCCCTGTCCTGGCTGTGTCCCTGCCCAGCTCCTCCGCAGCCCCAGCCCCTCCCCAGCGTGGCTGGACAAGGGGCAGGACAGGCCTTGGCTGTGCTGCAGCTCAGCAAGAACAAAACCATCTCTGCGTGCTCAGCCCTGTGCTCAGCACCCGGCCCAGCAGTGTCTCAGTGCCAGGGGCTGTGCCCTCAGTGCCTGCCAGGGGTTTCCATGGCAACTGCCAGGCCAGGTGACCCAGGTGTCCCCCCAGTGCCGGTTGCCATGGAAACAGTGCCCAGCCCTGCCCCTTTCTGTCTGGCTGACCTGGCCTTTGGCCCTGGCAGTGCCGTTGGCTGCTGGTTCCTGGTGCCTGAGCGGCCAGCGCGGCACAGGGCAGGTGGCCATGGCACAGCCCCCAGCAAGGGATCCCCTCTGGCTCTGGGCACTGACACCAGCCCTGAGCAAGGGCCCAGGGCAGCTTTCCATGGCCACCAACCATCACAAGGGCTCCGGGCATTGGTTGCCATGGCACCAAACCAAGGAACGGATCCCCGTGGCCATTGCCATGGCACCTGGTGGCACCAAGGAGTGTCACTGCAATTGTACCTGGAACAGCCCTGGCACTGCTTTGTCCCAGGGTTGCCATGGCCGCTGAGGACAGCAACAGCTCTGCAGGCAAGTGGCCATGGAACCTGGCTGCAGAAATGGCTCCTTGGGCTGGTTTCCAAGGAAACCTGAACTGATGGGGGTTGCCATGGCACCCAAACCCAGCAGTGGGGTCATTGCAGTGTCCATGGCAACAGTCCCTTGCAATGGCACCACTGCATGTTGGGATGATGATCCACCCTCACAGCTGGCCCAGGGCAGGTCTGGAGTGCTCCTGGTGGCAGCTTGGGCTTGGCACACACTTGAGGAGGATGTCTGTTTGCAATGGGGAAACTCAGGAGTTTTAGATTGCTTCAAAAATCAAAGAAGGAAAATCCCTCTTTGGCTGTGTGCAGCCAGTTCTTCAAGCAAAGCAGGTTCCAGGTGAGTGAGGAGAGACACAATGGGCTTGGGGAATGTGGAGCAAGGTTGTCTACACTGGCTCAGAGCTCAAGGCACAGCTTCTCTGAGCAGGCCAGGGCTCCTTAGGAGAGTCCCTGGATCAATATCAGTCACTGAATGCTGCAATCACCTCTTGTGTAATAGGAACAGCAATAAAAGACACCCTTTAAAATAGGACTACATATTTCCTGGAAACTCTTTGAACTATTTCTCCATAACTGTCAAAGGAAACCGTCCTAATGAACTGCACTGGAGCAGAGGGAAATCAAGGCAGAGCCAGGGTTTGTCAGGACTTGCTTGATCCTCATGAGCCTCACTGTGCATTTGGAGCTGAGCCCTTGAACATCAGGGCCTGGCAGGAGATTGCACAAACCTTGCCAGGAGTCAAAGGCAGAGGAAACACCCCAAGTTTCTCCAGGCATTCATGGCTCCCACTGAGGTCCCTCTCCAACACAGGCTCCTCATGCACTCCTTGCAGGAGAGAATTGGTGGCCAGGATGGCACAAAAACCTCTCAGACACTCAGTGTGGAAAGGAAAATCCAAAGCACCTTCAGCACCTTGAGTGTCTCAAAGCATTAATGAGCCCCACTGAGTGTCAGTACAAAGCTCTCCAGGGACTAATTCACGCAGATAATTGGGGCCATGATTGGACAAATATCTCCCAGAGTCTATCCAAAGGGAAACACCAAGTACCTTGAAAGAACTGAAGTACTTTGAAGCATTAATGAGCCCCACTGAGTGGTGTTACTGACAAAGCCTCTCTAAGAACTAACTACAACACATAATTGGAGGCCATGACTGCATAAAGCTCTCAGAGACTCCAAAGCAAAAGCAAAACTCCAAGTCCTTTGAAAAACCTGCAGTCCCTGCAGGGAGCATTCAGGAGCCCCCAGGGCCATTGCTGAGCAAGGCTCCCCAGGGACTCCTTCCAGCAGATCCTTGAGGCCACTGGGATGTGGGCTATGGGGAGATGCTGAGGACAGGACAAGGGGGTGACAGTGCCCAGCCTGGGGCTGTGCCAGGAGGCCCCAGTGCCTCAGGACAAGGTGTCTCCTCCCAGCCCTTGGTGACACAGACCCTGCTGCTGTGCCCCAGGGCACCAAGACTTGGCTTCTCTTTGTCCGCAGCTGCCATCAGTGCCTGCAGTTCTCTGCTCTGCCTGGGGCCTGGGAACACTTTCCCTGTCGTGTCCCTTACAGGGATCTCTTCAAAGTACAAGAAACTTCAGTGTTTCAATAGAACTGAGTTCTTGAGGGTTCTTGAAGGTTCTGTGACATCCCAGAGCTGGCTGTGACATCACAGAGTAGGGTCTGAGGCCATAGAACACAGTCTGCCATCATAGAGGGTGGCTCTGTGGCATCAGAGAGTGGGTTGTGACATCACCTGGTGGCTGTGGAACATCATAGAGCAGGCTGTGACATCACAGAACAGATTGTGACATCAGAGGGTGACTTTGTGACATCAGTCTTCTGTGATGTCACAGCACTGCTGTATGACATCGCAAGGTGACATCGAGTTGGCTCTGTGACATCAAAGGGGCAGTGTCACATCACAGAGAAGGCTGTGTGACATAACAGGGGCTCTGTGACATCACAGGGGCAGTGTGACATTATGGGGGCTGTGTGACATCACGGGAGCTGTGTGAGGTCACTGGGAAGGTCACTCTGCCCCGGCCCCCCTCACAGCTCCCCCCAGAGCAGTCCAACCCTGCTCGTGCACAGCGGGGTCCCCTGTCCCCCCGGGTCCCCCCACCCCTGGCCCCGCAGCGTCCCCCAGAGGATGTTCCACGAGATCGACCCCAGAGCCTGACACGGGGATGGGGGCCAGGGCCCTGGGGGTGGCACAGGGGGACAGGGACCTCCCGGCAGGGTCCCTGTGTCCCCCAGAGCCAGAGCCTGGGCCAGGGCTCCTTCACCCTGTTACGAACGAGGGCTTGAGAGCGCTGAAGAAATCCCCAGCAAGGGAGCAGCAAAAACCAGACTTAATATTAACCAAGAGCAGCACAAAGTTCCTTGGCAAGAGTCGCTCTGCTCCTCACTGGACTCTTCAGGCACACCAGGGAAACAAAGCAACAACAAAACCAAACAGAACCCAGGCAATCAAACCAGAAATTAACTGAGAACTGTCCCTCTGTCTGTGTGTGTGTGACACAAGGACAGCAAGGGCAAGGATAAAAGGAACACGGCCTGAAAGCTTAACAGAGCTCAAACTTAACCGGACATTACTTATACATTAACCTTAACTGATAGTTTCAACCTCACAATTTAGCAAAAGAGCAGAGTGTAACAGCATGTAACCTAACTTAAACCTATGACTTCGCAATTTAACAGAGGTATAACATTTAACAATATTGAACTTAACATAAAACTTATATTAAAGGTAACCACTTATCAAAAGAAAAACTCTCAGCAGCATTTAATTTAACTTAGGCCTTGTGATTTAACCTTCCCTACAGGCCTGACTGACTCAGCTATCCAAGGCACAACAACCCCTCAGAGAGCAGCATTTCTGCCACATTTCCCCAGCACAGGCACTCGTGTGTGCACACAGACACCAAGAGTCAGTGCAAGGCACCTGTGAGAAATTCCCCTGAGGGCAGGAAATGCTCACTGTGGATCCTTTGGCATCTCCCCAGTGGGCAAAGGGTTGAGCCTGGAGGAGCTGGGGGATCAGCCCAGGCTCTGTCGTTGTTCAGGATCCCCGAGTGCAGCAAACGGGAGAGTTCCCGGCTGGGAGAGGCCTCACTCAGAGGGAGTCGCTGGCCCAGGAGAGCTCCAAGGGCTCCTTTTGGAGCGCTGTTTGCAGGGCCCCAAGAGAGGGGCTTCAGTCCCAGCAATGGTTCATCCTGGCCGCACTTGGCATCAGCAGCTTTCTTTGGCAGTGTGAGAACAGGGATGTTGTGCCACTGAGGAAACAAAAACTGTTCCCAGGGCTGCTCCTACAGAAACCAGGAGCTGGTTGGGCAGCAGCAGTGGCTGGAGCAGTGTTTGTGATGAGCTGCAGAGGAGCTGAGCCCAGGGGCTGTTGGCCAAGGCCGAGGCCCAAGGAGCATTTCTCAGCTGGCAGGGCGGCCTGAGAAGGGGAGGGGGGAATGCAGCAGCACAGGGCCATGGAACCAAGGGACCATTGTGACACTGTGGAGCCTTGTGAGACCAAGGGACCATTGTGACACTGTGGGCCCTGTGAGACCAAGCGACCATTGTGACACTGTGAGGCCCTGTGAGACCAAGGGACCATTTTGGCAATGTGATGCCTCATGGTGTCATGGAGACCACTTTGACATTGCTGGGCCTCATGGAACCAAGGGGACTGTACTGACGCTGTGTGACTCCATGGAATGTAGGGATCATCGTGACATTGAGAGGCCGCATCGGACCAAGGGTCCATTGTGATACCACCGGGCCTCATGGAACCATGGAGACCATTATGACACTTTGTGGTGTCATGGAACCAGGCAGCCATTGTGACACTGTGGGACTCCATGGAACCAAAGGTTCACTGTGACATTGCAAGGCCTCGTGGAACCATGAAAAGACAATTAAGACACTTTACAGCCTCATGGAACCAAAGGGCTATTGTGACACTGAGGGGCCCATGGAATCACAGAGACCATTGTGACACTCAGGGGACTCATGGAGACCATTGTGACACTATGAGGCCCCATGGAATAAGCAAAGCATTGTGAGACTGTGAAGCCTCATGGAACCAGTAAGACCATTGTGACCCTGAGAGGAGCATTGTGATATTGTGGGGCCGCGTGAAACTGTTAAGGTTTAGGCCTGGCAAAGCCAAGGCCCCCATAAATATACCTTTTACCTGATATCTGCTGTGAGATGTGGCCAGGAAATAAGCAAAGCAGGCTCCAACTTAAACATAAAGAGAAGTTTATTAACTAAACTACACACACACAATTACTAAACTACACACACAATTACTAACCTACACACACACAGGGAAAAAAAACAAGGAGAATGAGAACTACACAGAAACACTTCCTTATCCTCCTCCCACCAAATTCCCAAACACATTTACATTTCCCAAAAAATTATCCACACTCGGTCTGGCACCACCCTTTGGAAAAAAAAAAAAAATCAAATCTTCAGCTCATAAGGGATAGACGGAGTCCTTCCTTGTGCCACGGACTTCTCGTCACAATCAGCAATCCGCCCGGTATCTTGCTACCTCGTGACATCTCCTTTCCATGCCGAGGTGCTCTCACCACCTGGCATGGGATGGGGCAGGGGCCTGCCTTCAGGGCCTTTTAAGAATGCCTCGTCTCGTTCCAAGCAGAGTACAGTCACAATCCTGGGACCTCTGTCCCCCCCATGTCTTCTATACCCCCTGGGGCCGAGGGGTCTCAAAACCAAACTCTCTTGACGCCGAGCCTCCGCTTCCCCCTGCAATACAGCCTCTGCCTCACCAGGAAACAGTCCATGGAAATACAACAAAAAAGAGTCCAGCAAAAACTGCCACTCCATCTTCCTCCATTCCTTCAACATCTCTCTTCTCCCTTTGCCAGACCCTCCTTACTGGCCTAATTTTCTTCCTTCATCTTCCACTCCTGTCCCTTTCCCAGGAAAGGCAATGTTCTGCGAAGCCTTCATTCCCCAAAGGGTTAAAAGGTCTCCCAGGCGGCCGGACTGCCCGCTGCCCCCCCCCCCCCCCTTTCTCCTCCCAGCCGTGCTGCCTGCCGGCACATGATATCAAGTTTCAAGATATACAGTTCGAGCACGGGCTGCATTCTCTGGGGGGGGGGGAATAAACTGGTCGCTCAAGGGTCTGCCACCCTTCCTCCGAACCCGGGCCTACCGTAGATGGCCCACGTGGCTCTCCCCTCCCCCAGCCCAGCCAGAAACTGGGCCGGGGGAGAGACTTCTTCACGCCGGAAATCCCAAGAGCGCTCCGAAGGCCAAGAGCCCTGCTTTTAACCCCTTGAGTTCGTAGTCTCAAGAGGCGGATCCAAATGTCCCACTGGTCAAACTAAGTGCCCATCTTAAATTCCAATTACCCATTGGTAATCACAGCAAAACAACATATCCCAGATGTCCCATTTCCGGTCAAACCACGACATTCCACCCTTCGCCTCTTGAGACTACAAACACTAAAACTATTAAATAAATTACAAAACATTTCTACACAGAAAAAAAAAACCCACTTAATACATGCTTTGTTCTTATTCCTCTTTGGTCCCATCTCACAGCTTCATCCCATCACTCTCTTAAAATTCGATTCCCGGTCAGGGGAAACCAAACAATGTTAAGGTTTAGGCCTGGCAAAGCCAAGGCCCCCATAAATATACCTTTTACCTGATATCTGCTGTGAGATGTGGCCAGGAAATAAGCAAAGCAGGCTCCAACTTAAACATAAAGAGAAGTTTATTAACTAAACTACACACACACAATTACTAAACTACACACACAATTACTAACCTACACACACACAGGGAAAAAAAACAAGGAGAATGAGAACTACACAGAAACACTTCCTTATCCTCCTCCCACCAAATTCCCAAACACATTTACATTTCCCAAAAAATTATCCACACTCGGTCTGGCACCACCCTTTGGAAAAAAAAAAAAAATCAAATCTTCAGCTCATAAGGGATAGACGGAGTCCTTCCTTGTGCCACGGACTTCTCGTCACAATCAGCAATCCGCCCGGTATCTTGCTACCTCGTGACATCTCCTTTCCATGCCGAGGTGCTCTCACCACCTGGCATGGGATGGGGCAGGGGCCTGCCTTCAGGGCCTTTTAAGAATGCCTCGTCTCGTTCCAAGCAGAGTACAGTCACAATCCTGGGACCTCTGTCCCCCCCATGTCTTCTATACCCCCTGGGGCCGAGGGGTCTCAAAACCAAACTCTCTTGACGCCGAGCCTCCGCTTCCCCCTGCAATACAGCCTCTGCCTCACCAGGAAACAGTCCATGGAAATACAACAAAAAAGAGTCCAGCAAAAACTGCCACTCCATCTTCCTCCATTCCTTCAACATCTCTCTTCTCCCTTTGCCAGACCCTCCTTACTGGCCTAATTTTCTTCCTTCATCTTCCACTCCTGTCCCTTTCCCAGGAAAGGCAATGTTCTGCGAAGCCTTCATTCCCCAAAGGGTTAAAAGGTCTCCCAGGCGGCCGGACTGCCCGCTGCCCCCCCCCCCCCCCTTTCTCCTCCCAGCCGTGCTGCCTGCCGGCACATGATATCAAGTTTCAAGATATACAGTTCGAGCACGGGCTGCATTCTCTGGGGGGGGGGGAATAAACTGGTCGCTCAAGGGTCTGCCACCCTTCCTCCGAACCCGGGCCTACCGTAGATGGCCCACGTGGCTCTCCCCTCCCCCAGCCCAGCCAGAAACTGGGCCGGGGGAGAGACTTCTTCACGCCGGAAATCCCAAGAGCGCTCCGAAGGCCAAGAGCCCTGCTTTTAACCCCTTGAGTTCGTAGTCTCAAGAGGCGGATCCAAATGTCCCACTGGTCAAACTAAGTGCCCATCTTAAATTCCAATTACCCATTGGTAATCACAGCAAAACAACATATCCCAGATGTCCCATTTCCGGTCAAACCACGACAGAAACCAAGAGGCCTTTGTGACACTGCAGAGCTGCATGGAACCAAAGATCCATTGTGACACTGCATGGTCTCATGTCATCAGTGGTCCATTGTGACACTGGGCAACCAAAGGAGACCATTGTGACACTGCAGGGCTGCATGGAACCAAAGCTCCAGGGCGACACAGAGTGGCCTCCTGTCATCAGTGGTCCATTGTGACACTGTGGAGCCAGAGGAGACCATTGTGACACAGCAAAGCCCCAGGGTCCAAAGGTCCATTGAGACATTGCAGACTTCATGGAACAGAGGAGTCACATGACATTGTGGGGCCTGGGGAACCACGGAGACCATTGTGACACTGCAAGGGCTCATGGAATCCTTGGGACCATTTTGACACTGCGGGGCCTTATGACACCTGGGGGCCTCTGTGACATTTTGGGACCCCATTGAACCTGGGGGCCAGTGACACTGCAGGTCTTCTTGCAATCAAGGGGCCATTGTGACACTGCTGGAACCCATGGAATCAAGTCACCATGATGACACTGCGGGGCCCCATGGATCCAAGGAACCATTGTGACAATATGGAGCCCCATAAAACCAAGGGAAAACAGAACAGGTCTGGCTGCTTTGGCTTCCCATGGACTGCCTGACTGGTCCAAGTGACCTTTGCATGTTGAGGGCCACTTCTCATCTGCTGCTGAAACACTGGGGCTCTGTGCTTTCCTTCCCAATGGAAAAGAACTATCCTTCTATCTCCAGGCACCCATGGCCAGAATTGGGATTTCACCTCCAAAGTTCCTTATATCCAGAGATTGTTCCCATAGGCATATTGCCAGGATAAGTCTGGCTGGCAGTAGTTTCACAAGGGTCACCTCTCATCCGTCCCCAAAACATTGGGAAAGGCTCCATGCTCTCCTTCCCATGGGAAAGAACTGTCCTGCTTCTCCAGGTGCCCATGGTCGAGACTGGGTTTCCACCTGCAAATTCCCTAAATCCAAAATCTGCAATTACTGACAAGTCTAGCTGGCCTTGGCCTACTGCGGCTCTCACCTGCCTTCCAAATCTTGGGGCTCTGTGCTTTCCTTCCTATGGAAAGAACTATCCTTCTCAGCCAGGTGCCCATGGGCACAATTGGGATTTCACCTCCAGCATTGCCTGTTGTGATAGACTGGAGGAGATTGTTGGCTCTAAACATTTTGTATGTGGTGGAGGAAGGGGCAGGTCCAGCCTTGCCCTGCCCTGTAAGCCCAACCCTGCCCTGCCCTGCGACCCCAATCCCCCCAGGGACCTCCAGTGGGTTTACGGTTTCTACCTGACCTGCGGCACACTGAATCCCCAGCACTGCCATCCCACCCTGGGCACTGGGGCCCTCTTGGCTCTACTCAGTGCTGCTGCTGTACTCGGGGCACCCTAAAGCCCGCTAGGGACCCGTGTCCCCGCACTCCAGGGATTGTGTGCGACTCACACTGCCCCGATCCTCCACGCACCCGGAGCTCCGTTTGGGGTTTGCGTGCTAACTCACAAATTCACCTGCCACCTTTACTCGAGTTTGGTGCACAGGGAAAACACCAGCCAGATATCTGCAAGAGGTCAGGAATTACACAAATTTTTACAGGCAAAGTACAAAAAACCAAGAAACTTTGGAGGAGGATTTCATGCAACATCCAATTACAAAGAAAACACTTATCATAGCAATAACTTCATTAACTTAGTTCATTTGACATAGAAATCAATGAACACGTAAGCTGTTGAGGTACCCAAAAATGTTCCATATAAAGAGCATTAGAAGGAGAAGAAAGAGAGAGAGACAGACAGAAGCTCTATAGAAAGACACACATATGACTAACAGCTCCTAGGGTTCCAGCGTGTGTGAGACACAAACCCCAGGAGAAGGCGGAGTCCATACCAGGGGCTGACCTTGCACTCCATGTTTTTAAGCCTCCAGGCCTTTGTGGGCCTCCCCCCAGGTGGGATTTCTGATCACACAGGCAATCAGGGCTGGGTTAGCACTGTACCCACTGTGTGACTGATTGACAGCTCATCCCAGGGTGTCTCAGGACATTGATCTCATCCATCCTCTGATAGTGACTATGGTGACACTGGGGAACCTCATGGAACCATGGGTCAGTTGTGACCAGGTGTGTCCAAGGACACCATGGTGACATCAGGGAATCTCGTGGGAACAAGTGGCCATTGTGATGCTGTGGATCCCCATGGAACCAAGGGAACATGGAACAGGCTGATGCCTTCAGTTTTAGCTGTCGTATTTCCAGAGTCTCTACTGCATTAGTCTGTAACTCTGGACTTCATACACAGTGTTAGCAAGTTCTCTTCACAGTGTAGTCAGACAAAACAATCCTTTTCCAGCCCCAGAACCGGACACTGTTGCAGCTTCAGGCACAAAAAGTGCAAACAACAGCAAATTGCGGAAAGCAAACCGGGGGGATGGGACTGCATAATCTGAGGCTGTAACTGGACAACTAACCCCAATATTTAAATGGACCAAACCTTATAAAAGTGTGAAAACTCCTGACCAGTCATCCATTTTGAGTGTAGCCTCAACTGGGCTCTTGTCCTGCTCAAGGTGAATCCTTTGAAGGCCTTTTAATAAATCCCAGCAAGAGGAAGAAGCCATGAGAAAGCTGACAACTCTTTGTGAGAACCGAGATGTGGAGCAGTGAAAAACAACTTGTTTTTCCTGAGAAAGAGCTCTAGGACTGTGGAAAACAACCTACTTTCCCTGAAAAAGAGCTGTAAGACTGTGATAAACACCAGCCACCCGTATAAACTGTATTTTCCCTCTTAGACAGAAAAATGAAAACTATCTCTCACAAACAACTTTTCCTGCACATACACACCAGGGGTTTGAGTGACCAGTCAATACTGGGTAACAACTTGTTGCTGACCAACTGGGGATAGACAGGGGATGTTCTTAAAAAACCCTACGAAAAGGCCTATAAAAAGACTGTATAAAAATAGCACAGGATCGATCCTTTCTTTTTGCACCATAAAACGTGTCCTGCATCCCTCTATATTGGGCGCTGTTGCAGTGCCCTTTTATTTCATAGCTTTTTGGATGGTCTGTTCCAGTTCACCCCCTGTATGTTGTCTTTCCCCAAACTGGATTATTCCCAGGTTATATCCCTCCCCTTTTACCCTTCAATCATTATAATCCTCACCTTGTATTCCACTGCCTTCCCTATCCATCCCTGTAAACTCTGCCCCTGTTCTGGACCCTTCCCTCTCAGTCTCCTGTAAACCCCTCCCCTGCAGGTTCCGCCCCTTGGGAATTCCCCTCATGGATGATGCCCCATTGGCCCATGTGACCTGCCCTCTCCACCCTCTTATCCCATTGGTCCCTGAGATGTATTCCCCTCCTTTTGCTCCTCCCTCCCTGATTCCCTATTGGCTCAGCGATCATGCCCACCCACAGTTCTAGTGCTCTATAAAATCCTGAGCACACTGGTGCTTGAGGCTCTTTGGTGCCTGTTCCCTCTGATGAGTAAAGCTTCCTCAGAATCTCACACCAAAGGCCTCCCTCTCCTCTTTAGTCTGCTCCCTGACACTGACACCATTCCAGCTGTGGAGCAGGTGGCTCCAAGGTTCAGCTCTCCCTGTTTCAGGGGAAGCTGTTCCCCATTCATGGCACGCAGCACCCCTGAGCCAGCTGTGTAGTCCATCGCAGTGTCAGTCCGGGGCTCCTGCTGGGCTGAGTCTGCCCTCAGGCAGGGCTCAGCTCCCCCACAGCATCTCGGTGTCACCTGTGAGCCCCGAGGAGAAGACACCTTTGTGCCCTCTGCTCAGAATTTCACTGCCAGGACAGCAGGAATGCAACCCAAACCTGCCTTCAATCTGCTGGGGTGGGCAACTCCTGCACCAGCGGCTTTCCGGCCATTCTGCTGCTCATGGCCAAGACATTTTCCCTGCCCCTCTTCCAGGGGAATGCCCTGTGCCAGTTCTGCTGTGAGGCTTCCTTGGGGCGATGCTGGCACCAGTGGTTCCTTCAGTATTGGAACTGGAGTCAGCGAACATGACTGGTGAGCTCTCAGGATGGCCGGGGACAACTGATCCACCTGGCCCACCCCAAAATTCACCCAAGTCCTGCTGGAGCTGATGGACCCAGCGGCCAAGAATGACCCAAGAGCCAGGTAGAACCACTCACCCTTTTCCAGGACACTGCGGTGGCTCTACCCCACCGTGGCCAGGCATTACAGGTGACCGTGTAGGGCCCCTCACCCAGGAAACCCCAGAGCCCCACAGTGCCCCATAGACAGGTAGACCCAGCAGCCCCATCCCGCCAGGAAACCAAATTTCAAGACCAATAAATAATGTCAACATACTTTTGACATAGGAAGATTTTTTTGGCATTTAAATTCTTTTGAGTAAATCAAGAATTTTGGGGGTGTAATATTCTATTTGCAGGGTTGCCCAACGAAGGCAGGAATGATGCATTTAACTCCATGTTCTCAGAAGGCTAATTTATTACTTTATAATACTATCTTATAATAAAGTATGCTATACTATACTATACTATACTATACTATACTATACTATACTATACTGAAGAACAGAGAAAGGATTCTTAGTGAATGTTCAAAAGATAATAATGAAAACTCGTGACTCTTTCCAGAGTCTCGACACAGCTTGGCCATAATTGGCCAATGAGTCAAAATAACTCACACCAGAATCCAATCAAACAATCACCTGTGGGTAAACAATCTCCAAACACATTCTGCACATGAGCACAACACAGGAAAAGTAAATGAGATAAGAATTGTTTTCCTTTTTCTCTGAGGCTTCTCAGCTTCCCAGGAGAAAAATCCTGGGCAAAGGGATTTTTTCAGAGAATGTGAATGCCACAGTGTTAGAGATGAGTAATGAGATGGTTGGCTCTCCCAATTAAAGGGTGAACATGATAAGTATGTTAAGAGAAGTTGTACAGATGTATAGTTATGTTACTGCAATGTGTCCCCCCCACCCAGCATTGTTATCCCGGGCTGATATTGGTAGTCCGGGCATTTGGGGAGGGGCAGATTGTTCCTAAGAGGCACGGCCTAGCAACACCTGCCCTCCAATGCAGTTCCATGGAAGCAGTCTACACCAATGGACAGTGACCAAGAGTCAACAGACAGCCTTTGGAAGGAGCTAGGGCTGCCTGTTGCAACAGCAAGGATATAAAAGGGAGAGCAGCCATTGTGTGGATGAGCCAGCCACGTGGTTACCAGCCACCAAGTGGGGGAGGCTCCCAGCGCTGTAACTTTTTCCTTATTTAATCCTTTTGTTGTAAGTTTTATTAAGTTTTTAATAGACCTTTCAAAATATTGAGAAGTAAATGGTGATTTCTCACGGGGAGAAATGTTGTAAAAGAAAGTTTCCTTGAAATTACTTCTTTTTCTTTTAAACCCAGGTCATTCCTACCATGCTGACAGTGAACCACTGCCTTTCTCACCACTTGGACATCCACCCCCCCCATCAACCCACTCCCCCTGGACTCTGCACAACTCCCAACACACCATTTGTCTGGGGGAAGGCACAGACTGTGTAAAGGTAGCAAAGCCCAGACCTGGCCTGACTTCCCTGGACCACTGGAAAGGAGGAAATCCAGATCCATGGACACACATGGACACAGAGCAAAGCTTTGCTCAAAGGATTTATTGATTCTTGATGATTGATTCTTCAGGGGAAACGGCCCAGGGCTCAAAGAGTTCAGGGGTTTTCTCCAGTGATGATCATCTCCTCATGCCACTGCAGAGGAAAAAGTACACTAGTCCTTCACACCCTAAAAGACAAACCCCAGAACGTGACCTCTGGAGCCCACTGGGACATGGATGGGCTTTGTCTCCAGCCCTGTCCCTGCAGGCACGGCTCACCTAGGCATCCAGAGAGGCAGCCAGGCGCTTCTGCCGCAGGAGAGCCCGCAGCTCTTCAGCCACAGGGGGCTGGGGAAAAGGCAGCATTAGAGACACAATGGGGGCACCGGGCTGCACTGGGAGGCAGGGGAGAGCAGGGGGGACTTGGGGAAGGGGCTGTGGCAGCAATGGGGTGCAGGAGCTGCTGTGCTGCTGCCCAGAAGCACTGGGCTCCTGGCCAAGAGCCAGAGCTGGGGCAGGGGCTGCGTCCTGGCTCATCCAGGGGGTCCTGGGGTGACAGGGGTGGAATGCAGCAGGGCCCTGGGCAAAGGCTTCACTGGGGAGGAGCCCTGGGGCAGGGCATTGTCTGGGCTGTCAGGAGGGGTGCACTGGGCTGTGCTGGGACACACTGGGATGGCCTGGGCTGTGGTGGCCATGCAATGGGAGGGTCTGGCACCGGCAGAACTCATGGTACCCACCACAGGTGTCTCCAGGACCGCGACATTGTCTAAATCCAACTGCAGAGAGACCAGGAGACCTCGCTGGTCACTGGGATGTCCCCGGTGCCAGCAAGGGATGGGGGGACAGCACTGCCCCCCAATTCCCTTAGGGGATGCCCTCCAGCAAGGGATGGGGGGACAGCACTGCCCCCCAATTCCCTGAGGGGATGTCCTCCAATGCCAGCAGCCCACTCACCTCCCACAGATCATCTTGGGTTCCTTCCAGGAGTGCCTGGAAAGGAGAACAAAGGCTGGGTCCGGACTGGACCTTGTGGGGCTGGGGTGGGAAATGGGTGCAGGGAGCAGGGTGCAGGCAGAGGGATGGGAATTCAGGGCCTCCAAAAAGATCTGTTTGAGGTGGGGGGAGACGCAAAAACATTGAGAGTCCAGGGGACAGGGCTGGGGGTGTGGAAGGAGCAGCGTGTGAGGTACAGGGGAGGAGAAAGGAATTGAGGTGTAGGGACATGGGAGTGCAAGGGAGGGGCTTGGTGGGGACAGGAGAATGAGGACAGGTGGGGACAAAACCAACAGGACTGGGAGATGGTGTGGGATTGGGGGGTGAGTCAGGGAATTGTACAGGGGGACCCCTCTGCAATGGCCAGGAAGAAAGGCGAAGGATTGAGGGGGGACATGAAAGGAAAGGCCTCAGGAATGGTCAGTGGGAGGGCAGCTGGGGACCCTGAATGGGACACAGAGGAGGGACCAAAAGGGTGGGATGGGAGGCCAGAAAGGGCAGGATGTGGGGACAGCGTTTGGCTGGTGCCTTACCTTGGCCTGTGGATGGAGGAGGATGGAGAAGAGCAGGGCCACGCTGAGCACAGCCACCTTCATCTTCCTCTCGCTCTGGACAGCGCTGCCTGAGGCTGCAGCAGGTGAGGAGCACCTTTATCCCTGCCGGGACTCCTCCCCGCACCCTCCCTGCCAGCCCCCAGGCCAAAGCCCGGCTTGGCACAGCCCCCAGCCCTGGCCACAAGCCCAGCACTGGAACAGATTCCATCCCACCCCACCTGTGGCACGGATCCAGCCCCCTTGCTCGGCATCCCTCCAGCTTCCTGCACGGGGCAGCTGCCCCTGGAAGGGCCCAGGCACCTGGGGGGCCAAGGGGGGCAGGCAGGGAGCCAAAGGCACCTGGGGACCCTGTGGGGACAACCCCCAGTCCAACACAATCCATCCTCCAACAGCCCCCAGTGCCAGATCCCCCATCTCCTGCTGCCCCTCCCCTCCCAGAGCTTTCCCTGGGGGACACCCCAGAGCTGAGCCCGGCCGCAAACCCAACACGTGGGAGAACAAGGGGAACAAGGGACATGTGATCAGATGGCTGATTGGCATCTCCGGCACTGCAGACACTGGGGAGCACTGGGCAATGCTGATCACCTGCAGACAAGGCTGAGGGCTGGGGAATGGCTCAGCAGTGACAATACCCACATCCACACAACCCGATACCCCTTTCCCCGCAGATGCCAAACCCGACCGAGCTCCATGCCCAGAGCACTGTCCAGAGGGGAATATGCCCTGCCCTGCCCCTCATGCTGTCCCACCTGCAGCCACGGAGTCCTCCCAGAGCACCTGGGTCATGGCCCTGGCTCTGGGCCCAGGCCAGCACTGGCCCCGAGCAGGATGTGCCCATCCCAGGCACATGGGGAAGTGGGCGCCTGTCCCCAGGACGCCACTCAGAGCTAATTGGGGTAACAGAGGTGCCCTGTGAGGAGGAGGGGTGTTGGTGCCCTGCCAGCATCTCTGACAAGCCCTGTTTACCCAGGGCCTGAGGCACCAGGAGGACATTCAGACATCTTGGGCTTCCAGGAAGGAAAATCCACGGTGAAGTGGTTCTGAAGAGCTGTCTATGGCTGTGATTCCTGTTTGACATTCCAGGGCATTAGTGAAGGGTTCTGCACATCTCTTTCCCCAGGGACAATGTGGATCCATCAGAGAAGTCTTATGACTCAGCTGGGAAAACATTTCAGGCCACTGCCCTGACTGTTTGCTCTGGAACTCACCCAAGGAGGCGCAGGACCCAAGGGGGAAGATTTTCCTAGGGGGTTTTGCTGCTTTGTGCCCTTGGAGAAGACACCAGAGTGTCCTCATGGGGGATTCTTGACCAGATGGACAAGAGCTGTGACATCATTGGTGGGTGGGGTCACCTTGGAGAGAAATTGAGGAAGTGTCTGCAGGGCCCTAAATAGTGAATGAATGGATGAAGGAGATTCTCACTGTCCTGACCCACTATCCAGCAAAACCACATCCAAGGGAAGAGGCCTGGTGGAATCAGGGGGGAAGCAGACCTTGTTGAGCCTGGTGCACACTGGGCAGTGCGGGGTGATCCCCTGCTGGTGTCCCAGCTCTCAGTGCAATACCACCGCTCTGATGGACTGGATCCTTAAGAAACAAAAGAAGTGATCAAGCTCAGGGGAGGAGGGGATCTGGTAGCACTTCTCTTGTCTGGGAGTTTCTCTGCGAGGGGGGACATTCCATGAGAATTGGGATGCAGTAAAGGACAGGGCTGAGGGCAGCTGCTCCCTCTCTCTCTGGGCTTCGGAGGAGGACACTGGGAGCTGCTGCTTGGAAAAAGGAATTGGTTGCTGCGGGTGGCCAGAGCAGCTTCCCCAGGCAGGTGCTGTCAGGTGCCTGCAGCACTGAAAGCGTCTCCACTTGGGACTGCCTTGACAACTCCCCCAGCCCAGCAGATCCTGAGCCCAGATGGTGCAATCAAAGCCTCAGCAGAGGGACGAGAGGACTCCTAGCAGAGCAGATCCAGCCGGGTTTACTAAGGGAAAATCCAAGGGTCCAGGGGAAGTGAGGGTGCAGAGGGAAACAGGAGCAAGCAGGAACACAACATCTGCTGAAGGGAACCAGAGGCGAAGAGCCAGGAGCAGGACTGGGGACAGGGTATATAACTGGAGGAAGGCAGGAGAGGTCAGGGCACAAATGATCCAATGGAGAAGGGAGCCAGGGCTGGAGATAAGGTGGGGTGACACAGGATGCACCAATAGGGGAGCAGCAATTTTTTGGAAAAAGAAGACAAAACACAGCAATTTCCTGGTGCCAAGTCTGTCACCACCCAGACCTGGTATTTGATGGCACTGCCCATGCCCAGATCTGGACATTTCCCTGTGCCACCACAGCCCAAGTGCAGCAATTTGCTGGCAAAGAAAGCCAAACCAGGCAAATACCTGGTGCCTACACCAGCCCAATCTTGTGTTTGCAAACACCACCAGTGCCCAGATCTGGAATTTTTCAGATGCCTGCACAGCATAATTCCAGCAGTTTGCTGGCACAGAAAGTTAACATTTGACAATTTCTCAGTGTCAGCACATTCCCTTCCAAGATCTGGTGTGCGCTGGTGTTGAAGATTGCAATGCCAGATGTTTTCCATTACCATCTGTATGGCAGATTACCTTTGTCAAGTAGGCAGTTTGCCTATCTCTCTCTTTGAGTGACCACATTCACACCTCCCTCGGGAGAGGACATCTGCTGATAACAGACTATTGAATGTCACTGCATGACTGATAAGAACTATAACATCCCATTGTGAGATGTTCCGCCCAGAGGGAGGAGCCAAGCATTGCTACCCAGATATAATCCAGAGGTTTTTGAGACACCGGCACGGCTTTCTCCACGGGATTCCCCAGAGGAACAGCAGCTGTCTCTTCTACCACTGGGTCTTCAGAAGAAGAATACATCCTTCTCTACAGATCCCCCCTGCTCCAGCAGAACCACATCTGACACTTCAGGAGGGCGTCAGCCACATTTCCAATTGGACTGCCACCAACACCCTTACCCACAGGGTGTCAGGTTGGGTTCTGACTCTGTCAGTGTTATTCTAGTGTACTGCATTGTTTATTTTATTTTTTTTTTCCTATTAAAGAACTGTTATTTCCTGCTCCCATATTTTTGCCTGAGAGCCCCTTAATTTAAAATTGATAGCAATTCGGAGGAGTGGGGAGGGTTTACATTCTCCATTTCAGGGGAAGCTCTTGCCTTCCTTAGCAGACTCCTGTCTTTCCAAACCAAGACAGATTTTGGCGCCTAACGTGCGGCTGGAGGGCACAGAAACAAAAAAGGAATAACAGTTCTTGAGTAATCTAATTTTTGTGTGTAGCTATAGAAACCTCATTATGCGACGCCATGTGGTCCAGCTGGCCCTGGTTTGGGTGGCACGTGATCATGGCTGTATTTCTCCCATTTATAGGCCCTTATCTAAACATTGGTCCTATAACCAAGGCTACTGTATCTGTTATCCGGTTTGTTTTATGGGTGAAAAAGGTGAGCAATTAATGGATTTTTAACTTCCTCTGGAAAGCAGGCACACAGATTCACAGCTATCACATACTAACAGTGTGTTTTTGAGGTTACTTTAATAATGGCACCTGCTATAAGGAAATGACACCAGGTGAAATCTTCTCCCAACCCTTTAGCCATCTCTTTGGGTCCGCCCCACCAGTTTTTGAAGGGTTCAGATCCACTCTAAATATTAATGATGTCATACAGTGGCTGGTGTTGCTGATAGGCCTGCTCTATTTAGCATTTAGAGAGAAGGGGTGACTAACCTGGATAACCACCCTGACACCAACCCCAGAATCTAATACGCCACCAGAGTCTAGGGATGCTGCTGCCCCAGACCCTGACCCTGCCCCACATCCCACCCCAGATGTGAACTACCCAGATTGGCTTGGGGGTCTGGTGAAGGAGATACGTGAGATGGGCCGGATGCTGAAGGAATACACTTCCCCAGCTGGTGAGAAGCCCTTCCTCTGCCTTGAAGAGGGAAAGTCTAATAGTGCGGCAGCAGAACCCACAGATGTTACAACTGTCCAGGTTCCGGCTGAATTGCAAAGGCAGACACAGCCAGCAGCAGTTGCCCCTCTAGAAACAAAGAGATCTAAGACAAAAGCAGAGCACCCAGATAAAAGAAGGCCCTCACAACCCAAAGGGGAGCCAGAGGTTGCGATCATCACCGAGTCCCTGATGTACAAAAGTCTCCGTAATCTGTGCAAAGACATTGTATGACAGGGACGTGAGGCTTATACAACCTGGCTACTTCGCATCTGAGATCTTATGAGTACAAGCATCCAGCTGGATGATGGTGAGGCAAGGAATTTGGGACCCTTGACCCACGACTCAGGTATCAATCAGATTGTTGTAAAGGAGCCAGGGTCTCTTTCCCTCTGGGAGCAGCTTTTAATGAGTGTCAGAGAGAGGTTTGTCCACAGGGAGAGAATGCAGGACCAGCACCATAGAATGTACTGGAAGACCCTTGAGGAAGGGATTCAACAGCTGAGAGAAGTGGCAGTATTGGAGGGACTCTTTGGGAGGGATGGACAGCATGATAATGACCCCGACAAAGTCAGGTGCACAGGGCAAATGTTGTGGAGACTGGCAAACCTAGGACCATCCCAATACACCACCTTTATTGCAACAATTAATGCTGATAACAACCAAGAGACAGTGGGTTCTATAGCTAACAAGCTTAAGAATTATGAAAATATGATCAATGGACTGATGCAGGCTCATGTCTCTGCTGTGATTAAGGATATCAAAGAGGAGATGAGGGAGGTGGTGAGGGAAGAGGTGAGGAGGAGCAATTCCCACATTGCACTGCTGTGAGTCACAGGCCCCAGAGTCAGAGCCCAACGTTCCCCAGCTAGAGAGAGGGGGGGTACACCCCACGGGCTGACCTGTGGTTTTTTCTGCGTGACCATGGGGAAGACATGGGGAGGTGGGATGGAAAACGCACTTCTGTCCTGGCAGCACGGGTGCGTCAGCTCAAGGAGGGAAACACAAATCAAGGGAACTCCAGTAAAGTGAAGGCAGCCTCAACCTCCCATGACCGAGCTGCTGAGTATGATCTGTCAGATCCACTGGAAGGTACCTCTACCATGAATACCCAGGGTTAGAGGGGTCCTGCCTCCAGCCAGTGAGAGGCACGGGAAAACCGGATTTTCTGGATGGTGTGGATCCGATGGCCGGGCACATCAGAACCACAAAAGTACAATGCTTTAGTTGATACTGGTGCACAGTGTACCCTAATACCATTGGGACATGTGGGGGCAGAACCTATTTCCATTGCCAGGGTGACGGGGGGATCACAGCAATTGACCCTGTTAGAAGCTGAGGTGAGCCTGACTGGGAAAGAGTGGATAAAACATCCTATTGTGACTGGCCCAGAGGCCCCGTGTATTCTGGGCATAGGTTTCCTCCTGAACGGCTATTACAAAGACCAAAGGGACTCAGATGGGCTTTTGGCATAGCTGCTGTGGAGGCAGAAAACACCAAGCAGTTGAACACTTTGCCTGAACTATCAGAAAACCCGTCTGCAGTAGGACTCCTGAAGGTGGAAGAGCAAAGACCACCAATTGCCACCTAGACAGTGCATCGCCGGCAGTATCAGGTGAATCAAGATGCCATGATCCCCATCCACAAAATGATCCGTGAGCTGGAGAGCCAAGGGGTGGTCAGCAAGACCCACTCACCCTTCAACAGCCCCACTTGGCCTGTGCACAAGTCTAACAAAGAATGGAGATTGACAGTGGACTATCGTGGCTTGAATGAAGTGACTCCACCACTTAGCGCTGCTGTGCCGGATATGCTGGAACTCCAGTACAAGCTTGAGTCCAAGGCAGCAAAGTGCTTTGCCACCATTGACATTGCTAACACATTTTTCTCCATTCCTTTGGCAGCAGAATGCAGGCCTCAGTTTGCTTTCACTGTGAGGGGAGTGCAGTATACCTGGAACCGACTGCCCCAGGGGTGGAAGCACAGCCCCACCATCTGCCATGGACTGATCCAGGCTGCACTGGAAAAGGGTGAGGCTCCAGAGCACCTGCAGTACATCGATGACATCATTGTGTGGGGGAACACGGCAATGGAAGTATTTGAGAAAGGAGAGAGGATCATCAGGATTCTGCTAGAAGCCAGCTTTGCTATCAAGAAGGACAAAGTCAAGGGACGGGCCTGAGAGACCCAGTTCCTGGGAGTAAAGTGCCAAGACGGACTGCATCAGATTCCCACTGAGGTCATCAACAAAATCACCGCGATGTCTCCACCAGCTAGGAAGATGGAAACACAAGCTTTCCTGGGTGCCATAGGTTTTGGAGAATGCACATTCCTGAATACAGTCAGATTGTGAGCCCTCTTTACCTGCAAGAGGAACGAGTTCCACTGGGGTCCTGAACAGCAACAAGCCTTTGCCCAGATCAAGCAGGAGATCGCTCATGTGATTGCCCTTGGCCCAGTCAGGACAGGAGCAGAGGTGAAGAACGTGCTCTACTCTGCAGCCGGGAACCATGGCTTGTCCTGGACCCTTTGGCAGAAGGTGCCTGGGGAGACTCGAGGCCAACCACTGGGATTTTGGAGTCAAAGGTACAGAGGGTCTGAAGCCAACTCCACTCCCACAGAGAAGGAAATCTTGGCTGCCTATGAAGGAGTCCAGGCTGCCTCAGAGGTGACTGGTACAGAAGCACAACTCCTCCTGGCACCCTGACTACCGGGGCTGGGGTGGATGTTCAAAGGCGAGGTTCCTTCCACCCATCACGCCACTGACACGACATGGAGTAAATGAATTGCTGTTATCACACAGTGCTCCTGTGTTGGAAACCTGAATCGCCCTGGGATTCTGGAAATAATTACAAACTGGCCCAAAGGTGAGAACTTTTGTCTGACTGATGAAGAGGAACAAGGACCAGTGACACGTGCTGAAGAAGCTCCTCCCTAAAACCAACTGCCACAAGAGGAAACACGCTACGCTCTTTTCACTGATGGTTCCTGTCTCATCATAGGCATGAACCAGAAGTGGAAAGCAGCCATATGGAGCCCCACATGACAGGTTGCACAAGCTACCAAAGGAGAGGGTGGATCAAGTCAACTTGCAGAACTCAAAGCTCTTCAGCTGGCCCTGGACATTGCTGAGAGAGAGAAATGGCCAAAGCTCTACCTTTATACTGATCCATGGATGGTAGCCAATGCTCTTTGGGGCTGGCTGAAAAGGTGGAAAAAAGCTACCTGGCAGCCTAGGGGAAAACCCATCTGAGCTGCTGATGAGTGGAGAGACGTTGCCGCTCGGTTAGAGAAGCTACCTGTGAAAGTCCACCATGTGGATGCTCATGTTCCCAAGAGTCGGGCTAATGAGGAACACCGAAACAACGAGCAGGTAAATCAGGCAGCAAAGATAGAGGTGTCAAAGATAGACTTAGATTGGCAACATAAGGGGGAGTTGTTCTTAGCTCAATGGGCCCATGATGCCTCAGGTCATCAGGGTAGAGATGCCACCTATAAGTGGGCACGAGACCAAGGGGTGGATCTAACCATGGACAGTATTTCTCAGGTTATCCATGACTGAGACGTGTGCTGCCATCAAGCAGGCCAAGCGAGTGAAGCTGCTCTGGTAAGGTGGGTGGTGGTCCAAGTACAAGTATGGGGAGGCCTGGCAGATTGACTACATCACACTGCCCCAGACACGCCAGGGCAAGCGCTACGTGCTGACCATGATGCAAGCCACCACTGGATGGTTGGAAACCTACCCTGTGCTTCACGCCACTGCCTGGAACACCATCCTGGGCCTGGAAAAGCAAATCCTGTGGAGACATGTCACCCCTGAGTGAATTGAGTCAGAAAATGAGACCCATTTCAAGAATGGCCTTATCAATGCTTGGGCCAGGGTACATGGTATTGAATATATCATATTCCTTATCATGCACCAGCTGCCGGGAAAGTTGAACAGTGTAACAGACTACTTAAAACAACCCTGAAGGCACTCGGGGGGGGACTTTTAGAAATTGGGAAATGACCTCAGCAAAAGCCAGCTGGACGGTCAACACCAGAAGCTCCATAAATTGAGCTGGTCCTGCCCAGTCTGAACCCCTGCACACAGTGGATGGAAATAAAGTCCCTGTTGTACACATGAAAGGTATTTTAGGAAGGACTGTTTGGATTGATCCCATCTCAGGCAAAGACAAAACCATCCATGGAATTGTTTTTGCTCAATGACCTGTTTACACTTGGTGGGTAATGCAGAAAGATGGAGAAAGCCATTGTGTACAACAGGGAGACCTAGTCTTAAGTGAGAACTGTGTGAAATTTTGTTGTTGTTGTTGTTGTTGCTGTTGTTGGTTTTGGTTTTTTTTTTTTTTTTTTGTGGTGCAGATGGAAATAGAAAAAGGGGTGGATAATGTTGAAGATTGCATGCAAGATGTTTTCCATTACCATCTGTATGGCAGATTACCTTTGTCAAGTGGGCAGTTTGCCTTATCTCTCTCTTTGAGTGACCACATTCACACCTCCCTCGGGAGGGGACATCTGCTGATAACAGACTATTGAATGTCACTGCATGACTGATAAGAACTATAACATCCCATTGTGAGATGTTCCGCCCAGAGGGAGGAGCCAAGCATTGCTACCCAGATATAATCCAGAGGTTTTTGAGACACCGGCACGGCTTTCTCCACGGGATTCCCCAGAGGAACAGCAGCTGTCTCTTCTACCACTGGGTCTTCAGAAGAAGAATACATCCTTCTCTACAGATCCCACTTTCTCCAACAGAGCCACAAATGATACTTCAGGAAGTCTGCAGCCACATTTCCAATTGGACTGTCACCAACACTGTGACCCACTGGGCGTCAGGTTGGGTTCTGACTCTGTCAGTGTTGTTCTGGTGTACTGCATTGTTTTATTTCATCCTTTAATGTTTTTCTTTTCCCCCTTAAAGAACTGTTATTTCCTGCTCCCATATTTTTGCCTGAGAGCCCCTTAATTTAAAATTGATAGCAATTCAGAGGGGTGGGGAGGGTTTACATTCTCCATTTCAGGGGAGGCTCCTGCCTTCCTTAGCAGACTCCTGTCTTTCCAAACCAAGTCACCAATGAACTCCTACGAAATTCGGTGAAACAAATTCCTTGGTAAAGGCCGCCTGGCTTATTGCTTGAAACCTGGCTCCCCGGTTGCAGAAGGGGCAAAGAGCACTGGAGTGGAGTGACCACCCACTCCGTTCTCGCCGTAAATATGGCCCCAATTCGATGGCTCAAAATCCGGATTTTGTCCTTAGGGGGGCGGGAGTGGGTGGTCTGGGGGCTGCCCGTACGCCTGTCCAGGGTATCAGTGGGCACTCAGACTCAGATCCTAGCCTCCCACGAGACACTGAACCGTTTGTGCTTGGTGAGGGAAGCGGCAAAAAGGTGAGTGAAGGCACACCAGAGGCATTGCCTCTAGTGCCTGGGGAACACGGAGGGCAGTCACCGGATAACATGGTGAAGGTGACTGTTCCTGACAAAAATCCACCTTGTCCCTGTTGTGTGGTACCCGGGTAAACTCTGTGTTAGCCCTGATTGAACATCTAAAGGAGTCGCACTGGAAAAGGAGGGTTTGCTTTCGGTGTGCCAAGTGTGTAAAGGAAAATATTAACTATCATAGTGTTATTTGTCATTTTGCAAAATGCAGAGGTCCAGAAACTGAAAGGGTTCCAGCTGGAGAATGGATCTGTGAAGTATGCGTCAGAGACTTCAGAACCAAAATTGGCCTGGGACAACACAAAAGATTGGCACACCCATTGATAAGAAACCAAGAAAGGATCATTGCTTCCCAACTGAAAGAAACATCAAATCCAGGAGCCCACAAAAGATGCTGGACAAAAGAGGAGGAAGAACTGCTGATAAGACTGGAGGCACAGTTCGAGGGAAACAAAAACATTAATAAACCTATCGCCGAACACATAACAACAAAAACAGCTAAGCAAATTAGTTACAAAAGAAGATTACTGCCTAGGAAACCAACAGATGGAGCTGACAGAGGACCTGAGGTGAGTCATCATACCAGGAGAGCAGCTGAGGGCATGGGAATGGAACCTGGGTTGAGTCAGCAATCCCAGGCAAGAACCGTGGAAAATGGACCTGGGGAGAACCATCCGCCAGGGAGGCCAGCTGCCAGAGAGAAAACAATGGATAAATTAAGACGACGCCCTGATAAGGACAACCAGCGCCAGAAACCAGCAGAGGGCGGGGCAGCTGCAGGCTCATTACCAAAAGACAGTCAAGGAACGCTTATCAGCTGGAGCAATTAACCACTTCCCCAGAGCATTCAAGCAATTGATGGACGGCCAGGAGATGCTGACAATGATTAATCAGGCAGTGCAGGACTGCTTTGGATGCCTAGAATCAATAAGCCAGATAAGAACTGCTACACGTGGTAAAATGGGAAGGAGACCCGGGAGAAGCAACCAAGAAAGCCATTTCAGAAGTGGATGAAGGACAGAGCGATCAAAAAAGGTAATTACCTTTGCTTTCAGCATTTATTCCATCTTGACAGGGGGAAACTAGCAAAAATTATTTTGGATGACGTAGAGTGTTTGTCCTGGGATATATCATCCAGTGAAATTTACTCGATATTTAAAGCCAGATGGGAAACACCTGGTACTTTTGCTGGCATCAGGGACTTTGAAATTAATGGGAAGGCAGACAACAGCACCTTCAGAGGCTTAATCACGGCCAAAGAAATTGAAAGAAATGTGCAGGAAATGAGCAAGGGCTCGACTCCAGGTCCAGATAGGGTTACTCTTGGGGACATCAAAAAGATGGATCTCAGGTATTCCCGGACGGCTGAGCTCTTCAACTTATGGTTAACATCTGGGGAGATCCCAGACATGGTGAGGGGGTGCAGAACTGTTTTGATTCCCAAATCTACCAAACCAGAACATTTAAAGGACATTAATAACTGGAGGCCTATCACAATCAATTCCATCTTGTTGAGACTGTTCTCCAGGATTGTAAAAGCAAGGCTGAGCAAAGCGTGCCCCCTCAACCCAAGGCAAAGAGGCTTTATTAGAGCAGCAGGATGCTCTGAAAACCTGAAACTCCTGCAAACTATACTTCAGACTGCCTAAAGTGAACACAGACCACTGGGTGTTGTATTTGTGGACATCGCCAAGGCTTTTGACACCATAAGCCACCATCACATCATACATGCTTTGCAGCTGAGGGGAGTGGATCCCCACATCATTGGCCTGATGAACAATATGTACAAAGACATCAATATGTACGTCACCACAAAAATGAACACACACACAGACAAAATCCAGATCCGGGTTGGAGTAAAGCAGGGTGACCCGCTGTCACCCCTTTTATTTAACCTGGCAATGGACCCCCTGTTGTGCAAGCTGGAAGAGAGTGGTAAAGGATTCCACCGAGGACAGAGTAGTATAACAGCAGTGGCATTCGCCGACGATCTGGTCTTGTTGAGCGACTCCTGGGAAAACATGAAAACAAATATCAAGATATTAGAGACCTTCTGCAATTTCACCGGTCTCAAAACACAAGGGGAAAAGTGCCACGGCTTCTACATCAAGCCCACAGAAGACTCTTACACCTTCAATAACTGCGCTGCATGGACCATCAACAGCGCACCCCTGAACATGATCAACCCCAGGGAATATAAGAAATACCTTGGCCTACACTTTGACCCCTGGACTGGGATAGCAAAAGCCAACCTCCCCACAAAACTAGAATTCTGGCTTGAATGAATTGATCAAGCTCCACTTAAACCTCTGCAAATACTTGATATCCTCAAAACATACACCATCCCTCAGCTGACCTACCTGGCTGACCATTCACAAATGAAAGAGGGGCCCTTGAAGCCCTTGACCAGAAGATCCGAACAGCGGTCAAGGACTGGCTGCAACTACCTCCGTGCACCTGCAGTGCCATCTTGTACTCGAGCACGAAGGACGGCGGTTTGGGCGTCACCAAGTTGGCGGGACTGATCCCCCAGTGTACAGGCCCGGAGACTGCACTGGATTGCACAGTCCTCGGATGAAACAATGAAGGAGTTCCTAGAGAAAGATCAAATGGAACAACTGTATGAGAAATTGTGGATTCAAGCTGGAGGGGAAAGTGAGAAGATAACCTCAATTTGGGAAGCACTACCGGCGAATGAACCACCCAACAGTGCAGACACAACCTCGGAGTGGGAAGCACCGACCCTTAAAACTAAATTTCCTAAACCTTGTGATTGGCGGAGAAAAGAATTCAAGAAATGGACCAAATTAGTATCCCAAGGCCGTGGAGTTAAAAGCTTTGAAGGTGATAAAATTAGTAGTGATTGGCTCCAATACTATAGATGCATTCCTCACAGGAAACTTCTCACTACACTACAACCTAGGGCCAACTTCTACCCCACAAGAGAATTTCTCTCCTGAGGTAGAGAGGAAAATTACATCAAGGCCTGTAGGCACTGTGATGCGGACAACGAAACCTGCGCCCTCATCCTCGGCTACTGCCCAGTGATTCAGGACGCTCAAATCAAGAGGCACAATCATATCTGTGAAAGGCTTATTGAGGAGGCGAAGAAGAGGGACTGGGTAGTGTTCAAAGAACCACCCATAAGGGAAACCATCAAGAAGCTGTACAAACCAGATCTGATATCTGTTAAGGACGGACGTGAATTCATCGTGAAAGTGACAGTACGATACGAAGCCTCCAGAACATCTCTGGAAGAAGTGGCTGCAGAGAAAGTAAACAAGTGCAAACATTTGGAAACCAAGGTGCAAAGCCTCACCAACGCAAAGGACGTTGTTTCTATGGGCTTTCCCCTTGGAGCGCGGGGGAAATGGTACAAGGGGAACTTTGAACTTTTGAGTACACTTGGCCTCTCCAAATCGAGGCAAGCAATGGTTGCAAAGACTTTATCCACAGAAGCACTCCTATCGTCTGTGGAGATTGTACATATGTTCACCAGTAGGGCCAGAAGATTACACGATTCAGGGTAGTGAATTTTTGCATTTTTTGTACTTTGTAATGTTTTGTAGATTTTTATTGCTGTTTTAATATGTTGATTTTTGTATGCAATTTTTTTTTTTCTATCACTTTTACATTTTAATAAACTAGAGAGTAGCTAGGTTCGTAAGGAAGCCACAAGCCAGTTAGGTAGCTCATAGTGAGTAGGGACAAAGACTTTAATTCATAACGCATCAATTACCACCCGATTCAGACCAATTTACTGTATTTGAAACAATTTACAGGATTTGTCCAAGGTGGACGGGCCACCTTTATTTAACCCGGAAAAGGAACATATATTATTTATATGTGTTTGAAAAATAGCCAAATGCCTCGTCATCTAATTAGTGACGTGCATGAATGGATGAATGGATTCCCACTGTCCCTACCTACTATCCAGCGAAACCACAGCAAAGGGAACGGGCTTGGCAGAATCAGCGGGGAAAGAAGACCCTGTTGAGCTTGACTCTAGTCTGGCACTGTGAAGAGACATGAGAGGTGTAGAATAAGTGGGAGGCCGGGCATGCGCTCGGCAGTGCGGGGTGACCCGCCCGCTGGCGTCCCGGCCGTTGGTGAAATACCACTACTCTGATTGTTTTTTCACTTACCCGGTGAGGCGGGGGAGCAAACCCTGAGGGGGGCTCTCGCTTCTGGCGCCCACCCCCAGGGTGGCTAACGGCCACTCTATTGGATAGTGAACCCCCATCTCCCAGTCGCTCTATCGACTGATCTGCCTGCAGGCACAGGAATGAGGCTGAGCACTCAGACATCTCTTAGTGGGCAGCAGAGGGCACAGCTGCACAGCAGCCAGTCCTTTCAGGAGTCTTGGCAGCCACGGCAGGGCACGGAGGGGCTGCAGGGTGCTCATTTAACACAGCCAGGCTGCTCCGGGCACCTCCACCACTGACTCCAGGGACGGCACACTCAGCTGACGGCGCCCTCCCGCCGGGGGCAGCGGCATAGCCCCGGGTGACCAGGGGACATTCTGCTGGGAAAACACCTCTGCCAAGGGTGGCAGCACAGTCCTGAGGGCAGCAGGGCACTCCCTGGGCAGGTCACTCTCACCTGGGGAGGCTCCACGGCTCTGCCTGGTGGCCTCCTGGTGGGCTGTGCCTTCTGCACTCATCCTCTTCCCTTGCTCATCCAGCACAGCGTCTGCTCTCCCTGCTGCCTTCCCCAGTGCCCTGCTTTCTCCGTTAGCCTTGGTGGAGAGCCAGTGAATGCCCCATCCTTGGAAATATTCCAGCTCGGATGGGCTCTGAGCAACATAATGGAGTGAAAGATGCCTCTGCCCCCACCCCACAGGAGGCCCTGTGGTGTCAACTACTGGAGTGGTCAGTGTCTCTTGTAGGATGCAATTCCCCCAGAGAGCAGAGAGAACACAAACACCACAGCTGGCAGGAACACCCTCCATGGAGATAGGAATATTCTGGATCAACAGGCTCAGGCTGCTGACTTTTGCCCCCTTGTAGATGGACACAAGTGTCTGAAGTTACTGAGAGCCAGGAGGCCCCACAGTGTCTCTGAGTCCCCTTGGTTCCCTGCGATCACACAGTGTCCCAGTTTCCCTTTGGTTCCATGAGGCCCCACAATGTCACAAGAATCCCGGGACACAACAAGGTTCTGGGGGATCCCAATGGATTGTTGGTTCCAACTGGCCTCACTGAGTCACAAGGGCCTCTGGACTCCTTGAGACTCCACAGTGCTACCATGTCCCTTTGGTTCCACAAGCGACAGCTTCACAATGGTTCCTGAGCATCTTTAGGCACCAGAGTCTCAGAGCATCCCCTCAGTTCCATGAACTCCACAGTGTCACAATGTCCCCTTTGTTCCATTTAGTTCTGCAGTGTCACAAGGATTCCTGGAAAGAATGAGGCCCTGAGGTATCACAATGGATGGTTCCATGAAGTCCCAGAGTTTCACAGTCTCCTCTTGCTTCCATGGATTCTACAAGACCCTGGAGTGTCACAGGGCCCCTACAGTCCCATGAGTCTTCACAGTGTGACAATGTCCCCAGGAGACACTGCAGTGTGACAATGTCCCCAGGAGGCAGTGCAGTGTCACAGAGGAGCAGCACTGGAGTGGGCACAGCACCAGGGGAGGTTTGGCAGTGCTTTCATGTCTGTGACACAACAGTGGTGGCAACACCAACGTTCCCATCTCTAAGATAACACAGATGTTCAAGACCGAGCATTCCCCTGTCAGTGACACCCCAGTGGTGGCAACCTCAAAGTTCCCCTGTCTGTGACATGACAGCAGTGGCAATACCAATGTGCCCCTGTTTATGACACCAAAGCAATTGCAAGCCCAGTGTTCCCCTCTCTGTGACACCACAGAGGTGGCACCCGCAGCATTCTCCTCTTTATGACAGCACCACAGTGGCAAGCCCAACATTGCCCTCTCAGTGACACTGCAGGGGTGGCAGCCCCAAATGCTCCCCTGTGACACCACAGCAGTGACTCCCCCAACATTCCCCTCTGTGATACCACTGAGTTGGCAGTTCCAGCATTGACTTCTGTAGGACACCACAGGGGCAGCAGCCCCAAGATTACCCTGTCTTTGAGCCCACAAGGATGGCAGCCCCAACATTCCTCTCTCTATGATACCACAGCAGTGGGAGCCCCAGAATTCCCCTGTCTGTGGAACCCTAGCAGTGTAAGCCCCAACATTTCCCTCTCTGTGACATCATAGTTGTGGCAGCCCCAAGTCCCCCTTTCTGTGACACCAGAGCAGTGGAAGGCCCAGAGTTCCCTGTCTGTGACACCACAGCTTTGGCAGCCCCAACATTCTCCTCTCTATGACTCCACAGCAGAGGCAGCCCCCAGCCCCCAGCATTCTCATGTGTATGATACCATTGTGGTGGCAGCCACAACGTTCCTCTCTCTGTGACGCCTCAGTGGTGGCAGCCCCAGTTGTCCCTTCTATGACACTACAGCAGCAGCCACCCCAACATTCCCCTCTCCATGACACCTGAGCTGCGGCAGCCCCAGTGTTCCCCTCTCTGTGACACCACAGCTGTGGCAATCCCGTTGTCCCGGTTTCTGTGACACCACAGCAGTTGCTGCCCAAACGTTCCCCTCTCTGTGACACTGCAGCTGTGGCAGCAGAACTAAAACAGAAGCAGCAGCCGTGGAAGAACAGGGGAGCAGGGGAGGAGCAGAGAAGGAGCAGTGGAACAGTGGTAGATGAGCAGTGTTGGAGCAGCAGTGGAGCAGTGGTGGAGGAGCTGAGGAACCGTGCTGAAACTGCACCACACAGCTTTTGAACAGCAGTGGAGTGAGCATGGAAAAGGTGGCACAGGAAGGAGTAAGCATAGAAAAGGTGGCACAGGAACTACAGCCATGAAACTGTGGTGGCACAGGAGCTACAGCCATGGAACAGTGGTGGCACAGGAACTGCAGCCGTGGAACAGTGGTGGCACAGGAACTGCAGCCATGGAACAGTGGTGGCACAGGAGCTACAGCCATGGAACAGTGGTGGCACAGGAACTGCAGCCATGGAACAGTGGTGGCACAGGAACTACAGCCATGGAACAGTGGTGGCACAGGAACTGCAGCCATGGAACAGTGGTGGCACAGGAGCTACAGCCATGGAACAGTGGTGACACAGCCCCACAGCTGTGGAGCGGTGCCTGAGATGCTGAAGCTGTGGGACACAGAGCGGCTCCCAGCGCTGTGTCCTGCAGGAGCCGGTCCCGCACACACCACAGCGATGCCCCTCTGGCTGAGCCAGAGCTGGGGACACAGGCAGGAATTGCTGCTGGGCTGTGCAAGGCGTGGATCGAGTGCAATTAATGGTGATCTGGGCATTTGATCCTGCTCATTGTGGCTGCTTTTGTGCAGTCAGGACCATTCCAGTTCATCTGAAGTCATGAGTCATGAACTCAGGAGAAACTTGGGACATAAGGAATCAAAGTGCCTTCTGTCCTGCTGTCTTGGTTTGAAAGACAGGTGCCTGCTAAGGAAGGCAGGAGCCTCCCATGAAATGGAAAATGTGAACCCTCCCCCTCTGAATTGCTATAATTTTAAATTAAGGGGCTCTCAGGCAAAAAATAAAAAGTATAGGAGCCGGAAATAACAGTTATTTAATAGGGAAGAAAATAAAAGGATAAAATCAACAATGCAGTACAGTCAAACAACACTGACAGAGTCAGAACACAACCTGACACCCTGTTGGTCAGGCTGTTGGTAGCAATCCAATTGGAAATGTGGCTGCAGTCCTCCTGGAGTGGCAGGTGGGGTTCTGTTGGTGCAGGGGCTCCCGTAGAAAAGGGTGTAGTCTTTCTCTGAGGATCCAGTGGAGGAACAGGCAGCTGCTATTCCACTGGAAATCCAGTGGAGAAGTTGTGCTGCTATTCCAGAATCTCCAGATTCTATCCAGTTAGGAATGCTTGGCTCTTCCCTCTGGGCAGAGAATCTCCCAATGGGATGCTGTAATTCTTATCAGCCATGCAGTGACATTCAATAGGCTGTTATCAGCAGATGCCTTCACCCCTGGAGGGAGGAGTGGTTGTGGAAGAGATAAGGAAAACTGCCATACGGATGGCAAATAAAATCCATTTTGCCTTGCAATCTGGGACACCTGCAGAGGAAGACATCTTGGTAGAAGTTGAATGATTTCTGATTTGGGAACCAAAGTGGGTCAATTATTGGCCTGTGGTTTGTTCTCATCCAGAAAGATGTTCCAAAGTACTGCAATTTGGAAATAAAACCAGGAACGTGCTTCTTCATCTGGATATTGCATATGGACTATAGAGCTATTTGTGGTCAATATGATAAGAAAACAACTGGAAATCTTTTCTTCATTTCACTCTTTCTTCCAGTCTCTGGGATTAGGCCTCCAACACTCCCTGCAGGTCTTCTTTCCATAATCTGCTCCTCCAGAGTTGGGATGTGACAAATCAGCAGTGGGAAGAGGGAGGACAATGGACCATTACAACTGCAAACTCCAGTTTTTATAGTCTTTGGATTTCCAGTGCTCAGAAATTGTCATGTTTTCAACTGTCTGAACATATCCCACATTTGTCACTTTTTCCGTGGCAGAAAACCTTCCTTTGGCCTTATTTAGGAACCGACCCTGGGAAACACCTCAGTGCAGATGCTTTTTTGTTGGTTTTGCTAAGAGACGACAAGAAAATGAGCACACAGGGCACGGATGAGAGAAAGGGAAGAAACAGTTCCTTTCTTTTCTCTTCCTTGTGGAAATTCTCCTCTAGAGGTTGTGCTCCAGCCGGAGACTTCCCGGGCCAAGGGCTGAGGGAAGCAATTCAGCTGAGGCAGTTGAGGCATCTCCTCCCTGGTCTGTAGCCCTGGGGCTGGGAGGGGACAAAGGTGCCCCCCTTGCAGCCCTTGCAGCCCCTGGAATGGGGGATTCCTCCTGCCTCTTCCAGGTGCTGCTGATCCTGGCGTTAGCCCTGGCCTGGGTGCTCCTGCTCTGAGCTCCCTGCCATGGTCATTGCTGGTGCTGGAGGGCAGGAGGGAGGGATTCAGTGCAAACCTTGGAGGCGCCGGTGGGCTCAGAGATGGCTGGAGGTGACAGTGACAGAGTGACGGGAGGTGCAGATGGACATAGGGGCAAGACAACACCCCAAAGAAAACCTCTTGGAAATTTGGGGGACTTTGAGTGTAAAATACACACGAACACAGACACACAGACAAAGAATACTGCAAAGCATTTCCCAGCTATCTTAGGTTGGACAGCGGGGGTGTATTCTATTCCTATCTGATGGGGCAGTTATCTTATGTTCATTGGGCAGTTTTCTTTATCTCTTTCACAACCCATTCTCCCTCCCAGGAGATATCTTTTGTTAATGGGCCATTGAGTGCCACTGCATGACTGATAAAATTCCATCATCCCATTGTGAGAAGCTCCACCCAGAGGGAGGAGCCAAGCATTCCTACCTGGATATAATCAGAGGGCTGGAAGACCAGAGTCAGCCTTTTCCACTGGATTGCCAGAGGAAGACCAGGCCCAACACCACCACCACTGGATCTTCAGAGGAAAACCCCACTGTTCTGCAGGATCCCTGCCACTGCCACTGTGACCCACAGGGTGTCAGGTCGTATTCTGAATCTGTCAGTGTTTTTTCTTTGAACTATTGTGTTTATATTTTAATTTTCCTGCTAAATAGCTGTTATTCCTATTCCCATATCTGTTTCCTTAGAGCCCCATAATTTCAAAATTATAACTGTTCGGAAGGAGGTTGTTTACATTTTCCATTTGAAGGGAGGCTCTTGCCTTCCTTAGCAGACACCTGTCTATTCAAACCGAGACAATGCCCCAGGACACCCAGGCGGGTGAGGAGGAAGTCAGTGCCCCTTTCCCCCTTTCTCCTGCTCCATCTCCCAGCCCAGCACAGCCCCCAGCTGCAGGACAACCTCACTGCCAATGCCGTCCTGCCGGGAAAGCACTGGGGAGATCTCCTTCCCCTTGCTTTTGTCACAGAGGCAAATCTCATCCTCTCTTTGTCCTTCCTGCCCCAGACAAGGAGCTGAGGATGGAAACCAGGGCGGACAAATCCCCACAGCAGAACCTCGTGGAAGAGGCTGTTTTGCGCAGCTCCATGGCACAAGAATCCAATGGAGAGGAAAAGCCCTGGAGATCCCACAGGAAGAGGGGCTGCAAACCCAGCCCAGTGTGCTCTGAGGAGGAAAGACCCACCCTGGGCCAGGAAGGTGGACGGAACTTCAGCCAGAGCTCGGAGCTGGTGGTGCATGAGCAGCTTCACAATGGGGAGAATCCCTACAAGTGCTTGGAGTGTGGGAAGAGCTTCAGGCAGAGCAGCACCCTGATCCGCCACCAGGTGATCCACACCGGGCAATGGCCCTACAAGTGTGAGGAATGTAAGAAGGGCTTCAGCTGCAGCTCAGAACTCATCAGGAACCAACGCATCCACACTGGGGAGAGGCCCTATGAGTGTTCCCATTGTGGGAAGAGGTTTCGGATCAGTTCTCATCTCCTCCTGCATGAGCGGATTCACACTGAGGAGAGGCCCTTCCACCGCCCTGAGTGCGGGGAGGGATTCCAACACAACTCCCACCTCAGCGTCCACCAGCGCACCCACACCGGGGAGAGGCCCTACAAGTGTCCCCAGCATGGGAAGAGCTTCTCAAACAGCTCTACCTTGTCCCGACACCAACGGAGGCACCGGTAAGGGAAGCCCTGCGTGTGCTCCAACTACAGGAGGAGCTTTGTGCACTGGCGCAGCTTCATCCCCCACTGTAAGATCGTGCTCCACTTGGAGCATCTTTTCCTGCCTGGGAATGGGAATTCCAGCCCCTGGCAGTGTGTGCCATGGATCCCAGAGGGGCATTCCCGAGGCTCCCAGGGTGCTGCTCCTGCCGTGCCTCCCAAGGAGCTCTGCAGGGCCAGTGGACAAGGTCCAACAGCTCTGTTGGTTCTGCAGTGCCACAAGGGCCCCTGGGTCCATGAGTGTCCTTACTGCCAACAGCGGTTCCTTGGTTCCCATGATGCCCTGCTGTGTCACCATGGATATTTGGTGCCATGAAGTTCTTCAGTGTCACAATGGCCTCCCTCGCTCCATAAGCTTCCGCAGTGTTACAATGTCTTCCTTGGATGGGCAGTGTCACCATGGGCCATTGGCTCCATGCAGCCCCGCTGGGTCACCATGGACTCCTTGGTTCCACGAGGTTCTCGGGGTGTCTCCATTGTCTGCTTGGATCCACAGTGTCACCATGGACCACTGGATCCACGTGGCCCTGCTGTGTCACCATGGCCCCTTGGTTCCATGGGACCCCAGGGTCATAATTGACTCCTTGCTTCCACGTCACCTCCTCAGTGCCAAAATGGCCCCTTCGTTCCATGAGGAACAAAAAAGTTTTGTAGAAACTTTGAAAAATCAATACACCTGGGAACATCTGTTTGCATTCAAGAGAGAGGCAAAAGGTGAGGATGGCAGGAGCAGCTTCATCTGCAACAGAAATCCAGGGAAATGACAGGGACAGAGAATTCAGGTGCAAGACTCAGAGAATTCTGCTCCCAGAGATCATTTCTGCTCACACTGTCCCTTGTAGAAAGGTGACATCATTCCAGGCAGTCTGGACTGAGCAGGTTGTTTCTGAGGTGGGTTTGTTTTTCAGGAAACCCACTCAGGCTTTTCCATTTGTTCTGGTTTGAAAGCAAAACCAGAGAGAGACTCGATGTCAGAAATACAATTTATTAGGAAAAAAAAATCAAAAATCATGCAATAATACATAAGAAAAAACACTGATAAAGTCAGAATATAACCTGTCACTCTCTTGGTCAGGGTGCTGATAGCAGTCCAGTTGGAATGGTGGCTGCAGTCCTCCTGGAGTGGCAGATGTGGTTATGTTGGAGCAGTGATCCTGTAGCAGGGTGTAGCCTACCTCTGAAGTTCCAGTGGAAATGGCAGCTGTTGCTCTGGGGAATCCAGTGGAAAGGCAGCTTGTTTTGTCCCAAAGCCCAGATAATATCCAGGGGGGCATGCTTAGCTCTTTCCCCCTGGGTGGAGCATCTCACAATGGGCTGATATCATTCTATGAGTCATGAGGTGGGTCCATTAAACAGAAATGGCTCCTGGAGGGCATTATCTCTGAGTCATGCAGAAAGGCATTGATAGGCCTATTAACAGGAGATAAGGAATAAAACAATACCCCTCCTGTTTCAACAGCTCTTGAGGATGGGAATAGAGTACATCTTTATATTGTAACCTAGGTCATCTCTCACCGATGGAAGGGTGGGACCAAATAACTTCATATTTGGTGTCATTTTGTGCTCTGCTGGGAGTTTCCCGAGGGCTGGTAGTGCTGTTAGCTTCAGGAACAGTTTGGGTAATGGCTGTAGGACTGAGGGTTAGGTAAAAAGCCAGAACAGTATTCTTGTATTTATAATCTTTTGTTACATGTCCAGTTTTCCTGCAGTTATAACAGTTTCCACTGCCTTTATTACATTCTGTATTGTGGGGAAGCACGTTTGCTGCAACCAGCATTTCAATTGCACCCTGGCTGGTGGCCTTGGCTAGGCTGGAGTCACGGTCTGAGACCGCTTGGAATATGCAAGCATCAACCATCTGAGCAATGGTAGGCTCAGGGTCAAGGGGGAGGCTGTGAAGAACCTTTCTGCAGTCAATACTGGCATTATAGAAAGCTAATTTGCTAATAAGATAATCCTGGACCTTTTGATCATCTACCTGTTTTTCCAGGGCTTTCATAAGGTGCTTTATGAACTTGATATAGTTCTCATCCGGGCCCTGGTGAATGTCAGTGAAGTCAGTGTGGGGTGCAGAATTATCAGGTGTTTGGAGGAGGGTGGACCATGCAGCGCCTTTGAGATCTTCCAGTATTGACTGGGGGAAGACTTCAGCCTGATACTGCAGTCTAGTATAGTCTCCTTCCCTGGTAATGCGGTCCATTGTGAGGCGTTGTCGCCCTTCTTCCTCAACATAACCTTTTGGTAACTCATGAACTTTTTTTATCCAAACTCCTTTCCAGAAAATAAATTCATCGGGTGACAATATAATTTTCATACACCGTTTTAAATTTTGTGATACCATTGTGTGGGCAGTAAATGGCACGTCCAGCAAATTGTTAAAATAGGGAGAACCCCTCCCATAATCCTTGGCAGCCTTTACTAAGTCATTCATTTCCCTATGGAGGTAGGGAATCCAAGATTCAGGTGGCACCTGTGCAGTATAAGCAGGGGCCAAAACCTAAATGGGAATCTATTCCCTACGGATTCCCAGGGGCCAAAGCCTAAATGGGAATCTATTCCCTATGGATTCCCATTTAGGTTTTGGCCCCTGCTGATACTGCACACCACCTGAATCTTGGATATCACCTCCCGGTCCCCCTCCTTTGCAGCTTTTCTCCGCATCCTCTGCCAAGAATCCTTGGGCTCATCCTCACTCTCAGATAAGCTATCACTCTTTTCCTCTGTAGAGGAGGCAGGTCTGCTGGCACAGGCGCAGGCCTTTCTGTTGACCGGCAATGCCTGGCGTTGAAGGCCTTTGGTAGCCAAAATGGCTTCCTTCCAGTTGGCCCCATGTCCGGTTCCAGTGATGTGGGAACTGGAAGAAGCTGGACTGGAGAAGGGGTCTGGAAGTGGAGAGGTGGAGCCTGCACCCGGGAGGAGCTTTCTGATGACAGGGGAGGGACCCAATGCAGCGGTGGAATTCAACATTAAGGTGAGACCCGTCACAGAGGAGGCACCTGAAGCAAAGGTGGGAAATGGGGATGAAGGTGGGAGGGAATCTAAAATGGCGGTCTCTCTAACAGGAGTATTGCCATCTTGTGATTTATAGGAAGGAGGATTAGAACTAGGGAATGAAGGAATGTGGGTGAGGGAATATCTCAAGGCAGTATGGCCACTACCACCCTGAGGAGAGGACAGAAAAGGAGGGGAGATGGCAGACAGCAGATGGCTTGTTTGTGCCAAAGGGCGGGCGCCATCTCCCATCCTGTTCTCAGGGAACCTGGGTTCGGGATCGTGAAGGGCGGGTTGAATAAACCAGGGAAAAGGGTTGGAACCATGAACTCCTTAAATGATCCTATAAATTGAATGAAACAACAGATAAAATTTCCCAACTTTTAAAACCCCTTGTGTTTGTAAAATATAAAACTTTTCCCCGACAGCATCCCAAAATGATAACTGATAGACAGAATCAACAGAGATATCAGGAAGCTCCTCAAATAACCATGAACAATCCCTTTTAAACTCCCTTCAGAAATATAACTCCCCTCTAAATTTAAAACTCTCCAAAACTTAACAAAAACATCTTTTTCAGCTTGGGAATGAGTATTTCCCGTAGCTGCCCCCAGTGGAAGAGGGAATGCACACCCACAGGAACAGAAAATCAGACGCCCAAACCCCTGGGAGCTCTCTGCCACTCAATCACTCACTCTCAGTCTCACAGGCACAATCTCCAGCCAATGTGGGGCTTGTGGGGAGCACCAGAGACAGCTTTCCCTTGCTTGTCCCCACCTGGCATCACTGCCTGCAGGGTTCTGTTCTAGCTGGAACCTGGGGACACTTTCTCAGTTGTGTCCCTGACAGGGATCTCTTCAAAGTACAAGAAACTTCAGGGTTTCAACAGAACTGAGTTCTTGAGGGTTCTGTGACATCACTGAGGGGATGGTGACATCACAGAGCTGGCTGTAACATCCCAGAGCTAGCTGTGACATCCCAGAGTAGGATGTGAAGCCATAGCGCAGAGTCTGCCATGAGAGAGGGTGGCTCTGTGGCATCAGGGAGTGGGTTGTGACATCACCGGATAGCTGTGTAACATCACAGAGAAGGCTGTGACATCACAGAACAGATCGTGACATCACAGGGTGACTTTGTGACATCAGACTTCTGTGGCATCACAGCACTGCAGTATGACATCACAAGGGGACATAGAGTTGGTTCTGTGACATCACAGGGACACTGTGACATCACAGGGTCAGTGTGACATCACAAGGGCTGTGTGACATCACAGATGGCTGTGTGACATCACAGGGTCAGTGTGACATCACGGGGGCTGTGGGACATCACAGAGGCTGTGTGAGGTCACTGGGAAGGTCACTCTGCCCCGGCTCCCCTCACAGTTTCCCCCAGAGCAGTCCAACCCTGCTCGTGCACAGCGGGGTCCCCTGTCCCCCCGGGTCCCCCTGCCCCCGGCCCCGCAGCCTCCCCCAGATGGTGTTCCACGAGATCGACCCCCGAGCCTGACACAGGGACGGGGGGGCCGGGACCCTGGGGGTGGCACAGGGGGACAGGGACCTCCCGGCAGGGTCCCTGTGTCCCCCAGAGCCAGAGCCTGGGCCAGGGCTCCTTCACCCTGTTACGAACGAGGGCTTGAGAGCGCTGAAATAATCCCCAGCAAGGGAGCAGCAAAAACCAGATTTAATATTAACCAACAGCAGCACAAAGTTCCTTGGCAAGAGTCGCTCTGCTCCTGACTGGACTCTTCAGGCACACCAGGGAAACAAAGCAACAACAAAACCAAACAGAATCCAGGCAATCAAACCAGAAATTAACCCAGAACTGTCCCTCTGTGTGTGTGTGTGACACAAGGACAGTGAGGGCAAGGATCAAAGGAATATGGCCTAAAAGCTTAACAGAGCTCAAACTTAACAGGACTTAACTTATATCTTAACCTTAACTGATACTTTCAACTTCACAATTTAGCAAAAGAGCAGAGCGTAACAGCATTCAACCTAAATAAAAGCTTTTGACTTTGCAATTTTACAAAGGAATAAAACTTTACAATATTTTGCTTAGTTTATAACTTACACTAAAGGTAGCAACTTAGCAAAAGAACACCTTAGCAAAAGAACAACTCTTAGCAGCAATTAACTTCACTTAGGCCTTGTGATTTAACCTTTCCTACAGGCCTGACTGACTCAGCTATCCAAGGTGCTCAAACTCCTCAGAGAGCAGCATTTCTGCCACATTTCCCCAGCACAGGCACTCGTGTGTGCACACAGACACCAAGAGTCAGTGCAAGGCACCTGTGAGCAATTCCCCTGAGGGCACGGAATGCTCACTGAGGATGCTTTGGCATCTTCCCAGTGGGCAGAGTGCTGAGCCTCGAAGAGTGGGGGGATCGGCCCAGGCTCTGTCATTGTTCAGGATCCCCGAGTGCAGCAAACGGGAGAGTTCCCAGCTGGGAAAGGCCCCACCCAGAGGGAGTCGCTGGCCCAGGAGAGCTCCAAGGGCTCCTTTTGGAGCGCTGTTTGCAGGGCCCCAAGAGAGGGGCTTCAGTCCCAGCAATGGTTCATCCTGGATATACTTGGCATCAACAGCTTTCTTTGGCAGTGTGAGAACAGGGATGTTGTGCCACTGAGGGAACAAAAACAGTTCTGCTAAAGGAACCAGGAGCTGGTTGGGCAGCAGCAGTGGCTGGAGCAGTGTTTGTGATGAGCTGCAGAGGAGCTGAGCCCAGGGGCTGTTGGCCAAGGCCGAGGCCCAAGGAGCATTTCTCAGCTGGCAGGGCGGCCTGAGAAGGGGAGGGGGGAATGCAGCAGCACAGGGCCATGGAACCAAGGGACCATTGTAACACTGTGGGGCCCTGTGGCACCAAGGGACCATTGTGACACTGTGGGACCCTGTGACAACAAGGGACCATTGTGACACTGTGGGGCCTCATGGAATCATGGAGAGCATTGTGACATTGCTGGGCCTCATGGATCCAAGGGGACTGTACTGATGCTGTGTGGCTCCATGGAATGTAGGGATCATTGTGACACTGAGGCCTCATCAAAAACAAGGGGCCATTGTGACAGCGTGGGGCTGCATGGAACCATGGAGACCATTTGGACACTTTGGGGTGTTATGGAACCAAGGGGCCATGGTGACACTGAGGGGCACCATGGAAACACAGAGACCATTGTGACACTTAGGGGACTCATGGAAACATGGAGACCATTGTGACGCTGTGAGGCCTCATGGAATCAGTGAGACCATTGTGATCCTGGGAGGACCATTGTGATATTGTGGAGCCTCATGAAACCAAGAGGCCTTTGTGACACTGCAGGGCTGCATGGAACCAAAGGTCCATTGTGACACTGCAGGGCCTCCTGCCATCAGTGGTCCATTGTGACATTGGGCAACCAAAGGAGACCATTGTGACACTGCAGGGCTGCATGGAACCAAAGCTCCAGGGTGACACAGAGTGGCCTCCTGTCATCAGTGGTCCATAGTGACACTGTGGAGCCAAAGGAGACCATTGTGACACAGCAAAACCCCAGGGTCCAAAGGTCCATTGTGACATTCCAGACCTCATGGAACAGAGGAGTCCTGTGACATTGTGGGGCCTGGGGAGCCACAGAGATCATTGTGACACTGCAAGGGCTCATGGAATCCTTGGGACCATTGTGACACTGCAGGGCCTTATGACACCTAGGGGCCACTGTGACATTGTGGGACCCAATGGAACCTAGGGGCCAGTGTGACACTGCAAGTCTTCTTGTAATCAAGGGGCCATTGTGACACTGCTGGAACCCATGGAATCAAGTCACCATGATGACACTGCGGGGCCCCATGGATCCAAGGCACCATTGTGACAATATAGAGCCCCACAAAACCAAGGGAACACAGAACAAGTCTGCCTGCTTTGGCCTCCCATAGAGGCCTGACTGGTCCAACTGACCTTTGCACGTTGAGTGTCACTTCTCATCTGCTGCTGAAACACTCAGGCTCTGTGTTTTCCTTCCCAATGGAAAAGAACTGTCCTTCTGCTCCAGGCACCCATGGCCAGAATTGGGATTTCACCTCCAAAGGTCCTTATATCCAGGGATTCTTCCAATAGGAATATTGCCAGGACAAGTCTGGCAGGCAGTGGTTTCACAAGGGTCACCTCTCATCCGTCCCCAAAACGTTGGGAAAGGCTCCATGCTCTCCTTCCTAAGGAAAGAACTGTCCTGCTTCTCCAGGTGCCCATGGCTGAGATTGGGTTTCCACCTCCAAAATTCCCTAAATCCAAACTCTGCAATTACTGACAAGTCTAGCTGGCCTTGGCCTGCTGAGGCTCTCACTTGGCTTCCAAACCTTGAGGCTCTGTGCTTTCCTTCCCATGGAAAAGAACTGTCTTTCTCAGCCAGGTGCCCATGGCCACAATTGGGATTTCACCTCCAACACTGCCTGTTGTGACAGACTGGAGGAGATCGTCTGCTCTAAACATTTTGTGTGTGTGTGGGGGAGGAAGGGGCAGGTCCAGCCTTGCCCTGCCCTGTAAGCACAGCCCTGCCCTGCCCTGTGACCCCAAGGGGCCTCCAGTGGGTTTATGGTTTCTACCTGAACCGCGGCACACTGAACCCCCAGCACCACCGTTCCACCCTGGGCACTGGGGCCCTCTTGGCTCTACTCAGTGCTGCTGCTGTACTCGGGGCACCCTAAACCCTGGTAGGGACCCGTGTCCCCGCACTCCAGGGATTGTGTGCGACTCACACTGCCCCTATCCTCCACGCACCCGGAGCTCCGTTTGGGGTTTGCGTGCCAACTCACCAATTCATCTGCCACCTTTACTCGAGTTTGGTGCACAGGAAAAACACCAAGCAGATATTCGTAAGAGGTCAAAATGACACAAAATTCTACTGGCAAAGTGCAAAAAATCAAGAACTTTGGGAGAGGATTTAACGCAACATCAAATTACACATAAAACACTTATCATAGCAATAACTTCATTAACTTAGCCCATTTATCCTGGAAACATTAAAACACGCAAGCTGTTAGGGTATCCAAAAATGTTCCATATAAAGAGCATTAGAAGGAGAAGAAAGAGAGAGAGACAGAAAGACAGAAGCTCTATAGAAAGACACACATATGACTAACAGCTCCTAGGGTTCCAGTGTGGGTGCGACACAAACCCCAGGAGAAGGTGGAGTCCATACCAGGGGCTCACCTTGTGCTCTATGTTTTTAAGCCCCCGGGCCCTTGTGAGCCTCCCCCAGGTGGGATTTCTGATCACACAGGCAATCAGGGCTGGGTTAGCACTGAACCCACTGTGTGACTGATTGACAGCTCATCCCAGGGTGTCTCAGGACATTGATCGCATCCAGCCTCTGACAGTGACCATGGTGACACTGGGGAACCTCATGGAACCGTGGGTCAGTTGTGACAATGTGGGTCCAAGGACACCACGGGAGATGTCATAGACAGGTAGAATAATGATAAAAGAAAAGCCTTTTGAAATGAAGCCTTGTTCAGCCATATCAATAGCTGGCCTATCATCTCTTCTGTGTGCAACTAAGCAATTACAAGTTCCCATGTGAAGCTATTTTGAGAATGAGACTTTGTGACCATTCTATTCTGAGGGTGAAAAACAAATGCACCTGCAATAACAAGTAATTTGTCCTATGAGAATCAGTGAAGAGGTAAACAATACAATAGAGAGATTTGATGCACAAGTAAAATCTATTTTATTAACCAATAATCAACTAACTGATAAGAAATCTTTGAACAAACTAAAGGTGCACACAAGGTCTGTTAAAGTGTGTAAAATGAGTTGTATGAATAAAGACTAAAGAGTTCTCCATCTTAGCTTAGTCCTTTGGGATTTCAGTTCCCCCTTTCTTGACAGCTTTGGGTTGTCCCTTCTTTGGAGCTTTGGGTTCCGCCTTCTTTGGGTCTTTGTCTTCCTTCTTCTCTGAGATTTTGGTTTCCTTCCTCTCTGATACTTTGGTGTCCTTCTTCTCTGATGCTTTGATTTTCTTCCCTTCTGATGCTTTGCTTTCCTTCTTCTCTGGGATTTTGATTTCCTTCCTCTCTGGGATTTTCGTTTCCTTTTTTGGGATTTTGGTTTCCTTATTCTCTCGGGTCTTGGTTTTCCCCTTTACTGATATTGGAGGTTGCTTGCCAACAGAGACACTCTTCTTTCCCTTCTTCTGCCTCTCTTCCTCCTTCCTCCTCTCTTCCTCCTCTAAGGCTTTTGCCTCCTCCTGCTCAAGCTTTTGAGCTGGCTCCTTCAGCTCCCTTCTGCAGACAAAACAGAAAACATGGCTGAGAGTCCCACCAGAACCTTGGGCTCGCTAGTCCTGGCTGGCCCTGCACTTCATTCCTTGACCCTGAGGCCATTTCCGTGAATTCTCCTCAACCCACAGAGGTTGGGAACATCCCAAGTGAGGGCATGGGTGGAAGGGGACCTCCAGGACCAGCCAAACCTGAGCTTTGCCATCATAAGGTGTTGACTGTGCCAGCTCCCTCTGAAGGCACAGCCAGACCCCTCCAGCCCCTGCCAAAGGCGGATCCAGCAGCTCTCTGCACTGGTGCCTGGAAACGCCCTTTGTCTCTTGGCTTCCCAGTTTAAAGCAGAGCACAGATTGCTGACATCTGCTTAGCCCTCCTACAGTTCTTACTCAGCTCATTCAGCCCCCTTCTCCCTGGGCATAGCTGAAGCATGATTTTAAAGAGTTCAGATTTCAGCTGAGGGTTAGAAGCAATTCCCATTGATCAGGATGTAGGTTAGATAGGCAGACCATAGGTTAATGATTATGAGATGCTTAAGCTAGAGCTGATTGTTCTATTGTTTACCATTAGGAGCTTCTTTCTAGAAGGAAGTGGAGGAAGTGAACTGTTATAAGAACATCTTGAAACCAGTAGAACAATGGTTAGCACCTGGGCTTGATGTCAATCAATCACTAAGCAGGGGACCTTGGATGGTGCCAGAGGGTCACAGAGACCTGATGAAGACATTCCTGACTTCATCCCTTAAGACCACTGACCCAATTCGAGACCACCAACCCAATTCAAGGGAAGAATTGCACAGGAGTGAAGGACCAATGACCTCATTTGAATACAGAGCAGGGATGGGAGGTGCTGGGGTTGTGCAGATGTATTTTATGTGAGATCTTGGGAAATAAAGAGAGGGCAAAGAACCTTGGACAACGCGGGCATGCCTTTTAGGGACGGCTCTGGTGCCGCCCGCCGGTGTTAATAAACATCCCACTGTCTAACTTTAATTAGTTAGAGAGTCTCTGTCCGTGATCTTTGGTTTTAACGACTCCTAGTCTGCTCCTTCATGAGAACAATCCTATCAGTCAGAAAGCAAAGGCTGCAGGAACTCCTCTCCTGCAAGACAGGCTCGTGTCAGGCAGATTTCCTGCTGGAACCCAGCTGGGACCAAGCACCAAGCAAACCAGTACTGGCTGCCATGGAAACCATTGGAAGCAGCCTCGTCCGTCTCCTCCCCATGAAACCAACTTCACTCTGGCCTGAAGAAGTCCTGATGCACAGGCTTGCTTTAAGCACCTCCACTCCCAGCTCCACACTTGGCCTGTGTGTCCTGAGCTGGGCTGCCTTGCTGGAGCTGAGCTTCTCCTGTGCTTGCCTATGGCTGCAGCTGCAGGGGAGCTTAAAGGACAGGAGCTTTTCTGGCTGCTCTGCCACCATAAGGAGAACCCTGGCAGATCAGCAGTGCAAGGACTTCATCTGTGGCAGGAGCAGGACCCAAAGCAAGGTTTGCTCTGTGCCCCACGCCTGCCCATACCACAATCCCACTGTTCTGGTGAAGAAGGCAAATGATGAAGAAGATGCCACTCAACACCATGGACTTCAAGACACCTCTAGATGCGGTGCCAAGGCAAGCCCAGAGCCCAGCTCCCCGCAGACAGCAGCTAAGCCAGGAGGGCTCAGCACTCAAATAGAGAAGAAGATGTTCTGTCTCAACAGAAGAAGGTCCTTCCTCTCTTGGCAGCCAGGGAGCTCAGAGTGGCCATCCCTGTGTTGCTGCTGGCCTTTGCTCTGCAGCTCCTCTGAGCTCAGAGGCCTTGGAGCAGGGAAGCCCTGCAGGGACAAGAACCCATGGCAGAGCAGGAACCCATGGAAGGCTGACTCACCTGTCCCTGAGAGGGGCCTGAGAGCCACAGCTGATCTCCTGGGGGTTTAGGGAGGTGCTGACACGTGAGGCCTCCCTGGGCACCAGCACCTCGGAGGTGGAGCCTGCCTCCATGTGGCACAGCTCCGGGACATTGCAGATGGTGTTGAGGTGGCCAGAGAAGGTGGAGGAGACCTGCTGGCTCTCTCCTGGCTGCAGCACACCTGCCAGTGGCAGGATATTGAAAGCCTGGATGGAAGACAGGAGAGATTTAGGTGTTGAGCATGGAAATGGATCCAATGGAGCATCTTGGAGCAAAGTGCAGCTGTAGCCAGAAGGGCCTATTCCCCAAACACTGCCAGAATCACCCTCACCTCATCCTTCATCCATGCCATTGACCAGTGCAGGGACCATGGGGAAAATCTTCTCCCATACTCACAGCTCAATGCATTAATTAGTACATTACATGAAAGTGAACTAGGATGTCTCCTGGCAGTAGAAATTCTCTCTGATGCACAACTTGCCTTTAAAAAGTTTTAAAACTACCTGCTTTTAGAAAAGGAGGAGACTCAGAGTGAGAGCTCTTGGAGCTGAGGGAAGGAGTCCAGCCCAGCTCATCTGACTCCTGAGGCTCTTCCCCTCTCTCTCTGATTTAAATGCTTCTTTCTCAAGGTGCTACAGCAAAAGCTCCTGCAAAAATTTCCTGTGGAGCACCTGAGGAGTTCCAGGGGGAGCAGTGCCCTCCACAGGTGCTGCACAGCGTCCTTGGGCAGCCCTGCAACGTGTCCTGCACGGCCTCTCCAACAAGCAGCTGCTCCAGCAGCACTTTGTGATGGGCCTGCAGGGATGGGAGGCCTCTCTGTGGCCAATGCTGAGGGCCCCCAGTGGCACTGGCAGCTCCAGCCCTGCTTGCCACACTGACAATGGGCAAGGGAGACAGATTCCCTCTTGCCTTCTCTGCTCCCAGGGCAGTGTGCGCCATGTCCAGGGAGCACCTGAATCCCTCCAAGCCTCGAGGCAGGTGAGGGAGCTCAGGAGTTGGTGCTGGCACCCAAAAAACAAGCCATTTTTTATGCTGGGAAGAAGAGACAGCCCCTCTGCAAAGTCTCCCTTTGTCAGACAGCTCCAGGGCCAGCAGTGCAATAGCAGCTCTGGGTGAAAGCAGAGCCCTGCAAACAGGGAGTCTGGCTGCTTTGGGAAGAGACTCCATGGAGATCAGGATCATCCCAGCTTGCTCTGGGAGGGAAGCTGGAGGTGTTACCATGATGATGCAGAGAAAAGCCTCATCTTACATTGGGAAGGAAACAAGGCAAAAAATCCCACACTCAGCACAGGCCTGTAGGATCTGAGCCAGCTTCTCCAAGGAAAACTCTCCTATTTCTCCCTCCCCCTCAGCCCATGTCCAGCCACTGGCCCTGCTGCCCAGCCCACTGTCAGGGCACAGCACAGCAGGGCAGCAAAAAGGGAGCTCAGCTTGAGCAGGACTTGGTGCTGGCAGGCTGGGGAGGCAAAGCAAGCAGTAGGTGTACAAGAAAATCTACCTCTGCTCCTGAAGAGTGGGTAAAATCCTGCACTTCTTTCAGGGCTCTGGCTGACTCCTCCTTTCCAGTCCTGAAGTGCCTCCATCGAGTTGCCGGGCAATCCAGACTGGTTCTCCTCTCCTTCGGTGGCTGGGGTTTGAATTTAGGTGGGTGGAGCTCATCTCTGGAAAATAAATAACTATGACCAGGGACCTGCAGTGGGAAGGAGGGAGGGACACCTGCACGAGCAGCTCCTGGCCAGGATGCAGCCCCTGGGTGGGTGCTGGCACGTTGAACTGAGAAATGGTTTGATCCAGCCCTTCCCAATCCAGGCTGGGGCAGGTCTGTTCTAAAGGCAGCCCAGGGATGGCACTGAGGTGCTGCAGCAGCTGTACCTGCTTGCATTGAGCAACTACAGAGGACAGGCATTAACACCTGGTGGGGATGCAAAAAGCACAGTGGGAGAGGAAAAGACAGAGAAGGCAGCAAAAAGGTGAGATTTGAGACACCAAGGGGCAGACCCAGCCAGTGCCCAGCCAGCACAGCCCACCCAGTGCCCAAGGCCAGAAACTCTGCGGCTCCACGGGGGATTTATCAGGAATGATCCCCTGAAACCGCTGGGGGGTTGGTTGACATTTTACAACACTCCCAGGCAACTCAGGTCACATTCCCATCCATCCATCCATCCATCCATCCATCCATCCGTCTATCCATCCATACATACATACATACACAGGCTGTGGTGCTGGGATCCTGCCAAGCTCTGCCAGCCTTGGGCTTGGGGAGATTTCTGCCAGCCGTCCTGAGCTCCGTAATTGTGCTCTCTGTTCCAGGAAGCAAGCAAGAAAGATTTTAAAAAACCCGAAACAAACCACAACAGACAAACCTAAAAAAGCTTCAACAGCTCAACCCTGCTCAAGTTTTTTCTTTAGGGACAGCTACCACTCTCCAGCTGAAATGCTGGGCTTTTGGGGAAAAAGAAAATTACATGTTCACCTCCAAATTGAAAAGGATTAAGGTAAGAGAACCTTTCAAACTAAAAATTATTGGCCCAAAGCTTTTATCTTTGCAAGAAATCTCTAGGTAAGACCAGCCTGACAGTTAAACAACTGGTTCTTCTGGTGGGGAGAAACCCTCCTCTTTAAGGGAAGCAGCCTGATAGTTCAAAGCAACTGTTTGGTCAAACTTCAGGCTCCCTGGCACTGCCTGCATTGCCTTTCCTTCCTGTTCACTGATTTACAGGCAGTGGCACGATGGCCCGGGTTCAGATGTTTGGTGCCATCCAGGGAATTTGGCATTGCCATTTCCATATGTTTTAATTGAAGTTTCAGTCCTTGCAAACACTCTTCAAATGCCAGCTTTCCTTTCTTTTACAGAAAGCTCAAGGTTCCCACAAGTCTTCTGACATCCTCTTTTGCACTCAGAGAGATGACATTTTCAAACAGATGTTTCCAAAGTTAACAGCATTTGAAAGAATAATGAACTCAAATGCCCCTGGATTCCAGCTTAGCCCAACTCCATTTGGTGTCAGACACTGAGATTCCCACCTCTAAGGCAGGAGCTGTTTGTGCCCCCCATCCCTCCTGTCCTTCTCCCCAGCAGCCTGTGCCTGTTTTCCCCGGCACAATCCCTGTCCCTGTGCACCCTGCCAGGAGCAGCTGCACACAGGCTCACATATCCCCTTGCCCTCACCAGGGGGTTTCTCTCATCCCCGAACACGCCGATGAGAACGTTGCTGCGATGATTGCCCAGGGCCTGCACTGCCACCAAAACTGGGATCTCTGCTGTGCTCTGGGGCTGCACAATCCCACAGGCCTTGGGGCTGGAGTAGAGCACAGCAGAGTCCTCCTTGCGTTTCTGGAAGGGACACAATGAAACGCAGATTCAGAGGGACTTCTCAAGAAACTTTAGGCTCCTTAACATCCACCACAACAGCAACTTACACACACCTTTAAAACTCCCCAGGACAAAGGTCAAAGGCACAAACAAGATGCAAGTATTGTAGGTTCAGCACTCCCAGGGCATCCTGCAAGGCGGCTGCCAGCACAGGCACAGGTGTCTGTGGGTGCAGCAGCTTTTCACAACCCTCTAAGATCTCCCACAGGAAAACACCCTGACGACTAGAACATCAACTGTTTTTTCAGGAGCTTAAACTGCCTCCTCAAGTTTACAGTTGGGTAGGATCCTGTTCTCAGCAGATCTTTAAGACTGAATAGAAAGCAGCAAGGTCTTATCCAAACCCTTTGTTCCCTTAATAATCTCCTCAGGAATATTTGACAGGAGGAGGTGGATGTGATGCCAAACCTGGGGAATAGGCCCGTAGCAGCCAGGAAGGTGGCTGGGATTCCTAATGAGGATCTTCCTCTCATAGGGCACCTTCAGGTGGCACTCATCACACAGCAGCACTGGGGAGGACACTTGGAGCTCAGGAACGAGACATCTGGGCAAAGAGATGACCCCAGGACAATCAGAGATACTGAGAGAATGGAGAATGCCTACCCCCAAAGATTGTGAAATGGAGCAGAACACATTGGTCACTGTCAAATGCACATTGAAGAGCCCTACAGGGATAAATTGCCTTCTACCTCTTCCCACTCCAACATGTCTTGTCAAGGAGGGGCAAACCCTGAGAGGCAGCACCCAGAGGCTGCCAAGTGCCCCAGGCAGAGCACTTTGCCCCACAGCTGCCTCAGCCCCTGCTTTACCCAAGAAGGCTTGCAAGGACTCCTGGAACAGTGCCAGTGACCCACGAGCTCTGGGGGAGCCTTGCCAACAAGGATCAGTGCTCCCTAAGGCTCAAGGAACACACAACTCCAGGGTCTCAGTAAAAATGACTCCATTCTCTGCCATGGTGCTGTTGCCCTGCCTGAGAACTCAGCTCTTTGCCCCAGCCCTGGAGGGCACGAGACAGCAGCTGCCCCACAGAGGGGCTGATCAGCCCCTGCCAGGCCCTGCAGCTCCCTGGCTCCTTCACTGCACAGCTCCAGGCACTGCCTGGCCCCAGCTCCACCTGCTGTACACAATGGCAGCCCAGGCACTGCCTGGATGGCTCTGCCTGGCACAGGGAACAGCACCAGGGAGCTGCATCCCTCTGGCCATCACACTGACACCCACAGCAGCACAGCAGCATGGAATTCTGCTGCAGCAACAACGACTTTTGCTCTCAACTCTGACGACATTAAAGCTCAAAATGGGAAGCAGAGGGAAGGACAAAAACTGGAGCTGACCTGCCACATCAAGGGCTGCTTTCCCCTTGTCAGACCTTGCCCTCCCCACTCTTGCTGGGAGCCACTTCCTCCCTGCCACGTGCCCTCATGGACAGAGCCAGAGCCTGACTCTCAGCAGCTGCTTGGTGTGGCCCAAACCAATGCACGGTGCTCACAACCAGCACAACTCCACCTCTTGCAGCCTGAAGGAGAGGAGGCCCTCAGGAAATTTGTTCCACCTCAAGCACCAAAAACAAGGCCAATCAATGATATCATTCCTGGTGCCTTTAGAAGAGGGCCCAGGACCATGCTGGGCTGTGAGCAAACGTGCTTTTCACCACAGGCTGCTGCCCAAGCGCTGCTGTTCTCGTGTCCAGCTGGCACAACATGAGGGCATTCAGCAGCACTTCTCCTTGGCAGCTGCAGCCAGCACAGCCTGGGCAAGGCAGTGCCTGCAGGAGGCCAGGCAAGGGCTGGTACCTGGCTGTGATGATCAGGGCTGCCACTCCCTTGCCAATACCCTCCAGGTCCACCAGCAACCTCCGGTAGAACTCCATCACCCTGTTGGAGCACAGGGTCACCTGGTGGAAGAGAAGAACAGTCAATGCTTCCTTACAAAAGCTCATTACCCACGGGTGATATCCTCCAGTTCCTGAGGGAGGATTTGGCCTTCATTCTTCTGCTGCTCCATGTGTAGAGCACAGTCTCAGAGTAACAAAAGCCTTCTGGCAATACCAGATTTGTTAAACACACCTTGCTATCAGGGCACAGGTCAGCTACATTAAAACATTAGACTACAGCTCCATGCACCACTGCATTCAAATTATGAGGCCAATTTCTCATCTGACTGCAAAGACATCCATGCAGAGGAAATCTGACTTGACCACAATGAGTTCAGCTTTACAGAAGGAGGTTGAGGGCAAAGTGTGGCCCAGCAGGTGCTGGGCAGTTCATGGCGGCCCTGGGAGCCCGGGCCCGGGCTGGCTCTGAGAACTGCGGCCCCACGCCAGGAGTGGGGAACTGCCCCAGGGTGGGCATTGACCAGAGGCAGAACCGTCAGAACTGCCCCAGGGTGAGCATTGACCACAGGCCGAACCCTCAGAACCAGAACTGCCCAATGGTGGGCATTGACCACAGGCAGAACCCTCAGAACTGCCCCAGGGTGGGCACTGACCACAGGCAGAACCCTCAGAGCCTCTTGCTCTATGCCACAAGAGACAAGCCACCAACGGGACACGGCAGAGGAGAAAGGAGGAGGATCTCTGTCTTGAAGTTCCACAAGGAAGGGTTTATTCCAAGCAAAAGGATCAAAGCCAAAAGAGCCCTGGACACTCCTGTGCAGGAGCTTTTGTACCGATACAAATCAGGGGGTGAATACAAACAGCAAGCCAAAAGGGAATCCTCAGGAAAAGGCTACCTTTGGGCGAGTCTCACTCCTGTCTAGAAATGGGCCAATTCTGGGCAGGATACCTTCCCCAGTGCTGGCCTCCTTCTTCCTGCTGAGAAACTTCTCCCTCTGGAACTTAGAGGGAAGCAGCTGAAAGGCAAAAGTAAACCAGCTAGAGCCTCAGAGTTGTGCTTGTTCAGAAAGGCTTTTCGTGAACAAGTGGCACTGGTGAATAACTTGTGATCACAGCCACTAGGACATTCCTGGGAGCCCTGGGAGTTTCCTGCTGAAATACTTAGCATCAGTCAATTAATAATACAGAGTGGAACACACATACTCCAGCCATATGGCTCTGTCCCATTGGCTTCTCCATGATTGCAAGGAACATGGTTGGGGAATTCTGCTCTTTGGGCATTTGTTTCCTCTTACATTTCGTTGGATTGAGGCAGTGACCTTTCCAGAGAATGGGGAGGAGCTCTCAGAACTGCCTGAACTCCATCCCTGCACAACGCTCAGAACTCACAGCAAGGAGATATCGCTGCTGGATGAGTCCAAGAGATGCAAGAAAGGAACACTGTTCCAAGAGTGAGGTGCACAGGAATATGTCCAGGTTTTAGTTCTCCCTGTTAATTGTTTTCTCTGTCTGGGCTGACAGAGCCCTCCACAGAAGAAAACAGAGGCATCTCCTTGACAGAGCCTCAGCAGTGGGGCATCTTCAGCCAAGTGAGCTGCAGACAGCAAGGGACCTTTGTGGCCCTGGCTCCAGCGCTGCCTGCAGGGCTGCATCTGTGCCCACACAGGAGCTGGGAGAGAACAGCTGCTTTGGAAGCTCTTCCAGCTGGGACCAGCCGTGGCTCTCAAGGCTTTGGGCAGAGTTTGAGCTTCCCCCCCCGACATGCCCAGGTGCCCAAGGGCAGGATGGTCAGAGCAGCACAGGTGAGTGCCCAGCCTGACAGAAGGAATTCCTGTGGCAAAGGGAAAGGGACAGAACACATGCTCAGGCCTTCAGCTGTACATTGGTTTCACTCGGCTCTGCTGGCACAGACAGGCAAGACACAGCTGAAGCATCCCACAGTGTTCCCTATTGCACCAGGACAGCCCCAGCAACAGCAGCACAGCACAAAGGGCTGGGCAGGGGCTCTGCAGCTTCACAGCACTGCTGGACAACAGGGGCAGGGAGAGCAGGGACACCAGGGCAGTGCCAGCCTTAACACAGCCCCAGTGGGTACTCACAGTATTAGGCTTCAGCCCTTCCCTGGACAAAAGACGAGGTGTTGGTGTCTTCTTTGGCAATCCAGACGCCATTTCCAAGGGACGATGTTGCAGGTCAGCGACAATGCCTCAACAAAACTGGAAGGAGCAACAATGGAACTCTGAAAATCCACAACCCAATTCGTGGCAGATTCAAGGCATATTCTGCTGCTAAAAATGTTACATTACTTGAAAGTAGCTAAGTGCTTGTTTGGTGTAAGTAGCTAGTATAGTTAGGCCTCTAGTTGGACTGTATTTGAACTATATGGCTACCTTGTGCAATTCAAAGTTAGATCATACTGAAACCTGGAGCTAAAAATCTGAACATTAATAACAGTTCGAACAGACAAAGCTGTAGCTTAAATATTACTCAAAAATAGCTAGAGTGGGCCTCCTCTTCTTTAGGCTAAAGCACCCTTGCTCTATCAGCTGCTCCTCACAGCTGAGACACTAATGAGAGACTGGAATGTTATGGCTAATGGCTTAAATATCATTATAAAGGACTTTCTGCCCATTGTGACAAAACTGTATAAAGAAGCTGCGACCACCCAAGCCCACCCTTCCCTGAAAATGCCTCCTGACTGGAACTAGGCACTGTGAGTTAAGCTGCCTAAGAGAACTTGAGACAAGATCAAGGGGACACTATTGTCCCATTACCTCAGGTCTGGGGAGAAGTAAACAAGGCTGAGGAGAAAAACCTATCCACAACAAAGCCAAACCCAGCAGCTGTCCTGAAAATCACCTCTGTCTGGGCTCAGGCTGGGGAAGTCATAGTCACAGACTCTTCTGCTGAGGCCAGGTTTGCACACAAACCTCCCAGCAAAGACCTCCACAGTGCCTCCAGACCCATTCCTGAGGCCTGCACCTGACCACTGCAGGGCATGCAAAGCAACAGAACAAATCAGAAAATCCAGAACCCAACTCATGGCAGACTCGAAGGATATATGGGTGCTAAAGATTTTGTATTTTCTGAAAGTAGCAAGAGACAGAGTCCAACTTGCCCCCCCCCCGGGAGGTACCTGGGCAAGGTATCATCTTGCCCAAATCTCCATTAATCCATTGGAGTCTTACATTTTGCCAGACCTCACCACAGAGAAGACCACAAGAGGATTTAATGGTAGGCAAATGGGATCCATGGAATGGTGATATTTTCTACTAAATCTCTCTCTGTCACTCTCTTTCTCCTCCCCTCCTTCCCAAACTCCATCCCCCTCCCACTTTTTCTTTTCTTTCTCTCTCTTTCTCCCTCACATTTACTGTTCCATAAAATCCAGACCATTGACTTTGGCATATGGTCTCGTTTGCACCTCAACACAGAGGCATCTCCCTAAAAATTTTAAAACCCAGATGATAAAAACCCACTGAAACTTGAACAGAACTCATTCACCTTTAAGCAGTTTAAGCAGTTACTATAGGACAAAAATGTATAGACTACTATCTTTAGAAAATGTTGCATTTCTTCAGTAAAAAAAGCACTATCAGTAGTCCATTTATTGGTCATCCTCTCAGGTGTACATGTCACTGAACTACTGCGCCAGAAGACTGACACGATCACATCCTCTATTTCCCTTTGGCATTCTCTTTCAGAGCTGCCTGTGTGCTGCAAGCCTGTGGCCCCAGGAGCTCAGCTGGCCCTCTTCCCTCACCCTCCATAGGCAGCTGCCAGTCCCTTTCACGTGTCTGTCCTGTGACCGCATGCTCAGCGTGCAGGTTCCTGGCCAGTGAGTAGCACCAGTGCATCAGGGGCAGCAGGGCTGGCATGGGGGGGGGGAGGGTGCCAGCAGTGACCCGCTGTGCTGGGCACAGGGGTGACAGTGTCTGCTTGGGAGGGGCTGATGTGGGGAGCCCCTGTGCAGCCCTGCCCATCAGCAGGGCCTATGGGGGCTCATCCCAAGGGCTACAGGCAGCGAGATGCCATGGGCTACAATCCCATGGCCTTGGGTTGCTGCCTCCAACAGGAACAGGTTCGTTGTCCCCTGCCACACACCTGTGACTCCTGCCCTCCCCAGGCACCCCGAAAAACTCCCGTATTTGCAGCCGATGCCCCCTAGCAAGGAGCCACCGCCCAGCCAAAGGTAAGGGCTCTGAGGACACGTTCCCCGCACCTGGGGTGCAGGGTAGCCCTGACACAGCAAGGAGGGCTCTGCACCTGGGCTGGGGCAGAGGAGCCTGGGGGGACGGGGCAGGGTAGGGGAGCAGAAGGCAGCTGTGGAGGGCCAGTGCTTGCCCCAGGGCTGGGGACTTTTGCATTCCTTGCCTTGCACTGCTCTGTCTGGCCCACTTCTCTGTCCCAAGGTTGCTGAAAGCACATCTGATGAGCTGTGTCTGTTTTCAGTCTGAGCTCAGGCTTGGTGGGGAATTGTGTGCCTCCTGTGAAAGGAGTTCCCAAAACCAATCCCTGCAGCTGGGACAGCGCAGCTCCTGCCAGCTGGTGTCCTGTGCACAGGGACCTGCCATGGCCATGGCCAGCACACCTTGCTGTGGGGACAGAGCCAGCAGATCAAGCCTGGTGGGATGGGCTTGGGGCTCCTGCAGCAGGTGGACAGGAGCTGGCAGGGACATGCCCCTGCAAGCAGCACTGCTAGTGCCCTCCCTGGCACAGCAGGGTGATGCCCTGCATGCCACAGGGCTGGGCACTGAGCCTCCTCTGTCCCATCCCACAGGAGGCTGCTGGTCTGTGCCAGTGTCCCCCGTATGCCTCAGATCTCTGGGGACCATCAAAGCAGCAGTTTCACGATGCAGAACATCAAGGCTTCCCCACATACAAGTGCACAGCTGCAGCGTCTCCTGGTACACCACAACAAGGTAGGTGTGATGAAGGTAGAGACACAGAATGGTGACTGAGGCTTTAAGCATTGCTGACTATCCAGGAGGAATCTGTGTCTTCAGTCCCCAGGGAGACCTGGGTTGGGAGGATTATTGGGGGGTGCTGGATTGGGCCCTGCATTGCAGCCAGCTGCCCTCTCCTCCTCAGCCTAGTGTGACCCTGCTGCACAGTGATGGACACATCTCGAGGGGCCGTAATGACTAGCATCACACGGCGACCAGGACACAGGATGTGTCAGATATGGCCCTGTCAGGGCAAGGGGGTCAGTGACGACAGGGGGCTGATTATCTGCAGGGTGCTAGCTGGGGGATGAGTAGGGCTCTGTGTACAGAGCTGGGTAATGTGGCATGGGTATTTTGCGTCTGGGGTAAGAAGGAAGGGGCAGAATGGAGCAGGAGGACTGGCACATGGGGCAACTGAGCTTGGAGCTGGAGTAACGTGGGAGAATGGCCATGCCCAGTGTGGGACAAGACCTTGAGTCCTGGTGTGCTGGGGCCAGCACCTGTGGCGGCTCACCCTTGTCCTTCACCGCCCAGGCCCTGCCGCCTCAGGACAGCACCGGCCAGGCACAGCTCCTCGACAGCTCTCATGGGCCCCAGGGCTCGAGCAGCCTCTCCAGCCCCGCCAGACATCAACAGCCCCTGGTCAGCTGGAAAGGACTCAGCGCCCAATGCTCGACCTGGGACATCTTGTCCGAAGCGAGAAACACCTGTGACAACTGTCATAAGGAACTTGACTTTTTACTTGTATATAATAACTAAGTTGGTTGTATATAGTTATTAGGTTAATAAAAACTGTTAAAATTACGGGCAGAGCCTTGTCTCACAGCCTGCCTCTCCCCAGGCTCCCTGGTGCTCCTTCAGCTCCTTCCCCCCTGCTGTGGTTCTGCCCCCGGGCTGAGCAGTTCGAGCCCCGGGCCAGGCCCTGAGGCCGCTGCTACTCCCGCGGCGCCTGCGGGGCAGCCCTGAGGCTCTGGGCCGGCTGTGGGAGCAGGAGCCGCGCTGCAGAGCCCGCGGCCCTCACGGGCTGCGAAGGCACGGGCAGATGGCCATGGGGCCCGGCTGGCAATGCCGGCGATGCTGCTCTCAGCTGCCGCCTGCAATCCTTACAGGCAGCCCTCATGCCGGCTCAGGAGACGCTCAGAGCCGCACCCGAGGGCTGGCCCCGACCCGCGGCCCCCAAGGGCACTTGTCCCTTCATCTCTGCACTGCCACATTCCGAGCTCCCTCCTCCCCTTCCTTTCTGCGGGGCAGCATTAGGGGCTGGCCCAGCGGCTTTCCTCCCGCACAGCCGGCAGCCCCTTGCCCACAGCTCCCTGGCGGGAGCCAGAGCTGCTTTCCAGCTGGGCAGCCCCGCCGTGTCCCGCAGCCCGGGCCGGCTCCTGCCCGCTGCCGGCGAGGCCTGGCGGCTGGGCCCGGCCATCCCGGGCCATAGCAGCTCCCTGGCCAGGGGAACACAGCCAGACATGCGGGGACACACAGCAACACAAAGGGGACACACGACGGGCACCGTTTCCCGTGTCCCCATTGCCGCAGAGCAGTGCTGTGTGCGGGGCTGGCACAGACCTGGGCACAAAGGAATGTCTGTGCTGTCACTGGAGAAAGGACACGGCAGGGGTGCTGCTCACGGATGAGGGTGCTTGGGGCTGTGGGGGCTCTCCGACCTTCTTACACCTGCGGAGGTCGGGGCAGTCTCTGTCCCTCTCAGCCCTGGTGTGACCCCAGCCAAACATCATCGGGGTCAGAGGGACAGAGACACCCGCAAACCCCCAGAACGGCAGAACCTGGGATTTGATTTGGGGCTGAGGATTTAGGAAGGGGCTGGAATTGGGGCTGAGTTGGAGTTGGGGCTGAGATTTGGATTAGAGCTGGGATTGGGGTTAAGGCTAGACATGGGATTGGCTTTGGGCTGGGGTTGGGTTGTGGTCTGGGGCTAGACAAGTTTGGAATTGGGATGTGATTAAATACAGAACTGTGAGTTTGTCTAAACGTGGAGTGAGATTGAGACCAGGATCAGGGTCAGGTTTGGGACTGAGCTCACCCAGATCGGGACAGAGGGGATGTCACTGCAGGATGTCCCTGCCATCATCCCAGCCCTCCTCAGGCACCTCCAAACATGAGGGGCAGCTGGGTGCCCCAAGATCCAGGTGCTCGCACACTGCCCCACCATACCAGGCAAGCATTCCCTGAGGGCAGCCCTGACTGTGATCCTTAGGGCTCTGGGATCAGCCCTCACATCCCTGTGGGAGAAGCTGCAGACAGGATGAGAGATTTTTCGCCCCCTCTTCCCTGTGGAAAGATGAAGCCCAGCTGCCCTTTCCTTCTGGTGCCTCCTCTCCTCAGCTGAGGATGTCAAACTTCCCAGGAGCAGGAAAATCCCCATTCCCTGTTTCCTTGTGGCTGCAGCTTGGAACACCCACCCAGAATTAAGGACTTTCTGACCACCCTGCTGAATGACACTGGGAGGAGATTTGTGAGAAAGGGAGGAAATTGTATTTCAATAGTAAATAAAAGGCGCAAAATTATTGCTTTCTGTCACATTTGTTTTCAGTCAGTTGCACTTCTGGTCCCAGGCCAGAGAAAAGGGTGGGGCAGGGGGCTGGGAGAGGCGGGGGGGCCGGGAAAAGGTTGCGTTGGTGCTCGATGAAGAGATGCAGGGGGGTCTGGGTTCTCAGGAATGGGGGTGCCAGGGGGATCTCAGGGTCATGAAAATGAGGGGGGGAGGGCAGGGACGTGGAGAGGTAGAATGGACTTCCAGGGGGTCCTTGAGCCCAGGAAAGGGGAGTCCAGGGTTTCCCAAAAAGGGGGGACCAGAGTGGGGTCACCCGGGATGTTCGGAAAGGGGGAGCTCAGGGGGTCTCTGGTTTTGCAGAAAGGTGTGCCTGGGAAAGGCAGGAATGGGAGACCAAGGCGTTCCACGTTGTCCCAGAGTCAAGCCCACGCCAAGTCTGGAGGCTGGGAGCCATGGGATGGCCGGGAAAAAGGGAGCAGCGGGTCATGATGTCCGAACAGGAGGATTCAGGGGGCCCCTGTGCAGGCTAAGGGGAGCAGGGGGGTCCGGTGCTGGCAGTGGCGGTTCAGGGTCCCGGTGCTGGGGGTCCCACTCCCCCCTGGCCCCCCACGAGCGCCCTCAGCCCCAGCGCTGGAGCCATCGCGCTGCTCCTCCTCACTGCCAGTGTGATCCCCGGATGATCCCAGTAGAACTCAGTCACCCAGGAGCTGCTCCCAGGATGATCCCAGTACAGCCCAGTCACTCCCAGTCCTGGCATCCCCCCAGGCCTCTCTGCGTTCCGACCTGTCCCGGCTCCATCCCCGCCCCTCCCGGGGGCTGCGAGGGCTGCGGGAGCGGAGGAGGAGGAGGAGGGAGGGAGGAAGAGGCGGAGCTGGGGAGGAGAGGGGGAGTCAGGCGGCTCCGGCGCTGCCTGAACTTGCAGCAGCCTCTTGTCCCCTCCTGTCAGGGAGTTGTGCAGAGCCAGAAGGTTCCCCGTGAGCCTCCTTTTCTCCAGGCTGAGCCCCCTTCCCTGCTGCCTCAGCCCCTCCTGCTGTTCCAGCCAGGGTGGGATACTAGTGCTGCAAAGAGCACTGTACAGACCTGGCATAGGTGCCTTTATCCGCACATTTTAACCTTTCATTAGTTACACAAAGACTCTTGGGAAGGCCCAAACTGCAGTCAGTCGCCGCAGTGCCAATCTCCTTTGCAAATCCCTGCGGCCCCGCCCGGCCCCGCACTCGGTGCCGCGGTTGCCCGGAACCGCGCCCGGGCCCTCAGCGTCTGTGACAGCGGCGCGGCCTCAGTTGCCTGAGAGCGCGGCCCTGGCTGGGTGTGCGCAGCCTGGGCTCCTGCAGGCGGCTGCACCGGGCCATTCGCCAGGTGAATTGTCGGCGTAGAGAATTGCTAAAGGTGCAGAGCATTGGCCTCTGCGAAAAGCGCCGCAGCATGCAGAACACTGGTGTCTGCTAGGGAGTCCTGAATTTCATTTGAAGGTAAAGACCGACTAAAGTTGAACTTTTTGGTTTTGTTTCATCTGTGCTCTGAAAGAGAATGCCAAAGGGAAATAGAGGATGTGATCATGCCAGTCTTCTGGCACAGTAGTTCAGTGACATGTACACCTGAGAGGATGACCAATAAATGGACTACTGATTGTGCTTTTTTTTAGTGAAGAAATGCAACATTTTCTAAAGATAGTAGTCTATACATTTTTATCTTATAGTAACTGCTTAAACTGCTTAAAGGTGAATGAGTTCTGTTCAAGTTTCAGTGGGTTTTTATCATCTGGGTTTTAAAATTTTTAGGGAGATGCCTCTGTGTTGAGGTGCAAACGAGACCATATGCCAAAGTCAATGGTCTGGATTTTATGGAACAGTAAATGTGAGGGAGAAAGAGAGAGAAAGAAAAGAAAAAGTGGGAGGGGGATGGAAGTTGGGAAGGCGGGGAGGGGAAAGAGAGTGACAGAGAGAGATTTAGTAGAAAATATCACCATTCCATGGATCCCATTTGCCTACCATTAAATCCTCTTGTGGTCTTCTCTGTGGTGAGGTCTGGCAAAATGTAAGACTCCAATGGATTAATGGAGATTTGGGCAAGATGATACCTTGCCCAGGTACCTCCCGGGGGGGGGGCAAGTTGGACTCTGTCTCTTGCTACTTTCAAACAATATAAAATCTTTAGTACCCGTATATCCTTTGACTCTGCCATGAGTTGGGTTCTGGATTTTCAGATTTGTTGTGTTGCTTTGCATGCCCTGCAGTGGTCAGGTGCAGGCCTCAGGAATGGGTCTGGAGGCACTGTGGAGGTCTTTGCTGGGAGGTTTGTGTGCAAACCTGGCCTCAGCAGAAGAGTCTGTGGCTATGACTTCCCCAGCCTGAGCCCAGACAGAGGTGATTTTCAGGACAGCTGCTGGGTTTGGCTTTGTTGTGGATAGGTTTTTCTCCTCAGCCTTGTTTACTTCTCCCCAGACCTGAGGTAATGGGACAATAGTGTCCCCTTGATCTTGTCTCAAGTTCTCTTAGGCAGCTTAACTCACAGTGCCTAGTTCCAGTCAGGAGGCATTTTCAGGGAAGGGTGGGCTTGGGTGGTCGCAGCTTCTTTATACAGTTTTGTCACAATGGGCAGAAAGTCCTTTATAATGATATTTAAGCCATTAGCCATAACATTCCAGTCTCTCATTAGTGTCTCAGCTGTGAGGAGCAGCTGATAGAGCAAGGGTGCTTTAGCCTAAAGAAGAGGAGGCCCACTCTAGCTATTTTTGAGTAATATTTAAGCTACAGCTTTGTCTGTTCGAACTGTTATTAATGTTCAGATTTTTAGCTCCAGGTTTCAGTATGATCTAACTTTGAATTGCACAAGGTAGCCATATAGTTCAAATACAGTCCAACTAGAGGCCTAACTATACTAGCTACTTACACCAAACAAGCACTTAGCTACTTTCAAGTAATGTAACATTTTTAGCAGCAGAATATGCCTTGAATCTGCCACGAATTGGGTTGTGGATTTTCAGAGTTCCATTGTTGCTCCTTCCAGTTTTGTTGAGGCATTGTCGCTGACCTGCAACATCGTCCCTTGGAAATGGCGTCTGGATTGCCAAAGAAGACACCAACACCTCGTCTTTTGTCCAGGGAAGGGCTGAAGCCTAATACTGTGAGTACCCACTGGGGCTGTGTTAAGGCTGGCACTGCCCTGGTGTCCCTGCTCTCCCTGCCCCTGTTGTCCAGCAGTGCTGTGAAGCTGCAGAGCCCCTGCCCAGCCCTTTGTGCTGTGCTGCTGTTTCTGGGGCTGTCCTGGTGCAATAGGGAACACTGTGGGATGCTTCAGCTGTGTCTTGCCTGTCTGTGCCAGCAGAGCCGAGTGAAACCAATGTACAGCTGAAGGCCTGAGCATGTGTTCTGTCCCTTTCCCTTTGCCACAGGAATTCCTTCTGTCAGGCTGGGCACTCACCTGTGCTGCTCTGACCATCCTGCCCTTGGGCACCTGGGCATGTCGGGGGGGGAAGCTCAAACTCTGCCCAAAGCCTTGAGAGCCATGGCTGGTCCCAGCTGGAAGAGCTTCCAAAGCAGCTGTTCTCTCCCAGCTCCTGTGTGGGCACAGATGCAGCCCTGCAGGCAGCGCTGGAGCCAGGGCCACAAAGGTCCCTTGCTGTCTGCAGCTCACTTGGCTGAAGATGCCCCACTGCTGAGGCTCTGTCAAGGAGATGCCTCTGTTTTCTTCTGTGGAGGGCTCTGTCAGCCCAAACAGAGAAAACAATTAACAGGGAGAACTAAAACCTAGACACATTCCTGTGCACCTCAGTCTTGGTACAGTGTTCCTTTCTTGCATCTCTTGGACTCATCCAGCAGCGATATCTCCTTGCTGTGAGTTCTGAGCGTTGTGCAGGGATGGAGTTCAGGCAGTTCTGAGAGCTCCTCCCCATTCTCTGGAAAGGTCACTGCCTCAATCCAACGAAACGCAAGAGGAAACAAATGCCCAAAGAGCAGAAATCCCCAACCATGTCCCATGCAATCATGGAGAAGCCAATGGGACAGAGCCATATGGCTGGAGTATATGTGTTCCACTCTGTATTATTAATTGACTGATGCTAAGTATTTCAGCAGGAAACTCCCAGGGCTTCCAGGACTGTCCTAGTGGCTGTGATCACAAGTTATTCAGCAGTGCCACTTGTTCACGAAAAGCCTTTCTGAACAAGCACAACTCTGAGGCTCTAGCTGGTTTACTTTTGCCTTTCAGCTGCTTCCCTCTAAGTTCCAGAGGGAGAAGTTTCTCAGCAGGAAGAAGGAGGCCAGCACTGGGGAAGGTATCCTGCCCAGAATTGGCCCATTTCTAGGCAGGAGTGAGACTCGCCCAAAGGTAGCCTTTTCCTGCTCTTTTCCTTTCTGTTTCACATGAAGTTTGAAGAGGGTGTGTGTTTGTGACAGGCTTGCCTCCAGCAAAATACCTCAGTGTCCAGGTCCTGCTGTCATTGCAAGGTGCTGGGAGTGGTGGACTGGGAGTCCTGATCTGCACTAAGGCAACACAAATACCCTCTGCTGAAGCTGCTGGGGTGTGCTGGAGTGCAGCTGCCATTGCTAAAACAATGGGAGGAAGGCTGGGGACACAAAGGCACAAAATTGCCCTTTGCCATTCTCCTGCTGAAGGAGCCACCTCTTGCTTTGGTGTGGTCACCATCAAATGCTCGGGGTCACAGGATTCCCTGCAGAGTGGCAGCGTTGGCCTTTGAAGGCCAAGGATGTGCAGGAATTACTTCAGATTGAACACAACAAATTGCATTACTGCTTTGGGCTGGAACAATGTGTTGGACCCTGATGGGGTGTTAGATTTTGCAGGCTGCCAGATGTCCAGGGGACTGGCCCTAGGCAGAGGGGAATGGATGTGCTTTATCTGGATCAGTGCCTACTCAGAGGTGTGTTTAAAGCTGCTTTTCTGGCAGGACTAGCTCAGTATAAAGCACAGTCCAAACGGGTAAGTGACTGAGGTGGGCAGTTGGGCAGGAAATTGGCAGCAAGAGACACAGAACACAATCCAGGTAAAGGATTGTCCTGGAGAGGAGCCTTGGGAACACCTCAGGGAGGGGCACAGCTAAGGGACAGTGTGCTGCAGCCACTCTCTTCAGCAGAATGTGTCTGCTGTGAAGTCACAGAGGAGAGCTGCTTGCATCTCTGCAGTGACAGCAGTGTGGCTGGAGAAGGCAGAGAAAGCAGGGCAGAGTTTTCTCCAAGCAATGTCTCTGCTCCAGAAGCATTTGCTGTTGTTGTGTCATTCCAGACGTGCCTCTAGAATGGCATGAAATAAGGTCGCAGTAATGACAAGAAAGCACCCATTTAAAGGCCATTGAAAAAGGAGATACCAACTCTACTTTTACCCAAGTTGCTGAGAAAATAACTGAACCTTATCCTCATTCAGCATTCACCTCACTTGTCTTTTTATTTTCAGCTCATTTGTCTTTTTATTTTTGCCTTTTCCTCTCTTTGGAACCCACTAACTTTTAAATACAATGAAAAGGAACAAAATCATCAAAGCAAAAGAAAAGTGTTTCTTAGTAAGGATTCAGCTGAGCTGGGGATGTCTCCCTCCCTGAGAGCCAAGCGCACACACACACCCTCTGAGAAAATGGCAATCTTTGTATCCCCTTTGTACCCGGCTGGGGCGGTCCCTGTGCCCTTTGCCATTGGATGGCTACTCAGGAGCTTCCATTCTCTACTGAGCACCAACTTTTCTGTCCCCTCCCTTCTCGTTCTCCTTCCTTTTGGTCAGGTCTTGAACCCTGTCCCTCTCACTGTGACACTCAACAAACCAACCGGAACAAATGCAAACCACAAATAACACACAGAACCAACAAATTCCATTCTTTTGCTTAATAACCTTTTGGCTTCAGCCAAGTGTCACCTCATCTCTCACACCACCTCTGGTCCTGTGCTCTTCTTACAGATGTCTAAGTTGTAGAGCAAAAAAGATATTTGCAGTTGTGTGGGCCTCGGTTTCCCTGTCTCAGAGTAAAAGACATCCAAAATCCTTTCCCATGGAGTTTCCTGTAAATTCATGGGTTTTACTTACTCCTTGAGTGCTCAGTCAGTGCCCCAGAGCTCTGTGACCACATGGGCACAGGGCTGTGTTTTAGGAAAGTGCTGCCTGGCATTCTGGAGAAAGAAACCTGGAGAAATCCATGCCAGAAGAGCAGCTTGGCTTGAGCCTGCTCTGTGTGGCCCAGCAGCTGTGGATCAGCTCAGAGCAGAGGTGGGTGAGCCACTGTTTGCCCAGTGTGGGCCGGGCAGACGTGCTCCCCCAGAGTCTGTACTTCACTGGGGATCAGTGGAAGATTCTCCTGCATGAACCATCCTCCCAGCAGCTGAAGCTCTCCCTGCTCTCTCTCCTCTCCAGCTGCCGTCAGCTGCCCCGAAACAGAGCTGGTTTGGGGTTTCCCCACCAGAGCTGGTATTTCAGAACTTCGTCGCTCGGGAGGTCTCTGAAATGGTGCTGTCTCTCATGAATAAGGACAAGGTAAGTGCTGGCACGCGAAGCTTTAACACTGTGCTGGAAGAGGAGAGTGCTGTCATTCCCTCAGTGTAGAGCAAAGCAAGTTATGTGCTGCAGCACATGCAGAAGAAAATGTCTCAGCACCTTCTTCTGCAAGATGGTGGAAATCTTCCTGCTGGGAACTGTCCCCAGATTTTGGCCAGGCGTTGATGGTGTCTATCCCAAAGGAGTTTCCTTCTCTTGAAAGCTCTGGATTGACAGGAATGTTGAGGGCTGTACAGTTCTTACCTGCTCTCATGCTTGGCCTTGGGTCTATAGCACACCCTGTGTGTCCTTGGTTAATCTTGGCTCCTGGTAGGAATCTCTGCCTCTCTCAGCCAGTTTGGCTCCCTTTGTGCAGCTCACAGGCAAAGCTCAGGGGCTGAGCCTTCTGCACTTTATGCTGGAATCACTTCTCACTAATGGCATTGGCCCTGCAGGAACCGTGTTCTGCAAGAGCCCTGCAATCAGAGTGATGGAGCAGAAGCAGTGAGAGGCCTTTAGGTGCCACTTGAGGCTCCTGCTCAGCTTCATCCAGTTCTGCTCAGCTTTTCCAAAAGCAACACGGTGCGCTGCTTTCCCTTTGCAGAAGCACAGCACATCCACAGCCATGTGCTCCTGGAGGTTTCCACCTTCACCTGAAGAAATTGGGATTGTTTTGCAGTTTCCCAAGAGAGCTGAGAGGGAAACAGTTGAAAAATGTCAGTTGTGTTCCACTGTAAAGAGGAAAACTTGAGACCATTTGAATTTCAGTCAGGGAAACATTTTCTCAAGTGAGGCTAGTGCCAAGAGTGGGCTGGTGGGAGGAGACAGGAGGGAGTCCAAATCATCTGGTTTAGACTTTTGGAGAGCATTTTGGTGCTCAGGGGTTGATGATATCAGTGTGCTAGAAAATGCATGTGTGCTCTGTCTGTGAGCCCCAGAGGGCAGAACCTGGCCTGCTGGCTGCAGGCAGGAATGCCCAGCAGCCCAGCTTGCCTGTACAGGCAGCAGGAAGCCCTGGAGAGCCAAGATTGGCTTTGCATACTGGAACCACACTGTCAGTCAGTGCTGGTCCTGTTTCTCCAGGCAGAAAATGCCTCTGAAGCCCCATGGTCAATAGACACCGCCTGTCTGTGTTTCTGTCACTTTTGGCAAGCTGGTTGCTCTCATGGTTTTAAGATTCTTCCTTGCTGCTTTACTGCCCATTTAAATTCTCTTTGCCATCTCCTTGTTTTAGGGATTGTCTTGCTGTGTTCATTCCTTCTTTTGCTTTTCAGGTTTGCTTTTATTCCCAGTAAGACCACAGTGTTTGGTCTCCTGTCTTGCTGCTCTGCCTGCCTGACTGTATCCCCCAGAAAGTCCCTACCCAAACCTGCTCTGCCAGAAGGGAATTTCTTCCTTGCCCCACAGTAATGTGCTGGTTTGCTTTTAGGTAGCACATTCCCCCTCTGGAACATGACAACTTGATGCCTGTGTGCAGGCAGAAGCCAACAGGTTTTTTGCCTTGTTGAATATGCAGGTGACTTGGTTCAGGTGCTGTGTCTCCATCCTGCTGGTGCTGACCTGCTCAGCCCTTCCTTCCCAGCAGGCACTGCCCTATGGCCCTGGCCAAATGCTGGAGCCAGAGAGAAGGGATTCAAGTTCAGCCTTGTGAATGATGTGCCTGTGCCTGCTCAGCTGAAAGTGCTTTGGAAGAGGGTCAAGGGAGGGATGTTAGCAGGGCATGGACAGGTCTCCTCTCGTCCTGTTTCCACAAGTGGCAAAATGATAATTTCATGTCTTTGCTGCAGTTTCTTCACGTGGTGAAGGTCTCCATGGAGAGCTCACCTTACTTCCAGCTGGTGAGCTCCAGCGATGCGTACCGTGCCGTGCCGCCGGGCGCCTCTGCCCCTGTGCGCATCCGCTTCACCCCCAGCAAGAACCAGGTGAGGCTGGAGGAGCCAAAGCACACAATGATCTCCACAGCCATTGTTTTCCCTGCACTCTGGCTCCAGCCCATTGCATGCTGTGAGCTGGGCTCCAGGCGTGGGCAGGCAGCCTGCAGCCAGTCACACCTTGGCACTGCTGGCAGGCACTGCAGCCAGGCCTGACAGGCTCTGCTTCCCCTCCCTGCACATTGCTGAGCATTGCCAAGGGAAGATGCACAGGAAACAGGATGAAAATGACAGAGGGCTGTTGATAGATGTTGGGCCATCTCTAGGTCCAGTGGAAGGGGTATCATTCTGATGGAAAACACCAGAGGAACAAAGAGGTCAGAGAGCTTTCCTCCTTCCTGGACTGCCAACAGCTTCCCTGCGTGCCCCTGGGCTGGAGCAAAGCCGGTGCTTTTTCAGCCCCTCTGTTGTGCAGCCTCGCAGCTGTGCTGTCCCAGAGCACAAGTGAGCATGGCACAGCTGCAGGGCCAGGGCAGAGGACGTGCTGTGCCCGTGAGCCCGGCCTGGCACAGGCACACTGGGCTCTGGGTGCCCTTGGTCAGCAGGAGGTTGCTGAGCTGCAGGGGACTTGGACACCTGCCTGAAGGAGCTGGTGTAGGGCAGGTACAAGCTGCAGGCAGAGCTGTGAGCCCAGAGCCCGTGGCAGTGACACTGCTGGGGCTCTGTCTTCATGCCTGTCGCTGTGCTTGCTCTGTCAGCTGGCACCCATTCTGTGCCAAAGCTGCTTTTGTGGGGAGGTTTGAACAGCAGTGCTGAGGCCCTGGCAAGTCTGATCTCAGTGCTGGGATCTGGAGGGTTCATGTTCTGATCTGGAGGCTTGTTCATACAGAAGGGTTGAGGGCATGGCATGGAAGGGAGGAAGCCTGGCAGGGAAACAGAGAGGCCTTTTCCAACAGCATCCTGCTACCTCTTAGCACTGTTCTTCTCCTGACTTGGTTGGACAGGCAAAGTTAGAGGGGAGTTGTGAGCCAACCGATGTTTTTGCACCAAGCCAGAGGTGCAGGATGTCTTTGGGTGCAGCTGTTTTCTCCTCTTCCTTTTGCTGCTTAGAGTCAGTTGAACACTTTGTCCTATTCTCAGAAAGTGGGAATACAGAAGCCTAAAGAGCAATGTCCTGTGTTCCCCAGCTCCATGTTGCTTAGAAGGGGCTTAGGAATTCTTTAACATCATTAAAGTTTAGAGTAAAAATGATGGTGGCCTAGGGCTGTTATCTGTATGACCCAAGTGACACAAGAGCTGAATGCCACTGAGACAGATTTTGCAAAGTGCACTGGTGCCTTTAAAATGTGACATAGTAGTAGAACTTCGTGTTCATTTGAGGGTGCAATAGGTAAATTGATGGCCTTGAAGGGGTATAGGAAATGGTTTTTCTTCTGCCATGGGGATGGCACTAAATGTCCTGTGCTGAGCCAGTTTCTTTTCCTGCAGGATTATTGCCACGAGCTGGTGTGCCTCACTGCAAGGGAAAGGATCGTTGTGCCAATTCGGGCCATTGGTGCCCGAGCTGTGCTGGACTTCCCTGCCCAGCTGGACTTCTCCAAGTGTCAGGTCCAGGTCAGCACCCAGCAGACTCTGCTGGTGCGCAATGTCGGTGCCCGGGCAGCTCGGTACCAGCTGAGCACCCAGAGGTGAGGCAGCTCATCTGTCCCTGCGCAAACAGCTTTGGGTGAGAGCGGAGTTGGGAAAGAGCTACAGAAGGAACCAAGCATCGGATCTGCTGCCCTGCAGCCTGGCTGGAAGTGAGCAGGATGGAAGGCATCTGCTCTTGCTTTCAGTGGCCTTGGAGCTTTCTGTGTCCCAGATTTCCTGGAGGCTGCTGGAACATGTTGGGAGCTGGCTTGCACCCTGCTGAGTACAAGCAGCTTCTGAAATGCTTCCTCAGCACTGTCAGCCAAACAGAGCCATTCTCTGGGAGGCCACAGGCACGTGGCTTTGCAGTGGTCCTGGAGGGGACCTCTGGAAATCATCTGAGCAAACACACTGCTCAAAGCAAGAGCAGTGTCTGGGGGTTGCAAGGTGCCATTGGGAGACATGGACCTGTCTTTAGATGCCATACAAGGAAACAAACATGTCAATGGACCTAGTTATAAAAGCAGAAGAAAACAACCTTTTAAAACCCCTCCATACCTTATCTTTACTGCCTGTCAGGTGCAGTAGTGATTCATTGAGAGGCTGGATCTAACAGGATAAGAAGTGTCTTAAGGAGCAGCTCACAATTAACAGAGAAAAGCCCAAAATTTAGCTTTCCAGGCCTATCTCTTGGCAGTGATTTTCCTTTGGTTCTTACAGTGTCAGGGATGTCTCCTTCACAGCTCTTCTAGCTGTGGGCTCAGGGAGCAGTTTAGTGATGTTGGCTGAAATTCAGAGGAGTTAAGTTTAGCTGTGGAGCTTGTGTCTTTGGGTCTTGGGGAGCCAGGTGTGTGTGAGAGATGAGTGCTACAGCAGGAACAGAGGAGTCTGGTGGGTACAGCCCAGGGATGGAGGAGATGCGGGGGCTGATTTGCACTCAGTTTTCCAGACCTGACAGCTGAGTCCTGAACTTGGCTGGATCCTCTTCTCCTGATAATTTGAAAAGAAGAATACACCTTCTTTCTCAGGCAAGCTCTGAAGTCATCCCTGGAATGTTATTCCCATCCTGCCACCTGAAGGCAGGAGCATGTAACATGGGGCAGGAGTGGGAAGGGAATGGAATGGAAGGTAGTGCTGAAGCATGGCCAGGGATTCCCCTAACTGGCAGCTTCTCTATTGCGGTGAAATTTCTGGCCAAAGACTAAGAACAGAATGCTGTGCCTTGCCCCCAGCAGGCCCTGATCCCCCCAGCCCCAGCAGAGCTGCAGCCGTGCTGGCATCAGCCCCGGGGCAAATGCAGGAGCACGAGCACTGATCTGGCTCTGGGGCTGCTGGGGCCTTGTCTTTCCTCCCCTCCCTCCAAAGTCTCACGTCCAGCACATGAACATTGCTGGCCCAAGGCTTCTCCATCAGCCAGCAGTGATGTTCTCACCAGTGGCAATGGGAACAGGTCAGCCCATAATTACAGCAAGAGGTCCTTAATGAGCAGAACCTGAAGCGAGTTCATCAGCTGTTACTACTGACATGAACAAAGTTCAGCTTGGCGGATGTTCTCTTTGTTTTTGTGTGTGATGCATTCATCAGCAAAGTCCCCAGAACACATTTGAAATGACAGATTGACCAGCAACAAAGCACCAAGGCCAGGAACTTTTGTTTCCTCACTGGGGCTGTAGAAGGGCACAAAGCCCAGCAGCTGCTGGGCAGAAGCACATTTCCCCTGAGCTGTCCCTGAGCATCAAAGCACAGAGTCTTGTGTTTGTCAGGCAAGAGCTGTTTACCTGGTGACTAAATCCTGATTGCTCCTGTTAAATCCAAAGTGCACCAACACATCTGCATCATTATTTCCAACACATTGCACAGAGTTTCTCTGCTGGGCCAAGCAAACAGTTACCAGCCTGCATGACAGCCCAGAGTCCCAGACTGCATTGCTGGTAAACACACAGAAACCTCCTGTTCTGCTTTCTTGATGTGCTCCTGCTCATGGTGCTTCATTTAGCTGGGATTGGACCCTTCAGACTGTAAATGGCATCATCCTTTTGGGTTTCCATGTCACTGTATTGCTCTAATCTGCATTTGCACTCTTTCAGAGTTTTGATTGCTCCTTTTCTTAGAGCAGCTTTCATTGAAATGCTTAGAAAAGTTGCCCCTTTTAGGCTAAATCACAATGATTTCAAGGTAAAATAAACCAAAGAAGCACACTGCAAATGCAACAGGAACTATTCCTTGGTCTTCAGGGAAAAGTTCCTTCTCCTTGTCTGATTCCTAGGGTGTAATCTCCCAGGACAGGGAGTGCCCTAACATTTTCATCTCTTGAGATGAGTTTTATAGGCAGCAGGAAAAGAGAAATTCCTGAGGCAGTCAGTGTCAAGTTGTGCATGCAAATAGCTCTGAACCCTCTCTGTGCTTTTCACAAACCATTCTCTGATGGGATTGCTGGCAGTGGGAGCCTTGAGGCTCATTGCAGGGAGCTGGATGCAGAGTATGGGGAGCTGAGGTCATTTTACCCCCAGGATCTTGTGAGGGCTGGATCTTGTCAGCAGAGGCTCGGTGGCTGTTTGTGATCCTGTCTGTTCTGTCTCTTGTGCTGCCTGTGCTTGGTTTGCTCCCTGCTTGGCCAAGGGCGCTGCAGGGAGCTGCAGTGCAGCAGGAATCTCATGGCCAGGTGTCCCCAGGCCTGACCCCTCTCTCTGTGTTGCAGTCCTTTCTCCGTGGTGCCGGCCACAGGAGCTCTGGGCGCTGGTGACACCGTGCAGGTGACAGTGGCATTTCACCCGCTGGCCAGCGGTGCCCATTGCGGCTCCCTGGCCGTGTGCTGCAGCTCAGGTGAGTGCTGGGCCCTGCAGGGCACAGGACAGTTCTGCACATGGCTGCCTGCTGTCCATCCCCTGCATTCCCTCCAGAGGTGCCTGCCCTGTTCACCTTTACCCCAAAGCAAACTGAGAACTCCTTGGTGTTTAGGGGCTTGAGAAAGGCAAAGATTTTTGACTGCTGTTTTGCTGGGACTTGCTGAGTGGAGGAAGGAGGAACTCTGATTCTCCACTACCATGTGGCTATGCCTGGGTGAAGTTTTATTTGATTCCTGGGCAGTGCTGTAGGTGAGGTCTCCATCAGACTCTCTCCAATGCAATGGGTTTCTTGCACACCTCTGTCCCATATGCTGCTTCTCCACTGGCTTGCCACAGACCCTTTCTCTATGTGGCCCTTACACATAGATGTAGTTTCTGCCTAATAACATTTTCAGGCCCTCAAGTTCCTTTTTTGTGTCGAATCAAAACAAATTGTTCCCTGTCCCCATTTCCCAGGCTGTTCAAGCTGTTACAAACCTCTCACATCTATCTCCCATTTGATTTCTAGACTGAGGGATCCCATTCAGTCTTAATGTAGAAACTGCTCGGTACTCACTAATCTTTCCTTTGTCCCTTTCTTATTTGATTTGCAATGCTCCAGCTTGGTTTTTCAGATCAGAACAGTATAAAATATTTAAAGACTGATGTGGCTGTGGGTTTGGACAGGGAGATGATTTTCATGGTGCTCATTCTGTAGTGGTTTGTCACATTGCAGAGCCAGGCTGGTTGTGTTTCCTCACCTGTGTCCCCTCCTGCTGTGGGCTGTCACTTCACTTGTTCCTCTGGGCCTCCTTTTGCTGCCCACCTGCCCCAGGCATATTTGCTGGTCAGCAAGAAGGGATCCAAGGGATCAGGAGAGACAGGAGTCTCCTGGGATGCCCGGGGAGAGCCTGGGCAAGGCAGGACTGAGCAGGGCTCCTCAGCCCTGTCACCTGAAGGACTTGGATGCAGAAATCCTGGTGATCTGAGTGGGTCACCGGAGCACATGGACCAATCTCCCTGTCCATCCTGTCACCTTGGGGCCAAATCTCTACAAACACCCTCAGAAATAAGGTGTTTGAGGAGGTGCCCAGGACATCCTCACGCTGTACACACAGAGCTGAAGGATGTGATCAATGGAGTGGTCCACAGAACTGCTCCTTCAGCGCAAAACTGGGACACTTTCTTCTGTGCCCTGTGCCTTGCTCTGTTCCTTGTGCTTCCATCAGCCAGTGAGCTGAGCAAAGACTCCCCTTTGCTTTGTTCCAGGTGAAGAAAGAATCCACACAAAGCTCCAGGGAGAAGTTGTAGATGTCAACGTTGGGCTGAGCACAAATTCCGTGGAGCTTGACAAGACTTTCACCACCATGTCAAGCCACAGAACCCTGTTCATTGAAAACAGGAGTAACATCACAGCCCACTTCCAGTGGAAGGCTTTTTCTACTGAGGAAGAAGAGAATGAAGAGAAGAGGAGGTTGGTTTGAAAGATGCATTTCAGTGAGATACAGGCCCAAGACTGAGCTAACATGTGGCCTCAGGGGATGTTGGTGCTTTTGAATGGTTTAGGCCAAGTAAACCATGCCCGGCACTGGGGTGTGTGTCCCTGGGCTTCAGGAGCTCAGCACTCAGCATTCCAGGTCATTTATACTCCAACCAGGGATGGCATTTTGGGAAGGAAAGGTTGGTTGTGATGACTGGATTTCCTCAGGTCCTAATTGGGCTCTTGTCTCTCTTCTCTTCTTTCTACATGACCTGGCAACATCCTTAAACGTTTCCTGAGTTGCCAGTCCCTCTTTCCAAAGGTGATACACCCTCTTTTTTCCCCTTAGTTCTTTCAAAAGCTCCTTGCCCATGCAGGCTGGTTGTGTGTCCCTGTGCTGCTGTCAGAGAGGTTTTGAGCTCTCAGAGCAGAGAGGATTTTTTGTGAGAGAAGATAGCGCAGGATCCTTTCCCTCTCAGGACATTCTAGTGCCATGCACTGGGATGGGATCCAAAAAGCTCTGGCTCATGGAAAGGTCTCTCCAGGAGTTTGCTGTCTCCCTCCTGCACAACAAAGTTCCTTCCCCTCTCAGAGGCTCTGTTTTCATGCATATTGCATATAAAAACTTGAATGTCCCTGAAGGGATTCGGTGCCTGAATTCATCAATTTCCTGTGGAAGTGCTCTGGGATGCTCTTGTGAAAGGCAGAGTAGGGAACCGGGTAGGTCCAAAATGGAAGAAACAAAGAGTGATGCTGGTAACACGTAGCTGCAAGCCAGCTTTGTCTCCCCTTGGCAGGGAAATGCTGCAGTGGGTGCTCTGTGATCTTTCTGTGCCCTCCCAAGCAGCTGAGTGGGAGGAAAAGCCACTTGAAATGGCTGGTAGATTCTCCCTCAGCTATGGCAGAGGCTTTGAGGCAGGAGGTTCTCTGGAGGGATGCTGGCTTTGGAAACCTCTGCTGAGCTTGCAAGTGTGGAGTGAAACTCCCTGCTGGGCCAGGGAACAGCAAGTTGTCCTCTGATCCCTGTGGGACCCTCGTGGCTTGGGCTCAGCCTTTGCTGGGGAGCTGCTGCTGCTCCTCCTCAAGTGCTTTGCTCTCCTGCGCTCACACTTCTCTCTGCAAATCTGTGGCTCATGAAACCATCTGCTGGCCTTGTCTCTCCCTGGGGCTGCAGGAAGTGTTTGCTGTGGCTGCTGAAAGAGGTGTCCCAGGAAAACTTCCCAGAGGAGAAAGAAACGGAGAAGGTGAAGGGCTCTTGTGGAGATCACAGTGCCCTCCTCAGCAGCATGGTCCAGGAGAAGATGGCAAAGGTGCAAGAAGGCCCCATCCTGTTCTCTGATGACATTTTTTTCATTGAGCCAATGGTAAGTGATAGCTGAGAACATTCTCTTCCTCCTTCCCCCCCCGTCCTCCCACCCACCCTACTCCCTACCCCCATCCCTTCCCTGGCTGCGGTCAATGGGCAGATCCTCAGCTGGCCCCATGTGCTGGCAGGGAGGACATGGAGTTTCTGGTGAGGCTGCAGGGCTTGCTGCTGAAAGCATTTGTGCCCTGCAGGCTGCAGGCAGGGCTGGGAGCCTGACAAAGCCCAGCTCTGCTGCCAGGCTCGAGCTCAAGGCACTGCCTGCATGTCCTGTCAGTGTCCCAGGGAGCAGTTCTTGTAGGCAGGGGCTCCCCCCACACGTGGGGCTCAGCAGAGGCTGTTGGAGCACTGCCAGCTCACACACTGACCTGGAGCTTGCAATTGTTCCCTGGCAAAAGGAGGCCAAATTCAGCCCAAGGTTAATGACAGAAATGCCAATCCCCTCCTGTAACCATGCCTTGCACTATTTCTGAGTGTCCCTTCCAGCATCATCTCTGAGCCTGGACACAAGGGTGGAAGGTTGAAATGGGCCTTTGGAGTTGTCCTGCACACAGGGACAGAAAACCTTGTCCTTTTCTGGTGATGCAAGCAAACTGCCACATGCTCCCATCAACCAGAGCCTTGATTCTGAGTACTGGCATTGTGAGAGATGATGAATGCCTGGTGTGTGCACAGTGCAACATCCCTTCTCATCTTGGAGTAAACCCTAGAATAATGCCAGCCTCTGCTTTCTTTCAATACAGGTTAAACTAATATTTTTATTTGCAAGGAAGGGGATCATGTTCTCTTCTTGGTTACAGCTATGGCCCATCTAAGGCCAAGAGCCAGCAGGGCACAGTGGCAGTTGCATCCCACTGTAGCTGACAGCAGCATGATGTGCCCAAGAGCTTGTGTCAGAGCAGCAGGAATATTGTGGAGAGTGGGAGCTGATCAGCTGAGCATTGAGAGCTGTGTTGGGCTGGGTTTGGAGTGTTTCCTTGGCTCCTTGTGTTGTTCACTCATCACTGATGCTCTAAACAAAGGCTTACAGGAGGGTGGTGAAAACAAGCAATGTGAAGTTTGCAAAGCAAGGTTTTGCTGTCTCTTTCTGCTGTAGGAGGGAGAAATCAGGCCGAATTGTTCAGCTGAAATCAAGGTGACCTTCAAACCCCTGGAAGCACTGGAGTATGGAAGTGTGGCTTACTGCAGCATCTCAGGTGCATCTCCTTTGCCCTGCCTCTCTCCCCCTCAGTGAAGCCATGGTGCCAGCCTGCGCCCGCTGGGCTCCCATGGAAGTGCTGGGAAGAGTCCCTGGTCAGCAGGGCAGTGCTGGCACATCCCCCCTGGCCCTGCAGCTCCCAGGGAGTCTCCCGTGCCAGGCCAGGGCTCAGAATGCTGTGTGTGCCTGAGTGATCCCAGAACAGCCCAGGCAGTGCAGGGAGAGGTTTTCATGCCATGGCTTTGCCAGCATTCCCTCAAAGGCCAGAGAGCTCCAGAGCAGAACAGCTTTAGTGAACAAGCACTCAGCCCCTGCAGGCCCCTGGCCTCCAGGATGGCTCCATTTGCCATGGATCCATCATCAGGTGGTAGGAGCTGAGTTAGAAATGGGCTCCCTGAGCCTGGATCACCTCCCAGTGCCCAGACAGCAGCAGAGCAGAGGGGGCTGAGCCCCCCTGAGCCCGGGCTGTTGGTAGAGGGAGCAGCCTTGGCCAGCAGCTGCTTCTCTCCCTGTGTGGCAGTTGTCACCTTGCAGCTCTCAGTCTGTGGCAATAGAACACAGTGCTGAGTGTCACAAGGGGAGCACTTGGGCAACAAAGTCCTGTGCTCCTGGGCCAGGGAGTTTGGGAATTGCCAAACTCCATAGGAGCTTTGTGCCTGCACTGAATGGATTTCAAAGCTCCTCTAGGTGCATGGGAAGGAAAGCACAGAATCACAGTATGGTAAGGATGGAATGGACCTTAAAGATCATCTAGTCCCAAGGCCCCTGCCATGGGCAGGGACACCTCCCCCTAGAGCAGGGCGCTCCAAGCCCCATCCAGCCTGGCTTGGAACACTTTCAGGGCTGGAACCTCCACAACGTCCCTGGGGAACCTGCTCCAGTGCCTCACCACCCTCACAGGGAAAATTTCTTCCCTACTATCTCACCTAAATCTCCTTTCTCTCCATTTCTACCCATAACTCCATGGTGTGTCACTACAGGCACCAGAGATGTTTTAAACTCAGCAAACTGGTGGCTCAAATTGGAAAGCAGCCCAGGAAACGGGTTAGAAATTGCAAGTCAGCCTCAGGGGATATGTCCTGAGGGAAGAGAAGGGTGCATATCTTCTCCTGCAGCATCAGGAGCTGGTTGCATCCAGCTCAGAGTCGGGGACTAGCACTGAGGCAGCCTGGAAAATGCAGTGGAGCAGAGGGAATGATTGTACTGCAATGGACATCTCTCCCCAGGCTGTGAGAGCAGGCTGCCCCTGCAGCTCAGAGGGGAAGGCCAAGGACCCTTGGTTGAACTCAGCTCTCCTACTCTGAACCTTGGGAACGTTTTCGTCAACACCCCCGATGTCTATGAGGTGAGCAGCAGGGCTTGGGATGGATGCTGATGGCTCCTGAGGCAGCAGCAAGCCTGGTGCAGCTGTGGAATTGCTGCCAACCTGGGCAGCTGTGAGCAGGGAATATTTGATGGACTGCTGAAATCTGGGGGGTCACAAAGGTGTGTCAGTTGTTCCTGAAGCCCCAGTCCCTGCTTTTGGGCAGCCTTCCTTAGGGATCATCTGGGAGGCTTCCTGCAAAACAACCCCTTGGCACATGAAACCATCGCTGGCTCCAAAAGCTGCATGTTCAGAGGCTTTTGTGGCAGTGCAGACACAAGGCACCTTTGGACTGGGCTCTGCAGAAGCAGCTGCAACAAACTGGCTGCCTTTGAGCTTCAGCCCACTGCCAACAGCTCCCAGCCAAGCGTCTGCTGCTTATTGCTGCAATCACAGGAAATCCTTGGGAGTTCTCTCCCTTGCTGACCAGTCCCTCACCACACTTCAGCCTCGGTGCATCTCTGGCTCTAGAAAGAGAAAAGTGTTCCTGGGAATAAAGCAAAGGTGTTTTCTACCTATTTGCCTCCCCCCCAGTAGAGTCAAGCTTGCAAAAACTTCATGAGGCACTGCATCATGGCAGACACTTTCAAAATCTTGGCTGTGGATGGGAAAGACACGCTGAGTTTTCTCACCAAAAGATGGTGCTGTCTGTACGTTTTGATGCTGATGCCTCATTCTCAATGTATTGTTTTCATTGTCTGGAAAAGGTGAATGAGCAGATGGTGCTGTTGGAGCTGTGCTCACTGGGGCAGCAGCAGCTCTGGGGTGATTCCCTACGCAGCTGCAATCAGCCCACGTTGCTCTCAGGGCCAGCTCTCACTGCGCTTGGTGCTGCTGAGCAGAGGGGCACTGCTCTGTGTCCATGGGATAAGCCCAGGGTGACTGCAGTTCTGTGGAGTTGCCACTGCTCTGCATGAAAACCCAAAGGCAGAACTTGTCCTGTTGTATCTTTGGACTTCTGCCATTCAGCAGCACAAAGCATCTTCTGCCTTTTATGGGTGTTCATTGCATCATTAGACAATAACTCACAAGAAGGGAAGATTCCACACGTATTTTCATTTTGCTTTCTTGCTGCTGCAGGTGAAACTGATGAACCAAGGAGCTATTGATGCTCCCTTCACCTGTCTCCCTTCAGCCACCAACCTGGGCTTGTGTTTCAAGTTTGCCCCCGAGAAGGGCATCATTGCAGCAGGTGGGAGCCAGAGTGTGCAGATCTCCTTCAGTGCCACCGTGCTGGGGAGCTTTGAGGAGGAGTTCCAGTTCAGAGTCGCTGGATCTCCTGTGCCTGCCATCCTGACCATCAGGTAAGGACCCTGGGAGCTGGGTGGGCACATCTGTGGCTGTCTCAGGAACATCCCCCACCTACCTCCTTTTGGGGTGGAGCAGGGGAAAAAGGTGTTTTCTGAGGTGTGAATCTCTGCTCTGCTGCTGGCATTGCTTTAGTGTGAGGCTGCCTGCTGCCCTGTGTGGTAGCTGGGAGCTGGAATGACTCCTCCCTGCAGGGATCTCCCTGTGCCTTGGGCCATGGCAGGCTCTGGGATGGATCAGCTTTGGGCAGCAGCTGCTCTGGGATGTCCCACCTGAACACCCAGCAAGGCCCCCAGGGCTTTGCAGATGGGCCAGCCTGGCTGATTCTGCAGCAGCAGCAGGGTTTGTAAAACCTTGTGTGAATAATCCATGCCAGATGGGCAGCAGCAGCCTCAGCTCACCTCTCATGGCCATGCTGTGGGGCACAAGCTGTGCTCCCAGCTCCTGTGCCCAGAGGGCTCTGGTGCCTCCTTTGCACAGCCAGCAAAGGGCTGATGTGGGAGTCAGGAACTGTGCAGCAGGAACTGTGCCAAGGACTGGGGCACCATCCCGTGGGCAAGAGACAATCCTGGCCCAGCCAAAGGGAGAAGGGCAGATCATAGGGGAGGCACAGCTCAGTGCTCAGCACCACAGCAGCGTGAGGCCTTTCCCTGCCAGCCTAAACCATGTGCTTCAGGATAATGGAGTGGAAGCAGGAGAGCTGATGCTGGCTGCTCTGCAGCTTTGGAGCTCGGCTGCTGCTCTTGGGCGGCACTGGCTCCAGGCAGTGAAGAAATGAAAGCAATCTGCACTGGGTGATACCAATGAGATCAGGGAGATGGGTAAAGAAGAACAAGGAAGGTTTTCCTTCGAAAGACAAATGTGGTGAGCAGGTGTGCCCATAGTGGAGAAACAATGATGCTGCCTTCATTTTTGGAGGAAAAGTGCTGCTTTTTCATTTGGAAATCAAGAGTGAACCTTTCACCATCAAATAATTGATTCTCCTCTGTCCCTCCCCCAAAGTGGCCATGGGGTGTTTCTGCATAAGCAGCTTGCTCCTTGAGCAAGGGCAGGTGTCTCTTGTTGAGATGTGCAGAGCAGAGCCAGGGGCAGTCCTGTGAATACAATAGAGGACACAGTTCACTGGTTCTTGATTTTGAACCAAAAGGCAGAGTGGGCACTGATTGGCATCAACCATGAAATCAACTGGTGAATGTTGTGCAGCTTCAAGTGCTGATTTCAGTGGATGTTGGTGGCTTTTGGAGTGTGTCTGCTGAGTTCAAGGACAGGTGAGGTGCTGTGCTAGATTCAGGACAGCCATGTTTGGTTGTTGAAGCTCTTGCTCTTGGCTATGCCAGCTGGTGCACTGCTGACAAGCTGGTCCTTTCCTCTAGGATTCATCTGTGCCCTGGGTAGAACTGTTGCTGCTCTTTTCAGAGGATGTTTGGGAATGCCCTGGACTCGTGTCTCAGAACAGTGTCTGTAATGATTGTGTGGGTCAAACTCTCTTGAGAAAGCTCCTCCATGGGAACAGCAGTTGCAGCTCAGAAGGAGCAAAGCAGGGAAGCTGTGGCTGGAAGGGCTGCTTACAGAAGTTTGTGGGGACACCTTGATGTCCATGCCATTGCAGATGGGGAAACTGAGGCACGGAGCCATGTCTGGGTGTGTGTTCAGGGTCCTTCATGGGACCCCCAGCAACCCGGGGGCTTCTCCTGCCTGCCCTGTGCCCAGAGCCCATCAGGGACTGTTGGCTGCTGCCCCTTGGCTTGAGCTGCCTCCTGTGCCCAGGGCCCTGTGCTGAGCACACGGGGCTGTGTTGGTTGGAAACCCAGGGTGCCCTGAGCCCGGGTTTTGTGCCCCCGAGCCACGACAGCCGCACCTTTGCAATGCCTTTAACCGAGCCATTGCGTGCTCTGTCCTCGGCCTGCAGGGGCAGCGTCACTGCACCGAGTTTACACTTCGACCTCGCTGAGCTCGACTTCGGGGACATCTCCTTTGGTGAGTGTTCCCTGGGCTGGGACACAGCCTCAGGGATGTGTGCCTTCCAACAGAAAAGCATCCCTCACTCCTGCCCTGCCCCAGCAGCCGCTTCAGGCTGTGAACTGCAGGGCTGCTGCTGCTGCTGCCTCAGGGGGCATTTTGCCATTGTGAGATCCCATGGAAGCAAGGAATAGGAAGGCAGTATTTTCTGGTGTCTCTGTGGTGCTTTAAAGGACAGATGTCTGCCAAGGAAGGTGGGAATCTTGCTGCAATGGAAAGTCGAGCCCCTCCCTCCAAATGATTATCCCTTTGAAATGACAGGGCTCCCAGGCAAAACTGTGCGAAAAGGAATAACAGTTCTTTGCTAGACTATCTCAGGAGAGCACAGACAAGAAGGCAGGAACAGACATTTCCCAGATGCCAAGTCCTGTTTTTCTCCTTTGGTGGAGTTCTGGTCACAGCAGGAGGAGCTGTGGGCGCTGGCAGGGCAGGGATCCCCCCCAGCCGGTGCGGAAAGGGAAGGGAAGGAGGAAATGCTCCTTTTGCAGAGCCCCAGAGGGCAGGGGGATGTGGGCAGTGCCGAGCAGCAGCAGCAGCAGCAGCAGTGGGGCAGGCAGGCAGGGTCGGTGCCAGCGCTGAGCTGCAGCCAGGGCAGCCCCGGGCCAAGCACAAACCTCCCGCAGCAGCAGCGGCCGAGCTGCGACCCCCGAGCGGGAGGAAGGGAAGCTCCGCTCCCTGCCCAGCCTCAGCTCCCACTGCACAGCCGCCCACGGCATCACGCCACAACTCCCAAATCCCCCAAGGGAAAAGCCCAGCCCAGGGCCGAAACCCCCCAAAACCCCCCAGAACCCCTATCCCCCTTCCCAGACCAAGGGCAACATTCACTGCCAAGCCTAAAGCCAGAACAATGAAGTTCATGAACTTCTGAAGGAAACTCATTGCCTTTTTTGAGCTGCTTCTTCCCCAGCCTGCATCACCACGGAGGCGCTTGTCAAGTTGCCTTTGGAAGGAATGAAACACGAAAGGCAAGAGATGGAAATATGGTTCTGAAGCAGGAGATTGATCCTGCTGAATCCAATTTCATTCCTAAGGGCTCTTCGGCTGAAGGCAGCTGTTGTGTCTTTGCTTCTTTGTAACTCTTGACTGTTGTCTGCATGTGCTGGCCTCAGTCTCCTTGGAGGTTTTGACACCTGGGTTTGTCCTTTTTGTGCCTCTCTTGCCTCCCTGCTAGAGTCCCTGCTGGAGCTGGCAGTGGCCACTTGGATGGGCACAGAGAAGCTCTGGGCTGCAGCTGCAGTTGTTTTTTCTCCCCATCTGTGTCCCAGATGCTCTTGGTGAGCAGGCCTGGGGAGAAGTCTCCTCCCCACAGAGCTGGCCAGCCCAGCCAGATGGGCACTGCAGAGCAGGCTGTGGCTGCTCTGCGCGCTCTGCAGGACATCCCTACCATGAGTGGCTGTATCTCTGGCTTTGCAGGATGGAAAGCAAATCTCAGAGCCTAGGTGGGGTAAACCCTTGCAGGCAGCACTCTCAGTGAGCAGCATGGCTGTGATGTCCCCGTCTGTTGGGTGAGGTGGGACCTGGTTCCTAATTGCTAATGTCAAAGCAAGGCTTGGCTGTGCCCCCAGTTGAGTGGGCTCTGAGCTGTCACGTGCTCAGTCTGTTTGGCCCAAAGCAAGAGATGCCTTAAGGATCCTGCAGAGAGAAGCTGCATTAGGGTGCTTTGCCTCACGTTCTAGTTCCTGATTCCATCCTCACTTTCTTTTGCTGTAGCTTCTTCTCACTGACAACTCACTCTTTATATGTCTTGAAAAAGGTGGCAGTGTTGGCAGGCTGAGCAGGGAATTGGACAGCTTGAATTCTCAGAGTAAATGCTGGGTCTGGGTGCACACTCATCACTGAGAGAGAACTGGTGCTGGTTTGGGGCAGGTGAGGGAGCTCGTCCCCATCCCAAAGAGAGAAGCTTGCAGTGTTCAGCAGGGCTAGGAGTGGGCATTTTCAAGGCTGCAGTCTGGAATCTGTGTCAAAGGGAACTAAGTGACGATTAATTCCTCACGCAGCTTCTGGGTGAGCTGTAGTTCAGACCATAAAGAGCTCAACTCCAATCCCACTTTGATCCTGCCAGGATCTTGCCCCCAGGATCATGCCCTGCTTGGTGCCTGAATGGATATTTGTGTCCTTGCCCAGGCTTTCCCTACACGCAGCGCTGCCGCCTCACCAACAGCTCCGCGGTGCCCCTGACGTTCCAGCTCCCCATGTCGGACGATGGCACGCAGCCGGCTGTGGACAGCGTGGATCAGATCCGCAGGGACACCGACCCGGCCTGGAGCAAGGGAATCCATTTCCATGTGGAGCCCAGGGAGTTCACCCTGAATCCCAGCCAAGGCACCATCCTCCCCCAGGGACACCAGGACATCGAGGTACGGCAAGAGCCCAGCCACAGCCGCTGCAGCACCAGGGCTGGAGCTGCACTGCAGGGTGGGAGGGCTTTAGCTCTGGTGCCAGCTTGGAGCATCCTGGCACTGAGAGATCTGCACTGCTGGGGGCCTCTGCTAGCTGGCTTACTCGGGATGTTCCTCAAAGAGCACTGTTTGCTTTCCAAAATCATATGCCTGAGTTCACAGACCTTATGGTCAAGGCCTGAAGCCATTCTTGTGTTTTTGAGAGCGATTGATTTGATTGCAACGGGGCAGAGCAAGGATGAGGGCAGAAGGTGGCTGTCAGAGAGATGTCATTGTATCAAGCAGTGAGCTTTTCTTCGTGGTGTCATTTCCCCCCTCCTGGGGAGCAGAATGATTTGTGTTCACTGCAGGAAGCTCCAGTGGAGACAAAAAAATCTGCAGCCATGTGTAGCGGTTCAAATTTATTGTATTGATTCCTTGTTAAGTGGTTTGTTCTGTGGTACCCCGTGTTCTCCCCGAGTTGGTTTACCCCTGGGATTTACCTTCCCTCAAAGCTGTCCCTCATGCCATTCCCTGCCCCTTGTTCCAGCTCTTTCCCTGCCTGTCAAACCCAGCCCCTTTTGTTCCCCAACCTTCTTTGCCAATTTAACCTGGAGCCAATCCCTGTCTGCAATGCCCTTTTGGAATTCCCCTATTCCTGGAGGCCCCATTGGCCCATGTGAGCCATCCTCCCCACCCTCCTACCCAAAGTGGCCCCAGACACTTGATGTAATCCCCTCAGTGCTCCCCTGAGGATTCCCTTTTGGCTTGCTGTTTGTATTCACCCCCTGATTTGTATCTGTACAAAAGCCCTTGCACAGGAGTGTCCAGGGCTCTTTTGGCTTTGATCCTTTTGCTTGGAATAAACCCTTCCTTGTGGAACTTCAAGACAGAGATCCTCCTCCTTTCTCCTCTGCCGTGTCCCGTTGGTGGCTTGTCTCTTGTGGCATAGAGCAAGAGGCTCTGAGGGTTCTGCCTGTGGTCAATGCCCACCCTGGGGCAGTTCTGAGGGTTCGGCCTGTGGTCAATGCCCACCCTGGGGCAGTTCTGACGGTTCTGCCTCTGGTCAATGCTCACCCTGGGGCAGTTCTGAGGGTTCTGCCTCTGGTCAATGCCCACCCTGGGGCAGTTCCCCACTCCTGGTGTGGGGCCGCAGTTCTCAGGGCTCGGGCTCCCAGGGCAGCCATGAACTGCCCAGAACCTGCTGGGCCACACTTTGCCCTCAACCTCGTGCTGTAAAGCTGAACTCATTGTGGTCGAGTCAGATTTCCTCTGCATGGATGTCTTTGTAGTCAGATGAGAAATTGGCCCCTTCATTTGAATGCAGTGGTGCATGGAGCTGTAGTCTAATGTTTTAATGTAGCTGACCTGTGCCCTGATAGCAAGGTGTGTTTAACAAATCTGGTATTGCCAGAAGGCTTTTGTTACTCTGAGACTGTGCTCTACACATGGAGCAGCAGAAGAATGAAGGCCAAATCCTCCCTCAGGAACTGGAGGTTATCACCCGTGGGTAATGAGGTTTTGTAAGGAAGCATTGACTGTTCTTCTCTTCCACCAGGTGACCCTGTGCTCCAACACGGTGATGGAGTTCTACCGGAGGTTGCTGGTGGACCTGGAGGGTATTGGCAAGGGAGTGGCAGCCCTGATCATCACAGCCAGGTACCAGCCCTTGCCTGGCCTCCCGCAGGCACTGCCTTGCCCAGGCTGTGCTGGCTGCAGCTGCCAAGGAGAAGTGCTGCTGAATGCCCTCATGTTGTGCCAGCTGGACACGAGAACAGCAGTGCTTGGGCAGCAGCCCGTGGTGAAAAGCACGTTTGCTCACAGCCCAGCATGGTCCTGGGCCCTCTTCTAAAGGCACCAGGAATGATATCATTGATTGGCCTGGTTTTTGGTGCTTGAGGTGGAACAAATTTCCTGAGGGCCTCCTCTCCTTCAGGCTGCAAGAGGTGGAGTTGTGCTGGTTGTGAGCACCGTGCATTGGTTTGGGCCACAGCAAGCAGCTGCTGAGAGTCAGGCTCTGGCTCTGTCCGTGGGGGCACATGGCAGGGGGGAAGTGGCTCCCAGCAAGAGTGGGGAGGGCAAGGTCTGACAAGGGGAAAGCAGCCCTTGATGTGGCAGGACAGCTCCAGTTTTTGTCCTTCCCTCTGCTTCCCATTTTGAGCTTTAATGTCGTCAGAGTTGAGAGCAAAAGTCATTGTTGCTGCAGCAGAATTCCATGCTGCTGTGCTGCTGTGGGTGTCAGTGTGATGCCCAGAGGGATGCAGCTCCCTGGTGCTGTTCCCTGTGCCAGGCAGAGCCATCCAGGCAGTGCCTGGGCTGCCATTGTGTACAGCAGGTGGAGCTGGGGCCAGGCAGTGCCTGGAGCTGTGCAGTGAAGGAGCCAGGGAGCTGCAGGGCCTGGCAGGGGCTGATCAGCCCCTCTGTGGGGCAGCTGCTGTCTCGTGCCCTCCAGGGCTGGGGCAAAGAGCTGAGTTCTCAGGCAGGGCAACAGCACCATGGCAGAGAAGGGAGTCATTTTTATGGAGACCCTGGAGTTGTGTGTTCCTTGAGCCTTAGGGAGCACTGATCCTTGTTGGCAAGGCTCCCCCAGAGCTCGTGGGTCACTGGCACTGTTCCAGGAGTCCTTGCAAGCCTTCTTGGGTAAAGCAGGGGCTGAGGCAGCTGTGGGGCAAAGTGCTCTGCCTGGGGCACTTGGCAGCCTCTGGGTGCTGCCTCTCAGGGTTTGCCCCTCCTTGACAAGACATGTTGGAGTGGGAAGAGGTAGAAGGCAATTTATCCCTGTAGGGCTCTTCAATGTGCATTTGACAGTGACCAATGTGTTCTGCTCCATTTCACAATCTTTGGGGGTAGGCATTCTCCATTCTCTCAGTATCTCTGATTGTCCTGGGGTCATCTCTTTGCCCAGATGTCTCGTTCCTGAGCTCCAAGTGTCCTCCCCAGTGCTGCTGTGTGATGAGTGCCACCTGAAGGTGCCCTACGAGAGGAAGATCCTCATTAGGAATCCCAGCCACCTTCCTGGCTGCTACGGGCTTATTCCCCAGGTTTGGCATCACATCCACCTCCTCCTGTCAAATATTCCTGAGGAGATTATTAGGGGAACAAAGGGTTTGGATAAGACCTTGCTGCTTTCTATTCAGTCTTAAAGATCTGCTGAGAACACGATCCTACCCAACTGTAAACTTGAGGAGGCAGTTTAAGCTCCTGAGGAAACAGTTGATGTTCTAGTCGTCAGGGTGTTTTCCTGTGGGAGATCTTAGAGGGTTGTGAAAAGCTGCTGCACCCACAGACACCAGTGCCTGTGCTGGCAGCCTCCTTGCAGGATGCCCTGGGAGTGCTAAACCTACAATACTTGCATCTTGTTTGTGCCTTTGACCTTTGTCCTGGGGAGTTTTAAAGGTGTGTGTAAGTTGCTGTTGTGGTGGATGTTAAGGAGCCTGAAGTTTCTTGAGAGGTCCCTCTGAATCTGCGTTTCATTGTGTCCCTTCCAGAAGCGCAAGGAGGACTCTGCTGTGCTCTACTCCAGCCCCAAGGCCTGTGGGATTGTGCAGCCCCAGAGCACAGCAGAGATCCCAGTTGTGGTGGCAGTGCAGGCCCTGGGCACTCATCGCACCAACGTTCTCATCGGCGTGTTCGGGGATGAGAGAAACCCCCTGGTGAGGGCAAGGGGGAGATGTGAGCCTGTGTGCAGCTGCTCCTGGCAGGGTGCACAGGGACAGGGATTGTGCTGGGGAAAACAGGCACAGGCTGCTGGGGAGAAGGACAGGAGGGATGGGGGCACAAACAGCTCCTGCCTTAGAGGTGGGAATCTCAGTGTCTGACACAGAATGGAGTTGGGCTAAGCTGGAATCCAGGGGCATTTGAGTTCATTATTCTTTCAAATGCTGTTAACTTTGGAAACATCTGTTTGAAAATGTCATCTCTCTGAGTGCAAAAGAGGATGTCAGAAGACTTGTGGGAACCTTGAGCTTTCTGTAAAAGAAAGGAAAGCTGGCATTTGAAGAGTGTTTGCAAGGACTGAAACTTCAATTAAAACATATGGAAATGGCAGTGCCAAATTCCCTGGATGGCACCAAACATCTGAACCCGGGCCATCGTGGCACTGCCTGTAAATCAGTGAACAGGAAGGAAAGGCAATGCAGGCTGTGCCAGGGAGCCTGAAGGTTGACCAAACAGTTGCTTTCAACTATCAGGCTGCTTCCCTTAAAGAGGAGGGTTTCTCCCCACCAGAAGAACCAGTTGTTTAACTGTCAGGCTGGTCTTACCTAGAGATTTCTTGCAAAAATAAAAGCTTTGGGCCAATAATTTTTAGTTTGAAAGGTTCTCTTACCTTAATCCTTTTCAATTTGGAGGTGAACATGTAATTTTCTTTTTCCCCAAAAGCCCAGCATTTCAGCTGGAGAGTGGTAGCTGTCCCTAAAGAAAAAACTTGAGCAGGGTTGAGCTGTTGAAGGTTTTTAGGTTTCTATGTTGTGGTTTGTTTTGGGTTTTTTAAAATCTTTCTTGCTTGCTTCCTGGAACAGAGGGCACAATTACAGAGCTCAGAACAGCTGGCAGAAATCTCCCCAAGCCCAAGGCTGGCAGAGCTTGGCAGGATCCCAGCACCACAGCCTGTGTATGTATGTATGTATGTATGGATGGATGGATGGATGGATGGATGGATGGATGGATGGGCAATGCGACCTGAGTCACCTGGAAGTGTTGTAAAATGTCAACCAACCCCCCAGCGGTGTCAGGGGAACATTCCTGATAAATCCCAGGCGGAGCTGCCGAGTTTCTGGCCTTGGGCACTGGGTGGGCTGTGCTGGCTTGGCACAGGCTGGGTCTGCCCCTCGGTGTCTCAAATCTCACCTTTTTGCTGCCTTCTCTGTCTTTTCCTCTCCCACTGTGCTTTTTGCATCCCCACCAGGTGTTAATGCCTGTCCTCTGTAGTTGCTCAATGCAAGCAGTTGCAGCTGCTGCAGCACCTCAGTGCCATCCCTGGGCTGCCTTTAGAACAGACCTGCCGCAGCCTGGATTGGGAAGGGCTGGATCAAACCATTTCTCAGTTCAACGTGCCAGCACTCAGCCAGGGGCTTCATCCTTGCCAGGAGCTGCTCGTGCAGGTGTCCCTCCCTCCCTCCCTCCCTCCCTCCCACTGCAGGTCCCTGGTCATAGTTATTTTATTTCCAGAGATGAGCTCCACCCACCTAAATTCAAACCCCAGCCACCGAAGGAGAGGAGAACCAGTCTGGATTGTGCAGCAACTCGATGGAGGCACTTCAGGACTGGAAAGGAGGAGGCAGCCAGAGCCCTGAAAGAAGTGCAGGATTTTACCCACTCTTCAGGAGCAGAGGTAAATTTTCTTGTACACCTATTGCTTGCTTTGCCTCCCCAGCCTGCCAGCACCAAGTCCTGCTCATGCTGAGCTCCCTTTTTGCTGCCCTGCTGTGCTGTGCCCTGACAGTGGGCTGGGCAGCAGGGCCAGTGGCTGGACATGGGCTGAGGGGGAGGGAGAAATAGGAGAGTTTTCCTTGGAGAAGCTGGCTCAGATCCTACAGGCCTGTGCTGAGTGTGGGATTTTTTGCCTTGTTTCCTTCCCAATGTAAGATGAGGCTTTTCTCTGCATCATCATGGTAACACCTCCAGCTTCCCTCCCAGAGCAAGCTGGGATGATCCTGATCTCCATGGAGCCTCTTCCCAAAGCAGCCAGACTCCCTGTTTGCAGGGCTCTGCTTTCACCCAGAGCTGCTATTGCACTGCTGGCCCTGGAGCTGTCTGACAAAGGGAGACTTTGCAGAGGGCCTGTCTCTTCTTCCCAGCATAAAAATGGCTTGTTTTTTGGGTGCCAGCACCAACTCCTGAGCACCCTCACCTGCCTCGAGGCTTGGAGGGATTCAGGTGCTCCCTGGACGTGGCGCACACTGCCCTGGGAACAGAGAAGGCAAGAGGGAATCTGTCTCCCTTGCCCATTGTCAGTGTGGCAAGCAGGGCTGGAGCTGCCAGTGCCACTGGGGGCCCTCAGCATTGGCCACAGAGGGGCCTCCCATCCCTGCAGGCCCATCACAAAGTGCTGCTGGAGCAGCTGCTTGTTGGAGAGGCCGTGCAGGACACGTTGCAGGGCTGCCCAAGGACGCTGTGCAGCACCTGTGGAGGGCACTGCTCCCCCTGGAACTCCTCAGGTGCTCCACAGGAAATTTTTGCAGGAGCTTTTGCTGTAGCACCTTGAGAAAGAAGCATTTAAATCAGAGAGAGAGGGGAAGAGCCTCAGGAGTCAGATGAGCTGGGCTGGACTCCTTCCCTCAGCTCCAAGAGCTCTCACTCTGAGTCTCCTCCTTTTCTAAAAGCAGGTAGTTTTAAAACTTTTTAAAGGCAAGTTGTGCATCAGAGAGAATTTCTACTGCCAGGAGACATCCTAGTTCACTTTCATGTAATGTACTAATTAATGCATTGAGCTGTGAGTATGGGAGAAGATTTTCCCCATGGTCCCTGCACTGGTCAATGGCATGGATGCAGGATGAGGTGAGGGTGATTCTGGCAGTGTTTGGGGAATAGGCCCCTCTGACTACAGCTGCACTTTGCTCCAAGATGCTCCATTGGATCCATTTCCATGCTCAACACCTCAATCTCTCCTGTCTTCCATCCAGGCTTTCAATATCCTGCCACTGCCAGGTGTGCTGCATGTCAGGAGAGAGCCAGCAGGTCTCCTCCACCTTCTCTGGCCACCTCAACACCACCTGCAATGTCCCGGAGCTGTGCCACATGGAGGCAGGCTCCACCTCCGAGGTGCTGGTGCCCAGGGAGGCCTCATGTGTCAACTCCTCCCTGAGCCCCCAGGAGATCAGCTGTGGCTCTCAGGCCCCTCTCAGGGACAGGTGAGTCAGCCTTCCATGGGTTCCTGCTCTGCCATGGGTTCTTGTCCCTGCAGGGCTTCCCTGCTCCAAGGCCTCTGAGCTCAGAGGAGCTGCAGAGCAAAGGCCAGCAGCAACACAGGGATGGCCACTCTGAGCTCCCTGGCTGCCAAGAGAGGAAGGACCTTCTTCTGTTGAGACAGAACATCTTCTTCTCTATTTGAGTGCTGAGCCCTCCTGGCTTAGCTGCTGTCTGCGGGGAGCTGGGCTCTGGGCTTGCCTTGGCACCGCATCTAGAGGTGTCTTGAAGTCCATGGTGTTGAGTGGCATCTTCTTCATCATCTGCCTTCTTCACCAGAACAGTGGGATTGTGGTATGGGCAGGTGTGGGGCACAGAGCAAACCTTGCTTTGGGTCCTGCTCCTGCCACAGATGAAGTCCTTGCACTGCTGATCTGCCAGGGTTCTCCTTATGGTGGCATAGCAGCCAGAAAAGCTCCTGTCCTTTAGGCTCCCCTGCAGCTGCAGCCGTAGGCAAACACAGGAGAAGCTCAGCTCCAGCAAGGCAGCCCAGCTCAGGACACACAGGCCAAGTGTGGAGCTGGGAGTGGAGGTGCTTAAAGCAAGCCTGTGCATCAGGACTTCTTCAGGCCAGAGTGAAGTTGGTTTCATGGGGAGGAGACGGACGAGGCTGCTTCCAATGATTTCCATGGCAGCCAGCACTGGTTTGCTTGGTCCCAGCTGGGTTCCAGCAGGAAATCTGCCTGACAAGAGCCTGTCTTGCAGGAGAGGAGTTCCTGCAGCCTTTGCTTTCTGACTGATAGGATTGTTCTCATGAAGGAGCAGGCTAGGAGTCATTAAAACCGAAGATCACGGACAGAGACTCTCTAACTAATTAAAGTTAGACAGTGGGATGTTTATTAACACCGGTGGGCGGCACCAGAGCCGTCCCTAAAAGGCGTGCCCGCGTTGTCCAAGGTTCTTTGCCCTCTCTTTATTTCCCAAGATCTTACATAAAATACATCTGCACAACCCCAGCACCTCCCATCCCTGCTCTGTATTCAAATGAGGTCATTGGTCCTTCACTCCTGTGCAATTCTTCCCTTGAATTGGGTTGGTGGTCTCGAATTGGGTCAGTGGTCTTAAGGGATGAAGTCAGGAATGTCTTCATCAGGTCTCTGTGACCCTCTGGCACCATCCAAGGTCCCCTGCTTAGTGATTGATTGACATCAAGCCCAGGTGCTAACCATTGTTCTACTGGTTTCAAGATGTTCTTATAACAGTTCACTTCCTCCACTTCCCTCTAGAAAGAAGCTCCTAATGGTAAATAATAGAACAATCAGCTCCAGCTTAAGCATCTCATAATCATTAACCTATGGTCTGCCTATCTAACCTACATCCTGATCAATGGGAATTGCTTCTAACCCTCAGCTGAAATCTGAACTCTTTAAAATCATGCTTCAGCTATGCCCAGGGAGAAGGGGGCTGAATGAGCTGAGTAAGAACTGTAGGAGGGCTAAGCAGATGTCAGCAATCTGTGCTCTGCTTTAAACTGGGAAGCCAAGAGACAAAGGGCGTTTCCAGGCACCAGTGCAGAGAGCTGCTGGATCCGCCTTTGGCAGGGGCTGGAGGGGTCTGGCTGTGCCTTCAGAGGGAACTGGCACAGTCAACACCTTATGATGGCAAAGCTCAGGTTTGGCTGGTCCTGGAGGTCCCCTTCCACCCATGCCCTCACTTGGGATGTTCCCAACCTATGTGGGTTGAGGAGAATTCATGGAAATGGCCTCAGGGTCAAGGAATGAAGTGCAGGGTCAGTCAGGACTAGGGAGCCCAAGGTTCTGGTGGGACTCTCAGCCATATTTTCTGTTTTGTCTGCAGAAGGGAGCTGAAGGAGCAAGCTCAAAAGCTTGAGCAGGAGGAGGCAAAAGCCTTAGAGGAGGAAGAGAGGAGGAAGGAGGAAGAGAGGCAGAAGAAGGGAAAGAAGAGTGTCTCTGTTGGCAAGCAACCTCCAATACCAGCAAAGGGGAAAACCAAGACCCGAGAGAATAAGGAAACCAAAATCCCAGAGAGGAAGGAAATCAAAATCCCAGAGAAGAAGGAAAGCAAAGCATCAGAAGGGAAGAAAATCAAAGCATCAGAGAAGAAGGACACCAAAGTATCAGAGAGGAAGGAAATCAAAATCTCAGAGAAGAAGGAAGACAAAGACCCAAAGAAGGCGGAACCCAAAGCTCCAAAGAAGGGAGAACCCAAAGCTGTCAAGAAGGGGGGAACTGAAATCCCAAAGGACTAAGCTAAGATGGAGAAGAACTCTTTAGTCTTTATTCATACAACTCATTTTACACAGTTTAACAGACCTTGTGTGCACCTTTAGTTCATTCAAAGATTTCTTATCAGTTAGTTGATTATTGGTTAATAAAATAGATTTTACTTGTGCATCAAATCTCTCTATTGTATTGTTTACCTCTTCACTGATTCTCATGGGACAAATTACTTGTTATTGCAGGTGCATTTGTTTTTCACCCTCAGAATAGAATGGTCACAAAGTCTCATTCTCAAAATAGCTTCACATGGGAACTTGTAATTGCTTAGTTGCACACAGAAGAGATGATAGGCCAGCTATTGATATGGCTGAACAAGGCTTCATTTCAAAAGGCTTTTCTTTTATCATTATTCTACTTGTCTATGACATCTCCCGTGGTGTCCTTGGACCCACATTGTCACAACTGACCCACAGTTCCATGAGGTTCCCCTGTGTCACCATAGTCACTATCAGAGGATGGATGAGATCAATGTCCTGAGACACTGTGGGATGAGCTGTCAATCAGTCACACAGTGGGTACAGTGCTAACCCAGCCCTGATTGCCTGTGTGATCACAAATCCCACCTGGGGGAGGCTCACAAGGGCCCAGGGGCTTAAAAACATAGAGCACAAGGTGAGCCCCTGGTATGGACTCTGCCTTCTCCTGGGGTTTGTGTCTCACACACGCTGGAACCCTAGGAGCTGTTAGTCATATGTGTGTCTTTCTATAGAGCTTCTGTCTTTCTGTCTCTCTCTCTTTCTTCTCCTTCTAATGCTCTTTCTATGGAACATTTTTGGATACCCTAACAGCTTGCATGTTTTAATGTTTCCAGGATAAATGGGCTAAGTTAATGAAGTTACTGCTATGGTAAGTGTTTTATGTGTAATTTGATGTTGCGTTAAATCCTCTTCCAAAGTTCTTGATTTTTTTGCACTTTGCCAGTAGAATTTTGTGTCATTTTGACCTCTTACGAATGTCTGCTTGGTGTTTTTCCTGTGCACCAAACTCGAGTAAAGGTGGCAGATGAATTGGTGAATTGGCACGCAAACTCCGAACGGAGCTCCGGGTGCGTGGAGGATCGGGGCAGTGTGAGTCGCGCACAATCCCTGGAGTGCGGGGACACGGGTCCCTACCAGGGTTTGGGGTGCCCCGAGTACAGCAGCAGCACTGAGTAGAGCCCAGAGGGCCCCAGTGCCCAGGGTGGGATGGCAGTGCTGGGGATTCAGTGTGCCGCAGGTCAGGTAGAAACCGTAAACCCACTGGAGGCCCCTTGGGGTCACAGGGCAGGGAAGGGCTGTGCTTACAGGGCAGGGCAAGGCTGGACCTGCCCCTTCCTCCCCCACACACACACAAAATGTTTAGAGCCAACAATCTCCTCCAGTCTGTCACAACAGGCAGTGTTGGAGGTGAAATCCCAATTGTGGCCATGGGCACCTGGCTGAGAAGGACAGTTCTTTTCCATGGGAAGGAAAGCACAGAGCCTCAAGGTTTGGAAGGCAAGTGAGAGCCTCAGCAGGCCAAGGCCAGCTAGACTTGTCAGTAATTGCAGAGTTTGGATTTAGGGAATTTTGGAGGTGGAAACCCAATCTCAGCCATGGGCACCTGGAGAAGCAGGACAGTTCTTTCCTTAGGAAGGAGAGCATGGAGCCTTTCCCAATGTTTTGGGGACGGATGAGAGGTGACCCTTGTGAAACCACTGCCTGCCAGACTTGTCCTGGCAATATTCCTATTGGAAGAATCCCTAGATATAAGGACCTTTGGAGGTGAAATCCCAATTCTGGCCATGGGTGCCTGGAGCAGAAGGACAGTTCTTTTCCATTGGGAAGGAAAACACAGAGCCTCAGTGTTTCAGCAGCAGATGAGAAGTGACACTCAACATGCAAAGGTCAGTTGGACCAGTCAGGCAGTCTATGGGAGGCCAAAGCAGCCAGACTTGTTCTGTGTTTCCTTGGTTTTATGGGGCTCCATATTGTCACAATGGTTCCTTGGATCCATGGGGCCCCGCAGTGTCATCATGGTGACTTGATTCCATGGGTTCCAGCAGTGTCACAATGGCCCCTTGATTGCAAGAAGACCTGCAGTGTCACTGGCCCCCAGGTTCAATGGGGTCCCAAAATGTCACAGTGGCCCCCAGGTGTCATAAGGCCCCGCAGTGTCACAATGGTCCCAAGGATTCCATGAGCCCTTGCAGTGTCACAATGGTCTCTGTGGCTCCCCAGGCCCCACAATGTCACAGGACTCCTCTGTTCCATGAGGTCTGGAATGTCACAATGGACCTTTGGGCCCTGGGGTTTTGCTGTGTCACAATGGTCTCCTTTGGCTCCACAGTGTCACTATGGACCACTGATGACAGGAGGCCACTCTGTGTCACCCTGGAGCTTTGGTTCCATGCAGCCCTGCAGTGTCACAATGGTCTCCTTTGGTTGCCCAGTGTCACAATGGACCACTGATTGCAGGAGGCCCTGCAGTGTCACAATGGACCTTTGGTTCCATGCAGCCCTGCAGTGTCACAAAGGCCTCTTGGTTTCATGAGGCTCCACAATATCACAATGGTCCTCCCAGGATCGCAATGGTCTCACTGATTCCATGAGGCTTCACAGCGTCACAATGGTCTCCATGTTTTCATGAGTCCCCTGAGTGTCACAATGGTCTCTGTGTTTCCATGGTGCCCCTCAGTGTCACCATGGCCCCTTGGTTCCATAACACCCCAAAGTGTCCAAATGGTCTCCATGGTTCCATGCAGCCCCACGCTGTCACAATGGCCCCTTGTTTTGATGAGGCCTCTCAGTGTCACAATGATCCCTACATTCCATGGAGCCACACAGCGTCAGTACAGTCCCCTTGGATCCATGAGGCCCAGCAATGTCACAGTGCTCTCCATGATTCCATGAGGCCCCACAGTATCACAATGCTCCCTTGTTGTCACAGGGTCCCACAGTGTCACAATGGTCCCTTGGTCTCACAAGGCTCCACAGTGTCACAATGGTCCCTTGGTTCCATGGCCCTGTGCTGCTGCATTCCCCCCTCCCCTTCTCAGGCCGCCCTGCCAGCTGAGAAATGCTCCTTGGGCCTGGGCCTTGGCCAACAGCCCCTGGGCTCAGCTCCTCTGTAGCTCATCACAAACACTGCTCCAGCCACTGCTGCTGCCCAACCAGCTCCTGGTTCCTTTAGCAGCAGCCCTGGGAACTGTTTTTGTTCCCTCCGTGGCAAAACATCCCTGTTCTCAGCCTGCCAAAGAAAGCTGTTGATGCAAAGTACGTCCAGGATGAACCATTGCTGGGACTGAAGCCCCTCTCTTGGGGCCCTGCACACAGCGCTCCAAAAGGAGCCCTTGGAGCTCTCCTGGGCCAGCGACTCCCTCTGGGTGGGGCCTTTCCCAGCCAGGAACTCTCCTGTTTGCTGCACTTGGGGATCCTGAACAACCACAGAGCCTGGGCCGATCCCCCCACTCCTCCAGGCTTAGCACTCTGCCCACTGGGAAGATGCCAAAGCATCCTCAGTGAGCATTCCGTGCCCTCATGGGAATTGCTCACAAGTTCCTTGCACTGAGTCTTTGTGTCCATGCGCACACAGGAGTGCCTGTGCTGGGGAAATGTGGCAGAAATGCTGCTCTCTGAGGAGTTTGAGCGCCTTGGATAGCTGAGTCAGTCAGGCCTGTAGGAAAGGTTAAATCACAAGGCCTAAGTGAAGTTAGTTGCTGCTAAGAGTTGTTCTTTTGCTAAGGTGTTCTTTTGCTAAGTTGCTACCTTTAGTGTAAGTTATAAACTAAGCAAAATATTGTAAAGTTTTATTCCTTTGTAAAATTGCAAAGTCAGAAGGTTTTATTTAGGTTGAATGCTGTTATGCTCTGCTCTTTTGCTAAATTGTGAAGTTGAAAGTATCAGTTAAGGTTAAGATATAAGTTAAGTCCTGTTAAGTTTGAGCTCTGTTAAGCTTTTAGGCCATATTCCTTTGATCCTTGCCCTCACTGTCCTTGTGTCACACACACAGAGGGACAGTTCTGGGTTAATTTCTGGTTTGATTGCCTGGTTTCTGTTTGGTTTTGTTGTTGCTTTGTTTCCCTGGTGTCCCTGAAGTGTCCAGTCAGGAGCAGAGTGACTCTTGCCAAGGAACTTTGTGCTGCTGTCCCTTAATATTAAATCTGGTTTTTGCTGATCCCTTGCTGGAGATTTTTTCAGCGCTCTCAAGCCCTCGTTCGTAACAGGGTGAAGGAGCCCTGGCCCAGGCTCTGGTCATGGGGGACACAGGGACACTGCCGGGGGGTCCCTGTCCCCCTGTGCCACCCCCAGGGCCCCGGCCCCCCGTCCCTGTGTCAGGCTCGGGGGTCGATCTCGTGGAACATCCTCTGGGGGAGGCTGCGGGGCCGGGGGTGGGGGGACCCGGGGGGACAGGGGACCCCGCTGTGCACGAGCAGGGTTGGACTGCTCTGGGGGGAACTGTGAGGGGGGCCGGGGCAGAGTGACCTTCCCAGTGACCTCACACAGCTCCCGTGATGTCACACAGCCCCTGTGATGTCGCACTGACCCTGTGATGTCACACTGACCCTGTGATGTCACAGAACCAACTCTATGTCCCCTTGTGATGTCATACAGCAGTGCTGTGATGCCACAGAAGTCTGATGTCACAAAGTCACCCTGTGATGTCACAATCTGTTCTGTGATGTCACAGCCTTCTCTGTGATGTTACACAGCTTCCCGGTGATGTCACAACCCACTCCCTGATGCCACAGAGCCATCCTCTCTCATGGCAGACTCTGCTCTATGGCTTCACATCCTACTCTGGGATGTCACAGCCAGCTCTGGGATGTTACAGCCAGCTCTGTGATGTCACCATCCCCTCAGTGATGTCACAGAACCCTCAAGAACTCAGTTCTGTTGAAACCCTGAAGTTTCTTGTACTTTGAAGAGATCCCTGTCAGGGACACAACTGAGAAAGCGTCCCCAGGTTCCAGCTAGAACAGAACCCTGCAGGCAGTGATGCCAGGTGGGGACAAGCAAGGGAAAGCTGTCTCTGGTGCTCCCCACAAGCCCCACGTTGGCTGGAGATTGTGCCTGTGAGACTGAGAGTGAGTGACTGAGTGGCAGAGAGCTCCCAGGGGTTTGGGCGTCTGATTTTCTGTTCCTGTGGGTGTGCATTCCCTCTTCCATTGGGGGCAGCTACGGGAAATACTCATTCCCAAGCTGAAAAGGATGTTTTTGTGAAGTTTTGGAGAGTTTTAAATTTAGAGGGGAGTTATATTTCTGAAGGGAGTTTAAAAGGGATTGTTCATGGTTATTTGAGGAGCTTCCTGATATCTCTGTTGATTCTGTCTATCAGTTATCATTTTGGGATGCTGTCGGGGAAAAGTTTTATATTTTACAAACACAAGGGGTTTTAAAAGTTGGGAAATTTTATCTGTTGTTTCATTCAATTTATAGGATCATTTAAGGAGTTCATGGTTCCAACCCTTTTCCCTGGTTTATTCAACCCGCCCTTCACGTTCCCGAACCCAGGTTCCCTGAGAACAGGATGGGAGATGGCGCCCGCCCTTTGGCACAAACAAGCCATCTGCTGTCTGCCATCTCCCCTCCTTTTCTGTCCTCTCCTCAGGGTGGTAGTGGCCATACTGCCTTGAGATATTCCCTCACCCACATTCCTTCATTCCCTAGTTCTAATCCTCCTTCCTATAAATCACAAGATGGCAATACTCCTGTTAGAGAGACCGCCATTTTAGATTCCCTCCCACCTTCCTCCCCATTTCCCACCTTTGCTTCAGGTGCCTCCTCTGTGACAGGTCTCACCTTAATGTTGAATTCCACCGCTGCATTGGGTCCCTCCCCTGTCATCAGAAAGCTCCTCCCCGGCGCAGGCTCCACCTCTCCACTTCCAGACCCCTTCTCCAGTCCAGCTTCTTCCAGTTCCCACATCACTGGAACCGGACATGGGGCCAACTGGAAGGAAGCCATTTGGGCTAGCAAAGGCCTTCAACGCCAGGCATTGCCGGTCAGCAGAAAGGCCTGCGCCTCTGCCAGCAGACCTGCCTCCTCTACAGAGGAAAAGAGTGATAGCTTATCTGAGAGTGAGGATGAGCCCAAGGATTCTTGGCAGAGGATGCGGAGAAAAGCTGCAAAGGAGGGGGACGGGGAGGTGATATCCAAGATTCAGGTGGTGTGCAGTATAAGCAGGGGCCAAAACCTAAATGGGAATCCATAGGGAATAGATTCCCATTTAGGCTTTGGCCCCTGGGAATCCGTAGGGAATAGATTCCCATTTAGGTTTTGGCCCCTGCTTATACTGCACAGGTGCCACCTGAATCTTGGATTCCCTACCTCCATAGGGAAATGAATGACTTAGTAAAGGCTGCCAAGGATTATGGGAGGGGTTCTCCCTATTTTAACAATTTGCTGGACATGCCATTTACTGCCCACACAATGGTATCACAAAATTTAAAACGGTGTATGAAAATTATATTGTCACCCGATGAATTTATTTTCTGGAAAGGAGTTTGGATAAAAAAAGTTCATGAGTTATCAAAAGGTTATGTTGAGGAAGAAGGGCGACAACACCTCACAATGGACCGCATTACCAGGGAAGGAGACTATACTAGACTGCAGTATCAGGCTGAAGTCTTCCCCCAGTCAATACTGGAAGATCTCAAAGGCGCTGCATGGTCCACCCTCCTCCAAACACCTGATAATTCTGCACCCCACACTGACTTCACTGACATTCACCAGGGCCCGGATGAGAACTATATCAAGTTCATAAAGCACCTTATGAAAGCCCTGGAAAAACAGGTAGATGATCAAAAGGTCCAGGATGATCTTATTAGCAAATTAGCTTTCTATAATGCCAGTATTGACTGCAGAAAGGTTCTTCACAGCCTCCCCCTTGACCCTGAGCCTACCATTGCTCAGATGGTTGATGCTTGCATATTCCAAGCGGTCTCAGACCGTGACTCCAGCCTAGCCAAGGCCACCAGCCAGGGTGCAATTGAAATGCTGGTTGCAGCAAACGTGCTTCCCCACAATACAGAATGTAATAAAGGCAGTGGAAACTGTTATAACTGCAGGAAAACTGGACATGTAACAAAAGATTATAAATACAACAATACTGTTCTGGTTTTTTACCCAGCCCTCAGTCCCACAGCCATTACCCAAACTGTTCTTGAAGCCAACAGCACTACCAGCCCTCAGGAAACTCCCAGCAGAGCACGAAATGACAGCAAATATGAAGTTATTCGGTCCCACCCTTCCATTGGTGAGAGACGACCTAGGTTACAATATAAAGATGTACTCTATTCCCATCCTCAAGAGCTGTTGAAACAGGAGGGGTATTGTTTTATTCCTTATCTCCTGTTAATAGGCCTATCAATGCCTTTCTGCATGACTCAGAGATAATGCCCTCCAGGAGCCATTTCTGTTTAATGGACCAAGCTCATGACTCATAGAATGATATCAGCCCATTGTGAGATGCTCCACCCAGGGGGGAAGAGCTAAGCATGCCCCCCTGGATATTATCTGGGCTTTGGGACAAAAAAAGCTGCCTTTCCACTGGATTCCCCAGAGCAACAGCTGCCATTTCCACTGGAACTTCAGAGGTAGGCTACACCCTGCTACAGGATCACTGCTCCAACATAACCACATCTGCCACTCCAGGAGGACTGCAGCCACCATTCCAACTGGACTGCTATCAGCACCCTGACCAAGAGAGTGACAGGTTATATTCTGACTTTATCAGTGTTTTTTCTTATGTATTATTGCATGATTTTTGATTTTTTTTTCCTAATAAATTGTATTTCTGACATCGAGTCTCTCTCTGGTTTTGCTTTCAAACCAGAACAAATGGAAAAGCCTGAGTGGGTTTCCTGAAAAACAAACCCACCTCAGAAACAACCTGCTCAGTCCAGACTGCCTGGAATGATGTCACCTTTCTACAAGGGACAGTGTGAGCAGAAATGATCTCTGGGAGCAGAATTCTCTGAGTCTTGCACCCGAATTCTCTGTCCCTGTCGTTTCCCTGGATCTCTGTTGCAGATGAAGCTGCTCCTGCCATCCTCACCTTTTGCCTCTCTCTTGAATGCAAACAGATGCTCCCAGGTGTATTGATTTTTCAAAGTTTCTACAAAACTTTTTTGTTCCTCATGGAACGAAGGGGCCATTTTGGCACTGAGGAGGTGACGTGGAAGCAAGGAGTCAATTATGACCCTGGGGTGCCATGGAACCAAAGGGCCATGGTGACACAGCAGGGCCACGTGGATCCAGCGGTCCATGGTGGCACTGTGGATCCCAGGAGACAATGGAGACACCCCCAGAACCTCGTGGAACCAAGGAGTCCATGGTGACCCAGCGAGGCTGCATGGAGACAATGGCCCATGGTAACACTGCCCATCCAAGGAAGACATGGTAACACTGTGGAAGCTCATGGAGCGAGGGAAGCCATTGTGACACTGAAGAACTTCATGGCACCAAATATCCATGGTGACACAGCAGGTCATCATGGGAACCAAGGAACCGCTGTTGGCAGTAAGGACAGTCATGGACCCAGGGGCCCTTGTGGCACTGCAGAACCAACAGAGCTGCTGGACCTTGTCCACTGGCCCTGCAGAGCTCCTTGGGAGGCACGGCAGGAGCAGCACCCGGGGAGCCTCGGGAATGCCCCTCTGGGATCCATGGCACACACTGCCAGGGGCTGGAATTCCCATTCCCAGGCAGGAAAAGATGCTCCAAGTGGAGCACGATCTTACAGTGACATTTCACTGCCAGCCTTCATAGCTTCACCTGTGGTTGTTGTAGCTCCGGGAGTGGGAAATAAATCAGGGCAGGGTCTTTGGTGGGAGCTGCCCTGGGTCAAGAGAGACACTGAGAGAGAAACAGAGCAGGCAAAGAAAGGCAGGAGAGAAAGAAGGGCACAAAACACAAACAGCTGCGAAGGTGGCACTCTGAAAAACAAACTGGAACCGACAAAAAATGAATGGGACAGAAATCAGTCATTCTGGAAGTTTTATTTACTATCAAAATACAGGCCACACACCCAGCCCCACACAATCCCAATCCCACACCCTCAAATTTGGATGCCACTTCTCCCAATCTCCTTCCAACCCCATCTCACCCTGGACACTGTGGAATCAAGTAGATTTGTCATGGGACTGAATTTTTCCTAGGTGGGAATAAGGCATTTTGACATGGATTGGTCAATTTTGGGGTAAAATTGAGGTGTTTTCAATGGGATTGAATCATTTTGAGGTGACAGACCAATCTATCTGGAATTCTGGAGTGCAAAGATATGGAGAACACTTGCTGAAATCTCCCAAGAACCCACAAATCCTACAGAACAAATGTTCACAAACCATAAATTCCACCTCAAATACCTGTTAAATGGTGGGACTTCAGACATCCTTGATCAATTACTTTCATTTTAGTCCTGTTTCAGGTGTTTTTAAGTGATAAAGACAAATCAGAAGAAAATTAGGGCCAAAAGGATAACCAGCCAGGTCTCCTCCCAACATGGATCACTGGGAATGTGGGTCACCAGTGTTCTGACCAATGTGGGTCCTCCCATGGGGGATGAAGCTGCGCCAGCGCACAAAGCTCCTCCTGCAGTTGGAGCACACGCAGGGCTTCCCTTACCGGTGCCTCCGTTGGTGTCGGGACAAGGTAGAGCTGTTTGAGAAGCTCTTCCCACACTGGGGACACTTGCAGGGCCTCTCCCCGGTGTGGGTGCGCTGGTGGATGCTGAGGTGGGAGTTGTGTTGGAATCCCTCCCCGCACTCAGGGCAGTGGAAGGGCCTCTCCTCAGTGTGAATCCGCTCATGCAGGAGGAGATGAGAGCTGATCCGAAACCTCTTCCCACAATGGGAACACTCGTAGGGCCTCTCCCCAGTGTGGATGCGTTGGTTCCTGATGAGTTCTGAGCTGCAGCTGAAGCCCTTCTTACATTCCTCACACTTGTAGGGCCATTGCCCGGTGTGGATCACCTGGCGGCAGATCAGGGTGCTGCTCTGCCTGAAGCTCTTCCCACACTCCAAGCACTTGTAGGGATTCTCCCCATTGTGAAGCTGCTCATGCACCACCAGCTCCGAGCTCTGGCTGAAGTTCCGTCCACCTTCCTGGCCCAGGGTGGGTCTTTCCTCCTCAGAGCACACTGGGCTGGGTTTGCAGCCCCTCTTCCTGTGGGATCTCCAGGGCTTTTCCTCTCCATTGGATTCTTGTGCCATGGAGCTGCGCAAAACAGCCTCTTCCACAAGGTTCTGCTGTGAGGATTTGTCCACCCTGGTTTCCATCCTCAGCTCCTTGTCTGGGGCAGGAAGGACAAAGAGAGGATGAGATTTGCCTCTGTGACAAAAGCAAGGGGAAGGAGATCTCCCCAGTGCTTCCCCGGCAGGACGGCATTGGCAGTGAGGTTGTCCTGCAGCTGGGGGCTGTGCTGGGCTGGGAGATGGAGCAGGAGAAAAGGGGAAAGGGGCACTGACTTCCTCCTCACCCGCCTGGGTGTCCTGGGGCATTGTCTCGGTTTGAATAGACAGGTGTCTGCTAAGGAAGGCAAGAGCCTCCCTTCAAATGGAAAATGTAAACAACCTCCTTCCGAACAGTTATAATTTTGAAATTATGGAGCTCTAAGGAAACAGATATGGGAATAGGAATAACAGCTATTTAGCAGGAAAATTAAAATATAAACACAATAGTACAAGGAAAAAGCACTGACAGATTCAGAATACAACCTGATACCCTGTGGGTCACAGTGGCGGTGGCAGGGATCCTGCAGAACAGTGGGGTTTTCCTCTGAAGATCCAGTGGTGGTGGTGTTGGGCCTGGTCTTCCTCTGGCAATCCAGTGGAAAAGGCTGACTCTGGTCTTCCAGCCCTCTGATTATATCCAGGTAGGAATGCTTGGCTCCTCCCTCTGGGTGGAGCTTCTCACAATGGGATGATGGAATTTTATCAGTCATGCAGTGGCACTCAATGGCCCATTAACAAAAGATATCTCCTGGGAGGGAGGTTGGGTTGTGAAAGAGATAAAGAAAACTGCCCAATGAACATAAGATAACTGCCCCATCAGATAGGAATAGAATACACCCCCACTGTCCAACCTAAGACAGCTGGGAAATGCTTTGCAGTATTCTTTGTCTGTGTGTCTGTGTTCATGTGTATTTTACACTCAAAGTCCCCCAAATTTCCAAGAGGTTTTCTTTGGGGTGTTGTCTTGCCCCTATGTCCATCTGCACCTCCCGTCACTCTGTCACTGTCACCTCCAGCCATCTCTGAGCCCACCGGCGCCTCCAAGGTTTGCACTGAATCCCTCCCTCCTGCCCTCCAGCACCAGCAATGACCATGGCAGGGAGCTCAGAGCAGGAGCACCCAGGCCAGGGCTAACGCCAGGATCAGCAGCACCTGGAAGAGGCAGGAGGAATCCCCCATTCCAGGGGCTGCAAGGGCTGCAAGGGGGGCACCCGTGTCCCCTCCCAGCCCCAGGGCTACAGACCAGGGAGGAGATGCCTCAACTGCCTCAGCTGAATTGCTTCCCTCAGCCCTTGGCCCAGGAAGTCTCCGGCTGGAGCACAACCTCTAGAGGAGAGTTTCCACAAGGAAGAGAAAAGAAAGGAACTGTTTCTTCCCTTTCTCTCATCTGTGCCCTGTGTACTCATTTTCTTGTCATCTCTTAGCAAAACCAACAAAAAAGCATCTGCACTGAGGTGTTTCCCAGGGTCGGTTCCTAAATAAGGCCAAAGGAAGGTTTTCTGCCACGGAAAAAGTGACAAATGTGGGATATGTTCAGACAGTTGAAAACATGACAATTTCTAAGCACTGGAAATCCAAAGACTATAAAACCCGGAGTTTGCAGTTGTAATGGTCCATTGTCCTCCCTCTTCCCACTGCTGAGTTGTCACATCCCAACTCCGGAGGAGCAGATTATGGAAAGAAGACCTGCAGGGAGTGTTGGAGGCCTAATCCCAGAGACTGGAAGAAAGAGTGAAATCAAGAAAAGATTTCCAGTTGTTTTCTTATCATATTGACCACAAATAGCTCTATAGTCCATATGCAATATCCAGATGAAGAAGCACGTTCCTGGTTTTATTTCCAAATTGCAGTACTTTGGAACATCTTTCTGGATGAGAACAAACCACAGGCCAATAATTGACCCACTTTGGTTCCCAAATCAGAAATCATTCAACTTCTACCAAGATGTCTTCCTCTGCAGGTGTCCCAGATTGCAAGGCAAAATGGATTTTATTTGCCATCTCTACGGCAGTTTTCCTTATCTCTTCCACAACCACTCCTCCCTCCAGGGGTGAAGGCATCTGCTGATAACAGCCTATTGAATGTCACTGCATGGCTGATAAGAATTACAGCATCCCATTGGGAGATTCTCCGCCTAGAGGGAAGAGCCAAGCATTCCTAACTGGATAGAATCTGGAGATTCTGGAATAGCAGCACAACTTCTCCACTGGATTTCCCAGTGGAATAGCAGCTGCCTTTTCCTCCACTGGACCCTCAGAGACAGACTACACCCTTTTCTACGGGAGCCCCTGCACCAACAGAACCACACCTGCCACTCCAGGAGGACTGCAGCCACATTTCCAATTGGATTGCTACCAACAGCCTGACCAACAGGGTGTCAGGTTGTGTTCTGACTCTGTCAGTGTTGTTTGACTGTACTGCATTGTTGATTTTATCCTTTTATTTTCTTCCCTATTAAATAACTGTTATTTCCGGCTCCTATACTTTTTATTTTTTGCCTGAGAGCCCCTTAATTTAAAATTATAGCAATTCAGAGGGGGAGGGTTCACATTTTCCATTTCATGGGAGGCTCCTGCCTTCCTTAGCAGGCACCTGTCTTTCAAACCAAGACAGCAGGACAGAAGGCACTTTGATTCCTTATGTCCCAAGTTTCTCCTGAGTTCATGACTCATGACTTCAGATGAACTGGAATGGTCCTGACTGCACAAAAGCAGCCACAATGAGCAGGATCAAATGCCCAGGTCACCATTAATTGCACTCGATCCACGCCTTGCACAGCCCAGCAGCAATTCCTGCCTGTGCCCCCAGCTCTGGCTCAGCCAGAGGGGCATCGCTGTGGTGTGTGCGGGACCGGCTCCTGCAGGACACAGCGCTGGGAGCCGCTCTGTGTCCCACAGCTTCAGCATCTCAGGCACCGCTCCACAGCTGTGGGGCTGTGTCACCACTGTTCCATGGCTGTAGCTCCTGTGCCACCACTGTTCCACGGCTGCAGTTCCTGTGCCACCACTGTTCCATGGCTGTAGTTCCTGTGCCACCACTGTTCAATGGCTGCAGTTCCTGTGCCACCACTGTTCCATGGCTGTAGCTCCTGTGCCACCACTGTTCCTCCTTTTCCATGCTCACTCCACTGCTGTTCAAAAGCTGTGTGGTGCAGTTTCAGCACGGTTCCTCAGCTCCTCCACCACTGCTCCACTGCTGCTCCAACACTGCTCATCTACCACTGTTCCACTGCTCCTTCTCTGCTCCTCCCCTGCTCCCCTGTTCTTCCACGGCTGCTGCTTCTGTTTTAGTTCTGCTGCCACAGCTGCAGTGTCACAGAGAGGGGAACGTTCAGGCAGCAACTGCTGTGGTGTCACAGAAACCGGGACAACGGGACTGCCACAGCTGTGATGTCACAGAGAGGGGAACTCTGGGGCTGCCACAGCTCAAGTGTCATGGAGAGGGGAATGTTGGGGTGGGTGCTGCTGTAGTGTCATAGAAGGGACAACTGGGGCTGCCACCACTGAGGCGTCACAGAGAGAGGAACGTTGTGGCTGCCACCACAATGGTATCATACACATGAGAATGCTGGGGGCTGGGGGCTGCCTCTGCTGTGGAGTCATAGAGAGGAGAACATTGGGGCTGCCTCTGCTGTGGAGTCATAGAGAGGAGAATGTTGGGGCTGCCAAAGCTGTGGCGTCACAGACAGGGAACTCTGGGCCTTCCACTGCTCTGGTGTCACAGAGAGGGGGACTTGGGGCTGCCACAACTATGATGTCACAGAGAGGGAAATGTTGGGGCTGACACTGCTAGGGTTCCACAGACAGGGGAATTCTGGGGCTCCCACTGCTGTGGTATCATAGAGAGAGGAATGTTGGGGCTGCCATCCTTGCGGGCTCAAACACAGGGTAATCTTGGGGCTGCTGCCCCTGTGGTGTCCTACAGAAGTCAATGCTGGAACTGCCAACTCAGTGGTATCACAGAGAGGGGAATGTTGGGGGAGTCACTGCTGTGGTGTCACAGGGGAGCATTTGGGGCTGCCACCCCTGCAGTGTCACTGAGAGAGCAATGTTGGTGTTGCCACTGTGGTGCTGTCATAAAGAGGAGAATGCTGCGGGTGCCACCTCTGTGGTGTCACAGAGAGGGGAACACTGGGCTTGCAATTGCTTTGGTGTCATAGACAGGGGCACATTGGTATTGCCACTGCTGTCATGTCACAGACAGGGGAACTTTGAGGTTGCCACCACTGGGGTGTCACTGACAGGGGAATGCTCGGTCTTGAACATCTGTGTTATCTTAGAGATGGGAACGTTGGTGTTGCCACCACTGTTGTGTCACAGACATGGAAGCACTGCCAAACCTCCCCTGGTGCTGTGCCCACTCCAGTGCTGCTCCTCTGTGACACTGCACTGCCTCCTGGGGACATTGTCACACTGCAGTGTCTCCTGGGGACATTGTCACACTGTGAAGACTCATGGGACTGTAGGGGCCCTGTGACACTCCAGGGTCTTGTAGAATCCATGGAAGCAAGAGGAGACTGTGAAACTCTGGGACTTCATGGAACCATCCATTGTGATACCTCAGGGCCTCATTCTTTCCAGGAATCCTTGTGACACTGCAGAACTAAATGGAACAAAGGGGACATTGTGACACTGTGGAGTTCATGGAACTGAGGGGATGCTCTGAGACTCTGGTGCCTAAAGATGCTCAGGAACCATTGTGAAGCTGTCGCTTGTGGAACCAAAGGGACACGGTAGCACTGTGGAGTCTCAAGGAATCCAGAGGCCCTTGTGACTCAGTGAGGCCAGTTGGAACCAACAATCCATTGGGATCCCCCAGAACCTTGTTGTGTCCCGGGATTCTGGTGACATTGTGGGGCCTCATGGAACCAAAGGGACACTGGGACACTGTGTGATCACAGGGAACCAAGGGGACTCAGAGACACTGTGGGGCCTCCTGGCTCTCAGTAACTTCAGACACTTGTGTCCATCTACAAGGGGACAAAAGTCAGCAGCCTGAGCCTGTTGATCCAGAATATTCCTATCTCCATGGAGGGTGTTCCTGCCAGCTGTGGTGTTTGTGTTCTCTCTGCTCTCTGGGGGAATTGCGTCCTACAAGAGACACTGACCACTCCAGTAGTTGACACCACAGAGCCTCCTGTGGGGTGGGGGCAGAGGCATCTTTCACTCCATTATGTTGCTCAGAGCCCATCTGAGCTGGAATGTTTCCAAGGATGGGGCATTCACTGGCTCTCCACCAAGGCTAACGGAGAAAGCAGGGCACTGGGGAAGGCAGCAGGGAGAGCAGACGCTGTGCTGGATGAGCAAGGGAAGAGGATGAGTGCAGAAGGCACAGCCCACCAGGAGGCCACCAGGCAGAGCCGTGGAGCCTCCCCAGGTGAGAGTGACCTGCCCAGGGAGTGCCCCGCTGCCCTCAGGACTGTGCTGCCACCCTTGGCAGAGGTGTTTTCCCAGCAGAATGTCCCCTGGTCACCCGGGGCCGTGCCGCTGCCCCCGGCGGGAGGGCGCCGTCAGCTGAGTGTGCCGTCCCTGGAGTCAGTGGTGGAGGTGCCCGGAGCAGCCTGGCTGTGTTAAATGAGCACCCTGCAGCCCCTCCGTGCCCTGCCGTGGCTGCCAAGACTCCTGAAAGGACTGGCTGCTGTGCGGCTGTGCCCTCTGCTGCCCACTAAGAGATGTCTGAGTGCTCAGCCTCATTCCTGTGCCTGCAGGCAGATCAGTCGATAGAGCGACTGGGAGATGGGGGTTCACTATCCAATAGAGTGGCCGTTAGCCACCCTGGGGATGGGCGCCAGAAGCGAGAGCCCCCCTCAGGGTTTGCCCCCCCGCCTCACCGGGTAAGTGAAAAAACAATCAGAGTAGTGGTATTTCACCAATGGCCGGGACACCAGCGAGCGGGTCACCCCGCACTGCCGAGCGCATGCCCGGCCTCCCACTTATTCTACACCTCTCATGTCTCTTCACAGTGCCAGACTAGAGTCAAGCTCAACAGGGTCTTCTTTCCCCGCTGATTCTGCCAAGCCCATTCCCTTTGCTGTGGTTTCACTGGATAGTAGGTAGGGACAGTGGGAATCCATTCATCCATTCATGCACGTCACTAATTAGATGATGAGGCATTTGGCTATTTTTCAAACACATATAAATAATATATGTTCCTTTTCCGGGTTAAATAAAGGTGGCCCGTCCACCTTGGACAAATCCGGTAAATTGTTTCAAATACAGTAAATTGGTCTGAATCGGGTGGTAATTGATGCGTTATGAATTAAAGTCTTTGTCCCTACTCACTATGAGCTACCTAACTGGCTTGTGGCTTCCTTACGAACCTAGCTACTCCCTAGTTTAATAAAGTGTAAAAGTGATACAAAAAAAAAAAAATGCATACAAAAATCAACATATTAAAACAGCAATAAAAATCTACAAAACATTACAAAGTACAAAAAATGCAAAAATTCACTACCCTGAATCGTGTAATCTTCTGGCCCTACTGGTGAACATATGTACAATCTCCACAGACGATAGGAGTGCTTCTGTGGATAAAGTCTTTGCAACCATTGCTTGCCTCGATTTGGAGAGGCCAAGTGTACTCAAAAGTTCAAAGTTCCCCTTGTACCATTTCCCCCGCGCTCCAAGGGGAAAGCCCATAGAAACAACGTCCTTTGCGTTGGTGAGGCTTTGCACCTTGGTTTCCAAATGTTTGCACTTGTTTACTTTCTCTGCAGCCACTTCTTCCAGAGATGTTCTGGAGGCTTCGTATCGTACTGTCACTTTCGCGATGAATGCACGTCCGTCCTTAACAGATATCAGATCTGGTTTGTACAGCTTCTTGATGGTTTCCCTTATGGGTGGTTCTTTGAACATTACCCAGTCCCTCTTCGTCGCCTCCTCAATAAGCCTTTCACAGATATGATTGTGCCTCTTGATTTGAGCGTCCTGAATCACTGGGCAGTAGCCGAGGATGAGGGCGCAGGTTTCGTTGTCCGCATCACAGTGCCTCCAGGCCTTGATGTAATTTTCCTCTCTACCCCAGCAGAGAAATTCTCTTGTGGGGTAGAAGTTGGCCCTAAGTTGTAGTGTAGTGAGGAGTTTCCTGTGAGGAATGCATCTATAGTATTGGAGCCAATCACTACTAATTTTATCACCTTCAAAGCTTTTAACTCCACGGCCTTGGGATACTAATTTGGTCCATTTCTTGAATTCTTTTCTCCGCCAATCACAAGGTTTAGGAAATTTAGTTTTAAGGGTCGGTGCTTCCCACTCCGAAGTTGTGTCTGCACTGTTGGGTGGTTCATTCGCCGGGAGTGCTTCCCAAATTGAGGTTATCTTCTCACTTTCCCCTCCAGCTTGAATCCACAATTTCTTATACAGTTGTTCCATTTGATCTTTCTCTAGGAACTCCTTCATTGTTTTATCCGAGGACTGTGCAATCCAGTGCAGTCTCCGGGCCTGTACACTGGGGATCAGTCCCGCCAACTTGGTGACGCCCAAACCGCCGTCTTTCGTGCTCGAGTACAAGATGGCACTGCAGGTGCACGGAGGTAGTTGCAGCCAGTCCTTGACCGCTGTTCGGATCTTCTGGTCAAGGGCTTCAAGGGCCCCTGTTTCATTTGTGAATGGTCAGCCAGGTAGGTCAGTCGAGGGATGGTGTATGTTTTGAGGATATCAAGTATTTGCAGAGGTTTAAGTGGAGCTTGATCAATTCATTCAAGCCAGAATTCTAGTTTTGTGGGGAGGTTGGCTTTTGCTATCCCAGTCCAGGGGTCAAAGTGTAGGCCAAGGTATTTCTTATATTCCCTGGGGTTGATCATGTTCAGGGGTGCGCTGTTGATGGTCCATGCAGCGCAGTTATTGAAGGTGTAAGAGTCTTTCGTGGGCTTGATGTAGAAGCCGTGGCACTTTTCCCCTTGTGTTTTGAGACCGGTGAAATCGCAGAAGGTCTCTAATATCTTGATATTTGTTTTCATGTTTTCCCAGGAGTCGCTCAACAAGACCAGATCGTCGGCGAATGCCACTGCTGTTATACTACTCTGTCCTCGGTGGAATCCTTTACCACTCTCTTCCAGCTTGCACAACAGGGGGTCCATTGCCAGGTTAAATAAAAGGGGTGACAGCGGGTCACCCTGCTTTACTCCAACCCGGATCTGGATTTTGTCTGTGTGTGTGTTCATTTTTGTGGTGACATACATATTGATGTCTTTGTACATATTGTTCATCAGGCCAATGATGTGGGGATCCACTCCCCACAGCTGCAAAGCATGTATGATGTGATGGTGGCTTATGGTGTCAAAAGCCTTGGCGATGTCCACAAATACAGCACCCAGTGGTCTGTGTTCACTTTAGGCAGTCTGAAGTATAGTTTGCAGGAGTTTCAGGTTTTCAGAGCATCCTGCTGCTGTAATAAAGCCTCTTTGCCTTGGGTTGAGGGGGCACGCTTTGCTCAGCCTTGCTTTTACAATCCTGGAGAACAGTCTCAACAAGATGGAATTGATTGTGATAGGCCTCCAGTTATTAATGTCCTTTAAATGTTCCGGTTTTGTAGATTTGGGAATCAAAACAGTTCTGCACCCCCTCACCATGTCTGGGATCTCCCCAGATGTTAACCATAAGTTGAAGAGCTCAGCCGTCCGGGAATACCTGGGATCCATCTTTTTGATGTCCCCAAGAGTAACCCTATCTGGACCTGGAGTCGAGCCCTTGCTCATTTCCTGCACATTTCTTTCAATTTCTTTGGCCGTGATTAAGCCTCTGAAGGTGCTGTTGTCTGCCTTCCCATTAATTTCAAAGTCCCTGATGCCAGCAAAAGTACCAGGTGTTTCCCATCTGGCTTTAAAGACCGAGTAAATTTCACTGGATGATATATCCCAGGACAAACACTCTACGTCATCCAAAATAATTTTTGCTAGTTTCCCCCTGTCAAGATGGAATAAATGCTGAAAGCAAAGGTAATTACCTTTCTTGATCGCTCTGTCCTTCATTCACTTCTGAAATTGCTTTCTTGGTTGCTTCTCCCGGGTCTCCTTCCCATTTTACCACGTGTAGCAGTTCTTATCTGGGTTATTGATTCTAGGCATCCAAAGCAGTCCTGCACTGCCTGATTAATCATTGTCAGCATCTCCTGGCCGTCCATCAATTGCTTGAATGCTCTGGGGAAGTGGTTAATTGCTCCAGCTGATAAGCGTTCCTTGACTGTCTTTTGGTAATGAGTCTGCAGCTGCCCCGCCCTCTGCTGGTTTCTGTCGCTGGTTGTCCTTATCAGGGCGTCCTCTTAATTTATCCATTGTTTTCTCTCTGGCAGCTGGCCTCCCTGGCGGATGGTTCTCCCCAGGTCCATTGTCCACGGTTCTTGCCTGGGACTGCTGACTCAACCCAGGTTCCATTCCCATGCCCTCAGCTGCTCTCCTGGTGTGATGACTCACCTCAGTTCCTCTGTCAGCTCCATCTGTTGGTTTCCTAGGCAGCAATCTTCTTTTGTAACTAATTTGCTTAGCTGTTTTTGTTGTTATGTGTTCGGCAATAGGTTTATTAATGTTTTTGTTTCCCTCGAACTGTGCCTCCAGTTTTATCAGCAGTTCTTCCTCCTCTTTTGTCCAGCATCTTTTGTGGGCTCCTGGATTTGATGTTTCTTTCAGTTGGGAAGCAATGATCCTTTCTTGGTTTATATTAAAGGATGTGCCAATCTTTTGTGCTGTCCCAGGCCAATTTTGGTTCTGAAGTCTCTGACGCATACTTCACATATCCACTCTCCAGCTGGAACCCTTTCAGTTTCTGGACCTCTGCATTTTGCAAAATGACAAATAACACTATGATAGTTAATATTTTCCTTTACACACTTGGCACACCGAAAGCAAACCCTCCTTTTCCAGTGCAACTCCTTTAGATGTTCAATCAGGCTTAACACAGAGTTTACCCGGGTACCACACAACAGGGACAAGGTGGATTTTTGTCAGGAACAGTCACCTTCACCATGTTATCCGGTGACTGCCCTCCGTGTTCCCCAGGCACTAGAGGCAATGCCTCTGGTGTGCCTTCACTCACCTTTTTGCCGCTTCCCTCACCAAGCACAAACGGTTCAGTGTCTCGTGGGAGGCTAGGATCTGAGTCTGAGTGCCCACCGATACCCTGGACAGGCGTACTGGCAGCCCCCAGACCACCCACCCCCGCCCCCCTAAGGACAAAATCCGGATTTTGAGCCATCGAATTGGGGCCACATTTACGGCGAGAACGGAGTGGGTGGTCACTCCACTCCGGAGCTCTTTGCCCCGTCTGCAACCGGGGAGGCAGGTTTCAAGCAATAAGCCAGGCGGCCTTTACCAAGGAATTTGTTTCACCGAATTTGGTAGGAGTTCATTGGTGACTTGGTTTGGAAAGACAGGAGTCTGCTAAGGAAGGCAAGAGCCTCCCCTGAAATGGAGAATGTAAACCCTCCCCACCCCTCCGAATTGCTATCAATTTTAAATTAAGGGGCTCTCAGGCAAAAATATGGGAGCAGGAAATAACAGTTCTTTAAGGGGGAAAAGAAAAAAATTAAAGGATGAAATAAAACAATGCAGTACACCAGAACAACACTGACAGAGTCAGAACCCAACCTGACGCCCTGTGGGTCACAGTGTTGGTGACAGTCCAATTGAAAATGTGGCTGCAGACTTCCTGAAGTATCATTTGTGGTTCTGTTGGAGCAAGGGGGATCTGTAGAGAAGGATGTATTCTTCTTGTGAAGATCCAGTAGGAGAAGAGACAGCCGCTGTTCCTCTGGGGAATCCCGTGGAGAAAGCCGTGCCGGTATCTCAAAAACCTCTGGATTATATCTGGGTAGCAATGCTTGGCTCCTCCCTCTGGGCGGAACATCTCACAATGGGATGTTATAGTTCTTATTAGTCATGTACTGCCATTCAATAGTCTGTTATCAGCAGATGTCCCCTCCCAAGGGAGGTGTGAATCTGGTCACTCAAAGAAAGAGATAAAGCAAACTGCCCACTTGACAAAGGTAATCTGCCATACAGATGGTAATGGAAAACATCTTGCATGCAATCTTCAACATTATCCACCCCTTTTTCTATTTCCATCTGCACCACAAAAACAAAAACAACAACAACAAAACAATTTCACACAGTTCTCACTTAAGACTAGGTCTCCCTGTTGTACACAATGGCTTTCTCCATCTTTCTGCATTACCCACCAAGTGTAAACAGGTCATTGAGCAAAAACAATTCCATGGATGGTTTTGTCTTTGCCTGAGATGGGATCAATCCAAACAGTCCTTCCTAAAATACCTTTCATGTGTACAACAGGGACTTTATTTCCATCCACTGTGTGCAGGGGTTCAGACTGGGCAGGACCAGCTTGATTTATGGAGCCTCTGGTGTTGACCATCCAGCTGGCTTTTGCTGAGTTCATTTCCCAATTTCTAAAAGTCCCCTCCCGAGTGCCTTCAGGGTTGTTTTAAGTAGTCTGTTACACTGTTCAACTTTCCTGGCAGCTGGTGCATGATAAGGAATATGATATATTCAATACCATGTACCCTGGCCCAAGCATTGATAAGGCCATTCTTGAAATGGGTCTCATTTTCTGACTCAATTCACTCAGGGGTGACATGTCTCCACAGGATTTGCTTTTCAAGACGCAGGATGGTGTTCCAGGTTGTGGTGTGAAGCACAGGGTAGGTTTGCAAACATCCAGTGGTGGCTTGCACCATGGTCAGCACGTAGCGCTTGCCCTGGCGTGTCTGGGACAGTGTGATGGAGTCAATCTGCCAGGCCTCCCCATACTTGTACTTGGACCACCGCCCACCTTACCAGAGCAGCTTCACTCGCTTGGCCTGCTTGATGGCAGCACACATCTCAGTCATGGATAACCTCTGAAATACTGTCCATGGTTAGATCCACCCCTTGGTCTTGTGCCCACTTATAGGTGGCATCTCTACCCTGATGACCTGAGGCATCATGGGCCCATTGAGCTAAGAACAACTCCCCCTTATGTTGCCAATCTAAGTCTATCTTTGACACCTCTATCTTTGCTGCCTGATTTACCTGCTCGTTGTTTCGGTGTTCCTCATTAGCCCGACTCTTGGGAACATGAGCATCCACATGGTGGACTTTCACAGGTAGCTTCTCTAACCGAGTGGCAACGTCTCTCCACTCATCAGCAGCTCAGATGGGTTTTCCCCTAGGCTGCCAGTTGGCTTTTTTTCACCTTTCCAGCCAGTCCCAAAGAGCATTGGCTACCATCCATGGATCAGTATAAAGGTAGAGCTTTGGCCATTTCTCTCTCTCAGCAATGTCCAGGGCCAGCTGAAGAGCTTTGAGTTCTGCAAGTTGACTTGATCCACCCTCTCCTTTGGTAGCTTGTGCAACCTGTCGGGTGGCGCTCCATACGGCTGCTTTCCACTTCTGGTTCATCCCTATGATGAAACAGGAACCATCAGTGAAAAGAGCGTAGCGTGTTTCCTCTTGTGGCAGTTGGTTTTAGGGAGGAGCTTCTTCAGCACGTGTCACTGGTCCTTGTTCCTCTTCATCAGTCAGACAAAAGTTCTCACCTTTGGGCCAGTTTGTAATTATTTCCAGAATCCCAGGGCGATTCAGGTTTCCAACACAGGAGCACTGTGTGATAACAGCAATTCATTTACTCCATTTCGTGTCAGTGGCGTGGTGGGTGGAAGGAACCTCGCCTTTGAACATCCACCCCAGCCCCGGTAGTCAGGGTGCCAGGAGAAGTTGTGCTTCTGTATCAGTCACCTCTGAGGCAGCCTGGACTCCTTCATAGGCAGCCAAGATTTCCTTCTCTGTGGGAGTGGAGTTGGCTTCAGACCCTCTGTATCTTTGACTCCAAAATCCCAGTGGTTGGCCTCAAGTCTCCCCAGGCACCTTCTGCCAAAGGCACCAGGACAAGCCATGGTTCCCGGCTGCAGAGTAGAGCACGTTCTTCACCTCTGCTCTTGTCCTGACTGGGCCAAGGGCAATCACATGAGCGATCTCCTGCTTGATCTGGGCAAAGGCTTGTTGCTGTTCAGGACCCCAGTGGAACTCATTCCTCTTGCAGGTAAAGAGGGCTCACAATCTGACTGTATTCAGGAATGTGCATTCTCCAAAACCTATGGCACCCAGGAAAGCTTGTGTTTCCATCTTGCTAGTTGGTGGAGACATCGCAGTGATTTTGTTGATGACCTCAGTGGGAATCTGATGCAGTCCGTCTTGGCACTTTACTCCCAGGAACTGGGTCTCTCAGGCCCGTCCCTTGACTTTGTCCTTCTTGATAGCAAAGCTGGCTTCTAGCAGAATCCTGATGATCCTCTCTCCTTTCTCAAATACTTCCACTGCCGTGTTCCCCCACACAATGATGTCATCGATGTACTGCAGGTGCTCTGGAGCCTCACCCTTTTCCAGTGCAGCCTAGATCAGTGGCACCATGGCAGATGGTGGGGCTGTGCTTCCACCCCTGGGGCAGTCGGTTCCAGGTATACTGCACTCCCCTCACGGTGAAAGCAAACTGAGGCCTGCATTCTGCTGCCAAAGGAATGGAGAAAAATGTGTTAGCAATGTCAATGGTGGCAAAGCACTTTGCTGCCTTGGACTCCAGCTCGTACTGGAGTTCCAGCATGTCTGGCACAGCAGCGCTCAGGGGTGGAGTCACTTCATTCAAGCCACGATAGTCCACTGTCAATCTCCATTCTTTGTCAGACTTGTGCACAGGCCAAGTGGGGCTGTTGAAGGATGAGTGGGTCTTGCTGACCACCCCTTGGCTCTCCAGCTCACGGATCATTTGTGGATGGGGATCATGGCATCTTGATTCACCTGACACTGCCGGCGATGCACTGTCTAGGTGGCAATTGGTGGTCTTTGCTCTTCCACCTTCAGGAGTCCTACTGCAGATGGGTTTTCTGATAGCCTAGGCAAAGTGTTCAACTGCTTGGTGTTTTCTGCCTCCACAGCAGCTATGCCAAAAGCCCATCTGAGTCCCTTTGGTCTTTGTAATAGCCGTTCAGGAGGAAACCTATGCCCAGAATACACGAGGCCTCTGGGCCAGTCACAATAGTATGTTTTATCCACTCTTTCCCAGTCAAGCTCACCTCAGCTTCTAAAAGGGTCAATTGCTGTGATCCCCCCGTCACCCTGGCAATGGAAATAGGTTCTGCCCCCACATGTCCCAATGGTATTAGGGTACACTGTGCACCAGTATCAACTAAAGCATTGTACTTTTGTGGTTCTGATGTGCCCGGCCATCGGGTCCACACCATCCAGAAAATCCGGTTTTCCCGTGCCTCTCACTGGCTGGAGGCAGGACCCCTCTAACCCTGGGTATTCATGGTAGAGGTACCTTCCAGGGGATCTGACAGATCATACTCAGCAGCTCGGTCATGGGAGGTTGAGGCTACCTTCACTTTACTGGAGTTCCCTTGATTTGTGTTTCCCTCCTTGAGCTGACGCACCCGTGCTGCCAGGACAGAAGTGCGTTTTCCATCCCACCTTCCCATGTCTTCCCCATGGTCACGCAGAAAAAACCACAGGTCAGCCCGTGGGGTGTACCCCCCCTCTCTCTAGCTGGGGAACGCTGGGCTCTGACTCTGGGGCCTGTGACTCACAGCGGTGCAATGTGGGAATTGCTCCTCCTCACCTCTTCCCTCACCACCTCCCTCATCTCCTCTTTGAGGTCCTTAATCACAGCAGAGACATGAGCCTGCATCAGTCCATTGATCATACTTTCATAATTCCTAAGCTTGTTAGCTACAGAACCCACTGTCTCTTGGTTGTTATCAGCATTAATTGTTGCAATAAAGGTGGTGTATTTTGCCAGGTTTGCCAGTCTCCACAACATTTGCCCTGTGCACCTGACTTTGTCGAGGTCATTATCATGCTGTCCATCCCTCCCAAAGAGTACCTCTAATTCTGCCACTTCTCTCAGCTGTTGGATCCCTTCCTCAAGGGTCTTCCAGCACATTCTATGGTGCTGGTCCTGCATTCTTTCTCTGTGGACAAATCTCTCTCTGACACTTATTAAAAGCTGCTCCCAGAGGGAAAGAGACCCTGGCTCCTTTACAACAATCTGATTGATACCTGAGTCGTGGGTCAAGGGTCCCAAATTCCTTGCCTCACCATCATCCAGCTGGATGCTTGTACTCATAAGATCTCAGATGCGAAGTAGCCAGGTTGTATAAGCCTCACGTCCCTGTCATACAATGTCTTTGTGCAGATTACGGAGACTTTTGTACGTCAGGGACTTGGTGTAGATCGCAACCTCTGGCTCCCCTGTGGGTTGTGAGGGCCTTCTTTTATCTGGGTGCTCTGCTTTTGTCTTAGATCTCTTTGTTTCTAGAGGGGCAACTGCTGCTGGCTGTGTCTGCCTTTGCAATTCAGCCGGAACCTGGACAGTTGTAACATCTGTGGGTTCTGCTGCCGCACTATTAGACTTTCCCTCTTCAAGGCAGAGGGAGGGCTTCTCACCAGCTGGGGAAGTGTATTCCTTCAGCATCCGGCCCATCTCACGTATCTCCTTCACCAGACCCCCAAGCCAATCTGGGTAGTTCACATCTGGGGTGGGATGTGGGGCAGGGTCAGGGTCTGGGGCAGCAGCATCCCTAGACTCTGATGGCGTATTAGATTCTGGGGTTGGTGTCAGGGTGGTTATCCAGGTTAGTCACCCCTTCTCTCTAAATGCTAAATAGAACAGGCCTATCAGCAACACCAGCCACTGTATGATATCATTAATATTTAGAGTGGATCTGAACCCTTCAAAAACTGGTGGGGCGGACCCAAAGAGATGGCTAAAGGGTTGGGAGAAGATTTCACCTGGTGTCATTTCCTTATAGCAGGTGCCATTATTAAAGTAACCTCAAAAACATACTGTTAGTGTGTGATAGCTGTGAATCTGTGTGCCTGCTTTCCAGAGGAAGTTAAAAATCCATTAATTCCTCACCTTTTTCACCCATAAAACAAACCGGATAACAGACACAGTAGCCTTGGTTATAGGACCAATGTTTAGATAAGGGCCTATAAATGGGAGAAATACAGCCATGATCACATGCCACCCAAACCAGGGCCAGCTGGACCACATGGCATCGCATAATGAGGTTTCTATAGCTACACACAAAAATTAGATTACTCAAGAACTGTTATTCCTTTTTTGTTTCTGTGCCCTCCAGCCGCACGTTAGGCGCCAAAACCTGTCTTCGTTTCGAAAGACAGGAGTCTGCTAAGGAAGGCAAGAGCTTCCCCTGAAATGGAGAATGTAAACCCTCCCCACCCCTGCGAATTGCTATCAATTTTAAATTAAGGGGCTCTCAGGCAAAAATATGGGAGCAGGAAATAACAGTTCTTTAATAGGAAAAAAAAAAAAAAGATAAAATAAACAATGCAGTACAGTAGAACAACACTGACAGAGTCAGAACCCAACCTGACACCCTGTGGGTCAGGGTGTTGGTGGCAGTCCAATTGGAAATGTGGCTGACGCCCTCCTGAAGCGTCAGATGTGGTTCTGCTGGAGCGGGGGGGGATCTGTAGAGAAGGATGTATTCTTCTTCTGAAGACCCAGTGGGAGAAGAGACAGCTGCTGTTCCTCTGGGGAATCCTGTGGAGAAAGCCGTGCCGGTGTCTCAAAAACCTCTGGATTATATCTGGGTAGCAATGCTTGGCTCCTCCCTCTGGGCGGAACATCTCACAATGGGATGTTATCGTTCTTATCAGTCATGCAGTGACATTCAATACTCTGTTATCAGCAGATGTCCCCTCCCGAGGGAGGTGTGAATGTGGTCACTCAAAGAGAGAGATAAAGCAAACTGCCTACTTGACAAAGGTAATCTGCCATACAGATGGTAATGGAAAACATCTTGCATGGCAATCTTCAACACCAACGCACACCAGATCTTGGAAGGGAATGTGCTGACACTGAGAAATTGTCAAATGTTAACTTTCTGTGCCAGCAAACTGCTGGAATTAAGCTGTGCAAGCATCTGAAAAATTCCAGATCTGGGCACTGGTGGTGTTTGCAAACACAAGATTGGGCTGGTGTAGGCACCAGGTATTTGCCTGGTTTGGCTTTCTTTGCCAGCAAATTGCTGCACTTGGGCTGTGGTGGCACAGGGAAATGTCCAGATCTGGGCATGGGCAGTGCCATCAAATACCAGGTCTGGGTGGTGACAGACTTGGCACCAGGAAATTGCTGTGTTTTGTCTTCTTTTTCCAAAAAATTGCTGCTCCCCTATTGGTGCATCCTGTGTCACCCCACCTTATCTCCAGCCCTGGCTCCTTTCTCCATTGCATCATTTGTGCCCTGACCCCTCCTGCCTTCCTCCAGTTATATACCCTGGCCCCAGTCCTGCTCCTGGCTCTTCGCCTCTGGTTCCCTTCAGTAGATGTTGTGTTCTTGCTTGCTCCTGTTTCCCTCTGCACTCTCACTTCCCCTGGACCCTTGGATTTTCCCTTAATAAATCCAGCTGGATCTGCTCTGCGAGGAGTCCTCTCGTCCCTCTGCTGAGGCTTTGATTGCACCATCCAGGCTCAGGCGTCTGCTGGGCTGGGGGAGTTGTCAAGGCAGCCCCAAGTGGAGATGCTTTCGGTGCTGCAGGCACCTGACAGCACCTGCCTGGGGAAGCTGCTCTGGCCACCCGCAGCAACCAATTCCTTTTTCCAAGCAGCAGCTCCCAGCATCCTCCTCCGAAGCCCAGAGAGAGAGGGAGCAGCTGCCCTCAGCCCTGTCCTTTACCGCATCCCAATTCTCATGGAATGTCCCCCCTCGGAGAGAAACTCCCAGACAAGAGAAGTGCGACCAGATCCCCTCCTCCCCTGAGCTTGATCACTTCTTTTGTTTCTTAATGATCCAGTCCATCAGAGCGGTGGTATTGCACTGAGAGCTGGGACACCAGCAGGGGATCACCCCGCACTGCCCAGTGTGCACCAGGCTCAACAAGGTCTGCTTCCCCCCTGATTCCACCAGGCCTCTTCCCTTGGATGTGGTTTTGCTGGATAGTGGGTCAGGACAGTGAGAATCTCCTTCATCCATTCATTCACTATTTAGGGCCCTGCAGACACTTCCTCAATTTCTCTCCAAGGTGACCCCACCCACCAATGATGTCACAGCTCTTGTCCATCTGGTCAAGAATCCCCCATGAGGACACTCTGGTGTCTTCTCCAAGGGCACAAAACAGCAAAACCCCCTAGGAAAATCTTCCCCCTTGGGCCCTGCGCCTCCTTGGGTGAGTTCCAGAGCAAACAGTCAGGGCAGTGGCCTGAAATGTTTTCCCAGCTGAGTCATAAGACTTCTCTGATGGATCCACATTGTCCCTGGGGAAAGAGATGTGCAGAACCCCTCACTAATGCCCTGGAATGTCAAACAGGAATCACAGCCATAGACAGCTCTTCAGAACCACTTCACCGTGGATTTTCCTTCCTGGAAGCCCAAGATGTCTGAATGTCCTCCTGGTGCCTCAGGCCCTGGGTAAACAGGGCTTGTCAGAGATGCTGGCAGGGCACCAACACCCCTCCTCCTCACAGGGCACCTCTGTTACCCCAATTAGCTCCGAGTGGCGTCCTGGGGACAGGCGCCCACTTCCCCATGTGCCTGGGATGGGCACATCCTGCTCGGGGCCAGTGCTGGCCTGGGCCCAGAGCCAGGGCCATGACCCAGGTGCTCTGGGAGGGCTCCGTGGCTGCAGGTGGGACAGCATGAGGGGCAGGGCAGGGCATATTCCCCTCTGGATAGTGCTCCGGACATGGATCTTGGTCGGGTTTGGCATCTGCGGGGAAAGGGGTATCGGGTTGTGTGGATGTGGGAATTGTCACTGCTGAGCCATTCCCCAGCCCTCAGCCTTGTCTGCAGGTGATCAGCATTGCCCAGTGCTCCCCAGTGTCTGCAGTGCCGGAGATGCCAATCAGCCATCTGATCACATGTCCCTTGTTCCCCTTGTTCTCCCACGTGTTGGGTTTGCGGCCGGGCTCAGCTCTGGGGTGTCCCCCAGGGAAAGCTCTGGGAGGGGAGGGGCAGCAGGAGATGGGGGATCTGGCACTGGGGGCTGTTGGAGGATGGATTGTGTTGGACTGGGGGTTGTCCCCACAGGGTCCCCAGGTGCCTTTGGCTCCCTGCCTGCCCCCCTTGGCCCCCCAGGTGCCTGGGCCCTTCCAGGGGCAGCTGCCCCGTGTAGGAAGCTGGAGGCATGCCGGGCAAGGGGGCTGGATCCGTGCCACAGGTGGGGTGGGATGGAATCTGTTCCAGGGCTGGGCTTGTGGCCAGGGCTGGGGGCTGTGCTAAGCCGGGCTTTGGCCTGGGGGCTGGCAGGGAGGGTGCGGGGAAGAGTCCCGGCAGGGATAAAGGTGCTCCTCACCTGCTGCAACCTCAGGCAGCGCTGCCCGGAGCGAGAGGAAGATGAAGGTGGCTGTGCTCAGTGTGGCCCTGCTCTTCTCCATCCTCCTCCATCCACAGGCCAAGGTAAGGCACCAGCCAAACGCTGTCCCCACATCCTGCCCTTTCTGGCCTCCCATCCCACCCTTTTGGTCCCTCCTCTGTGTCCCATTCAGGGTCCCCAGCTGCCCTCCCACTGACCATTCCTGAGGCCTTTCCTTTCATGTCCCCCCTCAATCGTTTGCCTTTCTTTCTGGCCACTGCAGAGGGGTCCCCCTGTACAATTCCCTGACTCACCCCCCAATCCCACACCATCTCCCAGTCTTGTTGGTTTTGTCCCCACCTGTCCTCATTCTCCTGTCCCCACCAAGCCCCTCTCTTGCACTCCCATGTCCCTACACCTCAATTCCTTTCTCCTCCCCTGTACCTCACACGCTGCTCCTTCCACACCCCCAGCCCTGTCCCCTGGACTCTCAATGTTTTTGGGTCTCCCCTCACCTCAAACAGATCTTTTTGGAGGCCCTGAATTCCCACCCCTCCTCCTGCACCCTGCTCCCTGCACCCATTTCCCACCCCAGCCCCACAAGGTCCAGTCCGGACCCAGCCTTTGTTCTCCTTTCCAGGCACTCCTGGAAGGAACCCAAGATGATCTGCGGGAGGTGAGTGGGCTGCTGGCATTGGAGAGCATCCCCTAAGGGAATTGGGGGGCAGTGCTGTCCCCCCATCCCTTGCTGGCACCGGGGACATCCCAGTGACCAGCGAGGTCTCCTGGTCTCTCTGCAGTTGGATTTAGACAATGTCGCGGTCCTGGAGACACCTCTGGTGGGTACCATGAGTTCTGCCGGTGCCAGACCCTCCCATTGCATGGCCACCACAGCCCAGGCCATCCCAGTGTGTCCCAGCACAGCCCAGTGCACCCCTTCTGACAGCCCAGACAATGCCCTGCCCCAGGGCTCCTCCCCAGGGAAGCCTTTGCCCAGGGCCCTGCTGCATTCCACCCCTGTCACCCCAGGACCCCCTGGATGAGCCAGGACGCAGCCCCTGCCCCAGCTGTGGCTCTTGGCCAGGAGCCCAGTGCTTCTGGGCAGCAGCACAGCAGCTCCTGCACCCCATTGCTGCCACAGCCCCTTCCCCAAGGCCCCCCTGCTCTCCCCTGCCTCCCAGTGCAGCCTGGTGCCCCCATTGTGTCTCTAACGCTGCCTTTTCCCCAGCCCCCTGTGGCTGAAGAGCTGCGGGCTCTCCTGCGGCAGAAGCGCCTGGCTGCCTCTCTTGATGCCTAGGCGAGCCATGCCTGCAGGGACAGGGCTGGAGACAAAGCCCATCCATGTCCCAGTGGGCTCCAGAGGTCACGTTCTGGGGTTTGTCTTTTAGGGTGTGAAGGACCAGTGTACTTTTTCCTCTGCAGTGGCATGAGGAGATGATCATCACTGGAGAAAACCCCTGAACTCTTTGAGCCCTGGGCCATTTCCCCTGAAGAATCAATCATCAAGAATCAATAAATCCTTTGAGCAAAGCTTTGCTCTGTGTCCATGTGTGTCCATGGAACTGGATTTCCTCCTTTCCAGTGGTCCAGGGAAGTCAGGCCAGGTCTGGGCTTTGCTACCTTTACACAGTCTGTGCCTTCCCCCAGACAAATGGTGTGTTGGGAGTTGTGCAGAGTCCAGGGGGAGTGGGTTGACGGGGGGGGTGGATGTCCAAGTGGTGAGAAAGGCAGTGGTTCACTGTCAGCATGGTAGGAATGACCTGGGTTTAAAAGAAAAAGAAGTAATTTCAAAGAAACTTTCTTTTACAACTTTTTCTCCCCGTGAGAAATCACCATTTACTTCTCAATATTTTGAAAGGTCTATTAAAAACTTAATAAAACTTACAACAAAAGGACTAAATAAGGAAAAAGTTACAGCGCTGGGAGCCTCCCCCACTTGGTGGCTGGTAACCACGTGGCTGGCTCATCCACACAATGGCTGCTCTCCCTTTTATATCCTTGCTGTTGCAACAGGCAGCCCTAGCTCCTTCCAAAGGCTGTCTGTTGACTCTTGGTCACTGTCCATTGGTGTAGACTGCTTTCGTGGAACTGCATTGGAGGGCAGGTGTTGCTAGGCCGTGCCTCTTAGGAACAATCTGCCCCTCCCCAAATGCCCGGACTACCAATATCAGCCCGGGATAACAATGCTGGGTGGGAGGGACACATTGCAGTAACATAACTATACATCTGTACAACTTCTCTTAACATACTTATCATGTTCACCCTTGAACTGGGAGAGCCAACAATCTCATTACTCATCTCTAACACTGTGGCATTCACATTCTCTGAAAAAATCCCTTTGCCCAGGATTTTTCTCCTGGGAAGCTGAGAAGCCTCAGAGAAAAAGGAAAACAATTCTTATCTCATTTGCTTTTCCTGTGTTGTGCTCATGTGCAGAATGTGTTTGGAGATTGTTTACCCACAGGTGATTGTTTGATTGGATTCTGGTGTGAGTTATTTTGACTCATTGGCCAATTATGGCCAAGCTGTGTCGAGACTCTGGAAAGAGTCACGAGTTTTCATTATTATCTTTTGAACATTCACTAAGAATCCTTTCTCTGTTCTTCAGTATAGTATAGTATAGTATAGTATAGTATAGTATAGTATAGTATAGTTTAGCATACCTTATTATAAGATAGTATTATAAAGTAATAAATTAGCCTTCTGAGAACATGGAGTTAAATGCATCATTCCTGCCTTCATTGGGCAACCCTGCAAATAGAATATTACATCCCCAAAATTCTTGATTTACTCAAAAGAATTTAAATGCCAAAAAAATCTTCCTATGTCAAAAGTATGTTGAAATTATTTATTGGTCTTGAAATTTGGTTTCCTGGCGGGATGGGGCTGCTGGGTCTACCTGTCTATGGGGCACTGTGGGGCTCTGGGGTTTCCTGGGTGAGGGGCCCTACACGGTCACCTGTAATGCCTGGCCACGGTGGGGTAGAGCCACCGCAGTGTCCTGGAAAAGGGTGAGTGGTTCTACCTGGCTCTTGGGTCGTTCTTGGCCGCTGGGTCCATCAGCTCCAGCAGGACTTGGGTGAATTTTGGGGTGGGCCAGGTGGATCAGTTGTCCCCGGCCATCCTGAGAGCTCACCAGTCATGTTCGCTGACTCCAGTTCCAATACTGAAGGAACCACTGGTGCCAGCATCGCCCCAAGGAAGCCTCACTGCAGAACTGGCACAGGGCATTCCCCTGGCAGAGGGGCAGGGAAAATGTCTTGGCCATGAGCAGCAGAATGGCCGGAAAGCCGCTGGTGCAGGAGTTGCCCACCCCAGCAGATTGAAGGCAGGTTTGGGTTGCATTCCTGCTGTCCTGGCAGTGAAATTCTGAGCAGAGGGCACAGAGGTGTCTTCTCCTCGGGGCTCACAGGTGACACCGAGATGCTGTGGGGGAGCTGAGCCCTGCCTGAGGGCAGACTCAGCCCAGCAGGAGCCCCGGACTGACACCGCGCTGGAGTACACAGCTGTCTCAGGGGCGCCGCATGCCATGAGTGGGGAACAGCTTCCCCTGAAACAGGGAGAGCTGAACCTTGGAGCCACCTGCTCCACAGCTGGAATGGTGTCAGTGTCAGAGAGCAGACTAAAGAGGAGAGGGAGGCCTTTGGTGTGAGATTCTGAGGAAGCTTTACTCATCAGAGGGAACAGGCACCAAAGAGCCTCAAGCACCAGTGTGCTCAGGATTTTATAGAGCACTAGAACTGTGGGTGGGCATGATCGCTGAGCCAATAGGGAATCAGGGAGAGAGGAGCAAAAGGAGGGGAATACATCTCAGGGACCAATGGGATAAGGGGGTGGAGAGGGCAGGTCACATGGGCCAATGGGGCATCATCCATGAGGGGAATTCCCGAGGGGCGGAACCTGCAGGGGAGGGGTTTACAGGAGACTGACAGGGAAGGGTCCAGAACAGGGGCAGAGTTTACAGGGATGGATAGGGAAGGCACTGGAATACAAGGTGAGGATTATAATGATTGAAGGGTAAAAGGGGAGGGATATAACCTGGGAATAATCCAGCTTGGGGAAAGACAACATACAGGGGGAGAACTGGAACAGACCATCCAAAAAGCTATGAAATAAAAGGGCACTGCAACAGCGCCCGATATAGAGGGATGCAGGACATGTTATATGGTGCAAAAAGAAAGGAGCGATCCTGTGCTATTTTTATACGGTCTTTTTATAGGCCTTTTTGTAGGGTTTTTTAAGAACATCTTCTGTCTATCCCCAGTTGGTCAGCAACAAGTTGTTACCCAGTATTGACTGGTCACTCAAACCCCTGGTGTGTATGTGCAGGAAAAGTTGTTTGTGAGAGATAGTTTTCATTTTTCTGTCTAAGAGGGAAAATACAGTTTATACAGGTGGCTGGTGTTAATCACAGTCTTACAGCTCTTTTTCAGGGAGAGTAGGTTGTTTTCCACAGTCCTAGAGCTCTTTCTCAGGAAAAACAAGTTTTTTTTCACTGCTCCACATCTCGGTTCTCACAAAGAGTTGTCAGCTTTCTCATGGCTTCTTCCTCTTGCTGGGATTTATTAAAAGGCCTTCAAAGGATTCACCTTGAGCAGGACAAAAGCCCAGTTGAGGCTACACTCAAAATAGATGACTGGTCAGGAGTTTTCACACTTTTATAAGGTTTGGTCCATTTAAATATTGGGGTTAGTTGTCCAGTTACAGCCTCAGATTATGCAGTCCCATCCTCCCATTTTGCTTTTCTCAATTCGCTGTTATTTGCACTTTTTGTGCCTGAAACTGCAACAGTGTCCGGTTCTGGGACTGGAAAAGGATTGTTTTGTCTGACTACACTGTGAAGAGAACTTGCTAACCCTGTGTATGAAGTCCAGAGTTACAGACTAATGCAGTAGAGAATCTGGAAATATGACAGCTAAAACTGAAGGCATCAGCCTGTTCTATGTTCCCTTGGTTCCATGGGGATCCACAGCATCACAATGGCCACTTGTTCCCACGAGATTCCCTGATGTCACCATGGTGTCCTTGGACACACCTGGTCACAACTGACCCGTGGTTCCATGAGGTTCCCCACTGTCACCATAGTCACTATCAGAGGATGGATGAGATCAATATCCTGAGACACTGTGGGATGAGCTGTCAATCAGTCTCACAGTGGGTACAGTGCTAACCCAGCCCTGATTGCCTATGTGATCAGAAATCCCACCTGGGGAGAGGCCCACAAAGGCCTGGAGGCTTAAAAACATGGAGTGCAAGGTCAGCCCCTGGTATGGACTCTGCCTTCTCCTGGGGTTTGTGTCTCACACACGTTGGAACCCTAGGAGCTGTTAGTCATATGTGTGTCTTTCTATAGAGCTTCTGTCTGTCTCTCTCTCTTTCTTCTCCTTCTAATGCTCTTTATATGGAACATTTTTGGGTACCTCAACAGCTTACGTGTTCATTGATTTCTATGTCAAATGAACTAAGTTAATGAAGTTATTGCTATGATAAGTGTTTTCTTTGTAATTGGATGTTGCATGAAATCCTCTTCCAAAGTTTCTTGGCTTTTTGTACTTTGCCTGTAAAAATTTGTGTAATTCCTGACCTCTTGCAGATATCTGGCTGGTGTTTTCCCTGTGCACCAAACTCGAGTAAAGGTGGCAGGTGAATTTGTGAGTTAGCACGCAAACCCCAAACGGAGCTCCGGGTGCGTGGAGGATCGGGGCAGTGTGAGTCGCACACAATCCCTGGAGTGCGGGGACATGGGTCCCTAGTGGGGTTTAGGGTGCCTCGAGTACAGCAGCAGCACTGAGTAGAGCCAAGAGGGCCCCAGTGCCAGGGGTGGAACGGTGGTGCTGGGGGTTCAGTGTGCCGCAGGTCAGGTAGAAACCGTAAACCCACTGGAGGCCCCTTGGGGTCACAGGGCAGGGAAGGGCTGTGCTTACAGGGCAGGGCAAGGCTGGACCTGCCCCTTCCTCCCCCACATACAAAATGTTTAGAGCCAACAATCTCCTCCAGTCTATCACAACAGGCAATGCTGGAGGTGAAATCCCAATTGTGCCCATGGGCACCTGGCTAAGAAGGACAGTTCTTTCCATAGGAAGGAAAGCACAGAGCCCCAAGATTTGGAAGGCAGGTGAGAGCCGCAGTAGGCCAAGGCCAGCTAGACTTGTCAGTAATTGCAGAGTTTGGATTTAGGGAATTTTGGAGGTGGAAACCCAATCTCAGCCATGGGCACCTGGAGAAGCAGGACAGTTCTTTCCCATGGGAAGGACAGCATGGAGCCTCCCCCAGTGTTTTGGGGACAGATGAGAGGTGACCCTTGTGAAACTACTGCCAGCCAGACTTATCCTGGCAATATGCCTATGGGAACAATCTCTGGATATAAGGAACTTTGGAGGTGAAATCCCAATTCTGGCCATGGGTGCCTGGAGCAGAAGGATAGTTCTTTTCCATTTGGAAGGAAAGCACAGAGCCCTAGTGTTTCAGCAGCAGATGAGAAGTGACCCTCAACATGCAAAGGTCACTTGGACCAGTCAGGCAGTCCATGGGAAGCCAAAGCAGCCAGACCTGTTCTGTTTTCCCTTGGTTTTATGGGGCTCCATATTGTCACAATGGTGCCTTGGATCCATGGGGCCCCGAAGTGTCATAATGGTGACTTGATTCCATGGGTTCCAGCAGTGTCACAATGGCCCCTTGATTACAAGAAGACCTGCAGTGTCACTGGCCCCCAGGTTCAATGGGGTCCCAAACTGTCACAGTGGCCCCCAGGTGTCATAAGGCCCCGCAGTGTCACAATGGTCCCAAGGATTCCATGAGCCCTTGCAGTGTCACAATGGTCCCAAGGATTCCATGAGCCCTTGCAGTGTCACAATGGTCTCCATGGTTCCCCAGGCCCCACAATGTCATGTGACTCCTCTGTTCCATGAAGTCTGCAATGTCTCAATGGACCTTTGGACCCTGGGGCTTTGCCGTGTCACAATGGTCTCCTCTGGCTCCACAGTGTCACAATGGATCATTGATGACAGGAGGCTACTCTGTGCTGCCCTGGAGCTTTGGTTCCATGCAGCCCTGCAGTGTCACAATGGTCTCCTTTGGTTGCCCAGTGTCACAATGGACCACTGATGACATGAGACCATGCAGTGTCACAATGGATCTTTGGTTCCATGCAGCCCTGAAGTGTCACAAAGGCCTCTTGGTTTCACGTGGCCCCACAATATCACAATGCTCCTCCCACGGTCACAATGGTCTCACTGGTTCCATGAGGCTTCACAGTCTCACAATGCTTTGCTTATTCCATGGGGCCTCATAGTGTCACAATGGTCTCCATGAGTCCCCTGAGTGTCGCAATGGTCTCTGTGATTCCATGGGCCCCTCAGTGTCACAATAGCCCTTTGGTTCCATGAGGCTGTAAAGTGTCTTATTTGTCTTTTCATGGTTCCACGAGGCCTTGCAATGTCACAGTGAACCTTTGGTTCCATGGAGTCCCACAGTGTCACAATGGCTGCCTGGTTCCATGACACCACAAAGTGTTATAATGGTCTCCATGGTTCCATGAGGCCCGGTGGTGTCACAATGGACCCTTGGCCCGATGTGGCCTCTCAATGTCATGATGATCCCTACATGCCATGGAGTCACACAGCGTCAGTACAGTCTCCTTGGTTCCATGAGGCCCAGCAATGTCAAAGTGGTCTCCATGACACCATGAGGCCTCACATTGCCAAAATGCTCCCTTGGTCTCACAGGGCCCCACAGTGTCACAATGGTCCCTTGGTCTCACAGGGCCCCACAGTGTCACAATGGTCCCTTGGTTCCATGGCCCTGTGCTGCTGCGTTCCCCCCTCCCCTTCTCAGGCCGCCCTGCCAGCTGAGAAATGCTCCTTGGGCCTCGGCCTTGGCCAACAGCCCCTGGGCTCAGCTCCTCTGCAGCTCATCACAAACACTGCTCCAGCCACTGCTGCTGCCCAACCAGCTCCTGGTTTCTGTAGGAGCAGCCCTGGGAACTGTTTTTGTTCCCTCAGTGGCACAACATCCCTGTTCTCACACTGCCAAAGAAAGCTGTTGATTCCAAGTGCGGCCAGGATGAATCATTGCTGGGACTGAAGCCTCTCTCTTGGGGCCCTGCGCACAGCACCCCAAAAGGAGCCCTTGGAGCTCTCCTGGGCCAGCGACTCCCTCTGGGTGGGGCCTTTCCCAGCCAGGAACTCTCCTGTTTGCTGCACTCGAGGATCCTGAACAACCACAGAGCCTGGGCTGATCCCCCCACTCCTCCAGGCTCAACCCTTTGCCCACTAGGGAGATGCCAAAGGATCCACAGTGAGCATTTCCTGCCCTCAGGGGAATTGCTCACAGGTGCCTTGCACTGACTCTTGGTGTCTGTGTGCACACACGAGTGCCTGTCCTGGGGAAATGTGGCAGAAATGCTGCTCTCTGAGGGGTTGTTGTGCCTTGGATAGCTGAGTCAGTCAGGCCTGTAGGGAAGGTTAAATCACAAGGCCTAAGTTAAATTAAATGCTGCTGAGAGTTTTTCTTTTGCTAAGTGGTTACCTGTAATATAAGTTTTATGTTTAGTTCAATATTGTTAAATGTTATTCCTCTGTTAAATTGGGAAGTCATAGGTTCAAGTTAGGTTACACGCTGTTACGCTCTGCTCTTTTGCTAAATTGTGAGGTTGAAACTATCAGTTAAGGCTAATGTATAAGTAATGTCCGGTTAAGTTTGAGCTCTGTTAAGCTTTCAGGCCGTGTTCCTTTTATCCTTGCCCTTGCTGTCCTTGTGTCACACACACACACACAGAGGGACAGTTCTCAGTTCTCAGTTCTCTAATTTTTGGTTTGATTGCCTGGATTCTGTTTGGTTTTGTTGTTGCTTTGTTTCCCTGGTGTGCCTGAAGAGTCCAGTCAGGAGCAGAACGACTCTTGCCAAGGAACTTTGTGCTGCTGTTGGTTAATATTAAATCTGGTTTTTGCTGATCCCTTGCTGGGGATTTTTTCAGCGCTCTCAAGCCCTCGTTCGTAACAGGGTGAAGGAGCCCTGGCCCAGGCTCTGGCTCTGGGGGACACAGGGACCCTGCCGGGAGGTCCCTGTCCCCCTGTGCCACCCCCAGGGCCCCGGTCACCCGTCCCCGTGTCAGGCTCTGGGGTCGATCTCGTGGAACATCCTCTGGGGGAGGCTGCGGGGCCAGGGGTGGGGGGACCCGGGGGGACAGGGGACCCCGCTGTGCACGAGCAGGGTTGGAGTGCTCTGGGGGGAGCTGTGAGGGGGGCCGGGGCAGAGTGACCTTCCCAGTGACCTCACACAGCTCCCGTGATGTCACACAGCCCCCGTGATGTCACACTGCCCCTGTGATGTCACAGAGCCCCTGTTATGTCACACAGCCTGCTCTGTGATGTGACACTGCCCCTTTGATGTCACAGAGCCAACTCGATGTCACCTTGTGATGTCATACAGCAGTGCTGTGACATCACAGAAGACTGATGTCACAAAGTCACCCTCTGATGTCACAATCTGTTCTGTGATGTCACAGCCTGCTCTATGATGTTCCACAGCCACCAGGTGATGTCACAACCAACTCTCTGATGCGACAGAGCCACCCTCTATGATGGCAGACTGTGTTCTATGGCCTCAGACCCTACTCTGTGATGTCACAGCCAGCTCTGGGATGTCACAGAACCTTCAAGAACCCTCAAGAACTCAGTTCTATTGAAACACTGAAGTTTCTTGTACTTTGAAGAGATCCCTGTAAGGGACACGACAGGGAAAGTGTCCCCAGGCCCCAGGCAGAGCAGAGAACTGCAGGCACTGATGGCAGCTGCGGACAAAGAGAAGCCAAGTCTTGGTGCCCTGGGGCACAGCAGCAGGGTCTGTGTCACCAAGGGCTGGGAGGAGACACCTTGTCCTGAGGCACTGGGGCCTCCTGGCACAGCCCCAGCCAGGCTGGGCACTGTCACCCCCTTGTCCTGCCCTCAGCATCCCCCCCTAGCCCACATCCCAGTGGCCTCAAGGATCTGCTGGAAGGAGTCCCTGGGGAGCCTTGCTCAGCAATGGCCCTGGGGGCTCCTGAATGCTCCCTGCAGGGACTTCAGGCTTTTCAAAGGAGTTGGAGTTTTGCTTTTGCTTTGGAGTCTCTGAGAGCTTTGTGCAGTCATGGCCTCCAATTATGTGTTGTAGTTAGTTCTTAGAGAGGCTTTGTCAGTAACACCACTCAGTGGGGCTCATTAATGCTTCAAGGTACTTCAGTTCTTTTAAGGTACTTAGTGTTTCCCTTGGGATAGACTCTGGGAGATATTTGTCCAATCATGGCCCCAATTATCTGAGTTAATTAGTCCCTGGAGAGCTTTGTACTGACACAGTGGGGCTCATTAATGCTTTGAGACACTCAAGGTGCTGAAGGTGCTTTGGATTTTCCTTTCCACACTGAGTGTCTGAGAGGTTTTTGTGCCATCCTGGTCACCAATTCTCTCCTGCAAGGAGTGCATGAGGAGCCTGTGTTGGAGAGGGACCTCAGTGGGAGCCATGAATGCCTGCAGAAACTTGGGGTGTTTCCTCTGCCTTTGACTCCTGGCAAGGTTTGTGCAATCTCCTGCCAGGCCCTGATGTTCAAGGGCTCAGCTCCAAATGCACAGTGAGCCTCATGAGGATCAAGCAAGTCCTGACAAACCCTGGCTCTGCCTTGATTTCCCTCTGCTCCAGTGCAGTTCATTAGGACGGTTTCCTTTGACAGTTATGGAGAAATAGTTCAAAGAGCTTCCAGGAAATATGTAGTCCTATTTTAAAGGGTGTCTTTTATTGCTGTTCCTATTACACAAGAGGTGATTGCAGCATTCAGTGACTGATATTGATCCAGGGACTCTCCTAAGGAGCCCTGGCCTGCTCAGAGAAGCTGTGCCTTGAGCTCTGAGCCAGTGTAGACAATCTTGCTCCACATTCCCCAAGCCCATTGTGTCTCTCCTCACTCACCTGGAACCTGCTTTGCTTGAAGAACTGGCTGCACACAGCCAAAGAGGGATTTTCCTTCTTTGATTTTTGAAGCAATCTAAAACTCCTGAGTTTCCCCATTGCAAACAGACATCCTCCTCAAGTGTGTGCCAAGCCCAAGCTGCCACCAGGAGCACTCCAGACCTGCCCTGGGCCAGCTGTGAGGGTGGATCATCATCCCAACATGCAGTGGTGCCATTGCAAGGGACTGTTGCCATGGACACTGCAATGACCCCACTGCTGGGTTTGGGTGCCATGGCAACCCCCATCAGTTCAGGTTTCCTTGGAAACCAGCCCAAGGAGCCATTTCTGCAGCCAGGTTCCATGGCCACTTGCCTGCAGAGCTGTTGCTGTCCTCAGCGGCCATGGCAACCCTGGGACAAAGCAGTGCCAGGGCTGTTCCAGGTACAATTGCAGTGACACTCGTTGGTGCCACCAGGTGCCATGGAAATGGCCACGGGGACCCGTTCCTTGGTTTGGTGCCATGGCAACCAATGCTGGAGCTGTTGTGATGGTTGGTGGCCATGGAAAGCTGCCCTGGCCCTTGCTCAGGGCTGGTGTCAGTGCCCAGAGCCAGAGGGGATCCCTTGCTGGGGGCTGTGCCATGGCCACCTGCCCTGTGCCGCGCTGGCCGCTCAGGCACCAGGAACCAGCAGCCAATGGCACTGCCAGGGCCAAAGGCCAGGTCAGCCAGACAGAAAGGGGCAGGGCTGGGCACTGTTTCCATGGCAACCGGCACTGCAGGGACACCTGGGTCACCTGGCCTGGCAGTTGCCATGGAAACCCCTGGCAGGGACTGAGGGCACAGCCCCTGGCACTGAGACACTGCTGGGCCGGGTGCTGAGCACAGGGCTGAGCACGCAGAGATGGTTTTGTTCTTGCTGAGCTGCAGCACAGCCAAGGCCTGTCCTGCCCCTCGTCCAGCCACGCTGGGGAGAGGCTGGGGCTGTGGGGGAGCTGGGCAGGGGACACAGCCAGGACAGGGGACCCCAACTGACCCGGGCATAGCCCAGACCAGAGCACATCATGCTCAGGGTATGAAGGGGGGAACAGGGAGGAAGGGGGGAATTTTGGAGGGAGGGCTTTTGCCTTCCCAGGTAACACTTAGGCAACAGGGGGCCCTGTTTCTCCAGTGGGCAGGGTCACTACCAAAGACACAGACACCAACTGAAGGAATTGTGTCATTTATATCATGCACACCTGCAAAGATTTACAAAAGGATAAGCTCAGCAAAGCACATCATCATTAGCAATGAATTACAAAAGAAGCTCAGCAATCCATCATAACCCATCATTACATTTTGATGACCAATCCCTTGGTGAAACACCAGAGGTGTTTGTGGCAGACAAAGATTCTGGCTGACTATCAAGGTACACCTTACAGACATCAGCAGTACTTTAGTGACACCGTTCTTCATTCTTTTTTCTCAATCTCATTCCAATTAGGAACAAGAATTCTGTTGTGCATGGAGCTGGCACCTTTTTAATTCCAGAATAATGCCCCGAGGCCCTTTGCTGTTCAGCTTTACCATGCTGTCTGTGGCTAACAAGGCTTGGGGGGCCCTTTCCCCTCTGGCTGGAAGGGGCCGGGTTCCAGTCCCTGAGGGGCACCCAGGCTCCTGGATGGAATTGCTGTGCAAGTCCCTCAGTGTCACAGCAGCCTTCACATGGAGCCCTGTGGATCAGAGCATTTTCCAAAGGGGCCCTTGGGGCATACAGGGAGATCTGGTCTGGCAGGATGTGTAAAACCATATCCTGTCAGATCTCCTTGTTCTCACACAGAATCCTTGGATGCAGGGACACATTCCCATTGTTCCTGCCCAGGTTTCAGGACTCAGAGTTGTCTTTCCCAGGAGTTGCTCCTTCAGCTGCCTTGGGAGGGCCTTTTGGCCTTGGGACCCACACTCTGGCTCCATTATTAGGACTGCTGCACCCAAACCCTTTATTTGCACAAACAGTGGTGATTGGAGGTGGATCTCCTTTTTTCACAATCATTCCTAAAAATGCAGTCTCAATAATTGTACTACCCTGTCACAGGGTTGACTAATCCAATCCTGGTCACTATTGTTTACAGAATTACTGTAATTTCTCCTTGATATTCTGCATCATTTCCTCCTGCCATGACAGGAACACTTTGCAAGGCCAAGCTCCAAGGGAGCAGTTACCAAAGCAAAGTGTCCTGGAGGAATCTGAATTCCTGTTTCAGAATTGATAGCTGTCATTGGCTTTGAATTTCTCCTAATGAATTCCAGTGCATGAAGGCCCAGCCCTGCAGCCTCTGGGCTGGCCCTGCCAGGGGCCATCACAGCCAGAACAATTTCCCAGGCAGCCCAAGTCTCACTGCCCATGGTTGGATTTGCAAATTGGGGGCAGCCGTGCACAGCCAGGGGGTTCCATTTCCCCAGTGGGCCATTGTGAAGGGCATGGAGCACATCTGGGAGATGGGTTCTCCATGGACAAAGGTTCCCATCTCCTTATTTTTCCAACTGCTCTTTTAAAAACCCCTTCACCCGTGCACCCAATCCTGCAGCTTGTGCATAATCTGGTACATGAAAAACCCTGCAGGCAAAATCACTGTATTTTTCACAGGAACAGACAAAGCACCCTGCACCACAGTATCAGCAACCCCTGCAAAAATAGCCAATTTTCTCCCTTTCTCCCTTTTTCATTGTATACAATCTCAAAAAGTTGACCACTGACATTAGGGTCCTGGCCAGTCCTGTTCTGTAGGGTATTTAGTGTTACATCCCTGAGCAGCCAAAGCTACCAAATTAGTATTGTCAGCACTATTTCACGTTATTATATAATTTCATAGATGGATAGTGATATAGAAATATAGATAGATACAGACATAAATAAATTTATCTAAATAGATATATTGAGGTCTTATTATACTATAAATACATATATAATTATTATGTACATAGATATTTCACTTGCACAAATGCATATCAGTTCAAGATTAAAACCTTCTTCTCTTGCTCCATGTGGGAGCATTCCAACAATCATTGTTCCTTCTGAAGGTGCTGTTTCCTATGTACTCTCAACAAATTCATCTTTGTCTGCCCAAACCCACACGGTCTTTTCCTTTTCCATGTGCAATTTTTGGATGCATTTGAAGACATCCAAGGGTGCAGCTTCTTTTACCCAACTGCCCCACTGCACCCACGGGGCTCCAACCTCAGCCCACTCCAGAGCCAGGGAACTCCAGGAAAGGGCTTCCCAGCTGGGAATTTCTGATGGGACTGATTCCTCACATTTACCCTGAACAAGTGACATTTTGTTGGCATCTGGCCAGACTGTGCCAGTTTTGTTTTGCCAGTGGGCAGGGTCAGCACCAAAGCCACAGACTCCAGCTGAAGGAATCAGTGTCATTTCCTGCAGTTCAGAGCAGCAAAGAATCACAACAGGAGCAACTCAGCAATGCACCAAACCATCCCCACCAAAGATTGCAGCAGTGATTAAGAAAGATCCAGCAGCATTTACCCTCAACCTTTACCATCCCCCAGACCCACACAGCAGCTGGGGAAGCTGTCACAGCCAAGGGCTGCAGAGCCACTCCTGGGCACTGGGCATTCCTGCAGGTGCCTCCAGCCCCAGGTGAGGCTCCAACCCCGCTGGGAGAGGGCCCAGCTCTGACAGTGCTGAATGAACAAACTGACAGCACTGCTAGTGTGGCAACATCTGCTTTCATCCTTCTCTTGGGTTCCTCCCAAAGCCTGGCCAGGGCTCAAGGAGGAACCAAGGGAGCTGACTTTGACCATACAGCCCCAAACAAGGCCAGATGTCAGATTTCATGGCCTTGTCTGGCTTCTAAATACACAAAGGTCAATCCGTGTTTCCCTAATGAGTGGCTACATCTATCTCAGTGCTAATGACCATGCATATTTCATCAGGGAGCAGATACAAAGATAACCTTTGCTTGGAAGGTTCATCCAGGGGCCATCTTTGGCTCAGGGCCTGCTGTTCAGGCCGCACTCAGGGCTGGTGTCCAGACCTTGGCACTTCAGGGACGTGGTTTAGTGCTGGGCTTGGCACTGCTGGCTGAGTGGCTGCACTGGGTGAGCTCAGAGGGCTTTTCCAACAGAAAGGATTCTGTGGTTCCATGCTAATATCCACTGCATTCAGCTGGGGCTATTTTAGCAGCATTACTTTGCTCAGAAAGTCTCCTCTTGCCCAGCTCTTGTGCCCTGAGGCTTCAGCTCCTTCAGCTCCTGGTGCTGAGGTGCTCATGCTGAACGAGACGAATCGGAGAGAAGAGCACAGTCCATGCAATTCCTTCTGGGACACGGAGAGGGGAGGCTGTGCAAACAGGAGCATTGTTTGCTGTGGCCTCCTCTCTGCCCTTCACGTCTTTCAGCGCTTTGAACCAGCCAAGAGCTTTCTCCAAGAGTGCAATGGAGCAGCTGCTCCTGCTCCCAGGCCTGGCTCTCTCCAGTCTCTGCCCTTGCCTGGTTCTGTCCCTCTTGCTGTGCCCTCTGTTTCCCCAGGGCTCCCTGGCTGCTGCCCAGGACTGTGGCACTGGCACAGATCCAGTGCTCCAGAGCCTCCTTTCTGTGCCCTTGGAGCTGCCTGGGCACAGCAGCCTTTTCCATCTGGAAGCTCCCCATGGACAGGGAGTGCCCAGCTCTGTTCCTTGCACAGCCTCCAGGAGCCCAGGGCTGCCATCTCCAGTCCCTGCTGGCACTGGGGGCTCCCAGGTGCCTCAGGCTGCTGTGACACCGCTGCACACGGGAGGGAAGAGGGGCAGGGGCTGTGCTCAAAGTCAGCTCCATCTGCTGCTGCTGCTGCTGCTGCTGCTGCTACTGCTGCTGCTGCTGCTGCTGCTGCCGTGGGGTCATTTGTGCAGCCCTGGCCCAGAGTCAGGGATCAGATCCTGCCAGTCTCTTCCAGCCCTGGCTGCTCAGAGTTTGGGCCTTGGAGCCTCAGGTGGCCAAAGGCAGCTGCTGCTGGTCCCTCTGTGTGCCCGTGTTCAGCAGTGCTGCTCCATCAGTCTGTGCCCAGCAACGGGGAAAAGCCTCAGCCCTGCAGGGCCAGGAGCTGCCGGGCTCTGCCAGAGCAGCTCAGCCAGCAGGAAGGGAGCTGCTCCACACAGGAACCAGGAGCAAAGGACATTGCTTCTGTAGGACATGTTTTCTATTTAGAAGGAAAAAAAGGAAAAAGGAAAAAACTAGGTAAATTGTAAAAGATAAGAATAAAATCCAAGTGTTAGTGAAAAAACATAACACAATGTTAGTGAAAAAAACAAAACATAAAGGCAAAGACACATTCTTTGCATTAAGAGGTAAATGATCTTTTTCAAAAGAGAACTCAGTTCTTTACATTGTAAATGTGCTGATGGCATGGATCCATCTTACTGACCTCAGCAGCCTCTTAAAAGATTTTGGGCTTTGTTCCCAACACTGGTATTTGAAATTGTGCTCGAAGCAAGAGGAAATTGCTTTGTGCCCTTCCAGCTCCAAGCAGGACTGGGAATGGAAACTCTGTCAAACCCCAAATCCTTTAGAAGATCACCCTCCTTCTCACCCTGCAAATGAGCTGCACATTCCTGTTGTAACTGCCAGGAGTTTCTTAGAGACACGAACTCCCACTGACAGCTTTTTGCTCTGGTTTGGCAGTGCAGAAGGGCAATTCTCCATCCATCAGCTCCAGACTGCAGTACCTCAGGAACACGGCCCACTCGCCAGCTTTGGCCCACTCGTGGCACTTCTAGAGGAGGAAGAAAGTGCAATTGCACAATTCCAGCCAATCAAGAAGGAAGAACGGGACACACAAAACACCCTGTATAGATCCAGGCGTTCAGCTGGGACTGTGGAGAATTTGGGTCCTTGCCAGTTGCATGTGTGTCCCCAGCTGCAATCTCTGGGCCTGCAGCAGAGTCTCACTCACCTGCCAAAGCAGAAAGCTCAGGCGCTGTGCTCGCAATGGGCTCGTCTGATGCAGAGCTGTCAGAGCAATGTGAGGGCAGAGCCAGCCCAGCTGGGCCCAGGGCTGAGCCCAGAAGAGCCCTGGCAGAGCCCAGAGCAGCCTCAGCACCCGCAGAGCCCGGCTGCAAGGAGAGAAAGCAGAAAGTGCCCATCAGCTGAGGGCTCCTGTGCCCTTGTGCCAAGGCCTGCGGTGCCCAGGCCATGCTGGCTGCACCCAGAGCTGTGCCCAGAGCTGCCCATCCCTGCTGCCAAAGGCACAGAGCAGGAGGGCAGCACATGTGCCCAGCCTGCAGCCAGCCACGGCACATCCAGCCCTCAGCAGCTGCCCGGAGCAGGATACTCCTGTGCTCGCTGCCATCTCCCAAAAGCTCTGATCCCACCCTGCCAAGCACACAGGGAACCCACCTCACACCACCCATGGCTGGAAGAAAAGCTGCTCCCAAACCATGGCCTCAGCCTTCTCCAGGGGCACGGCCCATCCACACCACAGCTGCTCCCAAGCACTTCCCCATCCACACTGGACCACCTGGAACGCTTCCTCTGGAATAACAAACAACACATTATTGAAAAGAGTTTAGACACAAAATGGGAAAACAAGAAAATTGGTAAAAAGTCTTATCTCTGTCAGGGTCTTGAGGAAGGCCCAACCCCTGCATGCCAGGGAAAAACCCAGCCATGGCTGTGGGAAACCCACACTTTCTCTCTTCCCCTCTGCACTGCCCCCCAAAATCACGGTGACCCCAAAGCAAACAAGGGCAGTGGAGCAGCCCAAGCCCTTCCTTGCCTGCACAGCAAAGCAGCTCTGCACAGGTTCTGGAGTCCCACCTCTGCTCCCAACATGGGGCTTTGTTTGTGTCGGGCTGGCTGCCCCAGCCCCAGCCCAGGGCACAGTGGGTGCTGGGAGCTGTTGGCAGGGCCAGGAGCCCAATCCCATTTCGTACCCACCCCAGCCCATGCCCCACCCTGCCAAAAGCAGCTGGGCAGCCACTGAAGAATGAGTTGCATCTGCCCCAGCAAAGGGGGAGCCTTTGGTTCCCCGCCACGCTGGGTTATGCCCAGATCTGGCAGAATTTCCCGGGTGGGACTCATCTGCAAATTCCCTGTGGAGTTTGGCTTTGAAGAAGGTGCCAGAATTAAAGTGCACCACCTTCAGCCTCCAGTGGCCAGGCTGAGGAAGAGCTTGTCATCCTTGATGTCACCCTCGCTGTCTCCAGCAGCAGCAGCAGCAGCAGCAGCAGCAGCAGCAGCAGCAGCAGCAGCAGCATCCCCACCCGGTACAGCTTCTCCAGGGGCTCCTTCTCCTTCCCTGGGGGCAGACCAGACTCTCAGGGCTCTGCCCAGGGCCCCAGCTGTCAGGGAACCAGGACAAGCAAAACCAGCTGGGATGGCGGCCACCAGTGCTGGGCAGAGCAGCTCAGCTCCAGCACAAGGGCTGTGTGTTCCCATCCCATGACCCCGGTGCAGTGACACAGGCAGCACAAAAAGCTCTGGGTTCCTTTGCTTCTCATTGCCAAGGCATATGTGGAGCAGGAACTTACCAGGGCCCTGGATCAAAGTGTGCCTGTGGCTCTCTCCCTTCTTTTATGGCAGAGGAATATCCCACATCCAAGGATCACAGAACAGGTCTTCCAGTGTGGGTCTGTCCAAGGAGTTCACGGATAAACACCACCTGATCAGGTCTTTGCACTCTGGGAAGAGAAAGCAGAAACTGCCGGTCAGCCAGAGAAGGCTCCTGTCTGCTTTGCCCCACTATTCCCACGCCCAGGCCATGCTGGATGTGCTCAGAGCTGGGCCTAAACTTTCCCATCAATTCCCTGTTTTGGAGGAGAGCAGGACATGTGCCACCTCCTCAGCAGCTGCCAGAGCAGGATGCCCACTAGCCCGCTGCTGGCTCCCAGCACTGGGATTCCCCCCATGCCCAGAGAAGAGGATCCACCTTGAGAGAGCCCTTGTGGCAGCGGGAGCTGGCCCCAGCTGAGGTTCTGGCCCCTTCTGAAAGGGTGCTCCCCGCAGACCATCTGGTGCAGCAGGATGCCCAGGGACCAGACTCTTGCTGCCTCGCCATGGTACCAGCCAAAGTCGTTCCATTCCGGGGGGCTGTAGGACAGTGTTCCTATGGAATACAGATGGAGTTCATCAGGGGGATGCTGCTGCTCCCAGAGCCTGGCCCCAGCATCCCTGGGTGTGCGGGGGCTGCATCAGGGGCACACAGCGTGACCACTGCCCTCTCGCCAGCATCTGGGACTTGTGCACAAAGTTAGGGTTGGAAAAGAAGCCTCTGGTGTTGGAAGAGGGCAGCCCTGGCTAGGCCCGACCATGACATGCAAAGGAAAAACCCACTCCATGCTGGGGAAAAAACATGCCCTTATCCTCCCTGCCTGCATTTCCCCAAAAATAATATGAAGCCAAGGGAAACAGGGCGAGTGAAGCAGCCCAAGCCCTTCCTGTCATCTGCATACCAAAGTGGCTGGGGCAAAGGTTCCGCCCTCCCTCTCTGCTACCCCAACCCACGGGGCTTTTGGTTGGGCTGGCTGCCCCGGCCCAGCCCTAGTCCTGGGCAGAGTGGCTGGCAAAGGCTGCCAGCAGGGCTGGAAGATGGCTGCCCACCCAGCCCTGCTCTAAAGCAACCCAGCTGAAGATTCAGTGTCCTGACTGGCAGCAAAAGGGAGAATCCCCGCTGCCACAGCCAGCTTGGGCTGGGAGATGTTGGGCCATGAGATGTCAGCAGCGGGAGCACAGCCCTCTGCAGGCTCACCTGCAAAGTGAGTGTAGACTGTGTCCTGCAGGTAGGTGCCACAGCCAAAGTCAATGAGTTTGGCCTGCCCGGTGTCCAGGTCAACCAGGATGTTCTCTGGTTTGATGTCGCGGTGCAGGACCCCGCAGCTGGTGCAGTGCCGCACGGCCTCCAGCACCTGGCGGAACAGCTCCCGTGCCACCTCCTCAGGCAGGAACCGCCGTGCCCGAATGAAATGATGCAGGTCCTGACACTGCTCTGGCCGCTCCAGCACCATCACGATGCAGTTGGGGAGCTCGAGCCACTCCAGCAGCTGGACCACACCGGGGAAGCCAGTGGACACCCTGGCCAGCAGAACAATCTCCAGCGGGGCACTGGTGCCGTCGGGCTGCGGGAGGAGCACGATGCCGTCAGTGGGGCCGGTGCCGTGCCAGGCCTGGGGAAGCCCTCAGCCAGCCCGGGATGCTCTGCGCCCTGCGCTGGCCCCACGCCCGCTCTCTCTCGGGGCGTCCTGGTGGCTCCCACCGTGCCGGGCGCCGGCTCATCCCCGGCCGGCAGCCCCGGCTGCTGGCCCCGCTCACTCACCAGCTCGCCCCAGTGCCGGACGCGGTTCCGTGGCACCCTTTTGATGGCCACCTGCAAGCCAAGGGCAGCAGCGGGGTGAGCTCGCCGCCCGCACTGCGAGCCCCATCCTCCGCCCTCCGCCCTCCTCCTCCTCCATCCCCTCCTCCTGCGCCCGCCGCCGGCCCCGCCGCTCACCGGGGCGCCGTCCGAGAGCCGCGTGGCCGCGAAGACTCTGCCGAATCCGCCGCGCCCCAGCAGCGATCCCAGCCTGTACCGCTCCTGCAGGGCCTCCTGCGCCGTCCCTGCGGGCGGGACGCGGCTGTCAGCGCTCGGCCCGGGGCCAGCAACGGCCCCCGAGCGCCCCTCACCCGCCCCGGGCCGGCCATGCCCAGGCGTTCCATCTTCGGAACGCGGCACGGGAGGCTCGGGGCTGGCGGCCGCGCTGCCGAGCGGCGGAGCTCGGGCCGGGGAAGCCGCAGCGGAGGCGGCGGGAGCGGCCGCGCCGCCTGTGTCCTCCGCGGGCCGCGGGAGGAGCCGGGGCCGGGGCCGGGGCCGGGGCCGGGGCCGGGGGCGGGGGCGGGGGCGGGGCCGGGGGCGGGGCTGGGGCTGGGGCCGGGGCCGGGGTCGGGACTGGACCCTGCGTCGGGTCCGGGGCCGGGCTCGGGCCAGGCGGAGGCAAAGGGCGGCGATGCCGCCCCGGCCCCAGGCACTGATGGCCGCCCAGCAGCGCCACCGCCAGTACAGCCTGAGCCGGGCGGAGGCGAGACCGCGGCGGGACGGCCGGGGCCGGGCACGGGGCAGCCCCGCCCGGGGCCGGGGGCGGGCCGGGGCCATGGCCGAGCCCGGCAGGGGAGAGGGAGGCGGGGAGAGGAGAGGGACGCTGGGCAAGGGACCCCGAGAGTAGGGTGCCCAACAGCGGGAAAGGGAGAGAAAGAGAGAGAGAGAGAGAGAGAGAGAAAGACTATTCAAAACTATCTGTTTTGCTGCTGCTGCCGCTACTGCTGCCGCCGCTGCTGCTGCCGCCGCTGCTGCCGCTGCTGCAACTGAAGCACCGGGGCCGTTCGTCCCCGTGTCTGTTCCCCATTCGCCCCACGAGCCCCACGTTCGAGCCCCGCGTGCCCCGGGGACAGCTCCTCCGTCTGTCCAAACACGGGAACTTTGCAGCGCTGAGCCCAGATGCAGAGCCCTGACTCCTGCACACTGGCACAGCGATCTCCTCGCTTGCTGCTGAGCATTGTCCTTGCTGAGGGTCAGACACTGTCGGGGCACCTTCCCTTGGGGTAGGATTCCTACCTGACCCAAACACTGCACTTACACCTCCAGTGTTGCTTTCCTGTGTGGAAAGGAAAACTGTGTGTAGCTCATGGGATTTTAGAGTGTCTAAAACTTGCCAAGTCACAGATTTTAGAGGTGAGGTGCATTTGGAATGAATGGGATGGAGAAGCAGTGCAACATGGAAAAGAGGAGCATAGAATAAATAGAGGAAAACATCTTGGATTGTTTCTTTCATTTTCATTTCCCTTCTGGAAAGCTGTTTCAGTTTTCCAGGAATCATCTGCTGTCTGCTCTTCTCTAGAATCTCTCATGGAGAACAAGGTTGAGTCTCCGTCACAAGATTTGCCACCAGCTGCAGCTTCTCTTAGCTTTCCACAGTGCACAGTGTGTGCAGCAGGACTTTTGCAGCAAAGCAGGACAAATGTTAGGAGAACTTTACATGTCCGTTCTTTTCCTGCTGGGCTGGGGAGTTGTGCCACTGGTGAAGTTTTCATTGTGACTGTTTGTGCTGGTTTCAGGCAAATTTTGGAAGGAAACCTCCAAAAGGGGTCAGTCTAGAAAGCAAGTTCCAGTGGCCCCTCCCCCTACTAGCTGAGGAAAAGACTTCCCTCCAGAGCGGGTTTAAACAATTCCAAGAAAAAGGAAAGTCACAGTCCGAGGAACTTCTCTGCCGCAGCTAGCTAAAACCAAATTGCTAGACCTGGGCTGTGAAGGCATCAGGAAATTTCCAAGTCTGGGCACTGGCGGTCCCAGCAAACACCAGATCTGGATGATGCTGGTGCCAGAACCTGGAAATACCCAAAGTTTGGCTTTCTGTGCCAGCAAATCCCTGGACTTGGGCTGTGCCAGCACCAGGAAGTTTTCAGATCTGGGTGCTGGCGCTGCCAGCAAACACTAGATCTGGGTGGTGTCATTGCCAGTGACAGAAATCTGCCAGATTTGGGCTCTGCTGGCACCGGGAAATTTCCAAATCTGGGCACTGGTGCAGCAAACACAAGATGTGGGTGGTGCCAGACCCAGTAGCAGGAAGCTGCCACAGGTTTTAGCTTTCTGTGCCAGCAAATTGCTGGACATGGGTGGTGCTGGAACAGGGAAATTTCCAGATCGGGGCACTGGCAGTGCCAGCAAACACCAGTGAAACCTTCTGGTCCTCGTCCGGACCGTTGACCAGTGGTTTCCCTGAGAACCAGCTCTGGCCACTTTACAGACAGAGACTGCTTTCATCTGGTTGTGTGGAAACAGAACTTTACTGAAGGCAAACACAACAAACAGGATGGCGTGCACAGTACAGAGAGCGAAGCAGAAAAAAGCCTGGGTCCAGGATCTAGCAGGGATATTTATAGATTTATTTATGGGGAGGGGTTAAGGTGGGATCTGAGGGAAGGATCCAAGAGGAAGGAATGATTAAGAATATTACAATTTTGGGGCAAAAAGTAACCAATGGTAGCAAAGAGAACTCAGAACTTTCTAGTAACAATCTGCATAACTGAACAAGAGGATTATGGGCGGGAGCTCCTGCTCACCCTAAAGAGGGTTTTCCCAAAGCCTTAAGCCGAGGTCTCCTTCTTTTAAACCAACCCAAACACAGCAGATCTGGGTGCTGCCAAGTTTGGGCTTTCTTTGCCAGAAAATTGCTGCCTTTGGGTTTTGCTGGCATCGGGAAATTGCCAGATGTGGGCACTGGCAGTGCCAGTGCACACCAGATCTGGGTGGGGAATGTGCTGGCACCGGGAAATTGCCAAATGCGAACCTTCTCTGCCAGCAAATTGCTGGAATTATGCTGTGCAGGCATCTGAAAAATTCCGGATCTGGGCACTGGCGGTGTCAGCAAACATGAGATTGGGTTGCTTTAAATCCCTTTTAAATCCAGGTATTTGCTTGATTTAGGCTTTCTTTGCCAGCAATTTGCTGGAATTGGGCTGTGCCAGCACCAGGAAATTGCCATGTTTGGACACTGGCAGTGCTGGAAAACACCAGATCTGGGTGGTGCCGGCCCCAGGTATTTGCCAGCTTTTGGATTTCTGTGCCAGCAAATTGCTGCACTTGGGCTTTGCCAGCACTGGGAAATTTCTGCATCTGGGCAATGGCAGTTCCGGGCAACACCAGTTTGTGAGAGCTGAAATGAGGGATGTGGGACTCCAGGCGGCTCTTCAAAGTGCAGTTTATTGTATCCAAGGTGATACAGCAGTCCAGAGTCATGGGTGACAGAGCTGTGCTACAGCTGTCAGCTCCAGCTGCAGGCCTGGAGACCCTTAGTTTAGGTTACAAATGCATTATATACTTTTCTTTGCTGAGCATCTTCACACAATAGAACCAATCTATACATTAATTTTTACCTATAGCCAATCATAACTACTATCATTACCATATTCATGTTACTATTCTCCAATCACTAAAAGTTAGTACATTACAGTTTAAGCTAAAAGTTGTTTTCCAGTTTTCTTGCAGTGGAAAATTCTGAGACCTTTTTTCTACTTGCAAAATTTGCTGACTTGTTTGCCTGTGCTATCTTTCTGCTTGGTAAAATCTTCTTGTTTGAGGTGGGCTTATCCTTTGCTCTAAGTCAGAAAAACCCCTTCTAACTAACACTTTACCTTCTTAGCTATCCAAAAAGACTGGCTCATCAATTCTTTTCTTTTATATCAAAACTTGCTTTCATTTATATTCGTCTTCAGACATTACATTCAAAAATCTTTCAGCCAAGCATACACATCTGTGAGACTTTCTTGTCAAACTGCATCCCTGTATAGTGGTCAAGTGCTTGAGGCCAGGAGCACCTGGACAATGGGGACAGTTCTTTCCTATAGGAAGGAAATCACAGAACTCCAGGGTTTTGAAAGCACATGAGAAGCAGTCCCCAGAGGCCAAGGCAAGCCAGACCTGTCTGTCCTTGCAGCTTTTGTCTGAAAGCAACCCTTGGATATATGGGGAGTTTTGGGGTGGAATTCCATTTCAGCCATGGGTTCCTGGACAGGAATGACAGTTCTCCATAGAGGGGCAAGGGCCCCTCACAGCTGCTCATGGTCCCTCACAGCCCCACATGGCCCCTCACAGCCCCTCACGGCCCCTCACAACCCCTTGTGAGATGCAAAGCTGTGTTTCGTGTCAGGTACAAACAGGCAACGTGTGTACTTGTGAATGAGAAATGTGTGGATACCGACAATGGGATAGTTGTGAATTCTAGTAATAACTGAGGAAAATAAAGCATGGAAAAAGACTTTTGAACCTATCTTTTGTTTGCAAATTAACCCTAGTTGATTTAGGTGCATTTGAATTAAAGTGTTATAGATGTTGCTTTTTGCGTGCATTTAATCCATAAAGAGTTCTGCAATAATAACCTTTTGAAGTATAATTTTAGAATATTACTTGTATTATTGAAACTGTAGCTTTGGAATATATATAAAGGAAATATGCTTATCTCACGCCTTATTGAAGCAGAGAAAAACAGCTTGAAAAAGGAAGATGAACATCACCTCAAGGGTTTATGGTTTCGACCAAAGGGACGCTGGACATCACTGTTATGAGATTTAGAGTCTCTGCAATTAAAAGGTGGACACACATCTGGGGAGCTGGACTCCACCAGATGGAATTAGTCTTTCTTCTTTTGGAAACTGGACCGTCACCATCTGGGAATTCTCCTTTGAGATACATCCTGAGAAATTAAAATCACAATAGTTTTTAGAATTGTGATGTAATAATTTGGAATAAAAATTGCTGATGAGTAAAAGATTGGAAATAGAAACTGCTGAAAAAAACTGATGGGTACCCCTGTAAATACCTGTAACCATCAATTATCGGTGTGCAGTTGGAGGGAAAACTTCCCCCACTGTACCTGGCACTGTATTGCTCATACTTTACCATATTAAATAATAAATTGATTGCTGCTTGAATATTGGACTAGTCAAGCTTTTGATTCATAACACCCTCACGGCCCCTCACAGCCCCTCACGGCCCCTTACAGACCCAGTCCCGGGGCCCCTCCCAGAGGAGGGGTCGGGCCCTGCTTGTTCGCCTTTCATTTCAGTCCCTTCATTACAGCAACAAGCAAAGAAAGCTGAAATGGAGCGTTTCCCCAGCATTTCCCTCGGGGTTAACTGCGGGCTGAAGCTCTGTGCTGGCGCTGGCTCCAGCGCCACCATCCCTGCAGCCGCCAGGCCTTTGCTGTCCCCCCGTGTCCGTTCCCTGTCCCCGAGTCCCGCCCGGCTCTGGCAGCAGCAGCAGCCGCAGCGCAGGGGGCGCCGGCCCGGCCCAGCCGGGGCTCCCGGCCAGGAGCAGCAGCAGCGCCGGCCCCTTCCCGCCTGCTCCTGCCTCGGCTCCCAAGGGCTTTTAACAGCTCAATTCTGGAGCACAGCAGCCAGCACCCACACACAGCCCTGACTGCTCAGGGCCCACCTGTGCTGCCCTGAGCCAGCCCTCAGAGGAAGAAAGGATCGGGCTCCAGCGCTGTTTTCAAGGCTCTTTTACTCACCCTGAGCTGACAGCAGGAGGCTGCTGGTGCCTTTGCCTTGGGAATTCCAGATCACGGTTGCTCTTGGCCCTCTTCTGCTTGCCACCTGAATTTTATCAGTACAACTGCACTTGCCTCTTTCAATCACTGCTGCCCACTGTGCTTTTGTGATGGTGAACTCAGGGTTTTTGTCACAGGCATCATGATTAGCAGAGACTGAAATGCTCACAAGTCCTTGAGCACCAAGTCGAGGGGAATGAAAGCATCACAGACCACTTTTGCAGCACTCAAACACAGCCCTGCTGCTGGTGCTGTCTAAATAGAATCAACCTACAGAGACCATCACAGAAATTGCCTCTGGAGTGGCAAATCAAATGAAAAAATCCACCAGGAGAACGAAAATACTGAAGTTGGCTGGCTTCATTGCTTCCTCGGAGCAGCAGAAAATGGAGATGCCCAGAGGTATCTTGCACTGCTGCTGATCCCAGTTGGAGCCCTGCCCTCTGCAGAGTCCCAGCGGGAACCTCAGCCCAGCCCAGGGAGCTCCCAGAGTGTCCTGGAGATTCTTTCTGCATTCGATCAGGCTTGCATTCCCAGCAAGTCCCCAACAAAACCTCCTGTTTTCTTGGGTTAGAACAGGCACAATGAAAAACTCAGCAATGGCACAACTGTCCAGCCCACAAGGAAAAGAAAGGACAAGTTGTCAAGGAATCCAAACATTTGTCTTGCTTTGCTGCAGAAGTCGTGCTGCTCACGGTGTGGAAAGCCAAGAGAAGCTGCAGTTGGGGGCACATCTTGTGACAGAAGCTGCACCTCGTTCTCCAGGAAAGGTTCTTGAAAAGGGCAGACAGGAGTGTGGAGAAGATTCCTGGGGAAGTGAAACAGCTTTCCACAGGTGAAATGAAAATGGAAAGTGTTATGTTTGTCCAATTATCTCATCATAAAAAAACCCAATAATATTAAAAGTAATAGCAATTTTAATTGAATAGTTAAAATAAAAAAAAATTAAAATTTGATACAATATAATTTGATAAAAATAAGAGATAATTTGGTTCCAATAATAGCGCATAAGCAAACGATAACCGCGGGGTACGGAGGGCAGAGTTCTGGGACTCTTGCTACCTCACGTACAAGCTTGCCAAGTGAAAATCACCCCTTATATGTCATGTGTCAATACCATCTCTTCTCATTTTCGGTTCATCATATCTCTATCTCCGCCCTCATTACCACCCTTATCACGCATGCGCTACCACTCGGTTTGGTGTTCACACAAGTCTTTGGGGGTCGTTTTGAATGAAGACCTCTCCTCTTCCTCTTTGTCTTTTAATTCACCTTTGGGTTACACATGCGCATCAAGCCAGTACAATGTAAGCCAAGACTAACGTATCCCTGCATCTACATATCAAGGCAATAAATCCTTTCTAATTACCATTTTCTGGTACCCAACCAGGTTCTTGGTAATTTTTAGCAACTGTATCTTCAGCTCATTTCCTGTGGTCCTTGAGAACATCTGCTGGGGGGGAGGGGGAATGGAGCCCCTCCTCTCCCTCTCTTCTTTGGCATTTAACTATTTTATTATTCTCAAATAATAATTACTGTATCATTATTGATTACTGTTTCAATCTTTATCAGCACAAATCATACCTATTTATCACAAATCTCTCATTTCTCTTTTTGATCATTATGATTCATGCTGCATTTAAAAAGCTGTGCCCTGATGTCTTTTATATTTTTCAGAATTTTGGTTTTCTTGTTGTCTCTTTTCAGCTTCAAACTTTTCTAGCATTTCTATTACTGCTTCTAGTCTTTCACACTTTCAAGTTTAGTTAGCATGTCCTGGTCTATTTCAATCTTTTTAAGTCCTTTTTGTCTTTAACAGGGGTCGATTTAGCTTTTAATACCATTATAGATCTTGGTTTTACTTTTTCTGCTGATTCTGAATCTAGAGACATTGTTGAAATTTGCATCTTTTGAATCACTGAGTGAATTAGCCTAATAAAATACAAAATCATACAAGGCAGAAACATAAGTCCTAGAATTGAGCATAACAACATGAATTCTAACATTTTCCTCCAAACACTTCTAAAGAGGTTACCCCACCAATCTGTTTTCAAGATTGAATTCCACTTTTGTACCGGCACATGAGCTACTCTTTTAATCTTTTTTGCAAGTTCTGTGATAGCTTCTCCATAATTATTAATTTCTACATAGCACTCAGATTCATTAAATCTCCTACAAACTCCTCCTTCTTTTGCTAACAGATAGTCTGGGGTGATCCTGTTTTGGTACACAAACACCCACATTCGTGTATATTGCCTGGCCAACATTTTTAAAGCATCAGAGGTGCGATTTGACACCACCTCTACTACTGCTTGGAGCCTTATTAATCGATTCAACAGATAAACTGGGGTCCTATATCTCCATGACCCATCCTGAGCTCATGTTGCTGGGTCATAATATGCTATAATTCGTTCTGCAGGCTATTTGTCCTCCCCCCAGTTTTGATTCCCTCCTGCTGTTGGAAAATTTAAATTCAAATCTCCTTTATTCCACTGCAGGGTTTCATACAGTGGAGTTCCTAGCACATTGCTCCTAGACCTCAGTAAAACAAAGAAGGAGGGTTGTATTACTCCCAAAGTACAAGTTCCTCCCCATTTTTGAGATAACTCACTGTATGCTCGTTGCCCACAAATTTAATATATCCCATCTGGGGCTTTCCATTTCTTATCAGTTTTCTCCGGTTGTTCCCAATAAGACCTCAGGCTGTTGATGGACTGGTAGGGGTTAGCTCCAGGACTTCTGTACCAGCATACATTAATCTGTTCATCCTATTCACAATTTATTTCTTTTATTGGTCCCCAATATCCAATGGGGTTTTCAGGTCGCCAAATTTTTGAATGATTATCCATATTAACCACCAACGTGGATTTACAAGGAGTATGCCCTACTATTTTATTAAATTTCCTTCCTTCTCAAGTTATACAAATGGTTCCAATTACTTGATGGCTTAAAATCCATCCTTCAGGTCTCTTCAATGTTCCAGAAATTTGGGTGTGGTTCTACTTTAAAAATTGGTCTGGAACTAAGCTCTCACTTTTCTACGGCCATCTTTTAGCCATTTTTTAGACCTCTACAAATCTCACATTTGGATAATTCCAATTCTGTAGCAATCCTTTGCATCAATCCTACAAACCGATTCTTATTCAAGGCTGGCAAATTCCAATCTTTGTAGTACTGTTTTAGCTGTTTATATAATTTAGCTAATTCTGTTGACTCTTTTCTCTTGTTCTTTCTTCTATTCCCCTTTGTTTCTTTTTTTTTCTTTTATTTTCTTTTTCAATTTTTCTTTTAGTGCCCGGCCTCCTATTCTTATACTTGGATCATCTTTATTATGATTTCTTTCAAAACAAAAAAACCTTTCATATTGAGGGCCAATCTGATTACTAGGGGGATAAGGAGCTCGTCCATTATATCCCAATTTTTTTTCTACTCAATACATCTTTCCTTCCTTAATACAAACATCTATAACACTGCTGCGATTGTAGCAGGCAGAACTAGCATATGGGTGTGTTACAAACAGATTCCACCTTGTCCTTAATCCACACAGGTTGATTACAATAGTCACAAATGTTGAAATTGCTGGGACTTGGTTTTTGCCTTGTTTGCTTTTTCATTGCTGAAACTCTGTCCAGTGTGGCTTTCTGGCTTTGGCCAACTGCCCAGGGTACCAGAATGATCACAGTGAAAATAATCCTCAGGAAATCTACCATTTTACCTTTCTCAAGGCCCCTTGGGTTGCAGCCAAGGGCCGAGATGCCAGTCTTCTCGGTAGCAAAGGTAATATCCTGGCATCTAGTCACCGGTGCTTTTAGTATTTTTGGTACCCATAGCCCCACAGAGTTTGCTTGTCTCTTTTTAAATGCCGTTTCCCAGTTCTAGCTGGTTAAGAAGCAATAATTAAAACAAAAAGAACAGGGAAAAGATTAGGCCGGAATACCATAAACCTGTATTTTCCAAAATTTCAGGGATGTGCCAACTACAAGAAGATTTTTCTAATTATTTTGTGCTTCAGGGGCGGGGAATGCATTAAGTCACCATCTCCAATAGGCACACTTGTGGCGCCAATGTGCCCCTGGAATGCGCCTATGATGTGGTGTATAGACTTCTTCTCCACCACAACTATCAATTTTGAGACACTGGTCTATAATATTATGAGTTGCTCGTTCTCTTATTTGTGCTATAGCAAATATAGCAAGAACCAATTGATCTAAGTTTTCTATTAATCTAATTGCTGCTGGAAGGGTCTCATCTCCCAGTCTCAAAGGTATCTCAAAAAAAATTATTAACAATACGTTCTATAGTTAGCGGGCTAAATACATAACCATAGCAAAGCAAGCAAATAAATTGTCTCTTCTTTTCTTCTCTCTTACTTTCCACCATGAGTTAAAGCAAAGTGTGCAAACAATACATATTCAGGGATGACACTTTAAACCATGTTTACTGCATTCCCAATGTTTTACTTGTCTCTGCTCTCTTTCAACAACAGCTGTTATCAATCGCAGTTTCTGGAATTGCAGTTCTGTAATCAATTCTAATAATGTTGCTGGTGCATGACCCTGAAGGAGATCTTCAATCTTTTTAGGCCGTTCCCACTGATTCAGAAAGTCTTTTATTCTTTTTCCACCGGCGTTCTTCTGCCTCTGAGCTCAAGGGAATTGCGGTTAGCAGCCATCCAGGATGCCTAGTTCATTCTTAATAAATCAGGGTTAATATAGATCAACTTAAATCCCACCATATTATCACATTCTTGGAATTTCATGTTCCAACAATATTTTAGCTACAGTTTGAACTGTAGCCCGAGCTGCTGGAAATGCTTTAACCCACTGAGTTAATTCATCTGTTATAACTAACAAATATTTCCACCGACCCACTTTAGGCAATTCTATAAAATCAACCTAGATCTTTTCAAATAGCTTGTAGGCTCTTTTGCATCCTCCAGAGGGAGGGGTTTTTAACACTTTCTTTTTTACTTTTTGACAGGTGAGACACCTCTGGGTAATTTGCTTTCCAATTTCAAATATCCTTATACACCCATAAAATTTTAAAAAGTGATCACAAAAGGCTCTTGTTCCCCAGTGTGTCCGTCTATGCAAGTTATCTAAGATCTAATGTGCCACTGGTTTTGGCATCATAATCCTGCCATCAGGAAAAACTCACTTTCCCTCCTTAAATGTTGCTCCTAATTTCTTTATAGTTGCCAGTTCTGCTAGTGGAAGGGAAAGTGTCTCCTGCTGAATTTCTATTTTTTGTAAGATCATTATTTCAGTATCTCTTTTTCTTAAGGTCACTCTTTTTGCTTCTTCATCAGCCAAATTATTTCTCTGACCCTAATATCCCTCCCTCTCTGGTGTTCCTTTACATGAACTACTGCTATTTTCTTTGAGCCTTTTAAAGCTTCAAGTATCTGAATTATCAATTCCCCGTGTACTAACCCTTTCCCTTGAGTGTTTATAAGTCCCCTTTCTTTCCAAATTTTTCTAAAAGTATGTACTACGCTAAAAGCATATTTGGAGTCTGTATAAATAGTCCCTTCTTGCCCTTTTAGTATTAATAATGCACAGAGTAATGCATACAATTCACAGGCTTGTGCTGACCAGGAGGGACTAAGGGGACCAGACTCCTTTACCCTCAACTTTTTCCCACTACACCTGAATGCCAACCCGTGTCATTAATTTCTAGATTATCTTCTTCAGTTAAAGAATAAATTTTAAGTTTTCCTTCACAGGGTTTTATCTGTAAATTTAAGGCTATTATTAGATCTCTGCCTAACAAATTATTCTCGGCCTCTGATATCAACAATAAATCATTTACTCCAAATTTATCATCTGTTTTAATTTGCACTCCTTTTATTACAGGAACAGGGAAAGCTTCTCTCGTAATTCCGATTACTGAAACTCGCTCACGACTTATCTCACATCCCTGGGGTAAATTTGTCACTGTCGACTGAGAAACTCCTATATTTACTGAAAATATAACTTATCAAGGGCTCTTCTGGTGGCGTTTCTGTCGCCTTCATTAAACAGAGCCCCTGACCTCATGAAAAGTTTCCGCATCATGCTGTTTCTTCCCGCAACTTTTTTTGTAGGTGCTCCTTTTTATAATAGTAAAAACAGGTGGGTCCTGCACCCCTCAAGGCAGTGCAAGAATTTCGTAAGTGCCCTTTCTTGTGGCGGGAAAAAACACACAGGTCCTGTGTTCTTAAAAATAGATCCTGACATCTGCAGTTTGTTTTTCCCTGCAGATTTTTTTTCTTTTTTTTCTTTTTTTCTGTATTCAAAGCTGCCTGCATTTCTCTAACTGCCACCACCAAAATTCTGTCATCTGCTTTCTGCTTTTCCTCATCTCTGTTCACACACACCCTTTGTGCTTCTCTCAGTAACTCCTGAAGTCCCCTGTCCTGCCAGTCTTCTAATTTTTCCAGCTTCTTCCTGATGCTGCCCCTCAGGACTCTAAAAGGCAGCATACTTACTCTCTTCCTGATTAACAAGGTCTTTTCAACTCACATACATATTTAGAGCCTGGCAAATCCAATCCTCAAATGATCTGAACTTGGGCCAATAAAAATTATCTTTCCAGATAATTTCTTTTGTCCATTTAAACATGTAATACTTAACTATTTTCTGTTTACTTTTTCTTCTTTGGGATTCTCATTCATCCCAAAACCGTATCATCATCCCCAGTGGGCTGTCCTGAGGAATGCTCCCCCCCTGAGAACCCCCCTCACGGTTCCCAGATACCTCAAACCACTGCGAATTTTTCCTACAATTCGCAGCCCCTGGGTCAAGGAACTTTTTCCCTGACCCATTTCTGGCAGCAACAAACTAAGAAATTCCCGGTACCAGGAGAGTCTTAGTTTCCCACACTCACCTCGTGGCTCAACTTCCTCACTTACTACTCTGCCACACTGACTTTTTAATCTACCTGTTCCACTCCTATCTCTCCCTCTGCAATCTACTTGTTCCACTCCTATCTCTTCCTCTTTCTCAATCTATTAGCCCCGTCCTCTCACCATCTAATCACATACTAAATTGCCTGCTACCAACCCATCCAAAGAAATTGAACCTCTTCATTCACTCTCTCAGTCTCCCCACTGAGTCAATCCCTCCTGCCCAAGGACCTTCCCACAGGTGCCTGGACCAGGGATCCCCTCCTTCCCCCTGGGTCAAACCCTCCCGGGGTCCCCACTCATTCACTTTTCTTTCATTTCCCTCCTTTCCCGGCCGGCCTCCTCTCGGACAGCGTGAAAACGCGGTACTGGGAGGTCCCACTCACTTCAGGGGTCCGGGACTGCCCAGCCCCCATCTCAGACACTCCACACACACTCACACATGCATACAGCCGCCCCCCGACCCAAAACCTCATGATATTCACAGCCTCCTTTTCTCACAAGGGTCTTCGTGCACAAGGCAGTTTTCTATGGGTACTCTCTCTCCTACAAGCCAGCACTCTGATGGGAGCCTTTCTTGCGCGCTCTGAAGAACTAATTTGCTTATGCATTATTGTAAAAAAGACCCTCTTTTCCCAAGGGAGAGTGGTCTAGCCTTGGGACCACTTAAAAGTCTGGTGGGGAGCTCCTTCCCAGAAGCTATCCACCTCCCTGGATTTAAAAGAGTCCCGGGTATCGGCACCAAAATTGTTATGTTTGCTCAATTATCCCATCATAAAAAAGCCAAACAGTATTAAAAGTAGTAACAATTTTGATTGAATAGTTAAAATAAAAAAAATTAAAATTTGATACAATATAATTTGATAAAAATAAGAGATAATTTGGTTCCAATAATAGCGCATAAGCAAACGATAACCGCGGGGTACGGAGGGCAGAGTTCTGGGACTCTTGCCACCTCACGTACAAGCTTGCCAAATGAAAATCACCCCTTATATGTCATGTGTCAATACCATCTCTTCTCATTTTCGGTTCATCATATCTCTATTTCCGCCCTCATTACCACCCTTATCACGCATGCGCCACCACTCGGTTTGGTGTTCACGCAAGTCTTTGGGGGTCCTTTTGGATGAAGACCTCTCCTCTTCCTCTTTGTCTTTTAATTCACCTTTGGGTTACACATGCGCATCAAGCCAGTACAATGTAAGCCAAGACTAACGTATCACTGCATCTACATATCAAGGCAATAAATCCCTTCTAATTAGCATTTTCTGGTACCCAACCAGGTTCTTGGTCATTTTTAGCAACTGTATCTTCAGCTTCTTTCCTGTGGTCCTTGAGAACATCTGCTGGGAAGGGGGCGGGGGGGAGGTGTAGTAAACCCCTCAGCTTTAGCCAGGGCCCCTTGGAGAATAGAATGCTGACACAGCAGCAAAGAAGTTTCCTGTCTCCAGGGACATCCGCCTTGTACCTTATCCCTATAGCCATGTAAGGCAATATGTTGTTAACCGTACTATTGGTCACTTATGGTAACTCTAACACCTTTGCCATTGGTCAGGATTGGATCCGGGCCAAGGGTATAAAAGTAGCATACTGTACCCCTACTAACTCGGAAGAAGAAGAGCTGAGACCCTTCCCGAACCCCTCCAATAAAGCCATACTTGTGGAACAGCCGGCATCTTCTTCTCTCTCTACTGTCTGCTGGAGCCTTAGGCCAAGGGAAAAGCTACCTAGCAAGCAATGCTGAAATCACAAGAGCTGCCTAATCACTAAGAGCTGAATACTCCCTGCTTGCTAGGGCTGTCCTGCGGCCTTGGTCTGAGAGCGAGCTGGCTTCTGGCACCCAGTCCCCTTGGAGACTGAGCTCTGGAGCTGTAATAGCTTGCCTAGGATAAGACCAAGCAAGGCTCATTTTGGGGGGCGTGGAGCCCCTCCTCTCCCTCTCCTCCTTGGCATCACAACTTTTAACTATTTTATTATTTTCAAATATTAATTACTGTATCATTATTGATTACTGTTTCAATCTTTATCAGCACAAATCGTACCTATTTATCACAGTAATATATCTTGCTAATTCTGCACTTGGAGGAATTACTAAGGTGTGCAGTCTTTATTACACACCCTGTTCTAAAAGACTTTTATGCTATTTTCCCTCTCTCTGTGTTTTCACACTTGTTCAACAAGGTTTTCTTTCTAAGAATATTAATCACAATATCCCAAAGGATTAAAAAATGCTTAGGTATTTTTTCCCTAAGTATTTACTAAAGAAAACTAATAATAAAAAAACTGTATACATGCTAGATATAAAATACACACAGAAATAAACTTGAGAGTTCTCCCAAAAACCTTAAGAAAAAAACCCCATGTACTCTATAAAACCCAGAGTATTCATCTACAGCATACAAAAATGGGCATGTTCTACAAGAGAAAATTTGTGCAATGGTTCCGCACAGAATTCTATGCTTTCAAGCTTTTTGCCCTTCAGGGGCAGTGCCATTCTCTGAACTGTAATGCTTTGAGCATGTTCTGTTCACCATGGCAGCTTTCTGCTCTCCCCTGATACAGATCATCCTCCCAGCAAAGGGGGAGTGCAGCCACCACAACTCGCAGCACCTTCCCACACAGCAAGAACCTGAAGGAGAGAGATGGCTTTCACCAGCTGCTGCGGGTTCTAACAGTGCCATCTCTTAGCTGCCGAAAGCCTGAATTTCTGTGTTGCAGTGAGTTAGTTTATTGAGTCAAATGTTCTGTTATATAGTGGTGTGCTCAAGTGCTCCCCGAGTTATTACAGTTAGCTTCTCCCCTATCTTATGCCCTCCTACCCAAGTGTCCCTCGAGGAATCCCCTCCCTCCTCACCAGATTTTTCCCTGTCTGTCAAGACAACCCAGCCCCTTTGCCCTATCCATCAGCCCAAACCCTACCCTTTGTTCCAGAAAGTTCCCTGTCCCTCACCCTAAGATCCAATCCCTATGCCAACGCTCTCTCCTCCCCTTGTTCTGATTTGTTGTAGCCCTCAAAACCACACCCCAAGAGTCGCTTATTGGTTACTATATGGTGTCCACTCCCTGTTTTGAAAGATTTTAAAAATTCGGTCACAGAGATGTTGGGGGTTTTTTCAACATCTGTTCCCTTTGGGAATTCTTGCCTGCACGACCTTCCCCCCGCCTCTCCTGATGAATTTGCTGCACTTTATGCCGCAGAAGAGCCTCCTCTGCTTCCTTCATTCGGTCCTCCAGGGTCTCTACTGCTGGCATTTGGCCTAGAGGTTCTGGCTCAGGCAAAACCCTATCCTAGCCAATTCCCCCCTCTTGCCATTGTCTCTGGAGCATCACAGAGCTAGCCAGGGCTGCGGAGGGCAGTGATAGTGACCCATGCCCTGGCATGTCACAGCCCCCAGAGCCACACCTGCCAGGCCACAAGCCCCAGCCCTGGTGCCCACTGCCGGCCTCAGGGGCTCCTGGGCATCCTCACCCTGAGTGCAAAGGCAGCCTCAGGAGCCACCAGGGCGCTCTGGATCCAGGCTGCAGACACCCTAAAGCCAGCACTGAAAGGGACATGGATGGGGACTGCAGCTGGATCTTGCAGTGCTCACTGCTCCTGACTACTCTCTAAGTGAACCCAAACCTCACTGGCAGCACCTTGAGCACATTGACCCTGCTCGCCCATCCTGGAACGTGGTGTTCCCACATCCTGCACCAGCCCTTTGCATGGAGTGACCAGCTCCCAGCTACTCTGCTACTTTGGCCTTACTTTCTGTTTGCCGGCAATGAACTTAACAGATACACTCCTGAGAAACCTAGCACAACATTTGCTTCTCAGGAGCTCTTTGGCAAAAAGACTCCACTAATCCCTAGTTTTTGCACAGAGAAGGAGGTCCTGACAAAGCATGAGGCAGAGGCAGGGCTCTGGCATACGAATTCCTGAGCGGCAGGATTCCACCCATTGTCGTTCTAGCTACTTTGCTGATATTTTAGAGCCAGTTCTGGACAAGGGCTGCTGCTGACAGGATAGGAAAACGTGGAGAAAAAAAGGTGCAGGAGACAACAAAAAAAAACCAAGGGGGAAAACCCTTAGAAATACAGAGCACAACAGAAGTCCTTGGAGATGGTTCAATAGAAAATGCCAGCAGCAGTGAGCAGAGCCCGAGGTTGCTCACTGCTACCCCAGGGGCTCCTCAGTCCCCTGCTGGTTTGTGTCTGATGCAGCCCTGCCTGGAAAGGGCTCCAGCCTCTGGTGTTCCCAGCTTGCTCCAGGCTACATTCTTAGCAGCACTGAAAGAAGAGGTGAAACAAAGAGCCATTTTCTGTCCTGCCTGCAAACTCTTCTCCTTCGGTGCCACTGCCAGAGATCATCCCTCTGTCAGCTTGGCACTGTGCCTGCTGCATCCTCGTCCCTGTCCCTTGCATCAGCTGCTGCACATCATCAGCACTCGCTGTCCCACATCATGAACAGAGAGAGCTGTGTCAGAAGAGCAAGGAGTGCATTTTCTTGGCCTTTCTAACGGACACAAGAAGCATGAGTCCAAATAACTTTGTTGTTTGTTCCTGCCCTCCTTTTCGATAACTCTTTTCTGCTTTAATGCAAAAGCCTCTTTTCCTACATGGATGGAATGATCTGGAATTGGCAGTTGCCTCAGGCTGTCAGGCACCATGGGAGTTTTCTCTTGTCTCTGATGAGGATTTGGTGAATTTTCCATTGGTCACTTGGTGGTGTCACCATGGGCTGAGCTCAGTGGCCGACTCTGCTGCCCCCAGGGGATGCATTGGGACGCAAAGCCCCTCAGGGCTGGAATTCGGGGTTGGGTGGGCTCGGAGCGCCCAGGGCCTGGGCCCGTGAGGAGCTGCTGCTGGCGCTGGCTGTGCTCAGCCCGCTGTGCCGAGCAGCCACGGCCATGGAGACACAGGCGGGAGCTGTGGCCGAGGCCGGCAGGCGGCCCGGGCCGGCTCGCAGCTGCGAGGACGCCGGCAGCCTGTGCCCTGAGGCCGAGGCCATGGCGGGCGGTTTGCGGGCAGGGCTTTTCCGAGCCAGCCGTAATGTGCTGCCTCCCGTGTGAGCCCGGCTGCAGCAGAGGCAGGCGGGAGCGCGGCGGGGCCGGCAGCGGCGGGCAGAGGCCGCAGAGAGCAGCAGCCCGGCCGGGCCCGCTGCGGAGCGGGATGGAGCTGCCGGGCCGCCCTCGGCCGTGTCTGTGCGCACAGGGCAGGAGCAGAGCCCGCAGCAGAGGCAGGAGCCGCGGCAGGAGCCGGCCATCGCAGCAGCTCGCCGTGCCTGGGGCCACAGCCGCAGCTCTCCCCTGCTGGCCACAGCAGCGGCCGCTCACCTCCAAGGCTCCGGCGCTTCCCGAAGACGAGGGGCCCAGCCCCCAGCACGCCCTGGAGCCCCGCAGCCAGAGGAGCTGCCGGCGCCGCAAAGGGCAGCGCAGAGAGCGCAGGGTGAGGAGGAGGACATGAGGCTCGCTCTGCGCCGCGCTGGGGCAGCTCTGCCCTGTCAGCCTTTGCCTTGAGCCCTTTGCTTCTTTTCCATGAGCCCTGATCCCCGTCCTTGGCCAAGGGCCCCCGCAGCCCTTTCCAGGGCTGCAGGAAAAGCTGCCTCAGTCACAGACTCACAGAATCACTGGCTTGGAAGACAGACACTTTCAAGATGATCCAGTCCAATCTGTGGCGTAATACCTCAACTAAAGCACGGCACCGAGTGCCACTTCCAGTCTTCTTTCAAAGGCTTGCAGGGATGGTGAGTCCACCAGCTCCCTGCAGGGGTCTGTCCCAGGAAGAACCAAGATAACACTGGGGCCTTCTACCCCCTGGCGCTTGGAGCTCTGGAAGTTTGTCTTTCTGCTTAGGCAAAGGCCATGGAAAAGGACTGGGAAAAGTAGTCACTAATCGAGTAGCCTACAGAGCTCTAAATTGATGTGCAAGGAATACAGAAAAGAGAGAAAAGAAAAAAGGCAAAACTCAAATGCCATCAGCAAAGTCTTGGGCATGAGCACATAGCTGCAAAGGGTCTTCTCAGCCCTATTTCTTTGTATTTCTGGGAACCAGAGGAATCCTGCTTGAGCCTCTGGGGAGATGGGTTTGGGAGGTAAAAGTTCATGTCTTTTTTCTCCTTGGGGCAGCTCCTGTTGCTAGCATCAGCTGAGCCTCTCTCCAGCCTGATGCCTGTTCTGATTGTTGCAGCAAAAAAACTCAAGGCAGACAGAAGACACTGACACTTGCAGAGATGTGGCTTTTCCAGTGCCAGCTGTGAGTGCGAGTCAGAAGAAAAACTCCCGAAAGCACAACTCCATTGGAAGATTGCCTTCCTTTTCACTGCGTAAAGAAGCTCTAGATCCACTTGTGAATTGTCAGTTGTTTGTTAAGGATGGGAAGTTTTCTTTCATGATTTTTTTCATGTGGTTTGGAAGTGGATGAGGCTCTTGTTCATTCACAAACTCCAGACCAAAGTGCCTTTGGAAGATGGCCCATGTGGCAGTTTTTGCCCAGCCATGGTACTTGTGGATATAGAAAAGCAAGGGCAATGGTATTTGCAGCCAAAACCCAGCAAAGCTTGGCTCAGCCAAAACATCCTGGGGAGATAGAGGCCTCCAGCTTTTCCTAGAAATCAGCAGAGTTCCAGCCAAATGGTTGTGTAGCACTAAGTGCAATCTCTTTGCCTGCATCAGAGCCTTGCTCAGCTGAAGAAGCAGAAGGATCAGCAAGGAGATCTCAAAGGCCCATCACATCATTTTGATTTTGCTCATCTTGTGTAAGTTTGCAACTAAACGTGTTTGCAGTTGAGCTAATGAGAGAAAAAAAAAGTAAATAGAGGCTTTACGGTGGGGCCATGATATTCCACGAGAGGAATCACCGGTGTGCATTTCATTGGAGCTCTCTCAATCCTATAAAAGTATTGTAGCCCTGATTTAAAATAGGCCGATATGAACCAATTTGGAGAGACAGAGACTAAAATGGCGTATGGGTTTTTTTTTTAAGAGTGAGAAAAACTACCCAAAAGGTGTTGTTTTGTGACATTTTAAAATATACTACCTGAAAATTACCAACTGCAATAAATCAAGAGTTTAAAATGCAGTGTTTAGGTATATGAATAATTAAAACCACAAAAATGTGAAGATATGAATGCATGTTTTCATAAAAATCATGAAATTATAGACCAAAAAATACATCCCCTGAACTACAATGCAAAGGCAGGTAGAACTGTACTTGAATGATCACTTTTTAGATTGCTGGAGTTTTTTCCTTGTGAGGAGGAGCTAGGGTATTGCTGAAGAAAAGTGGCACCAGCAGGACGGGGCAGCTCCGTGCCGTGCTCCGTGCAGAGGCTGCCAGGGGCTGCCCAAAGAGCGCCCTGCTGCAGCCAGAGCCCTCCTGGCCTGGGGCCCGGGAGCAAAGGGCCAGGGCAGGCACCTGCTCCTCGTCCTGACCCTGCCACCGCTCCCTGCTGCTGCTGCTGCTGCTGCTCTTGAGGGAAAGAGACTCTCCTAAGGCCCCATGAACAAATGCACTTACACAGCCCTGGGAATGCCAGTGAAGGAAACCATGTGTCACATAATGCATGTGTGACCAGAGTCACCAAACACCACCTAAACATGGAATTGTTGCACCTCTCTAGGACAGGCAGAAATTGAAAGAATTAACTGGGGACTTGAGGGCAGAAGAGGCCAGAGGAGGAAAACAACTCTGAGGGGAAAAAAACCCACCAGATCTGGAGGGGAAAACATCTCCGCCTGCTCAGAATTGGTCGAGGGAGCATGTCTCTAATCCTCTCCTGAAAGGGATGCTTTAGGTGAGCTTTGCACCTCCAACTGCCTTGGACCAGAGCCAGGAAGATTCAATTATGTAAATGTTATGTAGATAGATAGATAGATAGATAGATAGATAGATAGATAGATAGATAGATCTCATTACTGAAATCTCTCTTTACTGTCCTCTCTGTTGCTACACACATCAGAACTTGGTAGCCAGTGACCCACTCAACTCCAATCCTGAGATTGCTCTCCTGTTGCTTCAAAAAAGCACACTGTTGGGGAATCTGGAGCATGTAGGTCCTTATGGAATGCAACCAGACCCAGAGCATTGCTTGCAACTGCACTCTTTGTGCATCTGTGGTCGGGAAAGTTCTTCTCTTGGACTCGACCACACTGATGGTGCTGAAGTGGCTGGAATCAGAAATGCAGCCCAGCCCCTCCCAGCTCCTGTGATCTCTGAGCACCAGCTGGAATGCAGGGGCATTGATTTCCTGCTCAGTTCCCAAACACAACACACACTGATTGCCTGGGCTGCAGAAACTCACTGGCATTGTTAAGCTCTAGATGATTTGTAAGGCCATAGGGGCTGGCCTAGAACCACAAAAGCTCCTTCCGCATCAAAGTCTCTGCACCAAATGATGGGTTCTCATGCAAAAATACTGCATTCCCCAGAAGTGACACCTTGGAATAGAAAATTGGAGCAGAACCAGTCCCAGTGCTGTCTAAGGGCAGGAAATAATTGCGAAAAGAACCTTAGCTGGGAGAAAAAGAAAATGAATAAGCTTCCTCCTCCAAGTAAAGCAAAAATAACAATAAAAAAAGGAGAGGGAAAGTCAAGTCCAAAAGTGGCTAAATATTTGAATGCACTGAGGAGATTCTCAGGAGACTCCCATTGTCCAGGCTAAAGCTCCCTCAGCACCTCCTCCCTGGCCTTGTGCTGCACCCCCTTGCCCAGCTCCCCTGTCCTTCTGTGCACACGCTGCAGCCCCTCCATGACTTTCTGCTTCCCAGGGCCCACAGCTGCACACAGCACTCCAGCTGTGGCCGCAGCGCTGCCCAGCACAGGCCACGCTCACTGCCCTGCTCCTGCTGCCCCACTGCTGCTGGCACAGCCACCGTGCCCTTGGCCTTCTTGGCCCCCTGGCCCCACGCTGCCTCATCTTCAGCTGCTCAAGGCCGCCAGCCCTGTGTCCTTTTGGCCCACGCAGCTCCCCAGCCACAAAGGTGCCCATTGCACTTCAGATACAGCAGGCACCATTGCAAGATGGCCTTCCTGTTCTATAACCACATCTTCTAAGTAGATATCATAAAGTTTGATAGGAACAGAATTCTAAGGGACTCTGTTTAAATTAAAATGGCCTAATTCAACTGTACAGGAAGTCCCTCCTATGTATATATTCCACCCTATCTGCCATCAGCAAGCAAGGTTCTCTCTGCAAAATTAGGTTTGTAGTTCTTCAAAGCTCTGATATAGAAATCAAAAAATATCCATTTCTGCCTTTGTTATTTTTCTTGCAGGCATGAAAATGGATTTTCTTTTGCCCTTCCTAGCTGGCCCTCTACAGTCTGCTGCTAGTGGCCAAGCTCACATCTTCCTCTACAATTCTTAAGCACCAGGAACATGAAATGTCCCTTTCTCACTCACCTCACGGTTCTTCAGCACTGCTGAATACACGCTTCAGGTGTCCTGTAGTGGGAAGGGAAAATGAACCAGATGCTCTCATAAAACTGCCTGGGCTGCTGAATCCCACAGAACAAGTCATCCCAAACAGGGATGATTTCCCGTTTCACAACATGCCTCCAGGAGACACATTTCATTCACACAGCCAGCAAGGGATCAGGACAATCTTCTTGCTTGTGCCTACACTTTGGCCTGTTTTGCCAGTAAATGAATACAAATATGACCAAGAAAATGCAAATTCTTCTTTAACACTCAATGCTCCTGTTCTACCAAAGACATAAAACAGCTTCTGAAATCCTCTCCTTCAGGTCCTTTTTTGTTTTTTTCAGTTACATGCACTAATTCTCATTAACTTGCAGGAAACAGTTGCCCAGAAAAGCTTTCCAAAATTCCCCTGAGCAGCGGCAGTTTGATTTTGGAAGAGCACAGCAGCACCTCTAGGGTTCAGGAGCAGACACTCACTGCTTTAGAGTTTGCACTTCCTTTCAAAGGGAATAACTATTTTAGCACTCAGTAAAAGGTTATTAACTTAGACAGTCAAATTCTTTCATGACAAAATTTAAAAAGAAATAAGCTTTCTCTGAATTCTGGGAACAACTGCAGAGTTTTTAGAAGGCCTTCCAAGAAGCTCTGCCAGTCTACATTTTCAAAGGTGTCCTGCTTGACCCAGCAACCTGAGGAAATGACAGACTCTGCTGCCACAGACTCTCCTGTGGAGGGAACGGAGCCCTGCAGGTTCCCCTGCAAATGCTGCCCCTGTGGCTACAGACACCCCCTTTTTAGCTGAACCTCTTGACAGGAGCTTTACCAAACCAGTGGCATCCTAATGCTCTTTCTCTTTCAAAATCAGAAACTCAGCCATCAAGAAAGAGCAGGAAGACATACAAAAGTCAGGTTAGGATACACCCTAGCCTAAGTAGAATTGAAACCTGTACTTATGAAAGAAGTGTGTCACATAATACATGGAAAAACAAACACCATAAGCAGCAAAAGCTGCTGTGGCCAGATGGTGAAACATGGTAGCAGTGTTGTGGGAGTTCGCCACAACAAAGGAAAACACAAGACTCCTGTCAGTGGGCAGCTACCCATTTACAAAGGCGCCAACCAGGAAAGTTCTCCTGATGTGAGCAAGCACTAGGGCTGCTCTGACACTCAGGCCTTCCGTGCACCAAGGCAACCTTCTGATGTCACTACGACAAGGTGGCAACCGTGCCCTGACATCACAAAGGGACAGCTCTCTGTTGGTCTGTGAGTTTATGCAAAGCAATAACCAACATTTCCTACAGCAAACACAAAAGAGCCTGGGAAATTCTTCTCTGTCACAAAGCAGCAAAAATTCCCCTCATGGGCCAAACCCTGTTGTTCAGGGGATCCAAGAGGAACTCCAAGAGTGCCCCAAGCACCTACAGCCTGTACCCCAGCTGAGCACTCAGATGGGACACAAGCAAAGGAAACCAGACCAAGACAATGGCCCACAGCATTGCACATGTGAGAAATGACTCTCACTTTTAAAATTTTAAAGATTTAGTAAACCTCAACAAAGGACTGACTAAGGAAAAATTGCAGCATTGGGAGTCTCTGTGACTAGCAGCCATGTGCTCATCTACAAAAAGGATGCTCTGCCTTTTATACCCTTAGCCCCTCCAAAAGTTTTGTCAATCAACTCTTTCTCTGCTGTCCATTGGCGGAGATTACTTTCTTGCATCCTGACTGGAGGTCAGGTGTTGTTACACCCTGCCTGCTGGTCACAAGCCAGCCCTCCCCAAATGCCCTGACTACCAAGGCTATTACAAGGGGGACGAGAAAGAGGACTATGTGAGGATATATTACAATACCATCACTACACATTTGAACATCCACATAACATCTGCTTCTTTAATTGTCAGAACCAACCATTGCATTACTTGTCTAGAACACACAGAACCAGGAGAGAAGCCACTGTTGGCATCACAGCTGAAATGCTTCCTAACAAATCTCCCCACATGTTTGCACCTTTATTGGACACACCAAGGGCTCCGCTGCGGGTACATCTCTGCCTTTCTTCCCCTTTGGCAGCAGTCGAACTGGCAGCATCTGCCCACCAGCAGCAGCTGCTCCAAGCTGGGAACGCCACTGGCGGTGCTGATTTCCAGAGGCTTCTGTGTGCCAGGGGAAGCCAAGGCATGAGCGGGTTCAACGGCGCTGGCGCTGCTGCTGCTCTGTGCCAGAGACCCCGGCTGGGCAGGGCACGGTGCCCACTGTGCTGCGGGCTCCTTCTGCTGCCACAGCTGGGCACACCTGGCAACAAGGCATGACGACTTGTGGGCAAGCCAAGGAGTTTCTGGGGCTGCACTGCTCTGCACACACCCAGGACACCTGCAGCACAGAATTTTAACCCTCAAACAGGTAAATCAAAGGGAAACAGCTGGAAAAGATTTCATTTTGACCATTCTTACCTGCTCAACATAGGTCTTCAAAATGAATGTTACCAAGCAGGGCCCGATCCCTGCTGCCAGCTCAGGGTTAGAAGAGAGGCAATCCTTGATCTCAGCATTGGGTGTGTGGGGAATCACTTCCCTAACACATGCACCCCCAGCAATCTCACTTACTGCTTTGTATCCATGGATCTAAGACATATTCCCTACTTTGCTGAAACTCACAGGCTAAATATTCCCCCAAATTATTTGATTTACTCATTGATACTTATTGACTTATTGATACTTAAATCACTTCTCCGAATTTACTGTCATGAAAATAGGAGCGTCCTGTAGGTCCCTGCCGGTCTTTGACAGGGGTTCAGGAGGAGACCCATGCACAAAATAACCCAGGACAAAACTGGGATTGCAAAGCAAATTCATTCTATTTGTTGCAGTAGCAAATAATACATACCAAGCCCTGGATTCCTAAAAATTTGCTGAGCAGGAGAAGGAGATGGAGCGTGGTGCTCAGCAGCAGGGGCAGGTAGGCAGTGCACTTTCAGGACATCCCCTGGATCAAAACGCTGTGCATCTCATCCTTCTCACCCTTCCAGCTCAGAACCAGGCCTTACATCTCCTGCTCAAGAGTGGAATTTCCCAGTTATGGCATCGGCTCACACATGGCTGACATGTGAGATGAGGCCAATGAATCAAAGATTTAAAAGAACTGGAAGAGTTAACATTTTAGTAAGATTTAGTTTGGGGGAAAGAGTATAGCAAGAAGAGTAGAAATAATAAGGGATGGTTAATTTTTAGCAGATAAGGTAGTTAAGGCTAGGCTAATATATCACTTGCCTGTCTTTACTATGTTTAAAGAAGCAGGATGGGATGTGGATTTCTTTGTGACAAAGAAGAGGACTGTAGCCTGCACCTGGGCCCCAAAACTTCAGCTATAGCCAAGGGGTGCGAAAGCCTGCCAACAGGTCATAAGGAAAGAGGTCAAATTGAGGAAGACATCTTGGCCTTCATCAGAAGGAGACCATTTGCCACTTTAAAAGCCACCAACCCATTTGAAGTGAAAGAATCCGCAAATGTGAAGGAACTTTGGACTCAGTTATAATACATTTGAATACAAAGGGAGCAGGTGGGGTTACCTAATGAATATGTATTAATAATTTTGGAAATTAAATTAATATGTAAGACTTTTTTAGATAGTAGAGAGGCAGTGATTCTTCACACATGTCTTTAGGAGACAACTCCTCGTGTGCCTGGCTGTAATAAACATACCACCTTCTACCTTTAACTGTGGTGAGTTCTATTCCACACCTCATTTGGTGACCGCAGCAGGAACGCCTCTCTGCTCCAGCGAGAACAACCGAGCTCTGGATGTCTCTGGGTGCTGCCAGGACATTCCTTTCCTGGAGGCACCTCTGCTCTCGGCTGTTCCTCATGGGGGACAGACAAGACTGCTGGGACTGAGGAGAAAGGGAACGTTTAACTCTGTATAAAGTAACCTGTAAGGCATACACAGGGGAAGGGCTGTTCACAAGTCACACAGAGATGTCCTGTGCACAACGTACACCTGTACCGTTTGGGTTTGGGTCTGGCTGCTGGCAGAAAGCATTTGCTGTGTCAATAAGGACCTGCTAGCAATTCTGGGGGTGAATTGAGCAAATCCTGTTTTATTGCTGCAATTTTTCCTGTGTGTTGTAATTGTGGTTGTGTTTTAAGTGTGTGAATGTTTGAGGAAGATGATGTGGATGGATCTGTTGTGATTTATGGTGTGTGTTGTGTTGAGAAAAGTGAGCACTCTGTCCCCTCGTAAAGAGATACTCCTTTTCCCGTGAGCCTGTGTGTGTGGACTTTCTAATTGCAGGGGTTGGTGCTCCCTGTGACACCTGGTGCTTGGGTATGCAGCGGGGTTGAGTGGTTTTTCTCCCACACTGTGGTCATTTGGGACTGCACGGTTGTGTTTGGGGAGATTTTAGGATTTTGTTTGCAACAAGTGCAGCAATTTATGCAGAAAACTACAGTGTGGTGATTTATCATGTTGAACTATGGCAGTTCCTTTCTACCACCCCCTTCCCCAAGGGTTTAAAGTCTTCTGCCACGAGGTGGACGCTCTCTTTCCTCCCCTGGACATCCTCTTTCCTCCCTTGGACACTCCTTTTCTCTCCTGGAGCTGTTCTCCATTAAAGCTGTGGGATTTTGGTCCCGGGAAGAGAGAGCGCCTCTTGTCTTTTGCTTTTGTCCTTGTCAGTGTCACTGGGTCCACAGCTCGCCAAACTGATCCCCCACGAGATGAAAACTGACAAATGGTCCCACATACACAGCTCAAAAATTGGCCACATTTTTGATGGACTGGGGTGTTCGCCACACTTTTGGAATTCCCTATTCCCATACAGGTCAGGAAATTGTTGAAAGGATGCACCACTCTAAAACCCATTCTGGATCAACAAAAGGGGGAATGGCCGAAGCAATACCCCAGATGAGGTTGAGCAAAGCTTTAGACGTCTTTATGTTTCGAATAGCTCATTTGCAGGACCTAATCCTCCAATTTTTAGGCACTTTTCAAACAGCACACAGGCAAAATTGAAAGAAAATCCTTCAGTTTTGATCAGAAACCTTCAGTTAGGACAAATTGAAGGACCATTTGCACTAATCGCTTGGGGCAAAGGGTATGCTTGTATTTGCACAGGTGCTGGACCTAAGTGGGTCCCCACGAAGGATGTGAAAGAGCACAGCGACAATTCCACCAGCAGGGAAATGAGCACGCAGACGTGAGCTGCACGGAGAAGCTACGTTTCATGCCAGACATTCCCTGTTCAACCTGTGAAAGCTACAAATCTTGAGTTTGATGTTGATTTTTGGACTGTGGAAATGGTTTGTATCATAGAGCTCTTTCAGCAAAAGCGTGGTGTCCGTTGTGTTCCGAAGAATTCTAAGATATCCAAATTTGTAAAAATTGAAGGTTAGTGCCCTATAGTTGGCCAGTCCCTGAACAAATGCTAAAAGATTTGCTTGAGAACTGAAATAGATGGGGAAGCTTTTGCCAAAAAACAGCTGAACAGGAACACCGAGTTTGATCAAATGATATACTGGCGCTTGTTGGTTTTGCTTGCTTGCTTTTGCTGTGCATACATGCCTGTAGATCAACCAAAAATGAATGTTTGCCTTGCTTTAGCCAAGTCAGCAGGCTCAGACACCATGTGTTTGACCAATTTGAGCCCAGACAAACCCTTTGCAACCTGTTTGGTCGGTGTGCCTGTGCCAGGCAAGGAGTAGCCAATACCCAATGGTGACAAATATTGGTGTGAGGCTGCCAACGAGACCAATCCCATAACCAGCTGGCATCACTGGGCCCCTGATCCTCTTAAAGCACCTTCTGAACTCAAGAATTGGAATTCCTGGTTCATTGGTGATGGAATTTTGTGCTGAGTTTCAGTACCAGGGAGATCCACAGTTAAATGTTACTCCCCATCATCCTGAGGACAGATACTCAAGTTTGTCATGCAATTGTACTACCCCAGTGCCCCCTAAGGGTGAAACTGCTGACGAGTAGATGACCTAGATGAGTCCCCATGACAATGAGCAACAGAATATTGGCTCATTTGTGGAGATAGAGCCTGGCAGGACATTCCCTCAGAAATTAAATGTGGCCCATGTAGCATCAGACAACTCACTGTGATAGCACCTAGTGTTAAGTAAGCCATCAAGAGAAAACACAGAGAAAAAAGATGTGCCCATCATTAAAAAGAAAACTGTAATAGCAATTTCAGACCCTAGGGCCCTGCAAAATGAGGTACATCAACTTGATTTCTCCGTCAACTTGCCTCGGGCGAGGCATGAAACCACTATACCGATTGGGGTGTTGTCTGAAGAAAGAAGACAGTGCTACTTCCATTGCAATTAGTGACATGATGACTGATGTTAGTGCTGTCAGACATGCAACTTTACAGAACAGAGCAGCAAGTGATTTTCTTTTACAGGCACATGGACATGGTTGTGAGGAATTTGAAGGATTGTGTTGCATGAACCTTTCTGATCAATCTGAATCCATCCACAAAAGCATACAAAAGATGAAAGATTTGACAGCTCTAATTAAGGAAGATGGTGGGTCATGGTTAGATGATTTGTTCCAAGGACAGAGCTTTGCACCTTGGCTAAGGGAACTTTGTAGAATAGGTCTCTGTAGCAGAATGAGGCCTCTGTCGGGGATGAGGCATTTGTCAGTAAGGGAAAACTCGGACACTCAATATGAGTGATAAGCAAGTTCCGTTTATTGAAGAGAGCATCAGACACCTATACAGCAAGTAATAAGCTTATGAATATTCTGTAAGCCAAGCAAACTATTGGTTAAACTATACCATCAACTCTTCCTCATTCGTTTGGGCCTACATTCCCTATTTCCCACGTCTCTCTGTCTACTTGTTATCATACCCAGCTAGGCCCAAGGACACGCTATCTTGCAGGTGCAAAACTTAAACTAGCTGTGTTCGGTACTTTCTCAGCTCCTGGTTGGCTAACAAGCAAATGTCTACGTGACCTCTGTCATGTAGCCATTTCTCCAAAATTCCCCTGTTTTCTTGTTGCACAGGCAAGGTTTGATGGGTTAACTGCGTCATACTCTTTGCAATACAAGAATAGGCAATTCTAACAACTATTACATTACAAGCAGTGTTCTCCACTAGCAAGGTTTCTCTCTTACAAGGGATCTAAGCCAGGGAGACAAACCGAAAAGGCTATCACTATTTATAGGATATGCCATAAGACAGATACAAAAAGGATTCTATGCTGCTACAAGGCTCAAACAAAACTCAGGTGTGCCAATACAACCTACAAAAATAAGCTACAGGAGCAACATGTGCGCAGGTTTCATCTGCATCGATTGTCTGGTAAGTTTGCTTTCCATTCTCAAACAGCAGATATACTTCAAACAGGAGTGGCTCTACTCACAAATGCTTCTGATTGTCTTTTCTAACTAGAGTTTCTCTGATGTTCACGACAACACCTTGCACACAAGTCATAAAATAAATGCCTAGCATAAAAGCATAAATCTGTATAACATCACTTAAACTTAATAGCACTTAGACTTAAAATACTTAACCCTAAAATATTTAAACTTAACAGAACTTAACATCACTTAAACTTATCTTTACTTAAACTTAACAGAAATTAATCTCAACGAACTTTAACTTACCATGACTAAAGTTTAACAGACCTTAACCTTAACAAAACTTAGCCTTAACAGAACTTAAACTTAACAGATTTTCAAATCAACAGAACTTACATGTAAAATCACTTAAATTTAACAGAACTTAATTTTAACAGAAATCAACTGACTTTAAATTCTACATAACTTAACATAATTTAAATGTAACAGAATCTAACTTCACTTAAACCTAATAACACCTAAATTTAACAGAAACTAAACTGAACAGCACTTAAACCTAACAGGACATAAACTTAACAAAACAACCTTAACAGTATTTAACATTTATTGGCACTAAATAGATAATTTAATTTAAACTATTAGCAACAGATAGAACCTACTATAGAAATAGAATAGAATGTAGAATTTACTATAACTTACTTACAGGCCTGACTCTAAAATACTAAGCTAAAACAACTTCTTTCATGTGTTTGCTACAGCATTTTTACACTTGAATGCACCTAAACATAAGGAGTTTGTCCAAGGTATAGCTGTGGAAAAATTCTTTTGAATTCAGTGCTTGCTTTTACATCTACTACATCCAAGCAAAGCTCAAAGAATACAAAAAGTACACTTATTACATCTTGCTTATACAATCGCTTTAACATGTCTTTAACATTTTTAAATTTTTCAAAATACAATTTCAGAGTTTGATATTCCACCGACTGAGTTATCTGGGCTTCTGATGTTAAAGTCTATGTTAATACAGGTGATTTTAAGGCAGCAATAATGGATGCTAAGCCAAATCGGCCGAAATTTGGCCCACGCATTCACTACTCATTCTATTTCACAGTCTCTGACAGGAAGAACAAAACTTAGGTGAGGAACGTCTTGATAGTAATGCTCCTTGGTGTCGCTTATTTATTATCACTGGTTTCTTAATTGCAGTAGGGATCTTTTCTTTTTTTGACAAGAGTCACATTTATTACGGCTGTTAGGTCTAAAACTGAAGCTTTTGCCGGCCGCGGGGCGGAGGTGGGAAAGTAGTCACGCTTGGAAGGCCCTGGGATTGGGTCGCTGCTGCTCGTGTCACTGTGGTGCAGTGGGTTAACGGAGTTGCTGCTGGACGCAGCGCAGCATTTCGGCGGCGCGAGTCGCAGCCCCACGGCAGTGGGCCCCCCCCACCGCACTGCGCCCTCTTTGCGCCGTCGCTGCCGTCGCTTCAGGCTGCCAGCAGGGCACGGCGGCCCCCACCACGGGCTGCCCGCCTGCCGCTGAGTTCCGCACACCCAGCCTTGCCGGTGCGTACCGCACCGCACCGCGGGCACGGCACCACCCGCCTCGCTCGGGCTCTGTGGCTGTTCGTATTGCTGCTCGCTGAGCGCCGGCTGGCCGCACCAAGTTTTGCGCCCTGGAGACACTGTCCATGGCGGCGCCGGCTGAGCTGCGCAGCTATACTTGGAGTCTGTTAAGGTACAGTTTGTTTAGGTTGCCAAGTCGAAACTAAGGCCCCTGCTGGCTGCGGGGCGGAGGGAGAAGCGCTCGCACTGGAAAAGCGCTCTGGTCTTGCGCCGCTTGTGTCGGAGCGGGTGAACCCCCCGCGCTGGGCTTCTTGTTTTGCGAGACTCGCCGGCAGGCTGACTCACTGCGTGCACCGCACCCAGCACTGCACCCATGGCGGCGCGGGTCGCTCCCCCAGTGGCGGCTCCGCTCCCCCTGCGGCTGCCGCCGCTACCGCCGCTGCAGCGCAGCATCTCAGGTGAGCTGCCCGCCGTGGCTGCTCCCCACGGCACAGCGCCCATGCCGAGTTTGGAGTGGCACAGCCCCGCAGGTGCCCCGAGCCGTGGCTGCTGCCGCCATCACAGCAGGGTCGCTGACCCACTGTGCATATACTTGCAGTGCCAGCACCATAACGCACGTTTTTGCAAGTGTATATGCAGCAATCTCTGGAATTCTCTTCCCAAGTCAACAGTCTATAGTCCCCGCTTTTCTAAAAAGCAAATCTATACCCTGTAATCCTCGTTTCTCTAAAAAGCATCTAAAAAGGTGATTAGCCTCTTGCCTTTCCATTACCTTCTAACCTGATAGTCAGCGCTGCTGCAACCCTTTGCAAAATGTTGACGGCATTCAATCAGCTGGACTTTCCTGTGAGGTCGCCAGGCATTCAGTCAGCTGGACTCTCCTGTGAGGTTACCAGGGCACTGAAGCCCACCCTTTCGCCTTTTTCCAAGACTCCTCTGTATGGTCGCCTAAGGCAGGGCCCGCTTTTTGTGCCTCCCGGGCTGCGTCGGGACTGACACCCAAATACTGTACCGACCGTGGCTCGCAGGCCCAAATCTTCTGTAAAGTCCGTAGGGTCTGTAGGGTCTGTAGAGTCTGTAGGGTCCATAGGGTCACTGTTCAGGCACCATTTGTTGCAGAATGAGGCCTTTGTCGGGGATGGGCCATTTGTTGGTGAGGGGAGACTCGGACACTCAAATATGAGTGATAAGCAAGTTCCGTTTATTGAAGAGAGCATCAGACACTTATACAGCAAGTAATAAGCTTATGAATATTCTGTAAGCCAAGCGATCTATTGATTAAACTATACCATCAACTCTTCCTCATTCGTTTGGGCCTACATTCCCTATTTCCCATGTCTCTCTGTCTACTTGTTATCATACCCAGCTAGGCCCAAGGACACGCTATCTTGCAGGTGCAAAAATTTAAACTAGCTGTGTTTGGTACTTTCCCAGCCCCTGGTCAGCTAACAAGCGAATGTCTACATGACCTCTGTCATGTAGCCATTTCTCCACACTTATCAGTGAGCATTTTCAGTTCTGTCACTCATGTTTAGAGCAAGTTTTCTGTGACTCACTGCACCAGGTCGGTCCAAAGAAGAGCATTAGGAAGCATCCAGCTGTATCATTTCTCTTCTTCCTTCTGTGTACATGCTGCTTTTTTGAGCACTCTGGCTTTCTGAGCTCCCTCACATGTCTTGATCCTTTTCTGGATAACCAGAGGGATATCAGGATTAAATCCTGTCTCAGCTCTGAGGTCTGGCTTTTGAAGAGCCCCAGTCATCCTCTCCTACTCATCTCATCCTGGTCTTGGTGGAAATATTATGCCTTCATGGGATTGTTATTCAGCTTTGGGGCATTCTGGCACTGCTGTTCAGTGGAAGATTTTGAGACTTTGAAAGGTTTCCTTGTGTGGCAATGACAATCCTCAATCCTAATGCTTGATGGCGGTTGCAGTTGCCTCAGTTGTGAAACCTCCTGAAAAACATTGTTCTTTCTTTTCTCCTTGACTTTTCCTTGACTTTTTCCATCAACAGATTAGGAGGTTTGGGGATATCTTTTCAAAGGGAATTTCAATTAATCTCCTATCTGACATTTCAAAGGGGAACAGTGGTTTGGTTTTTTTTAACCAGCATCTGCTTACCATCCAATTAGCTAACTGCCTTTAATTAACCATAATACATTCCAGGAGAGCAAAATAACAAGGGAACAAAATCAAGTGGTGACGACTCTGTGACTGAACCTGGGCTTCCCCTTTCTCAGGTGCAGGATTCTGGGTAACCCGTTGCTGGCCACTTTGAGCTCTGCCATGCAGTGCCTTGGGTTTCTGGGGAGGGAAAAGCATCCAGTCCCTCACCTCCAGGTTCACATCTGCAAATCCAGAGGCCAGTGGATATTTCTGTCCATGAGATTTGCACACTGGATGCCCCATAGGAATCTGGTTGTGAGCTTTCCTCAAAAACATGGTGAGATGAAGTGTGCAGGACTCATTTCTTCAGAAGGGCAGGAGAGACCTCTGAAGGCCTCCTCTAAAGGGCCTCCTTACCCAGCAGTCTGACACAGATTTGCTTCTGAAGAGCTTTGTAATTTGTCCTTATTATGTTCTATGTGTGATTTAATGAAAGCCTTTTTCTCTACTGTAATTGAGCTCTTAATCTCATCTGAAAAGCAGAGCACAACCTCTTCAGAGATGGCGTTTGAGTAACAGCCTCTTTGTGTTTCCTCTGCTGTGGTGCTGCTCATGGAGCTGCTCACTCCTGATTTAAGAACAGAAAATAAACAAATTTCTTTGAGTCAAAAATACATCAGTGATGGCACATAGAGTAGGTTTGAATAAAAACTCTTTTTTTCTATTGGGCAAGAGATCTTCCAAGCAAGATCTTCCCTGGTTCTGCAAAGAATATGAAGGAGTGAGTTTTCCTTAGTGAGCCCCTGAGGCTTCATGCAGGTGATGCTCAGAAAATGGCACATGGGCATGGCAGCTGTCAGCAAAACAATTGGCTCTGGGCAGGTAAAAGTTGGCAGGAGATAAGAGTGGAAAGTCAAAACAACAGGATGCTGAAAAACTTGTAAGAGGAATAACAACTTCAGTGAAAATCCGTCATCTTAAAGCTTCAAAACACATTTTTACAAAAATCCACAAAGGTGTCCTGATTTTGATCAGTCTGATCTTCCTAAATAGCATTTTACAATCAGAATTAGGAGTTGAGAGACACTAAAGAAGGCTAAGCAGAGGATTTTTCATTGTGACCTTCGTATATCTTTTTTACTGTGCTGTAGTTTGGAAGGAGGCCCCAAGCTCCAGCTGCAGCCTGGGGAGATCCTGTTGACCTAAACACTCCCCAAAGCTGCTGTGGGGCTGACCCAGAACCAGAATCTGTATGGAACTGGGTAAAATACTTCCCACTAGAAAACACTTGCAGCTTGATGGTGATCCACCATTCCCAGTTCAGACCACAGGCAGTGCCAGTAGTCACCAGTTTGCTGCCTGCTCTGTGCAGAGCTGGTGGCTGTGAGTGGCAAAGCTGTGGGGTGAACAGGCTGGTGGCTTTTTGGGGCACACCGAGCCTTCCATATCTACTGCTTTGTCCCCATTAGAGAGTGGATTTTCCTAGAGAAATACCTGGAGAGTGGGAAGGATGAAGAGCAAATCATTCCCTGCCAGTGGATGCTGTGCTTGTTGCAAACACAAGTTACATCTGGTAGGAGTCCTTGCTGTCAACCCTCAGGGATTCCAGGCTGAGATCAGCTCAGCTCTGTCATTTGCCAGGGGAGTGAGGATCAGACTCCACCACACCTCCAGAGCTGGGGATGACTGGGTTGAACCACATCCAGAGCCAGGATGAGGAATGGGCTGTGTTTTGTCTTGCCATGCACAGCAGATATCCTAATTTAAAGCTGTGCTGCCTTCCCAGATGCTGCTTCTTCCTCTGAGAAGACCCATCCATTTTGATCCTGTTCCTTTCCACCCATCCCTCTAAAGATCCCCATTACTGGAGTAATTGGCACTATTGGATCAACTTTTGATGTGATGAGCAGTGGATTTTTGTAGTCAACATGCCAATTTAAAGTGCCACAAATAAAAGATCAATTACTTCTTTCCTGGAGAAGAAATTAAGATAAAATCTTTCAATGTAATGGGCTGAGTGTACAAAGCTAAAGAGGTAGAAGATTTAAATGAGACTGTCTCCTGAGAGGATGTGTTTTTAATGTAAAAGTAACAAAGACAACCCAAACAGTGAGAGAGCATCACTTGAGCTGCACCTCTGTCAGTAAGGGATGGATCCCTCCTGCTCTTTCTCCTGCCTGGGGCACCTGTGTGGGGTTGGTTGTCCCTGTCATTTACCTTTTGATTGGACAACTATTTCTTAGAAAACAGTTGGCTCTTCAGACTCTCCTGGGCATTCAAGTGAGTCCAGGAAATGTGGGGGTGAGCTGATAAGTGGGTTTGGATGGTCCTGGCTGTTAGGTGTTGCTGTGTTTCCTGATGCTGGTCTCCAAAGCAATCCCTGGAACGCTGCTTTTGTGGAAGGCAGAACAGCTCTGTGCTTGAAATTACCTGTTCTGGGGAAATGCAATGAATTTTCTGCTAGGAACTGCATGTAAGCAGAGATGGAGCCTGAATTAGGGATCTGCCCTTGTGGGGATCCCTTACACTGACACAAAGCTCTCTGTGCCTCTCCAGAGGGCTGTCACCCTACAGAAACATGTCACTTCAGGGCAGGGAGGGGGATTTGACATCACAAAACATCAAGGGAAAAACATCGAAGCAAATTCTCCTTTTCTGGTCAGGAAAACCAGGGTGTGTGCCTGCTGTGTTCCATGAGCAGCAAATCAATTGCTGAGGGATTTCTGCTGGGAGATTTGTGCTTTATGAAATTCCTGCCAGTAGCAGAGGGCTGGGGAGCTGGAAAGGATAGCGCTGTCTTCCTCCCCTCTGCTGCTTTAATTGTTTGTAATGATTTAATAAGCAGCACTATTCTTCCATGCAGCAAACACAGGTGGCATTTTATTACCTTTATTAGGGCCCCTATTTGGAATTTCTTTGCTGTATTTCCTTCCTTTCAGGCTTGGTCCAAAACTTGGAGAGGTCAGTGTAAGAACTGGACTTTGTGCTGTCAATATTCTGAGTGTTGAGCCAGCACCGAATCCATGCAATTTTATGGGAAAGAAATAATAAGGACAAATGACATGATTTAAACAAGGAAATGCTCTTGGCTTTGGCATTTTATGTGCACACCAGGAGTGAAAGAGCAAAGCAGGTACAAGCTCCCAGTACTTGCAGAAGAATAAATGGAAATAACTTCCTCTTTAGGCTGGGAATCAGGAGAAAATTTATACTCATCAGAAGGGTGTGTAAGTGGAGCAGCTGCCTAGTGACAGCAGACAGGTGGAGAAGGGAAACCCCAAATTAAAGACTTTTAATGTGGAGTTTTTTGGATGTTGGGGTCTTTAGAAGCAGATTTTGTGAGTCCCATGGGCAATGGAGGTGACTTCCCAGGGGAGCATCCCTGTCCCATGCCTGGGATCTGCTGCCCTGGTCCCACAGAGTGATTTGGGTTGTACCTGATGGCTCAGCAGAGCTTGGGGAAATGCCTCAGTGTTGGTTGGATTTGAATGGCATTTGGGTCAAATCGAGTTTCTCCTCTGAGGGATGGAGTCTTGAACTCTCACAGGTTTCGCTTGAGTATTTCTTTAAGCTGTCCCCCACCCCAAAACCCCCCCGCAGATCCCCTGCTCCTGCCACTCTGTGTCTCCCACAGCTGAGATCCTCAGAGCTTTTCCCTTACACTAAAAGAACTGGAAATCGGCTGGGTTTTGTTGCCTCTTGGAAACAAAATTGTCTCCTATTGTGCAGCTCAGGGAGAAAAAAACCTCTTCCTCCCTTCAGTCTGCTGCAACAGTGTTTTGTTCCTCTTTGTGAAGAACCAGGAAGAAACACTTCTTTTTAAGATGAGGGAGCCCAATTCAATTCCCTTATCATTTTGAGCAAAATAACCCAGTTATTTATGTTGAAAGTCACTCCAAAATTTTGAAGAGATCCTTTTAGAAAATATTTCTCTTGGTGACTGATTATGAGTGGGTATGGGAAGAATCTCTTTGCATTGAACCACTCAAAGCAGTAATTTCTTCCCAAAGAGTAGATGTAATTGCATTTTTTGGGTGCAAAAATAAGTAGTAGTGGACCAAAGGAGCTTCAAGCTGATCTCTGTTTGCTGCCAATGACTGAATTAAATGCACAGGGTTCCTATCAGCTCTGCCAGACAAAACGTTGTATTTGGGTTATTGGGGGTTTTGTCAGAAATCTTTGTAGCATGAATAGTTCATGGACTTATCTCTGCTGGTTTCAGCCATTCCTGCTGTCCATCATATCTTGCTATTATAAGGCAGCTCTTTTCATTATGTTGTCTTAATTCAGATATCTGAGCCTTTTTCTACTTCTAGTCCCACTTTTCAGTAGGACAAACATTTTCACATTATCTGTGAGTGTATTCAGTGGTGGCCACACAAGTGAAGGCAAGGAGCTGGCAGGTGATAATTTATGAAACTTTCTATAATGGGAAAAAACTCAGCATTCAATTTCCATCTCCTTAGAAATCTCTATTTCTTTTCTTGTCTCTTGTGCTCTTTGTGGCTGGTCTGAGTTTAGTGCTTGGAAATGCAATTATATGGATTCCAATTCTTTTGAGAGAGAATAATCTTGTACACAAAGCCAAATAAATTTAACTTTTCAGTATTAAAGCAGTTTGACATCCAGGTTGGGGACCTAGCAGTGGTTAGTGCCTGGCCAGCCTCAGAACACAGAGTTTATCTGATTTAGGTGAAATTTCATTCATTGGAGACAAAGTAAAATTGCCTCTTATTTGCTCAGCACTAAAAATCCATCTGAAGCTGATTGCCAAGTGATGGGATTAACTCCTGCAATGGCACCATGAAATGAGAGACGGAGAGAAGAATATTAAAAAATGGCATTTCCAACCATGTGCAGGCCCTGATGTCCTGCTGTTGGCTTGGTGCTGTCAAAGGGGCTGATTTTGATGGTTTTAGAGGCACTAACCTGGGCAGTGAAATGCACCTCAGGCAGCAATTGCTTCTCTGGTGTCTGCAAGTGCCTTTATCTCCCTTCGTGCTCCTCAGAACTGAAATCCTGCACAGACCGAGTGAATCTGAGGCTTTGGGAAGGCCCAGTGGTGACAGATTTTGGTGAGATTTGAGTCAGGAGATGGAAGCAGCAGCTGAAGGGGCTGTAATCTTCATCCTTGGGCTCTCCTTCAGGCTGATGCGGTGTGAAGGAGGCAGGGATTCCATAAAGCAGCTTCTGTAGCTCCTGGGGGAAAAAACCCCAAGTGGTAAGTTCTTTAATTTGTTAGAGTTTCAGGCTGTGCTGCACCTCAGGGCCAGGCTCTGCTTCTCTCTGCTCCAGCTGGTGCTTCCCAGCTGTCCTCTGTGGTTTTTATTTGCAAACCACCTCCCTGACCAGCTTCCACTTTGCTTTAAAAAATTCAGCACCACGTTTGTGGCTGAAGAGGTCCCAGAGTTGGGGAGAATGGTTTGAGATGCAATTTGCATCACAGAGTTGTTACAGCAGGGAAATTGTCCCATCCCTCCTGTGCCTGGAGCTGCTAATCTTGTTCTGAACATTGAAAACCTCTTCAGCTTCTCTCATTATACTTAAATTTGATTACTGCTTTGATTTCACACCTCTTTCATGCAGGCTTTTCCTCTCTCCTTGGCTGGAATTCTCTGAAAAGATAAATTTTATCATGCCTTGGGACAGTTCCCGTCATCTATCTCTGCTCCTAATGCTGCTTTTAATTATCTTGGGAACCTGAGCATGAGGGAAACTGGGAGGAGTTTAGTGAGAAGAAAAGGAAGGCACAGAGGCCAAAGTGTAAATGCAGAGTCTGGGTCACCAGAGTCTGCAGTGTTGTGGGGATCTGGGCCATGCAAAGTGATGTTTTTCTCTGTGAATGGCTGATTCCTTCTGTATCTCCTCCTGAAATTCCTGTGCAGCAGGGCTGGTGCTGGAACTGCAGCCACACAAACTCCCCATGGAGCTGTGTGGGACACAGTGGGAATCATTTATTTGCTGTTTTTGGTGAAAAGTTGTGACATGAACCTCAGTGTCAGGGAGGTGACACGTTAATGCTGCTGCTGTCAGACAGTGCCCACACACTGTGTCTGGAGACAGCTCAGGAGAAGATGAAGAAAAACCAGGATTAAATCCCATGTGCCACTGAACTCTATCAGAGATAAACTGCTTGGAGTGAAGTCTGTGAAGTGACTGGGGAGAGCTGGATGAAAGGGACAGCTCTGAGAAGTGTGTGGTACGTCAGTGATGTCCTAACACTCATCTTTGCACAGAGATGAAAAAGTATCAGTTTGCATGGCGTGAATGTCTGGTGTGGAAATTGTGTGTTGCACAAGCTGTGCTGAGCTCATCTGGCTCTGAAATATCATCTCTGCACCTTAGCCAGGAACAGCAGCAGAGTTCTGAACAGATTAATAAAAATCAGCCATAACCCAGAAGCAAACCTTGGCAATACACATCTGTGGCAGGTGAGGAGACCAAAAGCTTTCATTATTGTTCAATAAAAAAATCCTCTCTCTTGGCATTAAAATGCTTTAGTTTCAGCTCTGCCCCGGACTATCAATGTCAAGTGTTTCTCTGGCTGTTGGGGGTAGGTTCTCCCCCATAGCTCTCTGCAGGTTGGTGCTAATTAAAGATGTTCTGTCAGGTTCAGATGTTTTGGTGCCTGACCAGGGAGTGCAGAAAAGGGATTACAAGTGTTGACATTTACTGTACTAGAAAGTCCAAGGGATAAATTTGTGCCAATTAACACCTTTAACTAGGAGGATCAATTCCTGTTGTGCTTGTACCAGAGTCTGGGCACAGACGGGGTTTCCAAGGGAAATCTTGGTCCATGTAGGGCTGGGGCTCCCTCCAGGCTGGTCCAGCCCCTCAGGGTGCTCAGGAACAGGGGTTCCCCACAGCCCAGTGCACCCTCCTTAGCCCTGGGGCTCCCAAGGGCAGAGCCATGGCTGAGGCTCTGCAGGAGCAGGCAGGCTCAGCCCTGCTCCAGCATGGGATCCCATGGGACAGGGCACGCTGGGATTTGCCCCTGCAGCTACCAGGTGTGTCCAGAGAAACTGCAGGGAGGGGGTGACCTCTGTCAGTGGGACCCCTCTGTGCACAGGTGCCCCCACTCCTGGGGTGGCTGTGCCAGCTCCCCAAGGGACCTCCAGCCCTGAGAACCTGGAGCAAGTGGAAACCACAACTTTGCAAATGCTGCCTGTGCCCAATGCAAATGGTAAGAGAACGGGGTGTGAAAAATAAATTGTTTATTACAGAAGAACATCAACAACAATACAGAATACTTTAACAGTGTAAGAACATTTGTAACAACAACAATCCGTAGAATGTATATACATAAGAACCTAACTAGCTAAAATATATGAAATGCATTTGTAGAAGATAAAAAAATTCTAAAAGTCTTAAGTCCTAAATCCTATTCCTAAAGACAAAAAACTGTAGAACATATGTACAAAAGGGTGGCATCTCTGTCCGGAATGTTCATCAGTGCTGGAAGAAAAGCAGGTGCCATGGCCAAAAGCAGTGCCATGCCAAAGTGAGCACAGGACAGGCGGTGTGTGGCCACCAGACTCCAGTTCGCGAGGTGCCCTGTCTCTGCACAGGGACCAGCCTAGCTCCAGTCAGGCAGCAGGAGACCCACTCTGCCTGTGGGGATCACGTGCCTGTCCTGCTGCTGGCATTGGTCTTCATCCCAAAATCATATCCTCTTCCTCATCTTTTATATCAATGTCCATGTCCTCAATGTATTCTTCCATTTCCACTTCCATCTCCTCCTCTTCCTCATAAACATCCACTTCCATTTCCTCTTCCACATCCACCTCCATCTCTTCTTCCATATCCATATCCACCTCCATCTCTTCCTCTTCAGTCTCTTCTTCCTCCATTTCCACGTCCTCCACTGTAGGAGTCTGGATGTCCACCTCCATCTCTTCCTCTCTGTCCATGACAGCCTGCAGAGGTGGCAAAACCTCAGAGTGGGGTCCCTGTCCCACACCATCCCCACAGAGCTGCAGCCCACTCGGGCAGCTGGAGGTGTCCACCTCCATGGAATGGCACCGTACCTCCCTCAGTTGACAAATGAGACAAAGCATAAACATGAGCATCCTGAAGTGATGGATGACAAAATCCAGGCACTAGGGAGCTCTCAGCACTGATGGGATTAGCAGCGGGCAGGTGACAAGAAGGGCAGCAAGAACGGTGACGAGGATGAGCAGGAGCGGACCGAACGGTTGGCTGACACAAGGGCCAGTGGTTGAGTTGTTCTCTGTGCTGGGTTGACAAGAAGGGCGGCAAGAACGGTGACGAGGGTGAGCAGGAGCGGACCGAACAGTTGGCTGACACAAGGGCCAGTGGTTGAGTTGTTCTCTGTGCTGGGTGGTGGCACTTCCAGTTGGAACATGGGATGTGACATCACACAGATCCCAAGATTCCAGGGTCAACAGAAGTGGTCACTGGGGATCCCTGAATGGTTGGGCTTGAAACAGACCCTGAAGATCATCTTGTTCCAAGCTGAGCAATCTCCTCCCAGACCTTGGGGGAGCCCTGTTCCCAAGGATGGGGCATGCACAGCCTCTGTGCCCAGCCTGGGCCAGTGCCTCACTGTCCTCAGTGTAAAACAGCAGCTTCCTTAGATCCACCTTCAATCAGCCTCCTGCAGTTGAAAGCCATCCCCCTTGCCCTGTCACCACAGGCCCTGTTGAACTCTCTGTCCCCTTCTTTCCTGTGGGACCCTCCCAGTCCTGCACAGCCACAGTGGGGCCTCCCAGTGTCTCCTCTTTTCAGGCTGAGCATCCCCAGTCCCACTTGGACAGCAGTCAGTCAGATCAGGGGACGTCAAGGCTGAAGGGTAGCAAATAGCATCAGGAACTGAGAGATGGAAGTTTTAGACCCAGATTTGCCTCTAAATGTACAAAATTAATAACAGTGGAGGGAAAGATGGTGGGACACTTGGTCTAACTGGTGAATTTTATTTTTTTCTTCTTTTCTGTCATGCTGATGGTTTTTCTGTTTGAAAGGAAGCTTGGCATAATGTCCACTGTCTTCTCCATTTGTGAAACACCAAGCAGAGTCTGGGCAGGCTGATGATGCAGAGCAAAACCTGCAAATATACTGGTGATCCTGAGTCTAGGGATGCAGCTAAACCCAGCCAAAAGTAATTTCTGGAAAGTCAAGCCTGGTTTACATTTTCTTGAGTTTGGCTATGCCAACTTAACCAGTCATTTATAAAAAAGCAAATAAAAAGCTCAAACCAAAACAGACAAAAACCCAAATAAACAAACCCATGCAAACCAATCAAACAAATAAAAAACTCCAAATAAAACCAAAGGTAATGAGGAGTTAGTGTTAGTTGTGAGGATATCACATCAGGCAAATGGCTGCTTCCCACAGGATCACCATAAAAAGCCACATAAAACAGCTGCTCCAAAATATACCCAACAGGAGAAAAATAAAAAGTGATACATGGCAACTTTGGGGGCAGCTCCACATTAAGGTGAAGGATGAGCAGTGGTTCAGACCCAGCATTCCCCACCCTTCAGGCTGCTGTTTGCTCCTGATAAAAGACCCTTGCAGGACTGTGGCTCCTCTCAGTGCAGTGTAAATCATCCCCACAGCTCTCAGCTGAGCCACTGGCATTTCCAGAGCAAGATCCAGGCACAATCCTGAGCATCTGTGGAAGATCCTGAGCATCTTCATGCCTAGAACCACAAAACAGCTCAGGCTCTCCCTGGACTGGGTTTTCAGGGGAGGTTTCCATTTGCCTGTGAGATCTGTTCATCCCTCAACACATCTGACTTTATGTACAATGATGCATTTTTGTTCCTTCCTTGTTCCTGTGTGCCAGTGAGGAAGCATCCATGTGAATGGAGGATGTTGTGCACAGGAACATTTATTCCTGGATTGCCATTCTGCTTCACTGTCACTCAGCTGAACATGGTCCTTTTCTAAGAGGGACTTACAAGAAATGTGTAGGAATTTTGGCTCTGAGAGGAGCAGAAAGCACATTTTCTACACCCCATTCCCAGCAGATGCAGTTTCCCTGGCAGAACAGTGATTGCCATTCATCTTCCTGGGAAGATTGTGAAGACATTCAGAGATCACAGGTTCAGCTCGCCTTTGGCTTTGTGTCCCTCATTTCAGATAGCCAGTTTCAAGGGCCATTGAAAGAGGCTCATGTTTGCCTTGCTACCCAGAAGTGCTGTAGTTATTTCCAGGAGAAAACAAAAAATTGATTGTCCTCTGGTGTGGTAGAAATCCCACCACAATTGTGAGTCTGTGAGCAAAGACAGCCTGTGCTTTTTGGGGCTGTAACAGCTGAGAGTGTGGCACAGCAGTTTTTATATTATTTTTAGAGTGCTGAAAACATTGTTCGCAAAACAATCTTTCTCTCCTGTCTTCTGTCATAAACTGTGGAACAGAGAAAATGGAAAGGAGCAGAGGTTTGTTTAAATTGACTGGGGTTTTTAAAGTCTTAAAACAGTGTCAGCTTGATGCATGATACTTTAGAAATTGGATTAGTAGCACCTATTTCATCCCACCAGAGAAGTGGGATTGAAGACTTCCAACAACAGAGACACTAGATGTGCAAGAGCTCAGTTTTCCACCCCTCACACAAGTGTTTTGCTGTACTATTTTAAGCAGCTCAGCCAGATATATTAAAATATTGCTCCAAACAACAGGAGAATGAAAATGTTCCACCAAATGGGGAAAAATAAGAAAAGTGGGCGGCAGCCCTTTCTGAAGAGCTTGTGTTGATTTTGCAAAGTTGGATGCAAACAAGGTTTGCCATATTTCTTTCCTAGAAAAATGTAGATATTTAATAGAAATCTGTGTCTGAGGCTGCTAAATTGGGTATGATTTTAGATCTGGGTGGAGCAGAACAGGTTTCAGAGAAGCTGTGGTTGTGTCACCCTTGGAAGTGTTCAAGGCCATGTTGGATGGGGCTTGGAGCAACCTGGTCTAGGGGAAGTGTCCTGAGTATGGTGAGTCCATGGAAAGAAACTTTTGGTTTTCCTGAGATGCTGCCCTTGCAAGGGGAGCTCACAAATACCCCATAGTTTGAAATGCTCTGAGCAGAACCCAGCTGTGCTTTCTCACAGGTGATGAGGGATTTTCACTTGTATTTTATGGGGGATTTTCAGAGGGCAGTGCAAGAGTATCTGAGTGTATTTGACAGGCAGAGAGGGCCAGTGTGGCAGCAGCTTAATGCAATGGAGCTTTTCCTTCTGTGACCCTGTATAACCTGAGGCACTCTGGGGCTCTTGGACCCGGCAGCTGGACAAGTTAATCATTGTAACAAGTGATAAATTAACCTGCTCCACTCTCCTTAGCATGGCTGTGATGAGCATTAAGTAAACCAGTGAGCCCTTGCCAAGGTGGGAGCTTGTTCTTAGCCAGGGAGCAGGGAGAAAATATTGCTTGGAGTCAATAAAGCAACTCTGCTTCCCCAGGAAGAGGAAAAGAAGTAATTAAATATGTGAGTGCTGCATGGAATGATTTGCACAAGGATATATCTTGTCTGCTATGCAGGAATGTTCCCAATCAACTATGCTTCTCCTGACCTTTATTTTTCTGTATTTCTAAAAAATCATAAAAGAGACTCTTGATTTAAAAAAAACCAAAGCACCTTGTATGGAGGCATTTTTTCCTTTCTTCAGAGTGCCTCTTTCTTTTGGTCCCTCCAGAGCTCTCACTTCATTTCTGCTGTTCCTCGGAGCACAGGCTTACCTCTTTCCTGATCCCCTGGGCTTGTTTTGCCTCTGGGTGTCATGAACACTATTAATTGTGGGTTTTTTCTCTCCATCTTAAATCTGTCTCTTCAAGTGGTTTACCTTCATTTACCTGTTCGAGTGATGGATTTTTCTCACCTTTTATTACTTAGTGCTTTTTCTTCATTCTCTAAACCCAACTTCTCCCTTGCCCTGTGGCTGTTAGATGCCATTACAGGAGCATTCATTCTTTCTCTGCTGCTTGTCTGAGCTTTCACAGGGAGCTGAGAGCTCTTTGGGGTTAAACTTGACTCACTTCAGTGCCTTCCTTGATGCTGCCTGTGTACTTGGACACTTTAAGGGAATAAAGTCTCAGTGTGGAGATTACAGCTGTGAAATAATGGCTCTTTTGAAGAAGACAAGAATGCTGTTGTCAATCTTTTCAAGGATAAACTGAGCACCTTCTTTTTGGGGAGAACCAGGCTCAGCTCAGCACAGAGGTGGCTGATGCAGGTACCCAGGTTTGGAGGGAAGGGTGCAGCTCCTGGGGGTGTGTTTGTGGGAGGCTGTAAGGTTTGTGTGGGGTCCTTGGAGCAGTGGGAACACCCCACTGGGAGATGCACAGCAGGAAATGGGTGCACAAAGGGCCTGAAGTGTGACCAGCTTTGGTGAAGCTTTCCATAGGAAAAAATATTTTTACTGGGATTTTGGACAATTTGAGGCTCCTTCTCATATCCTTTGCCTGAGGAAAATTCCCCCTTTGCAAGAGTGTGGGAAATCCTGAGTTCACACTATGAAAAGCCCTGATCATTATATTTTTTTTTATTTTTCAATGTTGTCATCCCAGCAGGAGTCAGAGAAAGAGAATACGTGTGACCTGCCTGTCTTTGACTTCGTGACAGGAACAATGCCAAGGGGAAGCTGGTCAGAGGAGCATCACTGCTCTGTCCTTAATTTTCCTGCACAACTGAGGATGATTTAAGAACTAAGGCACAGCCAAGACCTTTCCTCCTCCTGTGCTCATCAAGCAATCAGTGCCTCATCACACCTCAGTTTCAAACACCTCGTTTGCATCTGGCTGACCTTGACTGCCCTCCCTGGATGGGAAGATGAAGAGGTGGAAGTGTGAAAGATTGGGATTTTATGGGTGAGTTGTGAAACAGTGTCTGGTGCAGGCTGGTTCTGTGGAAACATCGTGTGCTGTGCCATGGAGGATGAGAGTAAATGGATTAAACAGGAGATAAAAAGGGCAAGGCACCTGGTTAGCTGCTGTTGAAGAAAATGGTGGGGAAAAAAATACATGTAAGAAATATGTCAGAGATGGTCATTAACTGCACTGCAGGGTCAGAGCTCCTTTAGTAATTGGCCATGTAGTGAATACTAGAAATTATTTAAAAAGTTCCTAAGTGACTGAGGGCTTTTAGTGAATGGTTGGGGGAAACAAAGGAATACTGTTTCTGGCAGAACTTTTATTATAATTTAAGCATCATCCTCTTTTTGAGATAACAGCTGCTTTGAATAAACTGAAATATCTTCTCCATTAGCTCTGGCAGGAACTGGATAAAGCTCTCATTCAGGTAAACTTTAACATATGTCTGTAGAATAATAAATTTAATGAGAGTCATAAAATGTATTGTATGAGTAAGGATTGTGCTTAGGGCAAGAAGAAAGAGTAATTAGGAGTGGACAAAACATGTATTATAGTGGGGAAATTATAATTTATGGTGGTTTAACTAAGCTTAACTAAGCTAAACTCAGCTTAACTAAGCTGAGATAAAAGTCTACCTTTGTTGCAGGCTAAGCTCTAAAACAGAATTCTACTAGAGCAAATCTGGTCTACAGACAGACCTTTGGATACAAGTTTACCTCTGGTTCGAGAAAGCTCAGGGCTTGAGCAGCATTTTATGGCTTTGCTCTTGACCCTTGGGCTATAAATGCTCCTGTAAAATTAATGCCTAAGTTATAGTTTCTACAAATTTCTAAGAGTTCCAATGGAGAAAGGTCCACCTGGACTTTGGGGACAGTTTCTCAGAGCAGAACATTTCAAGGTGCCATTAAACTGCATTCAAACTCTCTTTTATTGGGGCATAAATTTCACAGCCTGGTCTATCAGCCTGACACGTTCTTTGAGAAGAGACAAACTTTACAAGCCACTTTAAAAATAATTTCACTGCCAGGTTTGCAGCTCTGAGAACATTAATAAACTGCAATGGCTTTTCACCCTGCAGTAGCCACTAAGTAATTATGATTGTCTGTAGGCAGACTAATGAAACCAGCTGTTAACAACCTAATGAGAATTTTTACCAGCCCTCTGCTCCACAGACACATCCCTTTTCTGTCCCTGATTTTCCTGCACCCAGTGCTTCCCAGAGAAGTTTGATGTTGCTTGATAGTCAGGTAAAAACTGCTTTATTCTGTAGGAGTGGTGATGCTTCACCTGGGCTGCTGCCATGCTGGGGTCACATCACAAAGTCCAGTTTCTGCAGGAGCTGGGGAGCATGGAGAGCTCTGATAGCACAGCATGGCAAAGCTGGAGTGGAGGATTCTGGTTTAGTGTGCCCCTGGTTTAGTGGCAGACAGCATTAGTGATTGATAAATCTTTAGTTCAAAGATAAGGTGTTGCTGTTTTGGCTCTAATCTTAGGTTGCTTTCAACACAGTTTTCCCTGGCACTTAAGATACTTTTCTCTTGCTGTCAGTACTCTGTCATTCCAGATGACCTTTAAAGGTCCCTTCCAACCCAAACCATTCCATAATTCTTTGGATACATGATGAATAGCAACATATATTTTACCCTTATTATGGGTGATATTACATCATGTCTGGCCTTTTGGGGCTCTTTCTTCTCCAGGTCCTTGTGACTACACTCACTCCTATATGCTCTTAATTTTTTCTGTTGCTTACCTATTGCAGAATGAGGCCTTTGTCGGGGATGAGCCATTTGTTGGTGAGGGGAGACTCGGACACTCAATATGAGTGATAAGCAAGTTCCATTTATTGAAGAGAGCATCAGACACTTATACAGCAAGTACTAAGCTTATGAATATTCTGTAAGCCAAGCGATCTATTGGTTAAACTATACCATCAACTCTTCCTCATTTGTTTGGGCCTACATTCCCTATTTCCCATGTCTCTCTGTCTACTTGTTATCATACCCAGCTAGGCCCAAGGACACGCTATCTTGCAGGTGCAAAAACTCAAACTAGCTGTGTTTGGTACTTTCCCAGCTCCTGATCGGCTAACATGCGAATGTCTACGTGACCTCTGTCATGTAGCCATTTTTCCACAGAAGCCTGCCTTTATGCAGGCACAGGGAGAGTGAGTGTTGAACCAAATCAACTTCCAACACACTGGGCCAACCTCCAAAGAGTCCAGTTTGTTCTGCTGCTTCCTTCACGAACACTCGTTGCCTGCCAGTTTGCATTTTTCCCATTTCTGCTCAAGACTAGGGAATTTGGGATTTTAGACTGCTGTCAGTCTGGTAGCACCCATAACCTGTATTGGGCTATTGAAAACAAAGAGTTGGCATCACTGAATCTCTGGTCTGTTTCATCTCTAAGTTAGGAAATGTTTCCCTAAGCCTTGGTAGCAGTGATCTTGGTTCTAACTTGTGTTTTCAACAGGGAATTTCCTGTTTTATATTCCAAAGATTGATGGGGTTTCTCTGTGTCTTTGTAGGGGATGGAAAACCAGAAGGCTGAAGGCCCATCTGTCAAGGAGCCGGTGAAGGAGAGGAACGATGGCTCAGAAGAGCCCCAGGCCACATTGTCTGCTAGCAAACGATACTGAGCACTTTTGTCAGATGTGACAAAGCACATGACAAGCTTTACATGCCTCTTCCTCAGGAAAAACTTTCTGGCAGAGATGACCAATGCCACAGATTATTTCCTTTCCCTACAAATGCTCTAGGATAAAAAATGTCTACTTGTGCATTGTGCTGAACACAACTTCTCTGGAGGGATTTCCACAAAAATGGAGAGACAAACAGACACCCATTGGTTGCAGCTCAGACGATCCAGTGCAGTGGCAAGGGCAGTGTTGTGGAGGCTGGGAGAGGGCCAAGTTTCTGCTGCCTGATTTGGGACAAGTAAATTCAAACAGGATTTTTTTTCATCTGAGTGGAGTCTTTTTCAGATGGGTGTTTTGAAGAGAAATCTCAGTCTGGAAGCAAGATGCCATTCTACAAAGATGCAGTTCTCATCCATGTGGTTTGGCCTGGCTGAATCATGGTTTTCTTATCTTCAAACAGCACCAAGTTTGAGTAGTAAGGAGCAAGGCAATTCCTGAAAAACTTCAGTCAACAGGTGTCTGAATGTGGACTTTTTGTCTTGATATTCCTGTCCTTCATGTAATTTGCTTGATGGACAGCATGTTTGGTTTATTTCCCCCTGTGCTGCAATCAGCATTTAAGACAGGAATTTGCTCCTTGCTGTCTCTTCATGGCAGTTGCAGAGCTGCTTTTACCTGTTCTCCTCTGATAGCAGAGGGGATTTATTTAGCTCTGTCCTGCTCAGCAGTGGCAGGAAAGTGACCACATGCCTCAGTAGCACAGCTAGCATCTTCCTGTGCTCATGGAAGAGACAGGTTGATCCAGGAGAATTGTTCCCAGTGGGGTTGTTAAGCTGTGCATCTGGTCTCTAGGGAAGCAAATGAAAGGTAAGTGTAGTTCTGGGATGTCTGGCTTCTGTTTTTATCTCCCTTACTGATTTTCTGAATCCTTCAAATATGGCCCTGTTCATCTGTTCAGATGCATCTGAGCCACTTTTCCAGATTGTCATGCCTGGTTGTAGAGACACTTCTCCAGAGTGATGAGTTTCCTTATTCTAAGACACACACGTCCCTTATGAGGAGGCATTTAAACTTGGAAGTAGTGTCTCTCTTTCTGCACAAAGTAATGTTACCTGTGTGCCCTGGCAGTCATCTGAAGATAGATCAGATGCATCTCAACCTTGGTTTTCCTGAGTGAGCAGTGGTGAGAATGTCACTGGCAGATTGTCTCCCATAATGATTGTCATGAGGTCCACATTGTTCTTCAGAGCCTCATGATTTTCCAGCTTGAAATCACAAAATTGGGAAAGCTGCTCAAGATGTTTTGCTCACAATTAACTGAAGGTATTGTGTGTGGCTGCAGCTCTCTCCATGGAGAGCAGCAGGCACAACTTTGCCAGGCATTGTCTTGGGGAAGGCTGTGAGAAGATCAGAGAAAAGAATGAGAAACAATTCTTATCTTCACTTGCTGCACCTGTTGTTGTGAACACGTGGAATGTGTTATGGAGATTTGTTTACCAAAGGGTGATTTCCTAATTGGCCACTGGTGATGGTGTTTTGGATTCAATTGGCCAATCTGGTCTGTCTGTATCAGTGTGTTTGTAAGGGCGATGAGTTTCTGTATAGTACAGTTAAGTATAGCATAGCATAGCATAGCATAGTATAGTATGGTATAGTATAGTATAGTATAGTATAGTATAGTATAGTATAGTATAGTATAGTATAGTATAGTAAAGTGATTGATCAGCCTTCTGGAATCATGGAGTCAATGCTAATTATTTCCACTATGGGGATGCCATGCTACGATAATTATCACCACCAGGTCCTCATTTGGTTTTATTTTCCAGGGTGAAATCTCCCTCTGATGGACACCTCCTACCCCGTGCACAAGCCCAGGTCACGTCACCTCCAGCTGTGGAAGAAACGGAGCTGCTCCAGAAGCTTTACCATCTCCTGGAAGCCAAGGGGTTTCAGACAAGGATGGAAAGAGTGGAACTCCTCCGAGACCTGTGCAAAACCAGCCCCCAGCTCATCTCCACTAACATTGCCCAAGTATGTAGGGTATCTTCACTGCTCCTTTCCTTTAGCTCCTTTCCTAAGCCTGTAGCAGCAAAGTTAATTCAGTGTGTCTTGGCACTCCATCCTGTCTGTTTGGGACCCGCTGGTCCCTCTTACCCAGACAAATGTAATTCAGGTCCAGGCTTCAGGACAAGTTATTTCAGTCCAGCTGTATTTGTCTGGCAGGTGCATATTGATGCTGTTCATCAGATGACGGCAGAATTTTCTGCTGGTGTAACTGCTGCTCTCTCCTACTTCCAGTTGGGTTAAGTGAAGGGAATCCAGCCCCTGAAAGCATGGCAATTGTTCTCTAGACCAAAAATAGGTTTGCATAGGGAAGAGAAGTATCAGGCTGGGTTGGTTTAAACCCAGATGTTTTTTTAAAGAATACTTCTATATACTCCATCTTGTCTTACACAGGCACAGCTCTGGCTACTCATTTCCATCCTTGTTCCTTTTCCTCTTGGTAAAGACAGTGCTCACCCTTCTTGGAGGTCTTTTTTTCTCTTTGGAAAAGGAGGAAAACAGCTAAGGACTCATCTCTGCCTTCTCCTCCCAGTAGCTGCTTTTTCCCTTTTTCCAGGAAAAGGTGCCTGATAATGAGGCTGTCAAGGGACTGAACCTGCTCTAATGAGAGCTGTACAGCACCTTACATTTCAGAAGTCCACCTGTTACTTACAGAAATGGTCTGGATCCTGGAAGAGTTGATCAGAGCCCTGCAATTCTCCAGACACTGGTTCTGAGACAAACAAAAGGAAACTTAGATCTCTTCCAGCCATACTTTTGGCAAAATCATAATTGCCCTCAGTACTTGAGGCAACTGTATAGAAAACTGGGCATTGTAAACATCTGCTTGCATTCAAAGCAAAGGTAGTCTTTAGCATTAATAAATGGAATTGATTTAATGATTTATAGATGGAGAGAAATACCATAGGAACTATCCTGTCCCCAGCCAAACCTCTTAAAAACAGAAGAAAATCTTTCAACCAGCATGAGGCTGTGCCACCATTCCAGTGAGTGGCCCACAGGAAAACAGTGAAATTGTGCAAGCGAGTGCTGACCTGACAGAAAGGATCACTTTCATCTGTGACATTTCTGACTGCTACATCCACTCTTCAAACAAGGACATTTGAATCCAGCTTTCATGTGGCTTGTTCTCTTCACAGATTTTTGATTATTTTGTCCTGAGAATATCTGACAGCCACAAGAAAGTGAAGCAGAGGGCGCTGGACGTGCTGGCTGAAATCACAGGAGCCCTGAAAGATGCCCTGAACCCGGTGATCATTGGTTTGGTGGAAGGAATAACAAAGAACATGAACTCAAAGGATCCCAGGGTTCGTGGAGCAGCTGTGAAAGCACTGGAAGAATCCATTGCTCATTTGGGTAAGGCTGAGTCCTGGCAGGGACTCTCCTCAGCTTCGTCTCTGTCTCTCCTGCACATGAGAGCGCTGAGTGCCTTGACAGCTGCTCTTGTCTGTGGAACACTCCAGCTGACACCCACCAGAGGCTGTGCCGGTGCAGTCCTTATGCACCATCCCCAACAGGCTGGAATGGGATCAGCATTTCCCAACAGTCCCAGGAGCCCTTGGCTCTGTGCTGCTTGTCTGAAGAGCAAGTCCTGGGCTACAGCTCTGCTACAGTTCAGAGGCAAAGGGGGTTTGGAGTTTGCTTGGGCCCCATCTGACTTCCCAAATGAACAGCTTTGCTGTTGGCATGAAGGGACAGTGACCCATCAGAGCTTCTGCAGAGCAGCCACCTGGAAGGCTCTACATTAGAGGCATTAGCTGCCTATTTTCCACTTTTCTTCTTTGTCTTCTCTGTTCAAAGGGGAACTGATAATTCACCAAGTTCATTTGTTTAGAACAAACAGGTATAAACCCAGCTGTCAGTGATGCCTTGTTCCACATGTTGTTTTGCGTGGGGCAAGATGGCCACAGCAATTACCTACATAGGCAAGGGCTGCTGTAAATTCCTTTGCCACACACATTTATGTCAGCTCTGAAAATTCCGTACTGGGGGAATATGCCTGAAAAAAGGAGTGTTGAAGAGGCAGGTCTTCAAGGGGAGTTTCCCCTTTCTCCTCCCCAGCTGCTCTGTGAGCTCAGGAACTGCCTGACTCAGTGCCTTTCTGTGTCCCAAGTATGGGGCTCTTCCTTTTTGCTCTGGGATGCAAAACCTTTCACTGCTTCCATGTGACTGAACTCTTGAGGTCCTTGATGTGAAATGTTTTAACACAGCTCCTGCTACAGCAGACAAGTTTGGATTTACAAATGTGAAAGGAGAACTTTTCTTTTGGAATTTAAAACCCTGCCAAGCAGGCTGGAAGGAAAGAAGAAAAGGATTCAAAAATCCGCAGAAATGTACTTTATTTTATGAAATGGGGTTGGCCCTGCCCTTTCTCCTATGACCTGAGAAAAGTGAGCAGAAACGTGTGTTTCCCTTGTAGATAAAGTGTCACTGCTGAAAGAGTTCAGCTACCAATGGAATCACCTGAGTGGCCAAGCCCTCCTGGATGTGACCGAGCGCATCACAGGTATGGCCTCCCCTTCTGAGCCAAGAGCTCTTCCCAGGGAGCATTTACAGGGAATGCCTGTGAGCAGACAGCAGAGCAGCTCCTCCAAACCAGGAGGTGCTGAGCTTGTCCCTGCTGCCCCATAGCCAAGGCAGGTGGGTTTGGCAGGTTTTCCCTGGCTGCTGCAGAGCTGGGCAGCACCTGAGATGGGGGCAGCGCTCGGCCTGGGGCTGAGCTCTCACTGGGGCATCTCAGAAACACCTCCAGCAAAGGGAGGGCTAAAAAAGCCCCAGCTGGCTCCTCTCTGGGGAGCTCAGGGACATCTGTGATCTTTGAGGGGAAATGGTGGCCAATGCTGTTTCAGGGCATCGGTTTGTTTTGTCCTCACAGAATTCTTGTTTTTCTCTTGGAAAGTTTTGAGGCTGAACCGTGCAGAGCCTGGGGGTCACAGCTTAGGCCAGAACTCAACAGAGGTATCAGAGGCACGGGTTTAGTGCAAGGCAGCCTCTGGGGCACAGGGACAGAAGCAGAGTGCTGAGGCTCCCTGCCTGTGCTGTCACAGTGGCCTTGGACTGAGCCTTTCAGGGTGTGCAAACAGTGTCTGCCTGTGTCAGCGCTGTCCAAAATGCTACAAATGCAGCTGATAATTGATTCCTCGGAAGAGCTTGCTGTGTGAGCAATAGCCAAGGAATGGAAAAAGGATAATCTCAATATATAGCAGAGAAGATGATTGATAGCCTTCCTTTAACTGAGGCTAAATCCACTGCTAATTATGCCAACATCTTTGAATGCAAGGTTTAATACACTTTGTGTCTTCATTAGGAATCTCAAAAGGGCATGTTCAGCAATTGGGAATGTCAAAGGCCCTTAAAGAGCATTTGAATAAAGTAGATCCCCAGCAATAGGGAATTTAGTTTAGCAGTTCTTTTGATCTCTTTTTCAAATAAAGGAATTAACCATAAATTAGGACTACTTTAGAAAAAACAGCTGTTCCCTCTGAGATTTAGTAGGAACAGACAGCTGTTCCTCACGTTCAGTAGTCACCGATGTCTTTAATTACATTTAAACTCAAATGAATTCCCATTTTAAAATGGGTACCATAACCCTTTCCTGTTAGCAGATTAGGTTTTGGGTACTTGCAGGAGCTCTTTCAATGTTGATGACTGCTGATGAATTAACAGCATAGAGAAAATGAAGTCTCTTCCACCACAGAATATTAAATGCCTACTAGATAACATTTTGTCTGATCAGAAAATAAGAATGGTCTCCAGAGCATTTCAGGTTTTTTTCTCTCAGCCAAATCTGCCATGCAAGAAGCCTGTTGGTAGTAAATATTTGTCTGTGTTTGATATAGTTCAGTTCAGAAAATGGGCAGAGAGATTTCAGAGACAGTATGAGAAAGCACTTATGTTTTGGTTACATTTCAGTCCTCTGTGTAGCATTTTTCTTTCTTTATGGCCCTATTTCAGTGGACATTATAAGAAAAAATGCCATTACCACTGGGAGGGGAAATGGCATTAAAATGTGGAGATGCTCAAATGCCAAGGCAATGGGGTCTGGGTAATTATCTAAGACACCCTGAGGTTTGAAACAGGGAAGGAAGCCCCAAAAGCATTCTGCCAAAGACACCAGCTGGTCACTGATGTTTCTCATCCAGCTGTCAGGCAGCAGCCATCTCTGGTGGGCTGGAGTTTTGAGGTGTGTTCTAACCCTGCCCTTTGCTGTGTGCCACTGAGCAAAGGGAAGAGCCAGATTAGACATTTGGCACTTGACATAAAAGTTACAAAAATGGAATCATTCCTTTTATTAGAAATCTCTCAATTTCCTCTCTATGGTGCATTTCCAAATCTTCAGTGTGGGTTTAGACAACTTCTTAATGGAAATCAAAGGCAATTGGACATTTCATGCATTGTTCATGCAGAGATTGTGAAATAATTTAGTAAAGGTAGGAAGTCTGCCACAGGGCCAAGGCTCTGGTTGGAGCAATTAGTGCTGAGGGGTTGGTGGTTCTGTTTCCAGGATTCTCAGCTGCTTTGCCCGTTTCTGGATCAAGGGGCTCTGGTGCTATTTTGCTGCTCTTGGCCAGAGAGGCTGGCAAGAAGCAGAAGCAGAGGTAGATCCTTGTTTGCAGTGAGGCTGGTGGGTAAGGAGCTGTGTCTCTGTCCCGGCAGTGCTTGTGCAGGGGGTTCATGCCAGGAGCCCTGAAGTCGTCCAGCGCGACGCCCTGCCCGTGCTCTGGTCCTGCCTGGAGAACAAGGCGCTGCCTGTGCGGAGCGCCAACGTCCGCACCGTGGCCACCAAGCTCGCCTCTGCCCTGTGCAAGGTGATGGGCACCCAGCTGAAGAAATGTGCTGCCAGCAAGCCTCCACATGTGCGGGAAAACCTCTCCAAAATGCTGGGCTGGTGAAGGTGAGATGTTCTCCAGAAGGCTGAGGAAGTGCTGAGTTGGACACCTCTGGATTTGCCTTTTGAGCTGTGCCAAAAATGACAAAATCCTAAGGAAGGGTGTGCATCTGCCCCTGCTCTCTCCATTGCCCTTCCTAGTCATGGCATGGGGGGCCTGGAGCAGCTCCAGATGGAGGACAAGGTGAAGGCAATCATGGCTCAGCCTCACACAGAGGTGAGGGGGGAGCTGGGCCAATCTCTGCTGGGAGGAAGGGTCTTGTGGCAGCCCAGAGAGGCTGTGCACATTGCCAGGGAACAGCTGTGCCCTGCATGTGCCCCTGCTCTGAGCTGTGCTGCTGCCAGTGCCCCTGGAGCTGTAGGGCTGCTGAGCTGTGGGGCAGGCAGAGGAGCAGGAGGGTGCGTGTGCAGCTGAGCCATTCCTGGGGAGCACAGGGCTCTGGGCTCCCTGCTGTCCCAGGGCAGCCCAGAGGCCAGGCTGTGCCTGTGCTAGCTCTGGGCAAGTGGTTCAAGGTTTTGCCCTGGCCTGCCTCAAGTGTCTGCCAGCAGGAGCATGTTTCCCTGTGCAGCTGTTTAGACATTTCCAGGAAATCTGTCCCAGGAAATATGGAGCTTCAGATGCTTTAGGTTTGCATGGAGGCCTCTGTTTAACTTTGTGTCTCCACTTTGCAGATCTGGCTGGTTACAGTCTTTCTGAGAAGTTTTCTCCAGACTCTTCCAATGTTCCCTCACCCACAAAGTCCTCGCCTCCCATCCAGAAGAGCTCTCTTTCCTCCAAGCTCAGGAAGAAGCTGCCGCCTGTATGAAGAGTGTTTGAAGAACAGGATTGATGTGTTAAGCTCGATAGTTACAGCTGTACATATGTTCTGATCTTTAGATGTAGTTTTGAATTAATGTCTTTTGATTCTGTCTTTAAGTTTTGATGACATATTTTTAATTCTATATATTTTATTTTGATGATGAAAAAAAAATAAATAACATTTAAATAAACCAAGAGGAGAATGTGAGACCAGGACCTGCTAGCCTAGAGATTATGGGAGTGCAGCTCACTCAATGTGCCAGTGTCTCACCACATCCTTTCCTCATTCTGCCCAGCCTCTGCTACTCTCAGCTTCAGTTGCTGCATGTCTTGCTCTGGCAGCTCATGTCCAAACAAAACTGTGTCCCTGCTGAGCACAGCAAGGAGCGGCCACAAAGTGGCAAGTTCCCCAGTGAACATCAAGGCAGAGACGTGGAAGTGCGGAGGATAAGGACAACTCTGGGAGGAGAAGCTGTTCTGTGTCTCTGATGATGGTGCCCACACCCTGAAGCAGCAGCCAAGAGAAGCGCTGGAAGCAGACGGGCGCAGTTTTGGGCAGCACAATAGAAAAAGTTATGAAGCCATTAGCCAGAATGCAAAGGAGGACTGCAAGGATGGAGTGTGGTGTGGAGGGGAAGGCCTAGATGCAACTGAGGCCACTTTGTTCAGCCTGGAGGAGGGTAAAGGGCGTCATTGTGGTTTTCAACGTCCTCCTGAGGGGAATCAGAGGGGCTGCTGCAGCTCTCGTCACTGTTGGGACCAGTGGCAGGACTGGAGAAAAGGGCAGGGAGCTGGGACAGGGCAAGTTTCATTTCCATAGCAGGAAAAGGTTTTTCACCCAGAGCATGGTCAGGCACTGGGACGGGTTCCCCATTGACGGAGCCCGGGCTGGCTCTTGGGAAAACTGCGGCGCTGCGCCAGGAGTGGGGAACGGCCAAGGCATGGGTCCTGCCCGTGGCTGACCCTGGTGAGCCACTGCTCAGTGGTTCAGGATCTACTAACTGCGGCATGGAGCAGGCAAAAGAGAAGGAGGAGGCTCCTCGATTGTGAGGTTCCACAGGCCAAGGTTTATTCCAAGGGAAAGATTCAGCACGAAAGAGCCGCCAGCACTTCTGTGCACGGGATTTTATCGGGGTACAACTCAGGGGGTGGATACAAACAATTGAGCAAGAAGGAATCTGCAGGGGAGGAGCGAGGGGATTCCATCAGTTGCTTGGCACTAATTAGGACAGATGAGATGAGAGGGTAGGTCACATGGGCCAATGGGGGTTCCAGCAATAGAGGAATTCCAAAAGGATCCTCAAAAGAGAGGATCGGTGTCTGCATGCTGAGGGCAGCACTTGTATTTTTGAAATGAGCCCAGTTACCCGTGCACAATCACAGGTGTGTTATGTGGGAAGGGGCTGTGCCTGTGTGAGATCTGCTTGCACAACTATTACAATAGAGTCTTTGAATGAAACTACTAATGTTACTAACTTCTCTATTTGTAATTTCACAACAACCAAAAGTGGATGCGACTTCAGCTGCACCACACTAGAACTTCTCTTGAGACTCTGCAGAATGCACATGATGGGTACCACCAAGTGCCCAAATTCCAAACTGCACGGGACGCTAACATTCTAAAGCAAATGCCGTACCAGCCTAATATAGAATGGCTAGTGGCAGAAGTCAAAAATGCATCTCACAGAGCCTGATGGACACTCAAATCCGGTATCAAAGTTGTTACCAAAATCATCACCAAAAGAGAGAAAGAAAGAGAACATCATGAGTCAGATGTCTTCTTGTGATGGACAAATCTGGAACCACCAACAGCTCCTCAGATTTTTAGCTTCCTCAGCAAACCAGTTCTAATTTTAAAAAATTACCCCTCTCCTCTTAACCATCATAAACCTATGGATGTGGTAGAAAATTAAAACAGCAGCAGAGCAGTACATATGTACTGTGGACTGTCCAGAGGATCTTGTAAAAGAATTTGCATCAGGATAAAGAGAACAGCTGAATGAAACAAGGCCTTTGTTTGACATAAGCACAAGCAATTCACATAAGTAAACAAGTACTTAGCACAGACCTACACAAGCACTTAGCACCAGTTAGCATTAGAAAAACCTGGCTGGCCTAACTTGACAGGAGAGGGACTTGACAAAAAGCTTTAGACACATTCTACCAGAAGAACTAAGGGCAAGTGTAAAATGAGCCCTGTGCAGGGAAGCCATGAGGAAGAAGTGCTGCTTTAGGGCATGGAGGCCGCTCCTGGCCAGTGCCTGGACATCAGCTTCAAGTACAGGAATCTGACAGAATGTATTTCTAACGCCCTGCCTATTGAATCACCTCAGCAGAGACAAGATGGATGGTATTTTGGAGATCCATTTCTGACATCATCCCACTGAAATGTACATGTGGCAGAGAAGCATTTTAGCGGCGTGCAGACCCCTGCCCTCCTGCCACCTCAATAAAAGGGCTTTTGGCAGACAATGCATTTGTCTGTCGATTTCTTTGAATTAGGGAGACCCTTCAGGAGTGCTGTTGGCCATCCCTTGTGTGTGGCCATCCCCTGTGTGGATCTGCAAAAGCTTCAAATCAGCTGCCTCAGCTTCCAGGGCCTCTCTTGGCCAACATCCTGGCGTGGGTGCAGGGCCGCTGCAAGGCACTGCTGTAACCCAGCGCGACAGGACCGGCTGTCTCGTGTCCACGGAGCAGCCCTGACACAGCCAGGGCCATCCCGAGAGCAGAGAAACGCTCACGGGTCAGCAGAGACGAGCAAGGAGCACTGGGCTGCTCTCAGGGTATCTCAGCATGGTGCTCCAGTGGAAAGGGCAGGCAGGCCTCCCACATTCAGGGCATCCCCTGCATCAAAAGGATGGGCATTTTGTCCTTTTCATCCCTCCAACCCAGAATCAGGCCTGACATCTCCTTCTCTGGAGTGGAGTTTTTCCCACTGTACCTGGGACAGGGATTGCAGCTCGCCTGGCCAGGCCACTGCCCTCACTCACCCTGACTGAGATCCTGGAGCTCTTCCTGCTGCTCCTTCATCATGGGAAACCCAGCCATCTCTGAGAACAAAGAGTTCATCTTGGCCCCAGCGGCACAGCTCCCTGCCAGCGGCGCTGCCGGCGCTGTGGCCACACGGGCTGCTGGCCAGGCAGGGCTCAGCCCGGCCCTTGCCGCACGCTGCCGCCCCAGGGCACGGCTGCCAGAGGGCGGCAGCAGCAATGCCCGGGCCAGGCGGGTCTCCACGGCGCCAGGCCCAGCTGGCGCTGCCGGGGCAGCAGGCAGGGCTGGGGTCTGTGGGAATCCTGAAAATCAGAATGTTTTAGGAATGCTACAAAAGGCAGGCCTCAGAGACAGCAGAAGTGCCATTAGTGTTAAGCAGTAGCCATAAGATTTGTCAGCAGAAAATTTTATAAGAAGTAGAAAAGTAAGGACAAATAGAAGAATGGTCTGTGTATTAATGCTTGGCTCGAATACCTGCCTAAGGTACAGAAAAGTTTATCTACCAAGATATTAGGAAGTTTTAAGCTTAATAATGGAGCCCTGTGGATTGTATTTTAATACTTACCAGCAGGTATTATATACAAAATAAGTGAGCATTTTTTGACTGAAGGTACATGTGCTTACAGTGGTTGGATAGAACTCTTGTCAATATGCTTTTGCTTTGTGTGATTGGTCAAAAACTTTTAAAGTAAATTGTAACATGAAGTTCTTTGTCTGCTTCTGGGGATGTGTGTGACCATGGTCACATGGGTTTTCAGGTGAAAGGAGAGACGAGAATATTGACTTTATGTTCAGAAGGCTTGATTTATTATTTTATTATATATATATATTTTACATTAAACCTATACTGAAAGAAAAGAAAGGAAAAGGTTTCCTCAGAAGCTAGCTCACCTAAGAATAGAATAGAAAAGAATGATAACAAAGGCAGCTCTCTCAGACTCTGTCCGAGACAGCTCCATCTTGATTGGCCATTAATTACAAACATCTAAGAGGGGCTAATCACAGGTGGACCTGTTGCATTCTACACCAGCAGATAATCATTGTTTACATCTTGTTGCTGAAGCTGCAGCTTCTCAGAAAGGAGAAAAATCCTAAGAAAGGATTTTTCACAAAAGATGTCTGTGACAGATGTGAGCTGCTGGCATCTTCCCATTGTCATAACCATGTAATGAGACTGATGCTGCAAGATAAACAGCTCGAGATGCGTTCCCCAGCAATCCCGTCCTGTTGGTGATTTGTGCAGAGACCCCCAGGCAATGATAGAGCCGAGCTGTGGCAGGGTGGGGCAGGGTGGGACAGGGTGGGGCAGGGCAGGGCGGGGTGGAGTTGGGTGGAGCAGTACAGGGTTGAGCATGGCGAGGTCAGCCCAGGCTACAGCAGTGCAGGGTGGGGTGGGACACAGTGAAGAAACGTGGGGTAGGGTGGGGCAAGGTGCAGTAGGGTGGGGCAGAGTGGGGTGGGGCAGGGTGCAGTGGGGTGGGGCAGAGAGGGGTGGGGCAGGGTGAGGCAAGGTGAAGCATAGTGGGGTAGGGTGGGGTCTGGTTCGTGGAGCAGCGCAGGGCGGAGCATGGTGATTTAGGGCAAGGCCAGGTTGGGTGGAGCAGAACAGGGCGGAGCATTGTGAGGTTGGGCAGGGCTGGGCAGACAGAGGTTGGGTAGGGCGGGGAAGGGTGGGGCTGGATGGTGCTAAGAAGGGCGGGGCGGGCAGGGAGCCCAGGCTCGTGGCTCACCCGTGAACCTGATGGCCGCCTCTTGCAGGGGCTCCTGTGGGCTGTCCTGGCACCGCAGGGCCCGGCGCAGGTGCTCGGCCGCTCTGTTCCTGCCCTCTGCCAGCTGGAGAGTGCCAGGAGCGTGCAGTTGGTGCCGGCTCAGCCCCTTGACTGGGCTCTCCCTGTGGCCAGCACTGGCCTCTCCTGCCCACAGAGCCCTGTGAGGCAGCCAGCAGCCACTGGGGCCGGGCTCTGGAGGGGGCAGAGGGCTGGGTGCTGCCCAAGAAAAATAAAGGAAAAATTCTGACCTCCAGCACTAAAACAAATGGCAGTATTGGAGATAACTTTTTGCAGGGGATGGACAACATATTGAGCCTGACAAGGTGCACAGTGCAAATGTGGTGGAGTTGTTCACAGCAGAGGCCATCTGAATACTCCAGCTTCATGGGAACAATGCATTTTGTGGATGACCAAGAGACAGTGAGTTCTGTAGCAGGCAAACTCAGGAATGATGAGACCATCGTCCATGGCCTGATGCACACGCATGTCTCTGCTGTGGTTGTCTCAAGGATGAACAGGGAAAATTCAGAGAGAAGATGAGGAAGGAGATGAGCAAGGACAGTTCCCATGTGGCACCAGTGCAAACCAGAAGCCCCAGTGTCAGAGCCCAACATCCCCCAGCTAGGGAGAGGGAGTACACCCCACGAGTGGACCTGTGGTTCTTCCTCTATGAACATGGGCAAGACATGAAAGGGTGGAATGGAAAACTCGTCTCTATCCTAGCAGCATGGGTATGAGAGCTAAAGGAGGAAACTACTAAGAGAGGGATTTACACCCAAATGAATGAAGCCCCAGCTCCCCATGACCGAGTTGCCAGGTATAGCAGAAGGGAGGATGATATGTCAGATCTCCTTGAAGGAACATTCAGAAAATATGCCCAGGGAGGGAACAGTAGCCAAGACTAGAGAGGCCCTGCCTCTAGCCAGGTAGAGGCCAGGGAAAATTGTGTCTCTTGGGCTGCGTGGATCCCTGACACACCAGACCCATAGATACACAAGGCTTTTGTCCATACTGGTGCACAGTGTACTCCAATCCCATCAGGACGCTGAGGCAAAGTGAAAATTTTCCAGGATAGAATTCCATTTTAATTTAGGTGAAATGTACATTTTTGAGTTCAGTCTGTGGTTAGAAACCATAGTTATTTAGCCAGACAGCAAGGCCTATGCCCAGTGAAGTTACTTCAGTGAAGGACAGAGATAAAGGGGGGGAGACAGAAGATGATAGAGAGAGACAGGGACTGCTGTAGGGGCAAGTCAACCTGACCTCGGAATTTTTTCAGATAAAAAGGAGCTAGCGGTAAATGTCGCGTGAAACCCATAAAAATGAACATGTATAAACCTATTGTGAAACTGTATGCATATGTATTTGAGAGAGAGAGAAAAAGAGACCTGAAGTTCTCAGAAGTACGCATGCCTTTTTTTAGGAGAGCAATCTCCACATGCGTCCAATGCTGTAATAAACATACCAGCTTTACAACTTGTACAAAATTGTGGGGTTCTCTTCTTTTCTCCGCAAAACAGCCATCAGGTTCATGGGTGAGCCACGAGCCCGGGCTCCCTTCCCAGCCCGGCCCGCCGCAGCTCGGCCCCGGCCCCGCCTGGTGCCCCGGCCCCGCCAGCTGGGCCCGGCGCCGTGGAGCCCGGCCTGGCCTGGCCATTGCTGCTGCCGCCCTCTGGCAGCCGTGCCCTGGGGCGGCAGCATGCGGCAAGGGCCGGGCTGAGCCCGGCCGGGCCAGCAGCCCGTGTGGCCACAGCGCCGGCAGCGCCGGTGGCAGGGACCTGTGCCGCTGGGGCCGTGACAGGCTCTGTGTTCACAGGCATGGCCGGGCGGCACCTGAGGGGGAAGAAGGAAGGGCTGCAGCTGATCTGCGCTGGTGAGTGAGTGAGGGCAGCGGGCTGACAGCGGGGGCTGTTGGGTGGAGCTGCAAGCCCTGCCCCGGTTGTGGAGGGCTCTGCTCCCGTGGGCAGAGCACACGGAGCTTTCGGGGCCACGTGGGCCATTGGTGGCAGCAGCTTCTGGCTGATCCCCTTGCTCCATGCTCCCTCCTGGCCATGGCAAGAGCCGGCTGCGATGGCCCTGGCAGGGGGCTCTCCTGGGCTCCCCACAGATACCGCTCTGACCGTGGCTCTGTTCCTCTCTCTTGCAGCTCTGGAAGACAAAACAAATGACGTCAGCTTCGCCGTTGGAAGCCTGGCAATTCAAACACTGTGCATCCTCAAGTCAGGAGAGTGGGCTCCCATGTCCAGGTTCCAGTGGCTCTGAAATCACCTGTGCAGGGCATGGAAGACACAGCCTCGTCTCTCACAGCTCAGCTGCCTGCCCTGCCGGAGCTCTGTGGAGAGCTGATCCCACAAGATCTTTTTGCAGGGGCTTCCTGAGTCAGGAGGAATTTTCTTTTTCTTCAAGATTGTTCTTTTCAATTTTTTCTATTCCTTTACAATGTAAATAGAGACTATGTTATAATACACAGACTCCCAGGATCTTTCTTTTGCTGCCTAGGGTCCGCAGGGCATAGGGGAGGAGGGGGAAAAGGGTGCTTGCACTCAGCCAGCTGCCCAGGTGTGCAGTGCTGCAGGGGAAATGGCCAGAAGTCCCTTGGCCTTTGGTGGTTCTGCTGAAGCCTTTGTGCTGCCGGCAGAGCGGCTGGGCAGGGGCCGGAGCTGCAGGAATCCCTGTGAGAGCGGTGCCTGGAGATGGCCACATGCCCTGTGCCAGGCAGGAAGCGCCATCTGTGTCCTCCTGTCCGTGTGCTGCTGGCTGCAGTGCTGAGGGCTCCCAGGTGCCTCTGGATGGGGCTGCTCTGGAGCTGCTGTGGGGCTGCGGCGCTGCTGCCGGGCAGCTTGGCCAGGCTGGGGCAGCCCCTGAGGGGCTGAGGCGCTGGCAAGCCCTGAGCAATGGGCTGTCAGAGGCCACAAGCAGCCCCCCGGCAGCCGCCTTGTTCCTGCCAGAGTTGACTTGCAAGACGGATCCTGGGCACTGTGGAACTAACAGCATCAGTGTTGTTGGAAACCCAAATGCAGGGAAATCTCAGACCTTTGGCCTTGTCAGCAAAGCTTAGAATTAAGCACAGGATTTGATCGGAGACTTTGGAAAGGGCTTCCAAGCTTAGGTGCTAGAAGCGAGAATGCGGATTTCTAGTTTATTATAGCAGAGACACGGGGAGGAATGTTGAAGTGGAGGAAAGTTTAGAGTTTTAGTGCTGAAGATCTAGAAAAAATAAAAGTAGTTACAATGGTAAACAAGAAGTTTAGGATGCAGTGCTGTAGGTTTGTGTGTCACAGCATGATTGGCTAAGGAGGCTTACACTGTAGCAGGATGTGGGAACCCAGGAAATTCCTCTGGTTGCCCTGCAGGACTCGAGACCCTGTCAGAGGGCTCAGAGGCCTTGGCACAGAGCCCAAGATCCCTGTGCCTTTGATTTAGCCCTTGGAAAAAACAATTACCAACCTTGTAGGAAGAATGACAACCCACAAAAGTTTAAGTAGATTGATAGTGAATTTATCACAGAGTGGCAAAATAGATTTTGGGGCGTTTTAGAATGGGGCTTCAGGAGGCAAGATGGAGGAATCTGGGCATGTCCAGCCTTTCTCCTTCTTCTTCCTGGCCTCCATCTTCTGCTGTGATGTTGGCACTTTTAGATTGGTTCACAGTAGAAGCTCACTGTCTAACGTAGATTATAGGTATTGGAAAGTAATTGTAAATATTGTACACATAGTTGTTTTTAGTATAAAAAGATAACACCGCCCCGGGGCAGGCAGAGTGCCTTAGACTGTCTTGCTGTGCGGACCTCGGCAGGACACGAGAAAGAATTTTATAGATAAGATACAATAAACAACCTTGAGACCGATAAATGAAGAGCTCTGACTCCTTCTTCAACCGCCGGGCTGGGAAAAGAGACTTTCTACCTTATCTGGGGTCACTCTGACCAGCTAGAGACTCCCAGAGCATGAGTCTGTAAGACGAAATATTGAAGATTGGCTGCAAAACATAAATATCCTTGTCGGCCGTATCTTCTTGGCCAAGAAATCCTTCAAAGCTCTTGTAACTACAAGTCTTGTGGGCCCTGTGAGCCATGCAGTGGAGATGTGGGCCAAACTCACCCTTCCTGTCTATGTAGAAGAGAAGAAAAAGCAATGGCATCATCTAAAACACTCAGAGATCCGCTCTCTAACTCGTTCCAAACTCCTTCAAATCCCCCAAAGTGGGATTTAGCTACAAAGAGATGACAAGGACTCTTAGTGCTGGCTCTTTGACTCCACAGCAGATGCTTTAGAATCTTTCACTTAACCGTGTGTAGTTATGTGCCAGAAATGGATCATTTGAAGAAACTTTCCCAACTGACTTGCATGGAGGTTTGTTTGAAGGGTATTTGAGGAGAAAGGCTCCCAGCAGAGGTCTGGGCTTTTGCCTGGCTGTGTCCCCTGCTGATTGTGAAGTGTGCCATCAGCTGCATGGCTATCTGGGCTAAAAATATCATCAAGTCACTTGGACTTGCTCTTTTTGGCCTCTAAGATCTGGACCCAGTTTTGGGACACATTTGGAGACCTCCTCTGTGGGTGGATGGACCACCGAGGATTTTCCCAATTGCTGGGAATGGTTCTCCAGGTCCCTGGTGTAGAATGGGGCTCCCAAGCAACTGTGCCTCTGCAAGATGATAAACAATCGCCTTGGTTTGAAGAGAGAGGTGTCTGCTAATGAAGGCAGAAGGCTTCTCTGAAATGGAAAATGTAAATCCCCTCCCTTCAAATGGTTCTAATTTAGAAATTCAAATGCTCTCAGGGAAAGATATGGGGATAGGACTGAGCCCGCAGAGCTGGGCAGCGTTTGCTGATGGTCTGAGCCCTTCCCAAAGATCCTGTGCGGGCTGTCTTAGACACCTGGGGCCAGGGATTCCTTCCAAGCTGGGCCACTTTGGCTGGGCTGGGGGTGGCCCCAGGGCAGAAGGCAGTGTGTGCAAGGGCCCTTGGTGACACGCTGCAGCACGGTCTCTGTGCCATGGAATGGAACCCGGTGACCAAGGGCCCTCTGTGACACAGGGGAAATAGAAGCTTGCCCAGCTGCTGGGAACACACAATGGGGCAGAACAGGACAGAGCGGTGCCGTGAGGAGCCCCCGCACAGCACACTCGTTCCTGTCTGACCCGGAGCCTTTTCGAGGCATTCTTCCTGCAGCTGAGCTCGAGGCCAGACCACAGGACTTGGTGACCTGTGGCCTTCCCGAGGCTTCTCTTCTGCAAGTGTCCTCACAAATCTAGTCATTATCATGGAGCAGAGACCCCTGAAAGCGCCCAAGGTGGCCTGGGGGAAAGAGGAGGAAGAAGGCGCTGGAGCTGCCCCAGCACATGCAACCAAAGCGGTGGTGCCGTCTGAGCTGCCGCAGGAGGGTGAGTGGCAGAGCTGGGCCACAGGGTCGGTGCCCACAGCCAACTTGGCGCCATTCCATCCCATCCTATCCCATTTTATCCCATCCCACCCAATCCCATCCCATTCCCACGGACAGGACGGAAGAGGGGCCGGGCAGACACCCCACAGGGACCGTGCTCCATCCCCTGGGGCATCCTGGGGCTGTCCCTGCCTGGGGAGCGCAGGGCTGGGCTGTGTTCTCCGGCCTCTCCCGCAGCCCCTCAGCTCTGGCTGCGCTCGCTCTTTGCCAGGTGCAGCCCTGCAGCGCACACAGGAGCAGGACCCTGCCCGTGGCCTCTTCCACAGCACAGCCCAGGTATCTGCAGCCACCCCCACCTGGGCTGGGCCTGCTGGCACCGCGCCTGAGCATTCCCTGCAACATCCCTGGCTTCTTGCCCTTCTCCTACAGCTGGTTTGCAAATTCATCAAGAAAATTCGGGCGGAAGAGATCAGCACCATGGGCACTGGGCTCAGAGCATATTCGCACATCTTCAAAACCAAGACCAGTGCTGCCCTGCTGGATATGCTCATAGAGGAGGGCTTTTCCAATCCAAAGCAAGTAAGCAGCCTGTGGCCAGGGTTTGATCCTCCCAGGAATTGCTTGGTCTCCCAAGCCACGCCTGCTGGTCACTGTAACTCTTTGAGGCCATGGCAGTGTGGTGGGTAGGGAAGCACTTCTGTGGGGAAGCTGGGGACATTCCTCCCTCTGGCAGCTTTCCAAGTCTCCCGGTGCCTTCTCCAGGTTCCTGCCCTTGTCAGGTACATCCACCAGTGGCTCCTGGCCAATCAGTTTGCTGAGCACAGGCTGAACAGGACCCTGCTGGATCTCACCGAAGCACAGCCTGCTGACGTAGTCATGACGCTCCTGCGTGTGGCCCCGTCCTGTGACAGGTATGGGGCCAAAATGCCCAGAGGGCTCAGGGCTCGCCAGCCCATCAGCCTGTACAGCCTGGTCCAGGTGTGTTTTGCGGAGAAAAGAAGAAACCTCACAACTTTATAAAAGTTGTAAAGCTCGGTATGTTTATTTACGGCCGGACGCATGCGGAGAAAATTCTCCTCAAAAGGCATGCGTACCCCTGAAGACCTCAGGTCTCCTTTTATCCCCCTTCCAAATGCATATGCATACAGTTTCACAATAGGTTCATACATATTCATTCCGCGTGACATTTATCGCCAGTTCTTTATCAAAGGAATTCCTAGGTCGGGGGCAAATTGACCTCGTGGTCTTTTGTTTTCCTTTCTCTGTCTCCTTGCTGTCTCGGCATGTGAGTTTTTCCTTCAGCTTTGGCCTCACAGACTTTTCACCTCTCCTAGACACTTCACCTAATTCAGAATGGATCTCTACTCTGTCTCATTCCCCCCTTTCCTAGGAAATAAGTAAATGCTTTTACTTAATGAAAACCCTCATGACAATAAGTGTCTTTTAATGCTCCACCATGTATGTTTGACAAAAAGGTTAATACAGCTATTCATTGTAGTATTCTCCAGTTCCAAATTAACAATATAATAGATAATCCTAAGCTTATCCCAACTAATATTAACAAAACTACAATGGGGTGGCGCAACTTATTAAAGATTCCACCCAAAGACCACCCAAAGATCACATCCCACCAGTGATGATCTGCATTTTGTTCTATTCTTTGCAGAATTCTAGTTATTTCTTTTGTATCATGTTGGACAGTAATTAAGGTTTTCTTTCCACTTTCTTGGATTTCTTTCAAGATTTGCTGTAGGTCTTGGTGCTCAATTAATTGTTTTACCAATGTAAGGTCCATCCCAATAGGGGTAGGTGATAATCTGTGATACATTGTATAATTAGTTTTAACCAGCTGGTGGGATGTCACTGGGGCTGAGTACAAAAATCACACCCAATAATCCTAACAAAATTACAAATACAGAAATTAGAATGATTTCTACTAGACAAAATAACATCATTGCTATCAATTTTTACAGCAGCACAGGCAGTTCTCAGGCATACACCCCCCTTTTCCATTATATACGAGCACAGTTTTCTGGTCAGTGACTGGATGAATTTCAAAGTGGCAAATACTCTGTTCAGTGTCTAGACACACATCTTGGGCATTGATAGTATTGCTTTCACAAATGAATCTCATCGTTTCTCTAGTAATGCAGGACTCTAAGTTTACTGTCTGCCACTTTTCATTCATCTTTCGTGCCCACACTCTATGTTCTGAAGGATAGAGTATTGTTTTTTCATGGTTTAATCCTAGGGCAATGATGGGATGGATAACATAAACAGTGGCATTACATATGCTAAGCACAAAGGCAGTGGCCACATTAGAAGCAGGATCATAGGTGAAATTCACCATAGCCCACCAGGATTGGAACTTCCTTTCAATATCAATTGCATTATCCCACACAATTTTCCAAATTTCAGCTGGAAAATTACCTTCACCCCTTTGCCATATGATCAGAGCTGCTGTTGCTTGCATCCATAACTGTGCTTGTATACAACTGAAAGCTAAAGACACATTATCTTGAACTATACTAAGTGCTTCTACTATCAACTTGTGGTCTTGGTCCCCGGCCTTTTCATACTTCCTTACTTTGGCAGTACTTTTGAAATCTGTCACTGGCTAGTTCCTAATGTCAGTAGAGATTACTATAAAGGCTGCTTCAATTTTGTTAGGCTACCTGCTGCAGTGGCCAGTTTATTCATCAGTATCTCTGAATCAATTCCATTTAAAACTCCTAATCCTGTCCCTAATATGCCAGTTAGATGTTTGTTATGGGGAACAGGAACTGCTTTCTGTCCATGACCATCCCTCCCTGCCAGAGGGATGTGCTGGGCTCACACTGCAAATTCAGACATACTTCACAAGTGTATCTGACAGAGGTTTAGGTCATACTTGAAGCAGATGTTTGTTCTGAAATGTAGAGACCTCAGGGAATCTAACCTCTCCTTCCCCCTCCAAAGCACCTGATTTCCCAGATGTGTGGCAAGCAGGAATGTCTCTCCTGGTCTACAAAACTTCACCCACCTTGCCCCTAGCTACGATCAAGCCGTGGACTGTGTTCAGGGCAGGTCCAAACCTCAACTAAATAATGATTTGCTGCCACAGGGTACAAATTCTGTGTTATCTTATTAGTTCTTAATCCAGTACTATCAATTATTGGGCTGATTCCTTCCTTATCTTCCTTTTGAGGGTGCTACTCAACTCTCACTGGTTGTGTTCTTTCCTTAAGCTTGATTACTATGGAGGGGCGTCTTTCATTCTCCCTGCTACAGCAGAGGCCCATACCCTTGAAAACACTTATTTACTTATTCTAATATCTCCTTACTAATGTCTTTAATTTCAGTGTCTGTTAATGTTAAGCCTAACATCTTTATATCATTTGCCTCCAGAGTAACCTTTCTCATTTGAGAATGTTTAGTGAATTGAGCGAATTGTACAAAAGCTTTTAGGTACATATAGTACACATGTTACTTTAAAGGTTTGCAAAAGTATGCCTTCTCAGACTGGCCAGTTGTTCAGTTGTTCCCCACACTACAACATAAACATTCTCCACAGGTACTAAAGCTTTATTTAAAACTGAATATATGGCCCTTGTATCGACTAAAATTCTTCCCTTTTGGGGAGGTCATCTTTACCCTTCCTCCCTTACCTTGGGAGGAGCCTTTAACAAATCATATGTATTCATTTTGCAAACTGTGATTGCTTTGCATTTCAGCATGATAATCTTTGCTTGATTTCATACATTGCTATCTTATGCTGCATGCTAAACAACATGTTTGATTTACTTTCCCTTTGCCTTGTTTTCCTTTTAAAGGGACAAGACCAGAGGGCGGTCTGATCTCACAGTCTCCTTGCCATTCTGGGTGGTTTCTTAAAACAAAAAGACATTTCAGCATACAAAAACTCTATCCCGTTTATCTTCCTATTATAAAACAATACTAACAGCAATGAAGTCTTATAAATCTTTTTATTTTCTGAGCTGCTCTTACTGGCAACCTCCTCCCAGTGAGCCTCCTAAAAGGGGCTAATGTAGGAACCTCTTTGCTCTGGTCAGTTCTCATTATTTATTTCTCCTTGCCCTATCTCGCTTCCACTCAAACCTTTTTACAGACCTTCACAGTAGTTTCTCAGTTTTCCTCCTATACACACAGCTCCAGGTGGCAGGTATCAGATGTGATTCCCACACACAAGCTCTAAGACCTTAGGTTCTGAATCTGCTTGACCAGAAACCTCTAATTTACACTTGGGGCATGTGCCCTGACACTTATTAGAACAGCAAAACAGCAATACCAGTGTTTCTCATAAACACCGCACTGCAATAATACCTGCAGATCCAGCTTTTGCCCACAGGCCATTCCCGTGTTCCCTGGGGAGACGAGGCAGCCAGAGCTGTCCCTGTGCCCAGGGGACAGCCACTGTCACCTCACACAGCATGCTAGCCTCTTGATGCACCAAAGGCTCCCCGAAATTGCCCACAAAGGCAGGCTATTCTGTTTGTTACAGAGAACTTTAAATCCCTATAGATTGTTTCCAGTCCAAACTTACTGCAGTACCAGCTGAAGTCTCATAAATCTCATAAGTCTCATTAACTAATTCATCTCATTCATCTCTTCTATCTAAACTCTGTTTTACAAAATATCAGTCTTTTCTAGTTCTCTTCTTGCACAATCTAATTGAGCACTGTGTCTACTTACGCTTGTTTTACTGTCTTGCAAAAAGGCTGTGCTAGTCACAGCCGAAATTCTGATATGCCCACAGACACACGCACCCCCCCCCCCCCTTTATCTCAAATTCACTAGAGCCAAGGCTTGAATTGCTGTGAGGGGGAGAATTCTTGGAATTCCTTTAACTCGCTTTATCGTAGTTAAGCATAAATCACCGTACTATAGTTCTCCTGTGTAAAATGCTACTCTTGTTGCAACAAAATCTTAAAATCTCCACAAACACCACTATACAATCATACCATAATTCAGCATTTACTCACATCAGTTTTTCCTGGACACAATCAAAATAACAGCACACAGTCTAGAGATCAAGTCCAAACATCCAAGGCAAAGGAACCCTCTGAGCTCATACTCACGGTTAAAATGTACCAAATCTACACAAATCACTACATTTAAACACAATAAATATCATCACTGATGTTCCCCCACTCACTTCTCCACGGGGCACTTCTCTCCCTGCCCCCGCAGCCTGCTGCAGCCGGTGCCTCAGGCCTCACTCGACTGCTTCAAACACGGGTAGTACTCACCCCCCCACACACTGTAGGGCACTGTAGATTTACTCTCTTTTACATACCATTCACTTATACATTTGCACGATTAGAAACACAGTGCACTGGCCACCAAATACATTGACCATACAGCGACACAGTGTCCGAACATCACACACACACAAACAAAACACACACGGACTCAGCAGTTCTGCTCTATCAGAACAATGAACCCCCCAATACACACATACACGGGTTCACCCGGCTCACCCCCTAAGCCAGTAGCGGTTCCACTCTATCAGAACAATGAACCCCCAACACACACATACATGGGTTCACCCGGCTCACCCCCAGAGCCACTAGCGGTTCCGCTCTATCAGAACAATGAACCCCGTCTCTAATACAGCTGCTCTATCAGCTGAACCCAGACGTCTCTGGGTGGTTTACTCCCTTGCTCTCCTTTCCCTCCCCCGGGGGCCCCTCAGTACATACTGTACCTTCCTCCGCAGGCCGGCAGGTCATTGTCTGTCTCCGCAGGTGACAAGCGAGACGAGCGGAGCCCCATCAGGAAAAAAAATCCTGGGGCGTGCCTTGGAGGTCCATCTATCTCCCCTGCCCCTGCAGGGACAGAGAACTCCTGGCTGGCTCGCCATAATGTTTTGCGGAGAGAAGAAGAAACCTCACAACTTTATAAAAGTTGTAAAGCCCGGTATGCCTTTATTACGACGCCTGCCGGACGCAAGCCTCCCCAAAAGGCATGCGTACCCCTGAAGACTTCCGGTCTCCTTTTATCCCCCTTCCAAATGCATATGCATACAGTTTCACAATAAGTTCATACATATTCATTCCGCGTGACATTTATCGCCAGTTCTCCTTTATCAAAGGAATTCCTAGGTCGGGGGCAAATTGACCTTGTGGTCATTTCTGTTTTTCTTTCTCTGTCGTCTTGCTGTCTCCGGCATCTGACTTTTCCTTCAGCTTTGGCCTCACAGACTTTTCACCTCTCTTAGACACTTCACCTAATTCAGAATGGATCTCTACTCTGTCTCAGGGTTCAGGAGGCAAGATGGAGGGAACTGGGTGTATCCAGCCTTTCTCCTTCTTCTTCTTGGCCTCCATCTTCTGCTGTGATGTTGGCACTTACAGATTGGTTTAGAGCAGAAGCTCACTGTCTAACATAGGTGATAGGTTTTGGAAAGTTATTGTAAACATTGTACACGTAGTTTTTAGTATAAAGACATAACACCATCCCGGGGGCAGGCAGAATGCCTTGGACAGTCTTGCTAAGCTGACCTCAGCAGGGCAGGAGAAAATTTTTTATAGATAATATAAAATAAACGACCTTAAGATGGAGAAATGAAGAGCCCTTCTTGAAGACTCCTTCTTCAAGCGCTGGGCTGGGAAAAGAAACCTTTGAACTTTTCTCAGGGTCACTCTAACCAGCTAGAGATCCCAACAGGTGTGGGTGCAGGGGCCTTGTCAGGAGGTGCCAGCCACTGCTCGGAGCTTGCCTGAAAGAGGAGATTGAAAGAGGCGCCCAAAATGGATGCCCAAAAGAGGAGGGGAGTTCCCGTTACAATACAATAAATCATCTTCTGTGCCGCATATTCTAATTTTCACTAACCAATGTAGTACAAGATACAAATCTTACAGCATTTACATACAGCCTGTAAGAAACTTTACACTGCCATACTGTGTTACATTTTAAACCCTAAAAATTACTCTTTGGACCCCTTCTTTCAAGCTAGTAGGGTCTGCTCTGACCCTTGGACCTGTCTGCAAGCAGAGGGTCTTGTTTCATCAAAAGAGGATTACCTTCAGCCAGTCATACCATGGTTTTCCAGTTGTTCAGTAACTAAGGCTTGGTATTTCAAAGCTTGCTTTCATTTCAATCTCACGTATAGTTTCCATATTCTCAAAATCTTTTGCCAGGCAATCATATTTATAAGGCTTTCCTGTTTCATCTTCCCCAGCATCTGCTTCTTTTCATTTTCACCCCCCTTGCCCTGAAGTTGGGGAATCAGAAAGGTTTGTCACAGCCACCCTCATTGCGTCTTTTGGCACCCAAACAGGGACCCTGACATTGAATCATGTCAGCTGGGGTTACCTGATGGATAGGTCAGCGCTCCCTGGGATTTTGGATTGTGCCGGGCGGGCAGATTCATCATTGCTTTGAGGGACCTCGGCCAGGATCCACAAGGGACAACGACAGTTTCACCTGCGTAGGATTGCAGATGGGTTTGGGGAAACGCAGGACAATTATTGCCCATTTTGCCACTCTGATTTTACAATACACACCCACATCCCATAACTCATTTGGGGTGTTCCAGTGGCGGTTCCACCTAAGGTGGAGAAAGAGAAAAATGGGCAGCCGGATGTCCAAAGTAGAAAGGTGTGTAGATCGATGCTTTAAGTTAATTCTCACTGATCATGACTAAATATCTTCAAAGAAAAAATTAAATTCAATCGTGAAGTGGATCATTAAAAATTTTCCAGATGCCCCTGAACCCGACTGTCCTCCCTCCATCTTGGCTCCTCCACTTCCTGCTAGCACAACCTTCTCTTCCGCCCTAAATGAACCTCCAGACTCCACCCCCATGAATGTGGGTCACGCCCCCACTTTCAATCATTCCACCTTCACTTTGGGCCATGCTTCTAGAAGGCCACATCAGAAGTCCGCCATCCTAGATCAAGGCCCTTCCTTCCCAACACCTGACAAAATGGCAGTGCCCTTTGCATCACCCTCCGGCAACAATATAACCCCATGCTCAAGGTACTAAGCCCAACTGTCACACTATTTCTAATCCAAATGTTTCTCCTCTAAGTTATTCTTCCTCCCCCGAAGGACAGTTTACAGTTTGGATTCCTCAGAGCCACCTTGCCCCTCAACCCTGGAAGATCCCTGGGAAAGTAAGAAGACTGGCATATGGTCTTGAAATTCCCCCATATGTTATGAAAGAAGGAGGCAGAATCCCAGGTATCAGCCACTGGTTTATGGGGAAATCAAGGATCTGTGTAGGGCAGCTAAAGACCATAGGAAGAACTTACCGTCTTTTAATGGCCTAATGAGGACCATGTTTACAGCACATGTCTTAACCCCCTATGATTTAAAATGTTATATGACCATGTTGCTGTCACCTACAGAATACATCCTGTGGGAAGGGGGATGGAAGTGTTTACTAAATCAATTAATAGCAGACTATGCTAATAATGAGGCAAGGGCGGAATTGACAATCAACCATCTAGGTGGAGAAGGACAACACAGCCTACCAGATGATCAAGCAGTAGGTATCGCCAGAGAAGTATTGGATGATATCAAAGAGATGGCTTTGAAAGCTTTAATCCAGTTATCGTAGTACCCCCAATGTGGACTACCTTGGGTGGCTGCAGCTAAAGCTTTAGGACAATTAGACCATCTTGGGTGCCTGTTAAGTAAGCAAACCAATGCTACCTCCCTCACACTGAGTGGCCTGCTCTCAGACATAGAGACCATCAGACATGCCACCTTGCAGAATAGCGATAGAGTTTTTACTCTGGGCACATGGGCATGGCTGTGTAGACTCTGAGAGCTGTGTGGTAAGAACCTTTCCAGCCAAAGCGAGTCAATCCACAAAAGCATTCAAGTACTGAAGGAAGGGTTCAAGAAGCTTCACGTGGAAAACAAAGACAAGGTCAATAAACTCTTCCAATCCAAGGGACTAAAGGGTTTGATGATGTCGAGCTAAAACAGGACTATTCGTTCTCTTAGTGATTGCTGTATGGTTAATTGTCCCATGTTTGGATGCTTTTGGAAATCTTACAAAATTCTTTCAGTTCCATCTTTGTTGTAAAGCAGAACAGAGAAAGATACCCAACACAGGCTCATCATGGACTCCATGGAGGAGGGAACTGGAGGCCAGGATGGCACAAAAACCTCTCAGAGACTCAGTGTGGGAAGGAAAATCCTTAAAAGTACCTAAAAGTATTCTTAAATCCATAAAGTATCTTAAAAACCTTGAGTATCTCAAAACAATAATGAGCCCCACTGAGTGTCAGTACAAAGTTCTCAAGGGACTCATTAAAGCAGATAATTGGGGCCATGATTGCAGAAACCTCTCACAGAGTCTGGATCAAAAGGGAAACACCAAATACCTTAAAATAACTGAAGTACCTTGAAGCATTAATGAGCCCCACTGAGAGCTGTTACTGACAAAGCCTCTCCAGGGATTAATTACAGCAGATAATTGGAGGCCATGATTGCACAAACCTCTCAGAGACTCCAAGGCAAAAGCCAAACCCAAAGTCCTTTGAAAAACCTGCAGTCCTTGGGAGTATTCAGGAGCCCCCAGGGCCATTGCTGAGCAAGGCTCCCCAGGGACTCCTTCCAGCAGATCCTTGAAGCCACTGGAATGTGGGCTAGGGGGGAAGCTGAGGGCAGGACAAGAGGCTGACAGTGCCCAGCCTGGCTGGGGCTGTGCCAGGAGGCCCCAGGGCCTCAGGACAAGGTGTTTCCTTCCAGCCCTTGGTGGCACAGACCCTGCTGCTGTGCCCCAGGGCACCAAGACTTGACTTCTCTTTATCCTCACCTGTCATCAGTGCCTCCAGTTCAATGCTCTGCCTGGGGCCTGGGGACACTTTCTCAGTTGTGTCCCTCAGTGGGACCCATTAAAAGTCCAAGAAACTTTGGAGTTGGATTCTGACTTGGAGTTCTGGAGAGGTTTCTTCAGCTCCCTCTCAGGGACTGATGTTCAGGGCCTGAGCACAAAGCCCCAGAGGCTCATAAAGTCTTTGTCCTGTGTCTGTGCTGCTAAGCTGAGCCTGGCACAGAGGTAGCTCCTGGTAACCAAGAAGAGCTTCAAAAGCACATTTCTCTTGATGAGCAGCTCTGCCAGCCCAGCAGGGCTGGGGCACTGCCTGCAGCCACCCCAGGCACAGCACAGAGGCACAGAGATCTTCAATCAGTCAGGGCTGGGAAGGTGCTGAGAAGTGCCTGGGGCAGAATCACTGCCAGCCCTTGGCACAGGAACCTCTGGTTGCAGGACAATGCAGCTGCAGCTCCTGGAGCCATCTCCTAAAGCTGCAACATCCCAATGCCTGCAGACCCTGTGAGTACATTCTCTGATTGTCTCTTGTGCCGAGCAGCCAGGGGTGCCCAGGGCTGTCCTGCAGAGCAGGGTCCTGCAGCCTAGGGCGCTGTGCTGGGGCAGGGACTCTGCTGCCTGCCAGGGACAGCTCTCAGCCAGTCCTGGCAGCTGCTCCCAGCACTGGGAGACAAGATCTGTGTAAAAGGAGAGAGCTGGTAAGGCTTGGAAGTGTTCTCCTTGTGTGGGGAGGATGCTGCATTGATCAGGACTGCTCCCAGTATGGCATTTAACTGCAGAACATTTTAAAGTAGATTATACAGGGAGCACACTGAGTCAGGGACTGCATGCAAGGGGAAATCCTGCTTTATTAATCTACTGCTCTGGGTTGTCTGAGTGAGAAATTGCACATCAATATTTATCTCTCAGTTCAGGGTGAGAAATTTTTTTTCTGAAATCATTCGAAATCAGGCAGTTAGAGAAATTAGCACAGGACAACTCAGAGGCAGCATCAATGACGCTTTTCCAGCCCCCTCAGAGTTGCTCTGATGGCTCTGCAGAGCCACAGCTGCCCCTGGCCAGTGCCTGAGATGGGAGGGGTCTGCAGGGCAGAGCTGAGCCCCCAGGGCTGGGCTGGGCTCTGGCAGCACTGGCAGGGCCCAACCCTGGGCACAGGGAAGCAGCTGCAGGCAGGGACAGCTCCAGGCAGCAGAGCCCTGGGCAGGGAGTGGGGGGAAAGTAAAGTGCCCCCAGGTTGTGCTGGGATATTTAAAGTCCTCTCCAAACCCAGCTAATCCATTATTACATTTTTTACAGATCCCCATGTCAAGGCACAGCAAATGTCCAACAGCAGCTCCATCAGGCACTTCCTCCTGCTGGCATTGGCAGACATGCGGCAGCTGCAGCTCCTGCACTTCTGCCTCTTGCTGGGCATCTCCCTGGCTGCCCTCCTGGGCAACGGCCTCATCATCACCGCCGTAGCCTGCGGCCACCACTTGCACACGCCCATGTTCTTCTTGCTGCTCAACCTGGCTCTCGCTGACCTGGGCTGCATCTGCACCACTGTCCCCAAAGCCATGCACAATTCCCTCTGGGACACCAGGGACATCTCTTATACAGGATGTGCTGCACAGCTCTTTTTCTTTGTGTTCTTCATTGGAACAGAGTTTTCTCTCCTGACTGTCATGTGCTACGACCGCTATGTGTCCATCTGCAAACCCCTGCACTACAGGACCCTCCTAGGCAGCAGAGCTTGTGCCCACATGGCAGCAGCTGCCTGGGCCAGTGGCTTTCTCACTGCTCTCATGCACACAGCCAGTACATTTTCCCTGCCCCTGTGCCATGGTAATGCCCTAGGCCAGTTCTTCTGTGAAATCCCACAGATCCTCAAGCTCTCCTGCTTCAATTTGTACCTCAGAGAACTTGGATTTCTAGTGTTTTCCATCTCCTTAGGACTGGGATGTTCTGTGCTCATTGTATTTTCCTATGTGCAGATCTTCAAGGCTGTGCTGAGGATCCCCTCTGAGCAGGGATGGCACAAAGCCTTTTCCACCTGCCTCCCTCACCTGGCCGTGGTCTCCCTGTTCCTCAGCACTATCATATTTTCCTATCTGAAGCCCCCATCCATGTCCTCCCCATCCCTCAATCTGGTTCTTTCAGTTTCGTACTCGGTGGTGCCTCCAGCCCTGAACCCCCTCATCTACAGCCTGAGGAACCAGGAGCTCAAGGCTGCAGTTTGGAGATTGATGACTGCATGCTTTCAGGGACAGTAAATTGCTGGACAATTTTTGCAAATAACTTGTAATAAAAGTAATCTTTCATACTTCTTCTTGGTTTGGTTGTGGGGATTTTTTTCCCTTGTTTTAGTTTTACATATTTTAAAAAAATAAATGTCATTGCTTGTGCCATTTCTCATTTTGTTTCTCTCCACATTCCCTGTGGCCACAGACTGTGTCAATGAGGGGCTGCACTCTCAGTGGCTTTAAAGGAACTAAATGATCTCCCAGCAGAGTTTTCTGCAGAGATGCCCTTTTGTTGCCTTCTCTGGAGCTGCAGCAGCAATGTCTGTGTGCAGAGCTGGGGGCAGATCAGTGCTGGCCCAGCAGCTGGGCCCAGCAGCAGCAGCACTTGGTGTTGCCAGTGCTGCTGCCGTGGCCCTGCCCTGCTGCCCAGGTGGCCCTGGTGTTGCTGTAGGGCCTGAGTGCTCTCGGGGCCGGGCACAGCCCTGGGGGTGGCAGTGCCAGGGCCGCAGCAGGGACAGGCCATGGGCACTGCTGGGGCTGCGCTGATGCCTCAGGCCAGGGCCTGGGGGCTCCAGGCTCCTTGCCCAGGCTCTCTCAAGAACACAGCCAGGCCAATGCTCAGCACAGAAAACCCTCGTGAGCAGCCCCAGGCTGGCTGTGGGCCGGCTGGGGGCAAACAGCATGACTGGGGCTCTGCAAGGGCCATGGGGCAGACGGGAAGAAGCAGCAGAGCAGGGGCTGATCCATCCCCAGTGCACTGCACAGCCCAGGGCAGCGTCCCAGAGCGTCCTCACGGAGCTGCCAACAACATCCCCCCTCTGCAGCCCTGGCCTCTCCCCAGCTCACACAGGTGCCCCATCCTTGCAGGCACAGACACGGCAGCACTGGCTCAGCAGCCCCTGTTTGCATTGCACACAGCAGGGGGAGCACCCCCATGCTGTTGGTGTGGGGACATGAACCTGAGGGAGCACAAATGCCATCGGCCCTGGGGCCAGCAAGGGCTGGGGGACACCAGGGAAACCACTCAGGTTTTTCCTGGCCTCTGCAGTCAGCCAGCAAGTTTGTTCCCATCAGCTGGGAGTTTCCTGTCCCACTGCAGATGCTGTTGCTCAGAGCCAGGGCTGCGTGGCAGCCACCTCCAAACTGCCCTGAGCAATTCCTTGGCTTCACCTTTGCTTTCTTTACTCTTCCTGCTACAAATGTCTTCCTATTGCCCACTTCTGTCCCTTCCCCTGCAAACAGCCCATCCCTGTTTGCCCTTTCCTCTCTGGCTCCACTCCCCATTGCAGTTCCTGACTTGGCACCATGGGAACGTCCCTTGGGCAGCAGGATCATCCTACAAGTGCTGCAGGAATTGTCTGCAGGCTCCTGCAGTGCCTCGTGCTGCTCCCTTGCCAGAGGCACCCCAGGCCAGGGGGGCACATCTGGGCTGCTGTGTCTGTCTCTGGGGCTCCCTGTTCTGGGCAGTGAGGAGGAGCTGCAGAGGCTCTGCAGGACTGACAGGATGGGCTTTGGGGCTGGCAGGAGAAGCTGAGGGACCTGGGCTGCTGGAGCTTCTGAAGAGGAGGCCCGGGGCTCATCCTACAACTGCTCCAAGGGTGGCTTCAGAGAGTCACAGAATCAGCAGGGTTGGAAAAGACCTTGGAGATCATCAAGTCCAGTCTGTGCCTTGACACTGCCTTGTCTTCCTTGAGCCTCCTCTTCTCCAGGATAAACAACCACAGCTCCCTCCGCCACTCCTCAAAGCCCTTGTGCTCCAGACTCCTCCCCAGCCTTGCTGCCCTTCTCTGGACACACTCCAGCCCCTCCATGTCCTTCCTAAATTAGGGGCCCAGAACTGCAAGCAGCACTCGAGGTGCTGCCCCAGCAGTGCTGAGCACATGGGAACAATCCCTGCCCTGCTCCTGCTGGCCACACCATTCCTGATCCAGGCCAGGAGCCATTGGCCTCCTTGGCCACCTGGCCACACTGCTGGCTCATGTCCAGCCTGCTGTCCATCAGTCCCTGCAGGTCCCTTTCTGCCTGGCTGATGTCCAGCCACTCTGTCCCCAGCCTGTAGAGCTGCTGGGGTTGTTGTGGCCAAAGTGCAGGGCTTGGCACTTGGACATGTTAAACCTGACCTTGTTGAATTTGGGCCCTGGATCCAGCCTCTCCAGGGCCCTCTGCAGAGCCCTCCTACCCTGCAGCAGATCCAAACTCACACCCAGCTTGGTGTCATCTGCAAATATGCTGATGCTGGACTCAGTCCCTTCATGCAGATCATCAGTGCAGATATTGAAATCCACGCTGGCTGGTTCTGATCTCTCGGCCATCCTGTGGGTGCCCTGTGATGGCACTCAGGGTGATCTGTTCCATAACCTTGCCGGGCACCCAGGTCAGGCTGACAGGCCTGGAGTTCCCCAGATCCTCCTTCCAGCCCTTCTTGGGGATGGGCTCACACTGGCACCTCCAGTGCTCTGGGACCTCCCTGCTGAGCCAGGACTGATGGTAAATGATGGAGAGCAGCTTGATGGAGCTCATCCACCAGTTCCCTCATCCCCCTGGGATTGATCCCATCCAATTCCATACACCTATGAGCATTTGAGAGGCTCAGCAGGTCACCAACTGCTTCCTGCTGGATTACAGGGGTCTGTTCTGCTCCTTGTGCCCATCCACCAGCTCAGGAGAACACTTGTCCTGAGGACAACCTGTCCTAATATTGAAAATTGAGAGAAACAAGATGTTAGTCTGTTCAGCCTTTTCTTTATCTTTAGATACTATATTCCCCACTGCATCCAATAAAGAGTAGAGGTTCTCTTTATCCAGACTTTTACATAATTAATTTATTTATAGAAAACTTTTCCATTATTTTTCACTGAAGTGGCCTGGTTAAGCTCTAACTGAACTTTCACATCTCTGCTTTTCTTTCTGCATGACTTAATAACATCCTGAAACACTTCCGAAGTTGCCTGACTTCCTGTCCAAAGTTAATGCACCCTCTGTTTTCCCCTGACTTCCCACAAAAGCTCATGGGCAGCCAGGACAGCCATTTTCCTCACTAGCTCATCTTTTGCCACACTGGGACAGGCAGCTCCTTCCCACTTAAGATGATTTTTTGGAAATGTGTCCATTTTTCCTGGACCCCTTGGTTTTTAAGGACTGTTTCCCTTAAAAGAAATGAGTAACTGATTTAGTACTCCCCAAATCAGTATCATGAACAGGCGAAAGTCTGCCCTTCGTAATTCCAGTGTAGAAATTTTGTTGCTGCCCCTCCTTCTTTCATAGAACATTGAAAACTTGATTATTCCATGGTCACTGTGCCCCAGGCAGCCTCCGAGCCCCACATCTGCCACCAGCCCTTCTCTGTTTGTGAACAGCAGCAGACAGAGCTTTCCTTGGCAGTGGGAGTGTTACCAAAAATTCAGAAAAACAGATAACTCCTTAATCCCAATATAGCATTAAGAAGCAGCATTCTTTATTCAGCTGGATGCACAGAGGATAGCTCCTCCCAAAGCCCTGCATGCTGAGAACAGGAAAGTTTCTGTTTATTTTCTGTATTTTGCACACAAATTCATTGATTGTCCTGGACTAAAAATACAGATGATAATAATTTCCCCAAAATCATTACCACTTTTCCTCTCCCCATTACCCATGTGTTGTTCTGTCCTGGGGTCTCTCTGGTGGTCCCTGGTGCTCATGTACCCCAATGTTCCCATGGGCCCGGCTGAGCTGGCAGGACACTGAGGCTGCTGAACTTCCAATTCCCCTTCTCACACAATGGGCATTGTGTGGTTTCCATAGGCCTGGGGTTTTGGAGAACAAGCTCCAGGTGTCAGCTCAGCTGGTGGAGACAATTTATCATCTGATAACATGAGGTCACAGAGTGGGCTATGACATCACAGAGTGCATTACGTGAGGTCATTGAGCAGCTATGACATCATAGGCCATATCTGTGACATCAGATATCCAGCTGTGACATCACATGGCAGACTGTGACATCACAGACTGGTGTGACATCAGAGACCAGCTGAGTGACATTAGAGACTGGGCTGTGACATCACAGAGCAGGCTGTGACATCCCAGAGGGGCTGTGTGACATCCCAGCAGGGCTCTGTCAGGTCACTGGGTTGGTCACTCTGCCCCAGCTCCCCCTCACAGTTTCTCCCAACAAGTCCAATGCTGTTCATGCCCAGCTGGGTCCCTGTCCCCCGGGATCCCCCCAGCCCACCTGGAGCCACAGCCTCCACCAAAGGATGTTCCACAGGATCCATCCCAGAGCCTGACAGGGGACAAGGGGCCAGGGCTGTGTGACCAGGACATCAAGGATGGGGATTATCCAGGTCACTGTGGCCTGGGTTGGGTTCCCCAGGGCAGGAAAGATGCCTGGCAGCTGGAGCAGGGTCTGGGAAGGGCCTCCAAGGTGTGGCCGGAGCCCTTGGGCTGTGAGCAGAGGCTGAGGGAGCTGGGCTTGTCCAGCCTGGAGCAGGGAAGGCTGAGGGGCTCCTCATCCCAGCCTGGCAGTGCCAGCCAGGAGGGGATGGAGAACACAGAGCCAGGCTCTTCACAGGGGGCTGCGGGGAGACAAAAGCCAATGGGTGGAAGGGGAAAGAGGGGAGATCAGCCAGGGCATGAGGAGATGAAATGAGTCAGGCTGGTTTCAGCACCAGGGGTCTGAGTAAATGTATAAACGTCCAACCCTCAGCAACTGAGAGAGCTGGACATACTGAAACATGAGTGTATTTGAAAATTTAGTCCCAGGTACAATCTGGCTTGTCAAAGGAATTTATGGACCAAGAATCAAAAAGCAATGGAAAAATAGGGTTCTGACAAATTTCTGAGTTCTTGCAACTTTAATTACTACTTAGAATAGCTCACATTGTGTTCTTGGACAGAATTCACTTGAAGTAATATATTCCTCTACTCTATTAGAAATGAGTGACAATGTGCCCCATCCCCAGAGCAGTGGTATGGGAAGGAGGGAACATAACTCTTAAGTTAACCCTTTAAACTTTAATACAGTAGCTGATCATTTTGTAATTTAACTCTAATAATTGAACAGCAAGGAGTTCACTCAGGTGGAATAATGAACAAGGATGAGTAGTTTTATAATATTTTTTTCCTCCTCTCAGAATCTTCCAGTACATTCCCTCCCTTCCTCCTCATCTCTAAATTGCACATATATAGAAGAATTTTATTTTATTTTGAAACTGATGGGAGCTGTGTTTCAAGGTATGACTTTTGACCATAATATCTCTGAATCAAACTCGAGATTCACAAGGATGCTTGATTTTAATTCTGAGGGATGCATCCACAGCAGGGATCTACCCTGGAGCTGTTGGTCCTAGAAGTACACAGTACCTTGGAGTGGCATTTCAGATGCCATTTTGTAATTTAATGGATCAGATTACTTTCTTTTCAAGAAAAACTAAGTTTCTTGTGGGCTCAGTCAACGAGATGGAGCCATTTTAAGAATAAGCCAGACGGGACAGTACTGCACATTTATGTGGAAAACACATTTTCCTAAATTATTAGTTTCCCTGTCCAGTCTTACAGGAAAATTAGACTGCTGGATATCAATTCCTGTAATTGAGCTGAAATCCTGCAAGGTAACATTTACTCTGAAGTATAAATTTAATAAAGTTACATATAAAGCATACAATGAATATTGTCAGGACATCTTTAAAATGCTATTCTACATACTTTCTAATGCTGGGAGAAGTTCCTGTGGTCTGTTTTCAGTCCTACAATTATGAAGTATACTATAAAGCATAGCACAACTGACTATTTCCATCTCATGCAAGAAAAGTTACACAAAGTAGCAGAAACAGTTGCATTTTAGCTGCATTTCAAAAAGAGGTGCATTGGTGCTTAAGGCCAAAGTAGGGGAAATGAGAAGATCTGTGAGTTGATCAAAAAGCTGTAAGGAAACTTTGCTCACAAAGCAGAGGTAAATTTGTAGAAGTTTGAGAAAATCCATTTGGGTAATCCCTGGTTTTGAAAGTGTTGGGTTAAAAAGTCAACCTGCAATACTGTGACTCAGAATGGGCAATCAAATCCAGGGATGTCTTCAAGTCACCACTACTTGTGAAAAATCTCCTTAAAATAAAAAGTAGCTGACATGTCCTGGGATGGTAAGGCAAACCTATTTCCTACTCACATGTGCTCTTCAGATCTTCCACATGGCGGAAATGCAATCTAATCCTATAAATCCAAAGTCTGATGGGCCCATTCTAAAGCTCCTCAAAGACACGGTCCTGTGGAATATCAGATGACATGTCTGTACTGAGTCACCACAAAAGAAAGCTAAGCCAAGGCTCATGATTCCACGGGTGAACAGAGCTGATTTGCAGAGGAGTTGCATGCACTTTATTCCCCCTCCCACCCAGGATTTTGTTCCAAAAATTTCAAGATGCCTCCTGGGTCTGCCTCAAGATTTTGACAGAGAAGGGAGTGACGGCATCTCATTTGTACTGGGATGCAGCTATCCAAATTTCTGCAGGGAACCTTACAGGGAGCATGGAGCTTGCGCAAACATCTGTCCCACTGCAGCTTTGCACTGTTCCAAAGGGTGCTCCTTTGGGCTCGACACCTGCAGGCCATTGCAGAGCAGCGAGCTGCAGGCTGCTGCCAGAGCTCCGACACAACGAAAGTGTGGCAGCCCAAGAATCAGCACACGTCTCTTTGGGATGTTCTGAGACTTTCAGTTGCCAGAGAAATAGCAAGCAGGACCACAGGAGCTCTGCGTCAAGACCTAAGCCAGCCTGTCCCTGACACAAAGAGAGGGCAGCCTCCAAAGCGAGTCAGAACAAAGGACAGCATGCACGCACGTGCTCAAGAAGAGACTGCAGCCTAAAATACTCCTGGCAATTTATTATCTTTGCTTCTTTTTCCCCCTAAATGACACTGAAGAAGTGAGACTTTTCAGAACCAGCTTCGATGCCACCTAGAAGAAGCAGCCTTGCTTTCAGGCAAAGCTTTTGGGAGCAAAGGGCATGTTTGCTTGGATTCCTTGGATGTCGCTTGGCTTGGCACATTTTCTGAGTTCCCCTGGGATGCCTTGAGCACTGCCTTATGGACTGGGAGGACATTTTCTGCTGCTTTATGAGTGAGGAGAACTTGCCAGGCTTTTCTGTGGCATCAGCTGTACAGAAGGTTGGCTTGCTGGGCACAAGAAAGCCACAGAGCAGCTGCTATTGTGAGGTCAAGCCAGAGGTGTCATGTCACAGTGCTGGCAGCACAGCGTTGTCCCGGTGCGCGCAAGGCCTGCTTGTTCAGAGCGGCTCTTCCACTCGCTTCCTGCAGGAGGATCCTTGTGCTCAAGGAGTTCTCAGCAGACGGCCTGCACCCCGAGAGGAGTCTGGGCCTTCCCTTGGGTGGCATTCAGTGTGCAAACCCGCACAGTGCTGCCAAAATGATCGGGCAGGTCTGTGCCTCGGTTTGCACGGTCTTTTCTCTTGTCTATTCGGGCTACTACCTGACCCAGCTGACTCGTAAGTAAAGGTTTCTCATGGGGCTGGCATCACCTGGCTTTTGCTTCACTCTGCTCTTTATACCACACCAGTGGCCCAGTTTATTTGGGAACAAAATGGCCATGAACATGCCGCCACTTTGGTCAATGTCCTGCCAGCAGCATCAGCTAAAAAGGGGGCATCTCTATACTGGGTGGCGGGTGCAGAGTATTTGCCGTGCAACCTGCAGCGGTTGCCTTCCCTCCCCGAGAGAGTGCACGGCAGCGGAGTCTGTCATTTCCTCCGCTTGCTGCTTCAAGCAAGACAAGCTACAAATTGCAGACTCTGAGGGGAGATCCTCAGAAGTACTTCTAGCAACTCAGTGGTTGTCTCCAGGAGTGAAGGAAAGCACCTTTCGCTCCAAATTCTGCCCCTTAGAGGCCTTGGCTGCGTGACTTGACCCTTTGATGGTGTGCCAAGACTGCGATTCCCTTGGCCATGCAGCACAAAGCCCAGTGCAGGGAGGGTTTGCTGCTGAGCCCAGCAGCTGTTCCTGAGCTGCTTCAGCAGGGAGCTGCCACAGGGAAGGGGCCCTTTGTGGAAGCTTTGCTGGGCTATCATCTTCAGCCTAGGGATGGGAATTAGGGCATGCCATTTAAAAGAATATCTATCTAAAATGCAGGAAAGAGAAGAGGAAAATGCTGGTTGTGCTGCTGGGCACAACAGAAGCTCAGAGTGTTGAAGAGCAAGGGGCATTTCCACCACCATGTTTCTATTTCTCTCTTGGCAAAAGAGGCCCAAATGTAGACAGAGCCTACTATAGCACCCTTGTTGTTCTCTTGTTTGCTGTGGGAAAGAGCTGTTGCTCCGGGAGGCATGCTGGGAAAGGGAAATGCTTTGTCTTGGGACTGCCTTGTGCTGTGCAAGTGGCCAGCACGGCCACTTTTCTAAGGGCCTCTGGTTCCTTTTGCCTTGCTCGCTGCAGGTCACCTGACACGTGGATGAAGGCAAGCCTGTCCTTTGGTGAGTGGCAAAGGAAGCTGTGACGTTGCTGGCATGTGAGAATTGTGTGGCAATTCTGCCAGCTTGGCCTGTTGCAGTCGAGTGTGGAGTGCCAGCGTGGGAGGCTGAAAGAAAGGCCAACTGCCCGGTGGCATCATCAACAGCAAAGGGAGCACTGGCTGTTTGCTGATTTTCCAGTGAAGAGCCTTTCAAGAGATGAAAGGTAAATGGGACAGCTCCAAGGCATCTTGTTGCTTCTAGGCAGCAGGGAAGCTCGAATGCACAGCAAGATGGAGTAGCACCTCATTCAGCCAACTTCCTCGGGTTTTCATGCCTCAGAGTGCCATTTGTATCAAAGTCTTGATTTGCCCTTCTTCTGGGTCCTTTCCCAGCTCAATAGAGAGCAGCTGCTAAGGGACTGGCTTTTGCCCATCTCTCTCACTTCTGTCTGTCTGCAGGGCTCAACAGCAGGGTCAGCAGCTCCTCTGCCTGGCTCTGTCATTGAGGAAGAGGCTGAAGAGGAGCAAAGGAACATCAAGCCTCCAGCTGCTGTCCCTCCACAGCCTGAATGTGCAGAGCCAGTAAGTGGCAGCTGAACTTGTAACTGCCTTTGGTGCAGGGCCAGGCTTCCAGTTTTGGAGCAGCCCTTGTTGCTGGTGGCTGAAGATGCTGGCGGCTGTGTGCCTGCTGTGACATAGTGCTGCTTCAGGCAAGCCAGGCAGCCCTGGCCAATGGGTTCTGAAGTTGTACATTTAAGCTGGGATGCTGAGAGGGCCCGAGAATGTCTCTTGGGATCAGACAGGAGGCAGCATTCAATGATTCTCAGTGTAGGAGTCAGCCCCTTGTGCCCATTGTCAGTGCAGGCTGCCTGTGGTCAGCAGACAGAGTGGCCCAAAGACGCAGTTGACAGCCTTGCAGGGAACCAGGGAGACACTGACCCCTGGAAGGGACTTGCCCTCTCCATGGACTAATTAGCTTCAGGCTGTGCTTCGCTTCCAGCTGCTCAGAACAGAGTTTGGAGAGGAGAATGCTTGGCAGCCCTGCATTGTAAAGGGCGGGTGGGTCTGGGTAGGGCTGGAAGGCATGTCCCAAGGGCCGCTCCCTAAAGGCTGTCATGGAGAGGGGAAATCGGTGAAACAGATCAGAGAAGGGACACGCTGTGGGCTTCTGAGCAGACCATTGCATGCCAGCTCCGGGCTGATTTCATTGCCCAGGGAAAGACAGGAGGAGGAAATCAACGAGGCTCTAGGGCCCTGCTCTGATCTCTTTGGATCTTGGCAGCCCCATGGCTACCTTGTTGCCAGTGTCTTGCAGAAAAGCTGCAAACATGGAACATGGAGGTGGCCGTGAGGGGCTGGATCCAAGCAGCCTTTGGGCTTTTCCCAAAGTTGCCTTTGAGAAGGAGACATGGAAAATGCCCCAGCTGGAGAGGCCTGGCGGTGGCTGACAGCACCTTGCCAAGGCCTTGCTCTGGCCGTGCACTGCGCGGGGCATGTGTGCAATCCGCCCTTCTGATGGGCAATCCTTCCTTGTCCCAGCTCAACACAGGCTCTGCAATTCAACCTGGTGCCACCGGAGCAGCGTGGCCTGCAGCAGCTAGCTCGCCCCCGCTGCTGGTACTGCCTGCAGCAGCGCAGCCCAGCAGCCCGAGATGAGGGAGGAGCAGGGCCTGAGGACACTGAGTAAGTCGGGTGCATTTCTTGTCTACCAGAGCAGTGTGTTGTGTGCGTGTCTGGGTGTAGGCTGCGCCAGAAGCTGCCCTTCGGTCTCAGAGGCACTTAGGCCTCTCTGCAGAACCTGTTGTTGTGCTTTGAGGCAGCGCAGCAGCACTCAGGGAGTTCCTGCTGCTGGTGAGGGTGGCTGGGCCTGGCTTGGCTCTGCCTGGGCTGCCTTCTGTGCCAAAGACAAAAGCAGAGATTGTTTCTGCTTGAGCAGAAGGCTGGCACCTAGCAAGTGACTAGGCCCCAGGGAGCTCTCTGGCCCCAGCTGTTTTCGGGCTCCCGTTCTTACTCCTCCTCTGGCTCAGACACTTTGTGCCCCTGGCAGTGGACCTGCCAGTGATGGTGGCTGTGACTGCAGAGGCTGCAAAGGCCCTTGGTTACCTCTTAGGGCCCCCTTCTTAAGGGCTTCTCATTTTGGCTTATGGCATGGGATGGTGTGCTTGAATGAAATCAAGGCCTTCTTGGAAAGGCCACATGATGAAAGGTGGAGAAGATGGCCCTCCCACTTGCTGGTCTCAGCAGCTGGAAGCCAAGGGACCACAAAGGGCCCAGAACTGCTGGCAGCGGGGCTGCCTTTGGGAGGCTCTGGGCAGCGGCATCTCTGTATGCCAGTGAGTGCCCTGCACTGCTTTTGTCTTTCAGGTAGCATTGTGAGTGTGGGCCAGCCCATAGGCAAATACACAGCATTTGAAGAACTGGGATGAGGGTAAGCATGGTGTCGGCTCCTTTTGTAAAAGTGTGGGCCAGGTCTTTGGCTGGTGCAATATCAAGCGTGAAGTCAGGCGAGCTTTAATCATGGTCAGGCTCTGGCTTGACCTCCTGTTGCCTGCCTGGACTGCTTGGTCCAAGCAATCCGAAGGCCTCATCAAAGACAAGTTGATGCTGGCATTGTCTTGCTTGCAGCAATGAGGAGCAGGAACTAGGAAACCCCCTGCCCCTGCAGCTTTCTGGCCTGAAAGAGCATCTTGCCATTCAAGAAATGTCAGATTCTCAAGGACAGTCTTCTGACTCTAATTTTTCTCACTTTTTTGACACACACACATGCATGCATACCCACACAAGGAGAAGAGTTACCCCTAGGTTTGGAAATGACCTGGCTGGGCGTGCGCCTTGGAGGCCCTTGGTCTTCATGCTTTTGGGTGCAGCTCCGAGCACTCCTGGTGGCCTGGGCATTGTGGAATGTGGGAGAGCATGGACAGGAGCCTTGTCTCGCTGAGCAGCGGTTTCTGGTTTCTCTCCACAGAGTGCCAGCACATCATCAGGTGGTGTTGATGCATGGACCCCACAGACAGGCCATCACTGGAAGACTTTTGGAGCATTCTTGGCTACAGGAGCCCTGCCTGGCCCAGGAGACAGCAGAGATGCATCCTTGTGCACAGTAGGATCCAGGAGCCAGCAAGTAGCACCGGCACGAGTCTTGTGGCGCTGGAAGAAAACCCCGGAGCGTTTCCCTGCGGCTGTGGCACGGAGGAGAGAGCGCAGCTGGAGAGATGCTTCCGCTGGTCCCTGTGAGCTGTGGAGGGAGTGGCTCCATGCTGCCCATCCCATTGGAGAAGTGGTGGCAGTGCGGTGAAGGTGCCATGGACTGGGACAGGGGAAACATCCCCCTGCAGCTCAATGGCATCGTGATGTCCCTGCAAGCCGGGGCACAGCTGGCATGTTCTTCTGGAGCACGACCCCTTCTGGAGGGGGAAACACCTCCTCAGGAAGCTGGCTGGCTACCCCAGGATGTCGGACCTGGCCTGGGCGGAGGGAAGGTGGGTGATGCTTTTGCCATTCATCTACTCTGGCAGGAATTTGAACTTTAGACAATCACATGCCGTTATGTGTTTTCTCACTAGTTTTATAGATTGGAGAAGTCACTGTGTTCCAGAACTGTGGATAGAGGGTGAGTTTTGGGAGGGAAACAGGAGGTGCCCTGTCAGGGTCCGTCCTAGTGGACAGATGACCTGATGGTTCGTAGGAATGATCTCAGAGTGCAAACCACCAACACGGTACAAGGGGGTTTGCAGTGATAATCAAATCAAATGCAATTTTATTGAAATAACCACAGCAAAAAATGCGATAGAGGGATTAAGGGAGAGGAAAAGATAGAGAAAGAGACAGAAGAGAGAGAGAGCAGGAGGGAGAGGGGATATAGCTACCAACGCAGAGACGAAGTCCTTTGATGCAGTCCAGCCGAGGGTCCGCCTGCTACGCTGCAGAGATCTCAAAGGCTCTAGCTAACTCAGAGGTTTTTATTACTGAAAATTGTGAGGGGGGGGGAAACAGATACAATAGGGAACAGATGTAACAGGTAATCTATGTTCTCAGCAGTAAATGAGCTTGATAGATGTAACAGGTAGTTATGTTCTCAGCAGTAAATGAGAGCCATTGTTTTCTTGGTCCAGTGGTCACAACCTGCAGGCAAACATCTCGTTTCGGTCAGCTTGCCTCCCCCGGGCTGGGGGTTTCAGTCCCAGTCCTTGGAAGGAGCAGAGGGGCCTTTTAGGAGTTTTATGTCTCAGTCCTTGATGGAGAATCTTCTTACATCTCAGTCTGTCTGTTACGGTGCTGTAAAACAGGTGAGGGTCTTCTGTGGGAGACCACCTGAAACTCAGGAGAAGTCCAGCCAGGCCGAGAGGTGGGACAGCTTCCAAAGCTGCTATTGCTGCAAACGGGGCATGGCGCCCTCTTCTTAGCATACAGCAAACACTCCTGTGAAAACAATAGCTCAACACTGAGCTTTCAGGTCTCAGGCCCGTGGTGTGTGACTTTTCTCCTTCAGAGCCAGATATAGACCGGGGAGGGTCTTCTCTTCAGTGGTCTCCCAAGGACGATCGTGAGGCAGATGAGGGAAAATTAGGACAGACTCTCACATGCCCACAGGATCCGAGTGCTGCCGTCAGCATCCAAGTGCTGCCTTCAGGATCTAAGAGCTGCTGTCAGTTTCCAGGCACTGCCCACACAATCCAAAAGCTGCCCTCAGGATCTGGGTGCTACCTGATTGATCTGGGCACTGCCCTCAGGATCCTGGTGATGCCTATGGGATCCAGGCGCGGCCCACACAACCCAGGCTCTGCCCACAGCATCCAGGAGCGGCCCTCAGAATCCAAACTCGGCCCAGACGATCCGGGCAATGCAGTCAGGATCCAGGCTCTGCCCACAGGATCCAGGCTCTGGCCACACGATCCCGGCGCTGCCCTCAGGACGTTGTCCTGCCCCCACGGCCCTCAGGGCAGGAGGCGGGAATGGAGGGGCCTGCTGAGAGTGCGGGCGGCAGCAGGGCTTGGTTTCATTTGTCTTTGTTTCTTAATGTCCAGGGGCTGTAAACACCCATATTTTTCCTTGTAGACCAAGCCCAGGCCATCCAGCCTGGGGAAACTACCCTATAACAGAAACAACCACGTTCTGTCAGTGTCCTGCAGGAAGGCAAGAATGGCGGCAGGAATTTGCACACTGGGCTTTGCCTCAAGGCCCTGGACCTGCAGCTTTGCAAAGAAAAGCAGCAGATAGGGAGGGGAAATATTCAGAAGCATTCAAAGACTGACTCTGTTAGACTGTGCCGCTCTTAAGTCAAGCTTACTGCATCAGTTCATATCACGACAAAACTGATCCTAAGGGGATCCTGACCAGAATCACATCGAAACCCAGCTACAGCCCAGACGTCACAGCAATTCAGAGCAGCATTTGAGCAGTTTCTACCTTTCAAGAGATGAACCAAATGTGGTATTCTTAGAGAAAGATACAACAAGGCAAAGGCAGACTTAAAAGGGTTTGCAGTGTAGGACTTCCAATCACATTAGGAAGGAAATCTTTTGAATTCAACTAAAGCCAAAGAGACACTGAAGCAGTCCAGGCCATCATGCGTCTTTGGTCTCTTTTGTTTCAAAATTCTGTTCCAATAGCTCATGAGCAGATTCTTTTCTTTTGCCTCATGAACCTTGTGAGCTGTCTTGTGTATTACTCTGCGTGATAAAGTGAGAGAGATGGACTCCTTGTACTCCTTGTCTGTGCCCAGAGCCCTTGGAGACACTTGGGACCCTCCCCTCCGACCCCCCCCCCCCCCGCCCCAGACCGTGCTCCCCTTTGTGACGTGAGGCTTGCGTGTGTCCAGAGCCCATTGTGACGTTTGGACCGCGCCCTGACCGGGACAGTATAAAAGGCAAAGAGCCCGGGGGTGCCACTCCCAGGAGAGCAGCTCCATCAGGAGCCAGCATCTTCCCAGGGGACGGCAGTGTCGGAGCGACTCCAAGATGTCCACGGACAAGGAGACGAGCACCGACACGAAGCCCAAGCAGAAGTGGCTGGTGTTTCGCCGGAGGCAGGGGGTGAGGGATGGGGCAGCACCTCAGGAGGCCGAGGAGCAGCGTGACTCCTGTGCTGGCCCTGGCGCGCAGGCGGCGGCAGCAGAGAGCCGGGCAGCGGCCCTGCACAGCCGCAGGGCCCGCGGCCAGGCTCTGCTGCACTCGCTGCGCCGCGGCTCCCGTGCCATCCTCAGCAGGGTGGCGGCTGTGATCCGGCGACGCAGCCGGCAGCCGGGGACACAGCGGCACGGGGATCAGGGCATGGAGGCAGTGGCGGCAGCGACAGCCCCCGCAGCAGGGCCACAGAGCCGGGCGGCTTCCCCGCACGGCCCCAGCTGTCCCCCCACAGCCTCGCCCACCCCGCTGGAAGCTCTCCGTGGGCCGGGGGCAGGGGCAGCACTGGGGGCTGTCCTGTCAACACCAGATGGTGAGGAGGCGGCCTGGGAAGCGAGCAGCCCCAAAGAGCTGTCCCAGGGGCAACAGGACCCAGATCAGAGCTGCAGAAGCAGAGAAGTGAGGCCCTCTGTGAGGCATGGCGAGGCCGGGGTAGAGCGCAGCAACGTTCCCCCATGCACAGCCTCAGGGCAAGCCTCAGCTCTGCCCAGCAGAGCCTCTCACAGCTGCACAGAGCACTCCAGTCGTGAAACAATTCTGGGTCTCTTGCCCCCCAGCCCCTCCCCAAGCCAGGTGGAAGCTTGCAGGCAGTGGGCAATGGCAGAAGCAAAGATCCTCCTGGCAGGGCTGCCCAGCGAAGAGGGGGACAGCTCAGAGGATGTCCAGGGTGGCAGCAGCAGCAGCAGGGAGGAGAGTGCCTATGTGTCCTGTGAGGAGGAACCAAAACCTCTGGTGCCATGCAAAGGCACAGGACACTTAGAGCTTACTCCCCAAACCAGAGATCAAGCAGCTGCCACAGGGGATGCCGGGACGAGTGAGGAGCTGTCAGACGAGCCAGGCAGCAGGGCCATCACTATCTGCACCATCTGGGTGAACCCCTGCTACCCACAGCTCCTGGGGCAGCCCGACATGCCGCGGGAAGAAGAGGCATGTGGGGACCTGCCCAGCACATCTCGAGCCCTGGCAGCTGCCAGGCATGCTACAGGCCAAGGCCCAGCCCTGCCCAGCAGAGCCCCTCAGAGCAGGGCAGAGGCCTCGACTCCAGGCCTGGGTCCAGAGCGCTGCCCCCACAGCCCCTCCCCAAGCCTGCTGGAAGCTCCCTGCAGTCTAAGGTTACGGTTACGCTTAGGGTTAGATTTAGGCTTAGGATTAGCATTAAGGTTAGGCTTAGTTTTAGCGTTAGGCATAGTGTTATTTCTCATATTCGCGTAAGGCTTAGTTGTTAGGGTTAGTGTTAGGGTTAGTCTCTTTAGGGACAGAAGCTGAGCCACGCCTGTCAGTGTCACCACCCGAGGAGGACTCTGGCTCCAAGGGACCCAGGACTGTCTGGAGTGTACCCAGTGCTGTCTGCAGCGTGGCCAGAAGACACCTGAGCTGGAGCACCGAGGGAGAGGTGAGTGCCTCACGCTCCTTCCCATGTGTGCCCATGTTCATACCAGGAACATGAGGATAATAAACAGGAGTGTTAATAAAGTTGTTTTTTTATGTGAAATACAATGTAGTAATTTGTAATGCTCCCTGCCAGTAGGGTGAAGGCCATCTCATGCCTTCTCTTCCTCTTTCATTAATAAATTACACATCGAGGTTCACTCCAGGAAGTGAAAGAAGCCAGGGGATTATGTTAAGAATTCTAAAAGCTTGGAGTAGAGGTGAGAAAAGTCCTAGGAAGAAGAAGAAATCTCTTAGGAAAGTTCTTAGGAGGCCGTTTTTTGTTTTGATAGATGGTATTATTCTACACTATGTCAGGAAGGTGTTCCTCTGGAATATGTTCCTTAGTCCTTTGAGTTGTAGCTTTTGCTAAGTTAGAAGTGGTTTGATGGTTGCTTTTGTTGAAATAAAAGGACAGAATGAGTATATCGAAGTACTTATTTTCATTGCCCTGTAGTCATTGATTTGGGGGGAAATCCTGGAGTCCAAAGCCTTTTGATCCCCATGATGGTGCAGTGTGTGTGATGTGGGCAGAGGAGAAAGGCACTGCCTGGGCTGGGAGGGATGAGAGGACACCAAGCCCTTGTGCCTTGCAACAGAAGGCATTTGTTGGATGCAGGACCCCATTCTTTTGTCCCCTGTTCTCCTCCTGTTGTGCTGCCTAGGTGCAGAGATCATTCTGGAGGATGTCTGAGGGAAGGAGTGCTTGTCTGGTTTTGCAAATGGGAGCTCCTCAGCCACCAGCAGAAACAGATCTGAGAGCTGGCACAGCCCCAGCACCTCTGTAATTCATAACATCTGCGCTGTGTTTCCTGGTTGTTCTGTAAGAGCAGGAGAAGCGATAACAGAGTGCAGAAAATAAAAATCTGTGCTTTCAAGTGAACATTTTAGCTATGAGAAGAAGGAGAAAGGAGGTCAGATCTAAGCATGAATTGATGTGAGCAAGGACAAACACACCTCTATGCAGAAACAGTTGCCAGCTGCTGTGCTCCTTACACCTGATATCCCCTCCTGCTCAAAAATCCAGGTCCCTGCATGAATGGCCCTGGGAGTGCAGGAGCCCCAGAGGCCTCCTGTCCTCTTGCAGGTGAGGAGCCTGGGAAGCTTAAAGAGCCTCAAATACATACAAACAAAATCCCAAAGCCTCCCGTTCCACCAGCCAGATGAGCACTGCAAAACACACAGCCCACACAAATACAGAGCACGCTAGATGAGGGAGCTACAGAGTCATTTCAAAAATATTTGCACCCCCTCACTCTCCTCTCTGCAGAGCCCCTTTCCAAAGTAGAGGAGCACTGACTGCGTTTCCAGCAATCAGCTGCTTTCAGAGCCCAGGCACAAGCGGCTTCTTTCAGGTACTTTAGAGATGAGGCAATTAAAAAAGAATTAAACTGTCATTTCTAACTTGCAGCAAAAGAGGGATGTGCAGTTGTGAAATAATCCAGAGCTACTGCTGACAAAATACTCTTTTCACCTATCTGCTGCCAGGAATAAAAGGGCAAGAAGAAGTTTTGGCTTTTGTTCCCCCTTTCTTTCATGTAGTTAGTTTCTAGTTATTGATGCATCCCCAAATGTCAGAAGCCAGAGGTTTTCCAAACCCCTGGAGAGAGAGATTTAGTGCTTGGTACCTGGTTTTTCCAGCCTCACTTGGTGACCAACAATGTTTTGCCAGCAAGACTTCCCTGCTCAAGTGATTCCCATGAAGGGCTCAGAGCTTCCTTTTCTGGTTTATTGCACTGGCTTGAAAGGTCTTTCCAAGCACCTGCTTCCAGTCTGGGGACAGAGCAGAGGAAGGGCTTTTTCCCCTTGTGCTTTGGTGGCTCAGACCTTTACCAGGGCTCTGCTGTCAGCACTGCCCCCTGCACTTTGGGAGGATATTCCACATTGCTCAGATGTTTCTTGTGCATTTCTTATTCTGGCCTTCGCCTGGTCAAAACCTGCTGAAGAGCCAAGCCCCAGTCTCTGACCATCTGGCCACACAGTGCTATTGAAGGCATGTGGATATATCTATGACAGATAATATAGAAATGTGCTTCGAATAATTATGCTTTTATTGTTACCATATTGTAGCTGCCAAGGATGGGGGAACCCAGCTGTATTTTTCACTCTTGCAGTGATCACTGTGTGATCATTACAGGATGCTGTGTCACAGTCTGCAAACAGAGAAGGAAATTATGTAGGTAAACCTGGGAATATTATTTGTGTTTACATGAACCCCCCTGTGCTGTAGCTGTTTTAGAGCTGCTATTACATCTCAATTGACTAAATTGGAGATAAATACTCTCTTATCTAGTTATGAATGCCATGTACAGTCTAAAAGACTGTACCAGGTGAAAAACAACCCCAGTCTTCTGGACCTGGTGCCAGTAGCTGAGGCAGTGTGGTGTCAGTGCCCTGCTTTTCCCATATACTAGCTCTAAGGAAAAAATGTTGGTTGTTTTTTTTTGAGGGTGGTGAAATGCTGGCGCAGGTTGTCCAGAGAGGATGCCTCATCCCTGGAAACCAGAAACCATGGAAGTCACTGAGCCATTCCCTAAGAATCCCTTGCAGCCAACAGGATGTGTGGAGGAAGCTTGAAGAGAAACAAAATCAATCACTGCTCCTGCTCTCAGGTGGAAAGCACTGGAACAACAATTCCAATAGATCCCTTAATGAGAAAAGGAATTTATTGCTCTCATGATTTCTTCAAGCAGATAAACAAGAAAGCCATTACATGAACTTCAGTAGTACATTGAGCACACTCTGGAAAACAACATTCCCACAGAGCAGCGGCGGTTCAGCAGCACATCCTACAAGGAATTTACAAGTGGGCTGCACTCTGGTGCAGAGACCTGTATTAGTTGGTTCAAGGGCTTGCTCCCATTCCAGGCTTGCTCTTTGAAGATGGCTCTAACCTTGCACAGGCCCACAGCAATTTTACTGCTCAAAGCATCCGACAGCTGAAATCATCCAAAAAAAGGACATCATTCTCCTTTCCACTTCCAGATTGTTATCCTAGTAAAAAAAATAAAAAAAAAAAAAGAAAAAAGAAAAAAAAGTCTTTGTCTGCTGTTCTGTTGGCGAGAGCTCAGCCCCTGCTCGGTTTCAATCTGGAAGGAGGAAAAGTGCAGTGGGAGCTCCTTGTTCCAACAGAAACTCCACAAGGTCAGAGGCAGATGAAGCCTCACTTGGAATAAAAGCTGCCTCCTCCAGAGATAGCAGTGCCCTTTGCTGGGGTTAACTGGCAAATGATGGATTGCTTGGTGCTCCCTGTTTACATGGGAGATTCCTGCTTCAGAGAAGACAAGCAGTGGAAGAGGAGGAGGATGGTGTGCAGGGGGGCACAGATTGTACAGCAGCAGCTTTTCCTTTCTTCAAAGTGCTGTATCCACACTTCTCAATCACAGACACATTTACCATCAACACCTTTGGTAGCAAAGGTTAACAAATTTGCCATCAACATCTTTGTTAACAAAGTAAGAGAACAGTACCAATTGCCAAGGATTGTCTGGTGATTCCAGGTCAGTGAGGGCCTGGAATCTTCAGGGCTGGAGCTTTCTACCTTCTTAGCTTTGAGAACAATTTTCTGTGATGGAAATAAATTCAGCAGAAGTGATATAGGGAAGCAACAGGAAAATTAGCAAAAAGCAAAGGGTGTTCCTATGTTCCATTGTTGACAAATACCATGCAGTGATCAAATCAGGATCCTCTGCCTAGCTCAGGGCTCCAGCCCTGTGTCCTCCAGCTCATGTCCAAGGGCTTGTAAAGCCCCGGCAATGGTGGCTCTGTGAACATAGTGCCAAAGGAATTGTGTCTTCCTCACAGATCTGCCTCACAGATCCAAATGAGCTAACAGATATTCTGGCCCCTCTGGCCGAAGAAAAATTACTTCTGCTGAAAGCAGACCCTTCAAACCCTCCCTAATGCTGCAGAGCAGGTCTATCTGCCCCATGTCAGCTACACGTCATGACTGGCTGTGTCTGTTTCAGGATATCACCCACTCTGACTGACACTGTGAGAGGGTCAGGGCGTGGGAGAGATTTCCAAACCTTTATGTGAATAATGTGAAGTGCAGAAGTGCTGATCTCTGGGTTAAATTAAGCTCCACGGGGTTTCCTGTACCTTGCACAGGAGTTGTGGAAGTTTTTTTGAGGCAAGTTCTACACACTTTTCCCAGAAATCATCATGCATTTTAATTACTTCTTTCACACATCCAAGCACTTTATATGCAAGTCAACCTTCCAGGCAAGTGTCTTTTAAATAACTTTTTAGTTAAGCCTGGTATTTTCATTTCACCAACCATTTACTCTTCTCATATAACAGACCTCTGCTCAAAATACTTCCACCATTATGCCAGAGGTACAAATTCCACTGACTGCTAGCACTAAAAAGCAGAATAACTGGATGTTCCCAATTACCATAACTGCCTAAGCAGAACTGTCACACAACATAAAGGTGTGCATAAGTGGTGCAGTTTAAATGGATATTAAACCACCCTACAGCAGGAGCATCCCCATACCCAAAGGAAAAGCAGGATGATGAACAGGGGAGACTGGAGCTGGTAACTTTAAAATGGGGATTAGAAAATGAGTGTGGAAACTTAATGCATGATAGTCTCTGGAACAGCTTTGTCACTTTGCCGTCTGCCCTCTCCCCAGGTCACTTCAGATGGTGCTGAACAGCACGGTCCCCACAGAGCATCACTGGTGGCCTCCCTCTGCAGATCACAGCCACAGCCAGCCAGGATTCTTTTCATGCAAAGATCTTTCCTCTCTGAGAAGCTGCACAGCCTTCAGATAAGACTGAGCTGTTGCTAAGGGGCCCCATCAAAGGCCTTTGCAAACCTAAAACTGAACTGGAGCTTCCTGCAGAGGGGAGTTTGGAGAATTCTCACTCAGGGCCCAGCCATCCCAGAATTACAAACACACACAGACCACAGAACACATCCCTTGGGGGCAGGAGGCACATCGGTTCCCTTATCTGGAGATTTCTTTGAGGAATGAAGTGAAAACGATCCATTAGTGACACCAATTAGTCTCCCATGTACAATCAAGCTAAAGTTTTGCTGTGAACAGTGGTAGATCTTGAGCTGAGCCAAGAACCTGACATCAAACACAACAGGACCCACTGTGTGACACCTGCTCATCTGCTGCCTAGGTGGGAGGTGCTGAGCTGCAAACGTCCCCTTTTAATTCTATGAAATATGGAAACAAACAGCACAATCAGTACTTTATATTAAATAACCTGGTAATAAATGCAAAGGTACAGTACCTTGGAGCTTTACCTTCATTCTGCTGCATAACCTTCCACTGAAAAGGCAGAAAGCCCTAGAAAAAAAATCAATGAAATATCGCAGCTGGTAAGGAAAAAGGAAGCAAAGAAGCAAAACCTTCTGACGTGGAAAAGAAATTCAGGCTGCAACTTCAGGACAAACTGGATACTTCTACCACAGTGGTTAACAGAAGATGTAAAGTCATTATTAAGTTTCAAAGTTAAAGTCCCATTGCTGACACTGAGGCATTACGCATCTCTTGGCAGTTACAGCCTTGGAGGATTTGTCAACACCTGCCCAAGTCTGCCAGGCTAATTCCTAAGGAAATTCTTCTTCACTAACCATTTGAATCTAAATCAAAGTGAAGAGTCTAACAGACACATTGGGCAGTACTTGGACACACCACAGGACTTGCTTTTGTGTTAGGAAGCTTCCCTATGTGTCAAAATATTTAAATGAAGAAGGTTCCTGTGCAATGAGTAGCAAAAGTGGCTTCAATTTGGTCTTTTGCTCTTTGAATTTTGTGTCTTCAAAGATTTCCCTCCACAATACTCAGCTGGTTACATTACTGTGTATGTTTCCATCAGAGACACGAATGTCACCCCAAGAGCATGCACCACCATAGCCAAAATAAAGCATTCCCCATTATCAACTCATCACTCAAAAGTGCATAAACTACAGAAACATTCTGAAATACAGCTGGGAACTGTTATGTTTATTAAGGAACTGGTTTGGAAGTGGAGTTTGGTTTTTTTTAAATAACCAGCATGATACTTCCCCTTCCAAATAAAAAGAAGAGTAACAGAAAGAGAAACTCAGCAAAATACAAGAAGGGACAAAGGGACAACCCTGGAGTGTTCTAACTTAGTGAGTTAACAGATCTCCAAAGCCAGTGTCAAAGAGTCATCACACTCATGAGGGCAGGGCCAATTTATCCAGTGAATTCTCATAACCTCTGCTTACCGATCCTGCACAAAGCTCAAGTGGATGCATCGCCAGTCCAGCAAACAGACACGGAGCAAGCACATGCGAGTGGTTTCAGTCTCCTCAAGTCTCGCATTTCATTACTCAGGGGTAATTAGATTATTTTCTCATAAAAAGCAGTTTAAAGCCCAGCAGTGCAATCAAGTTCCAGAGCTCCCTGTGATGCAGCAATGCTGGGCAGTGGGTCTGGACTGCGCAGAGCACACACCATGGTGTGCTCTTCCAGCCCAGCTGAGGAGACCTTGTGTTGGAGAATTTTGTTCAGACATGGCTTATAGAAAGGCCATGAGCACATACAGCTGGTTAAAAAGTAAAAGGCAGCTGTAAGCAGCAAGTTCTCAGGCTTTTTCCTCAAACAATAAACACCATGTCCTTGAGTAAAGTGATGAGAAAAACATGGTGGAAAACATGGAGGCCTTGAGAATGGTCAATAACAAGTCAACTGCAGGATGAGAAAAACAAGTATTAGCCTCAACAAGGAATCACAGGTATTGACAACAAAGGAGGGGTTGGTGTGTAATCTGTAACCACTGATGAGCTCGGGTTTTGCAATATGTATGAGCTTAATTAACACTACTATAAAAGTGTGTAAGCTGGATCAATAAACCGGAGTTCGATGCTCATCAATCAGGATGTGTGCTCGTCTCCCTTCACTTTCCTCAAATGGTGACACCCGATCGTGATACTGCGACGCACCACAGAGGAGTGAAGACACGGGTCGGGTTCTGAGAAGCAGCTGGGACGGCAGATAAACGCGGAGAAAAAAGGAGAAAAAAAAAAAGAAGCTGAGACGCGCTGTGCCTCAGGTGTCGTATAGACGAGCCCGGCCGATACGTGCTGCTGCGACCTTGAAGAGCTGCAACAGCGCTGACGATTTAGGTATCGAAAGGCAAGCAGCATATGATTTATTTACTGCCTTTTTACAAAAACGGCAGGTTAGGGGAATAGATTTACAAAAGGATTTACCAGGGCTTATGGCTATGCTAAGGGAGTTTTTATTAACCCCCATACTGCTCACGAGTTAACGGAGTGGCGTAAATTTGGTGATTTATTGTGGGAGGCTACTTTAGAGGATGATAAAACTGCCAAGAAGTTAGGTAAATTATGGAGGGTGGTTCACAATGAGATGTTAAAGCATCAGGCTGAGAAAAAAGCAGCCGAGCAGGCAACAGCTGCACATGGCCGTAATAAAGATTATGATCAGGAAATGGGTATTCCCCTCGCCCCTGTAGTGAGGACGGTTTTCTTGCCTGCTTCGCCGTCCTCCTCTGCTTCAGCAGGACTGGGTATAGAGCGCGCCTCTGAGGCTTCCGCACCCCCTGAAGAACAGGAGCAGTGGCCAAGACCACCCGATAAGCTCCCGCAAATCAATGAGCCGATCCCTGGGGCGGAAAATGACCTAGCGGAGGCTATTGCGAGGGAGAAACGGGAGGCGTGGGCTGCGCTTGCAAGAGAAGGCATGGAAAAGGGGGATGAGGAGGTTATCAGCACTGCTACCCAGCTGGCTTGTCCTGTTGTATTCAATCCGCAGGAGGGAGGGGGCATGCAGGCTACCATTACAGCCCTTGATTGGAAATTGCTGTCTCAGCTGAGGTCTACTGTTAATCAATTTGGAGGGAAAAGTGAGCCAGCCAAACAAATGTTAGACTATATTTTTGATACCAGTCTTCTCTTGGTAAATGATTGTCGGGGAATAGCTAAATTGATATTCATTCAACATCAGCAGTTGTTATTCAATGCTCATTGGCAAGAGCTTGTAAATGAATGCGTAGTGGTACAGCAACAGCAGGGAGATCCTCTCCATGGTATAACTGTGAACAAGCTTATGGGCTTGGGACCTTTTCTTCGTACCGAAGCACAAGCTTTGCTGGGGCAAGATAAGTGCTGGGAAGCTATGTGGTTGGTCAGGCTTGCTATAGAGAGGGTAAAAGAGCCAGGAGGGGTACCCGTGTATATGGGAATTAGGCAAGGGCCAGAAGAATCATTCGGGTCATTTATTGATAAGGCTGCTGCTGCAATCGAAAGGGCTGGAGTACCAGAATATCTTAGGGGGGCATTACTCAAGGAGTGCGCTCTCCAAAACTGCAATTCTACTACTAGGAGAGTGCTTAATACTCTGGATGCCAATTGGACTATAGAGGAGGCATTAGAGAGGATGGCTTTGGTGCCAACAGGAGCAGAAGCCTTTGTAGTAGATGCAATCAAACAATTAGGGCTAAGCTTACAAGAACAGGCAAAGACCTCTCAGAATCAGGTGTTAGCTGCTCTTGCACCTCTTCAAACGTCAACAGCACTGCCTCCAACGCCTAGTTGGTGCCAGAACCGCAGTGACCACGCACCAACAGAAGTCGTCGCTGCAGCATCAGCACCCTCTCCTGTCTCCAACCCGACACCACAGGGAGCTTCAGCTTGGAGCCAGAAGCCGCCGTAGAAGCTATGCTGATGGCCCCGCACCCACAGAAAATTCCGACAGGGATTCAGGGATTCATGGACCGATTGTTACAGAGTCAAGCTGGGTGCTTTGTTTTTTGGAAGATCATCTGTGTTTGTAGGGATTATTTGTTTTGCTTGGCGTCATTGGTGTGGACTATATGTTATGGTGCATACTCTTTTCCCACCACTCTAAATTAACAAAGGACTGAGAATTGCTCAGCTGGTGCCACTTTAGCCAAATGACTAAGGGATTACAGACTATAAAAGGACAAGAGAGGGGGAAAAATGGTTTTGAATCCACCGGAGGACTTACCTTACTGACTTTGAACCTTTCTGAGAGACCCAAGAAAAGGGTGGAAGTGGAATTTCAAGGACAGAAAGGATCATTTTCAGGCTTGTTGGACACTGGGGTCGATTCCAGCATTATTAGCCCTAGCCGTTCGCCTCCTCTCCGGGTTCGCATGAATGAAAACAGCTAACAGCCTTCTTTTCTTAGTCCAATTACCACCTACCGTGCAATGCCTGATAAGGCAGGACATTATGGCTCAGTTGGGGGTGGTTTTAACCCTTTGGGGTAAAAGCCATTGCTTGGACCATGGCTGGGGAACCTTGTGACATTTGCTATAGGGATACTAGGTGTGCTTTTAATGCTTTTGCTTATTTTGCCTTGTATTTTTAATTGTATTCAAGATATGATCAGTAGAATGATAGAAAAAACCTTGCAGACTAACCTCCTTGTGCAAAAAGAAAAACGGGGAATATGTTGGAGAATTTTGCTCAGACATGGCTTATAGAAAGGCCATGAGCACATACAGCTGGTTAAAAAGTAAAAGGCAGCTGTAAGCAGCAAGTTCTCAGGCTTTTTCCTTAACAACAATAAACACCATGTCCTTGAGTAAAGTGATGAGAAAAACATGGTGGAACACATGGAGTCCTCAAAAGGGTGCTCAATAACAAGTCAACAACAGGATGAGAAAAACAAGTATTAGCCTCAACAAGAAACCACAGGTATTGAAAACAAAGGAGGGGTTGGTGTGTAATCTGTAACCACTGATGAGCTCGGGTTTTGCAATACGTATGAGCTTAATTAACACTACTATAAAAGTGTGTAAGCTGGATCAATAAATCAGAGATCGATGCTCATCAATCAGGATGTGTGCTCGTCTCCCTTCACTTTCCTCAGCTCTGTACTGGCAGGGACTGGGACAGAGCGGCTTTGTACTGGGATATACTGGGAGGGACTGGGGGGAGTCACTGGGATGGACTGGGATTAACTGGGACAAACTGGGACCGACTGGGATGTACTGGGAGCACTGGGATCAACTGGGAGCACTGGCATGAACTGGGATGCAGTGGGAGCACTGGGATGAACTGGGATGGACTGCAATGGAACTGGGATTGAACTGGGAGCACTGAGATGGACAGGGATTGAACTGGGATGGACAGGGTTTGAACTGGGATGCACTGGGAGCCCCGGGGTGCCCCCTGCTGGTGTCCCCTGACGTGGATGGGGCGGGGCCACCCTGGGGACACCTCAGGGACACCTTGGGGCACTTTGGGGTGACCCTGGGGCCACCTTGGGGACACCTCAGGAACTCCTGGGGTCATTTCAGGGACACCTCGGGGACACCCTGAGAGCACCCTGGGGACATCTGGGAGTGACCCTGGGGACACCTTGGGGACATCATGGCGGCCATCGTGGGGTCACTTTGGTACCCCCCTGGGAACACTTTGGGGACATCCTGGGGACACCCTGAGAGCAGCTTGGGGACACCTTGGGGACATCCTGGGGACACTTTGGGGACACCTTGGAGACACCTTGGAGACACCTTGGGGACACCTTGGGGACATCTTGGGGACATCTCGGGGTGACCCTGGGGACATCCCTGAGACACCTCAGGGACACTTTGGGGACATCCTGGGGACATTGTGGGGTCACTTTGGGGAGACTTGAGGGACACCTTGGGGACATTTTGAGGACACCCTGAGAGCACTTTGGGGACATTTTAGGAACCCCCAGCTCAGGAACACCTTGGGGACACTTTGGGGACACCCTGGGGTCATTTCAGGAACACTTTAGGGACATCCTGGGGACACCCAGAGAGCACTTTGGGGACACTTTGGAGCCACTTCAGGGACACCCTGGGGACATCCCTGAGACACCTTGGGGATACCTCAGGAACCCCCGGGGTCATTTCAGGGACACTTTGGGGACATTGTGGGGACGTTCTGGGAACCCCAGACCCTGGGGTCACTTTGGGAGCTGTCGTGGGGCACCAAGGGGACACATCAGGAGGCCCCTGGGGACATTTTGGGGACACCCTAAGGCCACCTTGGTGACACTTTTGGGGACACTTCAGAGCCACCACTCTGGGGACACTTTGGGGACACCTTGAGGAGACCTTGGGGACGTTCTGAGACCCCCAGGGGGACACTGTCAGAACCCCCCTGGGGACACTTTGGGGACACCTCAGGATGCCCCGTGGGGACCCCTGGGGGACACCTTGGGGACACTTCAGGGTCACCATCATGGGGACACCCTGAGAGCACTTTGGGGACACCCTGAGGACACCTTGGGGACACTTTGGGGACATTTGAGGGAGATATGGGAGTGAGCCTGGGGACACTTTGGGGACATCTCAGGGACCATCGCAGGGGCACTTTAGGACCCGCAGGGGACACCTTGGGGACACTTTGGGACACCTTGGGGACAGTTTAGGGGGACATCTTGGGGACACCTTGAGGACACTTTAGGGGGACATCTCGAAGCCACCCTGGGGACACCTTGGGGACATCTCAGGGTCACTTCAGGGACACTTTGGGAACACCTGAAGAACTCTTGGGGACACTTTGGGGACATCTCAGTGGCCATCGCAGGGACACCTTGGGGACACCTGAAGGACACTGTGGGGACACCCTGAGAGCACTTTGGGGACATCTTGGGGACATTTTGGGAACCTCATTGGAGCATCATGGAGACACCTTGGGGATACCTCAGGACCCCCCCAGGGACCCTTTGTGGCCATTTGGGGGCATTTTGGGGCCATCTGGGGACACTTGGGGACATTCTGGGGCCATTTGGGGCCATTTTGGGGCAATTTTTGGGCCATTTGGGACATTCTGGGGCCATTTGGGGACATTTTAGGTCCCCCCAATGAGCACAGACTCAGGCCACGCCCCTTTCCCCACACCATTTTATTCCCAACCAATCAGAACCTCCAGAGTGCTTCAGATGGGCGGAGCCTCCTCCGCTCACTCCTCCCCCTTCCCAACGGTGGGTGGGGCCTCCTCGGGGGTGGGCGTGGCCTGCAAGGCGTGGGCGGCGTCTCTCCAGCGCTGCAGCCAATGGGAGAAGGGGGCGCAGCCAGGGGGCGTGGCCAGGACCCACTGAGCCGGCTGGGCCCACCTGGGGAGAGGGGTGGGGTTAGGAAAAGGGGGTGGGGCTTGGGGTGGGAGGAGCTACACTCCCATTCCAGGCCTCTCTCCCTCCAGGCCCCGCCCCCTCCCTCACCATTGGCTGACGAGCTCCTGGAGGCGGGGCCAGTCCCTGATTCGCTGCTCGCAGCCTTCTCTGACCAATCGCAGCCGGGGCAGCAGCTCGGCCACATCCACGGTGAGGGGGGGTGGGGCCAGCGGCTCTGTCTCCGCCCCCAGGACAGGCCCCGCCCCCCAGCGCAGGCGCAGCGCCCCCTGGCGGAGCTGCTGACGCAAGATGGCCGCCTGGGACAGCAGCGAGCCCTGACGGACACAAGGGGATGGGGGCGGGCTTGGCCACGCCCCCCAAACCCTGCAGGACACGCCCACAATTGGCGGCACCCTCCCCCACCTTTTCAGCCCCATTTAAGCCCCACCCCAAATCCCTCCCACTCTCTCCAAGCCCCTCCCCCACTCTTTAAGCTCCTCCCCTTTCCCTCCAGCCCCTCCCCCACATTTCAAGCTCCTCCCCCAATCCTGCTCCCAAGCCCCTCCCCCTAAATTTAAGTCCCTCCCCATCTTTTGGCTCCTCCCCCATTCCCCTCCCCCATCCCTTAGCTCTCTAAACCCCTCCCTCCTCGAGGCCCCTCCCCCACTCAAGCCCCTCCCCCACCCTTTCAGCCCCTCCCCTCCCCATCTTTAAGCCCCTCCCTCTCTTTAGATGCCATCTGTTTTAGGCCCTCCCCCTTTGAGCCCCTCCCCACTCTTAAATCTCCTCCCTCCCCCTCAAGCCCCTCCCCCTCTTTAAGTCCCACCCCTCAAGCCTTTGCCCCACCCTTTAAGCCCCTCCCACTTTAAGACCCTCCCCCACTTTATCCAATCCCCTGGTTTAAGCCCCTCCCCCATTTAAGCCCTCTGGGTTAGGCCCCTCTTCCTGGTATAGGCCTCTCCCCCTGGTATAGGCCCCTCCCTCATTTAAGCTCCTCCTATCCCTCTTTAAGCCCTGCCCCACCCCCTTAGCCCCTCCCCCACCTGTGCCACGCCCATCTCCCGTGCCAGCCCCCGCAGAGGGGGCGTGGCCTGTGCCGGGGGGCGGGGCTCCTCTCCCAGTGCTCCCAGTGCTCCCAGTGCCAGCTGCCGGCGCTGCAGCCACGCCCCCTCCAGAGGGGGAAGGGCCAAGCCCGGCCCCGCCTGCACCACGCCCACAACCTGCGGCCAATCAGAGACGTCGGGAACTGGGATCAAACTGGGAGGGACTGGTAGGGACTGGGGGGAACTGGGTTATACTGGGAGGGGACTGGAGGGAATTGCGAGGTACTGGTTTATACTGGGATGGACTGGGAGGGAACTGGGTTATACTGGGAGGGCACTGGGATCAAACTGGGAGTTACTGGGATCTCAGCTGGAGTCAAACTGGGAGCACTGGGAGGAAGTGGGAGTTACTGGGAGCACTGGGATCAGAGCTGGAGTCAAACTGGGAGTGACTGGGAGGGGACTGGGTTGTACTGGGAGGGACTGGGGGATACTGGGTTATACTGGGAGGGGACTGGGATGGAACTGGGGGGAACTGGGAAGGACTGGGAGGGAACTGGGAGGGAAGTGCCGGATACTGGGATGGACTGGGTTATACTGGGATATACTGGGATGGAACTGGGAGGGTGCTGGGAGGGACTGGGTTATACTGGGAGGGACTGGGATCAAACTGGGAGTTACTGGGAGCACAGTTGGAGTCAAACTGGGAGCACTGGGAGGGACTGGGGGATACTGGGATCTCAACTGGATTCACACTGGGAACATTGGGATGAACCGGGATGGACTGGGAGGGAACTGGGAGTTACTGGGAGCACTGGGAGGGACTGGGAGGGAAATGAGGGATACTGGGATATACTGGGAGGGAACTGGGATCATACTGGGAGTTACTGGGAGCACTGGGATCGGAGCTGGACTCAAACTGGGAGCACTGGGAGGGACTGGGATGGAACTGGGGGACACTGGTTTATACTGGGAGGGACTGGGATGGACTGGGAGGGAACTGTGATGTACTGGGATGGACTGGGGAGGAACTGGGGGATACTGGGATGGACTGGGGTTACTGTGAACACTGGGAGGGCACTGGGATCAAACTGGGAGTTACTGGGATCTCAGCTGGAGTCAAACTGGGAGCACTGGGATGAACTGGGATGGACTGGGAGGAACTGGGAGGGACTGGGAGCACTGGGATCAGAGCTGGAGTCAAACTGAGATGAACTGGGACAGACTGGGAGGGGACTGGGTTATACTGGGAGGGACTGGGAGCATTGAGATCACAGCTAGTGTCAAACTGGGATGAACTGGGAGGGACAGGGAAGGATACTGGGATATACTGGGAGGGGACTGGGGGCCTTAGTGGTCCATACTGGTCCATACTGGTCCATACTGGTCCATACTGGTTTGCTCCCCACCTGCTCCTGCAGCGGTTTCAGCGCCGCTCGGCGCCCCCTGGTGGCGGCGCTCAGGAACCGCAGGCGCTGCTGCAAATGGAGCTGGGGAGGGAAACGGCAAAAATCAACAGAATTCACCCCAAATTCACCCAAAATAACCCAAAAATCAACCAAATTAACCCAAAATTCCCCCGCAACCATCCAAATGTACCCAAAAATCAACAGAATTCACACAAAAATAAACCCAAAATTCACCCAAAATGAACCTAAAATACACCAAAATGAAACCAAAGTTAACCCAAAATGAATCCAAAATCACCTAAATTACCCAAAAATCATCAGAATTCACCCAAAATTCATCCAAAATCCCCCAAAACCATCCAAATTAACACAAAAATCAACAAAATTCACCCAAAATTAACAGAAAATGCACAAAAATTCACCCCAAAATCCCCCCGAAATCACCCAAATTAACAAAAAAATCCCCCTGAAATCACCCAAATTAACCCAAAAATAACCAAAATTCATCCAAAATCCCCCTGAAATCACCCAAATTAACCCAAAAAGCACCAAAATTTGCCTAAAATTCACCCAAAATTCACCAAAATTAACCCTGAAATCCCCCCAAATTAACCCAAAAATCACCAAAATTTACCCAAAAATACCCCCGAAATCATCCAGATTAACACAAAAAATCACCAAACATCACCCCAAAATCAGCCAAATTAACCCCAAAATCAGTTAAATTAACCCAAAAATCTACCCAAAATTACTGAAATTAACCAAAAATCACCGAGATTAACCCAAAAATTCCCCAAAATCACAGAAATTAACCCAGAATCACCCAAATATCCCCCTGAAATCACCTAAATTTACCTCAAAATCACCATAATTCACCCAAAAATCCCCCCAAAACCACCCAAATTACCCTAAAATCAACAACATTAACCCAAAAATCTCTCCAGATCACCCAAATTAACCCCAGAATAACCAATATTAACTCAAAACCCCCCTGAGATCACCCAAATTAACCCAAAATACACTAAAATTAACCCAAAAATCCCACAGATCACCCCACAATCACCCAAATTAACCCCAAATCACCAAAATTTACCTAAAAATACCCCAAATTAACCCATAATTAGCTCGCAATTTACCCCAAGTCACGCAAATTAGCCCAAAAATCCCCCTGAAATCACCCAAATTGACCCCAAATCAGCCAAAATTAACCCTGAAATCCCCCAAATTCACCCAAAAATCACCAAAATTCACCCAAAATACACCAAAATTAACCAGAAATCCCCCCCAATTAACCCAAAATTAACCCAAAAAGCACCAAATTTAACCCCAAATACACAAAGTT